>NC_046299.1:40496517-41791441 GCF_004115265.2 Rhinolophus ferrumequinum | reverse complement strand
TGTGAGCATTTTTTACATCATTGAGCATAGTTATAATAGATATTTTAAAATATTTCTTTGATAATTCCAATATCTGAGTCACTTCATGTTTGGTCTACATTGATTACCTCTTCTATTGAGGTAGCATCATTCTGTTTGTTTTTTTTAAAGGGATTTTAAACTATATCCGGGACACTGAAAATGATATATTGGAGATTCTGGGTTCTGTTCCATTCCTCCAATGAATGTTGATTCTTGTTCTTTTAGTAGGCAATTAAATTAGATGAACTCAAACTGCAAAACTCTGTCTCTCCTCTAGTGAATAGCAACCCAAATTTCAGTTCAGTTCTTTTATCATTGGTTAGGTTATTAAATCTACTCCATGTGTATGTTCAGTTATCAGCCAGAGGGTTGAACAAAATTTACAAAAAAATATTTGGGGATCTCTCTCTCGCTCTTCCTCTCTCTCTCTCTCCATTTCTAATTCCTGGAATTTTCCCCTCAGTTTCCTATTACAGTAGTTGCTCTGAACCCTCTCATTTAGTTCTTCAAGTTGGCTTAGCTGCATGTTTCGCATTACAATTTTTGCCACCTTATACAAACTGGAGAGTGGTTTGCTCTCGAACAAACAAACAAACAAAATTTAAAAAAAGGGGGAACTCACTTCATGCTATTTTCTTCTAGTAGCAAGTGTTAACTTCCTCTGGCATTTTCCTGCTTATTCACTCTCTAGTTAGTGCCTTATGTAGTTTTTCCTTCTTGCATTTATAATTGTTCTGACTTTGTAGTTTTACCTTTCATATTATGGTTTTTATCCACTGCATTTCCCCCTTTTGTTCCGGTGTTAAGTGAAAGACTAGATTTTTTTTGCCATATAATGAGCCAGTTTCCCCCACAACATCTAATAGTCTGTCTCTTGTGCTATTGACTTGTGTTTTGTCTGTGAGCTTTTAATTCTTTTATAATTATTCTATTGTTATGAGGGTAAATTGCTTTTTGTTATAATTATTTGTAGCATTTCAATATTTGGTAAGGTAAGTCCCTTCTTTTTTTTTCTCTTCAATTATTAAGACTTTATCTCTTTAGAGCAGTATTAGGCTTGCAGCAAATTAAGAGGAAGGTACAAAGATTATGCATATATCTCCAGAACCCACACATGTATTGCCAACATCCCTCATCAGAGTGGTACGTTTGTTACAACTGATGAACCTACACTGATACATGATATTCACCCAAGGTCTATAGTTTACTTTATGATTTACTCTTGACATCCTATAGGTTTGGACAAATGTATAATGACACGTATCCATCATTATGGCATCATACAGAGTATTCTCACTACCCCAAAAATTGTCTGTGTTCCATCTATTTATCCTATTCACCCCTCCCCCACCCCAACTCCTATCCACTGGTAACCACTGAATTTTCCTTTTTATGTTCATATTATACAGTATTTTCTAAATTTAAAAAATTATACTTGGCATACATTATATTAGTTCAGGTATACAACATAATGGTTAGACATTTATATAACTTACAAAGTGATTATCCTGATAAATCTAATACCCACCTGGCACTATACATAGTTATTACAATGTTATTGACTATATTCTCTATGGTGTACTTTACAGCCCCATGACTATCTTTATAACTGGCAATTTGTACATCTTAATCCCTTTCACCTTTTTCATCCATCTCCCAACCCCCCTCCCATTTGGCAACTATCAGTTTGTTCTCTGTCAATGAGTTTATTTCTGTTTTACTTGTTCATTTATTTTGTGTTTAGATTCCACATAAAAGTGAGATCATGTGATATTTGTCTTTCTCTTCTGACTTATAATACCCATCCATAATTTTACAAATGGTAATACTTAATTCTTTTTTATGGCCAAGTGATGTTCTATTATATATGGTGGGTGCCAGAAAAATGTATACACAAGATTTGTATTCATCTTTTGTTATCAGTATATATTGAGTATTATAATACAATTTTAATACATTTTTTTCCTTTCTTAAAATGTGTATACATTTTTTTGGCATACTCTGTACATGTACATGTCTTCTTTATTCATTCATCTATCAATGGACATTTAGGTTACTTCCATACCTTTGCTGTTGTAAATAATGCTACAATGAACATAGGGATATATATCTTTTTGAAATAGTGTTTTGGATTTCCTTGGATAAATACCCAAATGTGGAATTGTCAGGTCACATGGTAGTTCTATTTTCAATTTTTTGAGGAACCTCCATACTGTTTTCCATAGTGGCTGCACCAATTTACAATGCTACCGACAGGGCACCCGGGTTCCATTTCTCCACAGTCTTGCCAACACTTGCAGTTTACTGATTTATTGTCGATGGCCATTCTGACAGGTGTGAGGTGATATCTCATTGTGGTTTTTATTTGCATTTCCATGATTAGTGATGTTGGTCATATTCTCATTTGTCTGTTGGCCATCTGTATGTCCTCTTTGGAGAAATGTCTATTCAGGTCCTCTGCCCATTTTTTAATTGGATTGTTTGTTGTTGTTGTTTTTTTTTGATATTGAGCTGTATGAGCTCTTTATGTATTTTGGATATTAACTCCTTATTAGAGGTATCATTTGCAACTATCTTCTTCCATTGAGAAGGTTGTCTTTTTGTTTTCTTGGTGGTTTCCTTCACTGTGCAAAAACTTTTTAATTTGATGTAGTCCCATGTGTTTACTTTTGCTTTTGTTGTCTTTGCCCGAGGGAACATACGAAAAAATATTTCTAAGGCCTTTGTTAAAGAGTTTATTGCCTATGCTTTCTTCTAAGAGTTTTATGGTTTTACATTTAAGTCTTTAATCCTTTTTGAGTTTTATATATGGTCTAAGGAAGTGGTCCAATTTCTTTTCTTTTTTCTTCCTTCCTTCCTTCCTTCCTTCCTTCCTTCCTTCCTTCCTTCCTTCCTTCCTTCCTTCCTTCCTTCTTTCTTGTTTGCATCCCATTTTGTATGGGGTATTGGTATCCCATTTTCCCAATACCTTTTATTGAAGAGACTGTCTTTATTCCATTGTATATTCTTGCCTCCTCTGTCATAGAGTAATTGATCATATAGGCGTGGGCTTATTTCTGAGCTATTTTGTTCCATTGATCTATGTGTCTGTTTTAATGCCAGTACTATGCTGTTTTGATTACTATAGCTTTGTAGTATAGTTTGATATTAGGTGACATGATGCCTTTTTTGTTCTTCTTTCTCAAGATCACTGTGGCTATTTGGTTTTTTTTTGTGGTTCCACATGAATTTTAGGATTATTTGTTCTAGTTCTGTGAAGAATGCCATTGGTATTTTGATAGGGATTGCATTGAATCTATAGATTGCTTTGGGAAGTATGGACATTTTAATAACATTAATTCTTCCTAGGCATGAGCTCAGTATGTACTTCCATTTATTTGTGTCTTTTTCAATTTCTTTTTTCAATGTCTTATTGTTTTCCAAGTACAGGTCTTTTACCTCTTTGGTTAAATTTATTCCTAGATATTTTTTTTTGATGCACTTGTAAATGGGATTGTTTTCTTAATTTGTCTTTCTGATAGTTCATTATTGGTATATAAAAATGCAACTGATTTCTAAATATTAATTTTGTATCTTTTTTTACTGAAATCATTTATTAGTTCTGATGGTTTTTTGGTGGAAATGTTGGGTAACCACTGAACTTTTTACCATCTCCATAGCTTTGACTTTTCCAGAATATAATAGAGTTAGGTCATACAGCATGTAGCCTTTTCAGATTTCCTTTCACTTAATATGCATTGAAGTTTCCTTCCATGTTTTTTTTTATGGCTTGATAGTTCATTTCTCTTTAGAGCTGAATAACATTACCTTGTATGGATGAAGTACTGTTTATTTATTCATTCATCCGCTGAAAGACATCTTGGTTGCTTCTAAGGTTTGGTAATTATGAACGTAGCTGGTACAAATATCAGTGTGCAGGTTTTTGTGTGGACATAAGTTTACATTACTTTGGGTAAATTACAAGGAGTGTGATTACTGGATCATATGGTAAGAGTATGTTTAGTTTTGTAAGAAGCTGCTAAACTGTCTTCCAAAGTGGCTATACCATTTTGCATTCCCACCAGCAACAAATGAGAGTTCCTCTTACTCCACATCTTCGTCAGCATTTGGTGATTTCAATATTCTGGGTTTTGGTCATTCTAATAGGCGTGTAGTAATATTTCCTATTTCGTGTAAATTTATAGATCTGGAGTTTGGATTATATTCAGATGCACATTTTAAAAAAGAATTTTATTAATGACACTATGTACTTCAAAGAGATATACAATGTCTGATTCCGTTTCTGTGATATTTGTCAATTCTTTGTTACCCTAAGATACAGATCATATTGAAAAAAAATAGAATAAATTCTTGATTCTTTCAATTTATTTACCAGTTTTCAAATTATAAAATTGGTCAACAGCATCTGCTAACAGAGTCCAAAGAAATTTTGGTTTTGCATTGTTTTGTTTGCTCTTATTTCTTTCATTTATTTATTCATTCATTTTAGCATCATTATAAACTCGTGGATTTCAACACATTTGATGTATTTTAATCCATTTCTGCTATTATCCTTATACTCAAATTTTCCCATTTCAGACTGGTTGGCATCTCAATCCCTTTGGCTTGAATTTAGTATGCTTTGATTACTTCTCCACTTTTTGGTATGATAAGTTTTCTGGTATATTAATCCTATATTCTTCCTATCCCAAACAACTAGCCATGTCTACAATGAATCTAGTTCCTTTTGGTGTAAGATGGTTTCAAAATCAGAAACTGAGTATACAAAGGCTCACTGATAACTATCATTGTTGTCTAATGCAGTGAATTACTGTGAAATATATGAAAGACCCACAAGTTTTTTGAGAATGTTATACCAACAGAGACATTGCAAACTTGGATTGAAAGCAACAGAGAGAGGACAAAATAAAAGATAGCTGTTGGACTCTCAGAGTTCTACAGACAGGAAATAAGCTGATAAAATGACTCAGTTGCAAACATACGCTACCCGTCATGAGAAGGAAAGGATGATTATGAAGGCAAAACTGTGAGTTTGGAGGGTAGAGATGTGGAACACAAAGGATTATTCCCAGGACTTATAACTAAAGGAGTTTGCCCAGTTAGATTTCAAAAGTGCTTGAGAACTCCCTTTTCCCTTTAATTTTCTCCCTTTATTAAATGAGAATATTTATATCTGTAATCTAATGCCTGTATCACTATTGTATTTTGGGAGAAGATAATTTGTTTCTTGAGTTTCATAGGTTCACATGGGGCAAGATATTTTGCTACAAGATGGATCTCACCTAGAGTCTCATCCATACATAATTTAGATGATAAGATATTTGATTTTTGAACCAATGAGACTTATATAAAATTTTGGACTTGAATTGATACCATATAGCTTAATAATACTTCTGGTGATCTTGGGATGGAGGAAATATATTTTGCTGTGGGAGGAATGTAAATCTTTGGGGGCTAGAAGTCAGACAATAGTAGGCTAAATAATGGCCCCTCAAAGATATTCACACCCTAATCCCCAGAACCTGCAAATATATTATCTCATATAGTAAAAGAAACTTTGCAGAGATGATTAAGTTAGGATCTCAAGATGATAAGATTATCCTGGATTATGTGGCTGGGTCCACTGTAATCACAGGGGTCTTTATAAGAGGGAAGTAAGACGATAAGAATCAGTAGTAGATGTGATCACAAAAGAGAGAGGTTGGAATAATGCAGAAGACGAGCCAAAAACCTACTTATGCAGGCAATCTCTAAAAGTAGGGAAGGCAAGGAAATGGTCCCTCTGCTAGATCCTCCAGAAAGAAACAGTCTATCCCGCTGACACTTTGAATTTAGCTCAGTCACTAATTTTGGACTCCTAACATCCAGAAATGTAAGAGAATAAATTTGCGTTATTTTAAGCCCTAAAATTTGTGGTGATTTGTTACAGCAGCAATGGAAATCTAATACACTGTTGATACTGTTCATTGTTTCAAGGACTTTTCATGGCTAGAGCAGGGAATGATATATGTATATATTTTTAGAAGATAAAATATGTGTTTGTACTGATATTTCCAAGTCAAATTCAGAACTACTGAGTATTTACTTTTCCTCATTAAATTTACCTCAGTATCTATTTTCTCCCATGCTGAAAATCTCAGTTCTCAGTGACAAAAATTAATTACTCATTTAATCCATCACGGATTACAAATACACCAGTTGTAGAATGATAATACCGCTATCACCACCAAAAATATGATTACCAAAAATGATTTATTCTTAAATTATTTCCCACTGAGAGTGTAAAATGAAATTACTGTGTCTTAAAGTCTTTTGGAATAGATCTTCTCTGAGTGATTATGCTACCAACTGGAGATGGAGTTAGTTTCATTTATTCTGTTTTTAGATTTTTAAAGATTTCTTTTTTATTGAATTTTATTTTATAATATGTAAAATATTTTTATGGCTCCAACATTAAATCTACAAAACAAAGAAGTCTGGCTGCTATTCCTGGTTTTTTCCACTGTTCTCTTTCTCTTTTATAAGTACATCTTTTTTAAAAATCACTGGACAAATGTTATCCATTTATTTAAGAAAATAGCTCAGAGAACACTTGTTCTTTACTATGCATTAGTAACATAAATAAAAACGTGTGAGCATGGTAGTTTTAAAATATATTAAAAGAATTCAGAAAGAATTTATGAAGTGCCCTGGTCTCACTACCAACCTTACAGTTATCAGCTAATGGCTCCTGTTTCTGCATCTATACCTTCCATTCATTTATCCTCCTTGCATTATTTTGAAGATAAATCCCAAATATTAAATCATTTTATCCATAAATATTTTAATAAGTATCTCTAAAAGATAAGAAATCTCAAAAAACAACCACTATTATTATATGAGCAAATATAAAGAGTTTAAACTTGAAAGTCATCAATTATTTTTACAGTTCTCATTTTTGAACTAGACTCCAAATAAGGTACACCTCGTGCATTTTTGTCTTTAAAAATCTTTTAAATTTATCAGTTCCCCTTCCTTCCTTCCTTCCTTTTTTCTTCTTGTTTTTCCTATTATTGATAAAGCTATATTGATTGTCCTGTAGATTTTCCCATAGTTGGTATTTTACAAATTGTACCCCTCTGATGCCCTTTAACAGATTTTTCTGGTCAATGTATTCCCTCTAAATTAATATTTGGATTTTGGGTCTTGATAAGCTTTTTTCAAAGGTGGTATTTTGTTCTTCAGTCAAGAGGCACATACTGCATGGTTCTTCTCTTTCTGTCTCTGATTGATCACGTCCTAGATCCGTAATGTAATCAGGGGTTGCAAAATGATGACATTTAATTATCTCATTACTTTGTTCATTTTGAGCAGTAATTTTTCCATGAAGTGAAATAAACTTCTCATTGACTATTTGGTTACACAGTGATACTATTCATATAGAAAGGCAGGGTGTTTGATTCTTTCTTCTTATTCATAAGTTTTCAAAAACAATGAGGTGGTTCCCAAGTGTCAGGGTTCTCCAAAAAAACAATGAATACAGTGTATATGTGTGTGTGTTTAAGAGACTTATTTTAAGGAATTGGCTCATGTGATTATGGAGGCTATATCCTGAGATCGCAAACAGCAAGCTGGAGCCCCAGAAGAGCCAGTGGTGTAGTTCCAGTCTAAGTCTTGAGAGCTGATGGTATAAGTTCTAGTCCGCAGGCAGGCGGAAGACTGATGTCCCAGGTCAGCAGTCAGGCAGGCAGTTCATTCTTATTCATGGGAGGTCAGCTTTTGGTTCTATTCAGGCCTTCAACCGATTGGATGAGGGCCACTGACAGCAGGAAGGACAATCTGCTTAACTCAGTCTACCAATTCAAATGTTAATCTTATCCCCAAACACCCTCCCAGACACACCCAGAATATCAGGGTACCTCATAGCCCATTCAAGTTGACAAAATTAACCATAACATCTGTCCTCCTCAAAGAGCAATTGTTTCCTTTTTCTTTTCCATTTTTTTTATTTAAGTCATCATGAACTCATGGATTTAAATATATTTGATGTGTTCCCACCGATTGAAATTATTTTCATTATTGATGCCCATATCGTTCTATCCTTGGTCTCTTCAATTTGGCTCCTAAATAATTTTAATACAATTATAGTAGTTTTTGATAGCTTCCTTCCTTTGGTTGTGATATTCACACTCACCACGTCCATTTCTTGCCCTAGACATGAATCAGTCATTTCTCTGAGAAGCCATACTTCTTTTTAGAGTAAAATGCTATTTCAAGGCCATAATCTGAATGCTCAGGATGCACATTACTACTGAATTGATTATTATTAAAAATTTTTTTCCACAGATAAAGCTGGGGATATGTAATTCATTCTTATTATTCTAATACAGAACCACAGAATTTTTTGTTTTTTACTAATTTTTTTATTAAATATTACATTTGTATGTTTTGTCTCTTACTATGGGAGTCCCAGTTACCAATAACACTGGGCCTGATAGGATTAGTCTATCAAATAATGGCTACTTGCTGAATCTCACATTCCACAGGACACTATCAGAAGAACAATTCCTATACTACCACTAGCAATATAATTATTAAATAGCTTAAGTTTATTTCACTTCTACATATATAGAGAGAGCTATATATATAGATCTAATACGTCTTTTGGAGCAAAAACTCACGTAAGACCCGGTCTTATTTTATTATAATATAAGACCCTTATATTATAAGACTGAGTCTTACGTGAATTTTTGCTCCAAAAGATGCATTAGAGCTGATGGTCCGGCTAGGCCTTATTTTCGGGGAAACATGGTAATATAATACCGGGTATAATATAACACCGGGTGTAATATAATTAATATAATATAATATAATACAATACAGGTCTTATATTTATTTTTGCTCCAAAAGACGCATTAGAATTGATTGTCTGGCTAGGTCTTATTTTGGGGGAAACACGGTAGTCCATAGTGCATACTTTTGTCTAATTGCATGAATCAGTAACTCCAATACAATGTTTAATAGCAGGAGAACTAGTGGCTAGGCTTTTCTTTTCCTGGCTTTTGTAGGACAGGCTCTAGTGTTTCCCTCTTAAGATAACTGCATTTGAATGGATAGATATATAGGTAAGTAGATAGATGGATAAAATCATGTTAAGAACATCTCCATCAATTCCTATTTTATTGAGTGTTTAAAAAATGAATGGATATTGCATTTTGTCAAGTGCATTTCCTGTGTCTACGGAGATGATAATATTATTTTTCTCCTTTACTTGATTATAATGACGAATTTTATTAACAGTTTCCTAATATTGAAACATGTGTGTATTCCTTGTGTTAACCTTACTTAGTCATAATAATCATGCTTTAGGATTGTTAGATTCTTTTTGTTAATACATACATAATTTATATAAAAATTCTGCACCATTATTTATAATGGAACTTAGTCTATTTTTTATGGGGAAATCTTTGTCATATTTTAGGATCATTTTATAATTGTTTCATAAAAGTAGAGTTGGTAGAGTTCTCCTGTGAAATCTTCTGGGCCTAGTGCTTTTGTGTATGGGATCTCTTTATTAGTTTTACCTATTTTTATTTCTTCTATGGAAAATGATCTGTTTAGACTTTTCACCTCCACTAGGGTTATTTTTGGAAAGTTGTAGTTTTCTAAAATACTATTCATTCTATATTGATTTCTTAAACATCTATATCTTCCCTTCAAAAGATAAGTATTCTCTCATGCACCTGTTTCTTGTGGAATTTTCTAGAATTTTAGTCCTAGCTTGTTTTAGATGTATTTTTATTTTTGTTGTTTTACTGTTTTTAGATGACAATAGTACATTTTTAAAAAGTGGTTTGACTACATTTACTTCCAAATATCTTGAATTATCCTCCTAGAATTAGCTCTGTTCTTGAGCACTTTCCTTGAAGAGGCGTTTGGAGGTTTGACTCTGTCGTGCGAACCCTGTGAGATATTGTTTTTTCCTATCGGATTTAAATGGCATACTGGCAAAAGAAAAAATTTACAATCATACACTTTCTCCTTCTATAGCTTAGTAATAATACTATATTGTCTTCTTGCTTTGTTCTTTTCAATGCAATTCTTGTTTCTTTTTAATATATCTGCTCTTTCTGGAAGGTTTTAGAATACTCTTTTTTGGATGTTATTACATTTTATTACAATATGGTCAGGTGTAGGGTTTTATCTATTATTTTGTGCTCTATAAAGACCTCTTTCAATCTTTTTATCTTTCTTTAAATTGGACAAATTTATTTTCCTTATTTTATCAAGTATTTCTTCATCTATTTAAAAAATACCCATTCAGTACTTCTACTACCTTTATGTTTTTGCCTATATTTCTAATCGCCAAAAGACTTTTTATCTGTATTTTTTATATCCCATCATTTTTTCTCCTGCTGCCTTATGGGAAAGTTCTTCAGTCTGATATGTCAGCTCACTGATTCGTTTTACAAACCAGTGTTCTTTATTCACCTATACAAACCAGTGTTCTTTATTCTTTATTCACCAGTATTCATACCTCACGTTTCACCTTGCTCTTTTTTCTTTCTTTTTGATACTACTTAACACTACTAATACCTTCCATTCTCTATTTGAGAATATTCATTATGCTTATTTGGATGATCTGTTCCAACAGTTCTTCATCGTACAGTTATTTTTGCTCCATTATGCTATAGTTTGCATCTCTCAGCTGTCTGTGAAGTAATGCTTGCCTGGGGATAACAGCCATGCAGGGAATTTTAAACTTTTTTGACCCTATTCTACAGTGAGAAATACATTTTACCTCATGATCCTTTTGAAATGTATTTACAAAATGACATTTCTAAATACATTCTATACATATTACAAAATAATGTTTATTTTATAATGAGCAATGTACTCTGGTATTTCCTGCTCAATTGGATTTTCTTGAAAAATACTAGTTACAATTCACTATATTGATTTAATCATCCACTAATGGGTCAACAGCCACAGTTTGAAAACTCTGTGATATATGAAAGAAGTACTTAAGGTCCGGCAATAGTTAAGATGGAGGGATGAGAAGAATAAGCTATATAGCTCTAGGCACCAGAGAATCCTTCAGACTAATCTAATTTGCTCCCCTTCATTGGGCAATAGCTCTGTTTTGGCATTCACTTCTAAACTCTTAAGCAAGAGCAGTGCTCAGGGGTGACAATCCCTTTGGGTTATAAATTTCCTGCCCTGGAGGTTTTGTGGGGAAGAGTTTGGATCAATGACTATCCGAGGGTGACTGGTCAGCTTACACCTACATCACCTCGTCACCCTCAAAGGGCTGCTCTGAGAACAGCCATACCCACGGGCCTTTGTAGTTCCTGCTGACTTCTGATATGAAGGAGCAGGCAATGAGGGGTGTGACAAGAGCAGAACTTGAAAAATTTGCCCCAATCTAAACTTCATTGCTGCTGTCAGGCTGCCTTGGTCCTAAGGGGATTCCTGACTCCTCCTAAACCAATTCACAACAGCCTTTATTCTCCCTGGGATTTCTAACAGTTTTTATGTAATTTTCTCAGATCAATAATTCTTTTCCTGCCATAAGGTTGGAAGAAAATCCACTCTCTAGAGTGGATTATATGTGGGAAAACTCAGCAGCCCTGTGTTAGGCCTTTTCAGAATTCTTCAGAATATAAAGGCTCAAAAGTCTCACTTTTTCATGGCGAAGGACTCCCTGATGAATCTGAAATGAGTATCTCAGAACAGGAATGGGTGTGATTGAAAGAAGATAAACAGTTTTACTTTTTTCAACGCTGTCTTTGCACTTATTTTCTCCTGTGTTGCCCAGGTAGCATTTATTCTTCCAAGTTCCAGGATAGGCCTCAGTGATGGAGTTCGGCAGTGTCTGCACAACCAAAGCCAAGCAAGGGATTTCAGTCCCTAATGCGCTGGGAATGTAGTCAGTCAGAATAGCTCAGGGGAAACAGTCTGTGTATTTGTCTGAATCATGTAACTCATTAAAGATAATTTAGGTCACAGCGCTTACTGGGGGTACATTATGGCCCACATGTGACTGTACACTGGGGTTATCCAACATGCAGAGGAGATGGGCCTCCAATGCCAGAGTAAGACATAAGAGCTCCAAAAATTACCTCTCCCTCCAAAAATACCCCATATCTGCTCTGTCATTGTCTTCCGGTTGGTCTTAAATTCTCCATCGTGGTGTGAAATTTTTGATATTCCTGACTTCTTTGAATTAGACAACAAAGACCACGGAATTGTTTCTAAACTCCACCTATGAAAGTCCTTCCAAACATTAGCACACATTACATGTAGTGTCGGTGTTGATTAGTGATCACCCCTCCATTCCTGTTACATAAGTAATCTCTTTTACATCTGACTTCATCATCTTTCTCCACAAAGATGCTATCCCCTCCCACATTCCCACTTAGTTGTACACAGTGATCCTCTGCTCTTTTCTTGCTCTCCCCAACGCACAAACAACTCCTGTTAGTTTTAACTTCTAAGTTTCTCCAGAATCTACACACTTCTCTCTTCATTCCTGCTGCCACCACCTAGACATCTCTTACTAGATAGCTCCCACAGCTTTCTGACTAGTCTCCATATTTTCAGTCTTGCCTTCCTCAAATAGCACCCATATTGTTTGGACCATGACAATACTTTGATGAAACTCTTCAATGTCATCCAATTGCCCTTAGAGTGGTTTGCAAATGTCTTTCCCCAATAAATCCATACATAATCCACTCTAGAGGGTGGATTTCCATTAGAAATACCCAAGAAATACAATGTACTTCCATTAGTATCAGCAGCTAAGGCAGCTGATCTCATGATCTTGTCGCATTCCAAAATGAGTAGGGGAAGTTGTATGGGGACATATCTGAATCTCTGGAATGAGAAGCACATTCCAATAACATTGTAAGTATTCAATAAGTAATTTCTTGAGTGAGTGGATGGTGAATGAGACATAGGAAAGGTAAATTTGGCAGCAAGTAACAGTTGAAGATATGTTCAGACCATAAAATTATGTGAGTGGAGTGCAGGAGAGAATACTGGGAACCTAAGAAGACTTAATTTGTGAACGTATGTGTCTGTATGCAGTCACACATATGTACACATATGAAATAACACATATGTACACATATGAAATAACTAAAATGTGTTTTTCATAAATAGGACCTCTATCAGTAGTTGTTGAACAGGAAGAAGTTTTTAAAGATAAAATTGTAACACAATGTTTGCCTATGTCAGCCTAAATTTTTGCCTGGTTTTGAGGAACGCTAGTTAATAAATTAATAACTCAATCCAAATCAAAGCATAATTTAATACAAAGTTTCCCAATATATCATCTGGGATGCTTTAAAAAAAGACTTCCATGGTGTATTAGTTTTCTATGGCTGATGTAACAATTTACCTCAAACTTACTGCCTTAAAACAACACAGATTTATTGTTCAACAGTTCTAGAGGTCAGAAATCTGATGCAATCTCACCGGGCTAAAGTCAAAGTGTGGGTAGAACTGTATTCCTTCTGTAGACCTGAGATGAGAATCCCTTTCCTTTGCTTTTCCAGCTTTTAGAGGCTGCCAACATTCTTTGGCTCATGGTCCCCTTCCATCTTCAAAGCCAGAAATGGCCAGTTGAGTCATTTTCATGTTGCATCACTCTAACACCAACTCTCCTGCCACCTGCTTTCACTTACAAGAACCCTTGTCATTACACGGGCCTTGTCATTACCTAGATAATTCAGGATAATCACCCCATCTTAAAGTCAGCTTATTAGCAGCTTTAATTACATCTGCAATCTTACTTACCCTTTGCCATGCATTGTAACATATTCATAGATTTTGGGAATTAGGATATGGACATCTTGCAGGGAAGGCGTTATTCTGCATATCATACAGAGTCATACTCCCTCTTAAAGAGTCTTAGAAATTACAGTACACGTTAGCATAATTTACCATAAAACACCACTGCCAAATGTTGTTCTAACGGCGCCCTACACAAGGGTGCCCAGGAGAGGGAGGCGCAAGTAAAGAGTGAAAGTCCTGACTTAGCTCCATTAGATGACCTCTACTAGATATTAAACTATTATAAAGTTACAATGATTAAAAAGTGTGGCACCAGCAGTAGAGTAGATAGCACAGAGGGGCGTAATAGAAAGTCTGAAAATAGATCCATGTATTTTTTTAAGAATTTAACATAGTTTTCAATTTTCATGTGACACATTTTTCTGTAGTCTGTGCACTGACGTTCCTAAGGTACTCTAAGTCAGACAAATTTAGGTTTTTATATATAGGCTAATCACCAAATATTTTTATCTAGAGTATACCTCCAGCTCATTGTATAGTTTTGGAAACACTGTCATTGTGTTTGCTTGTGGAATTTTTGGTGTTTGGAATTTAAAAAAAAAACAATAATTGTCCTTAGGCTATTATAGTGAAGTGAAAATAGAAAATTAGAAGTGCTGATATTAGTGAAAATATATTTAAGATACAATTGGAAATTACCAGACAAGCCAAAAATATTGCATCTTTATTTTCTATGGGATGTTTATTAGACTTAAGCTCATCAGTTGTCTGTTTGGTTGTTGAGTTAATATGATAAAATTCAAGGTAATATACTGAATTATGGAATTATATTAAAGAAGATATGATTTTTTTTTTCTTAGCCATAGAAGAAAAGGATAGTGCAGGAATTGAGAAAATAAAAAGAACTTTAAAATTATAGCTTGGGTATCAAAAAAATGTTTTCACTTCCATCTTTTTTCATATGACTTATTCCAATACTTTTCCTGTAAACCACATTAATTTCCAAATGGATCAGAGATTCAAATGGATAAATGTGTCAAGATAAAAAAGAACTCTATGACAATACAAGTACCAGAAGAAAACATGAATGAATTTCTCTATAACCTGGAATATGGAAAACTATTTCTAAATATTAATCAAAATCTAGAAGGAATAAAAGAAATGAGCAATAAATTTGATTCTAGAAAACTAAACATTTGTATAGTAAATTACACATAGTAAAAAGACAAATTAAAAACTTTGGAAAAATATTTACAGTTAATTACAGACAAGGACTAATAATCCCTAAAATATAAAGAGCTTTTGGAAATAGAGAAAAATTCTCTATAGGAAAATATGCTAGCAATATGAACAGGAAGTTCACAGAAATAGAAAATAAAATTGCTCTTAACCATATGGAAAGTTGCTTAACCTCACTTACAAAAAATAAATGCAAATTAAAAGTATTGTTAGAAACATTTCTCACCCATCAGATGGGCAAAAATCCAAAATTTGACAGCAATCTTGGTTGAAAAGGCTGTGGATAATTAGACACTTGTATATACTATTCATGAGAACTGAATTGTAGGGCATTTATGAAGGGGGATTTTCCAATAACTAGCAAAATCACACATATATTTACCCTTTGATCTGGCAATTACACTTGTAAGAATCTATTATGACCAAACCCTGGTAAACATTTGAAAAGATGCACAAGACTATGATAGAGTTAGGGGTAATAGAAAACACTAGAAACAATCTAAATATCTATTAATAAGGAACTAGTTGAATAAACCATTGTACATTTGTATCACGGGGTACTGTAACATAGAATTAAAATATTTTTTATATACTATGATGGAATGAAATCCAGGATATATTGACGAGGACTAAAATAAGGTGGTGAGAGGATGCTAAGATTCAAAAAAAAGAAAAGACATGGATGCTTATTAACAAAACTATGAAAGGATAATCATAAAATCAAAACAGACTTTAGAAAGCACACCTCTAGTGGGAAGGAGGGAATACGGTAGAAGACACAGACCTCTTTAAATATACTTTGTTTTAGAGATCGACTTTGGAACTTTAAATTTTTTAATATTATTATAAAGACAATTTAATGTAAAAGCAATATCTTAAAATCTAAGACAAAATGAAACAAGTGAACCTAACTCTACATCCTGTTGGCCTAATCTCATAGAAAAATACTATTCCAAGTGACTTTAAAACTTGGGAATTTTCACTGTATGTTAGTAGCAAAATGTACTCTGAGGCGAGAAAGAACGGCAAAAACTGTTTACAAATTGTTTTCAATAATTACATTATTGGTGGCAGTGATGCTATAATTATTCTGAGACGGTTTCATGCGTAATGTGGGATAGAGTAAATAAGTAATTATATTGACATCATTGAAAGCCAAGATTTCAGCATGGAGGAAAGAGGATAGAGATGCAAACCTACATTCTTGAATTTAAAATGGAAGCTCCAGTATGAGCTGCCAATTTATTTTTTAATGAAATGCACACTTCCCAGATTGGTCTTTTCAAAAGGCAAGAAACAGTGGTCAACCAGTTGAGCCCTACCAGCAACCTGAATGAATCTTGAAATATCATTTTCCACCTAAAGAAACCAGGGTTTTTAGGAAATGACTGAATTCTGGACCTGGTTTAGAAAATGCACAAGGAAAACTTGGCACATCTTGTACCTGATAGAAAGGAAGCCACCAAACAGGCTCTATTCAAAAGCACTCAATAGTTAAACTGAATTAGCTCCCATGGGACAAAGATGAGACAATTAATGGAAATGGAAACTTTAAAATATTGAATATTCAAAAATCAGAATTCATTATGATTTCGGGAGGCTAGAGAATAGTTCAGTATTTTAAAAACTAGTAAACAAAGCGAAAGATCCAAATATTTACCCTGACTTTCCAATATGATCTGTACCATATGGTACGCAAATAACTGATGAAGCCAATTTTCTTTTTATGTATTCTAGCTAATAAATGAAGAAGAAATGGTAGACTTAGAATGGTAGACTTAGAATGCTACCATTATTATTATCAAGTTTTGAATTGATAATAATCATCACTGGCTAATAACATTAAAAATGAGAGATAATAGATATCTTGCATCTCTAGATGGAAATACACAAAATGACCTATAAAATAGTCATGTCACACTCAAAAAAGAAATTGAATCTGAATCTTATCATTCTTCTATATCTCATCATGGAGCTGCAATCAACTAAAATTCAGACTGGGGAATTCTATATGACAAAAGAGTCAGTTTTGTTAACAACAGTGAAAAAATATAAAGATTAAAACCTCAGAATATTGAAGGAGAATCCATAAAGGACAAGACATATATCAATAAACAGCAATGTTTGCATTTTATCTGAATCACAAATCAAGTAGTAACATTTTTTTGAAAGGTTAAAAAAGGCAATTAAGGACGTGTGAAGAATGATGAATATGATGGTTTTAAAACAATGTTTTACATGATTTTAAGGTGATGGATTTGTGTTTAAGGTACGCACAGGAACCTTAACCAGGAGTTTAAAATTGTTGAAGCAGGTGGTGGGTATATCAGGTTTATCATATTATTCTCTACTTCTGTTTATGTTTTCAAATTTTATAATAAAAACTTGAAAATGTTTCCATTAATTCAAATTTGTGTAGTTACTAAGAGCAACAGTGAGAATCCCTTTATCAAGAATTTTGATGTATGAATTTTCTTGATTAATATTTCAAGGAAGTTAATAAGATACCATTAAACATAGAAACTCAATTACCTGCTGAAACTTAACATTGACAAAATTTCTTTCCCAATCAATTTCCTCTGCTTCATAAAAGTTGTTCCAAGTAAACTGAGAGAACTAGGAATTATGACTGAGAGATCAGAAACAGCTCTGAAAATTGATTTTATGGTTCAATTTTATATTTAAACTAGGCTTTTAACAATTCCATATACATTGTGAACACTCAGAGTTTTAGAAAAACTAGACCTATTATCATATTTAGAGATCTTTATACAAGTCACACAATTAAGTTCATGAACTCATCCTAGAAAAAGTGCTACATACCTCATTGCTGAATATCACTATGGTCACCTTCAAAGTACTCCCCTTGGGAAGCTATGCACCAATGCCAGTGCCTAGTCCACCCTTCAAAGCAATTTTGGAACTCTTTTCCTGAAATGGCCATCAGCCATCAGAGCTGTTATCATATTATCCTTGATGTCCTGAATGTCATCAAAATTTCTTCCTTTCAATATTTCCTTTATCTTCAGGTAAAGAAAGAAGTCATTGGGGGACAGATCAGGTGAGTAGGGAGGGTGTTCCAATACAGTTATTTGTTTACTGGTTAAAAACTCCCTCACAGACAGTGCTGTGTGAGTTGGTGCATTGTCGTCATGCAAGAGCCATGAATTGTTGGTGAAAAGTTCAGGTCGTCTAACTTTTTCACGCAGCCTTTTCAGCACTGCCAAGTAGTAAACTTGGTTCACTGTATGTCCAGTTGGTACAAATTCATAATGAATAATCCCTCTGATATCAAAAAAGGTTAGCAACAATATTGCAACAAGTTCCCGAACTTCACTGTCATACCTCATACTATTTTTGGCTCTCTGTTAAAGTATCCTCCTCTTTTACTCAATCCTATGATACTTCATTGAGTAGAATATTTTTATATAATAAAATTAGAAAATCATGTCAGTGAGCAGAGTTGAGTATACCTTACCTAGGATGGTATACCTAGTATGTTGTTCTAATTGGCTAACCATTTAGGAAAACAATTAAATGGTATCCTTAATTTATACCAAACTAAAGTATATACAGATTAAATACTAAAATATTAAAAAATAAAATCATAAAAGTAATTAGAATAGAAAATATTGATAAATGCTTATATAACCTATGTTGTGGAATGACTTAGTCATGTGATATTAAGACAAGCTATATAGACTTGAAAGACCTGAAAACATAGTTAAACCAAAATATAACAAAGGCTCCCTTTCCCCACAATTAACGACCAACCAGTAAATATTTAAAACATCTGTTATTAAAAGTTAATAAATTTAGTATATTAAGAGCATTTATGAATAGAAAAGAAAAAGGTGATCTTTCTGAGAAGAAAATAGACTAAAGACATGACTAAACAATGCACAAATAAAGAAATACAGATCACCAACACACATGAAAAAAATTCAAAAAGACTGGCTAGTAATCAAATAAATGCAAATTAATACGAAGATGAGATGACACTTTCTCATCTATCAAATTGGCAAAGACAACGAGCTTGATTGGACAGGTGTGTGGTGTTTGGCGCTCTAGTACTGAATACTGCTGGGAGAAGCAGAGATTGGCACAGCCTCTCCAAGCAGTTTGGCTGTATTAAAACCGTTAACATTTGCATAACCTTTAACATGAAAGATTTTTTACTCTAGAGATTTATTTTAAAAATAACAAAAATTCAGAAACACTAACATAAATGTTTATTCAGCATTGTTTATAATAGCAGAAAAGCTGTAAGCAATATGAAATCCAAGGATGAGGAACTTATTCAACTCCTTGGTAGATACATACAGATGCCAAACAGTGCTCATTAACTTAGAAAGATGGTGATAGCTATTAAGTGGGAAAAGAAGGGTTTACAGCAATTTATATTGTGTCATCCCATTTTATTTCTTTATACTATATTTATATTTAATCCATCTGCATTTTGTATAAAAGTATATATACCTCTGTAATATGAGCGTGAACAAATTTAAAAAAGATATTTTGTTTCCTACTTGTGTGTCAAGAGAATCTGGTAGGAACATATGCTGTAAAATGTAACAGTAGGAAAGATCATTCAAAACACTGTAATGCTTGTTCTTGGTGAGGCAGAGTGACTGATGGGTGAACCACAGCTCCAGAGGCAGAGTCCAGAGCGGTCAGGAAATAACGCATGATATAAGGTCACATCTGATTTTAACATGTCCCAAAGAAAAGAAATGTGCCTTTTGTATCTGGTGGATGGAATGTGAATAGGTTTTTAAGTCCAGAATACACACACACACACACACACACACAGACACACACACACACAGATACACACACAGAGACACACATGCAAAAAAACTGCCTGCTAAGGAAATTTGGGGCAGATGATGAGGAAAGACTAATAAATACTAGCACCCAATAACTCGGGGACTTTTAACTCAGTGATACAACAGTTTTCTAGTGATATGTAATGACTGCAGGTTGAAATAATCTATTGGGTTAAATTAAACTTAATAGCAAAATTACTTTTACCCATTTTTATTTACCTTTTTAAAAGATGACAGTACTAGAAAATTTAACATTAGATTATGTGGCATGCATTGTATTTCTGTTGGACAGTGCTGCTGCATACCGTAATAAAAATCTAATGATGTCATATCCTGCTTGCAATCTTTCAGTGTCTTTCTGTTACTCTTAGGATAAATACCACAATCCTTAACAGGGCCTTCATGTCCCTGAGGAGTCTTACCCCTACCTACCTCACCATTTCTACCACTTCCCAATCTTCCCCTTGATTTCTGAATTCTAGCCAATCACCTTCTTTCATGTCCTTCAACATAGGACTTTTCTAACTGCAGATTGAGACTTAACAGTATGTCATGGAATGAATTAAAAAAGAAAAATGAATAGAATACAATAGAAAAAGTACATCACAAGCAAAGGGTAAATATTTCATGTAAATGATTTCTATTTTGTGTGGTTGTTTACTAGATTGTGTTGCAAAATATATTTCTTACTTAAGTAAAAAAAATGTTTGAGAAGCAATACTCTAACCCTGGGTTTCTCAGCTTTGGCACTATTGATATTTTTAAACATTTATTTATTTTTTTTGTTACAGTTGATTTTCAATATCCCTTTATATTAGTTTCAGGTGCACAGCATAGTTATTAGACATTTATATAATTTATGTAGTGGTTCCCTCCAATTAGTCTAGTATCCACCTGGCACTATATATAGTTGTTGCAACATTATTGACTATATTTCCTATGCTGTCCCCGTGACTATTTGTAACTACCAATTTGTACTCCTTAATCCCTTCATATTTTTCATGCAGCTCCCCAATCACCTTCCCCTGTGGCAACCATCAGTTTGTTCTCGGTATCTATGAGTTTGTTTCTGTTTTGTTTGTTTATTTATTTTGTTCTTTAGATTCCGCATGTGAGATCATATGGTGTTTGCCTTTCTCTGTCTGCCTTATTTCAGTTAGCATAATATCCTCTAGGTCCATCCATGTGATCAAAAATGGTAAGATTTTATTTTTCTTATGGCCAAGTAAGATTCCATTGTACATATGTACCACATTTTCTTTATCCAATTGTCTATTAATGGGCACTTGGGTTGCTTCCATATCTTGGCTATTGTAAATGGCAGTATCGACATTTTGTTTGGACAATTCTTTACTGTGGAGAGCTATCCTGTTCTTTATAGAATGTTTAGCAGTGCCGCTGGCCTCTACCCACTAAATGTCAGTAGCACATCCCTCCTCCATTATGACAACTCAGAAGACCTCCAGACCCTGCCAAATTCCCAGTTGAGCACTGTTTCTCTACACCATCCCCATCATATTCAATCTCATGACAAAGCTTTGTCACAGCTGTTCTCCCTTAATGAAAGACGCTCTTACCTCTCATCTCCCGGTAACTCTTACTCACCTTTCAGATCTCAGCTCAATGCACCTTGGGAAAGTCTTTCCTGAGTCATCTTTCTATTGTATGTTTTCATAAAATCAGGTGGCATATTTCAAACCCCTATCAATTTATAATTTCCCATTAACTGCTGTGGTTATTTAATTAATATCTGCCTCACTCACAGGCTGTCAGTGCCATGAAGTCAGGGATGGTGTCTGATTTTGCCTATGATACAATGTTAAACAATTGATTCAGTGTCGACTATGTATTGGCTCAATACTAGATGGTAGGTGTGCATTGGGTAGCTGAAAAAGCAAAACCCCTGCCCTTGAGAGGCCGGCAGTCTTGTTAGAAAATCAAAATGGTGCTAAATTAAAGGTTTGTGTTTTGAGTTGGGAAGACCTGTTTAGAGTTGTCAGGAGAAGGAAGCACTGAGTATGTGAACGCTAAGTAAAATTTGAAGTATTAGGAGGACCCAGCCATATAAAAGTAGGGAGAGAACATTCCAAGAACAAGTATGGCCCTTACTTGCTCTTCTTAGTTAATGGCTCTGTAACATGTTTCTAGCAGGTTTTTAAAAGATCATTCTGCTGTGAAGAGCCTGAATCGGAGGATATTAAAATGAAAGAAGGGGAAGCCACTTAGGAAGTCATTCAGTCCAGGTAGGAGACCACTGGCAGCTTTGACTAGGGGTTATTGCAGTGGAAATGGAAAGAAGTGCATGAAATACAAGTATTTACTAAGTACCTAATGTGTCAATTATCAGGTTTGACATACTAGGTCCTTAGTATATATTTTCTGATTTCATATCTATTGAGTAAATTTGTCCAACATTTATTAACATAATTAGATCAAAGCTTTAAGAAATTAAAACAACTTTGAGTAAATTTTGAGTGATTGCCTTTTATTTTTGTCACCTGTGAAAGTTCAGTTCAAATTGCATATTGTCTAAGACAATTTCCCTATACTCTCAGATTCTGAGAGTATAGGGAATTCTGTTCGCACTGCTATATTTTGATAGCAAATTCATTGTATCTCCATTGTAGCATTTATCACTGTCTACCTTAGATAAGATATTTATGTGCTCATCTGCCCAACTATGTTACGGGTTCAGTGAAGTCTGATAATTTTTTTTTAACATTTGAACTCTGATACAATAGACTGCACATAGGAGACATTAAATAATGATAGTTAAATGGAATGAACCCCACGAAAAATTACTCAGGAAAAATGCAGTCTTTTGAAATTTTGCTTTGATGACTCTTTCTAGAAATAATCTCCCAATGCACAGGAAATTATTTACATTTCTTATTTCAAGTTAAACTTTATTTTTTAAAAGCAGTGTTTTAAAACATGTCTCAATCCCAGACATACCAAAGACAGGTCTCACTAATACAGTTTTTGATGACACATTTTGCCATGGCAGTTAAGGGAAGATATAGTTTCAATAGTCTATGATGATTAACTAGGAATAGAATTTCTGGGTCATACAAAGTGTATTTAATTCTATAAGAGTTAAGTTAAACTAACTTATCTTTTCCCAAAGATATTTACCATTTTAGGCCCTCACCAGCTATGTATGAAAGCTCCTATTTCTCTACATCTTTTGTCAACTTTTTCTATGCTAGTCATTTTAATTTTAGCCATTTTACTGATTATGGAATGGTATCTCATTGAGGTTTTAATTTGAAGTTTCCTGATGACTAATGATATTGAAAACTTCATCATATACTTATTAGCCATTCATTTACCTTCCTTTTTGAAGTGTCTGAGTCCTTCACTGAATTAAAAAATATTAGTGTCCCACTTTATGGAGGTATAATTGACATATAATATTGTGTGAGTTTACGGTGTACATCATGATGATTTGATACATGTATATATTGTAAAGTCATTACCATAATAAGGTTAGTTAACACATCCATCACCTCACATAATTACCATTTTTTGTGTATGGTGGTGGTGAAAACATTTGAGATCTACTTTTTAGCAACTTTCAAGATACAGTAAATATTCTTAACTACAGTCACCATGATGCTGTATAGAATACACACACACACACACACACACACACACATATATATGACATTTTCTTTATCCATTCATCCACCAAAGGATGCTTAGTTTATTTCCATATCTTGGCTATTGTGAATGATGCTGCAATGAACATGATGGTACAGATATCTCTTTGAGATAGTGATTTCATTTCCTACAGTTGTATACCCAGAAGTGGCAGCGCTGGATCATATGGTAATTCTATGTTTAATTTTTTGACAAAACTCCACAGTTTTCCATAAAGTGGTTGTACCAATTTACATTCTCACCAGTAGCTCACTTTATGGATATTTTTAATTTTAATAAAGTTCAATTTCACAAGTTTTTCTCTTTATGGTTAATGTTTCCTGTGAGCTAAGAAATCTTTGTTGACTCTAATTTATAGAGATATAATTCTGTTTATTTCTAGAAGCTTTATGATTGTAGCTTTTATGTTTAAGTCTATGATTCACCCAAAATTATCTTCTATGTGTGATGCGATACAGGGACAGTGGTTGATTTTTTCCCTTATGGATACCCAGATTTCCCAGAACCATTTGCTGAAAAGACTTTTCTTTCCCTATTTAACTGCTGTAGTGTTTCTGTAAAAGTTTAATTAATTATGTACAAGTGAGTGAATTTCTGGATTCGAGATTCTGTTATTTCGATCTGTCTGTCTATCCTTTATTCAGTAGCACAAGACTTGATTACTGTGGCAGCATCATAATTGCTGAAATCAAGTATGTATAATTCACTCAACTTTGTTCTTCTTTTAAAACAATTGTTTTGGCTATTCTAGGTCATTTGCATTTCTGTATATGTTTTAGAATTTGCTTGATAATATCTAAAACAAATTCTTAGAAGGATTTTGAATGAGATTGTGTTGAATCTTTAGATTAATGTGGAGATAATTAATACCTTAATGATACAGAGGTTTTCAATCCATGAACATGATGCATCTTACCATTTATTTAGGTCTGCTTCAATTTTTTTCAACAGTGTTATGTTGTTTTCATTGTAGAAGCCTTATATATTTTTAAAATTCTCACTAAGCAATTTAAATTCTTAAAATTTTCCTATTATCTTTTCAAAAGTTATCTTTAGGATCTGTAGTGATGTCCCTTCTTTCATTACTGATACTAGTAATTTGTGTTCTCGTTTTCTCTGTTTCTCCTAATCATTCTAGCTGGAGATTATTCAGTTATGGTTATTTTTTTTTTGCAAAATCAACTTTTGTGATTGTTGATTATTGTTTGTTTTAAATTTCATTTATCTCTGTAAGTTCTTTATTATTTCTATTCTTTTACTTACTTTGGGTTTAATTTTAAAAAGTCCAGTTAAATTTTGTTTTTCTCCCATCCCTCCACCACTAGACGAAAAGCTGTTTGAGAGCAGGGACAATATCTAACACTGGCATGTATAGTAAAATCTCACATATTTATTAAATCAATTGTGGGAAGCAGAAATGGGAAGGTTCCAGTTCTCCAGCATGTCACTTGGTTAATAGTTGTATTAATGATGTACCGCTGAATAATAAATTACTGCAAAGTTTCTTGTTTGAAGGGGAATGGGAAGAAACAGAAGAAAATTATTAAAAATAAAAATACATTCTAAAATGCTGAAGAAACATAGAAATGTAGAACGAACAAAGATATGGACCAATTAGAGTCGGTCAAATTTGAATCTCTAAATTTTGGGCCATAGACTTCTCTGAGCTTCAGTTTCTTTGTCTGAAAATATGGGAACACTACTACTGAAAAGTTTGTAGTATTATGAAATAACTTACATAAAACTCTTGTAACAATGCCTAACATATATTAGGGAGTCAATTAATTCAATTTATATGAGTCTCAGTGTCCTTATTTGTAAAATATTCTCTCAGAGTATGGTTGTTGAGTATGTGAAAAGAGATACATAAATAGCATCTTCAACACAGGGCATGGTCCATTTCAGATGGACAAAGAATATAAATTCTACTAAGGGTCTGTAGAACCATAAGTCATGTTATGGTTATATGAGATTGAAAGAAATCTATAGACAGCTTTTTGGCTTTTTAATTTTTGCTTAAAATCTACAACTTGCTTTTCCAATGGAAGATTTGGTTATCTTTCCCCCCAAAAGCCTACCTTTGAGCCAATATTATACTAAAAGGAGATGGGAAAGAAAGATAAGATGGGACTCATGAAACAGCCTGTAGACCACCCTATTCAACAAAGCAGGGTGAGAGCTGGTAATTGGAGATCAAGCATTTTGAATTTGGTGAGTGATCGCCAAATGGGGGGATCAAATAGTTTTAGGAATTTTATATATTAAATAAATAAATAAGTGGTTCCTTAACATAATACTTATAAATGCTTCCCTAAACTAACATCATATTTATAAAACACTCACATTTCTATTACAATAAAAAGGTTTGGTATTCATTATGATTTTCCTAGAATTTGATGTATACCCATTACCACGAATATTGCCAAAGAAATATCTGAGATTAGAAAGACATACCCTCACACTTTTCACTTCTGCTCACACATTATTGGTCAAAAACATCATGTCTATTGATAACTTCAAGAAAATTAGAAAAGTACAGTCCTTCTGTAAGCAGCAGTAACATCTACCACAAATTTAAAAAAATCTATTTTGAATAGAATAGAAAAGCATAGGAGGGAATCACATGGTTCCCTCATTCTCTTTACTTATGGGCCATAAAAGAACTTCCAGCTTCCGAACGTAGGCTGAAAACTAGCTGATATAAATTCATTCAATGCTTATATTTTCCCAACTATATGCCAGTGTTTCTAAGGGTTTTATACATATTTACTCATTTATTTCTCAGTATAATCTTAAGAGGTATATATTATTACCCTTGCTTAACAGATGAGGAAGTTGAGGTACAGAGAGGTTAAGCTCTTTGCCTAATGTCACACAACAGTGATTCACACCCAGCATAGTCTGACTCCAGAATCCATACTCTTAACTAGTGTACATGGCCTCTCATAGTAGGCCCTTAACAATTATTATTTTAAGAACTACGTGCCAGACTTTGAGCTGATATTACATGAATACTATTGAATTCTCATGAAATCTATGTGTAAGAATGCATCAATTAGGCAGGAAAACCACTGCTGGACTTGAAAAAATTCTTTACAATGCATCAAAATGTTCCAGTGCTGTACCCATTAGGAAAGAGTATCCTATTCATTTAATATTTTTTATCATGTTTCTACATAGGGCTCTGACATAAAAGTAATTTCTGTTGCTCAGTGTTTGATGTTTGTCCAACAAGGCTTAAGCCCAAAACTCAAGAATGTATTAATTTTCTCTTCTCAAAGTAGAAAATGTTAACTTTTCATGGTTGCATGAGACAAAAAGAATGAAAATACTTAAATCAGTTTTATATATATATATGTTTAGCTGACGGCTTTGTTCTATACTATAGCCTTCTATTTTTTATTTTTTTTGATCTTGTGTACCTTCATACTACTAGCAAATAAGAATTCATTTATAAAGAAGACAAAATGGGAAATCATAAGTAATTTCTTGTCCTTTGAAAATAATTTATTTTAACTTCCTAAATTTTGATGCTTCAGGAACCAAATTCTACATCAGATGTCATCTGCTAAACTGAATGATTTGATCATCTAGGGTAGAGGTTGGCAAACTACAGCTTATAAGTCAATGTTGGCCTGCTACTTAGTTTTATAAAGGAAATTTTATTGGAGCACAGCTACACACCCTCGTTTATTCATTGTCTGTGTTGCTTTCGCACCACATGGCAGAGCTGAGTAGGTGCGACAGGGACAGTCTGGCCCATGAAGCCTAAATTATTTACTATATGCCCCTTTAAAGAAAAAAAAAACACAGAAAAATTTCCAAATTTCTGGTCTATGAAGATGATTCCAACTGCTGAACCATTGATAGATAAGCATTTGGAATGCTCTTTAGTCTGTGGTCAATAGTTTGCTTCTCCTTCCAAATCACTACTAATGTACACTCAGTGAAAGTTGAGCTGAAAATATAGTGAAAGAGCTCCTAGTCCCATTAGATTATCACAGCCCACATCCCTTATATAATTGACCCCACTCTTAAATGATGACCATCACTATACAACCTACTATCAAGCATCTCTTTTTATTGTGCTCTGCTAAGCACTAGTTTTATTTCGACTTCTTCCTCCTTTATAATAGTTCCCAATCCAAGACTCATAATACTGAAGCAGGGGTTCACATTATATTCTAAATGAAATTACTATTTAAACTGCTAATCATGAAGAAGAAATCAGAATTCCTTTCCAGCTAGATATTTTTTAGATATTATTGGCCCTGAAAATTTTGATGGAAATTACAAATAGCAAAACTTTAAAAAAGAATGGTAATGCAACATGCTTACCAGGAATTTGTGTCAAAGAGCTTGCTTTAAAAGACATCCTCTTTAATTTTGGGGGTGGAAAGGGGTGAATATTTTGTTATTAATATTTTGTTAATTAACGCAAGCTTAATTAAGGAGACAAAATATTGGTTTGCAAAGGCAGAGTTGATGCTTAAAGTTACCTTTTTTCACCCCTCTGAGTTCAATCTACCAGCTGGCTTGAACTGTGGGTGAAATACACAATTAAAACTGAATAAAAGACTTGAGAATCTTACTTACCTGTATGCCTATTCCTTTTTATGTTACCCAAATCACAGCTCTTCCATCATTTGTGCATAATAAATCGAGCAGAAAGTACTGTTGATATAATGAATATTTTATTTTTTCAGATATAATCATTGCTTTATCTTTTGTAAGCATAAGAGTAAATTAATAAAAGAAAGTCTCTAAACTAGTATGTCCTATTAACTAATTAGATGATCATAAAGAGGAGAAAATTTAATATCTAAGGTTGATAAACTATCATTTTAGCAATTTTGACTGAACTGAACAATTTCCAATCAAGGCAATACTATCAAACGAATAGATTTTTTTGTCTAATTATTTTTATTATGGAAAATTTCAAACATGCAGAGAAAATTGAATAAAATAAATATCCACCACCAAGATTCAGCAGTGGATAACGGCCATATTTGCATTTGCTTGCTTTGTCTCTAGCATTTTTTTTTTTTTAAAGAATAGTCTCAAAATGAGAAACAAGAAATCATAGACACAGACAATAGTTTAGCGGTTACCAGAGGGTAACGGGGGTGGGGGGTGGGAGATGAAGGTAAGGGGGATCAAATATAATGGAAGGTGATGGAAGGAGAACTGACTCTGGGTGGTGAACACACAATGGGATTTATAGATGATGTAATACAGAATTGTACACCTGAAATCTATGTAATTTTACTAACAATTGTCACCCCAATAAATTGAAAAAAAAACACATTTTCTGTATGTGCAATTATAAAATTAAGCATGTTCATGTAAAAAAGATCATGTAGAATTGCTGTAAAATCTAGAAAATGAAATAAAATTCATAATCCAAAAAAAAAAAAGAGTAGTCTCAGTCTCATAGCTTTGGATATTTAATAACATTGTGTTATTTATTTGTGTATTTAAAAACATTGAATTAAAAAAAGTCAGTTTTCTCATAGATTTTCCCACATTTTTAATGTCTGATTGTTTCTATTTTGTGTTTTTATCTTTTTTCTCTATGCTTTATTTCTAGAAAACTAGAAGATGGGTCTAAAGACTAGATTGAAAGTGAACATTTTGGAAAAAAAATAATTCCTAGGTGTGTGCTTTGTTTTGCATTATATCAAGAGGTGATGGATGCTAAATTTGATCACTCAGTTGATGTGATGACCAGTAGATCGCTCCATTGTGAAGTATATTTTCCTTTGGCAACATTGTATACATCTTATATTCCAGCAAAATTTTACCTAATGATTTTAACCTTTATAAATGATCTTTGCCTGAATCACTGATTTAAAAGGGGGTCAGAAAATTACGATTTTGTAATACCATTATGCTTCCTATCTTTATTAACTGATGTTCTTTTGTTAAAAAAAAATAGTGCTTTTCCTCCTAAAATTTACTTACCCTTTCCCCTTTCATTACTAGCTAGTAGAGTAAGGAAGCTGTGGAATAATAAAATGACTATATATTCCATTTTGTCCACGACAGTCCTGGTTATGTCTCTTTCCCCAACATAAATATTATTATGCCCCTGTTCACTCTAAAAAAATTAACACATTGGATAATAAATGACAAGATCATTCCATGTATTAGACACATCAAATTTCTCTCTTGCTGTCTCTCTCCCTCTCTCCTCTCTCTCTGTCTCTGTCTCTCTTTCATTGGAGAATCTTCATATATATTCAATGTTTCACAATTAATTATGTTTTTTAATATCTAAATCTTTTATACTCAGACAACTGTAATAATTATCCCTTTGGATACTCAAATCTCAATACTCAAGTCTTAAAACTGACTAGTGTAAGACTCTCAAAAGACTTTTTTCTTAATTTCTTTGATTTTTGTATTTATAGTATTTGTTCTACACTGAAATTCTTGGTTCCTAATTAACAAACTTACTTTATTCTATGATATGCATAAAATGATTACAAAATTAAAAATTCCAGTGTTTACCAACAATAAAATTCTGAGTATGGTTTAAAATTTTGTTTCAGTTATTTTTTCTCTTTAGGATATGGTCTAAGGATGTATAATCAGAATATGGGTCAAAGTAATATAAACATTTGTCTGGCAAAAATATCACAAGCAAGCAGAGTGGCTGGATAACTCAGTTGGTTGGAGCACAAGCTCTTAACAACAGGGTTGCCAGTTCAATTCCCGCATGGGATGGTGGGCTGCGCCCCTGCAACTGAAGATTGAAAACCCTGACTGGACTTGGAGCTGAGCTGTGCCCTCCACGACTAGATTGAAGGACAATGACTGGACCTGGAGCTGATGGGCCCTGGGGAAACACACTGTTCTCCAATGTTCCCCAATAAAAAAATTAGAAAAAAAAAATACCATGAGCAAAGTAGACACAATTGATAAACTTAGAAAAAATGCAGTTTTTATCACAGGCAAATGGCTAATATCCCAAACAAAAAGAGATAGTAGAATGAGAAAATATTTTTAAAAACAACAAAAACAGTTTATCTAAAAAAGAAATACAAGTGACTCATATAAGAATAGACTCAACTTGATCACAAGTTAAATGTAAATTAAAACTCTATCCAGGTACAAATTTTGATTTATCCACACTGGCGATAATCCAAAGATTAGACAACATGCTCTACTGACTAGGCTGGAGGGATAGACACCCACATATTGCTGGTGACAATGCAAAATAGTATAATTCTTTATGGAGAGGAATAGGCAACATCTAACAAAATTTCACACAGATTTATACTTTCACACAGATAATCCAGAATCTTCGCTCCTCAAGATCCTTAATTTAATCACCTCTGTAAAATTCCCTTTCCTCTGTAAGTTTCTGGGGATTGACAGGTTCTGGTGATTCCATTGTGGACATTTTGAGGGGCAATTTTCTGTCTATCATACAGGGTCATGAAGAAAGTAGATGAATTAAACTTATACTGAATTAATTAATTAATTAAAAAAACTAATACTGAATTTGAGGGGACTGAAGTCATATAGGATACCTTTTCTGTCTGTAACAGAATTAAGTAAAAAAAAAAAAAACAATAAATGAAAGATAACTGGAAAATCCTCAAGTATTTAGAAAACAATCTATACACTTCTAAATTGTTCTTAGGTCAAAGAAGAAATCACAAGGGAAATTAGAAAATATTTGTGACTAAGTGTAGAGAAAACAACTACATTTCAACATTTGTGGGATGCAGTTAAAACACTGTTTACAGAGAAATTTATATCTTTTTAAGCTTATGTTAATAAAACAGAAAAGTACAAAATCAATGATCTAAATTTCCATCATAAGAAGCTAAAAAAAAAAGAGCAAATAAAACCTAAGTAAGTTAAAGCAAGTTAATCATAAAGATGAGAATAAACCTAAAGAGAAAACAGAGTCCAATTAAATTCAAAGTTGATTCTTTGACAAGGTCAACAAAACTGATAAACTTGTAAGTAGATGGATCGAAAGGGATAAAAAAAGGGAAGACACAAATTATCATTATCAGAAATGAAATATGAAATGGCATTATTGATCTGACAATTGTTAAAAGGATAATAACAGAATATGATGAACAGCTTTATTCCAATAAGTTTGAGAACTTAAATGAATTAGAAAAATTCTTTGAAAGGCATAAATTAAAAACTGACTCACATACAAACACCTGTATCATTCTATATTCATTAAAGAAATTGAATTCATTACTTAAATGCTCTCACAAAAGAAAACTCCAGGCCCAGATGGATTCACAGGATAATTCTATTGAATACTTAAGGAAGAAATAATACTAATCTGACACAATTCTTTTAAAAACAGAGGAGAAGGCAACATTTTCCAAAGAATGCTACGTGTCCTGTATTAGCCTGATATCACACCCAGACAAAGACATTATAAAGAAAACAAAGCTAAAGACTAATATCCCTCATAAAAGTGTGTGCAAGATCCTTAACCAAATATTAGAAAACCAAATCAAGCAACACATATTTAAAAAACAAAAACAAATAATACATAATGTTCAAGTGTTATCCCAGGATAGTAAGGTTGGTTTAACATTCTAAACACAATCAATGTAATTCCCAAAGCAAAGAGAATAATGGAGAAAAGCATATGATCATCTCAATAGATGTATTAAAAACATTTTACAAAATGCATCATCCACAAATTCTAAGCACTCTCAGCAAAATGTAAATATTAGGGTAAGAGAAGAAAACATTTATCAAGAATCACACTTACTGATTAAGTTAAAGGCTAAATAATTTCTCACTTTAAGACTGGGAACAAGGTAAGAATGTCTGCTCACACTTGTATTCAACACTTTTCTGGAGCTCCTACCCTGTGCAATAAATAAGCACACACACACACACACACACACACACACACGGAAGAGATACAACTTTTTATTTTTGGGGTATCATAGAAATACCCAAAATATACACAGAAATTCCTAAAGATTCTATCAAAAAAATCTACTCTAAATAGTAAGTGAATATAACAGCATCACGTGACACAAGATCAGTATACCAAAATCAAACGTGTTTCTAGATACTAGCAATGAACAATTGCAATAGCATGAAAAAAAAATAATGAAGTGCTTAGAGATAATTGTACAATGAAAACTAGGAAAGATTGCTGAATGAAATTAAAGAAGACATAAATAATTTGGGAGCCACACAATGTTCATGAATTAAAAGACTGAATATTTTTAATGTATTGATTCTCTCCAAATTTATCTATAGATTTAACACAACCCCAAGTATAATCCCAATTATTGGGATAATGTCTTTTAAACAGACATTTAAAAAGAAATTGTCAAACTTATTCTACAGTTTTTGTTTTCTGTTTGTTTCCTGTTTCATTTTCTGCTATTTCTCTCCCTATTTTTATTTTTTTAACCTTCTGTGGGTTATTAGAACAATTTTTAAGGATTCCTTCTAATTTTCATTTGTAGAATTTTTAGTTTTAGTAGTGGTTGTCCTGGATATTAACAACATGCGAGTTATCACATTCTGCTATTATCAACATCTTACCACTCTGAGTGAAGTTTTGAAAATTTATTTCCACTTAAATCCTATTACTCTCTCTACTTTTTAAAGATAATTGTCTTAAATATTTGCTCCATATAATTGGAGTACAGTAAGTCTCTTACTTTTCCTTCCTCTGAGTATGTTTTTTATTTCCCCTTCAGTTTTGAAGGATATTTGACCAGATATAGAATTTGAGGTTACATTCTTTTCTTCTAGTACTTGAAAAATGTTGTGTCAGTTTTTTCTGGCCTCCATGATTTTAAATAAGAAATACGCATTCATTCAAATTGGTGTTCTCCTCGGAGTAATGTGTCATTTCTTTCTGGCTACTTTGAGCATTTCTTTTGTCTTCAGTTTTCAAAAGTTTAATTATAATGTGTCTGAGCATGAATTTCTTTGTGTTTATTCTGTTTGTGGTTTGCTTATCTTCTTGAATCACTCCATTTATATAGGTTATTGTCCCATAAGTCCCTGAGACTGTTCATTTTATTTCCAACCTTTTTCCTCTGTGTTCAGACTGGTTAAATTCTATTGATTTATCTCCAAGATCATTGATTCTATTCTCTATCATCCCTCTTCTATGACTGAGCACATACAGCGAGGTTTTTTTAAATTTCACTTATTATATTATTCAGTTCTATAATTTCCATGTGATTCTTTTTTGTTTTTAATAACTTCTATTTCTTTGCTGGGATTTATATTTGTTCATTTGTATCAAGAGAATTTGTAACTGCTCACTGAAGCATTTTTATGGTGGTTGCTTTATAATCCTTGTCAAATTGTTCCAACATCTGACTCATCTTGGCGCTGGCATCTGTTTGTTGTTTTTCTAATTCATATCATGATTTTCCCCATTCTTGATATGATGTATAATTTTCCATTGTGCCCTAGACATTTTGGGTATACATTATGAGACTCTGGCTCCTACTTAATCACCTATTTCGTGTAGGCCCTGTTCTTGTTAAAGCGCACCTACATCATCTGGTGGTTGTATATGTTCAGTTCTTTGCGGGGCCTAGTCTACCCACCTTGGCAAAAGCGGGCACTGTCTCACACTGCTGTGTTACTGTAGGACGTGGTTAGAAGCTTGGCTCCACACTAAGCCCCTATAACACCAGGTGAGGAGAAGGGGAGTTCTAACTATCTCTGCTTCCCACTACTTCTGCCCCTTTGATGCCACGTGGGGGCTGCGGCTCAGCTTCACATGGCCCCCACTGACACCAGGGGAGGGTCCTGTGGAGTAAATGGATTGTCTACTGTCCCACCTCATACCACTTATTCCACCTCCTGCATGTTATGTGGGGGTGGAGGTTCAGCTTGCTAAGTCTTCCTGACTTCAGGGGTGGGGTGAAGTGGAACACTTATTAGTTCCAAGTAGCCCTTCCTGGTTCAGTCTCCTTGATGTTGTATAGGGGTGGGTGCTCCGTTCCCCAACAGGCCCCACTATCCTATTGGGAGAATTGGAGTACTGCCCACTTCCATCAGGCAGAGGATGGAAGGTCAGATTCTTGCTCAGTCCCTCACACATCAAACACCAATGGGGGAATCTGAACGTTGCCTGCTTTTTCCTGGGCAGGGGATTGGGGTAGAAGATCAACTTCCCACTCCATGCCTAAGACGGTAAAGATGCGAGGTGTGATTTGTTTTCCCTTTGGTATTTGACTAGAGTAGGGTGGGGACTGCCCATGAGATTTTCTAATTTTAGGACACATGTTTTCTGGTTCTTTAGCTTGGAAAGAGCAGGCTTTACTTGGATATTTTTTGGTCTATGCCTGTTGTAGTCTTCTGTGGTACTCTGTCTAGGATACGTGGGCAGCAACAAGGAGACCCCCTTCCTCACCAGGGCTATTCCTCAGGTTTCGAGGGGCCTTAGCTACCAGCCTTCTTTCTACCTTTCAGAAAATTCTTATGCTTTCTCGTAGTGTTATGCTCAGAGTTTTTTAATTGTAAAGGAGAGAGCCTGGGAGCAATAGGGCTACTTCACCTTGGCAAAACCAGAATTACCTATCGTAGAAAGATTTAAAATTTGTAAAAACCACAATCAGCCTTTACTGTTTTTTTTTTTACTTCATATGTATATGAACCTGATTAGGGATTCATTTGGCTGCCCAGCCATCCTTGTCACATCAGACCCTAGAAGATCAAGGGCAGACTAGGTTTAAGTCATCATTAATCTGTTAAAAGAAAGTGATGGGAGAAAACTTTTCCCTGAGTAACTATGGCAGAATTTTTTTAATATGTCTTTAGATGATAAATGATAAGTGAGAATGTTTGATCTAGGGACAAGTGTAATATTTTCTCTGGATTTATATCTACCATTTAGCACCACCAAGTTCAGTTCATGAACACATTCAATGATAAATATCCCTTTTAGGTTAATTTTTCTATAACTAAAATAGTGGCCTGGTGGGAAGCAATGACCAATCCATTCCCCGGTGGCTTCAGGTAGGGAAATTACTGAGTTTATCATTAATCTTACCCTTCAGTCCTCCGGGGAAGATTATCTTTGTAGAACATTGTGAAGCTAAATAAATTTAAAAGATTATCGAAAAGAGATTATAAATCTAAGCAGAAGTTCTCAATTTGGGGCACCCATTAGAATCACTTTGGGATTTAGGAAAAATAGTACTAATGGGTTTGCATTACCCCAGATCAATTAAATAAGAATATCTTTGGTGAGCCTGGACATCAGTATTTTTAAAACTGTCCAGGTGATTCTAATATGCAGCCAAGATTAACAATAACTCATATAGGCTGGTGTTGTTTTCCCTGACAAGGAAATTTATCTGTTATAACAAATTGCATCTACCATACCAGATAAAAACTCACGCTGAATAGATGCTCTGGTTATATGAGAGGCAGCTCAAAAGCAGTCCCTTTCAAATTGTTCCTCCCAGCTTTGCTAGTGGCTGATTTTCCTACCAGAAAGTCTTTTTTTCCAACCAGGAAAAAGAATGGACAGTGCTCTAAAAATATTTTCCCCAAACAAGTAAAGAACCAAATGATGCTGGAGAGATGGGTGCTCTAAAGTTTAAATCTCTTGTACATAAATTGCGTTAACCATCAAGTTCAGTCCACGGGGCTCCTTAACTTTGGGGCCTACAACTTATGCTGACTTGCATGTGCTGACTTATGTAACAGAAACTTTGCTTTTCAAGAAGCACCTGCAAGTGCACCCACCAGGTGCGAAGCGTCGAAAGTGTTGGATTGACTGTGCAGTGCACATTCCCTGAGTCCTTTGCTCTTGGTGGAGAGCTCATTTCAGACGTGGCAAACCAATCTCATTTGTGCATGGGGAGCATTTCTATGTGAATGTTGGTCATTTTTGAAACTTCAGGACTTCTAGGATGGTTCCCAGTTTCTGAACCTGAGTACAGGCCTACAGGTTATATAATACTGGTCAGGGCTTTCACAGGGAAAAGCCAGCCTCTGTGTAGATGGAATCTTGCAAGGAACCATCATACAAGTTACTGGATGATGAGTTGTGTTATTAGGGCAGAAGCATCAAAGATTGTTTAAATCATCCTGCAACTTCTGTGGGTCATTAACTTATTCTCCCTTAGGGTTACAGAAAATGGATTGTAGAACACCAGTCCTTTTCCTAAGAGAGGTAAGCCTGTTGACTCTGATAAAATGGATCCCTTCTCTGTAAGTTTTGCTAGTCTGTAGTTCCCTGAGTGGACTATCATGACAAATTCAGAGGGCCTCCACAACAGATCTCATTTTCAAAATTCTACTAGGATCACAGTCTGTCCAGGTTCTCTGCAATTCTTAGTGATACTGCTGCGACACCTGCAGCAACTGGCTGTGGTAGCCAGGTAGTTTTGAGAATACCATCTTTCTCTTTATTTGGGATTTAAGATTTGGGATCTTCTATTTAAATAGGTAATTTTTCTTGGCTTAAAAAAAAAAAATAGTGGGAAGGCTCAAGGGTAGCACAAGATCAGCCAACCTAGCTTCTAGAATCTTTACAGGTAAATGTAGCAACCAGTTCACATCCACATAAGTAACCCATAAAATTAAACCTAGTTGTGTGTAGGAGTGCAAGCAGAAGATTCCTTGGAAGTTGTGTCATCCTTAGATTTCAGAGAAGGATTAACAGCTAACTTAATATTCTAGAAACGGATTTGTTTCAGTTACAAAAGAATTATTAAATGCCTAATTAATTAAATTATTAAATGCATGCTAACCTGTAGAGAAATGGGGAAACTATGGTTTCTGTCCTTTAGAAGTTTTAATCAATCATGATCTTCCTATTTGCTGCCAAACTTGACAATAAGAATTGCCTCAAGTTTCAGAATGTGTTAGAAGAAAGTTTAACTTCTTTAATACTTCACTAATGATTACATAACTCACGAAGGTCCTTCATTTTAGCCTTGAATATAATTATTGCTGATTGACTTACTCATCTCTCCTTTTATATATTTATTATTAAAGTTTTTTTCTGTATAAAGAACCCTATAAACATTCACATTAGATGAAGGTAGCCCCAAGATCAAATGCATAATTACAGTTGGTGGCTCTTTAAAATCTTAGCAGGCAGCCACCCACATTTTCAATATTTATCGACCACCTCTTACATGTCTGTGTCCGAACAAGTAAGAGACTCATTGTCTACATCACAAAAGTACCATACAATGCTTTTCGCACGATTAATTCAATTTCCAAAAATATTATGTGAATATAAAATGCAAATAAAAGTTCATGATGGATACATAAAATGCTTGAAAATATATGATTAATTTTCACTTGACAATAAGTTGCACAATTTCTCTAAAATGAAGACAGTTACCTCAATGTATATTGATGTTAAAACAGAAATTGAGGAGACAGAAATTCCATTTGGACTTAATAAGCAAATGACTGGTGAAGGGATGTCAGCTGCGTTACATTACTACTTTCCATATTGCTAACTAAATTATATACTCATTAGTTTATTGTGTCAATAAATGAGGGCTCAAGAATTTACATGCTCTTACAAGTGAAATATTTTCCTGGAGCCAATGGAAGCCTGACTAATTTGAGTTCAATTTAAATCCTCTGCCCTTTGTAATGATTAATACCATGAGACAACGAAAGAGTCATCAGCTTCTAATTCTGACTTGGCCAATGACTCAGCAAGATAACTTAGGAAATTCTCTTACCCCATCGGTCTGCATCTCCTCTTCTATAAAAGGATCAGACAAACCGATTCTTGGGGTTCTTCCTAGTTCTGTGATTCTGTACCACCAGGTAAAGATTCTAAAGAGTTTTACATTTGTAACTTAATCTTATATATAATAAAATTTATCTGATGTTATTAAAGAATATTCATATAGGATCAAGGTCATTTAAGGACTGAAGTATATTCCAGGCTGAGAAGCACTCCAGGGCCAAGACCTGTGCTATAGCACCAGTAATTAAATTGCTGAGCTCTCAAAGGAGAAGGGGGCCGATGATATATTATCATGAGATATGATAATGTAATTGAAAATGCTTTGCAAACTACGTGGGAATAAATAAATGTCAGGTATTAGGCATAATTATTTCCTTCTCCATTTATTGAGATAGCAACTTATAGAACCGACTTTAACAAGTCCATGTAATAAGTTGCGGACAGTTTGGAAGAATACATATTTTTCTGATATTCCCTTCTTTCCTTTATCCCACCAATATTTATGGAGCTGCTCTACTTCTAAAGTATTAGTGGTGAAATTAAAGAGGTGTCTAAGATACTGTTACTATCCTCAACAAGTTTGCAATCTAGTAAAAATGTATGAAGCAGCATCATCTACTTTTCTCTCATTATTTTGTAGGTTGAAGATTAATTTTCCTGACTAGGGTTTACGTTCTTTGAAGCCCTAAAGTAGACTTTTACCTCTTTTGACCTCCTTCATTATGCTCAACAGACATATTGATCCTAAAAATATACTCTTTGATGGAAAAATAAAAAAATACCCTCTGTGAGAGAGTTTAGACCTTCTAATGGACTAAACGATTCTAAATTATTACCATTATTTACGTTGGAAACTTTTTTTAGTGCAACTCAAGAAGATGTGTAGACACTTAAGATTCCATAGCTTTATAAATGATACTGGTCCTATAACAACCAAAAATAATAATACAAATGTAACAACCAAGTTTTATTGAGGGATGATAATGTGCCAGACACTGTGCTATGTGTTTACATTCAATACCTTATTTACTCTCACAATAATACTATTGAGTCGAAACTTATTATCCTCACTTGACAGATGGACAGACTAAGGTCTAGAGATTATAACCAAAGTCACCTGGACAGTGAGCGGCAGAACTAAAAACCGAGTCCAAGCAGTATATTTGCCAACATCTGAAAGGGGACACGATTTCTGGGAGCCAAATTTACCCGATTTACCACATTTAAAAATATTTAGAATTTTAGATCAGACTAGACTAGTGATTCTCAATGGAGAACAATTTTGCCACCCTGAGAATATCTGACAATGTCTGGAGACATCTGTGAATGACATGACTGCAGAAGTACTATAGATGCCACAGATACTGCTTACCATCTTCCAATACAGAAAGGAGTAGCCTCCCACAACAGAGAACGATCTAACCTAAAATGTCAGTAGAGAAACCCTAGTCTAGACTTGTCTTTTCATGCCAGAACGGTACTGTTATAAATCAGTGACTTCCTTCCAATGGTTCAAGCAACCATGAACAAACATGACCTGAGAGGTCAGCATAAGAGTTCAGGTAAAGGTGAGGATGCAGTTTGTGATCTCACAGCGTCTACAGGGGGCAATACGATGGGGGGTACTTTTTTCCCAGAAGGAAAGAAGAGTGTTCTCCTTTGGCATTTGTTATTACTTGGTAGAATTTGGAATTTGTCAAGGCTTGGTTTATAGTTCATCTATTCCCCACCCGCACACTTCTTACCGCACACTTCTTAATTTAGACCAATGTCCTATAGTTTTTAAAATATAGCTGAAGTCTTTCCTACATTTGAGACTCTTTCTGTGTAACAGTTATAAGGTTTTATCTATGAGTAGCTAAGATAAATAGCTACAGCAATTTCCTAGTACTTAAAGTCACATTTCTTGATAATCTCTGGATTTTCAGGGACCATTAGAGATCCCGGTGTGAATCTTGGAATAATGAAAAGTACATTCTAGCAAATACTTTAGGTACTCTGCCATTGCTACATTGATTTAGAAACATATTTCTAAATCAATTTTTTTTCCCCAATTTTAACTTGTAATAAAATGCGTCTTAAAGAAAGTGCCCATTGCAATCCAACTGCTCAGGTTCGGGAACAGCAGGGGAAATTGAGAATTAATTAACATTTTGAAGTCATAGCGCTATTTTGCTTATTCCTAAATTGTGCTTAAAGTAGGGCTTGATTTCTACAACATAGTGAAAGACCTTTTCCTTCTCCCCATGCCTTTTCAATAAAAAAATATGGATAGTGGGTATTCAGAGAATAAGATTACATAACGTACTCATTAAATGTTTTTGAGGTCGCCATAATAATATCCTATCACAGAATCTATGTTCTCTAAGTCATCTTTAAAACTTTGAGAAGACATACCTGAATAAGTAAGACAGAAAGCCAACCAATACTGAACTCATTAGTGTAATTTATGTATTCATAAAACTGATAATAGACATTTATTTCTAAATATCCTTAAAGCACAGATAATAATGGAGCCAGTCAGCAATTTGCCACTTGCAATTAATCACTCTCTTCATATTCACAACACTCCATTTTTCTTGCTGTTTGAGAGAGTAATGATTAATTGATAAAAGTTTAACAAGTACACTAATAGCAGGTGCTCTTAATTGCAAAGTCTTCAGAGTGATTCTTCCCAGATCTACTTTATGCTAATTTGTACAGCATTAGTCATAACACTTTATGATTTTACTTTTAAAACGACTTTTCTTTTAGTCACCCTAATTTAATTAAGAATTTTAACTAGTTACATGTATCAAGAACACCAATGAATTTTACATCTGTGAGTTTGATTACCATAAGAGATTAACAAGAAGACTCATAAAAATGCACGGCTGCCGACTAGAAGCATCAACACTGTGTAAATTAGAATTTGTTAATTGGTTTAGCAAATGTAAATTCAATTTTTTGAAATTTTATGAACTGAAAAATTGATTATATTTTTGTGAGCCTCCAGAAATATCTTATTAGGGCTGATATTTGTTCCGGTAGTTTCTGAGATTATACTTGTATTTTAGCCATAAACATTTCTATTTCACTTAGTTCAAAAATATCTGATTGTAGCAGTCATTGTTCATCCACACGTTTGCCCCTCACCATCCCCAGTATTAAATGAATGCTTAAGTACACGTTTTTCTTTCATGTGTCTTTCCTCTCAGCAAGACAGAGAAAATATGCATTCTAGGTAAGTTTTGTTATTTTGTACTTTCAATATTAAAGTGCACATAATTAATTTCGTTTTCTTAAACACTGTGTGTTTCTGACAAAAGCTACAGATGCTTTTACAAAGATGAATATTTAAACAGAATTTCAGGTATGCAGATTAATCCCGTTTGCCTCTAGGAAATAGACCCAGCAACCTTGCATTTTATAAGAGGAGCAGAAGCTATATTTTAGTATGCATTATGGAATGGGGAGGTCTGTTAGCAACATCAGATCAAAATCTACCCTCGAGGACGCACATCCATGGTTGGAGCACCAACCTCACATCACGCATACATTACTCCCATGCTGAGTAGCATGTCGTCAAGAAACTGATGGCAAAACGGAGGACAGGCCCCAGATATTCTCATGGCTAAGTCTCCGTACTGTAAGTGAGGAGCTGGGGAAGTAGGACATTGGATTGTTCTGTGAACTCAGCACTCTATTTTCCAGATAAGGTGACTCATTTGAGAGTAGCCACAAACACCCTCCCTGTGCCCCTTAACTTCTCCTGCCCCTCCCAGTACTGGTTTTGAAAATCACAATGCTTGGTAATTTCTCCTAAAGGTTCCAAATTCAGCAGATAATGATTGGACTGTTCCAAATCTCTTGTATTAATGCATTATTCTTAATTAGTGTAATTAGATTACTCTGTCTCTGATTAGCTCCCAAAGGGATAAGACTCAGGACAAGAGCGCGGGTTAAGGGACCGTGAACTGGTGCTCTCCCCTTTGATCAGTGGGGACAGGAAGGGACTTGACATTGCAGAGAACATGCATAAAGTTCTGTACCTTATCATCTTTAGGCAGGAAGTGGGGCCCAGACAACTAAACATGGGGACAAAGTCGCAGCCAGGAGGCATCCCATCTGGAAGGGTTGCTGCAGGACCTGAGGGTAAACAGAGATGAGGTCGTTAGAAATCAGCTGGACGGTAGGAAGCAGAGCAGTCCCTGACTACTAAGAAACATGGTGGTTTTGTGTTTTTCATCCTGATTCTCTCCTCCTTGTCACACTCCTCTCCTCAACATGATCTTCATGCTATACTAGTTTAAAAGAAAAAAAAAAAAGGCCAACAACCTCAGTTTCCAAAAACTAAAGATGGTTTAGGTTTAGGACATTGTGATATTAGCGGAATATTATGCAGCTATTAAAATAACATGTGTGTATATATACATGGAAATATGTTCACAATTTATTAATTCACCAAATATTGCTGAATGTCTATTGTGGGTCAGACTCTGATCTAAGTGCTTCAGCTGTAAATAAAACAGATCTGTCTTCATGAAACTTGCATTCTAGTGAGAGAGCCAGAAAATTAAAAACGAACTAAACCAGCAGACCTATAATTTCAGGAGTGTTGATTGCTATGAAGAAACATAAAGCAGTAAGGACTGAGGTGGGAAATGACATTTGAGTAGATAAAGAGATGACAGGGAGATAAAAACATTCCCTGCAGATGGAAAGGTCAGTGTGGAAGCTCTGAATTGGGAATAAGAAGAAATGGTGGAAAGAAATACGAAGGCTGGCAAAGAAGGGAAATAAGAGATGGGACCAAGGATGGAGAGAAAAGACTGCAATTATGTTGGAAATACTCTAGCTCCCTCAGTCAGCTATCCTTTCTGAGGATGGTTCCAAGAAAGGAAGCATCATCTGCCCTGAGCTGGGGGTGGTTCTGGGTGTAAGAAGACAAATGGTGTGCTCTAGACATGTCAATAAGCAGGGGTGTCAAATGCATTGTCTCGTAGCCAATGGATAGAGTATAAGTGTGCCTACCCCCAAACTATGTTTCATTAAAAATAAAACCCTATGTGGCCAGTTAGTTACATCGGTGGGCTCTCTGCGGCTTTTGGCTGGAAATTTTTACCCTCTATTTTAAACTCATTTACTGAACATTGCAGGACGGACTGTGCTGGACGAATTGGGAAAATGTGTTGCAGTCAAAGGAAAGTCCTGGAGTTTTTCCGATTCATTGACCTTTCTCCTCTTTTCTAGACGTATCCTAGGACGTTTTCTCTAGTAATAGAAGGCCTGTGTAAGTTTCACCACTTTGAACCCCCTCTCATAATGGGGTACTGGTAACCTTTATGGTCTGTTCCGCTCAATCCAGGGACTCTAACTCTCCATGCTCCAGGTGGGGTTTGGGGGGAATCCTGGGCAAAACCATTCCACTTGAAAACACAATTTATTAGGCTATGAATGAGGAGAATAATATTTATCTTTCCCACAGGGTGGTGTGATGGCTAATAAATGCTTGAAGGGCATTTTGAAGATTACTGGTGTCAGCCACTGTCGTGATTATTTCTAGCTGATCGTACAATCCAGAATTAGACTGAGCACTAGGTTACTTCTTCCATCATCTGTACATATGTTCAATCCACTAGAGGAATTAAACTTAAGCCCAGCATAATAAATTAATGTTTATGAAGCATGTTGCGAGTCTCGACTGCTCTAAGTGCCAAGTGCAGTTATGAGAAACCCCATCGCTTTGGTTTGAACCTTGCAGTAGTAGTACATTCTGAGCAGCTTCATTTACATTACAGAGCAAGTACTCAGGGTCTCATTTCTATATTCTGTGCAGTGCCCGGTAGTCTGCTGGCATATTATAACTATCCAATAAAAGCACTAATAAAGTTGCAATACCCTTTCCTTTTCTCTTGATTTGCTTCCATATTTTTTTTTTTAAAAAGTAGACTAGATAGGAAGAGAAGATGCTGTCTTATTCTTGGCAAAAGATGATTCAAAATCTTTGCTAATGGGAATACAGACTTTTCTTTCCCCTGCTTACCAATCAGGAAAATAAAAACTATTTACTCTGGGAAGGCTGGTTGTATCACTCTTAAATCATTTATAGTTCACTAAGTGCTTTGAATAATGGAAGAGCTAGGAGGGCCCCTGATTTAATTCTGTGTCCTGTCTTTCTTTAGTATCTTTATGCTTTCTTGCATTTAGGGAAATAGCACAGAAGAGAGAGTTAAAGATGATTTTTTTTTTTTAAGAAAGCTATTAAAAGCTTTTACAAGGGACTTGAGTTTTAATAAAACCTCTCTGCAGGCAGGAAGGCCAAATCTCCAGGGATTTGAAAAGAGGCAACCTCAAAGTTAAACATTTAAAGAGCAAACTAAATTCATGACTTTAACATCACTTTCTTTCTTCTCTCACCCTTATCCTCCTTATAATAAATACAACATTGGGTCAGCACATTTCTTTAACCCCAAATCTCCAGTATTGCAGTATCAAATTATAAGAGCACATATCTGTCTGACATTTCCGTTTATAAAATGTTATATTACATATGTATTAGTTTTCTATTGCTGCCATACCGAATGACCATAAATTTAGTGGTTTAAAACAATAGCGCTATTTACTATTTCACAATTCTGTAGGTCAGAAGTACCAGCACAGGTTGGGTTAGGTGATGCTCTACACCAGGTTTCACAAGGCTGAAATAAAGGTAACTGCAGGGCTGTAGTCTTCTCTTGAAGCTCTGGGCATGAATCCACTTCCAATTTCATTCAGGTTGTTGGCAAAATTCAGTTTCATGTAGTTGTAGGACTGTAGTCCCTGTTTCTTTGTGGCTGTTGGCCAGGGGTTATTCTCAACTTTTACAAGCCAGCCACATTCCTTCACTAATGGCCTCCTTTCCTCATCTGCAAAGCCAGCCATTGTGGATCAAGTCCTTTCCAAGCTTTGAATCTTTCTGGTATCCCTTTCTGCCATCTCTGCTTCCCACCTGACAGAATTTTCCTCTTTTAAGGGCTCATGTGATTACATTGGGCACAGCTGGATAATCCAGAATCTCACCATATCAAGGTCTACAATCTTCATCATATCTCCAAAGTTTCTTTTGCCATGTAACATAACATAGTCACAGGTTCCAGGGATTAAGACATGGAAATCATTGGAGGGGAGGTCATTTTTCTGCCTATTATTCTATGGATTTATCATACTAGGCAAAGAAGACACTATTATCCCAGTTTTATAGATGAAGACATATAGGTTCTCAATAGCATAAGTGGTTTAACCCAATTCACAGAGCAAATAAATGGCAGAGTCCAAGAGTAATGACTAAAACAATTTTGTTGTTATTTTTGTTCTTTGCTTTTATAAATATTGAGAGTGTGCTTAGTAAGTGTCAGGTTCTGTACTCAGTCTGGGAATACAAGGATGAAAGATGAAATTTCACCATGCAAGAGGTTCACAATTTTTCAGGCTAACAGACAAATATGCAAGCAATTTTCATATAGTTTGTGAAGACTTGATAAAGAACACAGAAGGAATACAAACTCAGGGAGGGAAATGAGGGAAATTAGAAAAGACTTCCCTGTGAGGTGATCTTTGAAAGGCTTTTCGAGAAGAAGTAGGAGATCGTTAGTTAGATATCCGGGGTTTAGTGGGAACAGCATGTGCAAAGCATTGGTGGCAAGAAAGGCTATGGCTCCTTCAAGAACCAGCAAATGTGATAAAGGACATTGGTGGAGAAGAACTGGCAGAGAAGCTGTAAAGGTGGGTAGAGCTATATTGTGAAAACAATTTTAAACACATTCCCCTCCCTACCATGGCAAGGAAGAGTGGAAGCATTTCAGCGAAGATTGACATAATCTAATGCACATTTTAGAAAGGTATAAAATGAGGAGATTCAATTAAGTGGAGGCTGAGATGGTAAGAACAGTGACCATCAGAGTCAAGGCACTTGCTAGATATTTTGAGGGTTACAAAAATATCAATTGTATGTTTTGTCCTTACAGATTTTTTCATCTTATGTCAGAACTCTTTTGGTTGCAAAGAACAGAAAGCCGATTCAAACTATCTTTGGCCAAAGAAAATCTATTTATTCATACTACTGAGAATCATGAGGATATGTGGCTGTAGGTTGAGCCAGATCCAGAAGCTCAAATGATGTCATTACGAGTCTATCTCTGTCCATCTCTGACTTCTGACCTCCTCTTTTTGAAATCATTTCAGAGAGCTTTTCTTTATGTTGTACCAAAGATGGCCAGCAGCAATTCAAGGTTTTGACTTTACAGCTAATAATCCCAGAGAAAAGAGCATTCCTGTCTCTCAGCATCCATGTGATTCTGAGAAATGACTCTGATCGGTCTGAATTACACATGACCATCCATGGACCAATAACTGTGATCTGCAATTTGACTTGGGAGTTTTTCAGCAGGTTCATGAAGTCAAACTGCTTCAATAATAATATGAAGATGTTATTTTCTTTTCTTCCCTATGTTGGCATGTAGTGATGGTACAAAAACAATGGTGAATCAAACAGCTGGCACTTGGCAGGAATCAAAGAAGGGACATCAAATTGTACACTAGTCAGAGTATTCATCATGATAATCCCCGCACAGTTAAAAAAACAAAAGGGAAAATGACAGTTTTACTTAAGAATGCCCTTGTTGAAGCAGTAAACATCATTAATTTTATTATATCCCAACCCTGGATTTTATTAAATCTTTTTAATATTCTGTATTGTGAAATGGAAATTATGCATAAAACATTTCTGCTGTATGCCAAAGTATGATGGTTGCCAGAAGGAAAAGCACTTGTGTGATTGAGTTACAAGCTGAAATAGCCAATTTTTTCATGGAACACATTTCTTCTTGGAACACAGAAAGAAGGTCGGACAAACTATAGTAATGAACATCTTCTTAAAATGAACAAGTGCGCCTCCTAGTTCAAGGAAAACAAAAGATAGCATTCATTCTTGATAAAATTTGAGCTCTCAAGCAAAATTAAAACTTCAGATAGTGTTTATCTGTCACCATGAGCTTCACAGCATCTCAGTTCCTTAAAGAGTTTTCTGAGAGATTGATGGCATATTAATAAATGTGAAGTTTTACATTGCTTTGTCATCATTTGATGGTTAACATAATTTAGAGTCAAATTTTCCAAATGGTCGATGCAAGATGTTACAAAATTATGCATAGGTGAAAAGCTCATTGAAAGTGCAAGACAATCTTATGTACAAAAGGCTCAATTGTATGGTTTCAGATTCCATACTGCAACCAACTTTGAAGAAACTACTCCTTGTCAGGTTCGACTGTAATATCAAAGACTATCCAAAACTGTCTTAAAAGGCTCTTAAAATACTCTTCCCATTCCAAAATACATATCTGTGCAGGCCAGATTGTCTTCATACACTTCAACCAAAACATACATTGCAGCAGATTGAATGTAGTAGGTGATATAAGAACTCAACTGTATTCTCTGAAATCAGACATTAGAAGGATTTGCAAACAAGTGAAACAGTGCCACCATTGTCACTAATATCTTTTTTCGTTTTTGGTTTTAGAAAATAGTTATTTTTCATAGAAGTATATAGTTTATTTTAGCCTGCATTTGCTTTAATGTTGTTTTTAATGACATTAAAAGAGAACTGTTTAAATTTTTGCTTAAAATGTTCTAATTCTATAAATATTTGATGTAATATACATAAACAAAAGCTCTTTGGGGTTTGTAATAGTTTTTAAGATGTAAAGTGGTCCTGAGACCAAACAGTTTGAGAACTGCTAGGCAAGGCTTATCAGAAAAAATGTGAGGTTGCTAAGTTTTTAGTGTCATTTAATTATGAAGTATATTATAATAGAGCAAAAACATGGGTCTTTATTCTTAGAATAAACTTGTTATCTAGTTGGATATAGTTAATCTTTTGGATATGGCTTCTGAAATAGAATCTATGCTTTTGAATCTTTTAGACTAAAAACAAAATAAACCCCTCAAAAATACCCACAAGTAAATATAGTTCATCTTATTCAAATGCCAGTGAATAGAATAGGGCATTAAATGTTTGCTCCTTTATGTAAAATGTGGTTCTTCAATATAAAATTTAGAGATCCAGTCTCTCACATTTCTGAAATAAATGCTATTTGGTATAGCTTCAAAAGCCCCAGTTTTCTATTGTTTGGGGGATGTCAAAATACATTTGGCTGTTTGGAGTTAGGAGTTCTCATTTTTTTGGCACTTTGCCTTCCCTTCTAATGCTACTAAAGGCTGGGTCACTAGAGAATTCACTAACACATATATTCCACCCAAGGTCACCACCTCAGGGTTAGGTTATGAAGCCGTAGTGCTGCTACCTGAAAATAAAACTTTAGAAAAATAAAACTTTAGTGTTCCCCATAATAAGGTCTGTACCACTTATTATATTCCAAGTGCTTTTCTAGATGCCTTACAAATGTTGACACATTCAGATCTCATAACAATCATATGGAGAACCAATGAAATAGAAGACCATAGAGGTTACTTACTTGTTTAAGGTGGCACCGCTACCGTGTTTCCCCGAAAATAAGACCTAGCCAGACAATCAGCTCTAATGCGTCTTTTGGAGCAAAAATTAATAGAAGACCCAGTCATAATTTACTATAAGACTGGGTCTTACATAATATAAGTCCAGGTCTTATATTAACTTTTGCTCCAAAAGACGCATGAGAGCTGGTTGTCTGGCTATGTCTTATTTTCAGAGAAACACTGTATTGCATGTAGAAAGCCCAGGCAATCTGACTCAAAACGTATGTCCTTAACCAAGACATTTGGATAAAATGGTGCTTTAATTGGAGATCATTTTTAACGTAACATTTCAAGTTAAGAGCTTCTTAATTTTTGTGGGAATAATTTTAATTAAGATTTACTTGTGTTTTAGACACACACTTTTATGCCTACAAGACTTCCAAGAAGAGATTCAAGACAGACTGCTACAGGAGACAGAAACTGCAATGATTTGGAGTTGGCAGAAACCTAGTAATGCTCCTCAAACTCTGTCAACAAAATAACCACCAATGGCAGACACATGCAAACCTGGTTCTTTTGCTAGCGACAAATGGCTTTGAAATATCGTGCTTTACCTTGTAAAGGTTCTTGAACTCCTCTGCATAATGTAATACTATACTTTAATATAAAAATCATGTTTTAAATTATTTCTCATTGAATACAAATAATCCTCCAGAAGATCCAGTCACCACAGGTCCTTGTGGCTTGAAACGGTTCCTACCACACACTGTCTTAATCTTAGTCAGAGAAGCCTAGTTCCATAGAATACTTTTGGAAGACAATGGAGGATTATCTCGTTTTCATACCTCCTCTTCGTGCATTCTTGCCCAGGGACTCTGTACTAGTCTGCACTTGGTTGCATAGCTCTAAATAAAGTGATGGCAAGAGGGTTCTGGGGTAACTCTGCTGGGTTTGGCAAAGTAATTGAATGGTTCCCCTTCCACTGCTCCGTTTAACGTATGCCCATGCTTACAAAGTCAAATGTCTAAAGAGACCAGGCAGGCAGCAAGAATGAGTGAAAGAGGCCCAATATGAGGATTATAGGAAATGGTGGGGATGCAGGCACACGGGGGGGGGGGGGGGGGGGGGGGAAGGTGGCTGGGGGAGACACATGTACTATAACATCTCCAGCCTTGTATGTGGCCAGGTTTGCCAGGTATTCTGATCACTTAAAAATTAAAGAAATAAGAGATTTCTATTATCATCCAAACTAAAAATATTTTGATTTTGATAAATAATTAAATTTTATAAAATGCGTGGCTAACCAAAAGAGTTTCAGACCTCTGGCCTATGCCATTCATTCATTCTTTCAGGAAGGGGCGACATTTATGTTGCACAATTGTTTATGTCTTTGGTTGGTAGGTGGATACTCTCCGGCGGTGTGTGGCAGGAAAGGTGTGAGACGAGAAACTTTTATCCTCTGACAGTTTTAAAGTTTTTGTTTCTGCCTACTCACAAGTCCTAAGAGGGAAAATTAAGATGACTCTTCTCAAATAGGATAAAGAATGGCCTCTTTATTACTTTTATGTATTATCCTCTGAGGAACACATATTTCTTTTGTTTTCTCTTTAGTGCATAGGGGGAACAACAATTTCTCATTCTCTAAAACATTCTTTTTGTATTTTGAAATAGTTATTACAGCTTTCCCTGCTTGTATCTTTGCTGTCTTCAAACAAAATAACCCCATATCCTTACATATTTCCTCAAGGATTTCTTTTCTTCTTACATGTTAATTATTTTCATTATAGACCTCTGGACTCTCTCCAGGTTCTCCGTATCTTGTTTAGATTATGGTCACACTGGAACAACTTGTTCTCATAAAAGCTCAGCCAAAGCTAAATACGGACAGAAGATTATTTGCAGTTACTACATGTGTGTCTTTACGTTATTTTCAAACAATATTGCATTTCTAACTGTTATGTTAACGTCGCAATCTGCTACAAGCCCCATATCATTTCCACTATTTTTATGCATAGCCAGTCCTTTCTTATTCTTGTGCCATAATTTGAGACTTTCACAGCCTTATAGTTCATCTTACATAATTTCTTTGTGCTTACTTTTTTTCTCTATATCCAGAATGCCAGAACTTTAATGCTAATGTTTGCATAGTGCCCAACACACAATAGGTGCTTGAGATATGTTTACTGAGTGAAATAGCTCAAATCTGATTTGGGCAGTATGTCCCACGATATACTTTTACTGAATCTAGTAGAAGCTTCTGGTACCTTTTTTCAAACTTGACTAAAGGCTTGGATTCTATCTAGAGAAAGATCTGTGTCTATGTATTGGCTCTTGCTTCTTATTAGCTAAGATGGATAAGTTATTTAAGTTCTTTAAGCTTTTGTTTCTAATCTATAAAATGTACATAATAATATCTATGTTTAAAGGTGTTGTGATGTTTATGTGAGATACTGCATGTACAATGGTTGGAATATAATGAATACCCCCCAAAAAATGCTACAGTAAGAAAAAAATAATATCTAAAACACAGAGGACTCTATCTGAATAAGTTAAAAAGGGGGATATTTTTTCATCTCGTTTTCCTTTTTTAAAGAAAATAAAATGTTCCCAATAGGCTGAATGCTAGCAACCTAGCAGAAAGAAAATCTAGTGGGAAAAATGTTTTGTGGTCATATCCATGGCAAATGAGAAACTGCATTCTAAAAGCCTTGGTAATGAATATTATGTTTTTCCTTCTAAAAGGTATTATGCTAGAAATTATTTCTGGACTCTTAAGAATTCTTGTTCATGGTATTCTCTCTTTATGCTTCGTCTTTAAGCATAAATGTTTAGTCCTTGTAAAATATTCACTACACAATGTTAGCATTTCAAAATCTCAGTAGCATCAGTTTCATCTTTTCCTATATCTTCATGAAACAAGAACCTAAATAGAAAATACAGCCCACTAATGGAAAGAAATGTAAAACTTCTATTTAAATACTTTAAAGAAGAATAAAATATTTGAACATTCAAAGAAGAGGGACAGTCCCTTTGCTAGGAAAGACTGTACTCTGGGAGAGGTATTGGGCAAGTGTCTCCTGATTGATGGTGGTGGTGGTGATGGTGATGGAGGCATGGACCAGTTCCTATGTCACAGAAAAGAGGGCTTAGTCACTAGGGAAACAACAGAGTATTAAGTATTCCAGGGAGTATCAGATTATGGCAAAGCTTTAGGAATGACAGGAAAAATAAGAGGGAATGACAATTCAGAAGTGATTCACAGCAACATGAAAATAACAAACTGGCAGACTTCATGGATGCTAAAATTCACAATTCTAAAATGGTCACCAATTTACTCCTAAAGAGTGTGTCTCAGCAAAAATTGTAGTTTAAAGCAAAGATTTACTGTTTTTTTCTTTTTTTTTATCAGGAGATGAGTTGCTCAGGAACAAAATTTTATAAGGCTTATTGTCATCAAATGCCAGTGTTTAGGGATGGTGTCTATTAGCACATGTTACTATAAGGTGATAACTCACATAAAGCTTATATCAAGCTTAGGTTTCATTAGAATAATTTTTGAAATCCAGATGACTTTGCAGAAATTTTCATTTCCAGTCACTACAGTAAATCATTTCCTACTCAGAACTACTTCAAAATTATAATGTGTTCCAAGGACATATTGAACTCTATTTTTATACTTGTTCAGTTTTACCTTCTCTAGGAAAAACGTCATCGACAATGAGCTAAATAAAATCAGAAGATCCTATAGTCATCAATATTACTATTGTTTTATTGACTACAATAAATCAATTAAATAATTTAAAATTATTAGCTCACTTCTTGTATGTTGAAAAATACACCACCCTTGAAATTATAACATATGGGTAGCCCAAATATGTGCCAATTTGTTGTCTGTATGGACTTGCGATGATTGAATAGGAAAGTGCCTAGAACAATAGTAAAACTAATGAAGGTCTAGGAATCAAATGACAGAATTTTGCATTAGTTCTACCATTTGCTAACTGTATACCATTTGTTAGGCAAAAAAATTGAACTTCATTTTTCCCTTTAGTTCGATGGGAATGATTTCACAGAGCCGTTTAATAGGACAAAGGTGATAATAAAGGTCATTTAAAACTCACAAGGGCTGAACAGACATATATAAGACTCTACTACTTCTACTACAGCTACTAATACTACTTTTATCACTGCTGTTACAACTGCTAAAACCACCAATGACAGCAATATTCTTATCTTGGGTTTGATGCAAGCAACTATTTCTCATCCTAGGTTTCAATATGATTAATATAAACTACACGTATACATTCCTCCAACACCTATACCATTAAAAACAATAAAAGGTTATGTAAAACACAGTAGTATGCTTTTATATATCCACTTTTAATTAAAATCTACATATAAATTATAAAAATGTCAAAAACTAATACAAAATTATGATGTAAAAAACGAAATATTGGAATAAATGAAAGAATGATGATCTTCTATCATCCTCTCCCGATCCCATTCCCCAGAGACTATTCAGCCTATGCTTTTTTAATCTACTGATTTCCAGGCTAGCTCTTTCAGGAATAGAATAAATACATTTTGAATGTTCACTGTTCAATACTACACAAGTTTCTACACAAATAAGTTAGCAGGTAAGGGCCTCCAAACCTTGCCCTCGAGTGGGAAGAAAAAACTAACCTAAAACATTGTCATTAACAGATAGATTTGAGGGCGTGTTCGGCGCAAGGCAGAGTACTGGATGTAGCAACAGGATGAATTCCCAGCTCTTCTTTTTGCTAAATTTCATGAAGGCTGTTTCTCTTTTATCTACAGTGACCATTATAGCATCCCTCTTTTTATTTTTAACAGAGTTTCAGTTATCTCATAGTTCCAACTTCATAATTTATTTTTTCTGTAATGTGTTCCTTATTATATCCATAAAGTCAATTTGATTGCAGCAATTAAGTGTACCTGAATCCTTTTGCAGGTTTCCTGAAGACAGTGAATGCCATCCATCTTACACGGAATGGCTGGAGACCTGAGAGACAAGGTCAGGAAGATAGGGATATACATGTGTCTGCCAAAGACTGCCCAGGATTGAGGTGGAGTGGCTACACGGAGGTAAAATCTGGTTACTGATACTGGCAGGACTAAGACTATATATGGTATCCACAGGCAGGGATCGTAGAAGGGTAATGCATCAAGCAGCCATAAAAACATGCTTTCACTTAAAATGATAGCTTCAGCATTTCCACACGTAACTGTAAATAACTGTACGATAGTCAGGGATATGCCATTTACCATTGGTCGTGCGTTATATTGTTTCCCATGTGGTATTATAAATAATGGCTGCATGGAATGCATAAAGATCTCTTCAAATTTGTGCTCATTTCATTAGAATATAGTCCCTGAGGTAAAAGTTTAAGTCAAAGAATATGAAAATTGTAATAACATATATACAATAGTGCCTAACTGCCAGACTCACAATAATTTAACTTAAAGCACTGATGCTTTAGATGGCGCATTTCACTGCTTCCTGTACCTCTCCTCTGACCCCTCACCCCAACTTTGGTTAATATCCAAACTACATAAAGAACTCATACAAATCAATACCAAAAAATGAAACAATGTGATTAAAAATGGGCAAAGAGACTGAATAGACATTTTTCCAAAGAAGACATCCAAAGGGCTCAACTTCACTAATCATCAGGAGAATTCAAATCAAAAAAAACAATGAGGTATTACCTCGCATCTCTTAGAATGGCTATTATCAAAAAGACAAGAGATATCAAGTGTTGGCTAAGATGTGGAAAAAAGGAAACCATTTTATACAGTTGGTAGGAAGGTAAATTGCCAGGATATGGAAACAACCTAAGTGTCCATCAATGAAAGAATGGATAAAGAAGTCGTGACACACACACACACACACACACACACACACACAGGAATATTATTCAGCCATGAAAAAGGAATATTCTGCCATTTGCCACAATGTGGACAAAATAGATGGAACTTGAGGGCATAATGGTAAGTGAAGTAAGTCAGGTCGATAAAAAGACAAATACTGCATGATCTCACTTACATGCGGTTTCAAAAAAGCCCACACTCACAGAAACAGAGACTAGAATGGTGCTTACCAGGGGCTGCGGGCTGGTGGGTGGGGGGAAAAGGCAGATGTGCATCAAAGGGTACACACTTGCAGGTATAAGATGAGTAAGCTTGGAGGATCTAATGTACAGCATAGTGATTATAGTTAATACCGTATTATACACATGAAAGTTGCTAAGAGAGTAGATCTTAAATAGCCTCACCGCAAAGGAAATGGTAATTATGTGACGTGATGCAGGTGATAGCTAACCCTATGGGGGTAATCGTTTTATAATATATAAGTGTAGCAAATCCATAGGTTATATACCTTAAATTGATGCAACGTTACATGTCAATTATATCTCAATAAACCTAGAAAAATTATTTCTATTTCTTCTTTTGTGAATTGCTGATTAGTATGGAAAACCTCACATAAACCTTAATAATTTATCTGACCTTTTTATATAGAATGATCTTAACCCATTGTTGTACTTGTAATATTCTTCCAGTTTTGTTTTTTGCCTTTTAATTTGGATTATGTTACCATTCATTTATACAATAAAACCATTTTATGAAATCAAATGAATGCCCGTTTTCTTTATTGTTTCCATTAAGTAATGCAATTAATTGTAGGCAATTTTGCAAAGTTATTAAAATCACTCTAAGCTACTACTACTACCACCACCACCACCACCACGATACCATTTTAGTTTGGAGTCTATACAAAATAAAAAGTCAAAAACTGTCCCTCTCCTCCCCCCACATCCAAACCCAAAGCAGAGGTAACAGCCAGCAGTTTGGTGTCTATCCTTTGAAGCTGTTCTTTTAAATGAATTTACAATCTCCTTTGCCCTCACCCTTCTCACCCTATCTGTCATTAAGCTCAGTAGATGCAACTTGCAAAACACCCTTTGAATTCTCCATTTCTTTTTGTTTCCAAGTCACTTTTCTGGTCCAAGTCATCGTTACCTCTTGCAATAGCCTAATAAGTAGTCTTCCAACTTCCACATAATTTTCTCAACAATCCATTATCTCCGCAGTGGTGCACAATGACCATTTATTTATTTATTTACTTTATTTATTTACTTATTTTTACAATGACCATTTAAAAATGCACTTTCTTTTAAAATCATTGAGTGGTTTTATAATTATGTTAAAATGTACATCTTTAACCAACTTATAATGCCTTGCAGGGATTGGCTCCTGCCTGTTTCTCCGGCCTCCGGCATTGCCTCTTTTTCTGCTTACCAACAATATTTTTACTTTTCAGGTTCCTTGAAACTCTTTCCTAAGTCAAGCAATATAATATTCTCTCTCCTTGGTATGTTTCTCCCTCCCCACTCTCTTTGCCTGGCTAACTCCAGCTCATTCTTCACATTATATGTTACTTCTGATTTGTCTTCCCTCAGTTTCCCCAATCTAAATGTTATTTCTATTTTCACACTTTTAATTTTACATTGTAATATTAGGATCAGTTATTCATAAATAATCATTTGTGTAATTATTTACTTAATATTTGTCATTCCCAGTACACCATAAGTTCCATGAAAGGAGATGGTCTGTCTTAGTCACTTATTAGGAAGGATGGAGACAGTCTGTCTTATTCACTTATTGGGAGGGGACTATTCCCAGGATAGAACACCAGGGAAACTTCTAAAGTGCTGAAAATATTTCATGTCTTTATATAGGTGGTGGTTATGTGTTTGTATATATTTATTTTTACATGTGCACAAGGGTATAAATTTGTAAAAACCCTTAAGATATGTAAAGTTAATTATTTATACATGTAATTCTTAATATTTTATATTATTCTCCAATTTTAAAATTTAATAAATTTAACCAAAGATATGCATTTATAATTTTCATAGTAAATGTCACATTACCCTTCAAAAGCTGTAAAAATTTACAGTTCTGCCAACAGTATACGAGGGTACTCTTTTATCCCCATGCCCTCATCAATACACTCTCTCTACCAATACGAGCAGCAAAAGACAGCATCTCCCTGATGTTTAAATTTGCTTCCTTGATTATTAGTGAAATTGAACTAACATTTTTAATCCATCTGGGATTTATTTCAATATGATATAAGAATTAAATTTATTTTCCCATCCTTTGTCCCAGAACCATTTACTGAATAATCTTTCCCTTCCTCTTTCATTTGTTATGTCATTAATCTTTATTACATTCTTTTGATATCAATGGCCATGATAATATAATAAATTCCTGTATATAGTAGGATCTGTTTCTGAGATATCTATTCTCATCTATTAATTTGTCTCTTTATTGTTGCACCAGTGCCAGGCTGATGAAATTAACATAACTTTAGAAAAGTCATCGCCATTAATCTTTTTCAAATGTAAAAATAATCTGATACTTTAAATGATGTCTAAAATGGTTTTGTCAAGTCAAAAAAATACCAGCTGAGATTTTGATTTGCAGTTAATCTTAGGTTGAGTTTCTCAGGGGAAACAGATATTGAGATGGAGATTTGCTAGCAGGTAATTTACTTGGGGGTGATTATGGGAGTAACACCTGTGAGATAGTAAGGGATGCAAAGAAAAAGTTGAACTGAGATGAAATTGCAACAGAGGCTTCAGCTGATCCCACACGGAGCTATAGAGAGCTAGGATGATTCTTCAGAGTTGACCAGAATTAAAACAAAGGGGCTACATCAACCAGTCAATGGGTACAGGCTGCTTCCAAAGAGGAGATATAATGGGCAAAGCCAAGGACAGATCCCGGAGAAGGACTCAGCTCTGAGTAGCCAACACTCAAACTCTAGAAATGAGATCCTTAATTCTGAATGGGAATATGTGCTGTACACCATGGCATCCACTACACAATTTATACAATACTACTTTTTTTCCCCAGGAAAATTACCAGCTTTTCCTTTTATTCAACTACTTTGTATCTTAAATAACTTAGGCTAAAAACACAAAAGAAGACAATTGGAAAAGCTGAGTAACTTTCTGTGTAATGACTGGCAGTCAAAAAATAAATTCAATAATGGAATAATGAGCCCAAATCAACAAGTGAACTTAGGAATAAATAACCATCTTTTACTTAATATTAGCTAAAAGCATATGAGTATATGTACTTAAACAAAAACAAAAACAAAACAAAAAAACTAATCTTTTCCTTTGCTCACTTTGGTTTTTCCAAATTCTTTTCATCTTCCCTGAACTACAAGTACACTTCATGAGCCTCCTCTCATTTTTACTTCCTGCTCAAACTCTGCTTCTTTTGACATACCTGACCACCAAACACCCAGCATTTGCATGTTCAAATGTCTGCTAGAATCTCTTTCCCTCAATCCTGATCCTCTGTGATTCTCTTGGGGCCATCTCCAACTCTTCTCTCTCATAAACTACTTTCACTATGTGGTCAGGACCTACCACGTCTACCTGTGAGATATGGTTGAACTGTCTCTTATTTTTATTTTCAATGCTAGGGACAAAGTTCACAGCAACAGCATTTGTACATTGACGAATGTTGTAAATATCTGACTGATTTCTATGTTTCTAATTATTCCTCTCTATAACCAATGTGTCACTGACACCACCATCATCACCCCCCAAGCTTAAACACTTTGATACCTTTCTATCACTCACAGGGTAATAAAATCGAAGTGTGTTAATATGGAATTCAAAGCTCTGTGTACTCTCCACCTAGAATTTTGTTCTACAGCCCAGCTTTATTGTGCCACTTGCATTCTCATTCTTCTTATTTGTACTGCTTCCCTGTGTCTCTTTTTTCTATCCACCTATAAACATAATTCTCCTTCTGTCTCTCCCTGAAGATACTGTATTCGCCACGACTCAGCTTAAATGCTACGTTAGTGAAGCATTCTTGGATTCCCACATCAGAAGTTAATCGTGCATTCTTTTATTTCCCATACCGTGTTTTCCCGAAAATAAGACCTAGCTGGATAATCAGCTCTAATGCATCTTTTGGAGAAAAAATTAATATTAAGACCGGGTCTTATATTATACTATATAAGACCGGGTCTCATAGTAAAATAAGACTAGGTCGTATATTAATTTTTGCTCCAAAAGACACATTAGAGCTGATTGTCTGGCTAGGTCTTATTTTCGGGGAAACACAGCAGTACTTTGTTTATACCATTCTTGCAATATGTGTCCTGCTTTTATATATTCATATGTATGTGAGTTTCCCTGACTAGGTTGATTTTACAAGGCAGAAGCTGTTTATCTTATTCATCTTTGTATTCTTCACAAAGCCGAACCTAGTACAATTCTTCATTATGCAAAATATAGGTTATGAAATATAATTCTGATGTTTAAAAAAACAGAGATGTGATCATTCACTCAGTCCTCACTGGAACGCATTGAGAGCTGCACTGTCCAACATGGCAGCCACCAGCAACATGTGGCTATTGAAATTGAAATAAACTAAAATGAAATGAAATTAAAAAAAATTCTGTTCCTCAGTCACTTTAGCCACATTGCACATACCCTAGAGCCACATGTGACTAATCGCTGGCACATTGGACTACACATTCCAATAGGTAGGAATGATGGAATATTCCTACCATCACAGAAAGCTCTGTTGCATCAGAATGCTTTCAGCTGCAGATGACAGAATACTTGACGTATCTTAACTTGGGTTCCTCAAAAACAGACCCTGAGACAAGGTCTTAGGCACATGTAATTATTTAGAAGGTGATCCCAAGATCAAGGACAACAAATTTGAGGGGGTGGGAGTAAGTAAGACAGGAAAGGATATATTAGTAAGTGGGTTTCTGCTGTTAGCTACTGGGCCTCGGTTGGAGTCCTCTGAGAAAGTGTGTGGGACATATTTCATAAATGTCCCACCAGAGTGTGGGAAGGCTTAGCCACCCCTTCTCCCCTAAATGTCATTCCTTTTAATTGAGGCTTAGGAGGAAGGACTCCTTGTATTGCACCTTGGCAACACATCTTAGCTTAGAGAAGAGGTGCAGGCACGTGAGGTGGGAAACTATCAGAGGGCTGGCACTGCTTCTTACAGCAGCAGGTTGCCTCAGGTGGGCAAAAGGGTAAGTTGCGGCATCAACAGACCCTGATACACATCCAAATGGGGCTTAAGCAATAACCATAATGGATCACCCTGCATAGAAATGCCTGGAAAAGGCAAGCATAAATACTTTTTAATTCAGTGGCTTTATGATGAAAGGGCCCTCGGTCGGTGGTTCTACAATAATGTTGCTTTCCTACTACCATCGTCTCAAATTGTCTGTAGCACACCCAAACTTCCGAAGTAAGCATCCCACAGGCAGGACGGGGTGAGCCCTGGCGTTGGCTCTTTCCTAAAGAGTGAAGAGGACTTTTCTACATGCCTCCCTGAAGACATTCTTTTGTATCTCAGTGGCCACGACTGCATTCACATGCCCGGGAAGGTGGCAGGGTAATAAAATTGCCACCATTGGTTTAAACTAATCAACATTCACCTCTTGGCTACTGGGGGTTAGGGTGGGGGTGGGCGGGCTGTCTTTCCTGAAGACACTGCCTTCCAATGTATGAACTGAATAGGCTTCTGAGGGAAAAGAGAAGGGGCAACTGGACTGAGGCTGTGTATAGGCTAAGCAAACACAAATTTGTCACAGGTGTTGGCCTCAACATTTAAGAGAGATATTAACAAACTCAAAGGAATCTAGAAGACAATGACCTGATTTCCAGGGTCTGGAAACTGACTCATATTTTGAGTAGACAGTAGAACCAGACATGATCCAGAGCTCCAATGTCATTAAATAACTGAGTTCACCAACCCTTGAATTTTCCTAATATGCAGAATAGAAAACTTCAAGGGTCTCACGATAGCTATCATTAAATATTTGAAGAAATACCATTGGGTAGTAGATTAAAATTAATTCTGATGCACCCACCAGGGGATATAGCTAGGACCAGTGTAAGAGTTACATATATTTTTTTCAGCTATTGGACGGACATCCCCCTTTAACAATTAGAGCTATTGTTCATAAACAATATAATAAATTAGTGATATTCTCACCAATGGGAAATCAAGCAAAAGCTGAACGATATTAATAATTTACATTCCAATAGTGCTTTATGCTTCAGAGTATAGCTTCATTTGACTACTCTTAAAGCTCTATAAGGTGGTATTGTGTAGATACTATCACTTCTATTTTCATTATGGAAAGAACGCGGCTCAGCAAGCTTAACGACTGCTCAAGATTGTGGAGCTAATAGATGGCGTAGATGTGGCTCACATTCAGATTTTCTAATTCAGAAACATTGGCAGTTCTTCAAACTTTATAACTATCAGGCTATTTAAAATGTGTCTGTAATTGAAACTAATTTTGTAATAGACCTGGATCTGACTCTGGTTCTACTGCTTTCTTTCTTATTACTGGCAATCTTGTTCCCAGGAATACCCATCATTAGCCTCTCTATTCTTATACTCGTAGCTCCCGCTGATGTATTTCTAGGTCTTGCAGATTCTGCCTGTATTTCCATTAGTTGAAGATTCTTTATGCGGTATTAGTTAGTATGTAGATTTTTCACCCTTTCCCAGGATTACATAGCGTCCAGTTTGTGAATCAATGAGAACATAGCTAGAGAAAGTCAATCTCGTTTCTCTTCTGGATCAGTCTGAAGTTTCTTTCTTTCATGGAGTGTTCTTATTCCATGATTCATTGGAATATATAAACTCCATCCTTTCCTTTGTATTAGATATTAAGGACTTGAATCGATGTTCCAGTTACCCTCTCTTCTGTTCTTCACTTCCTTACTAGGTAGGGTCAGTGCCTTCTGTACAGTCAGTACTGAAGGAATTCTCTTCAAATCAATCAGGGACTTCTGACTTGTGAGATCTTGGTCTAGGTCTGGATTGTTGCTTTAGGGTTCTGTTTTTTTACATTCATACAAACATACTGTTTTTCTGGTTCTTGAGTTGGAATGTTTAACAACCACCAGAGTTTCAAGCTTTGCAGGATTTGAGGCAGCTCACTATTTTCAGGTACAAAAACAAAAACAAAACAACAACAGAAAAAAATCTTTGCATCTCAAATATGCTTAATGCAGGGTTTTTCTTCAACTCCTCATATGGGTTACTTTTGATCTAGGAAGAACAATTGTTGATAATGTTTATATAATATATATCTATATATCTATATCTATCTGTATATATGTGTGTGTGTGTGTGTGTGTATAAAATGTTCGCTTTTTGATTTGCTATTTCCTTCTACAGTTGATCCTTGAACAACAGGTATGAACTGTGTGGGCCCACATATATGAGGATTTTTTCAATAAATACTGTAAATGTTATTAAGAAAATGATTTTCTTAATAACATTTTCTTTTCTCTAGCTTACTTTATTGTAAGAATATGGTGTATAATACATATAACTTACGAAATATGTGTTCATCGACTATTTATGTTATAGGTGAAGCTTCTAGTCAACAGTAGGTTATTAGTAATTAAGATTTCAGGGAGTCAAAAGTTATATGCAGATTTTCAACTGTGTGGTGGGTTGGTGCCCATAACCCCTGCATTGTTTCAAGGGTCAACTGTAATTGGTGCTTTATTTTATAATAGCAATAACGAAAACAATAGTAAATAATAATATCTCACAATTATTGAGATTTTCCTATGTCCGAGACATGATTCTAAGCATTTTACAAGCAGTAACACAACAACTTTGTCAACAAGAGTACTATTGTTACCCTCATTTTACAAATTTAAAAAGTGAGGCACAGAGAGGTTAAGTAAGGTATCCAAAGTCACACAGCTATAAAGCAGGGAATCCAAGTTTTCTAGCCAGTCAATGTAGTTCCAGACCCCACGCTTAATCACTTTGCTTTATTATTAGTGGTATTAAATGGGTTCACCAAGATGGAGGTTTTAGAGGACTGGCAGGAAAGCACCAAAGAATCTCATTTCTTAGACTGTATTACTACATTTCTTTATTCCTTTCAAACAAACTCCTGGTGTTTCAACTTGCATGTTGAAGTGTTGACCAACTTTAAATATTTCAATTTTATTCATTTCCACTCTTTGCTACCTACCTAAACAAAAAAATAAATAAATAAATATACGTGTGTGTGTGTGTGTGTGTGTGTGTGTGTGTGTGAATTTAAAGTAGGTATTGCTACTAAGTCCTTTGTTCAGACCTCTAAAATCTTTGAGGTTAAAGGTTATGCCTTGTGAATTTTCTGAAGGGCTGACTTAACCTGTCTTTGAAAAAAAGTCCAAACTAGAAAGTAAAAGTAAGTGAGAGGAACAAAACTAACCAGAAGAGGGATGGGGAGGATTCTCAAAAGTTGTAAGGGCAACAAAAATCATGTGACTAAAACACATAAAAGGTTTAAATCACAAGTACTAGTAGAGAAAAGCAGTTTGTGCAGTATAAATATTCTTACATAGGGAGAAAAAATTAGGAATGTTTAGAACTAAAAGTTAGTGTATAGGATCAGATGTGTAGGATTAATTTTTGTAAATCAGAGAAAATGAAAAATTAAATTTCTACAAAGATAAAGATATATACAGAAGAGGAATCAGAGTCATTTCTATAGAGCTTCAGAAAAAGGAAGGAAAAAAAGAAAGAAAAAGGCAAGGAAATGGGACTGGGAAAAAAACATGACAAAGCAACAACAACAAAGAAAAAAACAAGAAAAATATTGAGGGGGCAATATTTACACTGAAATTTCCATGATTTTTAGCGACAAAAGCCACAGATACGTAAAACGTGAGAGAAAGGCAGAATTGAGTCTTTCCCATAGCTGGCTGCTGAAGTAAAGGCTGCAATGTTTCTTCATTATGACAATTGACCGGCCAGATAAATTATGATTCAGTAAGTTACAGGTGTGGGAAATGAAGTGGAAATGTACAAGGGACTCAGCAAACTGTGAAACTGCATTGGCTTTATCAGCGGACTCATGTTGAGTCCATCTAGTTGATGAACGTCCTTATCAGCCAGCAAATATAAATGACTTATGGGAACAATATTTCAAGGCATAATGACACAGCTATATCTAGTATTCTTCTCAGATCTGGGTTATTAAATATTAAATATCAAAGCTGTAAATTATAGTAGCAGCTTTATATAACTAAATTAAATTCAAACAAAACCTAATTTCCTTAATCATTGGCTGTAATCCTCCAGGAACATATGCTATTAACTCAACTACAAATGACACAGAAATTGTATGAGTTCAGTTAAGTCATTTGATATCAAATTCTAATCCAGGGCAGACTTCTCTGTAAATCTCCTACAGGGATTTTAATACTTCTACAATCATATTGGCTTTTACAGAGTAACTAATCTTTTCATACTCTTATTTCTCACTCCTTTATCCAATTTCTTTTTATTTTTTTGGTCTCTCTCTCTCTCTCTCTCTCTCTCTCTCTCTCTCTCTCTCTCTCTTTTTTCTCTCAGAGCATATTCTAGGTCATTTTTTAAAAAAAATCAGACTTCCTATGGAATTAAAAAAAATTATCCAAAATTATCATCAGAGTTATCATAACCGGAGATTGTGCACAGAGAAATAATTAAACTTAACTGGGAGTATTTATAGATCCAATTAACTGTCTATGGCCATGTATGTCAGTGCAAATGCAAAACAGTAAAAAAAATGATCAGTATAATTTGTCCTATTGTCCTCATGGCCAAATGTTTAGCATAGTTTTTCAATAATGAAGAGCATTGTGTCTACTGTAATTATGAACAAATGGCTTAAGTTAATTTATTTTGCGCTCTTCTTGAACAAATGTTAGCCATTTTTTGAATAGTCCATTATGAATATAGGCTAAATAATATATATTTAAGAATCTTAAATTACTTAAGTAAGAGAATTTGAAAGGGAGGGAAAGAATTAGTTCATATTATGGGGATCTACACCACCATAAGGAGATGAGAGTCCTGGCAAAATGGACACCCGGGAAGTTTGGGCTCCTGTTCATAACCAAAGTAAACAGTGGTGTGAGGCATGGGGAGATTGGACAGGAAGGGGTCAGAAGGAATAAATTTTCCTACTTTTCTCTTCTTCCTCCTGCTGTTTCTTCACACATAAACATCTATGATTTACATAAATCCATATATAATTGAATATGTATGCATTTCTCTATACATCTATATCTCTATATAGAAATCCCACATTCATATGTATTTGTATATGCATGTATATATGTATGTATAAGTCAACTTTGTTCTATATTTAAAGTAAACATATAAATCAGTGTTTTTCCTAGTAGTTACTATAGATATCTGGGGAGGTTGATCTTTGCATGAGGGAACTGGCTTTGAACTCTTGCTTCTGCTCGGATTCCTCCCTTGCCTAACTGTGAATATCCGAAAGCCTGACTTTTCAACCCTCTACTCTTTCTCCTTACATTCTATTCCCAAAATTCAATGTTTGTCTGTATGCTGCTGTGGGTTCTGACCTCAAGGCACAAATCATAATTCACAGAGACAGTATTTGATGAAGAGTACAGAACTTAAAATGAGGGTCTCTCTTTGCTACGAAAAGATGTAGAGTGAAAAATGAAATAGACTCACTTTTGCCTTTTCTTGTTTAAAAATGAAGCAGACCGAAACAAAACAAACAAGAAAGATAAAAGAAGCAGGTGGTCCATCAGCTAGCAGGAAAGGTCTAAATTACATGCCTAACACTTTGTTTGCTCTGTAAATCATAAACAATACTTGATCTAATGTGGTTTAAGACATAAGTAACTCATATGTTCCCAGGTTTTCTCCAGCGTGTGGCTCTCTAGCTAGCTTGAGGACAAAGTCAGCAAAAGAATTTGTCCTCAAGTCTCTGAAGTCAGGTGGGTTGTCCTGAATATAAAACTGACAGTCTCTCTGCCCTGTTTGAGGCTCAGTGCTCTTGCGACAGACGATCATCTCTGGAAGGGCCCAGGACCTGCAGTTTGCGGGGGCTCTTGCTCTGGTTACTCATTCCGGTGGTGCTGATCCACCATTGACACTGCCCTCTGGAGCAACCGTAGGGCCACACTTCACTTAGAACTCCATCACCACTTGCCTTTGGCTTTGGTTCTCTTCTGTAAGACAGTAGGAAAATGCCCTTCCCTTTTCACCACCCTACATTTACAGGGACGTCCCAATGGTTGGAGTGTTGTGGTTCCCTCATCATCCCTGGCTGTAACACTCAACCAAAGGCGTGTCGGTGACACAGGAACTGGCAGGGTTACAGTAGCAGCCTCACAGAGCACATAGGAACCACTTTCCTTCCCTCACCTGCTTCGGCTGACTGACTGAGTTTGACTCATAGAGCCAGCAATCCTTCATCAGTTTTGGGAAACAATTTCTCTCAAGTGCCCTCGTTGCAGTGGCCCTACAACAGTATGTCTCCATTGGTCACTCAGGCCCCCATCAGTCCTACAGCCTGCCTGTGGATGGAATTCAAGTTCTTTGAGATTTGGTGTGTCCCACAGAAGCCTAGAGCATGGCTAGGTCTAGTTTGGAATGTGCAGAATAGGAGGTAGGGGGTGGTAATAGAAGAATAAACAGCCTCTATCTCAGGGAAGGCAAGAGAGCAAATTACAGTAGCTCCGTAAAAGGTGGGATTGGGTGTGTGTGTAGGAGGATGAGGGGTAGAGAGGGAGTTTGAAGAGGTGGGGGGAGGCAAAATGTCATCTATGCTAGCATGTCTGAGCCTCAATCCTGGTTGCGATGTTCCTTGATAGGTATATGTGGTCAGCCATACTAAGACTTCCATTTATTATAATCAATTTTTAGCTAATTCCATTAAGGACATTTTCATTTGTGACTCCATTTTCAACTCTTAGTAGTTTCAGAAAATGGTAAAAATTGTCTTGAATGCCCTTGACTCAAAATTGGATTGAACTGATTCATAATAAGACTTTTTTAAGTTTCTTGAATTTCTTGTACAAAGTACCACTATCTATTAGCCTATTTCCTACTGTTTCTATTCATCATTCATCGCTCATTTTACCACCACAACCTTGGGAGTCTGTTGTTGTTAAAAGAACAACAAAAGTCGATAACTGAGCAGCAGCTGTGTTAATATATGATTTTTCTTAAGGTTTTATGGGAAACAAAGGCAGCATTGGTATAATTGTTGAATCTTGGGCTTGTTAAAAATTTTCATTTTTTTTCCTACACTGGTACTTTTGAAAAGATGAAGCAGTAAGAATTGCAGTCAATTTCATGCTCAATAAAAAACATTGAGGTGAAAAGTTCTGTACCAGAGGCTTCAAAGAAAAAAAAAATATATATATGTTTGTGTGTGTATACACACACACACACACACACACACACACACACATGTGGCTCATGTTAAAGCATAAAGCTTACCTCTTCCATTAGGTAATTTGGAGAATCCAAATAGCTTCAACCATTGCTATGAAGTCTCCACAATTTTCTGAAGTAAGTTATTCTGCAAACCACAATTGCTGTTCAATGAAAAGGAAAGATGCTATGGTCATGGTAGTTGTGCAGTATTTCTACATTACCAACTTTTGATTCAAAAAGGGGAAAAATACCCTTTAGTTTCCCCAAGGAAAGTCTGTAGCAAGCTGTTAAATGAGTCAAACATTGCACCTATTGGGGAGTTTAGAAATTGTTTCAAAAAAAAAAAAAAAGAAAAAAAAAAGATGTATTGCTTTTATTTATAGCTTCATAGGTCCTCTCCAAAATCCATGAATGCAGTACAGTGAAACACTGAAATACCTAGTGTTGTTAACAAACCACCCTTTGTTTGGCTTTCTTTAGGATTTACAACATAAAGGTGTTGTATTAACACTGACGCTATTTCAAGAGCTCTGTTCAACTCTGTAAAAAAAAAAAAAAAAAAAAAAAGTCTTACATAAAGAATGAAAACCACCTCCTTACCAACATAGGAACCTTGCAACAAATTAGGGTTCTAAAAATTGGTTGATAGTATGATTTAAAACACACACACACACACACACACACACACACACACACACACACACAGTCTTTGCTAGTCTAATTTATCTTCCAGGCATGCTTTGATTGCACAATCCTTAGACCTAAATCAAGTCTTCTTGTACTTGCCTACCTAGTAGCACAATTTCAAGATGTCAGGATAACTAGGCCATGGAATCTGCTACCCCTGCTGATAGCCAAAGATGATAAGTGAAAAGGGGCACACTTTCCCAAGTCATGGAGAAGTAACCTCCAGTTAAGCCCATATAAATAGCTGGGATTTTTGCTAGAACCTCAGGTAGGGCTTTGGTCCCTGTATCAGTCAACTCAGGCTGCCATGACAAGATACCACAGATATTTATTTTCTCATACTGCTGGAGACTGGAATTCCAAGATAAAGGTTCCGCCTTTCCCCCCCAGGATTGGTTTTTAGTGACATTTCTCTTCCTGGCTTGTGATGGCCACCTTCTCACTGTGTCCTCAATGGTCTTTCCTATGTGCACGTGCAGATTGAGAGAGAGAAATCTCTGGTATCTTCCTCTTCTTATAAGGACACCAGTCCTCTGGGATTAGGGTCCTACCCTTAGGACCCCGTTTGACACGAAGTATCTCCTTAAAAACCCTATCTCTAAGCACAGTTACATTGGGGGTTAGGGCTTTGATATATGAATTTTGAGGGGACACACTTCAGTCCATAACATTCTATCCTCATAATACTTAAGTTAGGAGATGTCACGGAGAAGAGTAAATATTGTTCAAAGACTTTGTGTCTTCTTATGGGAAAATGGTTGGTGTGTTTTCGGTTGTACACAGGATAATTGTTTCCTGTTAGGAAGAAGGATAACCTTGCTATTTGCCTTATTTGGACATTAAGTATGGCGGACGGAGATGTGTATGGGTGACAAGTTGATAAGGGGTGGACTTGTGATGATCAATTTTGTGTGTCAACTTGACTGGGCTGCAGGGTGCCCAGGTAATTTGGTCAAACAGTACTGTGGGTTTTTCTGTGAGAACGGTTTTGAATGAGATTGGTATTTAAACTCGTATTTACTTCATTCAAGTACAGCAGATTGCTCTCCATATTGTAGGTAGGCCTCATCCAATCACTTGAAGGACCGAACAAAATAAAAGGCTGAACCTCCCCTGAGTAAAAGACAATTCTCCTGCCCGATGGCCTTCAGACTGGGACATCTGCTCTTCCTGGTTCTACCGCAGGCTGCTACTCTTCAGACTCCAACGGGTACATGGACTCTGCAGATATTGGATTTGCCAGCCTCCGAAATCGCATGAACCGATTCTTTATAATAAATCTATCTATATTCTGTTCTTTTGGAAAACTCTGCAGTACAGTCACTCATGCACTTCAACGGCCAACTACCTCCCACTTGTCACTTAATCATGTGTACACATATTTATCGCAAATGTTTCCTGTGTAGTCATGTTTATATTTTATTGTTGCAAAATTTAGGAATCAGAAAATCCCAATCATAGGTCCTACAGTTTTCTGACTCCTAATTTGAGTCAGAAATTTGAGTGATCACAAAATAGTCAAATGACTACAAAATAAATATATGTCCTACGTTCTCTAACTTACTCGCATGACTTAGGACGAATCACTCATTTACTCTGAAATCCAGTTCCTCATTTGGAAATGTAGATAAATATACTTCCCCTTTCAACCTCATGGGATCAATTTGCAAACTCATAAGATGACACATGTAAAAGTTCTTCTAAAGATACAGAGTGGCATCATGTGGTGGGATTTATTACTATTACTGCAATATATATATATATATATATATATATATATATATATATGTAATATATATACATATATATGTATATGCATGTGTTACTGTGAGTTTATCTTGAATTAAAAGTTCCCCAAACTTAAGAAACAGGTTTTATCATGACACTTCTTTCGTTAAATCAGGAATGGTAACTAAGTAGCTCAAGTACCGTAGCTACTACTGTTCTTACCCACTTCCTTGACACACATTCAAAATCTACAAAGGAGGCACTTTCCCACTGAGCTTGTGAAGAGCTGTAGAATTCTTCTAATGCCTTGTATTCTTAGCCGCTACTACCAGCGGACCTGAGTAGGCATACAAGTTGATACCTTGTTGTCATCTCTGAATTATTGATGAATCAATCAGTTCCATGGCCTACCCTGTTCTGTCAAAGCATGTCTAGATTACTGTTAATTTATAAAATGCAACATGGACCTGTGAATGGAGTGAAGAGCATATGTCTAATGTTAATTGCTGCATTTAGTAATGGGAATCACAACTTCTTCTTCATTAGCTTCACAGCATGCCCCTCAGCATTTTAAACATTTGTGGTCAGAAATACAGACATGTCTGCTCTCCTCTGTAAATTTCCTTATAAATTCTGCAATTCATGGGAGTTGTCTTTGCAGAAAGGAGTTGTTTGAAAGGGAATAAGAAACCACATAGACTGTGAGCCAAGAGAAGAAAACACGCTAAATTATCCACTTCCCTCACCACCCCTTTCTCACCTTCCTCCCCTACTATAGCACAACTAGTCCTTCTGGGAATATTTTCTCAATTCTTCTTCAGATTACATAGAAGAAACCATAGTTCCGTGATTAAAGTAAGCAGGAGGTTTTATGTTTCTTTTGTCACTGAGTCATAGAAAAGAAACAAACAAAACAAGTTTGGCTCAATCAAAATCAAACCGATCACATAGGTTTATTAAACATAGCATTGACCAAAAGAAAATATGAAACCCTTGCTCAGGAAGGATGGATGCCAAGAACAGACTGGTTTTCTGACTTTGTCTTTGATATCTATAAGTTTTATTCTTTGCACAAGTCACTGCGTTCCTGAATAGCTGTTATTAAACATTGGGGGAAACTTGCAAATGGACAATGAAATGCATTAGGGATTTCCAGATGTTAGCTAGCCACACTCCATGAGAATGCTCCTCACATCTGTTTTTGACCTCCAGAGTACATAAAACACTTTATTTTCTCTTCTATTATTTGATCTCCTTATTTTTGTGGCCAAGTATATATTGGATGCAAAAACTTTTTCAGACCAAAACTTGGCATGTGAACTCTTGATTTGGCTGCATTTGGGTTACCACCAATTTGCAAAATAAAGTATGAATAATAATCCAAGCTGTAAGAGTGCAAAGTAAAATAAATCTCTACTTTACCATCTTATCAGGGAATATAAATCAATCTGGCACATACGTCAACCTTAATTTCTGTGTAAAAGTTCCAGATGTGGTTATGATTCTATTTTATAAATACAACCAGCATGTTATATATAATAAGAATTAAAGACCCCATGGATCTCATGAATGGCTCTTTCCTCATAAACACAACCTAAGCCCAGCGCCGTCGAATTCGATTGCATTTCCTTGACAATGCGGCCTCTATACTGATTTTCTTCATCTCTTTCTTCCTTCCCCTTACTCAGCTCAACTTCTTTCCCCTGTCCTTATTTTCTGCCATGTACATGCCTTCTCCATACCTACGGACAATAGATTCGCCCTTTGGGGAGTAATGAGAACCAAAAGGGGAATTGTTTTTTACGGCATTTGTCTGTAGGAGTGGTTTGGGATGTTGACCCCCATCAGTTTTTGGACCTCAAAGTCGACGTCAATATTAAACTCTTGCTACTGGTTTTCGCACTGGAGTCCAGCTCTCTGCAGCACCAGCTCTCTGCCCTCTGTGTGCAGGCCTTGCATAGACAGGCCAGACCACTTAGGATTTTCAGCCACAGGCAAAGTTGAGGGGAAAAAAAAACCAAAAAAACACTGACTCTTATTTATTATGTACAACTTACGACGGTATAGGCACAGTACCTTCTTTAGTGTCACCACAGCCTGTTAGAGCAGTATTCTTATGAATGAGGAAAGAGAGGTTTAGAGAGAGTAATGCACTTGCCTGTAGTCACATAGTTAGGTTGGTCTGATACCAAAGTCCGTGCCTGCACTGTGAGCTGCTTCTTTCCCAGCCATACTATGTGCTAGAAGGAATCTATCCTAACCCTTCTCCCAGTTCTGCCAATCCATCCACACATCTCCTTTCCTTGGTGCGATTTCATCCCTTAATGCTTTGCAATTCTGCATCCCAGCAACCCCAATTCTCCAGGCTGCATTCTCCTGGCACATCACTGAGCTTCCACTCTCTTGTAAATGTCATCCTCCATTAAAGTCATTGTCACTTGGGTTTAATGTCCTCTGCTTTTCTTAACCCTCCAGGCATCTCCTTTTATTTACTCACAAGCTTGACACATGGATCAGTCTGTTTTTCTACCAAATTTAGTTTTAAGACATTTTTGTTTTCCATTATCCTGATAGAAGCATCAAATTCTGTACTGTCTTTATTTTCTTCCAGTCTGTTGACGTCTTCCATTTCCCTTTTTGCCCTATACGTCATATCTGAATTGGTATCAGCTATCCTTGGTTCCCTTAAGTCTCCATTGTCTTCTGACCCTGCCTGGGAAAACTGAACCCAGGAAGAATGTTACAATTCCCTTTCTCTATACTTTCCCTACACTTAGACAGCTGAAGGCTGTGTAACAGGCCTGAAAATTAAGTTTGCAAAATTGTTGCAATGATGTTGCTAAACTTTTTTGAGGTCAGAGGGATTATTCACTATGAATTTGTACTAACTGGTCAAACAGTTAACCAAGTTTACTACTTGGAAGTGCTGAAAAGGCTGCGTGAAAAAGTTAGATGACCTGAACTTTTCGCCAATAATTCATGGTTCTTGTATCACGACAATGCACCAGCTCACACGGCACTGTCTGTGAGGGAGTTTTTAGCCAGTAAACAAATAACTGTATTGGAACATCCTCCCTACTCATCTGATCTGGCCCCCAATAACTTCTTTCTTTACCTGAGGATAAAGGAAATATTGAAAGGAAGACGTTTTGATGACATTCAGGACATCAAGGGTAATACGACGACAGCTCTGATGGCCATTCCAGAAAAAGAGTTCCAAAATTGCTTTGAAGGGTGGACTAGGTGCTGGTGTCAGTGCATAGCTTCCCAAGGGGAGTACTTCAGAGGTGACCATAGTGATACCCAGCAATGAGGTAGGTAGCACTTTTTCTAGGATGAGTTTACGAAGTAAATTATCCGACCTCATATTCCTGTATGTTGGTGCTTAAACTAGCTCTGAGTTCATTAACACCTTATTTACTTTTGCTTAGATTCTACTCTCTTTTCCCTCAGCTACAGGCCCAAATCTTCACCACTCTCTTCAAATTCCCCACAAAACACCCAGCCCTCATTGTCAGAACATGGCCTCATATTCTCCATCTCTGTGATCACTGAGGTCCTCAGGCTTGATTTCTGTAGACTCCCTGTCTCCCTTTAGCCCTTGTCTTATGTACACTCACACACTTCCCTCCTTCCTTGCAATCTCAGAGGACAAAAGTCCCTTCTCCTGCCTGGAATCCCTCTCCCTTTCTTTTCTATTTGGCTAACTTCTCACTCATCTTAAGGCATCTCAGGTGGTGAATACCTCCAGAAGCATTGTTTAAAGCTGGCCCCATAGTTGGGTCATGTGATTCTCCTCAGAGCTTTCCCACCACACATGCGCTTACCCTTATGCTTACAATGCTGGAGTGTAAAGCTTTTTAGGTTTTTGCTTCCTAGACGATGCTGTGAGGTCCTCCAGGTCAAGGAGCAGATCCTACTCACATTTAAATCCTCAATGCCTAGTGCAGGCCTGTCACCTAAAAGGGATACAGTTTTACTTCTTTGTTTTTCTTACCCAACTCCCAACCTTGAGAGAGGCCCAAGATGGCGGCAGCATAAGAAGATGTTGAACTCATCCCCTCCCATGAGCAAACCCAAATATACAGATATATAGATAGCAATTATTCCTACAAAGCAACTGAGGTCTGAATGAACAGGTTCTGACCAACAAACAAGAGAAAGAGGCCAAATGGAGAAGGCTGGGAAGCCATGGGAGCCCTCGGGAGATGCGGGAACTCTCCAGGCCAGAGGAGCCAGTGAGTGCTGCTGTTTACATTCCCCTCTGCGTTGACAGGGTGGCAGGAACTCTATTCTGGTGCTTTGGCCTACCTGTGAGATCACTATGGCACGTGCTCAGCTACACCGCCCGGAGCCTTTTGCCTCGAGCAAAGGTAGGCAGCAAGAACAACAGGGCTTTACCATAAGCACCTGGCCTCCTTGCAAGCCACTCCAAACCCAAAGGCCAGTGCCTTAGGTGACATAAGCTTCTACTCAGCTTCAACCACCTTCCCAAAGCCTATACAGAGGTCGCTTCTACATGAGACCATTTTCTGTACAACAAACAAGAGATGGTATAGAGAAGGCTAGTGCGCCGCAGGTGCTTGGGGACTATGGGAGTTCTACAGGGTTGCTGGGGCTGGTGAGCACCATTGTTAACCCCCGTCCCCGATCTCCATAGGGTGAGCAGGGTCTCTATCCAGGTGCTCTGGCCTCACTGCCTGAGCCCATTTTGGCCCTGAACAAAGGGAGCAAGCAGGGTCGACAGAGCATTACTACACACACCTGGCCTCTCCACTCGGAACCTCTCCAGCTTGGTAGGCCAGTGCCCTGGATGCCTTAGGCACCCACTCAGCTCCTACCAGCCCATCAAAACCACCTGGCACACACAGAGTACACAGTGGTCACTTCTATATAAGGCCACTTTTACATGACTGAGAGAGATTTGCTATTTTGTCTAAGTCATATAAATAAACATAGAAAATCAAACAAAATAAAAAGACAGAAGGATATATCTCTAATGAAGGAACTAGAAAAATCCCCAGGGGGTAGGGGGAATCTAAGGAAACAGAGATACGTAATTTGCTTGATAAAGAATTCAAAGAACAGTTCATAAGGACACTCACCAGAATTGAGAGTGGAATAGAGGAACTTAGGGAGATCTTCAACAAAGAGTTGTGAAAGAACCAAGCAGACCTGAAGAACACAATAACTGAAATGAAAAATACACTAGAAGGAATCGAAAGCAGATTAGCTAGTACAGAAGAATGGATCAGTGACATGGTATAAAGACTAGCAGAAAGCAATCAATCAGAAAGGCAAAATGAAAAAATAATTTTAAAATATGAGGATAGTTTAAGGGACTTCAGGGATAATATCAAGCACTCAAGCATTTGCATTATAGGGATCCCAGATGGAGAAGAAAGAGAGAAAGAAACAGAAACTTTATTTCAGGAAAAAAATGGCTGAAAATTTTCCTATCCTGGGAAAGGCAACAGAAATCCACTCCAGAAAGCATAGAGAGTTCCAAATATGATGAATCCCACACTAAGGCATTGTAACTAAAATGGCCAAAATTAAAGATAAAGGGACAATCTTGAAAGAAGCAAGAAGAAAATAGTTACATACAAAGGAAACCACACAAGGCTATCAGCTGATTTCTTAGCAGCAACTTTATAGGCTAAAGGGAATGGTGAGACATCTTTAAAGTGTTAAAAGAAAGGAACCTACAACCTAGAATAATGTGCCCAGCTAGGTTATCATTCAGAATTGCAGGAGAGATAAACAGCTTCTCAGACAAGCAAAAAATAAAGAAGTTCATTACCATTAGACCAACCATAGGAGAAATGTTAAAGGGTCTTCTTTAAGCAGAAAAGGAAAAGCAATAACCAGAAATATATATATATATATATATACACACACACACATATACATATATATATATATTCATATCTAAATGAAAAGGATAAATCGCACAGGTAAAGCTTAATATTTAGTAAATACAGTAAATCAGACATTTCAAAAGCTACTAGGAAGGTTAAAAAAAGTATTAAATTCAACTCAACCTACAATAAATAGTTAGGAAATACATAACACTAGAAGATCTAAGACATAACATCAATAACATAAAACATAGACAGGGGAGTAAAAATGTAGTCCTTATAGAATATATTCAAAATTAAACACCTATCAGCTTAAAATAGACTGCTATAGATATAGAAGACACACATAAACCTCACAGTAACCACAAACCAAAACCCTACAAAAGATGTACAAGGAACAATGAGAAAAGAACAAAACACCAAAGAAAACCAACAAATCACAAGGGAAGATATCAAGAGAAGAAGAAAGGAACAGAGAACTATAAAAGCAACCAAAAGACAATTAACAAAATGGTAATAAGTACATATTTATCAATAATTACTTTAAATATAAATGGATTCAATGCTCCATAAAAAGACGTAGGGTGGCTGAATGGATTAAAAAACATGACTCATCTATATGCTGCCTACAATAGACTCACTTCAAATCAAAAGACACATACGGCCTGAAGATAGAGGGATGGAAAAAGTTATTTCATGAAAATAGAAATGAAAAGAAAGCTGGGGTAGAAATACTCATTATCAGACAAAACAGACTTTAAAGCAAGTAAACAAAAAGACAAAGAAGGATATTTCATAATTATAAAGAGCTCAACCCAAGAAGAGGATATAACAATTATAAATATCTACACACCCAACATAGGGACACTTAAATATATTAAGCATTATTACTGGACACAAAGGGAGAAATCCACAGTACTACAATAATAGGAAGGGATTTTAATACCCCACTCACGTCCATTGAACTATCATCCAGCCAGGAAATTAATAAGGAAGCAATGGCCTCAAATGTCACATTAGAGCAGATCAACTTAATAGACATTTATAAAACATTTCATCTAAAAACTGCAGAATGCATTTATTTTTTCAAGTGCACAAAGAACATTCTCCAAAACAGATCATATTAGGCCACAATGTAAGCCTCAATAAATTCAAGAAGATTTAAATCATAACAAGCATCTTTTTCTAATCGCAATGGCATGAAACTAGAAATCAACTATAGGAAGAAAGCTGGAGAAAAAAACCCAGCAATATGTTGATACTGAACAACATACTACTAAGCAACCAATAGATCAAAGAGGAACTCAAACAAGAAATCAAAACTAACTTGAAACAAATTAAAACACAGCTTTTCAAAGTTTATGAGATACAGCAAAAGCAGTTCTAAGAGGGAAGGTCATAGCTATACAGGCCTAACTCAAGAAATAAGAAAAATCACAAATAAACCATCTAACTCTACACCTGAAGAAACTAGAAAAAGAAGAACAAACAAAACACAAAGTAAACAGAAGAAAGGAAATAGTTAAAGTAGAGTAGAAATAAGTGAAATAAAAATTTTAAAACTAGAAAAGATCTATAAAACTAAGAGCTAGTTCTTTGAAAGATAAATAAATTGACAAACCTTTAGTCAAACTCAAGAAAAAAGAGAGCCCCCCCCCCCCCAAATAAAATCATACATGAACGAGAAGTTACAATAGATACCACAAAAATACAAAGAATCATTAAAGAACACTATGAACAATTATATGCCAACAAATTTGACAATCTGGAAGAAATGGATAAACTTCTAGAAGTATATAACCCTCCAAGACTGAATCAGGAAGAGCGTACAAAATTTAAACAGACCAATGAAATTGAAGCAGTCATCAAAAACTCCCCAAACAAATCAAAGTCCAGGACCAGATGCTTCACAGGTGAATTCTATCAAACTTCAAACAATTTATACTTATCTTTAAACTATTTCAAAAAATTAAGGAGGAAGAAACACTTTAAAACTCATTCTAGGAAGTCAGCATTACCCTGATATCCAAACCAGACAAAGACCGTTACCAAAAAAAGAAAGAAAGAAAGAAAGAAAGAAAGAAGAAAGAAAGAAAGAAGAAAGAAAGAAAGAAAGAAAGAAAAGAAAAGAAAAGAAAGAAAAAAGAAAGAAAGAAAGAAAGAAAGAGAGAAAGAGAAAATAAAATTATAAGCCAATATCCTTGATGAACATAGATGCAAACATTTCCAACAAAATGTCAGTAAACCAGATTCAAGAATATATAAAAAGGATTATACACTGAGACCAAGTGGGATTCACCCCAGGAATGCAAGAATGGTTTGCCATCCATAAATCAATGTTATATATCACATTAACAAAATATAGAATACAAACCATATTATCATCTCAACAGATACAGGAAAAGCATTTGCGAAAATTCGACATCCTTTTATGATAAAAAATTTTCAACAAAATGGGTATAAAAGGAACATGTCTCAACATAATAAAGGCTATAAATGACTGACCTATAAGTAATATACTCATTGGTGAAAAACTGAAAGCCTTTCTTCTAAGATCAGAAACAACACAAGAATGCCCATTATCACCACTTCTACTCGTATTCAAAATAGTATTGGAATTTCTAGTCACAGCAACCATACAAGAAAAAGAAATAAAAGGCATCCACATTGGAAAGGCAAAAGTAAAACATTCATTATTTGCAGATGACATAATACTATACATAGAAAACCCTGTAGTCTCCATCAAAAACCTATTGGGACTCATAAATGAATTCAATAAAGTTGCAGGATACAGAATCAATATGCAAAAATTTGTTGCATTTCTATACACCAAGAATAAAAAATTAGAAGGAGAAATTAAGAAAACAGTTCCATGTACAATTGCATCAAAAAGCATAAAATACCGAGGAATACCGAGGAATAAATTTAACTAAGCAGGTGAAAGATCTGTACTCTGAAAACTATAAGACATTGAAGAAAGAAATTGAGCAAGTTACAAATAAATGAAAGGACATATCTTGCTCATGGATTGGAAGGATTAATATTGTTAAAATATTCTCACTACCTAAAATATCTGGATTCAATGCAATCCCTGTTAAAATACCAATTGCATTATTCTCAGAATTAGAACAACTAATTCTAAAATGTATATAGAATCACAAAGATCCCAAATAGCCAAAGAAATTTTGAGAAAGAACACAGGGGGTGGTATGATACTCCGTGATATCAAATTATATTACAAAACTACAATAATCAAAACAGTATGTTTGTCTGTCATTATTCTAATATCCATTGTCATCATCTTCCTCTAGTTCGCAATCAGGACTTATACACCTGATCTATTAAAGAAGCACATATTAGAGAGGAGCCAAACAATATCCTTGGAGTTGAGACTTAATAAAACTCAAAGTTTCAGTTCTTATAAGAAGGTCACAAGAAACCAGGAGCTTATAAGAATATGACGACACTTAAGAACTGAATTCTCTGAATTAATGGCAAAGACCACAGTGACAGCTAATTATTTCACCCCAATAATATCCTTGGCTGCCCTGGTGCCACGTGGGTACTAGATTTGGAAGAGGATTATCAACTGCAATGGGAAGTGAACATGTTGTAAACCTACATGTATTCTTTAATATCTGCATTTTTAAAAAGCACTCTTGGAATCTAGGCTGGAGAGATATCTATAGCCCTAGGTCTATCATTTATTCTAAACATTAAAAAAGTCAATAAAGTGTCCCACTATTCTGTCCACAAAACCCAAAACCAAAATAAAAAACAATAAGGTACTGGCATAAAACCAGGTAGATAGATCAATGGAATTGAATAGAGAGCCAAGAAACAAATCCTCACTTACATGGTCAATTAATATATGGCAAAGGAGGCAAAGGTATACAATAAGGTAAAGTCTCTTTAGTAAGTGGTGTTAGGAAAACTGGAGAGATATATGCAAAACAAAACAAAACAAAAAACCGAAACTGGACCACCTTCTTACACTATATACAAGTATAAACTCAGAATGGATCAAAGACTTATACATAATACCCTAAACCATAAAACTCCTAGAAGAAAACATAGGCAGTAAACTTTTTGATATCACTCTTAGCAATATCCTTTTGGACATGTCTCCTTAAATAAGGGCAACAAAAGAAAATAATAAACAAATAGGGCTACATCAAACTAAAAAGTTTTTTGTACAGTGAAGGAATCATCAACAAAACAAAATGCAACCTACTGAATGGGAGAAGATATTTGCAAATGATACATCCAATAAGGGGTTATAAGGAACTCATACAACTTAACACTCAATATATGTAAGGAACTCATACAACTTAACACCAATAAAACAAATAATCCAATTAAAAAATGGGCAAAGGACATGAATGACATTTCTGCAAAGAGGACATCCAGATGGCCAACAGACTTATAAAAAGATGCTCAACATCACTAATCATCAAGTAAATGCAAATTAAAACCACAATGGGACAGCAACTCATACCTGTCACAATGGCTAGCAACAATAAATCAACAAATAACAAATGGTGGCAAGGATGTGGAGGAAAGGGAACTCTCATACATTGTTGGTAGGATTGTAAATTAGTGCAGTCACTATGGAAAACAGTATGGAATTGCTCAAAAAAATTAGAATTTCCATACAATCTAGCAATTTCATTTCTGGATATTTATCTGAAGAAAACAAAAACATGAATTTGAAAAGATATATGCACCCCTATGTTCATTGCAGCATTACTAATAATAGCCAAGATATGGAGGAAACCTAGAGATGTCCATCAATAGATGAATGGAAAAGATGATACACACACACACACACACACACACACACACACACACAGGAATATTATTCAGTAAAAAATAGAATGAAATCTTGCCATTTGCGACAACATGGATGGAACTAGAGGGTGTTATGCTAAGTGAATGAGACAGAGAAAGACTAATACAATGTACTTTAACTCATATGAGGAATCTAAAAAAAAAAGAATAAACAAAACGAAATAGAAACAGACCCATAGATATAGAGAACAAGCTGATGGTTGCCAAAGGGTAGGAACGTGGAGGGATAGAAATTTAAAAAAAAAAAAAGAAAAACAAAGAAAAATTTAAATAAAGACTACAGGCTTGATGGAGTGGCAAAGTTAGCTTGCCTGGGATGGTCACAAGTCTTGCTTTAGCTGAGGGTTAAAAAACAAGAGCGACGTGATGCCCCTGAAAGGAACAGAAGATGGGTGAGTGGGTGCTGGGGACCACGAACAGTATGGGGCAGGAGGACGAGCTGTAGGCAGAGGAGATCTCGTTCCTCATTCTGTGAGCCAGTTGGGTTGGGCATGTGGCAGAGAGAAGCAAAGATTGTTAGAAGGAGAAGTGTGTGCTTCCTGGAAAATCAGCCACAGGAGCCTGAGAAACCACACACACACACACACACACACACACACACACACACAGCAAGCAAACAAAAATAACAACTGCGTACCTTAACTGAGTTGGATGTGCTTCCTTAACACTCTAGACAAAAATTCAACCAGACTAGTATTGAAGAGACTGTCCTATGCTTTTACATTTTATCTATTTAAAAGAAAGATTGCATATATGTATGTACATATTTATACACAAACACATACCTATATTCATATTTATCTAGCACTTTATGTGCAATAAAAATATCTTTTGTTTCACATTTTTAACACTACCAATAACTAAATAAGTTGTGATTTTGGCCAAGGTCACAGTTGGGACGTCAGTTTGCAAAGTGAGGAGGTCGGACTGGGTAAACACTGTAGACCCTTTAGCAGGGAAATCATTTTGTTGATCCTCCATTCATGGACTACAGCAAAAAAGATAACTAACTCTGCTATTCTAAAAGTATTCTCAAAATATCACATAAAAGTTCCTTATATGACATCTCTAAGTTGCGTTTTTGAATTTACAAGCTGCTTTCAAATCAATGCAATAACCAAATACAGTGTTATATTTGTACATCAATTTTATTTTTTAAATAAACTTTTTAAAATTTCACAATAGTTTTAGATTTACACAAAATGTGCAAAGATAATGCTGGGAGTTCTTGTATACCCTCAATTCAGTCTCCCTCTTGTTAAGATCTCCTATCACCATTTTCCCTTTGTCAAAACTATAGAACCAACACTGACATATTGCTCCCAACCAAACTCTAGCCCTTATTTGGATTTCACAAGTTTTCCCACTAATGTCCTTTTTGTGTTTTGGCATCCCATCCAAGGTAATGCATTCATGTCTCCTTAATTTCTTCTGGTCTATGAGAGTTTCTCAGTCTTTGCTTGTTTTTCATGACTTTGACAGTTTTGAGAAGTACTGGTAGGGTATTATCCAAAATGTTCCTCATTTGTCTGATATTTGTCTGATCTTTTTCTTATGGCTAGCTTGTGGTTATAGAGCTTGGGGAGGAAGACCACAGGGAGAAAGTTCCATTCTCATCACATACTATCAAAGGTACATACTATCAACATAATTTATCACCGAATTGTTAACCTTGACTTTGATGTACTTCTACAGAGCATTTTCACATTCATTACCTCATGTGATTATTTTAAGGACCATGAAGTATACAAGGCTGGCATACTCAGCTCCATTTTATGAGGGCAGACCCTGAGGCAGGGACTGGAAATAAGGCCTTATGTCTGCCAACCCATCAATCTCTTCATAACACTCTGACCAGCTGTTCTAAATCATACCTAAAAGAAGCATTGATGAAGAGCAATGTCTCACAGTGTTTTCCAGTGTAATTTGTTTTATTGCTTTTGTGGTTAAGAATGATCATGACTAAATGATAAATGGTATCTTCAGCTATAGCTATAAGCCTAGGCGTGTTTGCACAAAGTCAGAATGGATCAAAACATCCAATCAAGTGACCATGAAACAACCAACAAACTATTAATACAGGAACTAAACATCATGATTTAAAGTCACATTTGGAACAACCTCTTTTAAAAAAGAAACTATGTAATTATTTGGTGTTTCATAGTCATACTTTAGTTTCTTAAATAGTCAAGCCTTCTTACCAGACCTGAAAAATCATTGAAAAGAAGGTTTCTTTAGCTGTAAAACTGGCTCGTGATTTACAAAAAGATACAATATTTTGGGTATGTAATAATGTTGCTCGCTTTCCAATCAGATAGATAGGGGGCCTGATAACTGTCCTTCTGGAGACCCTTAACAAAAACAACAATAGTGATCATTATAATTGTAGCAATAATAACAATAGCTAACATATTTAACTCTTACTATGAGGCAGGCTCTGTGATCATGGTAGTCTCATTTCAAAATCTATGGGTTAAATCCTAATATCCTCATTCTACAGATAAGAAAACTGAGGCTCAGAGAGATAAAAAAAATTCACCCAAGTTTACACAGATCATATCCTTGGAGCATTTAGTTTGCTAGAACTGCCATAACAAAACACCACAGACTTGATGGCTGAAACGACAGACTCTTATTTTCTCGTAGTCCCACATCACACAAAGTCCAAGACCAGGGTATTGGCGGGTTCCGTTTCTCCTGAGGCCTCTCTCCTTGGCTTGCAGACAGCCACCTTGTCGCTGTGTCCTCACCTGGCTTTTCCTCTGTGCCTGTGCATCGCTGGCGTCTATCTCTCTGTAAGCCTGATTTCCTCTTTTTATAAGGATGCCAGTCAAACTGGATTAGGACCTACACTAATAGCTGCATTTTAATCACATCTTTACAGACCTTATCTTGAAATCCTGTTATATGCTGGAGTACAAGTGGTTAGGAGTTTACCATATGGATTTGGGGGGAACACAATTCAATCTACAATAGGAACCGTGATTCAAACCCAAATCATCTGACTCCAAAGTGAAAATCTTAACTACTCAGCTCTCTCAGGAGATGAACCTCATCTCCTGAGGTTCAGGGTAGTAAAACCAGCAGCTTTAGATTTGCTCATCATCACAGCCAATCATGCAGTGTTGCCACTGACCTGTGATCTCCCTTCACAGGATAATGAGTCCTTGAGCTCAAACCAATGATATTCACTAGCTTTATTATTTACTCCATCATTTATAAGCAGCCAGCCTTAGAAGAAGGAAGACTCAGCTACAGTACTAGCTGGCAAATAACACATTTCTGTTTTGGGGTGTTGTTCATTCAACCCCAACTCATATCTTCATTTATTTTTTCAACAAATATTTACTGAGTGCCTACTACATTCAGGCATTTTTTTCTAAGCACTTTTGAAATATTAATTCTTATAATAGACACGGAGGTACTATCATCATTCTTACTTTATGGATGAGAAATCAAGGCTCAAATAGATTAAGTCATTTGCCAACAGTCACTTCACTTAAGAGGTACAGCCAAGACTTGAAGAAGGCAACGTGGAGAAGGTAGCCTGACTCTGGATGCTTCACCTGTACTTTAGATTTCTTTTCCTTGCTAGCTGTTGAAGTGTCTGAAGAGTGATAATTACCATTCTCATTTGCTTTATTGTTTTTAATAAGAGAGTAATTATTACCATTGTTGCTAACTTAATAAAGCTGTTTATCCTCCATTGTTACAGATAATGTGAAATGGTTGCAGTTACACTTCCTATTTAATTCACATATTCCATAACAGTAAAGAAATCTGTGAGATTTCTGATTCAAATTTATGACCTAGGAACCCAGTCTTCACCTTTGAAAAGACAGAAATGATTCTTAAAACCAAAAAGGGTGCAGAAACAAAAACAAACAAACAAACAAAAACAGAGCTAGAGAGCATGAGGGGTTGGACCAGGGAGATTAAAGAATTCCAGGAAGATAGAATACAGGCAAGATTGGGCCAGTGGAGACACCAAGCAGAAGAAAACAGCTCAAGAGAGCAGAAGTGAACAGTTCTTTCTGTGAGAGCCTGCAAGAAGCTGAAGTTATATGAGCAAGTGCAAAGAGCAATCCTGCTCAAGGCATTTGTTCAATTATCACATTTAGAACAATAGAAATGGTTGGAGATCATTCCTGCTTCCTTACTTAGAGTCATCAATAATTTCAAGCAAAAATCTGAGCGTTGTCCTCTAAAAGAAAAAAAAATAAATAAAAGATGGCTGGTTGAGACTCCTCCTAAAGATATACAAGAATTAGAGCACCCTTGGATGTGGGTTTGGATCTTTGGGATGGGGTCAAGGAGAGAAACCAAGGCAGTTCTACCAAGGCCTGAATGAGATGCACAAACATCAGCTCCCAAAGGAACCCTTCTCACGTTGACAGCACTGTCTGCTTCTCCTCATTGCACCCCACACAGAAGCTGACTTGCCAAGTGTATCCTGTCCAAGTATCAGAACCATAGTCAGCGCTCTCATTCAATAGACAGATAGCAGCTCAGAACACGTGTACCAAATAGCCAGCCCAGTTCTTTATTTACAAATATGAATGGACAACAAAGGATCATTAGGTCATATGAGGAGCAAAAGATTATAAAATCCTGAAAGTGAAGGAAGGAAATGAATAAACTGAGCAACCAGCAAGTGAAAACAGAAATAATTCAAGAAAGACAAAATAATTAAAACGTTATAAGTAATATTTTTAAAGACATTTAAAAAGATATTGCATCCATCAAACAAGAACAAATTGCTATGAAAAAAACAAGTTTCAATTAATAAGATAAGCTTATTGCAAAATAAGTTGACTAAAAGAATCACTGATAGAGTTACATGATGAAATAAAATCGTTTAGTGGTTAAGTAAGACATCTAGAATAGAAAATTAAGAAACTTTACCAGAACATAGATAAAAAAGACACAGATAGAAAACATAAGGAATTCCAGAAGGAACAAACAGAAATAATAGAGAAAAAATTATCAAAGAAATAACAGAATATTTGACTCACCTAAAAAAAGACATCTGACTACTAAATCTGGTAGAGTATATTTTAAAAAGCCCAATATCTAGACACATTGAAATGATAACCATTCCAAAGAATCTTAAAAAATTAAAAAAAAACTTATCGATAGTATGGAGAATATAGTCAATAATATTGTAATAACTATGTATAGTGCCAGGTGGGTACAGGACTTATTGAGGGGAATCACTTCATTAATCATATAAATGTCTAATCATTATGTTGTACACCTGAAACTAACATAATATTGTATGTCAACTGTAATTGAAAAAAAATAATAAAATACTTATCCACAAAGAAAAGACAAAGGGATGAGCATCAGGTTTTTTATCAGTAATACTGGATTCTGGAAAATAATGAATGCTTCAAAATTTAGGGGAAACCTACATCTGAAAAATACATTGAATATTAATTATATATCTTAAATATTGTTTGTTGATTTTCAATATTTAGGATCAACTGACAAGACACAAAAGATTGAATTACAGCTAGGGAAGAGAATGGTGTTGCTATATACAACATCATTAACAAAATTTGGGTAGTAGAGATAGAGTCAGGAAGAAAGAAGGTATTATAAGAGTATTAGACTCCCCAACTTTCAAATTGAGAAGTAAGTCAACATTTTTTGTAAGCTGGCCAATCAAGAAACAGAAGACTATAAAGTGTATTTTAAAAAATATAATTGTGGCAGAAAAAATTAAATGGAAAGTATTCCTTGGGAATAATTCCTCTGGGGAATAGACTTGTATTTTCTGACAGTGTATCATTTTTTTCCATGAATTCTATTATACACGTGTGTGTGTGTGTGTGTGTGTGTGTGTGTGTGTGTGTGTATACGAATGATGTCTGAATAGGATTAAAATGGAGCTAAGGGAGAAATGAACTTTACTAGGGGCTATAGTTTTTGAGACCAACCTGCAGCTTTGGTGGCCTCTGGATGCAGATGTGACTTTGGATCACATCACTGTTGGAAGCCCTACGTAGGTGGGCCCATAATGGCATGCACGATGTTTAGGGCAGGGATATCTCTGGCACTGTAGGTATAGGATGTGTGCATGTCACCTGAGGACTGAATGGTACAGGATGTATCAGTCAAGGTGCTTGTCATGCCCTCTTCCCCACCCTGCTCAAACCACCCTGCCCAGAACCCCATGTGGGAGGATGAAGAAAATAGCACTACATTGGTCTTTGCATAGGAATTGCCAATAACTGGTCTAAAGTCAGTCAAAAGCCTACTCAGTGGTCCACCATGACCTGGAACCTAGAGTCGAAGAGATTCAATTGAATACATTTTCTCAGGAAACTGAACTCAGATTATGGAAAGATTTTGGCTGGAAGCTGAGAGCGTCAGACAGTAGCTGTGAAAGGTCCACAAACAGCAACCATGAGTTCCCCGGAGCCACTCGAGTCCACAGCTGTCCTCCAGCTCCAGTTGCCCAAGGTCCTGTCCTATTATACCTGCTGTGCTTTACTCCCAAAGGATTCCATTTCCCTTGTAAGCACTATTGGGCTATTGGTTTGGAGGTCCCAAGATATTTCTCAAAGCCTTCAGTCTTCTAAAATGGGCTGAAGAGAAAATTAAAGACATAACCTTAAAGCTCTCTTTAATGACAGTTTTGTTTTTCAGATCCAGAAGCAACAGAATCTATACTGAATCTAAACCTTTGAAACAGTGAACAACAAAGATGTGTGGAAGATGTCAGACAGACCTCCCTCCTTTTTTGGTTTAACCCTTCTCCTACAGAGCCCTCCTAGGGTGCTGAGAAGGAGAAAAGCAGCCCCCATATCAGGCAACTGGTCTGGTACCACCAACCAGGCCTCGGTATTCTCCCATTGAACACCAAAATTTCATAAAACATTAAGATCTAGGAAGACTACTCTGTGAGTGTGATGGATCGAGAAAAAAAGAGGACCACTCTGCAATCACATCTGAACACAGACAAAACATGAATATTGTCCACAACACAAAAATGAACAAACATTCCTCCATCTAAAAAAGCACTATTAAGAACTCACTGCTGGGTTTCTGTAAGAAATCCAGGAAACAGAAAAATTTCTCCCTACTCACAGTACCAGTAATAACTGAGCTTCTTCTAAGCAGCTGGATTTTTAAATTTAATTTAATTTTTTTCCTAAGAAGTCATTAATCATATGATTCAGAGTTTTCAACATAATTCTGAGAAAGGTATGGTATGATTTTAAGTTGAATAAACCTAACCAAGAAAGATATCCCCTCTGCATTTTTCTTTCAATTTACTAATGTGATAAAGAGAGCATTCCTGCGAGGTAGCAATATGCGTAGTTCTCTTTATCTCCCCAAGAGGAGGGATACTGAGGCACAGAGCCTTGAAAAGCAATAATTAATATCTAGCGAAATTTCAGTACCTCCATTTTATTTATTTTTGTAACTACCTTCCATCTGTAGCCTACTATACTGATTTTCCATTTATAAGTGATATAAAGTTCCCTTTCAGTGAAAAAATTGAGTTTATTAAAAGGAAAATGTTAAGTAAATAGTGGTCCAGGTGGTAGGAGATCAAACAAGGAAACAAAAATCATGGAGGTATTTTGGGAGACCCTGACTCCAGTTTCCTCTTTGCCTTGGATCCTGGAAAGACCAGAGTGTAGTTTATTGGTCATTGACCTCAAGGTGCAGTTTCCAGCTCCATGAATTTCTCCTCCTAATATAACTCCTTCCTCTATCTTTTATCTCCCCCGTCAATTTCCCGTCTGCTTTCTTGTCTTGCAACCCTGTATGCTTTCAGAAAACAAAAAAAGTGGAGGGGGTGGGGGAGTGAGGGTGAGGGTGACAATAAAGACTATCTCTTTGCTTTAATTACTGTGCCCAAAGTGTAGAAGTCACCAGGGCTACCATTTCGCTAAAGGAGATGCAGGGAGCGCTCAGAAAGCCCAACGCGTCTGATTTCCTTTAGTTTTAGGAAGTTTTAATGCTTCAAAAGTGTGCATGCTCTGCATTTCTAAAACTGCTTGGACTGCAGATTCTTTGGCCCTCCTCCGTCCCCGATTAGTCACCATGAGAGCCTGTTCCTGCAAGAAGTGTGAGTGAATTAAAGTACTTCAGTGGAAAAGCAAGGCGATGCCACAGATAGGTCCTCCTTCCCTTTCTGGCAGCATCTGGACCCTCAGTTCACCTCCCTCCTCTTTCCAATCGCTTGGGGTGAGGAAGTTCTTGGGAAACCCGTAGAAGCCTGGGCATGGAATGGGGATAGAGGGCAGGGATGGAGACTGCCTCCCGGGGAAGGTGGGCAGCACTGGAGAATAAGGCCCAGGAGCCGGGGCGGTGAGCCCCGACCTCCGGGAAAGCCCTGCAGTCTAGCAAAGCTGGGCTTAGATTTTCTCTCCCCTCTTTGAAGAGTTCTCAGGAAGTTTGGGGGAGGGGCGAGCCGCTTTCTCCTGTTCTAAACGCGTGGGAGGGTGAGGAAGGACCACAGCAGTAGCAGGTCTCAGAGCTGTCACGTTCCCGCCCACAGGCGGGCTCGGGTGCTCCTGGAGGGATCTGCCGGTGGCGGGTGAGGAGCGGAGGGCAGAGTGCGCGGACCGGCATGGAGGGACTGGTCCTGTTGAATGCCCTGACCACCCGGCTGCTATTCGTGCTGCACTCCTTGGTTGGGGTCTGGAGAGTGACCGTGGTGACGAAGGAGCCGAGGTACTGGTTGCTCGCGCTGCTCAACCTCTTGCTCTTTTTGGAGACTGCGCTCACCCTCAAGTTCAAGCGCGGCAGAGGCTACAAATGGTGAGGGCACCCTGGGAACGGGAGGGAGCGAGGAGTCCCCGGGTACTGTTCTTTACGGCACTCACGGGCAGCCCAAGAACCCTTCTCCCCGCAGCCTGCTGACTCTTTACAAGGATGCGGACCCCCTTTGTCTTTGCCCGGAGCTTCGAAGGAGCTCGAGATGCTTGCGCGTCCCTTGGGCATGCCGGAGTACCCCAGGGTCCCAGGGCAACACTGGGAAGGCTCGAGTCACAGCCACGGGTCACCGGCCCCCAGGTTTGCCGACTGGGAGAATGAGAAAAAGAAGGGACGCACTTGCCTGATCTGCAGAAAGTGCTCCAAATGGGGGAGTCGCATGTGCGCTACTTTCTGTGGAGGCGTGTGGATGTGCACGGTGCCTCTGCGTGTATGCAGGTATGAGGATGACCCTCGTTGGGCATCAGCGACTTTAGCAAGAGCTTGCGTGCATCGGGCTGAGATGAAGGGCGAGAAACCCCTTGCAACATGTCTGTGGTTTCAGCTACTTCGCTTCCTTTCAGCCCCTGGCACCCTGGTATGGCATCAGTTTCAGGTGTCTGGGGTTGGTCGCTTGGGAGCTTGGTTAATGGTCAGACCGACTCGTGAAGGACAGGTTGCGGTGCGACGCTGGTGGAGGGACCAGCAGGTAGTGGTTCAGACTGAACCTCAACGTGCAAGAACTACAGGCTTTGCATGATGCTTTACTTCCTCCCCCAAAGACTCGAATGGCGAAAGAAGAAATGAGAAAAAGATTCTCTTGTCATTTACAGAGACTCCACCTCCATTCCTCCACTCCCAGTAGACTGGCATCCCAAACTTCTCCAGGGTAGGCCTTTTCCTGTATTAAAATTTTTTAAAAAGTGAGGCTGTGTTTTCATATATGTGAATACTTTAAAAACTACCTAATGCTATGAGAAAGAAGAAAATAGTATTAGCCAATTCAAGAATTACACACAGGAGGGAATTATGTTTAGCCACCATATTAAGAAAAAAACAAACAAACAAACAAAAAAAGAAACCCTCTCTACAGTTTTACACATCCAACTACAAAAGGCTGTGTATTTCATGACAGTGCAAGGGGGTAAGTGTGTTGTCTCTTAAAATGATGTGAATCTTGCTTAAATTTTCCACTGTTGAAAAATTTCTGGAATTACCAATGAAAAAATTATTCAAGTAGAATCTTAAACTAATACAGTGAGGATTGGAACGCTACGGCCCACTCCCAGCCTCCTCCCCCCATAAACAGTTTATTAAGCAGGGGAGAGTTGAGGTACTTTCCAGTGTGTCTTTTGAAAATCTCAAAGAAAAATGGCATTAGCTTCCAAACTGAGCTTTAGGGTTAAAGAAACAAAATGGGAGAAACGTGTGCCCAGAACAGGTCATATGAAATTGATTTAGTTTTTACTGAGTAGCTTCAATATTCTAGGGTAGAAAAATACCTTCAGTAATAGGGGGATGAAGTCGGAGGCTGGAAAATGTTCCACAGAAGGTAGTCTAACTACCAACTATCAGGGTTTCTGAAAGAAATGTCAACCTCAACAGAGTGACTACATCAGCAGGCCCTGAAATATCCCTGTTCTTTCTCCAAGAGTAGACCAGAGTCCTTCGCGCACAGTAAGTCAAAATTCCACTCCAGTTGTATAGACATGTTGAAGTCAATGGAATTTGACCTTCAAGTCTGTATCATCACTGATGGCTGATTCAGACTAATGTGTAACTTACAATCAAGAGAAGAAAAAAAAGTTGGGGCAAAAATGGGTGATGGTCAAATCATCGCGTGAGATAGGGAACTGGGAACATATTCACATGTGGAGTGTGGCCTCAAAATCAGACAGATAATGGAGTAAAATCTGAGCTTTCCTACTTATTTGCAGTGAGGTATAGAGTAAGTTACTTAACCTCTCTGAGCCTCAGTTTCCTCATCTGTAAATACTTATCTCAAAGGTTATGAATAAAATGAAATAACACACGTTGATGATCAATGAATAAAAAAGGAATGGCCTTTTTTAGATCCTAGGGTTTCTCTTTTTTTTATTTTTAAAAAATATTCTATGTCAACTGGACATATTTTCTGTCTGTACAAGTCAAACAACTTTACTTGAGGAACTGGCCAATAAACCATTGGTTCAGGGCCAAAAAGCATTAAAAAAAAAATCTCACCTTTATCTCAGAAAAGGCCCATGATGTGTATTGTATATTATAGCAGTAATTCACAAAAATCTTGCTGGTTCAATATCTAGACTAATATCTGAAAATAAGCAAAGAAAAAATTGATAGATTTTGGCTTATAAAATTTCAGGGGAAAATGAGTCTTTGCATATGATCTAAATAGAACTGTGATTAGTAATGCTTTGTTCTACTGATGTTACAATTGAATCTGAAAATATGGTAATTTTTGTGGTGGACAAAACTCTCATTCTGTCATAAATTTGAGAAAAAAAATCAGAAGACGAAAATCTAAAAATATAGAAAATTATCTCTGATACAACATGGTAATAATTAAAAAGGGTTTGATTTAGGACATATTTCATTTCTGGGTTGATATTTTCTGGGTAAGGCATGGCATAACTTTTTTGTTGCTTCTGAGTGTTAAAAAAAAGTTTCCATGAGTAAATCAAGGCTGATGGAATTTAAAAAAACCATAAAGCAGTATCTATATGTTTATATAGGAAAATGATAATATATAGATCTGTATGGAGATCTATATTAATAAAGATATGCATTTTTTTATCTATTGGTATTTCATTTTGGAATCTACCCTACAGAACCAAAAATACCCATATGTAAAGACATATGTACACAATGTTAATTTCCATCTTGTTAGAGGAAAATAAACATGAAAGCAACTTGATTTACAGTCTATGTAAATCAGTAGACTGGTTGAAAATTGTAATATACCCATACTATAGAATATTTTGCTGGTATAAAAAATAATGAGCTAGATTTTAGCTATTGACTAACAGGGATGCCTATGATATGTTGTTAGAAAAATAAGTCTACAGAGTTATGTATATAAGATCTCATTTTTTAAAAAAGTACTTGTCAAAGAGTCACTCTGTGTATCAGTTGAATACATTATCTATTTACAAGTCAAGAAGAAGAATGAAAACCACTCCCGTATTGAATATCCATCAGTCAAATAATACCTGAATGGTTGACTAAATTCTGTACACACATGAGGTGAAAATTTCTTTTTTGGAACATCAGATCCATGGACCTCCGTGAGCCTACTCTGGGCTAGTTTAAACATTATTCTTTTTACTATAATTGGCACCTGGTCCCAAATAAATCAAAGCTACAGAAATCATGGAACAATAAACAGAACTATAGAAGAAATGTGAACCAAATTTCTTGCAACATAGCAAACATATTACACTTGTCCAAAGAATGTTTCTTTAGTTATCCTTTGGAAAGGAATATGGGACTAGAGCTGCTGAACTCAGCTGTCTGGGGACAGGCAACATTACATCAACACTGATAACTTGCCAGTTGGAGACATTTAACTTGTTGGAATTCTATAGGATAGAGAGAGTAAGCCAACAACACACCCCTTACTAAGTGCAATAAATGTGTCCTAGTGGAATTTGTTCCATTTCACCCAGTGTTTATTGATTTCACCTGCAAATTCACTTATATTACTGTAAGGTAGAAATTAGTATCACTTTGCTTTATTTTTTCTTGATTTTATTTTCTATTTTCTGGGCAATAATCCAGTGGATCTGTGAATAACCATCTATGTAGAGCCAAGCAGAACACAATATTTACTTGTTTTCTTGCAAATACTGATTAAAATATTCCTCAGCGGATAGAAAAAATGACCAAGATTGTGACACATTTGAAAGTAGACAGTATCTGAGAATAAGTAGAAATCTAAGTTACATTTATTGGCAAAAGCACATAATTTTAAACACTGAGCTTTCTTCATTGGAATTTCAAGACTACAAGGTAAATATAATTAAGTTAATAAAATATGTGACCTATTTGGTCACCTTGCTTCATTGTCTTTCTTTCTCCCTTTCTTTTAAGTTCAATCAGACAACTATTAGGTTGGTGCAAAAGTAAACCTTGTAAACCAGAATTACTTTTGTACCAACCTAATATATGTTGAATTGCCTAATTAGTAAGCATGATTCTATGCTAGACACTGCAAGAACAGGCAGAGCAAACAGAAAACAAACACACTTGAGACTGTAAAATAAAAGGCATCATTTTGATTAACTACTCAAATGTATGGGAATAAGAATAATTATGAATGTTTAGCATTTACTTACGTTCAGGCTCTTTCAAGTGTTTTTTATAGATTACCCCATTTGATCCTGATAGAAGCTGCAATTATTTTGTCTCACCCATTTTTAGATGAGAAAACTGAGGCCCAGAGCTGTTTTCTTTTTTCACTTAGGATTTTACTTAGGATCTCTTAGTTGGTAATTGTGAGAGGAGGGGTACTAAGACTCCAACAACTTAGAGGAGAAAGGATGTGATCAGAAGTACTATGAGTAGGGGGAGAAAAGGGTGGGGAGAAGGGACTTCACGGCATATGAGCTGAAGCAGGAAAAATGGGTAAGAGAGAGGAGTGCACAGGCTGTGTAGGTAACGGACATCCTGAGAGACGTGCATGTTGGGAAACTTGAGCTGGTTCTCTGGAGGAAAGACAGAGTCTTATCATTCTTCACTCAACAAAAATATCTGGAACATCTAGCATGTGTTAGGGTTTGAGTGCTAAGAATACCGAGGTGAATAAAACAGGTAAAATCCTGCCCTGAAAGAATTCACATTTCAGTTAGGGGACTCAGAAAGTAAAGAATAAACAAGTCAATAAGGAATAATAAGCAAGTAAGCAAATGAGTTATCAGAACTCTGAAGGCCTAAATGGTATGGCTTATAGAGAGAACCTGGGAAGGTTCTCTTCCCCCTGGTTCTCCATCCCTCTATAAGGGTGGTCAGAGAGACCGCGCTGGGGAGAAGACATTTGAGCTGAGTCTGTTAGAGAAAAGAAGGAGCTAGACACGGGGAGAGGTAAGGAGATGAAAAATTGAGAGAGGAAGAGCTAAGTGTGCCTTTTTCTGACATACTCCCAGAAGACAGATACACACTTTCTTTTCTACTCTTCCTGATCTCTTTTCCTCCCCATGTTCCTTGCCTCCATGTGAAAAATTCTTCCTAAATGTTACATCTTTACTGTATTTCATTTGGAACATCATGTATTAGAAAATGTCCAGGAGTCTTCTATGAAAACAAAAAAGATAAATTAGGAATCAGAAAAGATTCTATCCTAAATTGATTTCAAATTTAAACCGATTTTGTAAAAAACTCAATGAAATCTGTTTTGCTTATTCAATTGTATTTAAAAGGTTCAATAGCCGAAATGGAAAACCTAGACTTGATGGAAACCGTAAGAAGTCTGATCTTGAACAAGTTTTGAGTAGTGTAGAACCTTTTTAATGTAATTCTGGAGTATTTGATAACATGTAGTGTCCTCCACTAAAATTGTTTATTCAAATGCCAGTGAGAAAGCTGAGAAGTAAAAGCGCTCTTCTCCTGCTGATCTTTTTGGATCTCAGAAAGGATGAAATGGAGGGATTTGGAAGAAGACCCTGTGATTTCCATATGGCCAACTTGGGCACTGAAGATTCTCCCAACAGACAGACTATTTTTCATTTTGTTCACATTTGTGGTCCATATTTCCTGAAATCTCTTCTTGGCTTTTTAGTTATTCCGTAACACTTTCCACTGTACATTGGATTTATCAGCTCTGCCTGCAGTGTGTATCCAGAACTTTGAAGTATTCATCATCTTCACATGTGGTTGTGTGTTTGCATTTTATCTCCTGAGACTTGAGCTAAATGCAAAAGGGTGACTTAAATTTGCATCCTTCTGGGAAACACACATTGACTGTTAACAGCAAATGACTGTTTTTGTGAGCTTAGTCATGGTTTTTGGAAGGTCTTAGGTTATCTTGAATTAGTACTATGCTTCACACTGAAGAAAAAGCCATATTTTCATTTATTTCATAATGGACTTGGGATTAATTATAATTATATAATTATATCTGCATTTAGAATGGGAGTCCCAGGAAACTGAACCTTTGAATGATGTCCATGCTTTCTCCATCACTATGTTCAACTGAGGCATTTAGAAAGGAAAACTGAGGTTCTAATATTTAGTCACTTCATATACTTGACTGGTAGAAAAACAAAGTGCAAATTAGTGTGGGGAGCTCCCATGAGCAAGTATAAATCTATTCCTACTTCTAAATTTCATGCATTTCTCTTTCTCATGGAAGTGGCGTGATTATGCAAACATCAGGACAAAGCTGAATCATTTAACTTCTTTTCCAACAATGGAAAATTCACTTTTACATCAAGGATAATCCTCCCCTGTGCATGTCTCTCACAACTCTCAAGGTTCCTCTGAAGTACTGGTATCAGGAGAGTTAATCCTGGGGTATATAAATCTTTTTTTTTTTTTTTTTTTTTTTTTTAAAGAAAACCAATTTTGTTTTGCTTTTTTTTAATAAAATACTTTTGTTATATAGTTACCCAAAAATAAACTTTCTTTGAAAGTCACATTGAAATACTACTATTAAGGCCATACAGATTGTTAATATAAAATGACTAATTTTGTTTCTTTTCGCTGAACGAAAGCCTCCTACTCATAGTTGTTTAGGAAGGAGGGTTATATTTTATCTTCAGTTTGTCTGACCTCAAAGTAGGTAGCTGGTGCACAACTGACTTAGTGGTGTACGCTTGTTAGAATGAAAGTTAGTAATCCTTAGGAATAAAAGAAGTCCTCCTTACCATCCGGACTGCTGCCAGCCCCGGTGGCGTCCTGCAGTATTCCTTTGCTTTCTTATTTCCCTGATTGAGGCTCCTGTCCCACACACCTGTTTTAATCCACCTAGAATAGCCTCTTAATAAACTGGCTGTGCCATTTTCTGACAGCCTGTTCGTAATAGTAAGGAGGACAATGATGAACCTGTGGGCAAAGGCGATAACGGAGGTGGAACAGGTATCAATTACCGAGGACGGACGATGCTCCCAGCCCGCTTTGCATGCATTTTCTCAGGTAGTCCTCACAATGAGCCTATGGGTTAGTTAACATTTGTATCACCATTTGATGAGAACACTGCCGCACAGTTAGGCTAGATTACTTAGCTAAGGTCACAACAAATCATAATCGATCACAAAAATAAGTCCCAGCATCTGGTGAGCGCTCCCATTTATTGCATCAGGCATCGGCATTGCGTGCGTTACCTTATTCACTCCCCACAAGAGCCTGGTAGACCGCTTCTTGCTCCTACTGGGCAAATAAGGAAGCCTGAGGCTTAGAGAAAGATTCCCCATCCCAGGATCCATCAGCATAGTTGTTATTCTCTGCATTCAAAAACCAAACTGGGCTTGCCTGTGGACAATACAGCTACATGTATTTTTAGAGTCAAGGATTCCTGACAGTGGAGAAAGGGTTGAAATATATTTTTTTTCTTTTTCAAAATTAGGTAGGTAAATCCCAGGTGATCTGTGAATGTGCACTGGGATAATTTTGCTTAGAACAAAAGGTAGAAAAGCTCAGACTACACAGGGACATGGTTCAAAGACACTCTTGCATGAGTAGAAATCCTTTGAAACCAAAACAGGATTAAAAGAAAACAGAAGAGTAGAAAAAGTCTAAATTATTTTTGGTCATAAAGTGAGAAACCAAACTCTTCCATAGAAGAGAAATAAATACCATTGTCTTCTATAGAATGAAATAAATTAAAGCCTTACATAAATAATACCCATAATGCATTTTACCCTCTCAGAGACCATTAAAATTCCTGTAGTCATCAGCGCTTAAGTTCACTTATGCATTTAACAATCATTTATTGTACTAGGTGCTAAGATGGTGTTCTTGAAGGAATATAAAAACATATACAGATACATGAGAACAGGACAAAACAACTCTCTGACAACCAAATAATTTTCCCACAAACTAAATTCAGGAGTGCAGAAAAGCTGCAGAATAAAGATACAATCAGTACGGTAGGCTTGTTAGACAAGGAAAATTTCTTGTAAGTGATTTATTTACTGGCCGTTGAAGTAGCTGGTGGTTTTACAAGAGTGGAGAGAAGACAGAAGGGCTTTTCCGGTTGATGGAATGTCATGTTGGCAGTACTTAGGGTTTCAATAATGGAACCAATTCATTTAGGAAGATGTCATGATTTTCTTTGCCTCAGAAATTTTATGAGGAAAATAGTACATAGATTTTAAAATTGATGCATATTTTGTTCCTATAACTAGTTTAGTCCTACTGAAGGCTACTGCTGAGGTTTGAACGTGGGCAACTTCAATTTTAATAAAGCTTGTTCTCGTTTCAGATATCCTCTTGGACAATTTTAAGTTAAGTGTAATACAGAGTACTACTACTGGTTTATATCATAATTGGGGGTGATGGCTTTATTTTTAAAATGGGCAACAACAATGACAATTATAATTAAGAGCCCTTCTATTCAGCCTCAGAAGTAGTCTCCTCTTTACAAAACCTAAACATGGGCATTCTTCAAGGGCTTTGGAAGTATAAAGATTTTGATTCCATTGCAATGACTCTTCCCAAACCACTGGAAATTCCCCCGTTTCTTCTGTTCTTGTTGTTAGTCTGCCCCTCATAAGATCACGGACAAAACAAAGCTATCATCGGATGTTGGCACCTATTAAAACATACACACTCCATATTTAATTTTCCATTTTGGGGGGCGTTCTCATGAGCTTAGGGCCATTTAGTTGTGGTCTCTGTCCTTCCTTACTGGGCAGATACAGACAAAGGGCTCCGGGAGCAAGGTGGTGGTGAGGGTTAAGAAGCCACGTGGGTGGTGGCTGAAGTCAGATTTGTGATTTTTCAGGCTTTCAGGGGTTATGTGTTCTACAGGAGCACTGGGTGCATTTTGAGGGGCTGCAGAGAGGGAGATAATAGGTCGGGGCTGCTGTATTGACCACTTTTCCCACTGTGAATAGAAAGCCCTTGCTGAGCAGCCCCGCTGGAAATCGTGGACGTTAAGGCCCACTTACTGAAAGTAAGTCTACTGTACATGGAAGGAGGACAGACAGTCCTCACATTGTTAGACAGGGTTTAGGGGCTCACGAGAGGGTATCTTGACCTACTTTCTTGATTTCCATGAAAGTAGGCCTATTATTATAAAGTGCTCCAGAAATTTTACTGAGGACACTCAAGGCAGTTTAATGTGAGATTCGGCAACTTAGGTCTAGTATTCTTACAGCTCTATTCTCCTTTGTAGAGGAGGAAATACCGAGAAATTAAATACAAATAAAATTCCAATTCACGTCAAAATAATTTTGGAACATTATTTTTACTTCACTTAAATCTTATATAGTTTCAGATTTATGCATATGATCAGAAGACAAGAATCTTCATTGTTTGCAGAGAGCAAAGCTAAACCGGATGATATTATGGTTAATTTTTCTTCTATTTGCTTATTTATATTGTTATATGTTTCTAAAATGAACAAATGTTACTTTTTCAATAAGAGAACCACAATAACTGTCATTTTTAGAAAGACGAAAATGGAATCCTAATTCTAGACTAATGGTGAGTTGAAGTAAACATAATCCATTGCAGGGCTAAATTGCTAAATGTCATGACATAATCATGTTGTGAAAAACATTATAATCTGTTGAAATTACAACTTTGTGTGATACATAATATTTTATTTTTGGATGAAATGAACTGAAAAGAAACATGAGTGTAGCTCTTTAAGAGCTCAGAGCAGCATTTAGTGTGTTTAAGACCTATAAACATATTTGATTGGTAAATAAGTAGATAAACAAATAAAGGAAAAAATCCTTTAAGATGATGCTCCTGCTGAGTACTTTAGAGAGAACTGGTATGCTGGCTAAGGGCTGTGAAATAAAAAACGCACAAACAAAAATTTCTTTGAGCAGAAAGAATATCTTTACAAAGGTTTTAATTTAGAAAAAATAGCTGAGGAAAAGCAGAGGAATTTGACGTATTGGGCACCGTCTGTATTCTGATAAGACAGTGGTAACTGGTATTGTAATAAATCTGACTTTCTAAGAGCAGATGACTTATTTAGGGTATTACCAATTTTGTGAAAAGTTTCCACTTGTACATATCTTATTTAAACATGTATGTATCAGCATTCGTTAGTCTATGAATAATATGTCTTACTTTTATAAACTAGTATCCAGACACCTGATTTACATCATTTCTGAGTTGCCTAGACCCATCTGTGGTATTAGTCTTCATACAAAATGCTTGGCATCTTACTTCTGATACCGTTAAGATGTGAGGACTGGACTGAAATGATTTGGTAGCTCCTGAGAAAGAGCATGCCATTTGATTAATTACACATAAAAAGGGAGTATTAGGCCTAGTCTTTAATTTTTAGAACTCATAGTCTCCTCAGTTCCAAAAATGAATTGCACTGACAATGTGCAATCGGGAATATGGCAAATTTTCAAAATAATAAGTAATGGCTAAAACATCATCTCAAAACATTAAATCTTTCATAGCAGCAAAAACACATTCAGTTCATATAAGAATAGAATAGTTTCCTTCCGGAAAACTTCTGATAAATTCGATTTATGATGATATTTCAAGAAGAGATTTCTAGTCAAACCAGCAACAGAGTGGCAGGAAAGCAGGTAGGAACCGTAAATCAACCGTGGCCTTATCCAATCACTACATATGTGTATTATTGGGGAGACCATTATGTGTCAGGTGCTGTGGAAGGAGATGAGGGTATAATGATGGCTGACAGGCACAGTTCTTGTGCTTGTAGTACTTAGAATTGCTGGGAGACAATTGAGTGACGGTAACATACGCATGCACGCACTCATACACAGATACATATGTGCATATGTAATTATGAATTTTGAAAATATATGGGGTAAAAATGAAGAGTGCTATAGGACAAACATACAAGGAGATCTAATTTAGACCAGAGGGACAGGGACGATTTTTCTGTGGAGTCTCATGTTGCTGACATGAACTATGAGAAGGAAATAATCAGGTAAAAAGTGAGAGGGAGATGTATTTCAGGGGAGAGGAATACAAGAGGGAAAGCCTGAGTTAGGAAGGCACTTAGCTTTTTGCCAGAACTGTTATAGGAGCACAGTGAGAAGGAATGGCAAGCAACCGAACCCAAGAGGTAGGCAGAGCCCTGACTGTGCAGCGTTTTATAGCTCGTGATGGGCAAAAGGCTCATATAACCCACAAATGTAGGACAGTCATTGCTTTACCGGTGAATGTGAAGTTACGGCGTCCTCAGCAGTACAAACAACTTCCCTTGATTCAAGAAGTCTTAAATAACTTTAGTTTTCAGAATGATGGTTTAAAAATAGGATTGATTATAAGTTATTTGAAGACACAGATTTTTAAATGGCTATCCTCTGGGTCCTCTTTCAGCCATGGGTATACATGTATTTGCAGAGCTGAGCCTACATAAGGCAGGGATTCACATGCATTGAACACATACGATATCAAGCTCCTAACATGCACCCTCTCAACTAACCCACACAACCACCCTGCGACGTAGATGTCATTATCCTCATTTTAAAGACAAGGATATTGAGTCTCAGGGAAGGTAGTGGATTTCCAAAGATGAATGAATGGAAGAGACAAGATTCAAATCTGGGTCTCTTAAGTTTGTGAAATTTCTACTGCAGTGTAATGATTCCTCAAGGGACAGAACTCAAGAAGTATATTTGCTACGGGACCTCCTGAAATGGCAATAAATGTCCTTGGAGATGCCAGCAGCCTCCTTTCACTTCATGCGCTCAGTCCTCCCTTTATTCATAAATGCAGGCATTTGAGCAGTTAAGCATTTGCTTAATAAGCATTAAATAAAGAGTTACTAAGATACCGGATAACACTGAGAAGTGGAGGAAGGAAAGGGAAGGGGAAGGGACATAAAGATATAAAATTCAGGATCTGCCTTCAAGGAACTCATGCCATTAGGAAAGCTAAGTCTCATATACACATGACTATAAAACAGTGGAGAACGTGTTGAGTCACAAGAGAAATACACGTTAAGATTAATTCCTGGTATGCCTTTGAATTGCAGGTATGATGTTGGTGGGTAGAGCAGTAAGAGGAGGGTTTTCCAAAGCAGGCATTATAATTTGGAGGGACATTTGCTCTAAAGCCATTTCAGCACCTCTCTTCTCAAAGTAACCAAACTGAAGGAGCATAGAGCCCTTCGTTCTCAACGGGGACCCATGGTCCAACAAAACATATTAGGCTGAAATGTATTCTTCATAGCCAAAATAAAATGTTTTTAATACTTCTCTAGATTACAGAGACTTTTATTTTCTCCATAAGTTTTTAAAAAAATTTCAGATGTACAACTGCTGCAGCCTGCCACTGGGGAGTTAGGGAGGAACAGCAGAACAAGCTCCTGATTTCCGATTCTGATTCGCTTTTGGTCACTGTGTGGTACTGTGTATTTTGGTAGCTCTATCTGGAAGCCTTCTGAAATTCCAGCAAATCCTCTAAGGGACAGGCTTAAGAGGGTGGGGAATATGGTAACAAAGGCTATGGACTCAGGCTCTCTTGAGTTTAGTATGATCGATTCTTAGGCCCTCAATGTCGTTGATTCCTTACCTCCTTTTCACTGATGAAGAAGGATTGAAGCGAGGGAAACCTTCCAAAATGTTTTATTGTGTTTTAAATACACAGCAGGTTGGAACTGCACAGCAGGTTTCAAGTAGCTCAGCTTGATAGGATGTGTAAGGGAAGAGGAAGAGGAAGGGGAGATAAACTAGATAACGGAGGCTTAGAAAATATCAGATTATGGAATTTAGATTTTCTGTAGTAGGCAACACAGAAAATCATGGATCTTGACTTTTTGTTTGTTTTTTCGTTTGTTTGTTTTTTAACATCACTAGATTCCTAGTTAGAGGAAATAAGTTGAACAGGATAGTATTTTCTTTCCAATTATAGAAATAAATCTTGTACATAGAAGATGTTACCGGCTATTGTTTGTTTTATTTTTAACCTCTTTCAAGAACTATTATATTTTCAGTCTATGGTTTCCCTAGATTATTATTGTAACAGTATTGTTAGGGGAGTTAATCCCACAATTAATCCTCATAGAGTCAACAAAATTGCAGTCCAGCCAACATTTTACTACCCACACAAACATTTACATATTCCAACTGTCCTTCCAACTAGAATTCATTTCCTTTTCCAATCTAACAAAGGAAATGTTCTCTCCTGATGTTTCCCTTGATATGTAAGGTCAAAAAATTGTTTCTTTTCTTTTTAAAAGCATGTTCAACACGGGGGCTTTTGATATCTCTGCAGCCCAGCCATCTTCCAAGTCAGATTTTAATAATATCATGACCCATAACCTTTTGTTTCAAAATTAGTTTTTGCAAGAAATCAAAGGCGGGGGAGGATCTATATTAAATATTGATTTTTTAAAAAGACCACTCTCTCTCTCTCTCACCCTTTCTCCCTTCCTTTCCATAGAAGTTGAAAGGAGATATTAGAGAAAGGGTTGAAAGCCTTTAAAAAAGTCCATTCTAAATGTTCTCTTAGATTTATTTTGCTCACTTTTCTCTCCTGTAGTATAATAGTAAGGTTTTAGTAGTATTTCATCTCAAATAATTCTCTTTGTTGAGCAATTAACATTTCTATTTTTTCAGGTCATTTAAAATCATCACAAGTATGCCAAATGTAATTTAATAAAATTATATTTACTTACAGTTTTGACTTTGAGATGGTCTATTAAAGTAATAATCCAATCTAAAATAAAATGCAATTTGGTGGCTATCTAAACACTAGGAAGACAGCTCTCACCAAACCCAACCATGCTGGAACCCTGACCTTAGACTTCCAACGTCCAAAACTGTGAGAAAATAAATATCTGTTGTTCAAGCCACCCATCTATAATACTGTGTTAAGGCAGCCTAAGCAAACTAATACAGTGATTGTCCCCATTTTGTGGATTAGGATGCAAACTGAGAGATCAGTGGTAAACTGGCTTTTGAACCAGAGTGTGTCTGACTACAAAGCTCACTCTTTGGGTTGTCCTCTGTATTTTGGACAAGAAAATAATGAATATAGGTAGTCTTTTAAAAATACCAAACCCTTCCTCAATTGTTGTTTGTGTGACTTTTTATTTTTAGTAGGTTTAGCAGATACAGACAATACCAGTTGATTTTTCTCATTCCTATTTATTATCATCCGATTTTTGTGTAGCAGAATGTTATTTAAGCTCTCAGAATTCCAGGTTAATGTTGAAAAATGTAGCCAATCTTCCTGAAATTGTGATGTTGAAAAATCCAAGAAGATTTACTATTGCTCTATTTGCTTTCTGTAAACCGTATTAAATACAAAATATCCAGTTTTGTGCCTGAAACTAACTGGCAGTGTCCCATTAAACCATATTAAAATTAACATCTATTAATTGGATTAGAAATTCAGTGAGAATGACAGCTGCTAGTGCCTTTTACAGTTACTTTGTTTCTCTATAATCCATATGGCAGAAATCACATAATGCTTTTTCCCCTCATTTAAATAAACATTTGAGATAAAAAGGCTTGACTCACTGTGGTCAGGATATGTGCATTTATTTTTCCTTCTTTCTGTAATATATATATATTTTTTTTTGTAAAAGCTTAACTATCTTTTTTTTCCTCTTTCACAGGTTTTCACCAGCCATATTTTTATACTTGATTAGCATTGTTCCATCATTATGGCTTCTTGAAACGCACCATGAGACCCAGGTACGTCCTTTTGCAAAATAGGAAGTGGATTATTCAGCGATAACCTACTTTTATATTATAATCCAATTTGTGTCAGAAATGCACTTTTCTAAGGAACTGGAGTTATCAGGAACTGAATAAATAATGGGTCATCAGTAAAAGAAAGTGAACCCATGATGTGTCAAAACCAATAAAAATATTACATTCAAGACTTAAGATTATATAATTAACAATTTGTGTTAGAGAGCTTGTTCCTAGGAGCGCCCTCCTCCCCGCTCCGCCCAATATGTGAGAGTTTACATGGGGGTGTAAAAATTAGTTTTTCACCCTTGTAGCGTCAATTAGTTTCTATATTAGGCTAAGAATGGGCAGGGTGCAGTAACCTAGCATCCTGCAAAATGACATTTTTAGGAACAACAGATACAAAACAAACCTCATTATCTGTACTCTGCTATATAAATACAATCAAACTTGGAGAGTCTATTTGAAATAGGCTGTCTTAAAATGTAGGCTGTGCATATTACAGGAGATTCACTTTTGAGGTTCCCACAAGATGTTTCAGTGAAATAGGAATTCTGCTCTATTGACCGAAAATCAGGGTAAAAGAATCATGGGACTCACCATTGGGAAAGGTGGGCTTTATGTATTAGAACCACACTGACCCAGAAAATAAACAACGGCTTCCAATAAGAGACATTAATCTATATATAGAGAAAGGTGCTGAATTTCAAGTGAGTTGCTTCTTACTTGGGCAATTCTAGGTAGCAGGCTATAGGCTGGCTTCAGACATTTCTTGTTATTAATCTCTACAATATGGGGGAAGCCAGTTAGTAAAGTCCATCAGACTCCAGCCTGGACTTAGTATCTTCAGGGTTCAGGTTACAGGACTATGTGTTATAGATGAACCATAGTTATGAAAGAAAATTACTTTATTACCTTCACTGATAAATTACTTGAGGGAAGATCTGTGAGAATTGTGCCTCTGTATAGTCTTCTTTGCTACAGTTGGTCATTTTATAGCAAAAGTAAGATAAGCCTCCTGTACATGTTTCAGATATTCAAACCTTATCTGGAAAATGCTTGTTCCAAATTTTAGGCATATGGAGGGGAATTTAGCTATGTGGACTATTCTGGAAGAATTCCACAAGCATGTACCAATCATAAAGGCATGAAGAAAACATATGTCTGCCTTAAATTTCATTTAAAAACAAATTAAAGTCATCGGTTATCTCTATGTCTGTAGCAAAACTATTTTTATAACAGTACATTGGTTGGTTCTAGTTATCATGGCTTTTAAAAACTACCATAGGGAGTTAGGGGACTGTTTCAATTTCCTTACTACTTACTACTCTCAGGGGTATGGAAATAAGCTCTGGTGATTTCAATCATTTTTTCCTTCAAAAGCAATTCTATGACATGGCTATCATATACAATAACAATTCATTTCCCCAAATGCTTTTATAATATAAATGTGTGGCACAGTTAATTGATATACAGGTCAAATCTCATTATAACAAATAGCCTGCAACCCAAAGCTCTCTTTTCTCTAAAAAAAAGATTTTTGAGCCCCTGGCAGTACCTCTCTAATTTTCCCGCTACAAAAGAAATGGGACCCTCTAATAGTAATGGATTTGACTCATTTTGACACTAAGAATCAAAATGAATGCCCAGAGATTGAATTGGGCAGGGTGGGCAGAGATAGAAATAGAAAAAAGTGAGAGAACAAGAGACAAAAAGGTATTGGAATTGCATTTAAATAAATAAGAAATGGTAGAATAAAGGGAGATACAGCAATTCTCTCTGTCCCTTCATTTAGGAAATTTTGGTTGTGATAATAATCACTTTTCTTCTTGATTTCAAAGTATTTTCAGATATGTTTTCTCATTTATGAACCTAGCAGCTCCACAAGTTGGGCATGGTCTGTACATTTCTGTTTTATAGAAGAGGATCTGAGACTCAAAAAGATGAAGTAATTTTTTCAAGGCCACACAGCTAACTGACAACTTTCTGGAGTTTAGATCCTAGGCCTTGACCTCTACTCTGTTAAACACACTGCCTTTCTCAGTTATGTTTTCTATGCTTTAGAGGCATTAGCATCAAAACCATCTGAATTTTTCATGACGAGAAAGAGTAATAAAATTTCCATTCACTTTTTACATTTACTCTAAATCCTAAATGTTGTAACCTATGACTTAGCATTCGGAAAACATCCTGACCTATTTCATGAAGACATTTCTCCTAGATGATTAATTCTGTACCTTCATTCCTGAATCTTGCTAGTTCTACATGAAAGGAAACAAAATGGTTATGACAACAATTCTGACCTTCACTCTTAGGTTTATTTATGAAGTGGCATAGTGAAAGAAATGGAAACTTTCTGGTCTTGGATGTGTCAGTCTGACCCAAAGGAGTATATCGAAGCTTGTTAGCTTTTAAGACACAGTCCACGAAAAAGTGGTTGGTTGGCACCCAGATCCTCTACATGAACTCACACACACAATGCTGAATATAAACTATATTCTAGTAAAAACTATACAAGTCAGATTAGGTTTTAGGAGTCAAACCAGTTGCTCTTTGCAGTCCTAATGCAGCTGCTGCTTAAAGGAAAGTCTCATCAATATATAACACATAGAATTACAAGAATAGAGTGAGACTCAGATAGCTTATAAATCATAACATGGACTAAAAGCTATTTGCTATAAAGTTATCTTATATTGTAGTGCAGACAACTTTTTAAAAATAACAAGATGCCCATGGATTTTCAGTGATAAGGATGTAAAAAAACACATCAAGGTCTCCACTTTTCGTATACAGTCTGCTTTCATGCCTGCAAACAAAGTGGTTAAAGTTTGTTTCATATTAGACCCTTTGGTTCTTCAAGTTACAACACTACTCTGCAATGAAGATTTGTTACTTGGTTCAATGATTTAATTTTATCTTTATCATCTTTTCTTGGAGTCTAGCTGTACAAAAAAGTGTGCAAACAGCTGTATTTTGCTCTTAGAGATATGGCACATAGTCGTTTTCATTAATTATTCTTGCCATTTCACCCATAACACTAGTTGTTTTGATGGAGGGTAGAAAAAACTAGCTTCTTGACAGACTTTCTTTTCTACCTTTAAAAATATCTCACAGAAATATCTGTGATGTAGCATCTAGAATCACTAAGAAAAATAACTTCTTACAGCTTTAGCATTTAAAAAAATAGTTTTTCTGTAAATCTGAATATGTGATCATGGATGGGTGGTGGTGGTGGTGGTTATGGTGGTGTGTGTGTGTGTGTGTTTCAAAAGTATGTTAGCTCTGCAAATGTTTAAGGAAATCATATATATATATGTATATATCATATATATGAAATAACCATCGGCTACAGTTACATTTTCAAGTGCCACCCCTTTCCTCTCATAGACTTTTTCTTCCTCTTTATCAGATTCCCGGCACCTGGCTGGATAGAAATCAAATACAGTTTACTTGCAGAAATTTACATGCCAAATGAGGGAATAAGAAGGGGAAAAAGTCGTTAATTTTAGGTCTATTATCAAATTTTCTATAAACCTAAATTGACTTCTAAACTGACACTAAAATGTATATTTCGGTGGGTGAACGTGTTAATTTTTTTTGGTTGTTACAGTACTGGCAAGATTGAAAGTAACTGGATTACCTACTTAAGCAAAATGGTATTTTAGATAAAGAGGCTTCTGGACAAGAAACAAATTCTTAGAATGAATGTTTTGACCCAGGTCATACACGTTTTAATGTTGTCATTGGTTGTTGGTTTGTTTTACAATTGTTCCAGAGATCAAGAAAGGGACCCCAGTTATCAATCCATAAATTCCACAGCTCCATACAATGAACTCAGAGCACGTACATCCTCCTAGACTTGTGGAAAATTTAGACATATAGACTCTCTTCTCCTATTAATTGAAAAATGGTTTTCTATCTATCTCAAGCCTATAAACTGATTTTTGGAAATGTTTATACATACTGTTTGAACTCCACATATGTGCTCATAATCTCTTAGATACATTGAAGCCATTTTAAATCATACCTGTTGTGGGATTTTTTTGACATATTGCTTTTTTACAAAATTCTTAGAATTGCATTAGCCAATCTGAAGGAATGTCACAGAATACCAGCAGCAAACAAGACTTCAATCAAACTCTGATATCAAGTGAACAAACCCACGGAAGGGGTGATCTCATTGAGATGGTGAGAGCTTTTCCCACAATATACTAGCAAATCTTTTCACTTGGTGAGGGTAATCTGCTCTACACCTTTCATCTCATTCTTCTCTAAGGAAATTTGCCAATTATTTGTTTGACTCAGGAATTTATAAAGTAACTGTATTTTTATATTTATTAAATATAGTTAACAAGCATAATAGACTTATGCCACATATATATATGGCATATACTTAACTTGCAGCATTAAGGAATCTTTGATATTTTGGTCAGACAATATATGCACAGAGAGATACATTTGTGAAGAAATAAAATCATTATAAGATTGTGATCTGCCCTATATATATTTTTTATGTGCTTATATTAATAAAATAGGGAAGATTTACAGCCCAAATAGGATCACTTCGTTGTTCTTCACATGCCTGATATCTGGCAAACTAACCATGGCCTATTAGAAAATGACATATGGGAGAGACTCAAGACCAAGGCCCCTACCCACTGGACCATGTTTTCAACAGTAAGATAGGCTATTGATTCAATAAGGTTAATAGAATTAGCTTTGGGTTCAAATTCAAGCTCCAATCACAGTTTACCAATATCACTTTGAACAAATCACTTAATCTCTCTGTATCTCAGTTTTTCATTCGATAATTGAAAATATTAATATATTCCCTGCTAGTATGCGTCCTATAAGAATTAAGTAAAACATATGTGAAGTTTCACAGAATATAAAGAAGTATGCAAATGAAAGATTATTGATCTTCATGCATGGCTTCAATCAGGTTAGAATCCTACTTTTTCTTTTTTCCTCCCTCTACCTTTGCAGTTGACATAAGCAAGTGTTCGAAAGGGATAAATTAATTTTGCACAAATTAGTTAAGTCACTTGCTTAAATCAGTTGGAATCACTGTCTAATCCACTTGAGTCCCATGCCCTGGTAGTCCTTAAAAGATCATAATCTATAGGATTAATAATATAGTTTAAAATTTAATTAGAAGGTGGACAAGGGATATCATCCAGAATACATAAATGGGATGTAAGTTTTTCTCTGAATCCAAGAATAAGGACAGAAGAAAACTTGGTGGCTAGCTTATGGATTTTTGAATAATATGTTAAATATTCAGAATAAAAATAACTTTACAGGTAGCCTCTTTATATTGGTAATGAATAAATACTATTACATATTTTCTCATTTGATATGGTAGTGTTTTAAAGCAATAAAAAACAAAAGAGAAGATTTGTACCATGCTAAAATATTCCCAGATTAGTAAAATCAAAAATAAAAATCTCTGAAAGAAAATTATAGGAATTTTAACATGGGATTTAAAAAATTTTGCTATGTGTCATAGTTTGTTATAGAGTATGATAGAATGAAAAATGATCTTTAAAACATTATGAAATTGGCTCTTTAAATATCATACTGAATAATCCCACTAGCAAGTGTAAGGTTTAAATTACTTTTAGTTATAAGGCCACCCATTTGAAGGACCACATTAGCCTTTTAATTGTTTTTAGAGCATTCAGTTGAAAGGAGTTTTACTTTCTTTAGTAAGTAAAGAATCATCTGAAAATGACCTTGCACAAAAGATAACTCTTGCTTAAAAGCCATGGTGAAGAAGGTATCTCTCTCCAAGGTAGTAACTCATAATCCTTTTGTCTGGATGACATCTCTGTTAAACAGGCCAGAGTTTTTGTAAATAATTTATCCACAACATGTGAGAAAAGTTGGACTTTGGGACTCCATCAGACATTCTTGTTGATGCTAATAATTGGAAGATGGCTTCTACCTATTGGAGGCGTGATCACTCGGGACCAACTCTCTGAACTTCTCCTTATGTTTGTGGGGACAGCTGCTGACATATTGGAGTTCACAAGTGAGACTTTGGGAGAAAAAAATGTGAGGTAAGCAGGCCCTGCAATGAAAAGACCTTCTTTTCAAGGTCAGAGCCCACACACCTGTCTCTTTGTTCTATCATTTATATTCTGCATTAATAAGGATTTTCAGTATATCATATGCCCAATGGCAGATTCATAGAATTTGTTGCTGTTCAGATGCATATTAGGTAGCAGCCCAGTGTGGATATAGATATAGATATAGGTATAGGTATAGGTATTATACAGATACAGATAGATATAGGTATAGGTATAGGAATAGGTGTGTATAGGGATACATATAGATATACTTGGTATATATTAAAATACAAACAGGAAGTATCTGATGCAGAAAAAATGGCAAATAATATTTCCTATATGTGAGAACGGAAAAGCTCTGTATGTCTGCAGGTCCACAGGTTAGGTGGGGCCACGGTTATCTGAAAACCTTCTGGAGAAGGATGACCCCTAACTCCTCTTTCACATTCTCAAGTGTCCAGGAATCTACAGTCAATCATAAGTTTCTCTTCTAGAGCGCGGCTATATAGCTATAATTCCAAGAAAGCACCCACCGAAAACTCAGTGAAATCTCTCCTTCACCCAGCTGGGAAATTTATATTCCCTGATGTGAATGAAGAATGGGGCAGATTAGGTTTTATTTTACTAAATTTTATTTTTAGTCAGTTTTGTTCAAAGTGCCCAAAGGCTTTCTGGAGTAGATGCCTATAAATTAAAACTTATTGAGTTGGTACTTTTATTTTTGCCACAAGCAAATAAACTCAGAATCCATGATCACATCTGTTTATGGAACTACTTTCTTACCATTAGGGATTTAAGTCTCAGTGCCTGAATGTACTTTCAGCTTGGGTTGTTTTGCACTATGGTATAAAAATAAATTGCAATGAGGCTGGCTTTTAATGCTACGGTTTACTTTATGCTGTGTTTCTCAAACAACACAACATAAAGCTGAGAAAAATACACAAACTTACTGAGTAAACTTAATGTCTCAATTATAGCCCAAAGTATATCTATAACCATAGGTTACCTTTACATGATCATTTCCTGTCTCACTTATATTTATTTTTCTTATACCTTATGAAGTACACACAGAATTTTAAAAGGAATCAAATCTAAGTTGATCCATTATCCTCAAAATGTTGACTTTCGTTTTGTAGCTTTAATACCTTATATTTGGTCAGTGATTTGCACTGTATAACAAATTTTCAGGTACTTTAGGACACATAATATAATGGAGTTGTAAGAAAAAGAAAAAAATCATGAACAAGCACATCAAAACAATAACTACAGGCACAGGGACATGAGACTAAGATGACTAACTACACTTATATAGAAATAAACACATACATGCTAAATATCTAAGGGTATGGGAGGCATATAGGATGAGAAATGCGGTATTCATTCAGGAGGGATATGAATGTCACCAGACATTCATTTATCCACCAACTATTGACTGATTATTTAGTATGAGCAAGGCAATGCGTCAGAGATTGGGGAGCAAATGGTGAGCAAGTGATGAGTGGAAGGGCACACGTCCTATCCCAACCCAGGCAATTTCAGTTCAGCAAGTTCTTATGCCACTTACAAATTAATGTGAATGTTTCATAAATCTTTTTTTTCTTCTCATTTTAAACTTGTATCATGTCCTGAGAATGGGATCAAATAAACAATGCCATGGTTTTTTGCTTTTAAATTTCTTTTCAGGTTTCACGGTTTCAGATGGAAGTCATTTTATTTTTAAAATAACTGCATTGTGTTCGTGACCTTCTGCACTCCCGAGTCTCTTCTCCACTCCCGAGTGTCTCTATCACTACTCAAAGACTCCAAAACCAAGGCCCAGAAAGAACCGAGAGTTTTTTTTCCTTCCTAACACTCACCTCCCAAGTTCTGATTTCATTTCAGGTTCCATCAGTATTGCAGGAATTGACACCTGCAAAGTTCCGTCTTTTCAAAGATGATATTTAAACCCCTCCCATGGTGGCATAGCTTTCCCCTTTGGCCTCAAAAAGACAATCGTGAAGAATAAATTTAATATACACGTAAAAGATGTTTACGTGTAATAGCAGAGGGAATTGTTTCATTCTAAGGTACTTAGCATTACCTATTATTACAGCATTTTATTTTATTTTCTATTTTATTTTATTCCATAATGTGAGCTGATAGATTTAGGAAAAAGCCTGCAACGATGTGTACATTACTATAATATCTACCTCTTTCCTACATCCTGGCTAAATCCTCAAATCCGATTTTTAACCTAAATCAATTTCCTTCATTATGGCCACGTGAAGAAGTTAATCTGTCTTATTCTTATAAATTTACATATTGTAAATTTTTCTAAATAGCTTGAATTCACACAACATAAAATTCAACTATTGTAATTCTATGGTTCAATGATATTTAGAAAATTTATAGATTTGTATAACCATCACCAGAATCCAGATTCCTTGGGGCTGTTTGCAGTCAATTTTCACTCCCACTACCAACCCTAGGCAACCATTGATATGCTTTCTTTTTCTAGAAATTTCATGTAAATGAAATCATAAAATATGAATCTTTTGTGTCTGGCTTTCTCATAGCATAATGTTTTGGGGGTTCATTCACGTTGCTGCATCTCTCAGTAGTTGCTCCCTTTAAATTGTTGAATAGTATTCCATGCATATACCACACTTAACTTATCCATTCAGTAGTTGATATACATGTGTACTGCTATTTTCTTACTAGTAAGAATGATATTGCTATGAACATTCACTTACAAGCCTTTGGATGGATCTGTTTTCATTACTTTTGTAGATACGTAGAACTAGAATGAGTGGGTTTTATGTTAAGTACATGATTAACTTTTTCAGAAACTGTCATACTGTTTTCCAAAGTGGCTGTACTTTTTATAGTCCCATCAACAAGGCATGAGCATTCCATTTTCTTCATATTGTCACCAACATTTTCCCCCCAGTCTTTTTTATGACAACCATTCTAATGAGTTCATAGTGATATCATATTGTGGTTTTAGTTTTCATTTTTCTAATGACTAATAATTTTGTGCATTTTTCCACGTACTGATTAGCTACACATATGTCCTCCTTGGTGAAGTGTCTGTTAAAATTTTTACTCATTTTTTATTGGATTGATATTTTTATTATTGATAAGAGTTCTTTATATATTCTGGATACAAATCTTTTATTAGATACATAAATGTAAATATTTACATCCTTTTTTTTAAATGTTGTCATTAGAAGAACATTTAAAAAATTTTTTTGAAATGGCCTATGTATCATTTTTTTTCTTTTATGTAGTGCTTTGGGTGACATACTTAAGAAACATTTTCCTCACCCAAAATTAGAAATATTTTCCTCTGTAATATTTCAACTTAAATTTTTGTGTAGTGTGAAGTAAGGGTCTAAGGTCACGTTTTGTCTTGTTTTGTTTTTGGCATTGTCCCAATACTGTTTTTTATCTCAGCTGGGATCAATTGTCTTGGCACCATTTGTTGAAAAGACTATCCTTTCCCTCTTAAATTGCCTTGGTATCTTTGTGAAAAATCAATTGACCACATATGTAAGTTTTTTGTTTGTTTTTTTTCCTGGACAGTCTATTGGGTTCCATTGCTGTACATGTCTATTTTTATGCCAGTACTGCACGATTGTGATTACTGGTGTTTTATGGTAAATTTTGAAACTGGATACTGTAAGTCCTCTAATATTGCTCTTTTAAAAATTATTTTGGCTATTTTAGATCCTTTGTATTTCCTTTAAAGTTTTATAATCAGCACGTCAAATTTTACAAAAAAATACTGCTGGAGTTTTTGGTAAGAATTGTATAAAATTTAAGCATGACTTTGTGAAGAAATGACATCTTAATAATACTATCTTCCATTCAAGGAACAGGAACTATCTCATCACTTATTCAAATGTGCCTTAATTTCTATCAGTAATGTTTGTAGTTTTTAATGTATAGGTCTTGCACTGGTTTTCCCTTTCTAATGTCCTCTAGTACTTTTCCACTAGCTCAGCCAGTGCTTAAAATCTCCCCTACCTTTTGTTTCAATAGAGGTGAATTCAATCTCTCTCCCCTATTGCAATAGTCTTGAATAAACTCTTCCTTGTCTAATTAACTCTGTCTGGTACAATTTTTCTTTGATATAGCCAAGCTGGAGGGTATACGGGAATATCCCAGGGGAAGAGTGCCTCAGACTCCCACTGTTCTTAGCTGAGGCTCCACCAATTTTTTAAGAATAAATGTTACTTAATTTGTTATTTGCCTTTGGTTGATTTCCAGGAATCTGAAGTGGTTATTTTTGAAAATTTGTTCAGTGTTATGCATGTTTGTTGAGGAGAGAATTTGCTAAACTTTTCATTCTGCTTCAGCCACCCTCTAACATATTAACAAGTCTGAATTTCAATATCATTGCCATTAAGAGTTAAGTCCTTATTTACATCTTTGGAGATCACTCTGTGCAGTCTTTTTTTTTTTGAGCACAGATCATTTATTAAAAAAAAAATCTGTCCCCATAGCATTACTGTTACGCCACTGTGAGTATTTTGCCACACAAAGGAGAATTTTCCTATGTTTATACTTTTTTTTTTTTAGCTCTTTTTGTTTGATGAAACATTTCTTCCAGGCTAGCTTAATACTTCATTTTCTTTCTTTTTCTCTCTGTCCTTTATTTTCCCCATTCTCTGAAGAAGTTTGTTGGATGCATTTTATAAAGCTAGATGAATTCTATCCACTGATTATCTCTATCTACAGGAATATTTATACTTCCAAAAACAAATAATTAAGCAAATTAGCAATGTATGACTTTATTTTAGTTTTCACTCAATAGATTTGGTGTAGTGATCTACCAAATTCCAGTCTTTTACCCTCTTAATTTTCCAAGTAGAGAGGTGCCACTCACATCTATAATTATACTTCTCTAGATCTTTTTTTCTCATCATGAATAGAGTCCATTGTCTACTTACATGTTTTTCAATTGACATTTATGGAGATAGATTACAGATGAGAAAATGGAGCAAGACAATTGGGGGAGACAGTTACACAATGCAGACAATGTTGGATACATTTACTCCAAAATTCCTTCACAAATTTTGAGTGTTTGCCATTGAAACTCAGTGATTTATTTACATTCCAACCTTTAAACTTCCTGAGTAACTTTTACTGTTTGACTTAATAACACAAATTTATCTGCTTCAAAAATTTTCTGACTATCTTTTCCAAAGTTAGTTTTGATAACTTTACTAATATGTTTCTCAACACACACATTCTCCCATATTTTGTGTATGCTCAGATAATACTTGCATATGCAGAAGATATATATTCATTATTGTAAGATTGGAATTTGGCTTACTTAGGGATAGGGTTAGTTTATTATTCATCCCTATTTTATATAATGATGAAATTAAAACTCAAACTTCTCAAAGAGTTTAAGAAGTATGTTTACATAATAATAGAAACACAACTACTACTACTTGATAATATTTATCACTTTCTGTGTCCTAAGCACTGTTCTAAGGGTTTTAGTTGTGATAAGTTATTTAGTCTTTACAATAACACTATGAGGTAGATAGTATCATTATCACCATTTTATAAGCTCAACAGTGACAGGCAAGAGAAGTTGAGAAAGTCTCAAGGTTACATGGTAATAAAAAGAAAAACTGGTAGTGATCTAGGATAATTAGTCTGTATCAAGTGCTGTTCCAAGAGCTTTATATGTTTAACATATTTAATAACTTACTTAATAAAATTATCATATAAAATCTAATAGCTATTATTTTTGTCATCCTCATATTGAAGACAGGTAGACTAAAGCATATAGTATTAGATTAATTGTTCATATTCGTATAGCCAGTTAATAATCAATTTGGAATTGGAGGCCCACATATCTCTGGGGAGGGTTGGAGCTAGTATTTGAACTCTGGCAACCTGCTACAAGAGCTCATGCTTTACTGTCACTTTCTGCTTCCTTAAAGACAAACTGCTCATGAAGTTTTGGTAGACTTACTGAACTTTGGGATTAAAAGAAACTTCAAAAGTGACCACTTATTGAAAAATCTATTTTACATCTATTGCAAAATCCTCTCTAAAATTTTCTCAACAAGTTTTTGTCCAGACTTTCTTTGATAATTTTCACTAATAGAGAATATACTAACCCCAGGGGCAACTTATTCTATTTTGAGGTAATATTATTAGAAAGAACTTTCCTCTATTGTAATGAAATTTGGATTCTTATAGTTGCAACTAAAATCCTTTGAACCTGAATTGGCTCCCTGAAGCACAAGAAAATTAGTTTAATTCCTTTTCCACACGGTAGCCCTTTAAATGTATGAAATACAGTTTTTAAGGAATCTTCTCCAGTTTTCAGTTTTTTAACTACCCCACATATAACATGTCTCTGAGTTTTCTCACCATTCTAGTCTCTCTCCTTTGGACCAAAAACTTTATAAATGTTCTTCCTAAAACATGGAGCACAACACATGATAATTTGGATATATTCTGGACATGGTAAGAGAGAGCAGGGTTAAAACTTTACACTTCCTACATGGAAATAGTGTGGTATAATGGTTAAAAGGGTGGATGCTGAAATTAGCTATCTAATTTTGATTTCTGCTCCCAACACTTAAAACTACACGGCTGAACAAGTTTCTTCAACTCTCTCTGTCTTCGTTTCCAACTAGAGATACCAAGTGTATGTACTTTGTAGAGTTGGTATGAGGATTAAGTGTGATCACAGAATTAAACAGTTAGAAAACCGAATGCACATAGTTCAGACACTGTTGGTAAAAATATTTAAAAATTCAGGCACTTATTGAGGTCAACTATATATCGGCATTGACATTGCAAAGAGGGAAGAGTTATAGACTGGGGTCCCCTAGGCATTTCCACATAGAATTCTAGACTTTATACTTCTTGGAAGTGACCTATGATTGCATTTGATTTTGGAAAATGACAAATCATGTTGCATGGTGGACTTATAATTAGATAATAGTAAAGGAAAATCTTTGAGCCTTTGTATGGCTATTGCTGTGAAATTCCATCTCTTCTATCCTATTCTAGGTCATCCAGTTACATCCTGTCAAGATCTTTTGGGATCCTGATTGTGTCTTTCAGGGTATTGGTTTCCCATCCAACCTCCATGTCATATGTGCATATAAGAAGCCTACCATCAATGTTGGCAACCAAGTCACAGATGAAACATGAAGTTGAACAGAATCAAAGCAGAGCCTGCAGCAACCCATTAGACAGCTCCCTTTGGGGAGTCACTTACACAGGAATCCCCCTAACTGTAATCACACCCAGAATATTTCTTAATCTTGTTAATAAGAACAGTATGAGAAGCTTTGTCATAAGCCTTGCTTAAATCCAAGTGTCTATTAATAATTTATATGTCATTACCTGCCTAGGAATCTTAATTCTATTGGAAAAAAGAGAGAGAAAACAATCATAGCTGAGTGCAATTGTTCTTAGGGAACCTATGTTGACTCTTAGTAATTACTGTCTTCTATGAGAGCTCTCAGGATCTTTTACATAATCACTTATGTAATCTAACGAGGGATTCATGGTAAATGTGCCTTTTGCAGTTTGAGATATACTTCTGTTTCATTTTGAAAGTTAGGACTTCATGTTTTGTTTTTTTTTTTGACACCAACCTTGTCTCCACTGTTAACTGCCAAGACATAATGACAGCTTAGAAATCTCATTTACAAATTCTCTCAGTTTTGAGACCTAATTTTTCAGGGCCTCACTACTGAAAGCATTTCACGGTATTCTTTACAATCACCTCATTTAGTTTGGTTTCCATGATGCTTTTCTATCCCTCTCCAATCTGAAAATCCTTCTTGACAGAGAAGTTGGCAACAAAATCTGTTATTACACCACTATCCTGAAATTGATAATTTCCTTTGTATTTTTGCTTAAAAAAAATTACTTTGATACTTTTAAAATACCGTTTGTATGTTTGTAACCTTTTCTTTAGGACTTTAGTCCTCAAGGCCATTTTCCTAGGTCTATGACTTTTGTATATTTGCCAAGTGTGCATCCTTCTTTTGGATAGTCAACAATTCCTTCCACAGGTATTTGGTGAATGTCTATTATTGGCCAGGCACTGCTCCAGGCACTGGGCACAGAAGTGAATGAGACAGTCATACTCCCTGACTAATATCCTAGAATCTACTGTAAATCTCTGATTACTGGATTTATCTTCACACTGTTTTTCCAACTGAGGATAGCTTTCTTTTGCATGCTGAACTTTTAATTGTTGAGCATCTAGCCCTTTTGAGATGAATTTTTTAAATTAGAGTCTTGGGATCATAGAACAATTTTCACTTTTTTGACTTTGAAATTTCTTGAAATCAGCCCTCTGAATTTCTAGGTCAACGTCTAACATTTTTCCTAGCATTTCTTTTCCATTATGTTTCCGTGATTTTGTAAAACTAAATACAGCAAGAGGCTTTGCCATAATTCACACAGATGTGGGCACTTGTGGAAGTTGGGTTTTAAGGGTCAGTTTTTTGGGGTTTATTAAAACTTCTTTTTCATTATTCAATTACAATTATGCATACATTTTTCATAGATTTCTCATATCACCAAGATATTTTGACAACTCTCAAGAGGTTCATTAGGGAATACTCAAATATGGGGGGGAAGAAAAGATTTTTCTGCATGTGATCATATTTTTAATTATTAATTTAAAATTTTGTCTGCATTCTAGAAATAACTTTACCCTAGTCTGTGCCATCCTTTTTACATGGACTTGGAGCATGTTGCAGTTTCCACTTGACCTGGCGGGTAAGTGTTCGGATGTTTGCTCAAAGAAATAGAACATTACAACTCTTGATTATAAACTGTAATGAAGCTAAGGATGTATTTGAGAAGATTATCATTTTAATTATTTTGACATCTCAATCCTAGTTCCAGTTCAGCTTTTCAGATGAAAAGTAGATTAAAACTTAGGAAAGCCACGAGCAGATCCACGTTGGTACAGGGTCTGCCTGAGATAGCTGAGTGGATAAGAGCACAGCTTTATAATAGTCACTTCATACGGTGGTTCCATCACTTAAGATTTGTAAAACCTCCTGCAAATTCGTTCACACGTCTGTGCCTCGGTTCTTCATCCATGAAATGGGGATGCTAACCATAAGAGCTAGGGCTGAGGATCATGGTGATGATTAAATCAGATATAGTTTGTATAGTGCTTAGCACAGTTGCTGGCATATAAATGTTGTCTCTTGAGGTTTTTAAGGGGTCATTTTCATGCCTTTGTCATACCCATGGATTGGAACATCAAAGGGAGTAAAAGTAGTTTCAGGACCACATGGAAAATTAACATTTTCCTCAGTGGTGGCCTTGGGAATCCCACTGATCTTCTTTTATTAAAGACATAAACCCCTAAGACTTTGCAAGAAGTAAATTGTTTCCCGGGCATTACATACTAGTGGTGCTCAGAGCTACATGGTCTAATATGCTACCTACTACTCACATGTGGCTATTCACATTTAAAGTAAAAATTAATTAACATTAAATGAAATTAAAAGTACAGTTCCTCAGTCACAGTTGCCATATTTCAAGTGCTCAATTACCACGTATGGCAACTGTACTAGACATCACAGATATAGAACTTTTTTACCATCACAGAAGGTTTTAATGGACAGCATTGATCTGGAATTATACCACAATTTCTCGGAACACTGAAATTTTGATTTGGAAATTCTCCTGGATGCCACTTTGAAGAAATTCTAGGATTTAATAATTAAATTTTCTTTGAGCCTGACTTCTTTTTATGGCACCCTGCCTGATGGCTTCAGGATTAGAATTAATCTTAGGGCAGGGATATTTCATTTTTTTCTGCATCTTTTTTGGCTCACTGATAGGCTCAGAGGTTTCAGAGGCCATTTTGGACCTTAGCATCTACTTCTGGAATAAAATTGTCTACAGAATAGATGGAAAGAGTGGCTTTTTGGAAATTCCAAAAATCTAATTACTAGTTAATAATTACAAACAAAACTATGTCAATAACACACACATACACACACAACTACATACACACACAACCACGCACACACATTTTTTTCATAATGTGCCCTAGAAGGTACTCAATACCCATTGATTAACTGGTGTATTATGACAGAATATTATGCACCATCACTTTAGATGTGGAATAATACTCTTAGGAGAGCCTCTCTTCCTGACCTTAACTTCTTAGGAAAAGCTATTTATCGGTATGTCGGTTTTCCATGCGTTCTGCTGATTCTCACCCTCTCATATCTTGTGGTTTATAGCCTTGCTAAGAAAATTTTTATTTAAGAAAGACATTTTGTAAACTTTCAGGAGTGATAATGTTATGCAGCTGTTTGTAAAACAAAGACCAAATGTTACTTCTGACTAAATCACTATTGTATTTTCCAGCAAACAGTGCATTATGTTCACCCATATCAAAGCAGCTCCATAATATTTGCAAGCTTCAGTAGACAAGGCATTCTTTGTTTGAAAACTCCAAATGGAAGGCTTCATTATTATAAAAGGATTATTTTCTGCCCTTGACCCTGAATTAAATTTACATTTTAGGAATTAAAATTAAAAAGTTCATTTGTTGATTGGACCTCCTTTTCTTCAACTGGAGAGTTAGTAATTATATCCAGTTCTTGTAAACTGTGAAACAAAACCATAAGGAATTAGACGAAATAAAATAACAATGGTGTTTTTTGGGGTTTTTTTTTGATCACCACCATAAGAAAAATATGTTTAATGTGAATTAAGTTTGAATTTGAATATAAGAGCTTCAATCTTCACAACATGCTTTACACATAGAATCAAGTGAGTCAACCAGTAAATAGGTCGATCTCAAAGAGAGAATCCAGAAGGATCTGGGTCATGTATTCTCTATTCCATCTGCAAACTTAGCAGTCAGGAAAGTCATTTATTATCCCATGGGAAAGATAGAGTGAAAAGGAGAGAGGAGCGAGGGGTGTTATTCTAATGGAAACAGAAAGAGTCAGTGAATAGGGGCTCCTCTTCTCACAAATATCACTGTCATCCCAGTTTTCAGGGAAGGAAACTGAGGCCCAGGCAGGTCAAGGAACTTGGCCAGCATCTCCCTGCTAGACAGTGAGGAAGCCGGAGAGGCAGCCATAACCCTGACCTGAGGCCTAGATAGTCTGGCTGTCCCGCCTCCCTACACTGCAGACCCCAACAACAGACAAGGTGGTTTCTTCTCTTCTTTATTCTCTCCAGCCTACTTAACTGTGCGGACCTCAGTGTGAGGACTAGAAGGTGGTCTGAATTTTTTACATGCATAGAAAATAGAGGACTGACTTCATTTGGCGTGTTTTACTGGAAATACAACCGATTGTCGATTTGGATAATAAAATGACCAAGGATGTTAAATAGCAGGGTGGTATTACCTGTTCCACCAGAACAAAATGCTAGAATCACTCTCAATCGTGAACCAGTATAGTACCCATTGCTGATAACTTGTTCCCATTTCATTCTGTCTTCCTTTTTGACATTTCAGAGAGATAACTGTAATCGGTCTGCCTTATATTTGCAGTACAGCAGGTCGCGTGCCCGGCGTCTGTGACAGCGAGGGGATTCCGAAGCCTATTCTTTTGCCAATACGGTGCCGATCTATGGAACATTGGAATCAGTGTCTTCATACAGGACGGGCCTTTCCTTGTCCTGCGCCTCATACTGATGACCTATTTCAAAGTGATCAACCAGATGCTGGTGTTCTTTGCTGTGAAGAATTTCCTTGTGGTTGTGTTACACCTCTACCGCTTCGTTGTGTTGGCGATGGATGTCCGTGCCTCCTTGCGAAGTCAGCCAGAAGTCCCAAGAGGAGGGTACAGCCCTCCAGCTGAACCAGCTGTGAGTGGGGTGTCACCTGAGGCCTGGGAGAGTGGTTCTAAGGAGGGCGTGGCTATACCTTTGCGGGCCTCGCCAGTCACCTCTGATGACTCTTTCCCCACACCATAGTTATTTATTGACAGCAGCATGCAACTAGAACATTTGATTTTCTGGTTCTTACAAACAGAATCTCCCTCCCTCTCTCTTTTTTTTTTTAAGCATTGGCATGTAATAATTTGCAAAAGAACAACATAAAAAGTGACCTTAAACCTGTCAAAATATATAAATGGAGTCCCTCTAAAATGGAGCCGGAGCTGCCATGCCAGGCGAACTGCCTTGCATGTCTTATGCCTCAGACCTTGGAAAGTTAAAACAGGGCAAAACAACCTTTGGACTGGGCCTAAAGCAGCCTGTATCCCAAAGAACTGTTCTCAAGGATAACAAGGAAGCAGATGTGATGACTTTATGGCTAACGGACTGAAAATTAAAAATGCTGTTTAGAATTTGCGTCACTGAGTTATGTTATCTGCAGCAATAGAAATGTCTTCGTTCTATTGATGTAATTGTTCTCCTTCCTTTTCTCATAAATACCCTATGCCTTTGTCTCCTAATCAGAGCACTATTTGGGCTTCCACCTAAATCAGGACATACCAAATAGCTATTCTTATTGATCTCAAATAAATGCATGCTGCCTCTCACTTTGAAAGGCCTTTTATTTTTAGGTTATCAAATCAAAGCTGAGGAATTTTCTTTTTTTTAACTGAATGGAAAGAACTTTGATTAGTGGCTGTTGCTACAACTTCTGTGTGATGGTATCAAATGCAACAGTTGTTCAACGACTAAGTGATTTGTTTGTCTTGAACTGTCTGAAAAGCTATGGAAAGGGTTACAATGACATGCCCTCCGAGATTTAGTGCAGATACGGCTGTTACCTGAAAACAGAGACGCTTTGAACTTTGGCTCCATTGTCAGTCTATTTCATCTGATCTTTTCTGCAATGTCTCTCTCACATAAAATAATGTACATTCAGTAAAAGCAGGGCGAATAAAGGGAAATGTACCTTTAAAATTACCTCACTGTGGACTACAAGCAGTGACACTCACTGCCCAGTTTCCATAGCATTGAGGGCTCTCTTCATTGCTGCACAGACCTTCCCAGGAAAATCATTTTTCTGGGCTGGTGTGGTATTCTGTCATGGCGCATATGCTCTTACAGAAATTTTACTGCTTTTGGCTTGAGCACTGCAAAATTCACAGCAAGCCATTTCAGTTACAGATCTACTGGTTGCAAGGCAGGAAATACTGGTAATACTAACAAAGTCCCAATTTCCACTCTGAATGTGATTTGCGGCATTTGTCAGTATTTTTCTTAACTCCACCGTTCTGTATATTGCCAAGGCGAAGTATGTGGGTTGAAGCAAACAAGCCCTGAAGCAGTCAATCACAGTGTTTCAGACCCTTTAAGTGTTACCATAGTTTCTGGTGTGTGCTGGCAGTCACTGTAGCTGCTCTGAACGCCCATACTATAGACGGTCTCAGGGAAGATATCGGTGATGGACGTTTGCTTCAGTTCCCTACGCACAGCTACGTAACTGGCCTTGATTAGTGACCAGGGTTAGAATATGGCACAACATTGTGGAAACCAGGAAATTTACTTTTCTTCCCTGTAGTAAGAGTTCATGTCCTCAGTATTGAAATGTCATACTTTTCCTTTATACACCACTGTATTTTCCAGATGGAGGTGACTCAGAACCTTTAAAATGATTTTTTGCTTTTAAAGATATAGTGTGAAAATGTACCTGGCTCTATCACAGTATTTATATGAGGCAAACAGCCCAAAACTATTCTTTCTGGGCTCAGAGCATGGTTACTCCCTGTTGTTATGCTCAGGAACTCAAAGGGACATTAAAGATAAGGCAGGGTATGACCTTAAATTGGGTGTGACTTATTGACAACTAATTGGGAAAATTTTATCTATAAATCTGTGTGACATGATATCTGTTCAAAATATTTGAACAGGTTCATAGGTAAATTCTGTTTTTATACAGAGAAATTAATAATTTCCAATTAATGGCTTCTTCAGTGTCTGATAGCATGTGTTTCTATTTCTTTTCTTCCTTGTGTTTCTAATTTTTAACAATATGATAATTGTAAAATTACACATGAAACTGATGGAATACATTTACTATTTTTCTTAATAATTTTATGAAAGACCAGAAAATTATATTTATATAGAGTAAAAAACTTGACAATTTTTAAGGGCATGTTCATGTTATTTAAAATGCTTAGCAATTGAAAGCAAAATAATAACTGCTATTTATAAAAAAAAAACAACAACAACACAAAAACGCCTCAGCAAACTATGTTTTTATGTTGACTGTTTTATGGTGAATGTTTTCCTCCACAACATGTATGTGATACTTATTACTGCAGATTTGCTCATGGCATACTTTTCATGTTTCAATTTTTTTCTTCCAGCAAAACAAACAGTGGGCCTCTAAAAATAGATAAGTACAAAGTAGTATGGCTGTTACAAGGATATTTTTAAATGCTTTTAAAATCTGAGACTTGTCTTGGCTTTGAATGAGTTTCTAGTGTTTATGTAAAGTATTCTGTAATTAGTACTCCTCCGAAGGATAGAAAGTCTAGAGTCTAGCTTCACTTCGAGTGCTAGGAAGGCAAAGAGTGCCCAGGACCATCTCAGCAATTAATGGTGGCAAAAATAGGCACACTGCAATGTTTTCCAGGAAAATCAGCCAAGGGCAGCATTTGTTAACCTAATTGCCAGTATTCCCACTCTTCTGGACTTACTGTTTTTATTGTGGGAAGAAAAATCTATATTCATTTAGTTTTTAAAAATAAAACCTAAGTCCAGGTTGTATCCCTAGAAACCTGATGAAAAGTTAAAAATTTATTCAGTTATTGTATGTTTTTATTGTAGATTGCTAAACATTGCAATGTTTGAAAACATCCAAGTGTTTGCTATAAAATGGCTAGAACAGAAGTTACCTTCCATATGTTGACATCCTGGGACTTGCTTGCATTTTATCTGTAATAAGATAACTGGCTCAGATCACCTGTATAATGTGATGCTGACCATACATCCGGACCACCCCTTCAGACACACGCCCAAACCCAACCACTTAAGAAAGTGGCTTACTTTTTATTTTGTTTTTTAATTGCTTGATTAAAACTCAATCAAATATCCTTCATAAAAACATATCATTTCACTTGTGGGAAAACACAATGTACATGTTTTAATGGTGCTATATAAAAACATACCTCATAACCATCTTGCACGTTTTTCTTTACCCTTACTAGATGAGTCTCAGAGGATATGACTTGATATGGCAAGATTAGTAAACTGTCTTCCTCTTGGATTGTTTTGCCAATTTTTACGTAAACTGGAACAGATAACATATAAAAATAAAAATATGCATTGGCAATACTATTCTTACTAATCTTTCATAATGACGGTTGTTATACAAATTTATCAGTTGGCTCTGTTGTAGTTCCAATAGTTTGTATCAGTCCTTCAGGACTTATAAGACCAGAAAGATATGGCTAAGAAATATCAGAATCCACTATTAGAATGTTAATTATTAACTTGTAATTTAATAGAAACTTTTTAAAGCCTTGGGAAGGCATGAGGTAGGTGCACATGCTTTAGGTTTCAGAGTTCCCCATTGACTCTTATTATCTTTGACATTTAATCTCAATGACAATTAATCAACACTCCTGTTAAAAGGGAGAAAGAATTGCAAGAGGCCAAGTCTCTGTCCACCTTCACTCTACTCTAGTGCCAGGAAAGTGAGATGCTGAAATATTGCAGAGCCTCAGAAATGTAAGTGAAAAAAACAAACAATCTTGAATTGTGAGAAGAGACTCTGGGGTTAAACAAGGCAGCTGGAGGATGTTTATAGCTCGGAGGCTTTAAATAACTTTTCATATGATAGGAGTAACTCTAAACAATGTTTGAATAATCAACTGCTAAAGCCTTATATTTTACGGGTATCCATCCTCTGAATCTTTCTTTCTAGAATATTTTATAAGGATGTTTTCTCTGAATTATTCATATTTATACTATTTTCCTCTGAATGACCTTTGTATTTCATTATATAGACATTAAATAGTTTGTTTACACTTTATCTTCATGTCCATTTTTTGCTTGAATTTCTTGTCTTTGTTCTATTCTGTAATTCAGTTTTTGTTTTTAAGCAATGGTTTAAAATAAAACTGATCTACTTAGAGTATGACTAAAGTGGCATTTCAAACTAGTGAGGAAAGACTGACCAATATTATAAATGATGTTGGGAAATTTTACAAACCATCTGGAAAAAATAAAGTTAGATTTTTATCTCACGCAATATGTAGAAATAAATTCCAGATGGATTAAAGATCTAAATGTAAAACTGAAAACTATAAAATATTAGAAGAAAATATGGAATGTGTCTTTAGCATTTGCGGAATGGGAAAGAAAGATCTTTCAGAGCAAGACATGACTCTCAGAAGCTACGAAAGTAAAGATTGACAGCTTTTCCTATGTGAAGGTTTAAAATTTCTGAATGGCTAAAGGTATCATGAACACATCACTGTGGTTTCCTTTTCTGGAGAAAAGTGTCAGTACACTCATAAAAGAGAAATGAGAGATATGGAAATTAGAAAGGAGGAGCCAAATTTATCATTTCTTTGTAGAAGATGGAATGTTGAACATCCAAGAAAAGCATACAAAAATCTAAGAAACTATTAAAATAACAAAATCATGCAAAAATCAATGGCTTTTCTGTATGTAAATAAACATCACACAGAATATATATTTGAGGAAGAAATTTCCACACATCATAAACTAGAACAAAAAAATACATAGGAATAAACTTAATAAATAAACAAGATCCATGTGAAGAAAACCTTTAAATGATTTTGAGGACCACTGGTAAATAATTTAACAAATAGAAATATGTATTATTTTGGGGCTGCAGTAAAAAGACTTACAGTTTAAAAATGTATTACTCACTCCTAAATTGATCTATAAATTTAACATAATCTTCATAATGAAAATAATAAGATTTTAATTTTTAATTACTACCCAAGCTGATTCTAAAGATTTTATGATAAAATAAGCATGAAAGAATACCTGGAAAATACGAAAAGGAAGGAAAATGACAGAGCTTTCAGTATATTTAAATATATTATAGAGCTACAATAACCAGAATATGATTCTGTCAGGAAGAAAAATGGAATAGCAGTCAAGCAATAGACTGAATTACCTAAGGATTTTGATATATGATGAATCATGCGTGGGGATGGGCTGGGGGTGATTGAATATTATAAGTTGTTTAAGGTTTTCAAAATATCAAATTGGACCCCTACCTCAATCTTTATGTCCAAAACATTTTCAGATGGATAGAAGAATTATATATTAAAAATAAAAATCAGAAAACGTGTCTTTTATAATTGAAATTGTCAGAGTGTTTTCCAAGTAAAATACGAAACTGGAAACCACAGACGATTCATAAATTTCAAGTTGTAAAATTAAAATTTCAACATCATTACAACACCATAAATGAATTCAAAAGTTGAATAAAGTGGGTAAATAGTTTTGCAACAACTGTAACAAAGCATTAGTTTTCTTAATGAGCAAACAGCTCTTACAAATTAAAAAAACGAAAAAGTAACACCCATTGGGATAATCAGCAAAAGCTAATAGGATTCACTGCAGAAGGTACAGTTAAGGAAATGCAAATCAAACCCCAATGCAATATCATTTTTCAAATGCAAACTAAACTACCAGATACCATTTTTGAATTATCAGGCTGGCAAAGATTCAAAAAAGTTTCAGAACGCTGTGTTAGAGGGGGTCAGGGAAGCAGACATTCTTACTCATTGCTGGTGAGGATGTAAATTATTACAACTTCTTTGGACAACAATTTGGTAATATCAGTCAGAATTAAAAACTCATTAATCATCTGACACAGCAACTCAACTTCTAAGGATGTGTCCTACAGATAAATGTGTGCAAAACTGTGTGTCTGAGGCTACTCACAGCAGCATGGTGTCCACCAATAGCAGTTTCTATAGTAGCACCAATAGCGTCATTATTAAATTATGGAACATCTATACTGCATATTGCTATGTAGCTTAAAAAAAATAAAGTAGATCCATAAATGCCTATTATGAGCAATCACTTAGTTTGTTACATAAAATAAGGGAGCAAACCATGAGGTAGTATGTCATTCTTTTTATAAATGGCATCCATAATTTTATAGATGGCTAATAAACGTGTGAACTGACCCCAAGTTTCCAATGATCATGGACACTCCCACTTTTTCTTTCTTTCATTTTTTTTTCTACTTTTATGTTTTTCATAGTTTGAAAGTTTTAAGTGTGCATTCCTTTTATAATATTAAAAATGATGATTAATAAAGAGAAACCTCATGAATTTACAGAGCCTACTGCCATGTACAGATGTTCTGATACCATTTTGCAAATAAAGCAAAAACACATCAGTCACTTTCACCAAAGAAAAAGATTTTGCCATTATAGCTAAAGATGATCTTTAGATGCTTTAGATAAATCATAGGTTTAAACTCAAAGGTAAGTACTGCTTGCCTTATGAAGTGTCAAACCTAGGGAAATGAAATAATGAATAGATCTATAAGACCACGGAGAAATCAAACGGATCAAAACAAGTCACTGCATATTGATGAGTACCATGGAGATACTTTGCAACTGGCCAGGCTGACACTTTCACCCACTCTGACATTTTTGGAGCCATCAAAACAAACAAAAAAAGAATTTCACATGAATTACATATTCAAGCTGATTTCCCTAGAAAATGTAAAGAACTGAAGGAACCCTGACAGAGAAAACTTCAGAAAGAATCTGTGAACGTTTCCAGGTTCATATTCATAGCCCATATAACTTGTGTACATAAGCTTTTTAGATTTTTGTCAAATATTTACTAAATATACAGTTGCTTGTGGTAAATGATCAAATGGATTGTATGTAATTCGTATCAAATTATTGAAGAAATAAAACATTCCTAAACTAAGCATAAGTCAGATGCCATCTAGTCTTTAAATCTAAACTAAGAATTTTGAGCACGGAAAATTGGATTTACAAGACAAAATATGTCTGTTGTGCAGCTTTTGCCAAGCGCATAACTGGAGAATTCAAATGGTTGTGGTTCTGGGATCTTGGGGTTTGTTTCTACCTTCTGGCAAAAATGTTCCTCCCTATTATTCAAGGGTTCCCATATGACCTGAGTGACAGCTAACAGCTGGGTCAAAGCTATAATTATTTCATCAGCTCTCTTAGTTTCAACCAACTCCCATAACTAGTGGTTTTTAATAGTATCTAACTTCAAACTCTTTCCTGGAATCCATGCCTGAATTTGCGTCCCCCTCCTCCATCCCCCCCCCCGCCCCACAGATATTCTGCAAACATCACACCCTCAATATATACAGAATACATATTTTACCACACCCAACTCCCAATATACTCCCTTCCGTGTGCTCTATATAACAGTTAGCAGCATCACCAGCCACTGAGGCTCCCATGCTGAAACTGACCCTTGGTTGTTCTTTCTTATCCCTCCTACCTAAGCAATCCTGCAATTCTTTCAGTTATATTGCTTATAATCCCTTCCAATCTTTAACCTACCCTCTCTAGTTCAACTGCCACTATCCTAATTTAGTGTCTCATCATTTCTTGCCCCAGTGACTGCAGTCATTTCCCAATTGGTCATCCAACCTCCTGGTTTAATCCCCCATAATAATATTTCAAACTGCATTGAGAGTTGTTCTAAAATGCACAATTGATCATGTGTGTCTTTTATTTAAAATACTTTGATAATGTCCCATTGCCAAGAAGAACAAGCATAAAGTCCCAAGGAAATCATTTAAGACTCTTGACAAGCTGGCCCTAAGCTGACTTTTCAATTTTGCTTCTCGTCACTGCACACACAGACACACACACAACTGCCACTACAGCATACTACTCACACTCCCCTAACCTTGTATTATTCTTTCCATTGCTATGTGTTGCTGTACGTAGCTATTTCTTTTCTCAGTGATGTCCTCCATGGCCACCACTCTATGACTGATTCCTTGTCTATTCACCCCTCACCTCTCCAGTGGCCCATTTCCGCATCACAGTTGATGGCTAAGGTAGGGAGGAAGAAGAATCCCATCAGCTGAGATTGCTCTGCACCCTAAGGGAAGCCCAGGAGAGTGAGCATAGACTCCTCTGAGACCAGAGACTTCCTCCAGTCCTGGGTCCCTGATTTCTAGAGTTTCCTTCATAGAAGCAGTGCTGATGAGGACACAAGGCAAGGCAATGTGGATGCTGAGCTATGGGGTTGGTCACTTGCCATGGTCTTGGACAAGGATTTGCAGGATAAACACCAGGTCAGTGGTCCCCAGAAGTTTTCGCCTCTTCTTCTCAGGTCTGGCTGAACTATGCACTTTCTTCTGTATGTACTAAACTAATAGCAACGTTGACCAAAGTGTCCACTTGTATACATTTTTTGAATATATATATATATATGTATATATATATATATATATATATATATATATATATGCTTTATTCATTTAGTATCATTTCTTGATCTTTTCCTAATGTTAACTCCTCTTTCAGAACATAATGCCTACCTACTCCTCTGTGTGAATGTAGAAAAAGACCTAAGCACCAATTGCCATAGGCTTTCCGAGCTATCATCCTGTTGACATGCTTTTTCATGCCGTGAATGCATTTTCTTTGTGGCCTCCTCCACTTCTATGGTGATAAGTGTCTTTTGTATCCATGGGTCTGTTTAATTCAGTCTCTCTCTAAATGTACAAGTTCTATCTTGTCCATTTGGGCTAATCTCTCCTTTTACAATTTCACTCCCATCAGTGACACTTTAAGTCTATACTGCCAGCTTTCCACCGAGCTTCTCTTCCACATTTGCATGTAGATACTCTTCTGGCATTTCCAGCATGTAGATACTCTTCTGGCATTTCCAGCATGTAGATACTCTTCTGGCATTTCCATACCCGCCATTGGATTCGAGCTATATTCTCTTCCAAATCAATTCCTTTTCTTGAACCCTCAATTTCTGTTAACAGAACCACCATCATTCCAGCCATTTTGGCTCAAAAATTTTGACTGACGCTCCTAATTCAAAGATCCTAGTGCTTATTTTGCATAATGAATACAGTTTTGTTGCTTTTCTCTGATTATATGTCACATGTGTTCAATATAAGGTTTCAAATATACAGAACAATAAAGGAAGAGGGTAAAAAAGTCACATGAAATCCCACCATATTACAATGTTCATCATTAATACTTTGGAGACCATTCCTTTATGAATGTTTTATTTCATATAATTTCTCTAAATGATAGCTTGTAGATAGATTAAACAAAGTTTATATAAATGGGGTCATATACTAATTAGATCTTTAAAGAGAACATCAAAAGAGGTGTAAAAATCATGGCTTAATTTAAATTTGTATGATGAACAACTTCAGCTCCCACGCTTGTCAGTATTACCTCTATGAAGACATATATAACCTCATGTGGAGAAATAAAAAAATATCTATGTTTTAGGCCTTTTGTGAATTTGAAGCCTGGACCAAATGGTGCTGTGGTAAACTCTGGAATTGGGACCTTGTTTTATTCATCTTTTGATGCCCCATAGAGATTCCCTTGGTACACGTGGAGTAATTTGCACTATGAATGATCAATGGCATCAATAAATATTTTTTAATGCCTACTATATGCAAGTCACTGCTAACTATGTGAGGGATACACAAATGAAGAAGACATTGATTGCCCTTGCTTTTGAGAAAATTTATATCCATGGTCTTTCTAAAAAATGTTTCTATAACCTCCATAACCATTGCTCCTTACCACCTATCTTTGCACCAGTGAAGGGCCTTTTGGTTCTCTCCGGGTTTTGTGTAGAACCTGAAGTCCCCAGCCTGGCTCCCAACATACACTTTGAAATATGAGAGGGGATGCAAAGAAGAAATGAGATCTGAGAGAGCTGAGTTAAAAGAAATGAGAGTTGTTTATCTTTTGAAGACAAGTTTTATAGGTTGATGGCTCCTGATCACTATGGGATGGCCATTGTATGGGATGGCCAATCCCTCAAACATTGCAAGAGCTCATCTTGGACCCATAATGATTTGGGGTTATAATCTCCTATTCTTTTCAAAGGTTGCAGCCATTCTGGAGAGGCTTGTGTCTAAACTCAGACATGTTTCTATGCTTAACGTGGTGGGACATTAGCCAGGTAGCATCATAGAAGACTGCAAACCAGTGTATGGACCTTCAGAATAATCTAAGGTGTATTCCTAGTAGATGTCCAGGGTAGAAGAGGCTCATTTGTCACATAAGGGGAAAAGTGAGCTTTACTTTTACAGATTCACTGGGCTGAAGGGAAGAATACTTGGGGTCAGCACATTCTAGCAATCTCAATTACAGCCAAACAATCTTAGAAGGGAGACATACTTGGTCTACGTTTGAACATTACAATCTCTTCCATTAACTCTTTGCAAGCGCATTTCAAAAAGTTGAAAATTATACTTAAGCAATACATGACATAAAAGCCTTAGAGAAAATACTAGTTTGGGGAACATGTCAGTTATTTATTTCTAAGAGCAGATGTCCACCACTTCTCTCTTTGGGGAAGCAGCCCCTTAAGCTGTATGTTGCTGAGTCAGATGTGACAAAAAAGTTCATTCAGCCTCGGTTTTTTTGGCTTGAGAGTCAGCTGCACTAGTTACAATGGCGGGTATTTCTGGATCTGCCATTGCTTCTACTTTACAGACTGTTGAGTCAGACCTGACTCAAGTCACAGACATCTCTGGTTCTGCCGCACATACATGCCTCTCCCCAGCCTGAGCTCTGGTTATCTCTTAGCATCCTGGTTATTTGCGTTTTAAAATTGCACACCTACCTGCACGGATCCAAAATCAGCGCTGAGCAAAATAAGCTTACCCTTGAATCTTTGTGTTGTCGGTTCTTCCATAGAAGACTAAACATCCAGGCACTGATCCATTTATTCTACCATACATGGCAGGTCTGGGAGTGACAGCCACATCGATCAAAGCTCCAGTCCCTCGAAAGGGATAATGTTCAGGAAATATTTGAGCAGCTATCAGAGGATTCATCCTTGCCTCGTGGCTTTTCTAAAACTTAATAAAAATCCTCTTTTCAATCAGAATCTTCTGAGGAATACAGACCTCATTTCTCCAACTTCTTGTTGAAGCCAGAGCAAACAGCAAGTATTATAATTTCTAGTTTTTAGCTTCAAGTGCCTCAAAACTACTCTTTCACATAATGTCGTGCTTTTGACTTCCTTTCAAATGTTGCCCACACAAGGATTTTACTCAAGATGCATTCTGCACTTTATTTGTACTTTGAGTCACATACCTTCGGAGTGTTTGAGCTTGAAGGGATGTTAGATCTCCTTACCTCTTTGGAAATCAAGAAATAAAAGCTGGGAGAAGAGAAGAGTCAGGTTGTCCTAGTTGTACTCTAGTGAATGGCAAATTCAAGACCAAAATGACCTGTCAAAAAAAGAAATACAATTAAAAAATTAAACATGCTTGGTTTCTGCTAATAACAAGCAATATCTATAATACTCTTAAAATAATTTCACTCGCTCAACATTAGTTTATGCGCAACATTAGTTTATACAACGCTCTCACATCTGTTGTTTCAATTGTCACAACCACTCTGAAGGCAAGTTGTTTTTTTTTTTTTTTTTGGTTTTTTTTTATTTAAATCAATGAGGAAATGAGCATCCAGAGTGGCCAAAAAGACTTGTAAAGGTCAGGTCTTCAGGGTGGAGCAGGGGCACAAGTCCAAAGGTTAAGTTCCTGAGGCAGGAATTCATTATGAAATGATTCTGTTTCATCAGTGAGCAGCAATGAGCACAAACCAACCTAAAAAATTAAATAGATTTGCCTTTCCTATTGGTCAGAAATCTTCCAAACTTAGCTTTGACCGGCACAATTGTCCTGCTGCCCCTGGAAGTGGGCCCAAAGCTACCGTCATGGCAACAACATCTGTCAGCATAAACAGAGTGCGATTAAAATATCACTTTATTTCTTGGGGTCTGAACTGCTTTGCTCCCAACAGCTTCCATCTTTAGGAATATTAGAATAATTTGACTGCCTCTTCCCTAAGAGAGATTCGTATTGTGCACATGTGCTCAAAGAAAACTGTTGCTGTTGTTTCTGTGGTATTGGATTTAATTATATCAGAGTGTTTTGTTTCTCTTCTTTTTCTATATTTAATGGAGCTGGGAAGGAAAAAAAAAAAAACCTCATTTTTCCTCCTTCCCACACTGAAATCCTTACCACATTTTCTAAGACAATTAAGATAATAAAAGACAGACACAGTGACAGGGAATATGTGGGTCTTTAACAGAAGACATTCTAAGTTCCCCTGACACAGACTTCCTTCCTTTCCTTTCCCTTCCCTTCCCTTTCTAGGGCTTCCTCTTTCACAGAAGCACTTTAGGTCACTGGGGACAAGAGTCTGCAGCAGGTAAACGTGAAACTAAGACAGTAAGTCTTCCTTTCTCTGACTTCTTTATTTGCATAAATTAAAACCTATTCTAAACCGGCTTCATTCTTTGGCATGAAAATAAGTTCTTCAGGTGCTCATTCAATGCCCAGTGGCCCATCCTATCTTCTGCTTCCTTAACTTTTTGTCCCTTAACTTCCCATGGATAGCTCCTGTCAGACTGATGGAATTTTTTTTTTTTTTTCTGTAAAACCTGAATTGGTAACCTTGGAAAGTCTGAATCACATCCAAAAGGAATTCATTACTGAGTGGGGGTGACTTTGACTTTCATGAAAATGAAAATGAAAATGAATGCTCCGAAACCATCAGCTTTGGAAAATAATTCATTACACTTTTTTTTTTTTTTTTTTGGTGGTGGGGTGTATAAAGTGTGTTTCATAAAAGCACCTCCTGTATGAGTATCCTGCATGACCTCTCTCTTATGAAAGAAAATGTTAGGACAGTCAGCTATTTGGAAACATCTTACATGCAAGCTTTTAGGCTGACTTTCAGTGAGAACAAGATGAATCATGAATACTTAAATTTTTTTCCCCATGGCTCTGCTTAAATCCTAGCTTAATTGTTTCAGAGTATGCACCTGGGAGACACTGTATGCAATATGAGTTTGAGAGTTGAGGCTTCCAAGAATTGTCCAGCTTACTGGCCAGTGGGAACACAGCTCCCTGGAACTTTCATCTCAGTCCTGTTCTCTCATTATTTGGGCATGTATTTTCATTTCTCTCTCTCAAGGCAAAAGGACATTTACCATTAGCCACCGTATTTTGAAGGGTAACAAAAGTTTTAAGATGTTTCCTTAACTTAGAGAAATTACAGAGAAGAATAGAGTTTAAGACTGATGCATCTAACACCCAGATCGAAAAACTTTAATATTTTTTCCCATTGCTTGAGATTCATTTTTATATTAAACACATACATAAAATAGAGATTAAGTGAAAATCCTCTTGGGACTCCTACTCAATTGTATTCTTTCTCTTTTCCTAGAGGCATATACTTTCAGAAATTTGGGGTATATTCTCCCAGCCCCCGTTTTTATATCTTTACTACCTATCTTTCAACATTATGTAAAACAACATTAGAGACAGACAATTCTAATTGCTCTTCTAATCACTGTCATTCCCTTCCTGCATTCCATCGGAACACTGGTCTTATCCAGGAAGCAGTGGCCCAGGAAGTATATTCATACCCCCTCCCAGACTCTGTGGCAGCTAAATTGTGAAGGGGTGGGTAGGAAGGATGTGACCTCGTTTTGGTCAAGTTTAAAAGGTGGGGCTTCTAGGAAAACCATTGTTTTCTTGGTAAAAGGGGGTATACTCAGATTCATATTCATCTTTGACCCTCCCTTTCTTTGGATCTGAAGCATGGATGCAATGTGCGACACCAAAGCTATCGTTTTGTAACCTGGAGGGTGAAAGAGGAATATAGGATCAGCCATGAGCCTTGAGAAACGGACCCTGGATGCAGATTTGAGCCTGTCTGAAAATAATTTTTTGAGTCCTCTAGCAAAAGAGGACTAATTAAACATATTTACACGTTATATCCTGTTCCCCTTCTGGAGCATTAGACCTGATTAACTGCATAAGCATTCATTCCCGTGCTATGTGGGACCTGACAGATGACATCTTGGAGCCACCTTCATCTGGGTCACCTTCAGCTGAATTCTTATAGGACAAAATGATGAACCCCTATTTGGTTAATCTACTGTTGCTGAATTTCTTTAAAGGCATCCAAACACAATCCTAACTGGTAATGTATTATTTTGTTTTTCAGATTTTTATAGAAATGATGTTATGCAAGCAGGTTGTTCTACAATTTGCTTATTTCACTCAATATCATGTTTGATCTTTATCCACTCCGACACACATCTAATTCATTAACTTTCAAATTTATTTTTTCCACCGATTTCGGTTTTATGATTTTAGTTTTATTTTTCAATTACAGCTGACACACATTATTATATTAGTTTCAGGTGTACAACAGTGATTAGGTATTCATATACCTTAGAAAGGGATCACCCTGGTAAGTCTAGTACCCATCTGACACCATACATAGTTATTACAATATTATTGACTATATTCCCAACACTGTATTTTACATCCCTGTGATTATCTATTTCTTTTTAATGGGTATTTAGATTGTATCTTATGTTTCACCTTTACCAAATGTATTGTTCTGCAAGCCCTGCAGACTCACATGCACACGTTGGTCTAGGATATATGCTATATGTGGACTCTGATGGATCTTTTTGAAATTCTGAATTTGAGCCTAAGTGGCTTTTTGAAAACAGAACTGTTTCTGAATTTAGAGGCAGGTGGGTAGTGGCAGTCTCCAGGACTCTTTAAAATATACAGTGTCACATTTCCTTTAGTTTCCACAAAAGTGGAAACTAAAATTTGAAAAAACCAAAATCCAGAAACATCAGTAGTTGAATAAGAATCATTTTGATTTTCACCAGTTCCATGACAGTTCCTTTGGTTATTCTCCTTTTGGCAATGAAACTCAGGGTTTGTCCACCATGGCACTACTGACATTGGAGGCTAGAGCAGTCCTTGTTGTGGGGCCTGTCCTGTGCATTGTAGGGTGTTTAGCAGCCAGCCTCTCTGGCCTTAGCCACTGGCCTCTACCCACTCCTCCCCACCTGTAAAACCAAAAATGACTTCAGATATTGCCCAAAGTCCCCTGGGATGGGGTGGCAAAATCACTCCTGATTGAGACTACTGCTCTCCATTAGCTGATCTTGTAGAAGTTTAGACCAATATAAATAGAGAATCTAACGAAGGCAACGGCAGACCATGGGATGTTTTTTAAATGGTCATTTTAAGTCCATTTAAGAAGGCTACGATATATAGTATGTGGTTTGAGTAAATCTGTATTTCCAACCTCTAAGTTAGATATTAATTTAGGATATTTATAAAATTAATTTAGGATATTTATAAAATTAATTTAGGATATTTATAAAAGCTTTGAGGATAAAAATATTAGAAATAATAGTAATTACATTGATTCTCTGCTGGAAATTTTCCTAAATATGATTTATATACTTACTTGTTTAATCCTCATGACCTACTTGTGATATAGTACTATTTTATTCCCATTTTACAGGTGAGAAAACTGAGATACAAGAAAGTTAAGACTCACTCTTCATATAGATTCTCTTTAATTCTCACAAGCCTTCAAGGTGCATGCACTTACCACCATTTTATAGAGTAATACATTGAAACTGATATTAAGAAACCTAGCAAGAATGCCATAATATTAAACTTTCAGGTGATATTCTGTGTGGATTAATACGGTATACCTACAAACATGATACAAATTAGAACTGATATCTACTATGAAAGCTAAGTAGTGTTAGAGATATGGATCCCTCAAGAGGAATTAGTGATTTTTTTTTAAATAGAAAAAATAAATTTTATAATTTGTTATGTAAGATTATATTTATGTCTGAGTTAAAACATTTTCAACGTTCTTTCTCTTTCTATTTCTCCTTTAACTCCCATATTCTTTCCAGTAAGGATTTAGGTAAGGTAGCTAAGCAGATATATAAAACTAACTAAACATAATGAAATGTAGCATAGGAACAGAAAGTGGGTTTAGAAATCAGGATCAGAAAACACTTACTATAAATACCTATACACTGCTATGGGAAGGTTATAAATGAGAATTTTGCTTTCGCATAGACAGTACGAAAAGAGAAATCTGGTCAATCACAGAGTAACCAGGGCCCGTAGAATAAAAAAAATACAAAGCCATTGTTCATAACAAGTACTACCATTCTTGGTCCTAAGATCAGACAAGAATTTCTCTTATTGCGCCTGACGAAGTTACACTGTACATAGTATTGATCAGCACCCTCAATAGCATTCAAACAATAAACCTAGTGATGGGTTTCACAAGACTGGCTGGGCTATAAGTCTAATTCAGGGAAAGCATGATTATCCACTGTGAGTTGTCCTTTTAATGTTATTTGTAATTTTATTCTCTCAAAATATCAAATTATACAAGAATTTCATACCTTGGTTTTGTTTTTGATTATTTGGGATCTCCATTAATCTGCATTTCACACTCTTTTTATAAGGTTTTAGACAAATTTACTTATTTTTCAATATACTTTCTTTTTTTAGGATTTTGGAAATTCCTGATTGTGCTTGTTCTGAAACTCCTATATTAAGCCATCGTCACTGTGCTTTGCAATACTAACTTAATAGCGATTTACGTACCTTTATTTCCCAGCCTGCTCAGTTGCTTATATTCTGTAAGGCTCGGGGCATTTATAAATTAATAATTTTTTTTAAAGCCTACAATAATAGTTGCAAAACCAGCAAAACCCACAGTGGGCAGATTTCACTTGCTGTTCCAAATTGCTAGTATAGGTCTATCAGCAACCCGGAAAATGGTGAGGATTATAATGGTTTTTCTTGCATTACATCTTTCAAAGAAGATTCAGCAGGGTAGGTCGAGGTGAAAACAGCTAAAACTTCTAGTTCCTGTTGCAATTCAGAAAGTACCGGTATTTATTATTATTAATAATAATACTATTATTATCAGTACAAATAGAGAAAGTAGGGATGCATAAATAAAGTCTGCCCCAGGGGCAGCCTGAAGCTATATTCCAGCAAGTTACTGTGCTTCAGTATTATGAGAATTTTTATCCATCATCAATAAAAAATGAGCAGAGCAGTTATTATGGCAGTTTCCAGAGTCAAGACTGTTTCTGCTATTACATCTCTTAGTAAAAAGGTGATGCACTCTCCATTATACGAAGTCAACTCACCCACCTTTCCGACATTAAAGTATAATGTACAATCTTTACATGGATTCTTCCTTAGTGAAGTCACATTTTTCCATGAACTTGGGGCAAGGAAACAATGGGGCTAAATTAACTGTGGGCAAAAAGAAGAGTAAATTACATTTTTTTTTTATAAACCAATAGCAGCACTGAGCTGCCTCCACTTCCTTTTTTTTTGTGCAAAGGAATGAAGCTGAAATAAATTTGATAAAATCAATATTTTACAGAACAGGCCTATGTTCACCAGTGGTGGAATTATGCCAGACCAATGCCGGTGACGCTCCAGTGGGCACACTCTCTGGAATCACAAAAGCAGCAAATACTTCTCTCTCGCCAAGCTCTCCAGTACCATGAACATGAATAAACAGGCTGAGCAAACTGGCGACAGCAGCCATCTTCTCAGAAGCATGATAACTGGGGTTGGGTTTTCAGAATATCAAAGGCCCCTTCTTATACATTGATTTTTTTCTTTCTCTAGGCCCTTTTTATTTTGAACTTAAAAAAAATAAAATAAAAAACCGAATTACTCTCGCTTATGGTCATCAAAGGGATATAGAAGCTTCATGGGTAACTCCCTATAGAGTATGTGTAGAGATGTTCAAGAAGCCCAAGATTGGAACGGAAGACCCCAGTTCAAGCCCAGCCTCTGCCCCTCCTTGGATGTGTTACTTTGGGAAAATGTCTTTCTTACTCTTCAACAGATAGTTTTAAGGGCATTTGACTAGCTCAAAATGATTCCCACTTCTCTGGGAAGCTATGCGTACTCCTTACTCATAGCTAATTGGACCTTAACCTTCAGATTTTCTTCCCCAGCAAGGTTGATAAAACGTAAGCTGTAGAAAGTTTCATTCTGCCATGTGGACAAAGGAACAGAAAAGACTAATCTGCAGGGAGAAAATACTGTGGTAGAAAGAAGAGAAGAGCAAATACAGGAAAGGGAGGCTGAGTCTTAATGCATTCCTAAGCCATCCTAGGGAAGGAGGAAAAGTCATTTTCCGCATCTTACAGCCTCCACTGAGATCCTACCTGAGATTTGGCTGCACACCTACACTCTGGTTCATGAGACACCCTATGTGATAATGCTGGAGTTCATTCTATTATTTTTCTAGATTTTGTGCATCTTTGTCACCTGCAACCACAAGAGTTTGAAGACACTGAAGTGTTGGTTTTTCTTGTTCTACCAGGGAACCAAGAATTCCTGACCCACTCTCATCATGGGTTCATTGGAGTGGAAAGTGAGTTGATAGACAGTCACATTCTTTATTGTCAATCATTGACAAGCTCATTCATTGAGTCAACAAATATTTGCAGGGCTTCCATTATGTGTCTGACGCAGCTCTAGATGTGGTAGGAAACTGAGAAAAAGAAGGAGAAGAAGAAAGAGAAAAACATGTTCTGGGGGAGGGAGCTAGAAATTAAAAATTTTAAAAGCAAGTAAATATATTGCATGGCAGATACTAAAAGGCAGTAAAAATATAATGTAAAGGTAACAGGGAGTGATGGAGGTGAGGGGGTTATTTTAGGTAGATTGTTTAGAGAAAGCCTCAATAATGAAATAACATCTGAGACATGAAGGAAATTAAGGAGAGAGATAAGGGGACATCTGGAGAACAATGTTCCAACAGAGGGAAAGGAAATGCAAAATCCCTGAGGAAGGAGTGGATGTGTTATGTTTGAGGAACAGAAAGAAGACCAGAATGCCACAGTAGAAAATGAGATCCTGTGGTGGTTCCTGTGCTATGGTAAAGACTTTTAATTTTACTCTGGATGAGGGGGGAAGCTATCGGAGGCTTTTGAATAGAGACATGACATGATTTGACTTCCATTTTAAAAGGAGTATTAGGATGCTGTGCTAAGTATAGACAGCAGTGGGCAAAGGTGAATCAAGGAAACCTGTTCCGAAGTCCGCTGAGAGATTTTGGTGGCGTGGGTAAGAACAGTAGCTACACAGGAATAAGCAAGTGCTAGGTTCTCATTTAATTGGAAGGCAGAAGGCAGGTTTCCGAATGGTTTAGAGGTGGATTTGAGACAAGATGGTGGTAAAGACAGAGTCAAGATTTTGGCCAAATAGAAAAATGGAGCTGTTGTTGATGAGATGGGGGAAGGTTACAGGATCAGAAGTTATTTAAGTAGGGAAAATAAAGAATTTTATTTTGGATATGGTAAATTTCAAACAACTAGTAGACATCCAAGCAGAAAAGTCAAGTTAAGACTTTGGATATGTGCGTATGGAGTTTGGGAGAGAGCTCTAGAGTGGAGATCTGGTTTATATTCCTGCCTCTCTCCCCACAACCCACTTCCACCTCCAGAGGAGAATTCCACTTGGGCCTGCTAGAAGATTCATATTTTCAGTCAGTGGGATTAAGAATTAAAGAAATTACAGATGGCATGATATTCTAAGATCAAAGTGTTTGAAGAAAAGCAAGGGAATTTTTTTTTTATGCCTCAGTTGACCTTTTTTGGCTTTCTGTAATTAACTTGATTCAACATGTCTTTTATTTTTGAACAAAATACTATCAGCAGCAAAACAGCTTATATCTATAAACTTATTTATTGGAAACATTTGGGACTTCTGAGTCAGGAAACAAATACAGAAATCGTATTTGATAATAAATAACAAATTATTCTTTGATGCATGAATTATTGGATGAGCATCACAGTCATGGAACGCTTATTGATCACTGATTTTGTGTGGCTGAGTACAACCTAAAAGGCTAAGACTAATAAAACTCAGTGTCTGCCTTCAAGGGGCTGAGAGTGGAGACTGAAATCTGGCATATTCCCAAGGTTTATTCACAGCAAACTGTAAACTTACAAAAATCTGTCTTTTGTCCTTTTCCAACACCATATTCAGAATTTCAGTTATCCTATAGTATATCCACTTTGCAAACCAATCTGTAAGCCAGAGAGATTGTGTAGGGCTCAGAGAGCAGGGCACACCCTGAAAATACATGAAAATGAAAAGAACCTATATTTGAAATGTGGAATACAGCTAAGTATCATGAAGGCAATGCAGTTTTCTGTAAACAACACCAAAATAGAGCCAGCTTCTCAATCCTACTTAGCATGGCACTTATTAACTATGTCATATACGATAAATTCATTTCTATGGAACAGTTAAATGCTTCATTGATGCAAGAGAGCAATTATCCCACACCACCGTCTTTAGAAATGTCTATTTCTAATCCTTCAGTTTTCCTTGCTTTCCATAGCTTAGTTTTTTAAGCCTTACGTTAGTGGAGTTTACCTACCCAACTCCAAAATACTTTAATGTTATCACACATGGCCCTATCACACATGGTGCTCATGAGCCCAGTAAGCATTAATTGGGCACCTACTGCGCTACACAATGGCGACACAAACTAAAACATGCAGCTCTTTTTTTTTTCAAGCAGAGGGGAGAAAGCACATACACATAATACATTACAGAAACTGCAAAGGTGGATGAGGATTGTTTGCATGAGAATTCTGAGAGCCAGGAAAAGGCACTTATCAACTTAAGAGGGTTGGTGAAGTCTTGCTCAGGGAATCTTAGAGGACAAGTGGGAGTTCAAGAGGCTAAGAGACAGGAAGGCCATGGGCAGGAAGAAAGACCAGTCCTGTTAGATGCAGCAATAATAACCAGCAATGAGTCAGATGTGTGAGATTAAGTGCTGTTAGAATACAAATTTGAAGACGGGGTCATGCAGAGGGAAGAGTTAAGTAACAGTCAGATCATGGGGGAGGAGGGGATCTGATGTCTAAACTGAATTCTGCTCTTGCTAGAGAGCCATTCTCCTCTAAACCAACTCAGATCCTCCTTCTCTTTGGGGGAGGTGGACTGAGCAGAGCATGTTAAAGAACAAAGAACTAAATAAATGACTTTATAAAACTGGAGAGGTTTCTTCTTTTATGTTTTTCTGATGCCTGGGTAGAAATGATACAAAAGGCAGGAAAATAAATATGATGAAAATGAATTACTTAGGATATTGCTTGTTGTATTTACAAGTCATGAGAAATAGTGATACATGCTACAAGCATCTTTTAAATGATTGTTACAGGTTACAATCAAAAAGCATAAATATTAAAGTCAATGACCTCTGGGGTCCTTCATAACAGTATAGAACTCCATAATTATGACCTTGCTTGTTGTCTCGTGTCTGTGGACTGGCCAGAGGGGAAGTGTTTCTAAACAAGGAACTAAAAACTCAGCCTTAGCTTGTGTTGCATCATTTCTCTGTTCTTAGAGATCATATCATACAAAAAATGAGTTACCAACGGTTTCTCAGAAATGATTTTAAATTTCAAGAAACTACATTATAGGACTTCATGAGATTACCCAGACAGGAGCTTATAAGAAAGATGCAAATGAGGTAAAAATATTAACTTAATACAACAAAGTAAGCTTACTGTAGGTATATGAGGATAGATATATATGTTAACATTTAAACCATACCTCATTGGTGATTTTTATGATGTGTGTCTGATTCTGTTACTAAAAATATATTCACTAATACACATAATTTCGATCTGGTACATTTTCATTTTAAAAATCATTCCCCAAAATCCTATAATTTACTGAGATTGCTGACCAGGGCTATTTGAAAACTCTTTGTAGTCCAGGTTACTTATCATCATGTTGGATAAAAATAGGCAAATGACATCTGCTCCCTTTTAAGAAATAGAGTTCCTGGCTTCATCTAACCTAATTAACTGGTTAGAGTAGCCATCCATAAAAACAGAAGCTAGCACTTCCGAGCCCATTAGCATCGTCCCACGAAGCTGGTCTCCTTAGCTCACTGATTTCTCTCAGCCAAGCCTGAAGATCCTGACCCTGAGTACATGGTAGGTCCCACTCAAGTTTCCTTTTACCTTGAATTCTGTAAGTGGTCAGAATAGGTTGCTAAGACGGTTCAATGAGCTGAAGTCCTAGGCAGATTTTTTATTGTTGTTGTGTGTTTTTTAGCTCATACCTTGATCCGGTTATTCCCATCAAAATTAAGATGACAGTCAGTTGTAGTTTCTATCTCTACGTTCTCCTCTAAGAAAGTACATACTAACTTAAAAAAAAAATGAAGTCTAAATTTTAAATGTTTGTTTCATAGAGCACTAGTTCTCAAAAAATGTTCCTTGAAAAAGAAAGGAGAGAGGCTTCAAGGGACCTGCATGCTTCATGAATGGCTCACCCAGGAAGACTCCCAACCATCCACACATTAAAGATGCTGAGACTTCCAGCAATAAACAAACCCGTTTCCCTTCATTTAACCAGAATTATCAAGCATATCTGATCAAGGAAGGAAGGTTTACCTTTGTCTTATAAAATATATTAATTAGGAGTATAATTTTTGCTCTCATAACCGATTTCCAAACACAAGCAAAATGGAGCAGAACTTATATTTTTACCGCATGCATAGTTCCAAGATCATAGCAATAGGAGGTAAAAATGGAATATTAGGTATTGCAAATGTCATAATGAGGCTTAGCAAGGTAAATCTTTGTAAAGATGAGAAATAGAATAGAAAAGCAAAGTGATAAGCAAGATTGAATCCACGAGTCTAGATTCAGGTTGTAAAAGCTACTGATGGGAAATTAAAAGAGTTCCAGATGATATTAGGACCAAAACTAGAGTCATTACCTGGAAATAGGAGCCAGGGTAAAGTTCTCCAGCTTATGAAAAAATAAAGCTGGGGAAATTAAAACAAAAACAGAAACAAAAATCAAATACTGCTGACTTGCTATCTGGAACCACGGCATTATACAAATGAGGGAAGGCAATGATACAATCTCAAATGAAAAAATAGTTCCTGTTTACCATAGCAAGAATCTAGAAAACAAAAGATACGTAAATGAAATAGGCCCAAGGAGAGATGAAACACATTGAACCACAGACTTTGGAAATAAAAACTATAGTCACCGAAATTAAAGAAAAAATTAACACCCATTAGGTAAAACAATTTTTAAGATGGTATCCAAACAATTCTAAACACTGTAGAAAAAGAGAGAGTTAATGAATTAGATAATTATACTAAGGAATTCACAGAACAAAATCAATTTCTAAAGGACAAGGAAAAGCAGCTAAGAAATATTTGATTTGAGTCTCCAGAATAAGGGAATAGGAGAAATGGTAAAGAAACAATATTTGAACAGATATAAATGTAAGTTTTCCAAAAGTGAAGAAAGACAAAACTATTCATAACAAATTATTGAATTCTGAAAAGTGTGCAAAAGAAACATAAAGCTGGAACTATAACTTTGAAGATATTAAAAACAATCCTAAAAGCTAGAGGCAAAACATCTACAGAAAAATCGCCCTCAAACTGTCAGGAGATTTCTCTTTAGTAATAAGAAACCCCAGAAGACAATGGAGTCATATATTTAAGACGCTGAGGACAATAACTGTGACCTCAAAATTTATACCCAGTTGAACTATAAGAGTGAAAGCAAAATGAAGACACTTTCAAGTACACAAACACTAAAATTATTAACTATTAGAGATGTTCAAATTAAAAAAAATTAAAGATTGTCATCAAGCAGAGAAGGGAACTCAAAAACTGATAAACTATGTCACTAAATTTAATTATTTATTGGCTGCAAAACAACTTTTATATATTTTTAGAAGTGCAAAATATAACTGAAAATAATGAGATGGTAGATTGCAACAATTAATGCATAGCTGTTGTATGATAGGCTCTGTGTTATGTAAGAGAGAGGGGAAGAAGTGTTGCATAGCTGCAGAATTTGTTAGAAAATAAAATTAACCACATTTTTTTTTTAATTCCAGAGTACTTTGTAAGATAATAACACAATTAGAGGTTCTAAGCCTGTAGGGAAAAGTGAAATAGAGCATTAAGCTTTTTATTAATTCAAAAGAAAACAGAAGAAAAAAGAAGCAAAGGAAGAGGATGTAAACATAAAATACAAAATAAGATGTTAGAAATAAAATAGATCAATAAGTACAATAAATGTAATAGATCTAACAAAGCTAAAAATTAACAAAAGACTGATTTACATTAAGTTTAGAAAACAAAATCCATCTAAGACATAACTACCCTGACAAATTAAAAATATGAGAATGGGTATCTCATAAATTATAAATTTTATGTATGTTTTTATACCATATTGTGTCATTCTACCATTATTTTTACTTAGCCTTATTTTTTGGCACTTATGAATCTTGATATATGTAGTTCATTCATTTAAACTTCTGTGCTTACTATTTGTAGACTACTGTTTGACATTAATAATAGCAAAAATAATTACCATTTATCCATTGTCTTTTGAAAGCTTTTTAGGTTACTTCCAATTTTATTACTCTTATAAACGATGCTACAATTCACGTGTATATATCATTTTGTGCATTTTTACAAGATTGCATTCTAGATAAGATGCCTAAAGGAGGAATTGTAGCAACATTAGTATTTTTCTTCAAATGTGTTGGATATTAGCCAATTGCTAAACAAAATGTTCAGAGTTGCAGCCATTTACACTCCCACCAATGTTGGAAATTCTAAATTTTGAAAGCTTTGTTTTTGTCAATATTTGATATTGTCAGACTTCTTAAATTTTACCAACCCTATGTGTGTAAGAATCTTCTTCATTTTTGTTTTGGTATTAATGGTGTGTTTTCCCCTGAATATTTGTGAGACTTAATGTCTATTAATATGTTTATAAGTTTTCTCTTACGTGAGTTGCTTGCTCTTATTTTTCCATTTTTCTATTAAAGTTTTTTAAAGTTGAACCATTCTTGACTTACTAGACTAGATATTATTTGATTGTGACATGTATATGAAATCATTAAATTCTTTTCCTAGCATTTTACTTAGAAACTTTATATCTACGTTCATAATTTTCCCTTTCTTTTTCTCTCCTTGTCCAGTTTCGATTTCAAATTTATTACTTATCTAAAATGAGTTGGGGACTGACTTGTACTTTTTTTCTATTCTGTTAAATATTTTGCATTTGTTGGTTTTTTTGAAGGCTGGACAACACTCACCTTGAGAGTAGTCGGTTCTAGAGTTTATTGTGTTTTGTTGGAAGAAAGGAAAAGAGAGAAATGGGGGACAACTATTTTGATTATAAATTAATTTGAAAACTATTAGTTTATTACACTTTGTGTTTTTTTAATGTGTATATTTTTCTAGAAATATTCAATTTAATCCAAGTTTTCATTTTTTTTTTTTTACTTTTCTTTATAGTATTCCTTATGATTTAAAAAATTGATACCATAACTGGTTTTCCCTTTAGTTCAAATATTTTTAAAAAAATTGTTTTTCTTGATCACTCTTCTTGGAAATGTGACTATTTTATTAGTTCATTATAGAACTGCATTTAGTTTTGTTGATTTTCTGTTTTTTGACTCATTTTACATCAATTTTTCTTTTGAAAAACTACATCAAGATTACATCAATCTTATTTTTGAAATTATCTTCTCCCTAACTGTCTGTGCTTTGTTATTTTCTTAGCTTCTCGAATTGAAAACTAAACCCATTTATTTCCAAATATTTTTTTTGTTCTTTTAATAAAGGCTTTTAAGTCTATAAAGTTATTCTAATTACAATCTTAAACACTATACATTTTTATTTTTATTATTTAATACGCTTATTTTTCAACTCTTTCTAAATTTCTATTTGAAATTTAGAAGTGCCTTCCTTAATTTCCAACTTTTCTAAATTTATTAATTTATGATTGAATTATTAATTTAGTTGGTCAGATAATGTAGAATATATGAGCTCAATTTTAATTAATGTTTCTTATTTACTTGAAATGAAATCATACTTTCTACTTTTTTGGTATAAAGTTCTTCCTCTCTCTCTCTCTTCCCTCTGTCCCCCCCCCCCCCCATCATCTCTGTATTTATAAGTGTTTCATTCAAAATATCTGTAGCCTAACTTTCATTTTTGGCTGCTGGGCCTATGGAGTTTCTTAGAGACTTGAGTTAAATATCCCATCATAATTGTTAGTTTGTTAAATTTAATTTGAAGTTTTGTCAGTTTTTGCTTAATACAGGTAAAGACTACTGCTTTAAATGTACACAAACTCACATATTCCTTATGAAGTAATTAAAAAATAAATTGGTTCCCATTCAGTTATTCTTGCCTTAAGTTCTTTTTTACCTGATCAAAGTTAACACCACTGAAATGGGAAAAAAATATTATGTACCTCCTGATGTAATGCACTGGAAAAGAGAAATAGATAGAACAACTGCACATAAATATATGTGTTTATGTGTATATACATGTTTGTGTGTATGTATCTGGAAAATACAATTGGTAAATCTGAGTGAAGAGTAAATGGGAATTATTTATTCTAATTTAGTATAAATGATAAAGATTCTGGAATAAAACATAGGAGAATATCCTCATGACTCTGAGGTGGGGAAATACCTCTTAAATAGAACGGAGAAAGCCATATCCATAAAGGAAATATTGCAAAGGATAAATATCAAAATTTAGAACTTCTGTTAATCAAATAGAAAACTAGATGAGTGAAAAGGCAAGCTGGGGAATATATTTGTAACACACATAATTTGACAAAGGGCTCATGTACATAATATATAAAGAATTCCTACAAATCAATAAGACAAAAAACAGATAACCCAATCGAAAGGAAAGACGCTTGAAAGACACTTCACCCTCATGGGCCCATAAACATTTAATAAAAGTACTTAACCCCATTAGTCATCAGGGAAATGCAAATAAAAATCACAATAACACTTTACAGTCATCAAAATGACTAAAATAGAAGGACTGATAATAGCAAGTATTGGCAAAGATGCAGAGAAGTGGCAGCTCTCATATGCTACTAGTAGGAGTGTAACTGCTACAATCAGTTTGGAGACTGTTTTTATTCACTAATTCCACAATTTCCCTCTTTGATATATATCCAACAAAAATCTATGGAGAAGAATAGCAGCATTGTTAATATTTGGAAATCAGGTACAATGCAAATGGCATCAGCTGTAGTGTGATTAAATCAGTTCCAGTATATTGATACAATGGCACACTATACAGTAATGATAAGGAACAATGACAGCCACATGCAACACGTGATATATGTCTCAAACTCCATTTTGATCGTAAGAAAGCAAACATAAGGAGACATACAGTTTGACTCCAAACATATCAAGTTCAAAGACAGGCAAAACTTACCTATGGGGATAGAAGACAGAATTTTGTGTACTTTACAAGAAGGGTAGGGGATAGTGGTTAAGAGGTACAAGTCTGGGTCTGGGTACTCCTTAGGAGCTAATAATGTTCCATTTTCTAAACTAGATAGTGTTTGCATGAGCCTCTTCACTTTGTGAAAGTTGATTGTGCTCCACACTTAACATTTACACACTTCTTTAGCATGTATTTAAAATTTAACAAACAAGTACTCTTTTTTAGTTTAAAATACCAACTGGTTACCTCTGGAGAAAGAGGGCGGTGATTGAGATTTGGGTGGAGGAGAGTTAAACTTTATAATGTCCTCTTGCATTTTAAAATACTATAATGCAAATATTGCAAAATATTAAGATGTAATTAAGTGAAGGGTTTGTTACACAGGTGTTATGTTACTACTAGTCTGCGTTTGCACAAAAACACAAACCAATCAGTGAGGTTATCCTAAATAGTATGTTCGTAGATACCAGAGACACTTCCAGGATCATGCCATCATGACCTCCAAGTGCTCTCAGAGACTCGAGTTGTAGCATGTGAAGGTAGGTGGTGGTGAAAACTGTCTTCATTACATTTCAGAGTATACTTCATCAAGTCCTGGGAGAAACTTCTGCCTGGCCTTAGTGCCTGGGAGAAACTTCTGCCTGGCCTTAGTGCTGGGACTATCTGGGCTTCCCTTTCCCTAAGGGAAATAACAGACATTTTGAATGATCATATTTGGTTCTATTCTTAGCTTTGTATTATTAATTAGAAACCTGAGTCACATCTGGCATCCTTTCCCTGCATTATGTGTTTTGAGTCTGAATCTAAATCTTAGCTTAATTGTACTTATGTTAATTACTTATTGTAACATTAATTATCGCTTGCCCCTATCAACATTTTAAGTTTATTTAATCTTGCGTCTACTTCTTAAAGCCTTCCTGGAATACTAGTTAAAAATATTACGTACGTGATGAATTTGACCAAGTGATTTTTGTTTAGACGTCCTTTCAATCATTTATCTTATGTGTTTGCATACAAGAAGAGATTTTCATAACAGAAGAACTGGTTGAAGAACAAGTGGCACTAAGTACCTTTTCCAGCCACAAATGACACTATTCTGTTCTTTGGAGGGACATGTGAAATCTTGGTGACTCGTACGAGGATAAGCAGCTTTATGAACTTCCACAGGACCTGCAAACCCTTCATCATGGAGAGAATTTACACATGTAGGTACAATTGATTTGGAAGGCAAAACAATTTTTCTGACTCTCTTTTCTGAGTATCTTGTATTGATGTGATTTTTGCAGCCTTATTACATTTGTGTCATCATATTTTATTTTATTAGGATTTTATTTCATCATTATTTCATTCTATTTTATTACATTGATGCATTGCAATTAAGTTATAATTGGTAGACGCTCACTCTGCTTCCTCCTGTTCCCCTATATCCCCTTCATCTGTGCACACACACACACACACACACACACACACCCCTTTAAAATAACCATGCATGATTTGTAAACTACTTCTCACCCCGTTTTCCATTTCGGATGCATTAAAATCACCAAAGTCTATTCTGAAGTTCAAGCTTTCTCAAAGATCAGTGCAGACTTCACTTACCATTGGGTTTTGTTGATCTATCCTTCAAGAAGCTAATTTAAATTTTTCCCTGCTAGGTAATATGGTAAGTCACTACTCTATGTCAATATTTGCTTTAAGTTCTTTTCCACTTGATGGAGTTCATGAGATGTGTAAAGCACTTTCTTGGCTCTTCAATAGTGGGTTATACATGTATGTAAAAATAAAAAGGAAATGAGTGTAAACTTTTCCAAAGGCCTTTCTGAAATGAATGATCATTTTATTATTTTCTCAGATAAAATTAACTCTGTCACTTGAAAGAAATACAACACTCATATTTAATGCAAAGTGTTGAGATGAGAGAATGAAATATGTATGTATTTATAATTCATCATAACATTTTATATTCAATTTTCACTTTGCCAAAATGCATCCATCACTGTATTTTAGAAAACTAGGGGAATTCTTAATACTTTATGAATAAAAGTCTGAGGGGGAGGAATTCCCTCCTGTGGCGATTTTATTTCAATACAAGTCATATCTTTATTTCTTTGATGCAGGCAAAACTTCCAATGAAAAAGTTTCAATGTTGCAACGTCCTCTCACTATTTAAAATATAAGAGCAGTAACTCCTTAGACTTAGAAACACAGCTACAATAGCAACCTCCCACCTCAGAGCCCATCAACTTTAGGACCTGACTATAGGATGACAGTAGTTGGCCAGTGAAAGAATAACATTTCTAATAGTTCATTTTACTCTTCATTCACTTTTGTATGAAATGATAGCATCCCTCTTGGGGATTGGCCTCAATGTATCTCTCTGTAAATTACCATATATCAGTCTTGATTCAATAGACTATAAAATCTAGGTACTTTTTACTGGCAAGAACTTGGAGTATTTTTACAATGGAAAATAGTATTCCACAGCAGGAAACTTTAAAAGAATTACAAGTTATGGAACTACAACAAGAAACTGACCACTTCTTCCCTTGACAAACCCCTTCCCTTATCTTCTTTTCTATATCTTCCATGTACGACCATCTAATTCTGTCAAAGACTGAAGTTGTAAAAAGAAATTTCAACTCAAACTTCTTTGATTCAACTCACATAATTAATTTAACAGTAGTTCAAGCTTTCTTTTTCCTTAAACCACTCCTTTTTCCTAATTGTCTGATTTTCTCATAGGAATTGGAACCCTTCATTTGAGTCCTCTCAGAGCCTGATTTCATCTATATCGTAAAATTGGAGACTACAATACTGGATTGCATATTGAACTTATTCTACTTGAAAGCTTCTTGAATTTGGTTCTTACTGGATATTATATTCCTTTAGTAGCTTAGAAACCATGGAGATGATAGTACAGATATAATCAAGAAGGATTTGTGTCTCCATCCTTAACTATAATAAAGCATCTCTCTCGGAAAGAAAATTGTATTTCCGGAACATTTTTTTAAAAATTATTTTATTGTTGTATTTACTTTAGATATTGTTTAAAGGGTTCAAAACAGAAAGCGGGTTCACTCTTTAAGGAAACTGTGGCATAAATCCAGCCCAAAATTCACACATACACACAGGCAAATCCACATAGAAGTTCAACAAAGAGACATTTAGTGCCAACGAGCTCTTAATAAGGTATAAATGTGAATTCAGCTTGGAAATAAAAAATGGTAGTGTGGTTCCCAGAGGAAAATGTTCACTACTGGAAAAAGATCATCAGGAAAGAGTGACACTGCTGACCAAAGTGTTTTGTATTTTCCATTTTTGTTTTTTCTCTTGCCATGAATGGAAAAACGACAGCAGAAACCAAATAAAAAATAAATAAAGCTAGGGAACTAAAATTGGGACAGAAATGAAGGCAGAATCCCCAGAGCCAGATAACGAGACAAAAAGTTATAGTAAATATAATAATTACTCAATATCTTCATTTGAGCAAGCTAAACTTCAGGCAATTAATTGCCTAGAGCTGTGAATAAAATGTGTGGGTATGGAAGAGATACACTTAAAACTTTTCATTCATGGGTCGGCCGGATGGCTCAGTTGGTTAGAGCACGAGCTCTCAACAACAAGGTTGCCGGTTCAATTTCCACATGGGATGGTGGGCTGCTCCCCCTGCAACTAAAGATTGAAACCAGCAACTGGACTTGGGGCTGGGCTGCGCCCACCACAACTAGATTGAAGGACAATGACTTAGAGCTGATGCGCCCTAGAGAAACACACTGTTCCCGCAATATCCCCCAATAAAATTTATAAAAAAATAAATAAATAGTAATAAGATTCTCTCCCCACCTCCCATGAAAAAAAACAAAACCAAAAACAAAACAAAACAAAAAAACCCTTTCATTCATAAATAAAAAACAAGGCTGAATTAGGTGGAAAGTCACCAACGACGGGAAGATCATCAGCAAATCCAATCACCTTATTAGAAGAGAGAACTGGGGCTTAGAGGAATTCAGTGACGTGTCCAAGCTTACACAGCTTGTTAACGATGGGGCTAGGACTAGAACCGACGTCGACTGGAATTTCCACTGGCACCTTCAATATCTAAAATGTATGTGTCTTTAAATTTTTCATTAATTTGCATTCATTTCACTGTTATGTATTCAGCATTTTCTATGCGCCAGGAATTATGTTCAGTCCTGAGGGTACATAATACAGAAATATTATACAAAAGATAGTCTTTGCAGTCATGGAACTTTATAGTCTTTCAGGAAAATCAACATCAAAGCATTTACAAAATGAATTACAACTACAATGAGTGCTACAAAGCGGTAGAGGGTAATACAAAACTTTTGGAAGTAGCAGCTATTTATCTAGGACTTCTAGTTCTATGGCTCTGCTGAAAATTCTTTCATTAAGGTCACTAAGATACATTTCTTTGCTCATTTTATCCGAACTCTCTTCAACTTCTGACGTTTCTAACAGTTCCTTCCTTCTGTAAGCTCCCTGCTCCCTTGACATGACCTTTTTTTGGTGGCGTTTTATCTACCTTCCAAACAAAGTGATACGAGGGTTTGAGGGATCCAGGCCAAGTTAAGAGAGTTATTACAGAACAGGCTTGTGACTGCAAACCTTGGACGAGACAGGAGCTAAAACACAGCTTTGGGGATCTGAGGCTTTGATGGAGTCAAATGAATAATTGCACTAAACGTTACTGAGAGCACACCGAAGGAGTTATCAAGCATGAAGCCATGGGACGAATAAACAACTTGGAGAACATGAGTACGGGACATGGGGACCGGGTGGAAATTTCCCCAAAGATCTTTATTTTTCCAGAAATGTCTAAAATGGATACACTTTTTCTTATAGTCCAAGGATTCCTAAAGCAAAAGTGAATGTAAAATAACCAATTAAGGAATATGATATCTATTACATAAACTGCTATTAGACATAAAAAGAGGATAATTTAATATTAAAAATATTAAACGTACATGTTTTCATTTCCCCCTAAATAATATTGCCCTGCAGCCCTTCTGCTATTATGGCTCCAAGAAATAGGGGCAAATTATACTTCATAAAAGAATAAGATGTCATGTAACAGAAGTCCCTGCTCGTCAAGAAGTGAGAGTACTTCCAGTTATGGAAAGAGAAAAAGAGATGGAGAAGGAAAGATAACAAGTCTGAGAGATATGTCCTATCCTCTTCAGAGTCAAAACAACCTACAGGTGAGAAAAGTAGATATATCAGACAGGTTCTTTGTATGTGTATTTGTGTGTAAGAGTAGTAGGGGGACAGTAATAAGACAAGAAAAAAAAATACGTTAGAATTCTCAGAGAGAAGGAGGGCAAGCAGGAGAATACTCAAGTAGATGATTCTTTTCCCCAGCACATCCAAGAAGGCTCAGGAGTGGCCTTGCATAGAAGGAGGGAGGGAGGAATGAGCCTCAGAGTGTCCTTTTGTTTTCTTATATCTCGTTGTGGTACAGAAGAGACTCAGACATTTCTGAGGTGCCTCTGCCCATCCAGAGGGCTGAGTTGCAAACTTGCAGGCCTGCCATGGAGCTTCTGTAAGGAGAGGCAAAGTATCCTCAGAGTGTAAACTATGGGGTAAACATCATTAATTAGGGGTAAGATGAAGGAAGTAGCTGAGAATAAGAGGATCTGCATGCCAGCAAGAGTAGAAGTCAGTAAATATAGAATTTACTGCCTGGCTCAGCAATTCCATTCCTAGGTATAGACCCAAAAGAATTTAAAACAGGTGTTCCAATAGAAACTTGTACACAAATATTTATAGCAGCTCTATTCACAATAGCCAAAAGGTACAAACAACCCAAATTTCCATTAAGAGATGAATTGTTGAACAAAAAGTGATATATTCATAAATGGAATATTAGTCTTTAAAAAAGAATGAACTTTGAAAAAATTACGCTGAGTGAAATAAGCCATATGCAAAAGGCCACATATTGCACGATTCTATTGATATGAAATATTCAGAATAGACAAATTCATAGAGACAGAAAATATACTGGTAGTTGTCAGGGGCTGTGAGGGAAGAGAGAATGGGGAAGGACTGCTTATTTGTGAGTATATGCTTTCCATTTGGGGTAACTAAAAAATTCTCTAACTAGAGAGTGGTGATGGTTGCAAAAATTGTAAATGTACTTAATACTAGTTATTTTAAACTTTAAATGGTTAAAATGGTAAATTTTATGATGTGTATTTTATCACAATAACAACAATGACAATAATCATAATAAATAATACCAGTACAAGTAGGGCCTTCTCAGCAGGGCATGAGGGCTAACTCCCCAGTGGAACATTCAGCAAGCTTTATACATGTCAAAGGCACAGAATGTGAATTTCAGTAAGTCAGCTCTTCGTTACTGGGCATCAGAGCTAGACACCCATAGGTGATTAATGGAGACCCAAGAGGGTGAGGACCCTGGGCCCCAACTACCCACCATCAGGAAGGAAAAGTAACCCTTGAAACCAGAAGCTGCCTTGGGAGTGGGAGGATGGGGGCAGGTTGGATAGGAATGGAACTTTGAGTTGCCTTAGTCATTCCGAAATGAGACTATTCACACCGAAAGAAATTATTTTAAACTTGAAGGGTCTAAGATACTGTAATTAGCAAGTTTTAAGTACTTTTTTTTTTTTTTTGATCATCAGCAGGAATGGGTATCTCAGAGTGAGACGAAATAGTTACAGAAAATAAAAAGACCATGTTTTTGTGCATCTCTGAGTATGGTATGTATACTTCAGGTTTGAATGTGATGGAAATCCAAAGCCATCCATGTACAATGCAGTGGTGTATCTAATCCACCTTTTCTGTTTGAGTGACTTTATGATTTTTTTACCTTCATAGTGATGAGGGAAGAGACAGACATGTAAGAAGAGCTCCACCAGTGTCAGTGATTGTGGTGCTACAGCTGCTCTTGAGCAAAAGTCTATCTGACGTGTGTGATGCTTAGGTATTATAGTTGCACAGATATGTAATGATAAAAACCACCACTACTGTGAAATTCCTACAGGATAAAGACTTGTGTTATAGGGTGTAAAACTCTCCAGCATCTCATCTCCACTTTCCCATTGAAACAACTGTTTTTTATGTGATGTGAACTTTTTGATAATGTGAGACCTCTGGTAGCACAATTATCATGTCATAACCCAGAGACCTCTCTCAGAGGTCTTAAAATAGCTTCAGTGATTACTATTGTTACAAATTGGGATGTTTTACATGTATGCATACAGAGTTTAAGTTTTTCTTTTAAGTGTTGCCGAGCTTGATAATGGGCTGGAGTTGCTACTTGGCAACAATCAGAACTGAGTCCCTTGCTGGACAGAGTTCTCAGCCTTATTGTTTCAATGACACCGGTGTCACTTCATTCATTTTAAATATCTTGACCTGCGGGCATTGGCATTCACACTCCTTGCTACAGCCAAACGTGTGTTATTATATCCAATGAAGACGATTACACTGGTGAACCATATGGTTCAGCTTAAGTGGCAAAATACCTGAAATTCTCCATCTCTGGATGACAAACACCATCAAACCCCTAGCTCAGAAGGACTAAAGTCATAGCACGTGTACCATCATCCTTAACACAGAATCATTTACTAACCAAGAGAGCATTATGCACATTGGATTGTCAAGAGCAAAGGGTTATGCATATATAAAACATTAATATAGCGTTGTCATTAACAAGCCTTCTGGAGTTTAGCCAAAGTATCTACAAGACTATTTGATGATGATGCTAATAACTTTGGTACAGCAAAGACAGCCCACAAGACCCTAAATTAGCTAATAACCTTATTGAGAAAACTGAAAAAGCCTGAAGACATTTATTCTAAAAATAGCATTTGAAATCTCTACATTTGTATTAAAGAGCATTCAGTCTTTCCAGCACATAGAGAGTAAAAACGTTAATTTTGAATTAAAGATTTTTAATTTTAGTGCATGGATCTGTGTTTCTCAATAGCTGTAGGTACTTGTAGGAAAATTATGTCTTCCATCCTTCTGGCATCTCTGCTGATTTTGTAGTTTAATTGAACTCTCATTTTCATACAAGATAAAAATGAAACAGAGAGATTAAAACTATTTGAAGGTCACACAGTGACTCAATGAAGAGAAAAAATGAACTGCGTGGCTTTATTCCCACGCCAGTTTTATATTGTGACCCAGTTTTTGTCATTGAACTTTTATTATTTCAATTGCATAGCTATCAATAGTTATGTAGAGACTCATAAAAGACTATTCTTGATGTGATGTAGGAACGGATTTTCTTTCAGGCAATTGATCACTCAGAATTTTGAATGTAAATTCTTTTAAAACTCTACTTTGATTTCTCAATAAGATAATGGTTAATCTCTTGATGGATGGTAATGCAGCATCCTTTATTCTTGGCTTTATGTTTTCTAATAGTTCATTTTGTTACGCTCTCTCCTTACACGTTTTCTTCCACCTTGTCAATAACTACAAATGTTGAACAGCCTGAAGATCTCTCTTACTGGCCTGCTGTCTCCTTGAAAAGTATTAGTAGAAATAAAATGAAAAGATAAAAACCATTTGCTATTTGGTGTAAAATAAACTCACTCTGGGAGATTAAAAAAAAGACACTTCGCAAGATTTACTAGAAAAATCTACTTTCCTGGACATTTCTGGCCAAGGACAAGCTATGCAATCATTTATCATCTCTGAGTCCTATGGGTTATTTACAAATTTCTGGTAAGAAACAAAAATGGGACAGTGGGAAACAGTAAGTGAGACAATGATAAAAACTGAAATTTGGGGCTGTGGCTTGCCTTTGTTCCAGCTGAGACACAGCTGAGGTTTTCCGCTAAGTGTAATGGAAAATAAAAGGAAAGGAATTATTGCCAAGAAAGTAAATATAATGAGGGCTGAAATATATATATATATATATATCTCACATATATAAAATTATTTTCCAAGGAGCTTTTGTGTAAAAGCCTGTCTGATAGTGCACTTCAATACATTTACATCTTGGAATTTTAAGGGGTCTATCAGTGTGCTTTCTGAATGGGTTTCAATTGCACAAATGGTCTCTATCACATGAAAAGCAATACTGTTTTTTTGAAAGGCAATGTGCTTATTGTGCTACCCACATGGGACTATCAGTACCTATTGGCTACCAACAATTACCTTTGAAATGAAAAATATTGTTTGTATCAAAGAACTGTTTGAGTCTAAAGAAAAAGCTTTGCAGCCTGCCAATCATCCTCATATCCTGAGGATTATATTGTTGGGAGTTTTATACAATTTACATGCAGAACCTGGAAATGACTCCAGTGAGTTATATAACCCCATGGGGTGTTTTCACTCTGGTTAGTGTGCACGTCCTGACACGGCTGACATCAGATTCTTTTTGTGGAAGTAGGAACCAATGTCCTTCTATTTTTAGATATCTGAAGTTTGTCCAGCAAATGTTATCATCAGTGATTACTTGGAATGCCTCTTTCCTCCTGATTTCAGAAAATCACCTTTATCAGACCAGCTGGAGATTAAGGAAAATAGCTATTATAAACATCTCCCCAGATTACTGGTTTGGAAAAACAGCAAATAGAATAGTGAGTGTCACCTAGATGACCAGAATAAGTTACCAGGGCTACTACATTTCCAGTAATCAAAACAAGTTCAGGGATTTTTGTAAATCAGTATCTAGAATTCTTTTTTAACCAAGGTTTTCTGAAAAAGCTTTATCATTCATTTTTAGATCATGAAGCAGAGCCAGGTTGTCATTCCAAAATTCATTCCTTACTCAAAAAAATGCATTTATAATTTCTTTATAGTGTGTGGCTGCCATGGCAGGAAACAGCTCTGGAGTCAGAAGACATGCCAATGTCATTAAACAATCCATATGTCTGCCTAATGCATGAAAGTGAGTTATTGTAAAGCTTGATATAAACAGATATGTTATTTGATAAATATATAATAGGATATTTAGTGAAGGTTTAAGTGTTACCAGACACTCATGGGGTCTCCTAGGCATATTCCCAAAGGAATTCTAGTCTTAGCCTTGTCTGAAATTAATTCTGATTATTAACAGAAAGAGACCTTTTATTTTAATCAAAAACATACGGACTTTATATTTCAAACGCTAAAAAGCAAAAAGAGGTAAAGGGGGAAAAGACTGGGGAGATGTAGAGAATATCATTGCTCTAATTTATAAAGTAAAACATATTGGAGTTATAAACATTCACTAGTAGAAGGAGTCACACCACGAGTAATACTTCTGTGTGTGTATGAGTGTGTGGATGTATTTAGTTATATTTTGTTTATGTTTATGACAAGTGTGTGTGTGTGTATATATTAGATATACATGTTTTATAGTATACATAGTATAGTATTTTACTATTTTACATTTTATTTTATTATATCGTATTCCCAAATTATTAAAAAATACAGTGTGACCAAAAAAACCCCCCAAACCGTTTATTCTTTGGGAACCTTATATTTAACTTCATATAAATCCCAAACCATAAACACTGGTAAAGTCAAATCAGTGAATATTTTTACTCATTGGCCGATTGAGCGTTTAGGCTTTTGCTGTGTGCTATGACAAATAGAAAGGGCATTAAAAGAAGAAAATTCAATTCATTCATTTAATTTTTCTGTGTCACAGAACAAGATTCCCATTCTCTGTAGTTTGTTGTGAAACACATGGGTGCCAGTGAGAATAAGCATAATTTGACAGCCATAATTGTGTGAAGCAGTTGAGTTTTGTGAATTCTTAAGAGGACAGGAGATAAAATGATGAAAGCATGTATTTTTTTGCAGCAAGCGGGTGTGGATGCTGCAGACCATGGATGGTAAGTAGGAAAAAGACAAGGTGCTTGGGAGGTCAAATGGGGGTCAAGGTCTGCAGCAGAATCAGCCAGGAGAGTAGGAGTCAGCAACAGGTAGGTTAGCCCTGAATTAGGATGCACACAGCAAGAACAGAGTCTCTGTCATTCTCTTTCCATATTGGTTTTTGTTTCTTTATCTACTTACTACCTTTCCGATTCCTGAAATAAACTAAGGTGTTTATAAAAGCAATGAGTTCAAGACAATTTCTGTGGCAGAGATGAGTGGAAAGATTGGGAACATTTGAGTTCTGTGTTCCAGGTGATGAACAGGCAGGGAAATTCGGCATTTGGTCAGGATATTGGTAACCACGTGGATGGCAAGAGTGGGAAAAACAGGATGGACAAGAAAAACCAGGGGAATTAATCTGGCATTTAGAAATCTATTTAAGAGTACTGGACCCAAATGTGATAAGACAGATGACTGGACTGTAAAAATGTGATAACTCTCACTCCCATCTCTTCTTGGCAAGAAAGAAATTTAAAGCTGAAGCAATGCAATGGCTGAACCCAAAATATTTGATGTGCTTCCTGTTATGTCATGGACAAACCCCCAAGTCTGTTAGGACTTACAGTGCAGGCAAATAGATGAGCCTGAATGAAGTGGGGAAAAAGACAGACATGAATGGGGCATTGTTACTACTATGCTTCCCCGAAAATATGACCAAGCTGGACAATCAGCTCTAATGTGTCTTTTGGGGCAAAAATTAATAAAAGACCCAGTCTTTTATTATATTATATTATACCTGGTATTATATTATGCTAGTTATATTATATTATATTATACTATACATCATATTACATTATACCAGTATTACATTATATCTGGTATATTATATTATATTATATCTGGTATTATATTATATTATGTTATATTATATATTATATTATATTATATTATATTATATTATATTATATTAGACCCAGTCATATATTATAGCAAAATAAGACTGGGTCTTATATTAATTTTTGCTCCAAAAGACACACTAGAGATGATGGTCCGGCTGGATCTTATTTTCGGGGAAACACAGTAAGAAGTAGATGGGAACAGAAAGAGATTGAAGGCAAAGGTACAGGCATGAACTAATGAGAGTATAAACTAAGGACTTAGGAGTGAGAGTAGAGTGCAAAGGAAAAGGAAATCTAAATGGGAATATGTTATTGGCACTGAAATATAACTCTATTAATTTAGAAATGGTCAAGAAGCAGGCTCATCTCTATTCCATCTTTTGCTTACTTTCAACCCCCCCGATTTTTATTCTCATTAGGATTGTCCTAGAAGTAATTATCCTGTGTGTTTTTTGTTTTTGTTTTATTTTCTCTTCTATTACTTTGTAACCATGTCCTGTCATTACTTCGGACCTTCTGTTACAATCTCAGAGATGCTGACATTTTAACATCAGAATTACGAAAGCTGCAGTGTCTATATAACAATTGCTAGGATTATATGACAAACTGATAGTTTCAAGATCCTAAACCTGAATTAATGCCTTGCAATTCTTCACATGAGGTAACATTAAAAAGAAACAAATATATGTAGTTTAATTTTTTATAGTAGGAAGGAAATGTTTCACGGAAGTGCCTTTTCTCCATTCTCTATCAATGTTGCTTTTACATGATGGCCCATAAGCTCAAGAAATAGAATTTCTTTTCATGCATTTATATATATATATATATATATATATATATATATATATATATATATATATATATATATGTCATGCTTTGAATGAAAACAGAAAATTCTGATGCTAATTAAAAGAAATAAAAGCTTCTTCATGTTTAGAGTCATCTCAGAAATGAAAATTGAAGATATTCTCTCTCTCCCCTACCGTTCCCTCACTCTATTGCTCTCTCATTCTCTTTCTTTCTTTCAGTGTTTGTTGATTTCTCAGTGTTCCAGGCTCTCTGTGGGGTATAGGGGAAATTTTACTAAAAAATCACCTAGCACTTTCTCCTATGGAGTGTACAATATATTTAGGAGGAAAGACAATTTAACAGATAATTACAACTTAATATAGGTGCTATCAGAGGACAGTAGTGGGTGCTGTGGCAGGGAGTTGGGGAGTGGAAGGTATCGAGATATGTTTCTTCCTGCAAAAGCATTGTTTAAGTTAAGGGTTGGAGACGATAATTTAGTAAAGTTGGTGTTTGGGGAGAGAGAAGACCATGCCAGGAGTATGAAACATCTTGCACGATCTATGACAGCAAATTTATCCAAAGACCTGAAAGAAGTTCAAACAGGCCCAGGCTGTTGATTGTGATCATTAGGAGAACAGGCAAGACATGAAACTGGAGAGATAAACGAGGGCCAGTATTATCCAGGGAATGTGAGGATGGTTTGATCTCCCAAAGTATATGAATGTAATACACATTTTTTAACAAAATGAAAGGGACAACTCAGTATGTTAATATCAATAGATGCAGAAAAAGGCATTACATGAAAATTAACACTCATTCAGGAAAATTTCTTAGCACATGGGAGACACTTTCTTAATTTCATAACGGGTTTCTCTCAATAAACCTAAAGTAACGTCTTAGTTGACACTGAAACAAAAGGAACACCTTTAAAAGCAGAAACAATGTGCTTTCTATAACCACTATTCTTTTATGTTATAATGGCAGTTGTAGCCAAGAAATTAGAAGCAAAAAAGAAAAAGGAAATAACACATAAAAACTGAAAAAAATAGCAGGGGCCATGCTTTGCTTAGAAAATTTCCTATCCAGGTAATAAATTATTGGATTATGAAGGTTAATCCAACTTTTATATCAACTGAGATGACGATTAAAGCATTTATTTCAATCCCCCAAACACCTCAGTTGATAATATAACTTAAATGTAGCAATAGCTTTGTGTCAGTAAATTACTAACCAAAATAAATGGTCCATGTTTGTCTTTCCTCGTATCTTTTACTATCCAATTTGTCTTTAATTTCCTTGTCAGTTGCATTTCAGTAGTTACTTGATATGTGCATGCAAACTGTGGGAACCCGCCTGTCAAGGTCATTTTTTTATAGTGTGCCCAGTATCTTGTTAAAAACTATGATGACCACAAGGTTTTATTTTAATAGGGTCTTTCAGGAGTTGCACAAGGAATTTTATAACAATGTCCTCCCTTAGATGCAAAAATCCAATCCTAAACAATGGTTTTAAATATTAACAACTATCTTGAATATGTAAACACCACAAAATATATTTCTCTAGGCATCAGCAGCAGTTTGGCCTCTAATTAGTTTTCTTCACCTTGTTAAACTTGTTTGCTGGCATCTGTCACAGTGAGGCCAAACTTCACAGCAAACATTGTAAATCTTAAATGTCACATGTACTCTCCATTTTATATAAATAATGTTAGATTCATAAGAAGTACATTAGAGGAACAAATGTAGTATTAGAGGAAATCCACAGGATTATGTATTTAAACTCCTTGTTACACTATTTATAAAATCTGTAACATAAGTAAGATTGACTTCTTTAAGGCTTAGTGTATCTGGCATTATCTGTACAATGTGCACGATAACACCTATTTTATATAAATCTGGTGAGGATTAGTCAACAGTGACTGCTACTTGGGCTAAAGAAATGGTAGTCCCTTCCCTTTCTTCTGTCTGCATATAGCATCAAATAATAACTCATGCCATAGCATCAAACCCTTAGCATGCTTTCCAACCTCTCAAATTAGCCCTTGAATTAAAGGGAACAAAGCATAATACCCTAAACGAGGGCCACCATTAGGAAGGAATGCTCCAAAGATATAATTTTCGTGTGGTTAGGGACCATGTCTTTTTCTGTTCATTACTGTGTCCTCACAGAACACATTGCCTGTTCCAGCGAGGCTTAATAGAAATTCACTGAATAAATGAATGTGTGAACAAACTATGAGGGATCTTGAATATCACCTAGGACAACCACTTTATATATTTTACAGAGATAAAATTCATCATTTTAACAATTTTAAAGTGTACAACTCAGTAGCTCTTAGTACATTCACAAAGCTGTACAACCAACAACACTATCTAATCCAGATTACTTTCATCACTCCCTCCCCCAAACAAAAACCAAAGGACCTGGTACTCATTGAATAGTTACATCCCATTCCCTGCTCCTCTGAGCCCCGGCAATTGCTAATCTGCTTTTTGTCTCTATCGACCACCTTATTTTTAATGAAGGGAAACTGAGGTCTAGGGACATCACATGACTCCCCAAGTTACAGAGTCAGTAAACCTCAGAGCTGGCATCAATTCCAGTTTGACGCCCTGTCTAGATCATTGCTGTGCATTGTTTTACATGTAGATCATTTGAGCAGCTTCTTCGTTAGGAAGTGTCACTCACTTTTCCCCTTCCTTTCCAGAGTGGTACAAGACAATAATATTTCTCCTGACTTTCTCTGCTGAAGTGGATGATTGAAGAAAGGCTCTCCATTTGCTAAAATGTGTTCCAAGAGTAAATAACACACTGTGTCTGGCACTGTTCAAAGTTCATTACAAACTTGAGCTCATTCCATCCTCACTACACCTATGATACAGGGAATAATATCCCTTTTTTCAGGTGAGGAAATCACAGTACAAAGAATTTAAGTGACTCACCCATGATCACACAGCTAATAAATTAATAAGCCAAAGATGTTAATAGCATTTAATTTTCACAATGGGAGGGATTGGAAGTAACATAGATTCAGGGAATGTGGAAAACAACGGTTAATCAGTGCTCTGCACCATAGGCTTTCTCAGAGCTGTCAATCATTCAATTGCCTTTAATTGATTAATTATGAATTTCTGAGAGGAAAATATAGGATGTAATATTTTTCAAACATATTTGAGCAAAGGCACTTTTGAAACCAATTTATTGATTTAAAATTTACTTGCTGTAGGTAAACTCAGTTTAAATAAATAGTTTAATGAGTTTTGACAAATGGAGCCACCACCATAATTAAGACAAAAACATTCCGTTCCTCCCTTCCCAGAGAATGTCTCCACCCCTGGCCTCAGACAACTGCTGATCTATTTTCAATCATCACTATAAATTAGACTTATTTTTCCTAGAATTTCTTATATGGAGTCATTAAGAATGTACTCTTCGCATCTCTCTCCCTTTACTGGGCATAATGATTTTGAGATTCATCCATGTGTTGCTGTTTTATCAGTAGTCTGTTCCTTTGACTGCTGAGTTCTTTTATTACATTGTTATGGAAACATCACAATGTGTCTATCATTCACCTTTCAATGAATATTTTTGTTTTGTTTTACTTTGATGGAACATCTTCCACTTTGCAAATCATTGTCATGGATCCTAGATAATGTCAGGTTTTTAGATACTTGTCTACTCTTTTGGAGAAGTAGAAATCCTTTCTGTGATGTAGGCAACAGTTCTCTTGGTCATGTGGCAGCTGTGACATGGAAGGAAAATAAAACAGCTGGGGAGTATCTTCTTCATGTCTGACATTTTGTTGGGCATTTAACATACCTTGCCTCATCTAATCCTGGAATGTCAGGAAGTCATTCTCAGGACCACGGTCAGAAAGTATTTGGAGGAAAGGATATATGTATGTGTGTGTGTGTGTGTGTGTGTGTGTGTGTGTGTGTGTGTACATGTATGAGCCCACATTGTATTAAATACACCAGAGAAGTAAAGGAAATCATAACCTGTGTCTGGACAAATTGAGCAGGTTTTGTGACAGAATGTTAATCTAGCTTCGATTGGTAGATTGATGGGAAGTGTTTTGTTGAATGTAATTAATAAATATGAAGGATTACATGTTGAGTCTGATATCTGTTGACCTTGTAATTCTACAGAACTTACAGGCAATAAAATGTCCCTGTATGTTGTACTGAATCTGTGTCTTGTTTTCACAATTATCTTTGTAACCAATCTTACTCAGCTACCATTCCAGAGAGCTCCTCTTCCGTATTACAGCACTAATAAATTAGGGGTTCCATAAGTGCCTTTGTTCAGATTCATTTTCTTCTTTCAGTTAATGAACAGCCATCTGCAGCTGCTCCTCGATCTTAATCCATCTGCGTGGAGATGCCATTGTCATATACAGCATTCTATAAATACTGCTATGTTGACAAGCTAACTGCAGGGGGGGGGAGATACTTTTATTATTATTATCCCTGATTAGGAGAGAGTCCAGATTGACAACACAAGGGCTCTGAGGTCCCTTCTCTTCTGTAAATTGTCTGTTCACATAATTGTATTTCTAGTAACCATATTACGGTATGCATTACAATCATCATTGTGGTTGTTATTTGTTATTCATTGAGTACCACTTATGCATTCTGCAGTGTATAAGGCACAGCACGTCAGAAGACAGAGTTCATGCTTGAAAGGATTAAGTATTCTTATTGTAAAAAAGAATTTTGTCAGCTTAACGAAACTGAGTTGTTAACATAGATACGGTGCCTGGTGCCACGTTTACATGTCAGGAACTATAGCAAAGGAGTTGAGTTGCACCATCTACATGTCAGTGCTCCTCTTACACAATGACATTGATCTGAAGTCGCAGCAATGCGTTAGAAGAGAAATATCTTCATTTAGATTCAGAATAGGGATGCTTTTTTAATGAGACAGCTTGAGAGATGACAAGTTCACAATTAGCGGGAAGAACTTTCATTATCAATGACTTAGGCTATTTCTATCCAGAAAACTGGAAGAGAAGGCTAGGCCCCGGTTGGTTTTGGGGGTAAATCCATTTACTGTGCACCTAATACATGCAAATCAGCTTATTGGGTATTGGAAACACAGTTGTGACCAAGACAGACAAGGTTCCTACCAATGGGGAGGTTGCACTCTAGTGGACCAAGACAGATATTGAACGAGGAAGCAGAATTGTGATGGGGCAGAAGAGCAGGCTGCTGTGAAGCATAGAATGGGAGGACCCATGGCAGAGAGGCATTCGAGCAGTTGACTTGTAGGAGGTTGGGTCACGGCCCCAAAAGGTACGTCTGTGTCCTAATCCCCAGCACCTGTGAATGTTACCTTATTTAGAAAAAGCATCTTTGCAAACGTAGTAAGAATCTTGAGATAAGGAGATGATTTTGGATTACTGAGTGAGCCCCTACATCCAATAAGTGACCTTAGAAGAGAAATGGAGAGGGAGATTTGAAACAGCCTAAAGAGAAGACACAGGTAAGAGGATGAGGCAACGTGTGGCCAAGGAGACAGAGATTGGAATGATGGGGCCACAAGTCAAGGAGTGCTTTTAGGTGTGAGGTGCTGCAATAGACAAAGAATGGACTGTCTCCTACCTGAAGCCTCCAGGGAGACTGTGACCTTCCTGATACTTTGCTTTTGGACTTCCAGCCTTCGGAACTGTGAGAGAATAAATTTCTGTTGTTTAATCCTTCCTGTTTATGGTAATTTGTTGCAGCAGCTCTAGGACACTACTACATGGCCTATGATCTATTTCTCCAGTTACCAGGATGGGGGTTGGAGGTAGTTCTGAGGAAGCAAAAAAAGACAGGTGACCACTTATAACCTTCTAATCTCCTTTAAACCTGGTAAGTAGACCTCTAGGCAAATAGACCAATGGTATTTGCTACTATAAGAATCCTTAACTAGGGCATCTTCTTGGGAGTATGTCTTGGATTTAGGCTCATTTATGGTAAACAAGTCTACAATCTATGGATCTATGAGGCATGGCTCCCCAGAGAATGTACACCTCCCTAAGGGTACAAAATGTATGTTTCATAACTTAAGTATAAATCTCAGATGTAGTCCACATTTAATATTCTGGGTTAAAAAGTGCATCCCTGGGGCAGGATGAAGGGAAGGACGTGGGAGGGGCAGAAGAACTCTCCAACCTCCCTCCGATTTGTCTGCGACTTTTCAGTGCTTGCATTCTAGAAACTATTAGTAAACCTCAGAGTAAGAGATCTGATTTGTGTGAGAATGATTTGACAAGCTGAAACCTAATAAGCCTGAGACAGGGGCCTAGTGAGAATTTCCTCTGAGAAAGTTATGCATAAACTGACACCGGGAGAATGTATACTTACTAGCCTATGTGGTAGGCAGAATTCTGAAATGATCCCCAAGATTTTCCTTCCCCTGCTGTGTACATCCTGTAAAATACCCCCTTTGAATGCAGCCAAAGACCTGTGAACTTTGACCCGATTATATGGCAAAGATGATGGGATGCCAGTCCTGTGATTCTGGGCTCTCTTTCTCTCTCTCCTTCTCCAATTCTTATAAACTACTTCCTTCCCTTGCACTGCAAACCCTGGAGTGCTCACAGTTTCCTGCTGGTACTACAGTAATTCCTACAATCATGCATCAACCCTTGTTGCTTTTTCTAAACCCTGCCCACAATTTTTCAAATAGATCCTTTATTAAAATTTCTTCTGTTTCCTGACAGAAGTCCGACCAATCCATGCTCAGTTTTAGACATATTGATGACTGTAAGACATCCCAGGGGGAATTTAGATACATGAGTCTGGAGCTCAGAAGCAAAGTGTGAACTGGAGATATGAATATGGATGTTACTAGCATAAAGATAATAACTGGAACTTTGGCAACTGACTAGATTTAAGATGGAAGCATAGAGTTAAGACAAAAAAAAAAAGCTTAAGAGAGAGCACAGAGTTATAATATTTAAAGGCTGGTGGAAAAGCAAAGGTGAATTAGTAGAATTAGCCAGTAAGATAAAAGAGAAACCAAGAGAAAAAGATGTCATAAAGGAAAAAAAAAATAGTATTAGTAGGCTTGGGCTGCCGTAACAAAACACCATAGACTCATAGACTACGTAGGTAGCTTAAACTACAGAAATTCATTTTCCATGGTTCAGGAGAATGGGAAGTCTGAGATCAAGGTGCCAGCACAGTTAGTTTCTGGTCAGAGCTCTCTTTGTAGCTTGCAGATAGCTGCCTTCTCACAGTGTCCTCACATGGTAGAAAAATTGGAGCTACAGCTCTCTGGTGTCTGTTCTTATAATGGCACTAATTCCATTATGAATGTCCCACCCTCACCACCTCATCTAAACAACCACCTCACAAAATCCCCATTTCCAAATACCACCACACTGGGGTTAGGGCTTTAACATATGAGTTAGGGGAGGGGGCACAATTCAGTCCATAGCAGGATTTAAAATGGGGAAATGGTTAACTGTGTCAAATGCTGCTGAGAAGCAAGTTCCAGAGGACACCAACAAGTAATGATTGGATAGTACAATGTAGATTATGCATTTCATAAATATGTATTGACTTAATTTTATATAGTAATTTACTAGGTGTTAATGGCATCTAAAGTAACTCAGTTCTCGAGCTCATGAAATTTCCCATCCAGCTGCAGAGTCAGTCAAGTCATAAATATATATCAATTTAAATGCAGCAGTAAAATAAAGAATTAGTACAGAGCTCTATGAAGGTCTGAAAAAAAATTCAATTCTTATTTATTGCAGTTTATTTAGATGTCAGACATCTAACATCAATACCTATATTACCTCATTCAACTTTTTGCAAAAATGCTACAAGGTAGGTATTAGTCCCATGATACAAGAAAGGAAATTGCGACTTAGAGACAATAAGCAATTTTCTATGACCTATGGCTACTACATGAAACAGCAGAGATTCAAGTCCATTTGACACCAAAAACCCAGGCTCTTAGCATGCATTTCAAGGTATAATTCATTAAAACAACAATGTTTTCACCTAGTTAAGAATGACTCATACATAATCTATGGATTCTACATACTTCTTGGAGGCTTTTAAAAATACTTTTTGTATCGAAATAATTATAGATTTATAGGACGCTGCAAAAGCATAGAAAGATCCCAGCTTCCCTTCATTAAGTTTCCTCCAATTGATACATTTTATATATCTATAATTCAGTATCAAAACCAGAAAGTTGACATTGATACATGTGTATGTAAATTCTGTCATTTTATCACATCTGTAAATTCATGTAACCATTACGACAATCAAGATACATAACTATACCATCACCATGAAGATTTCACTCATGCTATCCCTTTATACTCACATTTGCCATCCATTCTCCCATTCTACCATCCATAGGAGTTATGGATGCATAACTCCTAGCCATCACTAATCTGTTACCATCTCTATAATTTTGCCATTTTGAAAGTGTTCTATAAACAGAATCAAACAGTATGGAACCTTTTGGGATTCGCTTTTTCCCATTGGGCACAATGCCCCTGAGATCCACCCCAGTTGCTGCATGCATCAACAGTCCATTCCTTTCCACTACTGAGTAGTATTTCAGTATTTCACGATATACCACAGTTTGTCTAACCACCCAGTATGGCGCTATTACAAATAAAGCAGCTATGAACATTCTTGAACAGCTGTTTGTGTGGACATAAGTTTTTATTTCTCTGACATAAATACCCACAAGAGCAATAACTGGCTTATGTGGTAAGTATATGCTTAGATTTTATTTTTTTCTTTTAAGACATTGCCAAACTATTTCCCAGAGTGGCTGCATGACTTTACAACATTCCCGTCAACAACGTATGAGAAATCCAGTTTCTCAACCTCTGTAGCAGCATTTGCTATTCTCATTATTTTCTAATTTTAGCTGTTCTAATAGGTATAGAGTGATATCGCACTATGGACTTAATTTTCATTTCCCTAATAGCTAGTGATCTTGAACATATTTTCGTGTGCTCAGCTGCCATGCCATCTGTAGATCTATTTTGGTGAAATGTCTTTTCATATCTTTTGCTCATTTTCTAATTGGATTGTTTGTTATTTTACTGCTGAGTTTTAAGAGTTCTTTACGTACTCTAGGTACAAGTTCTTTGTCAGATATGTGATTGACAAATATTTTCTCCCATTCTATAGCTTGTCTTTTCATCTGCTATCAGGGTCCTTCACAGAGAAAAAATTTTTTAATTAATTGCATATACGTGTATATATTGTATGTATATATAATCTTCATGTACAAAACTGTAGAAACATCAACTAGGAGTCTTTTCCACTGACACTGTCATTTGGATCAGAAATTCTGCTAATGTTTACAAGTCGTGCCTTGGCAATAGCACATGAAATAGCAAATGTCATGGTTTATTCTATATCAGGCACTTTGGAATAATATGCATCCAAATGCAGAGGCATGTGAGCAAGTTGCTACTAATCCATGTAAATTGTACATTAAGATGGCCTATACGTTGTAAGATTTTTGAAACACTTTTATTCAGGATAGTAACTGTTTCATAAACAGCATGAGAGGGATTTTCAGAGTCGGACATTAAGTAAATTGGAAGGTGGCATTCAGAGAGATTGAAGTTATACAATACAATTTCATACAATTTCTTTAGGTATCAAAGTTTCTAGGAAATAGCTGTGCTAAATTTCATAGTAATCTAAATACATACATTGGAAAGCAATGTCTAAACTTTAAAGAACTGTATTCTATAATGTGCATTTGAGAACTATCCTAAGGGTAACTCTGTGGGGTGACTAGGTTTATTGTAGTAATAAACTGAAAATAAAGACAACTGGCTAGCTTTCTAAGTTGTTTGGTTTATTTTATTTTTCTTGATTGATTTAAATCTCTTTAAGAGTGCTAACGTAAAACAAGAAGATGCGTATTTTTCCTTCTAAGTTTTAGATTCAGTGTTATTAATTCTAGGTTTCGAATAATAGATGAACTGTATATTGTCACAATATGTGGTATTGCTTTAATTACTGTCTGGGTAGAAAAGCAGCTAATTTAAGTCTATGCATGTCTAATCTCTTTATCTCTATTTGCTGAAGGGAAACAGTTTTCCTTGGCATTCTCTTAAATATATATAATCACAAAGACTAACTCCAGGAATAATAACATGCTCTAAATTCTAAAATTACTTTGTCTCTATAACTTCAATATCTTATTTCAAATATCCTCTTAATATCCATCTAGAAGAGTTGTCCAAATTTTTAATTTATTAATAAGCTGTGAAGTATTCAGCACTCTCTTGCCAGGTTCCCCCCCCCCCCACAAAATGCTTGTTTGAACTATAAAAAAGAGGTAATTTTGAAATTAATGGATTTTTAGTATATAAAATATTCCACAAAGCTACTCTGTTTTATCTCCCTTTCTATGAGCTGACAGCTTTGGACAAAGAAATTTCTATGGCAGCAACTGATTTGCAGAATCATCCAAGACCACCACCCTTTCCATGAGGAAGAGGTCAGCAATTAGATAAGGTGCTGGTGGATTGACCTTAACACCAGGGGCTGTCCAGCTGGGGCTCAGTGTTCATTCCATTCTTTCAATTAAGTTCCTAACAGATTCTTGAGGAAATAGGGGGAAAGGGCAGACTGGCTTGAAAATCAGAACATACAACAGAGGGCATAAAGCACAGGAACCAAAATGTATTCCAGATAAGTCTTTCTAAAATCAGCAAACCAATGTGTCGTGGAAAGGGCAGACTTACGAATGACAAAACAATATCCTCTCAGCCCAATGATATAATTATTTACTTTGGTGAGTGGCATTGAACTCTAGGAATATATTTCATAAATTAAATACTTGTAATAAAACATCAACCCAATTTATCCCAAGAATGTCTGTTGAATCTCTCTCTCTCTCTCTTTTATGGTGGGAGAGTGAGGCTAATGGCAGTTTGCCATGGTTATGTGATATCCTGGCAAGAAAATGCCTCGTTTTATATCACAAACATATGGCCTGGTAATGGTTTTATATTATATTCCTTTAGTGTTTTATTCCCGTTTTTAGGAGACCTCTTCTAGACAAGAGCAATATGTTTTCTTGTCGACCTATCACATCAACTGTTAACACATGTCTTTACTTTTAGAGTTCGCAATGGTTAAAAAGTTAAAATTTAACCTTATATTATGTGTGACCTAAATTTTGATTATGCAGTGAAGTTGCTCGCTCGTGCTCCTCTGTGTTGAAGTTGCTGTTTCTCTGTTTTCCTTTCAATTAAGGAATTCTCTCCCTATTTGCAATGGTTAATGTTCCTCAAGTTACAAGTGACTAAAGAGAAATGTGTGCAAAACGTGGCAACCAGGATGGTAAGATGACTCTAAACTTCAAGCTGCAAACTAGCGTCCCGTACGCCAAATCTGGCTCACAGATGTGTTTTGTTTGGCTTACAGAGTGTTTAAACTTTTTTTTTTTTAATTAGTTGCCAACATTTAAAACTTGGGAGATTTCAAATAGAAGTCCCGAGTTCTTTGAGATCTCCCAGGCAGCCCTGACCCAGACTTGCACACAGCAACAGCTGCTTGATCCAGGTAGCATCTGCCCCGTCCCTTGGGTGTTCCTTCTCCTGCTCACCTCAGTCCTACCCAACATGCTTTCACTTGTCACACTGGATCTCCTGCCCCTGTCAACATCTGAGTTTGGGACTCCTCTTTTCAACTAGGTTATATGAGGCATTTGGAAAGAATGGGTGGCTTGTGACCTTGAGAAATAAATAATCATGAAAGACAAGTTGTTCTCAAATACCTGAAAGACGGTGCCTGGGGGGAAGTGATTACAGGAGGAGAGTACTGTTGCCTCAGTAGGTAGAAAAAATAGAGAGGAAGGCAAATGTGGCCTGAATGCAGCAGTTACATCTGGAATGACAGCAAGCCAACCAGAAAAGGAGTGTGCTGCCCTGGAAAAGAGAGACTCCCACTACGGGTAGTGCCCACATAGGTGTGGGCGTGGCAGGAAGTTCAACAGAAGGGCTGGCTGGAGAGCTGACCGGTGATCACCAAGACCTCTCCAGCAACATGAATCTATGAAATTGGGTTTTTAAAATCATCCTATTTGGAGCTATAAAGGGCGGGCTATGGTAACTGTGAAAACAAATTCGAATTGAGGAACATTATAGGAGCACAGAGGTCTTTGACACATTTTTGGACTCTGGGATAAGGCTTAGGGAATGTCAACATGATTCTTCTGAATCACAGGCAGTGCCCTGATCATATTTGTTTCAGAGTGTTACTCTCTAGTCATAGGGCATTTGATTTCCTTTCTAATAACACATGGCAATCAGATGTACAGTTTTTCTTTTGGGAAAAAACATTGTTTAAAAACAGTAACATCAGCACAACTGTCAGGAAGAAAAGCACAATAGTTTTGAAAATCACTCTGAAGTTTTTATTTGGTGAAGGGATTAAAGAAAGAATATATAATGCCCCTAAAGTCTTTACAAACCACTGGGGGGAAAAAATAAAAGAACTACAATAATTGCTTTGCAAAGAAACAGTTATTGGGAAAGCATCAGATTGATGTGGGCATGAATAGGTTTCAGCCTTTTCTCTGTTAAAGTTTTGCCTTTTTACATGTGCGTACCGTGTTTCCCGAAAATAAGACCTAGCCCAACAAGCAGCTCTAATGCATCTTTTGGAGTAAAAATTAATGTAAGACCCGGTATTATATTACATTACATTATATTATATTATATTATATTATATTATATTATATTATATTATATTATACCCGGTCTTACATTATAGTAAAATAAGACCGGGTCTTATATCAATTTTTGCTCCAAAAGACTCATTAGAGCTGATTGTCCGGGTAGGTCTTATTTTCAGGGAAATACGTTAGATCAGGGATTGGCAAACTAACAGCCTGCAGGCCAAATGCAGTCCACACCCTGTCTTTGTAAATAAAGTTTTATAAGAACAAACCATTCCTTCACATATCAGAAAGCCATTCCTTTACATATCGTTTATGGGTGCTTATTTGCTAAGATACAAGGACTGTTGAGTAGTTCTAACACAGTCTGACTTGGAAAGCCTAAAGCATTTACTATCTGGCACTTAACAGAAAAAGTTTGCTGACTGCCTAACTATTTATACCACTATTTCTTGTCAGAATAATAAAAAGCCAAGTGAGATCTTTGTGTTGCTATAGAAGAAAATGCCATATTCTCCTGCTTTGGTGGGAAACAAAAGACAGGTTTTCTATCAACTTCTGACTGCTGTGTCACCTTATACCTACTGACACACAAAATGCAACATCTTTTTCAGTTTCTCACAAAGACTTCACTCATGCAGACGTATAAGTAAGCAATGTAGACTTTCACCAAAGTGTTTGTGGGGAAGGGTGCAGGTGGAAGAGAGGCATTGCATTTCCCGTAGTAAACAATTTTAAAATCCCTTTTAAAATTATCTTCAGAGCTCTTTGTGCCTGAAATTTGTGAAACTCAGTGAATGAAAGTCTCATACCAATTTTGATTATCCCCATGATAAGCGAGAGGGAGCAAAACAGGAAGCTTATTTTCTTACCAGAATTGACTTCATTTCAGTTTTCAATTTCATGTGGACAACAGTAGAGGATACACCAATTGCAGTTTAGAATCTGTTTATAAACCGGTTAAAATGCAGTGATCACTAATATAGAGGACTGATCTTGCTCACTAATGTGACATCTCCTAGTTCCCTTAACATATTTTGCACACATTCCAGAAAAGTAACAATAGTACTTGTGAGGCTGAGATTTACAACACTAACAGTTATCCTAGAAATCACATTTGGATGATAGAAGGAGAATGTACTCGTATTGTTGCTAAATATAATTTGTATATATAGCATAGTCAGTGGCTTTTGCACATAATTTAAATATACCAATCACTTCTGTTGCTGGTGGTTTGTCAAAGAAGATGTGAAAAACCCTCTGGCTCCAACACTTGGAAGTACTAGATAAGATAAAAACATCTCTTTAAATGAAAAGCCTAACTCAGGAGTGAAGGAAATCCACAAGATCCGAAAGCCAAGAGAGGTGTCCCAAGAGTTCTCTCTTATCTTTCTTTAGGCAGCACATGGCTTCCTGGACCTCTCCCAGGGAATGTCAATTTCTCCTCTCTGTTATGCAGAATGCTTCAGCTCTGACCAAGTCCCTTACCATCACAATTCCATACCGAGTTTCCTCGGAAAGAAAAGTTAGCTCTCTAAAAGAGGGCACCCACTTCAGAAGGTAGTTTTGTGACCTGTGCCAGATTGACATTTTGCCATCTCCTTAACACCATCCCAAGCAGTGGTTTCAAAATATGTCTCCAAACAAATGCAATGTTCCCCCCAATAATAGACCTGTTATATGGAATTTCCTCATTATTTTCCCGAGTTGGAGAACAGATCATTCTGACTAGGTGAAGGACAGTTTTTTATGAGGCAAAGCAGGTATTGCTTGGTGCCTCTCTCGCATGAAGAGAGGGAGGACTCTGAGAGAAGCAGCGTGCTGGGGGCAGAGCTGGTCAGCACACAATGACTTAGAAGCCCTCCCTTGCATCAGCTCCAAACCTTTTCTTTACCACTTCCAGATACTGATGGAAAAGGGTCACTGAAGATGACTTTGTAGGCTAATGTCTACCAAAGTACAGTCAGTTTGAATGGAGAGTGAGGGACTGGAAATTTTGAGAACACAGCACAAACACAGAATACTGTCGGTGTCAAGAGGGACTTTTCTGGAGTCCAAGTGAGGCAGGAAATACCTTGAGATACCAATGGGGAATTTGGGAATATCAAGGGTTATGTTAAAATACTTAAAGTTTCTGATACCGAGCTTACTTTATTTTGACTCACTCTTGAGATTTTAGCTCAAATATCACTTCTTTAAGAAAGAGTTTCCTGACACCACCCCAAAAGCTGACAGAGCCTTTTGTTATTCACTCTTGAATTTGTTTCCTTAGTGTCACTTGTGACCACTGTAAATGCATAATTAATTAATTGTGCAATTTGTGTTTAATACACATCTGCTCAAGTTCCATGAAGGGGAACACTTTGTCTGTCGTGTTCATGGCTCTATTTTCAGTGCCTAGCACTTGCCAGGCATAGAGTTGGTTTTGTTGAATGAAAGAGCTATAAAATTATTGCAATGATATGATTACCGCTATTATAACATTGCATCTGTTTACAATGCACCTTTGTGCAGTATTTTCAAGCTTTAATAAACCACCATCCTGTAAGGAACATATTATACATGCTGACATGATACGTACACATATACACACAAAATTAAACAACAAAAAAAGTTGCTGTAAACAATACTGACAATTATCACATGCAAGTCATTCTAAAATTTTCTAATCTCTTCTGTTTCAGTTTTTTAAAGTGCTTGTCATGATCCATCTCAATTGATTTCATGACCTATTTATGAACTGTAACCTACAGTTTGAAAAACCCTGCCCTGGGGCACTTCCTCATCATAAGATGCAACTGAATATTAACTGTGTCTAAACTTTGCTTTTGTTCATCTGTTTCTATATATGTCACAGGGTTTAGACAACATATTCTTTGTAGATGTGGCAAAATGCTTGTTAAGGGTTCCAAAACTCTTCAAGTGAGCAGTTGTCAATACCCCACTGTGGGTACTTACAGGCAGGGGGCGCTGTGGGGAAGAGGGCCCAGCATGCCAAAGCCCACAGTGTCCTAAGGTCATAATTTACTTGTTGGAAGTGTAATTTACCTGACATTCTGACTGTACATTTATAATTAGGTCTGGGTTTCTTGCCTAGTTTTACTACATCAGACTAACATATGCTGTGCTACAGATGGGAGTCCCAGGTTATATAGCATCAGGGGCCCTAGGGTCTTGTGATTCCAAATTAAACTTGGGTGTGCATATAAACCATGCAAATTACACTATGGCCACATGTTCAACACTGCCACAAAGAAATCAGGCAACAAGCCTAGAAACAAAATGCATTGAGGACTGCCTCCCCTTGCTGAAAAAGTTTTCATTAGGCTTGGAGATTGAGGAGTTTTGAAAGTAAATACTCAATTCAAATTGCCATGACTAGACGCACATGTGTCGTTGGCCACCAAAACAGTCTGGGTGTCTACGCGTGTTCTGCAACGCTCGTCCACATCAGTAGAGCGGGAGTAAACTTAGTGAGCTGACCCGAATTTCTGTGAGCTCAGAATCTGGAAAATGTTTTCATCTGTGGATGGCTTAGAGTTGTACTCTTCTACAGGTGATGTTGTATTCGCGGGTGGAAGGCTCCCTGTTCTTCCTCCTGCCTGGGTGACGTTCAAGTCGGCTAAGACCTCTCTGCTCAGAAGTTATCCCAAGCCTGGGTCCATGTGAAAGAGCTCATGCTTTCATAGCATGAGACTGGCTGTAGGAGATCCATGAGGACCTAGCACACGGGTGTGTTAGCTTCACTCTCCTCTTCCCTAGGGTGTCATGCCTTAAATTTGTGCGAGTAAACTTTGTATTGAGAAGTAAATCTTGTAGGTAAGCTTTGTATAGCAAAGTGCAGAAATCATTAGTTAAATAAATTTTACAGAGTGAGCATACCCATATAATTAGCACTCACATCAAGAAACAAAACATTTCTAGTTACACTAGAAGTACAATCCATGCCTCCTTCCAATCATGATCTGTTCCCCAAGGGTAACTATTATCCCTCCACTAATATGATAGATGATGTTTCCTTATTTTTGAATTTTATATAAATGGATTATTGTGGAATGTACTTCTTTAAATATGGCCTCTGTCATTCCATTTTATGTTTATGAGATTCCTCCGTGTGGTTGACTGACTGTAGTTGTTTGTTCATTATTACAGCTGTGTGGCACTTCACTGGATGAACATAACACAATTTTTATATCCAGTCTATTGTTGATGGACATTTTGGTTGTTTCCAGTTTGGAGAAGTTATAAATAATGCTGCTATGAATATTCTTGCACATGTCTTTTAGTAAATCTATGTACATATTTCTGTTGCTATATCTAGGAGTAGAATTGTTGGAACATAAGATATGAGGATACTCAGCTTTAATTGAAATCTCTGAATAGTTCTCCAAAGTGGTTGTACTGATTTAAACTCCCACCAGCAGGGTATGCAAGGCCCAATTGCTTCATATTGTCCGTCGTTTTAATTTTAGCCACTCTGGTGGGTATTTTTAATTTGCAGAGCATGGACTTTTAAATTGGACAGATATGACTTTTATTCTTGTTGTGTCATGTTTTAGCAGTTTGTGTGGCCTCAACAAGTCATGTTTCCTCTCTGAATCTTGTGTTTCTCATTTGCAATGTGGCAATAAGTTATTGCAAATGATAGGAGAGTTGTAAATGATAAGAGTAAATAATGTGTGTGAAATCATTATTGTCTTAAGTACTTACCATATACCACTATGCTACGTATTTACCTACACCAGTGAGCTTAAGACTTAGCATTTATGAACTCCACCAGCTATACTAGCTACATTCCTACCATCAGACTTATAAACACCTGGCCTTCTGTAGAGAAGATATTCGGGGTTAGTCTTGCCATTGTTCCAGAAGATTGGACTGCTCAATCTCCCAAGACTAAGAAGGTAGAATCTAGTGCTTTATAGCCATTCAAAGCTGTACCAAGATGTTACAGGGGCACCTGTGATTTGGTTATTTGTGCCTTCTATTTCAGAGCTCAAAAGTCCCAATGTCACATACCAGAATCATGACAGAAACAGCTTGGAGAAGACCAAGGAACTAGCAGGTGAAGACATGAAGTTCTATTTTTTACCAAATTAAGAACAAAAAACAACTGTTTGGGGGCATCAATCATGCTTTCTAAATGGTTTTAATATAGAGTCTATGTATGAATGTACTCATTTGTCAATACTTCACCACATCTTCTGCAAAGAGGTGTCATGTTGCTTTAAGAATTGAACAGCAAAGTTGTTTATAGTCTGTCTTCTTGTCCAATATGGAAGCTAAAATAAGCTTTCAGTTTTAGAAGAATGAGCCTATGATTTTTAAAAGACGTGGAGAAACCTTTAGGTTGGCAGATCTCTTTCAACAATTGGCATATATCCAATAGCCAGGGCTTTGTCTACACAACAGGAAAACAAACATTTAAGCAGAAAATAAAACATCAGAGAGAATTGTAGTTGTAAGCTAAAAGTGTACCCCTCGTTTTCCTTCTATCACTACTGTATTATTGGTAATGGGAGGAAGAGAAAGTCATTTTCATGCTTTGTCACTGGCTGTTAAGGATCCACTCCCATTTGGGTGCACAAACATAAGGCTCTCTCTACTTCCTGAACTGTGTTCCATGTTCTCACTTATCTTAAGTTTAACAAATAATTGTAGTGTCCCTCCAATACAAAACTGTTTAGAAACCCTGGAAGACTGATTCCTAAGTTAATAAACCTAAAACACATTTGCCCAACAACATAATTCCTTTAATTTTTAAAGGCTTGTATAATTTAAGGGAATTTAAATACATGTGTTTTTTATTCACTTGCACTGACATCATCAAAACAGCCTTTTAAACAGCTGGTTGAGCCTTTTTTTAATAAAGTTCTCTTCTGACTTGTTTCTTTTGAAAACAAGATTGTTTTTTTTGCCAAAGGCAAATGAACTTAAATGCCAAAAGATTTGGATTTCTATCAGAATTCCAAACCCTTAAATTTTGAGGTTGAATTTTTTGCAAATGGGCTTCTGACTCCCCATTGAAATTAATCACAATGAAGAAAAATGTAGCATCTAAATGAAGTTTATGGTTAAATCTGGTGTCAGAAGACTAAAGAAATGTCTATATTTGCTGCTTAATTCTGTGCCAAATCTGAAATGAATCAATGTACAATATGTATTGGATTATTACAGAAATGTGATCCACTGCCAAGTAGTTAACTTTTCCACCATCTCTGGTTATCATGAGTAAACCACAATGCCATACTCTCCAGAGGTTAGAAATCCAGCACACTGTGCTGTCTGAGATTTGTGAGATTTGATTGTTTTAACAGTCATTTTTGGAGGAAAATCCTTCACTAAACATTGTAAATGCTCATTATACACACATATGTATGTGTGTGTATAGGAAATATGTATATGTGTGTATAGAAAAAAATATGTATATATTTAAGGAATTTTTCTCCCTCTAAAGGTATGCTTAATGGTTTTGCAAATACAATTATAATCTGTGTATAAAATATATAAAGGATTTCAGCCTTTATAAATATATCCACATGCTGCAGTCGAAACAAAACTCTTAAGTTTTTTGGTATTAACAATTCAAAACTGTTTTCCTCCTTGTCGAAATGTATATAGGCTAAGCAATCAGAGAGATGAATGACTGGGAGAAGTTGAATTTTACGGGAATCTATGAAGCAAACAGACATTCTGATCTCCTCCAGCCCTCAGCAGAACTGCAAAAACCAATGTTCCATTTATGAAACAAATTTGTTTGCCATCACAAAACTCCTCAAAGAATAGTTGCTCTGGAATAGGAAAATTAAAAGAGAGAAAGAAAGAGAGATGAAGAAGAAAAGGATGAGTTTTCTGATTTTACTTTATAACTGAGATTTTAAAAGGAAAAGCTGTACATATACACACTCACATGAAGATGTATAAATATTAATAGATCCAGGCTCATGATAAAATAGAAACCAGAGCTTTTATTATTGTGTTATTGCTAACAGATTTGATTACACCATTCCTTTTGAGGAATAGCTCTACCATTACCTATAGGGTGGAATTTGTTTGCTGTCAACAGCTTTGGAATTTTCAAAATCCAGTTTGTATGATATTAAATGAACATTCATGAGTTTACAAAAATGTCTTCTTTAAGAAACTTTAATAAGCAAAAATTCACTTACAAATAAGATGATGATTCCTATGTATTTACTCTTGTTCAAGCTTTGTTACAGATATCTCATTGAATTTTTAAAACCTTGACAAGGAAAAGAGCATTGTCCTCAATTGATAAATATCGAAACTTTGACATATAGAGATATAGCACAATGAATGAATTTCATTATAAAATATGTAGTCACAGAATTTTTAGTGAATTCACTGCAGGGTGCATTTAAATATGAACTTCCATTGCATGGAATAACTGGATAAAGGTTGGAGACAGTATAGAAATAAGGCAGGAGAAAAATTTAAAGAAGATATCACCCACTGAAGATCCAATTGAAATCAAAGAGTTGCCAGTGACAAACAGGATTTGTTTTAATGACATTTGATTTATATCTTTCAAATAACTCTTTGATTGCATAACATGGAATACATCACTATTTGCATTATTAAGCAATAGAAGTTTTCAGAAGTGTTTTATATATTGACTTTTCAGCCTAATCTAGAGAATGCTGTTTCATATTAGCAGTAAAATTGCTAGATTCCACGACTTAGCTACGTGACCTTGGCAAGTTACAAATTTTCTATACTGCAATTTCCTCATTTATAAAATGACGGTGATAATATATAGACATATTGTATAAGAATGAATATACTGAAATATCTGAAAGCATTTGACTTCCTTATAAACTACAAAGATATCACTGTATTCAATTATAATTATGCATTGAAGTCTCCTCTCTTCCTCTGTCTCTCTCTTCTCCCTCTCTCTCTTCCTCTCTCTATCCCTTTCTTTTCCTCCTAAATATATATTCTCGTTATAGAATCATAGGTTGTCAGAACTGGAAGAAGCCATGGAGATCAAAAGAGAAAATAAAATTCCAGAGAAATGAAATAATTTATCAAAGATCACAAAGCTAGTTAATGGCATAAGTAGGTTTAGGTCCCAAGTCACTAGAGCTCCCAATCCTGACCTCCAAGGGAGGCATTCTAGCAGAGCGATTAGAGCATAAGATTGGATAATAGACAAACTGGGCTTCAACCTCTACCATTAACTAACTCACTGCATTTGTAAACTAGGATTAAAAACAATATCTAACTCCTGGCATTACCGTAAGTTATTAAGCACTTAGCAGAATGCCTGGAACTCATTAGCACTGAATATACATTATTGAATTTCTTCATTTTCTCATTGCGTTTCACTGTTTCTCTTGAGATAGTGTAGGCTGCAGCCACCTTCATTTTTCTGAGATGGACTCAACAGTTATGAATTGCTTTCTCAATGGCCCAGGTGGTTCTACTAGAGAGCATTAATAGCTAACTAGAGTGCTTGCTATACATTACTTTGAGATAGGTAGGTAGTAGCATGAAAACCTTATTATAGATGAGAAAACCGAGGCACAGAGAAGTAACTTGTTCAAAGACCATAGCTACGAAGTGGCTACGTAGCCCACATATTTTATCAACGCAATATGCTGCAACGAAAGCAGTGGTGATTGTGGAGCAAGTCCAGGTGAGCAGAAATGGTTTTGGGAAATGTGCCACCTTCTCCTTTCACTATGCACATCTGCAGAGAACTGCTGTCTGGAGAATTACGTGCACGTGACTCCCAGTCTGCAAAGGAAATGGACTCCACAATTGTAACACAGAAGAATCACAGTTGTCCTAGAGACGTAAGGCAAATCTCCAGAGAGTGAAAACAAATGAGATGTCACATCCCAGTCCCCATGGGTGCTGGTCCAAGCTCAACCTACTCTGGACACTCTCTGTGCTGGGGGTAGTCATGACATTCCTACATCCGAAATGCTGCAGCTCAAGGTTAAAATGGTTGATTGCCAGGCAAAAACGTGCCCACTGATGTCATCATTCTTTGAAGTCGTAGTCATGCCTTGTTTCTGGGAGCATTAGATTCTTGATCACGTTGGTGTTTAAAAGCTCATTTAAAAATAGAAACGGATGTTTAATTATTGTTTGATTTGGAGTTATAGCCTTTCATTTTTCAAACATCTTAAGAGCAGAATGAAAATTGTTACCTAAGAAACTATTGAAATTCCCTTAACTCTTCTGGGTATATATTATGTATTCCATGAGTTCTCTGCCAGGGATATAAGTCAGAAACTCTCCCGCTGGTTTTGATTACAGCTGCAAAGTCACAGATTTGAACAGCTCTAGACAATCATTCTTCTGAACCTGCACATAAATATAAAACATTTTCTTTATCCTTATCACATAAACCTTCAACGAAGTTTGCTTCAAAGTAAATGCCAGTTTTCTTCCATTTTTTTCTCATTTATCATTTTCACAATTAGCAAACCACATTTTTTTTTGCAACAAAGCTACCCTATTTGCATATTCAAAGGTCACTGTACAGGTTCAAGCTATTTAATATCAAAGCAATGATAATTTAACAACCTCTTCTTCTGGATTCAGATAAAATACAAAATTACCTCCGGCTTTTTGTTTTTGCACATTTACAGACACGTAATATAAATATGAGATTAAGATGATGGCAGGAGCAGCATAATGAACCACCAGTTAAGCTATGGTAAGCTTTGTACATGTCCACCTTCATGTCTTTGCATCGTCACTTTATTATTTAAAATGGAGCCATTGCATTTCAGTAAGTGATATCAAGAACATAATTTGCTAAGACACCTCTTTATTTGAGGAGCTGTCAGGACTGGCAATGAGAAATGACACAATCCCTCAGTTGTAAGTGACAGGCGCCACTATATTAGTCCAGCGCTTGTATATTTCTCTGCTGTTTTTGAAAAATTGCATTTCCTTTGTGTAAGCAGAACACAAAGAAATAGAAATCAGTTCCATGTGAATTCTGTGGTCCTCTGTATTAAACTGTAATTGTTTCCTGGTCAAAAACCAACCCTGCAGGATTTCCTGAAAAATAATTTACAAGGATGGTACTGGGTCCAGCTTGCTTTTAGCCTGTGCTTCTGTGATTGATGACACTGCAAGGAGCTGATAGATTTGCTGCTGCTGCATCTCCAGAAAGTTCTTTTGCTTTAAACAAACAACAATCTTAAAAAAAAAAAAAGAAAAAAGAAAAGAAAAGAAAAGAAAGAAAGAAAGGTAGGAAGAAAGAAAACAAAAACCCAAAAAACCTTTAGATGGCTTTCACTTTCCTGGTTTCTAGGTTGGTAGTTGCTTTTCAAATCTGGCACTACTCTAAGGGACCCACTTAAAAAATCCAGTTGCATCAATACAACCATGAAGACAGCTTGTATGAATTATGTAAGGTAATTGCTAGGCAAAAAATTTGTAATTCGATCTAGTTAGTTCAATCTGAGCTATGATCTTTAGAGAGGTAATATGGAAAGAATGCTGGCGTACGGGTCCTTCACACCTGAGTTCAGTTCTTCTTCCACTGCATCACTCGTACATGTCACTTACACTTTACAGGCTATAATTTCCTCTTATGCAAAACTGGGGAATGACAAAGCCTCTTTTTCAGAAGGGGAAGCAACAAGCTTCTTCTGAGAGCCTAGTGAGTCAACGATTGGAAAACATTCTGTAAATTATAGGTAGTTGTACAAACAACAAAGCTCCAAAAATAGTGAACCAGAGCCTTGGGGCCCATTCTTTGAGAATCCTTCTATTATTTTAATAACAAGCACAAGAAAAGTTAACTATCCTTAGGCTTTACCGTGTGCCAGGCATTATGTCAGGCCCAGGACACACGTTCTCCTTTATTCCTCACAACAGTCTTGTAAGGGACGTGTCATGCTTCTCTTTTACAATAGTAATTCCATCTAACAATTATTGATGCACAATACATGCCATATACTGTGATAGGTCTTTTACACACGTAATTTCATGTAACACTGAAAATAATCCTATGAAGAACATGCAGTTATTCCTACCAAGGAAAGAGAGGCTCAGGGAACTCGACTTGGCCAAAGTCAAACAGCTGGTCATGGGACTCATGACACCATCCCCATCAAAAATATTAGCCACATCTCTTCGTACATACCCTGTCACCTTCTGGTTATTGATCGCTTCAAACATTGGACACATTTTAATCTTACTTTTTTAAATAAAAATGTGCAGTGGGGCCGAGAGGGGGATGGGAGTAGGCCATGTGATTTGTTCTGGGGTTCTCAGATATTTCACCCCTCCCGTCTCCCTGTGGCCTTGCTACCCTCTAGAATCTAGTCATTTCCCCATAAGAGGACTGTAGCACCATGAGAAATGTAATTCAAAATGTAGAAATTAGTGCAATAATTGAGTATTTTTGCCAACATGAAAAGTTGCAGTCTTTTTAGTTTATTAAATATTACCAGTATATGAAAGCTTCAGTTCATTAGGAGGCTGAAAGAATACAGAGTTGCCAACTTATAATCAGTCAGTCAGTGAACATTCATCGTGCGATGTGCGCAGAATACTGAATGAGGCAGTTGGGGCCCGATAAAAGAAGTAGGAGACTCTTTCTGAATTAAGCAATTTTATAATTTAATTGAGGAAATTATCTAAACTTAAGAGCAGCTTATTAAATATCAAACACAAATTTAAATGGCATGAATGGAATTGCTATCTACCGACAGAACACAGAGTGGAAGAGGATTTGCAGATTAATCAGAGACAAATTCCAAAGGAAATTACATCTGCACTAAAAGTTATAACTTGTGTGGAACACCTACTATGTGCAAATCCCTGTGCTTAGCCCTGCACAAGCTGTATCTCATTTGATCTTCACACTCATCCTTTAACAAGTATAATTTTTCCACCATTTTAAAGATGAGAAAACCAAGGACTGGAAAACCAAGACAATATACCTAAAGTCACCCAGATAATGACAGACAGGGTGAGAATTTAAGCTCAAGTTTTTCTGACACCAAAGCTGATGTCTTAGCCATTCTGTACGCTGTGTGTAAAGAAACTGCATTAAAATGGATGTTGGCTCTGGAGAGAGAGACAAAGGAAGGTGAGTACATTCTTGGAGAATAAAGTATAGACATGAACGTGAAGGGTCACGTGGAAAATTGGAGGGAGGTCAGCTTTTTATTTTTATTTTTTAACTTTTTATTTGAATTAATTTTAAATGCATAGACAAGTTCCAAAAATAGTAAAAAGAATTCTCTTATACCCCTCAACTTATTTTTCCTAATGTTCACTTCTTACAAAACCACATTACAATGAAAGAACAAGAAATTAATGCTGGCACCGTATTACTAACTAAAGTGCAGCTCTTACTCAAAATCCCGGCTTTCCCACCAGCGTTCTTTTTCAGCCCCAGAGACCTACCCAGGACCCCACATTACATTAGCTGCCATTTCCCCTTAGTCTTCTCGAATCCATTACAGTTCTTCAGTCTTTCCTGGTGCTTCATGATTTTCACATTTTTGAAAAATATGATAAATTATTTTGTAGAAAGTCTCCCAATTTGCATTTGTGCAACATTTTCCCACAAGTGGAATAAGTTATGCATTTTTGGGTCCAATATCCCAACAATGATGCTTGTGTCCTTCTCAGGGCATCATATCTCAGGGTTCATGATGTCAACTGTCTTATTACTGGTGTATGCCAGGTTTCTCCACTTTAAAATTACTTTGTAGTTGATAAGTATTCCGGGGGGAGGGGGAGAGATTCCTTGAGACTCTGCAAATCCTGTTTCTCCTTGAAATTGCCCCCTAATTTTAGTATTCTTTGGTACCTCTTCTCTGCAATATTTATTATTAGTATAGTGTTTGCCTAATGATGATTTTTCTATTTCTCTATTTTCTTCTATATTTGCTTACTTGAATTCTACTGTAAGGAAAAGCCATCTCTTTTCTTGTACTTATCTATCTGTTTATTTTATTATTTTTGTACGTAACATATATTATGTGAATATTTATTTTGTTCCATGGGTTAAATCCAATACTATTGTTATTTATTTTGCTGCTTACATCATCCATCTTTGGCCACTGGGAGCTCCTTCAGGTTGGATCCTGTGTTCTTGTGACAGCCTCATTTTTTTAAAGCATTTCCTTGCTTTCTGGCACCACAAGCTAGTCCAGCTTCATCTTTATGTATCTTGCCCTAGCCCTGGAATTAAACACTACTCAAAGAAGATCCGTTTCCTTTTATTGAAAAATAGTGATTAGAGACTATGATTTGGGTGCTAGGTATGCTAAGCTTAGTTTTTTATTGCCATCCTTGGACTTTTCATTAACGAGAACTAATTTTGGTGAGATGGGAGTGAAGAGAGGTATTGGGTAAACTATTTTACATACCAATCTGAGGAGCGGGAATTTGATATCATTGATATTAGAGAGAAATTTTATGAAGCTAAACAAGGGTGTGAGTGACAAGATGATGATTCTCATACTGTGTTGCAAGATATAACAGGTGAATGAGCAAAAGCCTGGATGATTCGGAATAGCTAGTTAAGGCTATCCCGGCATAGAGTGAGAAAGGCCTAGACCTAGAATAAAAGGAGGAAGAAAGAAAGGGAAGAAACAGAAACATGAGAGAAAAATAATTGGCTGGAGATGGTGAAAGACTCACAAAAGGTTAGGGGAAGTGTAAACTTATTCTGGTTGTTACGTTGGAAAGCTGAATATATGAAGATGTCACTGGTAACGTCAAGAATGATTGACTCTGTGTCAAGAGAGCATAGACTTCAGTTTTGACATACTTAGTTTATGAATTATTGACACATATTAATGGAAATGTCTCCACTAGAGAATGGGAGATACTATATTAGAGAAAGTTACAATAATTTTCAATCCCTAATACCCACCTCTGTATCTCACCTGTAGTGCATATTTAGAATAATAACAGCTAATGTTTTTTATGTGTCAGGCCTACGTCAAGCATTTTTACATACATGACCTTGTATGTGAATAATAATAATAATATTCTTATTTCCATATTTTTGATGGAGAAACTGAGATTTAAAGAGGTTAAACAGCTTGACCAAAGAGGCAGAGCTAGCAATTTATGAAATCAAAATTGGATTCTAGCACATACGATTCCAATGCCCCCACTCTTAACTAATAGTTGGTTTTTAGAAAGATTAACAACAACGTTAACAACAAAAAAGACAAGAAGAAAGATTTCAGAAGAGAAATGTAAACTATAAAAAAGAATCAAATAGAAACTATAGAATTGAAAAAATAAAATTGAAATTACATCTTAACAGTTAGGTTCAAGAGCAGATTAGATAAAACTGAAGAATATATTACTAAAGTATAATTTTGCATCAGAAGAAAATATTCAATGTAAATGACAGAAATGGTGAAAAACACATGTTTTAAAAACTGTAGTACACATATAAAAATTGGTCAAAAGGATAATATACATATAATTACATCCTAGAAGAAGAAAGATAGTAGGGCAAAATAATACTTGAAAGATTCCAAAATGAATGAAAATATATCAAGTCACAGATTGAAGAAATGTACGAATGCTACAAATGAAAAAAAAATTCCCAAGCACTTCAAGAACTTTATATTAAAAAAAAAAGAACAACAGTAAGACAGTAACTAAATTCTCAACAGAGATACATGAAGCCAGGCACTTGTTACCCATTATTGCAGGGTACAGGTTTTAAAGAACAAAGCTACACACGTAATAAGGGATACTTTACACTAAATATGGTTGGAATAGTACTGTGTTTCCCTGAAAATAAGACCTAGCCAGACCATCAGCTCTAATGTGTCTGTGTTCTTCTTTCTCAAGACTGCTTTGGTAAATAGCCAAAATAGCCAAAGCAACTTGGGGTCTTTTGTGGTTCTACATAAATTTTAGGATTATTTGCTCTAGTTCTGTGAAAAATGCCATTGGAATTTTGATAGAAATTGTATTGAATATATAGATTTCTTTGGGTAGTATGGATATACAGATAGCTAGCAGACATATGAAAAGATGCTCAACATCACTAATAATTAGGGAAATGCAAGTTAAACCACAACGAGCTATCATCTCACACCTGTCAGAATAGCTACCATCAATAAATCAACAAACAAAAGTGTTGGCGAATATGTGGAGAAAAGGGAATCCTCGTGCACTGTTGGTGGGACGAAAATCGGTGCAGCCACTATGGAAAACAGTATGGATGTTCCTCAAAAAATTAAAAATAGAACTACCATATGACCTACCAATTGTACTTTTGGATACTTATCTAAAGAAATCCAAAACACTAATTTGAAAGGACATATGCACCCCTATGTTCATTGCAGCATTATTTACTCATACAGTAGCCAATATATGAAAGCAACTTAAGTGTATATCTATAGATGAGTGGATTAAGAAGGTAAGGTACATATATACCATGTAATATTATTGAGCCATAAAAACAGAATGAAATTTTGCCATTTGTGATAGTATGGATGAACCTAGATGGTATTATGCTAAATGAAATAAGTAAAAGACAAATACCATATGGGCTGACCGGATGGCTCAGTTGGTTGGAGCGCAAGCTCTGAACAACGGTGTTGCCAGTTCGATTCCCACATGGGCCGGTGGACTGTGCCCTTCACGACTGGACTGAAGATGGTGAGTTGCGGCTGAGCCTCCAGCAATGCAGCCAGATGACTCGGTTGCTTAGAGCATGGCTTCTTAGCAACAAGGTTGCCTGTTCGGTTTCCACATGGGATGGTGGGCTGCACCCCCTGCAACTAGGGATTGAAAACGATGGCTGGACTTGCAGCTGGGCTGTGCCCTTCACAATTAGATTGGGGGACAACTACTTGGGGCTAGTGGGCCTTGGAGAGGCATGCTGTCCCCCAATATTCCCCAATAAAATTTTTAAAAAAAGATTATAATAAAAAGAAAAATATCATATGATTTCACTTATATGTGGAATCTAAAAAACCAAACCAACAAACAAAAAAAACAGAGTCACAGATACAGAGAATATTTTGATGGTTGCCATATAGGAGGGTATTTGAGGCGATGGGTGAAGGAAGGGAAGGATTAAAGTGTACAAATTTCAAGTTATAAAAATAGTCATGGGAATATAAAGCACAGCATAGGGATTATAGTCAGTAATGTTGTAATAACTATGTAGAGTGACAGATGGGTCCTACACTTATTGGGATGATCACTTCATAAGTTATATAAATGTGGAATTCTGTTATAAGCCTGAAACTATTATAATATTGTATGTCAACTGTAATTGAAAAAAATGTTTTGAAAATTAAAAAAAAAAACAAAGCCGTTGTGCAGTAGCTATATTACTATTGGAAAATGTAGATAGAAAGGCAGGAAGTATTGCTAGAGCTAAAACAGGAATTCGTTTTTCAGAATTATAAAATGGTTAAGAGAGGAAACATGGTGGAATAAACACTGTGGTTGCTTTCTTCCAGGAACACATTAAAATTACAACTAAATCATAAAACAATACACCTGGAGAACCACCTGAAGTTTAGCTAAACAGAAATTTTATAACTAAAGATATAAAGAAGCCACATCAAGACTGGTAGGAGGAGTGGAGATGTGAAACAGGCTAGCCCCAAACATCTGTGTGGTGGTTAAGAATCAGAAGGGTTATCTTCTTGACTGAGGAGGTCCCACGCCCCGCACCCCCCCTCCCCCCCGCCAAGGAGTAAGGGATCCCAGCCCAACACCAGGATTCCAAACCCAGAGTACTGGTGCTGGGAAGAGAAGCCCCCACAACATCTGGCTGTGAAAATCAGTGGGAATTCTGACAATCTGGGTGGGACGAAAGGTTGTGGGGAAACCCAGATGTCCTCTTAAAGGGCCCATGTACAGACTCACTCACAGGCACTCACCCAGGGCTCTGGCATGGGGATGGTGACTGGAGGAGCTTTGGAAGCATACCAGGGGTAGACTGAGGTGTGTGGCTTCGTGCCGAGGGCTGGAGGATAGTCAGTTTTTCCCTTGTGTGGGTTCCTGCACCAGTGCAGCTGGAAGGAGAGTGCTACCTTTCCTGTTTTGAGCCCTCCCCAACGCCCACAGTCAAATCTGAATTTTAACTGGTCTGGTGAGCTCTGCTGAGATCCAGCCTCATCCAACTCTCCCAACACCAGAAGCACTTTCTCAGCAAGCATCCAGTTTGACCCACATTGCACTCTTTCTTGGAAAACTACTGGAGTCTATGGGCTGCAGAAAGATGGCAATTGGTCTCAGTGTACTCTGAGACTTTTGTTGAGTAGCTCTAGGCCATGAATTAGCACTAAACCAGAATCTACATTAACCTGCTGATCACAATTCTTCCCACTCTAATGATTCCCTGAGACCCTGCCTCACCCAACTTGCATACTGCATGAGACTTTATTTGTTGCTGAACCTCAATGGAGCCAGCAGGTGGCAGCAGGCCTTGGGGTGTCCCGGCTTTCTGCAGAGCAGCCAGGTACTGGTTGCAGACATCCTTGGTTCACAGCGTGGTCTCTCCCACATGCCTCCATGTTTAGCACAGGCAGCAAACAACTGCAGATCACATTATAGCTCCTACCAAGTAGTCCTCAGCCAGTCAAAAGCAGTTGGTGACATGGTCCTGCACTGGAGCCCCTTGCATGAGGTCCCAGAACCAACATACTTGGAAATTGGCTTCAGACCACAGCAGAGCACCACCCAATTAACCCCATAAGTGGCACACCAAAAGGGTGGTCACAATAGGCACAGAGCCTGCTGGGAAAAAATCCCACTCAGTTGGAATAAGCCCCCCACCACCACCGCCAACAGTCCGAAAACTGTGAATGTGGCCAAACCCTACAACCAATGAGACCGAGGGTCAGTCCTACCCACTGACATGCCAAAGGTTGAACTATTACAGGAGGGCACATATAACCCACACAAGGGACACATCTGGAGCACCCAGAGCAGGTGACCGAGAAGACTGTGCCAGGGACCCACAGAGCACCTACAACATAAGACCACCAGGCCAAGACTGGGAGACAGAGTAGATCTACCTAATACATAGACACAAACACAGCAAAGCAGGCAAAATGAGGAAACAAAAAAATACACCCTAATGAAAGAACAGGAAAAAACCTCAGAAACAAAAATAAACAAAATGGAGGCAAGCAACCTATCAGATACAGGATTCAAAACAATGGTTATAAGGATGCTCAAGGACCTTAGTGAGAACTTCAAAAAAGAGATAGCATAAAAGGGCATAGAAACCATAAAAATGACATAGAAACCATAAAAAGAACCAGTCATAAGTGAAGAATACAATAAATGAAATGAAGAATGCACTTGAGGGATCACCAGCACACTAGATAAAGCAGAGGATCGAATCAGTGATTTGGAAAATACGGTAGCATAAAACACCCAATCAGAACAGCAAAAGGAAAAAGAATCCAAACAAATCAGAATAGTTTAAGAGATCTCTGGGACAACATCAAGGGTAACAACATTTGCATCAGGGAGTAGCAGGAGGAGAAGAGAGAAAGCAAGGAATTGAGAACTTATTTGAAGAAATAATGACTGAAAACTTTTCTCACCTGGCAAAGGGAATAGACAAAGAAGTCCTGGGAGCACAGAGAGTCCCAAACAAAATGAAACCAAGTGAGCCCACAGTATAATTAAAATAACAAAGGTTATAGACAAAGAGAGAATCCTAAAAGCAGTAAGAGAAAGGCAACTAGTAACTTCTAAGGGAGATCCCATAAGATTGTCAGCTGATTTCTCAACAGAAACTTTGCAGACTGGAAGGGATTTGCAGGAAATATTTAAAGTGATGAAAAGCAAGGACGTACAATCAACAGTACTCTACACAGCAAGGCTATTATTTGAAATGAAAGGACAGATAAAGTGTTTCCCAGACAAGAAAAAGCTAAAGGAGTTCATCACCACCAAACCAGTATTACAAGAAATGTTAGAGGAACTTCTTTAGCACAGAAAAAAAAAATAAATAAATAAAAATTATGAATAATAAAGGGCAACAGGTACATGTCTATCAGCAATTACTTTCACTGTAAATAGATTAAATGTTCCACTCAAAAGACATAGTTGAGCTGAGTGAATAAGAAAACAAAACCCTTACATATGTTGCCTACTAGAGACTCAGATTAAAAGACACACAGATGGAAAGTAAAGGGATAGAAAAAGGTATTTCATGAAAATGGAAATGAAAAAACAAACAAACAAACAAACAAAAAACTCTGGGGTAGCAATACTTATACCAGACAAAACAGACTTTAAAACAAAGGCTATAACAAGAGATAAAGAAGGACCCGGTAATCTCACTTCTGGGTATTCATCTGAATAAACCCAAAACACTACTTCGAGGGGACATGTGCATCCATATGTTCATTGCAGCATTGTTTACAATGGCCAAGATGTGGAGACAGCCTGGGTGTCCATCCATGGAAGAATGGATAAAAAAGAGGTGGTACATATATACAATGGAATATTGTTCAGCCATGGAAGGGAATGGGTTCTTGCCATCTGTGGCAACATGGATTGACCTGAAATGCATTGTGCTGAGTGTAGTTTCAGACAGAGAAAGATGATGCAATGTGATTATGCTTATATGTGGAATCTAAAGAACAAAATACACAAAACAAAATAGCAACAAACTCATAGATATAGAAATCATTTTAATGGTTGCTAGATAGGAGAGGGTTTGGGGGTGTGGGTGAAAAAAGGGGAAGGGATTAAGAAGTACAAATTGGTTGTTACATAGTAATCACAGGGATGTAGGGTATAGCATACGGAATGTAGTCAATAATATTGTAATAACTATGTATGGTGTCAGACGGGTACTAGATTTGTTGGAGTGATAGGAGGGGGTTGCGGGCAGGGTGAAAAAGGTGAGGGGATTAAGAAGTACCATCTGGTAGTTACAAAATAGTCATGGAGAAGTACAGCATAGGGAATATAGTCAATGATACGGTCATAACCATGTATAATTCCAGGTGGGTACTAGACTAGTCAGGGGGAATAACTTCTTAAATTTTATGAATGTCGAACAACTATGCTGTACCCCTGAAATTAATATAAAATAATATTGAATGTCAACTGTAATTGAAAAATAAAAATAATAAAAAGTAAAAAAGAACAGAAAAGAGCAGGAAAAAATGATACAATATCTAAAATTATGGATAAAATGTATTTTTTCAGAATTGAAAACTAGAAAAATGTTTTCTACATGTGAGATACATCATAAAAATCATGTAATGATCACACTTTAAATTTCACAGCTAAGTTACCAACGTCAATGTTATAAACTACATTTTCTAAACTAAGAACAAAAATATAAATAGTAGTTTTGGTGAAGTTTTGTTCCCCCATCATGCTCACAGAATCTTAACATATTATAATTCATTACCAATAAAGAAATTGGAAGAGGCTCTTTACTGCTCCTCAAATAAACTGTATAGGCTTCCTCAAGTCTGATGTGTTTCTCACTTGCCATCAGTTCTCTCAACATGGACCCCTCTAGATAGCTTTAAGATTTATAGCTGGATCTTAGGACATTAAACAAATTATCACAGCACCTTTCTAGCGTTCTACCCATGGTTGTCTCGCAAATACTCTTTGGTTTAATTCATTGCAGAGTTCCGGGGAGGTACATTACAGTGTTTCAGAATCTAAAAACTCTAAAACCAGTCTATCCTCATTCAAACCTGGCTTTACTCACAGTGTGTCTTAGGAAAACTACATAACTTATCTCTTCCTCAGTTATAAGTAAGTAAGCAAATAAATAAATAAATAAATAAATAAATAAATAACCTATTAATAGGAAGTTGAATAAAAACACAGTGAGTGTTCCTATTAAAATATCCCCATAATATATAGAGCAAAAGTTGGCAGAAATAAAATAAAATGTGAGAAAAATCAATAATTATAGGGGAAAGTTTTAATCCATCTTCCTCTGTTACAATAAGTAGACCAAAACAAAACAAAAGAATAGACGAGAACAACATGATTAATATATTTGACCTATATAGAACTCTGCATTCAAAGACTATTTTTTCAAAAGTGTATAGAACATTTACTAAAATTAACAAGATTCTGGGCCTTAAAGCAAATCTTAACAAAATTTCAAAAGATTCATGTCACAGATTTATGCATTCCCTAACTAGAGTGGAGTACCCAAAAGATAATTGGAAAATCCACAAATATGAGAAATAATCAGTATATTCATAAAAACACATAGATCAAACAAAAAATCATAATAAAATAAAAACTGTTTTGAATTAAATGGTATGAAATATGGTATGTTAAAACTTATACAATGCAGCCACAGCTCCTTAGAGAAAAAATTATAATCTTAAAAGCATATATGAGAAAAGAGGCTGAAAATCAGATCTCTAAGTATTTATTTACAGAATTTACAAAAAATGCAAATAAAAGTCAAATAAGTTAAAAATAAAAGGAAATAACAGAGAGAAGAAATAACACAACAGAGAACACAAATGTACAGTATAATATAAAAAGACAAAAATAAATTTTTAGAATTATCCCTTAAACAAACTGAATATCAATAATAGAGAGAAGGCCCATATTACCAATAACAGAAATAATGGGGGCTTATGACTTCAAATCCTACAGATCTTAAAAAGATAAGAAGATATTATGAACGACATTATTCCTATAAATTTGAAAATGTAAATGAAATGCTCAAATTCCTTGAAAAACATAAATCACCAAATCTGACCAACAAGAGATAGAAAATGTAAATAGTCCTGTATCTGCCAAAGAATTTGACTCTGTAATTAGAAACCTTTCTGCAAGAGAACACCACATCCAAAAGGTTTCACTGTTGAATCTTTCCAACCATTTAAAGGAGAAATAACACAAATCCTTCAAAAAAGTAGAAAAATGGAAACTTAGAAACTGATTTTATGAGGTTGTCACAACTTTGATATAAAACCCGATGATGACATTACAAGAAAAGAAAAATCACTTTATCTTATGAATGAATATAGGTTCATAACTCTTAAACAAAATTATTAGTCACTGAATCAAGACTAAATTTCAATTGTTCTATGAATATACAGTTGGTTCAACATTAAACAATTAATTTAATCCATCATGTTCACAGAATAAAGGAGAAAAATCATATGTGTAATTCAATTAACTTAGAAAGAGTGACTGATAAAAACACCAACATCAATTTATGAGAAAAACAAAACAAAACAAAACAAAACACCTCTTAGCACATTTAGAGTAGAAGAAAATTATCTTAACCTGCTAAGAAAAATCTCTAAAATACTTACTGCAAATACTGTATTTAATGGTGAACTATTGAAAGATTTTTACCTGCGATCACTAGGTAATGATGCCTGCCATGATTATTTCTATTCATCTTCATATAGGAGGGTCTATCAGTTCAATAAAGTATGCAAAGGTAGAAATAAATCTGCCATTATTTCCAGAAAACACACTTGCGCATGCAGAAATTCTGAAAGGATCTTCAGATACACTGACAATTTAGTATAGTCATTAAATATAATGTTAACATAGAGAAACCAACTGGATTTCTGTATACCAGCGAAAATCTACTAGAAAATAAAATGAAGAAATAAACCTATGAATATACCTAACAAAGATGTTCAAGAACTATAAAACTTTGTTGAGAAATATTATAGGAGACCTAAATAAATGGAAGAATATATCAAGATCATGAACTAAGGGACTCAATATTTAAATACATCAATTTTCTTCAAATTGATCTACATATGCAATGCTATCTCAATCAAAATCCCAGCGCAATTTTTTTGTGTGTGGAAATTGTCAAATTTGACATAGAAATACAAAACAGGTATTTTGAAAAGCCTCTGATTAGTTCATTTTCAAGAAAGAGTAGATGACAGACTCCGTATAAATAGACATTGAACATTTGCCTCATTTGGGTGCTGACTTTCAGAGACAAAAGAAATTACAAGTTAGCACTATTTCTATGTGTTTGGTCTTTTCATCATCTCTACTGCTACCACCACGTTTATTTTTCACCTATAATACTCAATAGTTTTCTTATGAGTGTCTCTAATTCCATCCTTAACCCCTTCTGTCTAATCTTAAGACGTCAACTTGAATGATTCTTTTAAAACATAAGCTTCTGTGCTGTTCTTTGAACACGCTGGGCACATTTCTACCTCAGGGCATTTGCACCCACTGCTCGCTCTCTTGGTAAGCTGTTCCTCCAGAGGTCCACATTCCTTCCTCCCTCACCTCTTCTAGGTCTTTCTTTACTCAAATCACGGTCTCTGTCATTCCTTTTTTGCCTACCTATTTGAAGCAATAATCCCCAACTCTACCCAGTATTTTCTGACTTCCTTCTCTGAATACTCTTCTCCATACCAACTATTACCTTCAGATCAACTGCATTTTACTTGTTTATCTCCATCTGTAAAGTAAGCTTTGTGGGCAGGGATTTGTTACTTATTTGTTCATTGTTATATCACAACACTTATAATAATGTCTGGCATGTAGCAAGGCTTCAATAAATATTTGTTAAATGAATTAAATCAATACATTAATGACTTGAACAACACTTCAAGGTTTTAAGATGATTTTCATAGAAGAAGCTATTGTAATAGCTCATCCAGTTTTAATTTAATTTTCATAGTCTTGTTTGGTATTTTTCTCACTGGAGTCCATACTTAGTCCCTCAGGGGCCCACACAGGCCACATTTCACAGTTTGGCTGGAACATTCCATGACACGCAGAGTGAGAAGAATGAAGGAACATAATTCTGCTTTGAGAGTAGAGCGTTTTAATGTTGGTTTCAATATTTTTTAGTACATTCATAAAATGTTTAATGAAAATGTGATAAAAAAAGAAGAGTGGTTTTATTAAAAGAAAAATAAAAAGTTCTGTGTTGTTTCAAGGGATCATCTTTTGGTTTGATACTCAAAATGTACTGAAGTGAGAGAACAAAAATATGCTTGAAAATAACTGATTCAGTGTGTTATTTATAATCTATAATGGAACATGTTCCCGAGAAAGTAGGTTATTTCTTTATGCACATATAAATTTGAAATTAATACAATAAAAAGTTGAACATCTTTGGTGAAGCAGGACAGTAGGGTCAGATGTTAAACTCATAATAAAAACATTGCTATAGCCAGACTAGAAAGTTACTCTCTGATCTTTTTAGGGTTTTTCAATAAGTTTTTCTGATGATTTTTCCCTCTTTTTCACGCCTTTTAAGCTTCACTCTTAAAAGACTCATTTTCTTGCAAGAATAATCACTCTAGCAAAAAAGAAAATCTCTGCATTTCAACAATAGTTGGGTTTGTTAAGGTTTAAGCTTTAAGAAGAAGATAAAGAAGACAGTGCTCTGGAGAACAATGAGTAATTCTGAGCTCTTTATTTCTGGAGGATCTATGAGTAATTTTGGCATGCCACTTTGCAAAATTTTGTTATGTCTTGAATTAATATTCACTTAAGAATAAATATAACTTTTGAAAAAACATTATGTAAAACTGGTCAGTTTCTAGCAGCCAATGTCCTTTAACCTCCCTCTATGTGGAAAAATAAAGACTTTAAATTATTGTCAAGCAAAGAAGAAATATTGTCAAGCTTCAAAAAATCTTTTAAAAATTTCCTTTATGGTAAAGTATCTGGGGAGATAATACCCATACCATCCAAGGCTTTTAAAGAAAAATATCTGGGGGCGTAAAAGTTTGACTTGGTAAACTTTTGATAAAAAATAAACAAATAAATTTTTCAGACATACCTCTCTTACTCCTCAAATTTCTTTCTGCCCCCTACCCCCTATTCCAACTGCAACACAACATGACATCCTGAATAAACATGGATTCTAAAGTCAGTCAAGTGCAGATTGAAATCCCATCTGTGCCACTAACCACTTTTGACCTGAATTTACTCATCAGTAAAATGGGGAGAGTGATATTTCAGGGAGGGCTGCTATGAGGATTAAATTGACGAGCATGACTGGCACATATTTTATACCACCACTGTGACTCTATCATACAGGTGACCACCGTTCACACATGTGATTTTATTCTCTTCTAATACTTTCTGTTCTAACTTGTTGCCCCTGATTGAAAAGTGAGGTAGTCAGGAACTATATTATTATCCCATTTCACAGATGAAGAAACTGATGATGTAGAGTGCATTTGTGACCTACCCTCGTCACACATCTGGAACTCTTATCTTCTGACTGCCTGTCGAATGGTCTTGACTTTTGGCCGTGATAGGCAACACCCGAGCAGAGTCAGAGCTTCCAAAGTCTTTTAAAAAATTTAAATGAAGCAGCATGTGCAAAGGGCCAGCATAGAAACTGGTAGAAAGTATATGCTGAATAAATGTTAGTTTCCTTTGCTTAACGAATGCCAAAAGGTAGCATGGATTGAAAGAAAGAGGTCGTGCTTTGAGCAAAACATGGCCCGTGCTCTTTAAAATTAAGAATTTCAGAGTTGGCATTGTACAAAGCATTAGTCAACCTTTGCCAAAGTGTTTTCCAACCCATGATAATTAGGTACCAATCTTCGGCCAGTTACTTGTTTGATTTCTTTCAACTGTTTAATCTCTCGGAGTCCCAGAGTTTTTTTTACTTTTGTTTTTTTTTCTTTAATCATAAAAAGGGTTGATAGAATTTATTTTGCAGAGAGGCTGTGAATTTAAAGGCAATATGCCTCGCATATAATGGGCACTAGATAATTGGTATTGTTCTGTTATATTTATACAATTTTGTATTCACTTTATCTAGTGTAAAACAGTCAAGTCAACAAATAGATTTTGAATACCACTTCGACTGAGGCGTGTGTGGAATAGATCTGCTACCCTTAAATACCTATTTTTTAATTCAAAAGTCAGGCAATTAAGTGCAAGTGCCAACAATATGTATCCATGTGTACAAATACAAAATGTGTATATGTATGTACTTAAAAAATATGTATCCTCCCATATTTCTCTTGTATGTGTAATATTTGGGGCCTGCAGGGATGATTTATTATAATCTGGCAGCCTTGTTTCTTCGAGGCTGAATGTGCTGGAGGAAGATTAAGAAGGAAAACGGAACCATTTGACAGTATAATTACACACACAACTTTTAATGTTATTGTGTACATATCAAAGATATTGTATCAAAATTTAAAGAGATAAATATTTTAAATTTAGAAAATGAGAATACCTTCTGCTGGTGGAAGAGAAAAAAATGAATTTAATAATATGCCATTCAAACTTACTTTAAATAATTATGTTATTTTAGATCTACAAGATAAACAGTCCACACCGCAGAACCAGGGCTTGGGCTATAATTTAATAAACACGTGTCCCACAAGAGTGATGAAGAATATGGCCAAAGGCTGAAATTGGATGCATACATGATCTGGGGGCGTAACTTCATTTGTAAAATGAATCACAGTCTAAACTTGGACTTGGTTGACTTACTGAAATCATACTTTCACACGAAATGTTGTTTTTCCTATAGGGGCACTTTTCTCACTTTATTTTTAGTTGAGTTCTTTTGAACAAAGCACTCCAGTGTTCACTAGGGGCCAGCTAAGGATACTGTTTAGGACCTTTTTCTCCATATTTGACTCTCTTTGACCCACCTCCAAAGATTCTCTAACATCACTGATTCCAACTCCCCCTCTTTCACTCCCTTAAAATTAAATGCAGAAAACACGTTGTAGGAGTTTTGAAAATTTATGTCCTGGATTCTGTAATCACTCTCTAATCCCAGGCAAGAGGCGGTGTGGTGTGGCAGGAAAATTACAGGAGCAGGCTAATAGGGAAGCAGGGTTCTAAGTCTGGCACGGTCATTAATGATCTGAGGACCTTGTGCAAGTTGCTTCATTGGCGTTGGCCTCAGCTTTTTCATTCACACAGAGTGTGATGAACCAGGGAATCCTAAACCGAGGAATTCAACTACAACCTTCTATGATGCAAATTTTCTGCCTCTATTCAGTCAGAAATCTATAAAACAACTTCTTTCTCCAGTTCTACTATTTATCAACTATATGAGCATAGGCAAATTCATTAGCCTTTCACAACACCAGTTTCCATATCTATAAAATGGCAAAATAATGGTATTTTCTTGAAAAGCGTTGCTGTCGTGATTAGATAAGATTACCTAAAGAACTCATCGCAGTGGCTGCCGCAAAGTAGATATTCAATAAATGTTATCCATTATTTGGCTTTCAGGAGACACAGTTTTGATTCATTTTGATAAGGCAACAGATACTGGTAGCTACTCAGAAGATGTTATGGCCAGCAATCACCTTACCAATTTGGGTTCCACCCAGCTGATTCCTGCTAAACAGAAGCCAAATAAATAACACTCTAACCCAGCAAAGGTCCACCATTTAACAGAGCCACTCCACCTTCTGGGGACTCACTTCATGGTTATCTCTTGCTGAGAACCATCTAAGAAGTTTCCTTGTTTTCTTTTTCAATCCTAGATTCAAAGAATGAGCATCTTGAGATATCATTTTAGATTAAATTCTGAGGTCAAATTGAAATGAGCTGATGTGTATTCTAGTATAATGATTTCAAGTAGAGATTTCTGGGTCTGACTCTTGTCTCTGCCAACATCTGCTTGTGGGTAACCTTGGCAAGTCACCTCACACTACTCTTTCTCATTCTCTCCATCTGTAAATGCAAATGAAAAAAACCATATATTTCATTGGGTTGATGTGAAAAATAAATGAGTCGTTACTTAGGACAGTGCTAGCACATATTAAGCACTATATATTTCATAGGTATTATTTGTATTTACTATATTTCCTAGTGAGCGGGTATAAGAGAATGAGCTCCAGATGTATGAGTATGAACCCCTTATCCAAGATTGCATAGCTAGTAGACCAGTGAGATTAAAGAAAAATGATGTTTAGCTATGTATTGGGAGTGAAAAGGACATATCACAATTCTCCATAAAACAGAAGTGGAGCAGTATTAACTTTTTCTCATCTCCCATAATGCCTGCTATGTGCCAGTCATGCTCGTCAATTTAATCCTCATAGCAGCCTTCCCTGAAATATCACTCTCCCCATTTTACTGATGAGTAAATTCAGGTCAAAAGCGGTTAGTGGCACAGATGGGATTTCAATCTGCACTTGACTGACTTTAGAATCCATGTTTATTCAGGATGTCATGTTGTGTTGCAGTTGGAATAGGGGGTAGGGGGCAGAAAGAAATTTGAGGAGTAAGAGAGGTATGTCTGAAAAATTTATTTGTTTATTTTTTATCAAAAGTTTACCAAGTCAAACTTTTACGCCCCCAGATATTTTTCTTTAAAAGCCTTGGATGGTATGGATATTATCTCCCCAGATACTTTACCATAAAGGAAATTTTTAAAGGATTTTTTGTAACTTGACAATATTTCTTCTTTGTTTGACAATAATTTAAAGTCTTTATTTTTCCACATAGAGGGAGGTTAAAGGACATTGGCTGCTAGAAAGTGACCAGTTTTACATAACGTTTTTTCAAAAGTTATATTTATTCCTTAGTAAATATTAATTCAAGACATAACAAAATTTTGCAATGTGGCATGCCAAAATTACTCATAGATTCTCCAGAAATAAAGAGCTCAGAATTACTCATTGTTCTCCAGAGCACTGTCTTCTTTATCTTCTTCTTAAAGCTTAAACCTTAACAAACCCAACTATTGTTGAAATGCAGAGATTTTCTTTTTTGCTAGAGGTCAGTGCAAAGAGGTAGGGAGGGAAAATGGGAAGGAAAGAAAGAGTAAGAGGAAATCATTCATACAGGGCCAATAATTTCTCCTGTTAATCTACTCAGTGAGAATAAACCTCAGTGAAGAGGAGATGGGCCACCTTAGTCCTTCCCAGTTCTCCTCTGCCTCTCCAGTGTAAGCTCCTCCCCATGCTGACTATGGCTTCTAGGAATCGAGTGTGTAATTTTCTAATATGATGCCCTATAAATGCAAGCCATCTGGCTCTCCAACGAAGAAACAGCCACTTATTTTAATGCTTGATGGAAAGCCGGCTGCGAGGGAAGATATATTCCTCAGGGCATTTTCAAGGATAATCTAGGTTGTGCTTCTCAAACCATCTGTGGCGAAGCATTCTTTTCTCCTTAACACTTTTTAAACTATTACTTTTGTAAAATACAACACAAATTCATTACTAGAAAATAACCACTTGCTTGGGTGTTGAGCCTTGCCATCTGGATTGCTCACAATTTTAATGCTTATTTCAGTGTTGACCAAAAACAATTAGATGACTTGAATCCGCTCAGAAACCATCCTGTGAGTAGCACTGATATAGATGACCCCCCTGAACTCTGGTGCCACTTCTTAACTCCCAAACCCCCTTTAAAATGTGACTCCACTTTCTAGTTAAGTGAAGACTTTTTATTGTCCTCTGATGACTGTTTTCTTCTTCTCTCCCTGCTGTCCCAGAGGCCTAACACCTTCAGGCTCTTGTTTTCTCAAGTCATCCCCTCCTCCAACTTCTCCATCCTTCATTCTCAAGACAGAGCTCATTGTTTTGGTAACCTCTGCCCCCAAACATACCACATTTCTGATCTTTCCTTTCCTTCCTAACTTCCATGAAAACAGACCCATCCTGTGACCAACCTTCTTAGGGTCTTGTCTGCAGTCATCGATAGGCGAGTTGTGTTGAACAATGAGTTTATGCTGAGATGTATGAACTGATGGCTCGTTACATTCTATGGCATTCCATATATATAAACATCTGTTTGTCTGAGGTATTAAATACCTGCTGTTTTTAAAGTATTCTACTTGGATGGATGCCATAAATGATACAATATCTGCTCTCAAATATTTTATCATCGTGCCACCTGGATCATATTCCAAATGGACTGTCAAATTCTTCAACATTCTCACACTCCACTCTCTTTATCAGATCTCCTTTCTCATCACTCCCTAGCCAGCCTGGCCTCCTCACTTCCCTGAACACACCATAATTTTTCAGATGTATGGGTTTGCATTCATTATTCAGTCATATTCCACATGTCTTTCTCACTCCTTCCTATCTTTCAATGCCCTGCCCAAGCTGCATCTTCGTCTGTGACTTCTGGACAGCGGAAGTCTCCAGGGCCACATGGATCTACCCATCTCTGGAATCCTGTTGAATTTATAGCCATAACATTCGATGGAGTCCCGTATCATGAGGTTCTCGAATTGCTCGAATAGCATCTGTCTTTCTCCTTGATTAGATTGTACACCTGTCCTGAGCAGCATTTCACTGTTTGGCATGATGACAATTGATGTTCATCAAATATCTTTATTCACTGCCCCCTAAGAACCAGGTTGTGTCCTCAACTCTCCAGGAAATACAAACATGAAAGCCCTCGAGCAATTTCTCGTCCAGGGGTGGAGATCTGCTTCCTACTCATGTATTAATATTTTGTGGAAGGCTTGTCCTCTCTCATGCAAAAAAAATGTGTCAGTAGTTGAATCAATGTCAAAACTTTTGCACATTCTTTTTCCCTCTTGGAGAGTCACATAGAAGTTCGCATATTAAAAATTTTAAGAAGCCTTGCAGGTGGGAAATTTGTGTAACTTTATTTAAACCAGAGGTTCCCACAAATAATTTGATTATGAAACCCTTTGTCCAAAAACACCCTTTGTTAGTATCTAACGGATGTTAACATTGAAATACATTTGGAGAAACACTGAGTGGGTTAAAATTCCAAAACTAAAATGCTGTGACTATATTAAAGCGTTACGATTGATTTTGTTAAGTGTCATAACAGTGTGTTTTGTTTGTTTGTTTGTTCATTTGTTTAAAAAGTCCTGTTGTTTAGAAATGCACACTGAGGTATTAATGGATGAAATGACATGGAACCTGAGATTTTCTTTACATATTCCATGGGGAAAATGGGATTAAAGTAGATTAAAGATTGGTGAAATGTTGTTAATTGTTGGCCTTTGGTGATTAATACATAAAGGTTCATTTTATAGTCTATTTCTGAGTATCTTTGAAAAGTCCTGTTATAAAATGTTTTTTTAAAAAAAATTCTATGATGCTTGAAATACTCTATGTATTTCAAAACTTTTGCATATTCTTTTTCACCTTTATTTGAAATTCACCAATTTAAATTCTGCGATCATTAGGACAATATATTACTTTGGTTAAACTGAAACTGGTCTTTGCTTGTAAAACACATTCAAAGTTAATGTAAATTTGAGTCCACCCAAACATGTTCCCAAATCCTCAGGGGGCTCTGGCGGAGTGTCAGTGGCACAGGGAGCAGAGCAGGTGATCAGGTGGCCTCCTGTCCCTTCTCCCGCAGCTGCACGCACAAGCTGAGACTCTTCAATGTAAACTTTTGATTAGTGGAAATCTATACGAGACTTCATTTTTGTAAAAGTGCCCCACCATTTGAAAATGTAAAAACGTGAAAACCACTGCTGTATGCCATGCTGCTAACCAGGAAGGAAGTGGTCTAAGAGTTCTAATTTGGTAAAGGTCTTCATTGTTCTGCCTCACCTTGATTTTAAAAATTGACAAGGTTAATTTCCAGGCCCCCTTTCCTGTGCCTTCCCACAGAGGCCAGGGAGGGCTATGTTCTGGTGCTTTGCTGGGTTTGTGGTATGTGGGTTGGTAGCTTGCTTGCAGCCAGCCTTCTGTATGGTCTGCTGCACATCAGGCCATAATTCTTGCTCTCAGCTTTCAGCCGGTCAACAACTTCCATGTCTGTGATGTTCTAGCCCAGATTAGCACCTGGGGCAGCCTCGCGAGATCCAGGTTTGGTTTCATGGAGACCGTTTAGACAACACGAGAGGAGGAACTTGTCCTTTTCCGAAAGGATATCCTAGGGTCTAATTCTTGCCTTTGTTCTTACTTTGAAGAGCAAAGATCCCCATGTAAAGAGGACATCACAAGATGGTTGAAAAAATCAGAAAACATCTCTATGTGTTCTTTATCAGATGACAAAATAGAGGACAGTAAAGAGCTCTTTTAACTACACCTCAAGCTCCTTATGATAGGGTGTAGTGTAGGGCTTCAGAGCACCAGGTATGGAGTCAGACAATCTCAGGTGCATCCCAGCTGTGCTACTCTTTGACCTTGGGCAAATTATTTAGTCCCTCACTTATGAAGCCTCAGTTTCCTTATCTCTCAGAAAGTTGAGAATAACATCATCTTCTCCATAGGGTTGTCCTATTTACGCTTTGAAATGTGCTGTTTCCCCAGTATCATTGCAAAATGAGATTAGGTGAGATCAGCGCTTTGTATGAAGCCTGCTCTTGTGCAAAGTAGAAACTTGACACACTCTTGCCTTATAGTTATTTCTACTCTTATAGTGGTTGTGGCGGAGGGGGGTTGGATTCCTGAGATGATGTACCCCGGCTCCCCGAGAGCTCTCCTATGAAGCAGCCTGGACTAGCACTTCTCCCTTTGTCATGAAGATTAGCTTCCTGGAAGATCTTAATTTAATAACCTTGGCTCTGGGCACACCTGGCAACAAGGAAAGCAAGTTCTGATGAAGATGGTGCCCACTCTGAAAGGCCTGTCAGTCTCGCTCTGCCCTCTCTGATGTGACACTGTCACATTACAGTCAGTGAAGATCAGGAGAACATATTGGAACCAGATAGGAAACGTGCATTTATTTAACAATTAGCTTCTGTAGGGATCTCATGCTCAGAACACAACAATAGCAATCAATATAATAGTTTGGACACAGTACACGTAATCTCATTAATCCGATACCACTTTCTGAAAGCCATGGTTACTGGGGACAATTTCCAAACACCATAGATGGAGTGCCATCCGCTGCCAGAATATGAACAGCAGGTTCTTGTTTCCAAGAACAAGACCAATCTACGTGTGTGAAACTGGTTATTGGCGTCAGTTCTTGACTTTTTTGCCCCCGATAGATCCTTCTCCCTTTCCCCTTTATTTCTGATGCTTTTTCGGATAGGCAAAAGACACTGTCTCAATCAGAGTAAAGTTTCCTCTGTTGATAAATGAATTTACTAAACGGGTTCTCTCTTCTGCAAAAGACTCTAAATCTCTTTAAGACGCTTCAGTTTGGTTTTTGCACATTTGAACAATGAAGCAGCCTCAGGAGGCCACCTTTAAATACTTCAGAATGAAGCTTCTTAACAAAGACTCAGAAATACAGGCAAGCAAATCAAAGAAAAATGTCAAACTCTGGATGCCTTCTCTCCCCACCCCCCAGCCCAGCAAAACGTCAAAACTGCTGCTAGGAAGGGAAGAATGGGCCTCCAAATAATGTATAGCCAGGGTGAGGAGAGAAAGAAAAGAAGATAGTATCTTATTTATAAATATTTATAAAACAATCATTAGGCTTGGCTAGAACACACAGTACTTCTCTGAGTTCACTGCTGGGAAAGAATAATAAAAAGCATGGAATTATTCAAATAGAGGCGAGAGGAGATTTAATTCTGTATTTTTAGAAATCTACCAGCGGCTCTCCACATGGCCTAGGGAGGAAGCGGGTAGTAAATGAGCAGAATGTAATCCTGTACTTGGGCTGTGCCCAGGAAACCAGCCCAGCCACAGGTTTCAGAGCCACGGGGTAGCCTCCTGTGCCATCCAGTCAGAACCCGTCCTTTGACATCCCCTGTAAATTGGACCTTGGTTGCTGTCCTTCAGCACAGCTATTCTGAGCTGTGACTGCTTCTGCTACCTCCATGGCCCTCCCATTTTTGAAGCATGCGGTGCCTGCACTGAATGGGTCCCCAAATAGCTCTTTTTTAACAGGCCCAACTTGCGTCTTCTTTTTTAGACTAAGACAGTTTAATAACGTTCTTCTAAAAAGGCCTTCTCTTAGGAAAAATCCCTCTCACTCATCTTTGCTCTGGGCCAGGCTTACACAAAGTGGGGGAGGGGATGGGGAACGTCAGGGCTTCCCAGCCACGAAGACATGGTCCACCACTGCCCGTAACACACAAACTACAAGTCAGCCAGGAGATATGAGGGGTTACAAATCCTCAAAGTCCTAAAATGTTCAACCTTTTTTCAAAGCAGCCCGTCAAAAAAGTTTCAATGGTAGGCGTGATTTAAATGATTCCCTCTATACCCCTCTCAAATTCAGAATAGTTATTTTGATCCTTAAGGTCCTTAAGCATCTCTCCTAAACCATTGGCCACCACCCACTAGAGGAAAGATTTCTGTTAATGGTAACAAAGAAGTTCAAGTGTCTCAGTATTACATTTTGAAATTATGTTGTTTGAAAATGATTCACAAATTTTAAAATTATTTTTCCTGATTGCATTTTCTTAAAATAGCTATGTAATACAAAAACTAGTTTTTTTCTAATCAGCCCCATATAGACAACCCAGAATTTCCCCCACCCTGGTTTCCTCCTGTGTGCAGTACAAATAACATCACTTTCTATGTATACCTTGACATGAAATATAATATTTAACACTTAATTCTAACTCTGCCTCCAGACCTGTTCTAAGTGCTTTATGTGCATTTAACTCTTTTAACACCCACAGAACAACAACTATTATTATGCCCATTTTATACTTGGGGGAATTGAAGCACCAAGGACTTAAATAACTTGCTCAGGTCACACAGCCAGGAAATAATGGAGCTTGGATTTTAATTCAGCGAGTATACTCTTAAGACTAGACTATCCTGTCTCTCGGTAAGGTAGGAAAGCATTAGTCTGTTAGCATCCATATTATCCACAATTGGGCAAAAACTGGTTCTTGGGAGTCTAAAAAATCTTACTTTTTATGTATAAAGCACAGGTTACATTAGTACATAAAGAGGGGGCAATATATCATGGGAAGGAGCAATTAGGAAAACACTATCTTTAAAGGAGCAACAATAAAAAAAGACTGAAAAACACTGGTCTATGAAACATGTTAGGAGAATACTATGAAAGTCTTTCCCTAGCAGCAATCCTCTGGTCAAAATATGCAGACACATGTACACGCAAATGCCACACGCAGAGGTATGGACATTATTTCTCCATCAGCCTGCCTTGATCCTGAACGTTTCTGTATTAGAGAATCATTTCTTTGGATCATGGACATACTGTTCACAGATGGCCTCTTTCAATATGCAAATATTGCTGTGACGAGCAGTATATTAATCTCTTCATATCAGTTAGTGAAAGTAAGAATAACAAGGTACTGAGGAAATAAGAATAGGACAAGTCAAATTTCAGGAACAGGGGAAAAGAAACAGGTTAGGTGGGGTGCACGGGGTCTGTGGGGAGAGTAGAGACTCAAGCAGGTAATACTAAGGGAAGCCCTAATAGAGTGAGGACAAATGAGAACGTCAAGTACCCAAGGACCTGAGAAAACTGAGACTAAGAAGGGGAAAAACAAGCATCACCTCACTTACGACCATTGGCATCAGACAGGATTAAGTCCACATATTGGCTTTGCATCCTTTGACAAGTGACTGACCTCTCTGAGCCTCAACTGTTTTGTCATGGATATAATGGGTCTCAGAGTATAAATGCATGAGACGAAGTGCCTGGAAGGGAATAGGCACTCAACATAGGCTAGCTTAACTGTTTGTTCGTCCATCTCTATATTTTGTAAGATATTTTTATAATCATCATATGATTACCTTGCAGTTTTATCCAGGGCTAGCCATGTGTTTTAGAATAACTGTATTTTTCCTCTTCAGATTCAGTGAGAAGTCAAGGAAAGAGAAGGTGCCGCTTTTTCTGACTCCCCTCCCACAGAAGCCAAGTTCACGGTGGTTTCTCTGTGGCTCACTAACTGCATTACTCTACAGAGACATCAAGGCCGCCATCTGACTTCAGGAGAGTAAATTCCCCTCTTCACTGCTGCAAGTATTTCCAAAGGGAAATTAAAGGTATAATTTTTCAGAATTGAACAAGTTATTGCCAAGACAGTAAATGAAGGGCTTTTTCATAAAAAAGAATCAGCAACAAGAAAACTGATAATTCATCCTTTCATCTCCAAATTCACCGGGGCTTTGATTCAGCCAAACTTAGGTTTCCCTGATTTTGACCTATGTCTTCAGTTCCATAGCTTGAGAAAGGGGATCGTGAATGTGATCTCCCTAGAGAGAAGGCAGAATTTAAGGAAAAGCAGAAATCTATATATTGTAGCATAAAAGAAGTGGAAGTTTAGACGCCATACAATTTTATTTGAGACAAATTATTGCAGTAGTTTTGCATGACCGTCTTCTTCTTCACATCTGTTATGAATTCCACCACAGCTCTGCAGCTTCAAGGCCTGCCCCATACAAACTAAGCTACACCAGAACCTGGAGTCAGGAAGGTCACCTTCTACCAGAATGTAAACATTCTTCCCTCACTATTGAAAGGGTCTGGAAAGAATCCTTCTCTCTCCCAAATCCCCAGAAAGAACTATGTCACCAAGGTGACCACATGAACACAAAGTTTCATTCATTCTTCTGTTTCCCATCTTCACACCCTGAGCTCTCCCACCATGACCTCTTTTCCTACCTGCACTTGCTAGGATCAAAATCAAGCCTTGTGAACTTGTTATATGCTTAATTATGACTCTAATCCAAATGCCCTTAAATTGACTCAGATAGACCGTTTTATCACGGCTTTGGCGCCTACCTGTCCCACTTTGGGCCTGCTCCCACCACATGAGAAACAAAGAGGAAGAGGAAAACTTAAGACCCTTTGGCCCCTTCTACCACTAACCTCTTGGGAAGGGGCTTGGCCAGAGAAGGGCCAGAGTGGCACTCTCTCAAATTGCGCTGTCCAATGCAATAGCCACCCGAAACAGAAATTCTCTACCATTAAGCAATAACTCCCCGTTCTCCTCTCTCAGCAGCTCCTGGTTATCTTTAACCTACTTTCTTTCTCTACGATTCGGCCCATTCTATATATTTCATAGGTGGAATCCCAGAATATTTGTCTTTTCACGTCTGGCTTATTCCACTTAGCATAATGTTTTCAAGGTGTACCCATATTGTATCATGTATCAGAACTTCCTTTCTAGATCTGACTAATATTCCATTGTTTGTACGTACCACATTTTGTTTAAAGGAAGAGATAATTTAAAAATAACCGAAGAACAAAGACACATTATTTTGTCTGATTGATTGAATTCTCTGCCACCCCACTTATCTTTCACTGTCAAAAACTGGAATGATTTTCCTACTTTCTATCTCACACCAGGACTTCAAGAGCTCTATGGGGTTGTTATCTTCTGACAGGTAAAGTACGAGTAACTGCACAAGTTCTGGCACAGAGTAAGTATGCTATATAACTGTTGGCTGTTATCATTATTATTACTATTACTATTATTATTATTATTATTATTATTATTCTGTTGTATAATCAGTACATGGTAGACAACCTGAGTCTGGATTTCTGAAAATGAATCCAGCATAGTTTCTTAGGCTGCTACACGGGCAAGACGCTCCAGTTAGTTGAACTGGACACTTGTAGGACAGCTGAGTTGACTGGTCCGACTGCTTTGGTGCATTCTCAAGCAGTTAGAAAGTCCATCGAGCATTGAGGACCAATCTTCCTGTCACTTCTGCCAGCTGTTCTAGCTCTGCTCCTGGAGTGACACATTGCCAGACTTTTCTCTCTTCAGGTGACCCTGCTTTGGTATTTGAAAGTGACTCTGCTCTTACTATATCTTCACTTCTCCAGGTCAGTAATATCTACTAGCTTCTTCTATTCATTCTACCCAGTAGTTTCTAGATTTTTCCTTATCCTAAGTTCCTTCTCTGGATATATTTTAACTTGTTTCGAACCCTCATAAAATGTATGATCCAGAACTGTATACAATAGTCCAGATGTGATCTGAGTATGGGCCATTGCTTAAAGATTATTTACTATAGATAAATCGATGCATACATAGATACATACATACATAAAAACATATGTACATACACACATATGCTTATCTCTGTATCTCTCTGTATATATGGACTTAACCGGTACACACACACACACACACACACACACACACACACACATCCATCCATCCAGACACTTTATTATGATGGCACTGGGGGTTTGATGTACATGCTCTTTAATCTTTAACAGCCCTGAAGAATGAAGTGTTCTATTAGGTCAGCCCCCAGAAAGGTCGTCGTGGTGATATGATTCTCTTGCTCAACTGTAGGGTTGGACACGAACACCAGTTGTAATGATGACCTATTGCCTTTGGAGACTACCCAGAGGAATTAAGTCTGTTAGCCAGGGAAAAGGACATAAAGAAGCTTACAGATCCTGACTTTGAAAGATTTCCCTTTTTTAAACATTAAAGTGGCACCAATTACTTTGTTTGATATTCCACAAAGGTATTAAGAACTTTGTTTTGTTCTAGATTTCCAATTACTAAAAAAAAAATATTAGCCATTAACCCATCAAGCATTTTCAGCCCCTTCTTCATCTACAATCTCTCTCTCCTGCTCGCCCACATTTTCCGCCTTCTAACCCATTCAAAGTACACTGTAAAATCCAATGAGCGAAAGTCTTAAAGGTTAGGTAGCTTGTATGCATATGTGAGACCTGACAACACATGGTTTATAAGAAGGCCATAATCATTTAAAAGAGAGATCAGCGGCACAGGTGTGCTATAGCTTGATCATAGAAGCTGATGTTTATTTATTTTATAAAGAGGAAATGGAGAGAAGGGAACACTGAGCTTCAATAATAAAATGTCATTTCTCCTGAATAGATCAGCTCCGTAAGTTAAAATGATTCAAGGCTCAATCTAGTATCTGGGGAATAGAGTCCTCTGTTTCTAAAGACAGATGTGATTATGACACATAGTCAACAATATTTTTCTTCATTATTGTTTGGCCTGCATTTGGGGTTTTCTGGGAGGGACAAGGAGAGAAGTGGTTGAGGACTTGAAGAATAACAGGAATTAAATGTGAATGTATTTGTGGTTCAATGTCTCTATTACCGAGTTTTATTGTTGGCTTAGGTAAAATATCATTTGGAATTTATCATGAGACGTCTCCTAGGCCTTTTGGGAGATCATTCTCAAATTAAGGGATAGAATCTGAGTCTCGTGAGGTTGTTTTTCATTAACTTAACAGAAAAACCATGCTCTTAGAATGAGGAACCAAAGCCAGGATGTGGGTTTCCTAAGCTACCATAACACTGCAGTTTAGAATGTGGTGCATGCACTGCAGTTAGTTTATAGATTGTTCTTTTATGACATTCAAACTATGATTCTGTCTATTCCAAGACAACTTTTAGGTTCATTATCTAGGGGATTCTTACAGCTCTGTGACGACAAATACCAAATATATAGGCATGGCGTAGTGAGGATGTTTCTTGCCCATCCCTCTGAGATATTAAAAAAAAAAATTAGAAAGAATTGGGAAGGAGAAATTAGTTAGACCAAAGCAAAAACTGGATTACAAGCTTGCCTTCAACATCTACTGGCAAGTCATTCAATTTTTATGTCTCTAATGTTAAATATTTAAAATGGGTACAACTGTACCAAATCCTACCACCTTACTAAGATTACACTGTGAAGAAAATAAAACATGAAATACAGAAGAAAACACTCTGGAGAGTTAAAAATAAATTCCCACAAATATGAAGACCATGTAAGCTGAAATATATTGCTGTTTTCATGCATCAGGTCCTGTACTTAGCAATTTACTGACACTATCTCATTTAATCTTCATGACAGAGTTATGAGGTAAATACTTATATAATGCCTACTTCATGGCTAAGGCATGGAGACATCAACACAGTCACAGTTATGAACAGAGGGAACTAGGATTTGGATTTAATTTGTCTAACACTAGAACTAGCTCCCCTATGCATTTTGAGAACCCGCCTCAGCTAGATTACTAACATTCTTGGTTAACATGGCAAGGCATTGATCTGAAATATTACAGAGTGATTTCAAGGCTTAATATTCAGCGAATGTGCCACCAGTCATGGTTGGCGGCCTCTGAGATGGCCCCCAACGAGCTCCTTGACTCAGATCCATGCCCTTGTGTAATGTCCTCCCCTTAAGTGGGAGGGATTTCATGAGTCACATCTAATGAGGAGAATACAACAGAAGTGAAAAGACATCACTTCCGACATCAGGTTGTGAAAATATAAGCTCCTTGGTTTCCATCTTGGGCATTCTGTCTCACTCTTTCTTGGATCACTTCACTTCAGGGGTGGGCGGGGGCGGGGGAAGAGGAGGACGGGGCAGCTGCCGTGTTGTGAGGCAGCTTTGCAGAGAAGCTGACAAGGTAGGGATATGATGTCTGCTAATGGCCACGTGAGTGAGCTGGACATGGATCCTCTGGGGCCTGCCAACAGCTATGTGAACGATCTTAGAAGCAGGTCTTCTACCAGCCGAGCCCTGAGATGACTATAACTTTGGTCAAAATCTGGCCAGCAGCTTGGTGAGACCCAGGTAAACCGACACACAGAAACTGGGAAACAACAAATGTTTGTTGTTTTCAGCCACTAGGTTTCAGGATAGTCTTTCATGCAGGGTTAACAACCAATACAAATGTTAACTGAGTGACTGACTAGAGAACTGGAATCCTCCCAAGCCTGCCTCCATCAACTCATTCCACAAACACTTACCGGGTGCTTACGTGCCAGGCATCAGATACGGTCCTTGCCCTCAAACTGCCAATCATCTGATGGGATGTGGAATGGAAGGAGAGATATTTTTTTAAATAATTAAAAATAAAAATTCTTTCTAAAATGCTGGAGAAAGAGTCGGAAAAAAACGCACTATGGAGCCCCACAGGACTCCAAGTCCAGTCTCCAGATACGAAATCTGGGGCAATAACTTCTCTGAGCTTCAGTTTCTTCATCTGAACATATCATAAGAGTACTACCAAAAGTTTGTAGGATTAAATAAAACAATGCATGGAAAACACCTGGCACGATGCCTGGCATATTATAGGCTCAACAAAAGCCAACTCTATGAGTATTATCCCTCTTTTAAAAATAGGGAGTAATCATCCATGTTGTGTAGGATTGGACAGTGTGCAAAGATATATGTCCATAGACGTTAGGATGGCCAAGCAGTCTAAAGCGCCAGACTCAAGCTCTGCTACCTCGGAAAGATATACGTACATAAAATGCTTAGCACAGGGCATAGTCTGTTTCATGTGCACTCAGAATATCAATTCCCATTCATTTCTTTAGACCCCATAAATCATGCTATAAATCATGCGATGAAAATAATTTTATAAAATAAACTTTAGGGGGCTTCTAATTTTTGTCTAATATAATTTCTCCATTTTGGTTCTGCAACTTTTTGCTTCTGCAAAGGGCCGTACTATGAGCCAATGGAGGAGATTGAAAACAAGGATAGGATGTGACATCTGACTGACTACTATACAACAGAGTAAGATGAAAGCTGGTGACTGGAGGGAGATCAGAAGTTTCAGATTCTCTTTGCCTCTGAGTGACCACCAACGCCCACCACCAAATGGGGACATCAAATGGTTTCAGTCCTTTAAAAACTGTATAGCTTTAAATGAATGGTGACCTAATACAATTATTATTTATAAAACACTTACATGTCTATCACAACCTGACAATAAGAAGGACTGATGTTCCTCATGAATTTCCTAGAATTTGATCAAACCCGCCTCACCATTTAATATGACTGAAGTAATATGTAAGACTAGAAAGACACAAACACACACACACACACACAACCTCCCAAAGAAGTGAAAAATCATTAGAGTATATTGGATTTTATTTCTAGAAGAACTAAACATGACCACTAGATGGCACTGGAGTCTGATTTCATCTTTCTATTTCCAGAACAGTCTCTTGAGAAAAACAAGTATAAAGCTACCATACATTTTCTGAGTCAGTTACTTGCTTATATGATATGGTGCAAGGTAGAAGAAGACATTTTGGTATTCTTTTGCAAGTTCCTGGCAATCTCCCGTCAATAAATGAACATACTGCCAGTTCAGCCTGAAGTAAACTGATCTTGTCCAGGCAAGTAAGTTTCATGATCCCTTGAAGAGCTTCCTGTAAGTAAATTTAGTTTCTACACATAAAATAGATTATAGTTTACAAGTGAAAGAAAAGGATGATATGCCTCTGCCAAAGTGCTGATTTCAGTTGTTCATTTCCTCTAGAAATTCAAATCTCAGTTCTGACACATCTAAGGTAATGCCTGAAATTCATTCAACAAATATGTGTTGAGACCAGTGTTCAGGGTCCACTTAGACACTGAGAGGCACAGAGCATCCTGCGTGGAGCTTACATTCCAGTGGAAGAGCCAGACAATAAGCAAATAGACACAATAATGTCATATGTGAGGAAGAAAATCAGCGGTTAACACGAAGATAAGTGGGAGCAGGTGGGGGTACATTTGATAAAGTTGTCAGAAGTCTTCTCTGAAAAGGTGCAATCGAAGTTGGACCTAGAATGACAACAGAGATTTAACCACAGAAAGGAGATCAGCCTGGTGGAAGCAGCAAGAGCGTGGGAAGAGTAGTGAAAAAGGAGTTGGGAGAGGTGGGCAGGCCAAGCCATGGAGGGACTTCGAGCTTGTATTTCATCTTGTTATGCAAGTCACTGAAGGGTTTTCAGCAAGCGAATAGTACAATTGATCTACCTTTTGAAAAGATCATGCTGGCTGTTAGTGGGCAATGAATTGTATGGCATAGGGCGACAACAACAAGTGCTCAACGCATGAATAGTAAATGGATGAATGAAGGACCGTGCTATGTGGCTAACACCAGCTAGGTGCTTATCGTTCATTGAGGTTCACTTTACTCTTATTACATTGATAGAGTTAGGCGCCCTCTTAAGACAGTAGTTCCCAAGCTTCAGCATCTATCAGAATCATCTGAAGCACCTATTAAACACAGATTGCTACACCAACGTGCTTAATTATACCCTGTTTCCCCGAAAATAAGACCTAGCCCGACCATCAGCTCTACTGTGTCTTTTGGAACAAAAATTAATATAAGACACATGTATATTATATTATATTATATTATATTATACCCGGTCTTACAGTAAACTAAGACCGGGTCTTATATTAATTTTTGCTCCAAAAGATGCATTAGAGCTGATAGTCCAGCTAGGTCTTATTTTCGGGGAAACATGGTACTTCCCTCCCCTCCCCTCCGCCCCCTCCGCCATTGTTTCCGTCCTGCACAGCTTCTGATTCAGGAGGTCTGGGATGAGGCCCAAGAATCTGCATTTCTAACCATTTTCCAGATGATGCTGAGGCCATGGATCTGAGGACCACACTTGGAGAATCATTGCTATAAAAGGCTCAGCATAAAATGCCAACAGCTGTCAAAACAAAAACAAAACAGGGAGAACTTATTTCAGTTCTATTACTGTTCAGGCTTCTGGATCTTGGAGACCACATACATCCTTTTCTTGTCTTACTAATGTGGGGAATATTACTCATTTCCTGGCCGAGGACGAGGTCCCTGTCATCCTTACTAACAGAGCCTCCGTGTTGTTCAGGGTAATTGTGTCCAATGTCACATTTCAAGTCAGGATGGGCGGAGGCCAACGGGGAAGCCCCACCCTCTTTTGCCCTGGATCCACCATTCCAGCCTCCCTTGAATGGCAGTGCCACACAGGTATCACCAAGGAAAAGTAACAGAAGGGTACTGAAGATTCTGAGGAAGATTTTCCTCCCTAGTGAAAAAGAACAGGGAGAGAGGAGCTTCCATTGGTAGGAGAGTCTGGTCAGTGACCACTCACATGTAAAAATAGCCATGACTTCAAAAATGTGATACCTGTTAGGCAGTGGTGTGCAGTAAGTGTTTAATAACAGGCTCTCAGCAATGGGGAAAAAAAGTCAGTTGCTGATTTTCCTGGTCTAACTGCCCCCCATTGACTGATTTCAAGCTACCACTGTGAAGTCACAGTATACACAAATGGAAAAAGACAAAACAATAGGCTGTCACGAGCCAATATGAGATGACTCCACCGAACCATTGCCAGGGTTCCAAAACCTAAAGACAGGGTTGCTCCTTATCCTGAAATATAAGATAAGCAAGGCTAACCTTCCATGTTCCTGTGCCCCGAATCTCTCCTAAAATCCATTTGCATAGCCACACAAACAGGTGAGAAGGTTCTCACACAAAAGGAGATGCCACGGTTTGTGGATGTTGAGTCTCCTCACTATGACTACTTACGTGTTGTTGAAATGTAAGCCAGAAAGTGATTCTCTGCAGAATTTTATGCATCGTTGTAGGCACTCTGTAAGAAAGCTGAAGACATTCCAAGGTTCCTCCGCTAACCACCCCTCTTATTCAGCTACCTACATTTCTCCTCAGTATTACAGAAAATACTGTTTAAAATAAATGAAAGCAAACTTTATCCGGGGCGGGGGGCAGCTGTGAGGAATTAGCAGGTCCAGCTCCTTCTGTTGAACAGTCATTAATTTCCTCTTCTCCCCACGTCCCAGTATTCACCCAAGCTTCTGCTCAGCCACTGTGCAAAGATTCAATGTCTTAAAAAGTTGTCTAGCAAATCCTTCCTGATCCTCTCCTGACATCACACTCCAGCACTGAGCCAACAGAGCATCTCTCAGGTTCTCTCATCCCTCAACGTGGCACCTCAGTATAGACAGTCCCTCTGCCTGGAACACTCATCACCTCATTCAGGATTTCCCAAACTTCCTGGATTGCACACACAACCTGGGGAACTTGCAAATAGATTCCTACATCTCCGCCCTCCATTTACTGTACTGCATGAGAATCTCCAAGAGAAGGAGCCTGGAGATATGCGATTTTAAACAAATACCCAGGTAATTTTTATCAAGCTGTTTTAGAAAAACCCTGGCTTATCCAACTCCGTTTTTTTTTTTTTTTTTCAATTGTTCGGCTGTCAGCTTCAGCACACTATCCTCAGAGTAGCCCTCCCTGATCACCCAGATAACGAGGCTGTTCTTAACTGTTCTTAACTGTTTTAGGCTTACAGTGCTTCAGATTAGTTCTTAGCCTTTGCTCAAATGAACTTTATTGAGAGCCTTCCCTATAAGACTGTGAATTTCACGAAAAGTAGAAAGCACGTCTGGTTTATGACTGTACCTTGAGTACCTAGCACCATCCCTGGCACATAGTAGATGCTCAATAAATGCAAGCTGACTAATTTACTCATGGACCATTCTAACATCTGTGAGCCACAGAAAACACGAAGATAATGACCTCTTCATCAAAGAACATTCATAAAGCCAAGCACATTGTCTTATCCCACAACCTAAATATGTGTCCTTGTTGCAAGTCCTGTAGCTACCACACGTCTCAATTTCCTAATTCTAGAAGAAGTGAGACTGTGTTAAAAGGGAATGCTCCTAGTATGGTTAATTACAACATATTAGGGGTTGAGTGTGAGCGTTAGAATCCTGACATCATAGGGAAAAGGCCAATCTTGCCCTAAGTAAGTATACACTTTAGCTCACAGCCTACCATGGCTACAGATCCTTATTAGAGACCTCTAACCAGAAGGACTTGCACTTCCATTCTGGGGTGATCTCAGCTCCAAGCACGACAGTCCTTGTGCTGGTTGGTTGAACGCTGGTTGGTTGAACGCTTTCATTCCACTGTCTCCTCAGGGCAAATGTTCAGCCTCACATATTTAATGCCATGTGTCAAGGGGGAGGCAGAGGAGGCCGAGATCAAAAGGAGATGCAGCTTTTTCAAAGAGCACCATATGTCTATTTTCATTTCCAAACCAAATGAGATGGGTTAGGAAATAAATGTAGAAATTGTGTCGATTTCTTGATTTTCAGGGATCAGACATCTTCATTTTATTTTTTATCTTCTCTGTCTGTTCCTACACCAAATGCTTGCCCTTTCGGTACCCATTCCCTTTTTGGTGATTCTCACCAGTTGCTTTGGCTAAAATCTAGAATTATGGATCCTATAGGAATCAGAAAGCCCTTTGATACCTATTTATTGAATTCATCCTATGTGCCACATGCTATAACTGTGAGCTAACCAAATGAGGGCTATGGTTGTCAGATGTGACCAACAAGGAAGAACCACTGAGAACTGGAGGTGACTTAGCTCCAATATAGTCCTGGGATTTGGAAAACAGAATACTTATTTGTAAACCCAATGGTCAAAAAGGCTCAGATATTCTCAAATCAATCATAGATTGTTAGAGGTGTTACAAACCTTCAAGATGCTCTACTGCCCTTTTTAGCTTCGGTCTGAACAAAATCGATTGGAAACACACTTTATAAAATAGCAACAAGCAGAGCTGCTAACATTGTCACAGCAGTGCGGTCCCAGAGATCCACCCACTCTATCCCAACAATAGTTGCTAAGAAGACTCCCAGCTTGAAATCAGCTTGAAAATTGTGCATCTACTGCAATATCTTCATTTTACAGGTGAGAAAACTGAGGTGCAAAAAGGGCAATAATTTTTTCAGGATCATAGAACTCCTCTACGGAAAAGCCAGGCCAGAACCAAGATCTGGCAGCTGGCTCAGGGCCTGTTCCCTTCACTGGAGCACAGGACTTCAGCCATTGTTCCTTCCTAATGTGTGCTATTCCTAAAATCCGTCCCCTGGTAAGCCTAGACATTTCTGGAGGTACTTGGCACTAGCATTCGGGAAGGTCTTAGGGAACATGCAGAAGCCAAACCCAATCAACCCACTACTTCATTAAAGCCAATAAATGCATACATAACGGTATCCCACTTCTAGGACAGATTCAGAATCTCCATCCCCCGAAACATTTAAAAGTCAGAGAAGTAGAAACTGGAAGGTTGCACCACTGTACCCACTAGCAGAAACATTTGGTTCCTTACCTACCATAAAACCAACTCTCCAAAACGCATTCAGATTTTGCCTGGGGGCCTGATGAGTTCACTGAGATCACCAGGGCATTTGAGGTGAGTGGGCGCACACTGGTGCCTGACATGGGCCAAGCTTTCCTTAGTGTCCTTTATGGGAACACTGCTTGCTCATTTTGTATATATTATTTCATCTTACAACTCCAGTACAGTTTAGGGGCAGAGATTATCTGGGCCAAAACCAAATGAATTAACATGACATGATACATTAATATAAGAGACTAAAAAGGAAAAACATTTTCTCTTTATTTGATCCGGCGGATTACATATTGTTACCTGGAAGAGTAATTTGTAACTCCTAAATAGGATGCTTTTACTGGCTACTCTTGATACATTGTGTTTGTCCTTTTGTATTTATTTTACTATTAATAAAATTGACATAAAAATACACTGTCCTCAGAAACAGGAGACTTCCTTTACATTTATTTAGCCATTCTTCAAGATTTTTCTTCCAGGAACCCATCTATACATAGTGAATTTTGTTACTTTTACTTGCCTGCTGCTCTCTGCCAACCACTGTATGTATCTTTTAATTAAGTAGAAAAGAGATCTTCAAAGCTCACATAAGCCCAGGAAACTCTATTTCTGGCTGACAGCAATGTCTCCTCATTTGCTAGCAAAAGCACAGATTGACAGAATAGAATAGATCAAGAAAATTGATCGTTACTCATATGCTGGATTGAGTCAATATATGTAAATCCACCCCATGGCTGGCAGGCACTGAGATACTTGCCATGCACAGCAGACACAGTTACAGCCTGTTTTCTAGTCCAAATGCCAGGCTTTTGCTTTAATGCAGCAAAACTACAGTTATGTACTCGGAAAGCTCTTTTGTATTCATAACAACTGCAGTTTGAATGTGGTTCAGGACAGAGAAACTGTATTTACGAGCCGCCATCTCTTCTGAGTCAATACAATTTGCAGTAAATACAGTTTAAGTTAGAGCAATGGTATAGATGCTCTGGGAATTTTCTTTGTGGTTTTACTACATTTTTTGGAAACATTTTAAATGTTCACTGCTTTCAAGTTCATTGCTTTCAAGTGCACGGCCTCACAGGGTGGTTGTGAAAGATCAAGTGAAATAATAGATGTGAAAAAGGCTTTGAAAAAATTAAAAGCATTATGCAAATGACAGATGATTATTTATTTCTTTATTTATTTGGGGTCTCAAGGTCCTTTCCTTAAGGGCAATGCTCTCTAGTTATCCCAAGACTTGTTTTCATCTTGATTTAAAATAGAATATTCAAAGTAACCGTGCATGAAACAGAAAGCCTAGGAAGATAAAATGTACATGATGTGTTTAGATATCCCTTAATGCCTTCTCAGAGAAGAATAATTAGGAACCTCGTAGTATCAAAGAGGAGTCGTGTTTCTTTCCTCAGGAGTAGGACTCAATGGTACACGAATTTGAGTCTTTCAGGAGCTCTTAGAATTGCGATCTTCTTTTCTGAGCCTAACCAACCCATTTAAAAGCTAAAGACAGGCACCCGTCCTATGCTGTAAATTGCAAGAGGACCATAGTTCATAAACAAATATAGGTAAGCCATCATTCGCCTGGCTTAGCGCTCTCATATAATATATGGCAGTAATTATGAGCAAAGTCCTTCTGAAAACAGTTGAAGCTGAGTGATGAAGACTGGGGCCTGCTGTAATTTCAAGAGAGATGCCACAGACAGAGCCCATCGATTTATTTCCATCCATTCTAGTCATTTCAACAACAAGGGGTCTCTCTTTCTGTTTCTCTCACCCTAGAAATAGTAAATGCCTCAATTACCCTGGGCAAGTGGCCAGACACGTTTGGAGGGACAGACTTCCATGTTAGAGTGGGAAGGCATTTTAAAGATCTTTTATTTCAGGTCCCTTCTTTACAAACTATTCTCCACCCATCCTTTCATCCCACTTATGTTGTTAATGTCTCCCACTCTACTCAGGTCTTTTCCCCCTGCCTGTAAATGTTCTCTGGTCTCCCTGAGTTCTGAACTTAGCTTATCCCATATTTGACCCCTACGAGCCTCTTCAAGTTAGCTGCTGAGTCTTTTTAAAACAACCTGAGTAATCTTTGGTAGCTTCCGGCTCTCTGGTATGTTATAGGCTAACCGTATACATTTCCTACCTCAGACTTGGAATCATCCAAATGCAAGTAGTAGGAAACAGTATTTCAAGACGACAGCCTGCAAGTGAGATATGCTCATTATCAATAATTTGGTCACTGTGTCGAGGTCTTTTCAGTGGACAGAACTAGAAGAGAGTTTTTACATAACCTCCCTATTCCCAATTCCCCCATTTTAAAAATAGTCATGTTATCTACACTGTCAGAGCATACAGATGTGTTATACTACACTGTCTCCCTTATAGTGATTTTTTTGGTCTTAATTGTACAGGTACATTTATATTAAATGTTCACTACCCACCATATGGTAAATTTGGTTGTCTGAAGCTCATTTATTAGTATGGAGAGTTAAAACTTTTTCCAATCTTTTATGGACCAATACTTTCGTAGAGTACAATGAAAATGCATTACTAGAGAAATGATTCATGGGCTTGGATGTCATGGCAATGTCAGAGTACTATAAAAGTTTCAAAGTGCTTACTCCTAAATTCCATCCTCATTTCATTGTGGTCTGGTAGATTCCTCAGAAAAAGCACATGAGAACAATATTCTCTGTGTTCTTGCATGTTTACATCAGTTTACCAGAGGCTTTTTATACCTAAAGGTCAATTTGGCTGAGCATAAGATCCTTGGCCCACATTTGCTTTCCTTATTTTTCTTAAATATATTACTATATTTTCCTTGGTCATAAAAGTATTGTTGTTAAAGATTCTAATGGCAATCTAATTTTCTTTCTATTGGTCTTTTTGCAGGGATGTCCAAAAGGGTTTTTCTTTACAGGATAATGTTGGCCATTATGAGTCAATTTTTAGTCCTCTCAATATGTAATTTCAAATCATCTTTTATTTCAGGAAAGTTTTTTGAACTGTAATTTCCCTTCAGGGACTCTATTCTATAATAGAGATTACAATATTCATTGTACCATGGAAACTTTTAGCAGTCTGGTGAAACCAATGGATCCTTTCTCAGAATAATATTTTTAGATGCATAAAATGGAATACATAGAATATAAAAGGAAACTAATTATATTGAAATAGTTTTCAAAATATTATTAAATTGTGATATAGTAATATATTTACTCCTTTACTATCAATATTAAGTGATTAGATCTATTGGCAGGTCTAATAACATCTATAAGTTTGAAAAACTGATAAACATAAATGATATTTGGAGACTTTTTTTAAAACTAACATTTGCGATTATGATATTTGTGATTACTTTTGGTGACAAGGTAACGAGTATTATTAATACTACTGTGTTTGGGGGCATGTATTAATAATTAAAGAAAAAAGTTAAACTTCAGGTAGAGGTTAGTGAAAATGAAGAAACTATATGTTTCCCAACCAAGGCAACAGTCCACCTGAATTTTACCCACAAACCTTGAAGTCCGTGACTCTACGTAACGAACCCCCGCATTCGACATATGTTGAATCAGATGTTGTCTCTCAGATGCTTTTTTAAATGCTTTATTTCATACCTCTTTGATATTATTTAAAATTTGTCTTCCTAGTCACATTCTATCTTTCTCATTGTTTTATCCTTTCTGTTTGTTTTTGTGTTCCTCCTGGCTCAACTTCATTACATAAATTTCATTATTTTATTTGTCTTTTTAAATCTTCTTTAATCGCCTCATCGCTGTATTTTTCTATTTGTGATTTATTGTCACAGCTTCTACCATTTGCTTGGTTTCTTTAGCTCCCGTTGCAATTCTGGGTTTCAGTTTTCATCCATTTTGTGGGCATGTTTTTCCATGTGCCTACCAGGCCATGGGGAACTTTTTCTGCTCTTCATTCTCTTTATTAGACTGCATACTTTTTCCTTTGCTCATTAGTAAGTAAATTAATTTTCGTCTACTTTTAGGAGGGAGGAGAGGCCAAAATAACTTTTCTTGATTTCATGATTCTAAACTCCCTCTTCTGTTTTTCTGCTCAAAGTAATTAAAAATATATATATATATCACCTTGTATTTTGTGAGAGCTCCCAAATCTTCTCTTGAGTCCCATTTTCATCTGGAATTTTTTGCCGCTTTTGCTCAGTATGGAATCTATTCCTGATAGTTTCCCCTGGAAGGGAACGCTGGCTTGTTATTATCAGTGGTTTATAGAGCCTAGACTGCTCTAGCACCATTAAATCTGATCAAATGAAGTCCTCTTGCTCCCACCCTTGATTTGATGCTGCAAAACTCCCACCCAGTTCAGCCACATTGTCCCGTGAATACCTCTTGGGGGTATCGGGGTGCTCTGGTACTCAGGGCCTGCAGAGTCCACACTGCCTTCCTTTTACTTCCATCTACAAAGGTGCTTATACTGTGAAGGTCTCCTGGCTCTTGGGGGTTTTATCTAAGCCGCTCATATTTTGGGATTTGTGGAGATGCCTTAAAACTTAGCAATAATAGATTGATAAATATATGACAGATCAGATAAATAGATGATGATAAATAGAAAGACAGTTTGTTTGATAAATACAGATATTGTCTGTGGATCGCTGGATTTTATGTCCTACTTGTTCTTTCAGTTTTATATAGGGTAGTTGTTCTCAACTGTGGATAATTTTGTCCCTCAGGGGTCTTTTTCCAATGTTTTTACAGATAGTTTTAATTTTTCACCACAGGAGAAGGGGGTGGGGGCAGTACTTCAGGGTACTGACCCTAATGGGTCCAGGAGAGTCCCTCTGCTCCCCCATAACTAAGAATTATCCAGTCCAAATTATCAACAGTGCCCAGCTTGAGAAAACCTGGTCAATGGGAATCTGGGGAGATTCAAAAATTAAGCCACAACTGCCATCTTCTCAGTTGCCTCCCAACCACCTAATCCATTCTTCATCCAGAAATTTTGTTCACTTCTGTCCCCTACTATTCACCTCTAGTTTAGGTCCATATTTTCTTTGACTTGAACTATTGTGGCAACATCTTAATTGGTCTGCCTGAAACAACTCTCCCTTCCCTCCAGTCCAAATCATCCTACCTATTATGTCAGAGTCATTCTCCCAAAGCACAGCTCACATCATGCCAAACATGTGCTCAAAGAGATTTAGTGACTCACCAGTACCTTATAAAGTTCCATTCCGTGATTTGGAAATTTGAAGTTTTCTAAGCTTTTTTGCCAATTTGTCTTCCGGACTTTTACTCCCTCTATTCCCCTACACATAACCTGCAATTAAGTCAAGTGGGAATCTCTACCATTTGACAAATATGTCTTTTTTCTCAATTCTTTGTTAAGACCACTCCCTCAATTTGTAGTGCCTCCTCATCAGCCCTCCAGAGCCAATTCCAAAACTCCCTTCTGAGTGAAACCTTCCCCTCCTCTCCAATCCTGTTCTTCTCCCCAACCCCTCTACCAAAAATGCCCTCTCCCTGTTACAAATATCTGAACAATTTGGATACATCTGTCTTATTTAAATTATAATGTTACAATATACTTATGTTATATACTGCGCTATGGTAATATTATTGTGAGCAAAGGTTGTGTATTTCTCCTTTTGGCATTTCCCACAGAGCCCAGCAAAGGCTTACACAGAGTAGACCCTCAATGATACCTGCTGAATAAGTAAACGCATAGAACAGAGCCCGACAGAGGTAAGGGGTCATCCACAACTCCTCCCTCTGGTCAGTGACAGAGACCACATGATTCTAAAACAAAACTACAGTAATGGATTTAAAGACCATTTTACATAAACGATGCTATGATCCTCATCATTATTATTACTAATAATTATTAATCTGGGACTTGGTGTTGGACAGATAGCAATAGACACTGTAATTTAGGTAACATGGCCACTGGCACCAAGGGGCTTTTCTAAGCACAACTATTCATTCAAGTAGAGGCTTAACAATTGACTAACCAAGCATAAATTAAATACTAAATATTAACGGTAATTGCTTGATACTCCATCTCCCAAATGTTCATATCTCTAAAACCCTATGAATTTTGTTTTTAACTTGAGTTATATTTTTAAAAATAATAGGGTCATATTCCATAGAAGAGACAGACTGTAAGTCAGGAATATCCTGTCTCAGCCACTTTTTTTTCAGTACTATGTATGAAGTACTCTATAGAGACTCAGCATAGCATTGAACATTCCACATACACATGTATATCTGTAGATACAACAAGTCCGGTGCCTTTCTGATGGTATATTATGAGCATGGAGAGAATCTGTGTTTCCAAAATGCTCCCCCACCTACCATTCCTGGTCTTCTCTGATCATTATAGTTTTTCACTTTGATGTTTAAAACAGGAATCCTTGTAAGCCATTTATGCCTCGATGGGAATGAGTTTCAGATTCTTTGCCCCCAGAGCTAGTGTGAGGTCCATGAGGTCACTGAGCTGTGACAGTGAGGAGAAGAGCCTGAGTCCTTATAAGAACCACGTACCATGGACACATTTTGCCATTTTCACAATTTGGCCACAGGCCAGATCCTTCTCGGTTTCCTCCCATCATTTCTTCATTCTCCAGCTTCTCCTACAACACAACTAAACACAAGCCTTGTGCATTTAAAAGTTTCTGGCCAGAATATAAAACTTCAGAATGTATTTTATTATCACTCTTTAGAGTAAGAAAGAGACTGTGTGCCTTCACCTACGAAGAGTTGCCTATGTATCACATTTACACAATTAGTATGTGGCGATGACAACTGAAAAAAAGCCATATGATATGACTTTTATATGAGTATTAAATGTAGAACACAGCAGGCACCAAGTCATTTTGGAGAAAAATATTAAGGATCTAAAAATTCAGCAGGTTGTTTGATCCACATTATTTCAAAATATTCAAGATCATTCCTTTTTTACCCTTGGGGATTGAAATTATTTTCTGAGATCTAGACTTTGTTATGTCTCTGAATACTAAATATCAATTAATATTAAAAGAAGAAAGCTGTGTGAAATGTGAGACAGGCTTCTCACTTATATGTTTATCTTTGCCAATCATTGGGTCTAAGCTCTTACACTCCTGTTTTAATTTCTTAGCAATTTTGTTCTCAGGGATTCCCGGGCACTTTATACTCTCACTCACTTGTTATTACACCTGGAGATCAAACAATGTGCAGGTAAGGTTCAGTGGTCACACAAACCTTATAGGTTTGTGCCATGCTAAAACCATCCTTTCATGGTGTCCTTGGCATCTTTCAGAAATGGACACCATGGCGATGGACTCAACACACGCAGACTTCCACCATCTGGCAAATAGCTGTGCTTTCTTCATTTTGTAGACAGGCAAGGCCATAGGTGAGATTATTCTTCAGCAAATCTTCACCCAATTTCCTGGGAGGAATGTACTTCCCCAGCCCTTGGATGCTAAGCTTGGCCCTGTGACATGGTTGGCCTCGTGGTAAGCAGAGTGTAATGCTCTGTCTCTTGATTTGGGTTTGGCCATTCACGTGATTTGCTTCGGCCAATGGGAGGTTAGCTGACATGGCGCAAGACTTGAAATAAGGTGGCATTTTGCCACAGAAAGAACATAACTAGGGTAATCTCTTGTTTAAGGACAATGAGATATGTAGGATAGAACTTGATCCAATCTATGGCTTGGAGCCAGACCAGGTGAATCTCAGCAGGTCCTCAGACACGTGAGATACAAATGTTGATTGTGTACCAGGAGCATAAATGTGGCCATAGCTTAGGCTGTCAGTAATGCACTGAAGCCCTTACCACGGTATGGTTAATTACCGTATTTTGCTGTGTATAACGCCCACCCACGTTTTTGGCCCAAACTTTCAGGGAAAAAAATCTTTCGTTTTAATTTTTTAATTCAAATTTTTATTTGTGTACATCTAGGTACTTGTTTTTTTGTATTATAAAGGAATTTTAGCATATTTTTAAACATATTATGGTACAAGAAATTTTATGTACCGGTAACAAATTTATGATATTTGCGCATCATAGAAGGCCAAGAACTCTTCCTTGTTTTAAGTTCATCGTAAGTTCAACAAAACTGATTATCGTATTCTAGGGTATTATTGTGCAATGGATATTGTTATTGATTTCTAGAGTTACCCTTTAAACTCATAAGCATAAATAGAAGAATTAAAAACATTTATATAGACAGGGAATTTGTACTATTCATGTATAATGTGCATCCTTATTTTTTCCTTACAAATTTGGGCACAAAAGTGCATATTGTACTACAATTATTGCCCATTTGGCCTCTATGACTCCAACCTTCATCACCTCCAATCATTTTGCCCAATACTGCCATTTTCAGCATCCAAATTCTCTTTTAAGCATGCTAGTTTATATCTAATGTTATAAATATTTTTATAATTAAGCGTGTGTTTTGCAAACTATGTCTCCTAAAAACTATGACAATAAATAATTCTTGATAAAAGAATCTATAATCATATGCATTTGGGAGACATAGGGATAAGCAAATGCTAAGTTTTTGTTGTGTAGTGTTTTTCACTGCAGAACTTCTCAGAGCTTTTACTGTGTAAATGTGCATTGTGCTTTTTCAGGTGGGAGTCCTGGAAACCATCATTTAAAAAATATATAGATCCTGGAAACTTTGTTTCACAAGAACACAAATTAGCATCTCAAAGGTACTAGTGTTCCACAGCACACAATTTGGGAAATGGTAGGATAGAGCCAAAAACTTAACATGACATTCAAGACCTTCTATAATAATGGCCTAAACCTATGTTATTATTATACTCTTATAATGTTTTTTATGTTTTCAGTTATAAAGGTAGTATAACTTCATAATGAAAATTATGAAAATACAGAAAAATAAAAGTAAAAAATTATACTATGTACTCCCATCATCCAAATATAACCAGAATTTGATTTTTATTTTATTGCCTTCTAGTCTTTATGTCATATTTTGTCTTTTTGTGATAATATAGTATGCTAAAATTATATAGACTTTTTTATATTTGTAAATATATATTATAAATAGAATATATTACTCGTATTTTATTTGCATTTTTTACTAACATATGTTAAGCAAATAAAGTTATACCTACTATTAGCTTTGCCAGATATTATCATCTTCATATACATGCCTCAGATTTTTATGTTTTCCCAAGGGAAAAAAAAAACCTGCAGAATAACCAACACCCTTTGTGTTACTCCTCCCGAATTTCAAATCCCTTCCATTGTTCTGCAGAGAAAACCACCATCCTGTAACAATCCTTTCCTTGTATACTTTTATAATTTTACCATACATGCTTATAACCATAAGTAAAATAGGGCTTGTTTTTCTTTTGCTTTAAACTTATAAAATTGGAATTGTGTTATAAACATTCCTTTGTAAGTTGCATTCCCTCCTGTAATGTCAGTTTTTAAATTTTTTCCACATTGTTCTATGTAGATCGCATTAAGTTATTTTAATTACAATATAGAATATACCACAAATGTTTTATCCTTTTTTTTCCTTTTACTTGATTTTGTATTCAATTTTTTTTTGTCATTACAAGCGATGTTGCAACATCGCTTGTAATGACAAAAAAGTGTATTTGCTGGATACACACATTGTTTACTTTCCCAGATATTGTCATATTAATCTCCAAAGTGGTTGTGCTAATTTATATTCTCACATTAAGATATGAGAGTGCCACTATTCTCACTACTAAGATGTGAGAATGCCACTATTCTCATTATTATAGGTATAGTCTAACTTTTAAATTACTGCCCGTTCTGATGATTATGAAAACATATATTATGGTTTTAATTTAAGTTTCCTTAATTACTAATGAGAAAGAGTATTTTTTCATGTTACTAGTCATTCAGGTTTCTGCTTTTGTCAGATGCCTGTGTGTATCTTTTTAGTATTGTGGGGTTTTTATAAAATTCCTTCCTAATTATAAGAATAACACATGATCAGTTGTAAAATACTACAGCAAATTGTAAGGAAAAATGAAGTGATCACAAATCGCACCATTCAATGGTTAATATTATTAATGCTTAGCTGCATTTTCCTTATAGTGTTTTAATACACATAATTGTTTTATATAGTTAAAGTGAGAAGAATCTATCAAGAGGCCTTGGTGACAAAATTTTCCACTGGGTTGTTCATAATCCTTTCCAGATTAAATACCAAGATCTGAGGTCATTCAGAAGCATTTGAAAAATACAGAACGCTGTTAGTCAAGATCTTTGTCATTAAAAATAGCCAGAATATAGATATTTGCTTTACTTTGTGTAGAACAAAAGTAAATCTTTTGTTTAGTCATTTTCCAGTCTCTCTAACCCAACATTGTATAAAGGTCATTCATTGTCAGCAAGCACTTACAGAGAATAATACCATGAATACTGTAAGAGGTTTCATCTGAAAGGGAGCATAGAGGAGTAAATGATACAGCTCAAGGAGAGATTCAAGATGGCAATGTAGATAAACATTGTGTCTGCTTCCTTCTATGAACACATTACAATTATAACTAAATTATAGAACAATAAGCCTGGAGAGCCATCTGAAATCTGGTGAACAGAAGTTTTATAATTAAGGATATAAAGAAGAAGCCACGTCAAGACTGGATGCGAAAAGCCAGCCCCAAACCTCCATGTGGTGGATGAGAACTGGGAGGGATATCTTGGCCACAGAGGTTCCCCACAGAGAAGAGAGAGACCCCAGCTCCACATCGATCTCCTCAGCCCAGAGTACTGGTGCCAGGAAGAGGAGCCCCTACAACATCTGGCTGTGAAAAACAGTGGGGACTGCAACCATCAGAGTGGGATGGAAGGCTTTGTAGCTTGTACTAGGTAGCCCCTGGCTGGTCACAGGCAGTGGGTGACCTGGGCCTGCACTGGAGCCCCTCACAAGAGGCACCTGAAGCAACAAACTTGGAGGTTGGCTTCAGATCACAGCAGAGCACCATCCACTTATCTCCACCCAAAAGGTAGTCTCAATAGGCACCAGAGCCCACTGGAGCAAATCTCACTCAGTGGCGTAAGCTATGGACGTGGTGAAACCCCAGAGAAAATCAGCTTGAGGATCAATGCCACACACTGATGTGCCAAAAGCAATCAAGACACAACTATAAGAGGAGAGCACACACAACCCACACAAGGGACACTCCAGGATCACCCAGAATAGGTTACCAGGGAGACTATGCCAGGGCCCCACAGGTCACCTACTACCCAGCCAAGACTGGGAGACACAGCAGATCTACCTAACACATAGAAACAGAGAGGCATTCAAAGTAAGAAAACAACGAAATACATCCCAAATGAAAGAATAGGAGTAAACTCTAGAAACAGAACTAAACAAAACGAAGGCAAGTAACCTACCAGAGACAGAGTTCAAAACACTGGCTATAAGAATGATCAAAGAACTTAGTGAGAACTTCAATAAAGAGATAGCAAACATAAAACAAGGACATAGAAACCATAAAATAAGAACCAGTCAGAAGGAAAGAATACAATAACTGAAATGAAAATGCACTAGAATGAATCACTAGCAGACCAGATGAAGCAGAGGATCGAATTGGTGATTTGGAAGACAAGGTAGAAGAAACCCCATTGGAACAGCCAAAACAAAAAAGAATTAACAAAAAAAACGAGGATAGTTTAAGGGGCTTCTGGGACAACATCAGGAGTAACAACATTTGCATCAAGGGGTACCAGAAGGAGAAGAGAGAAAGCAAGGGATTGAGAACCTATTTGAAGAAATAATAACTGAAAACTTTCCTAACATGGTCAAGGAACTAGACATACAAGTCCAAGAAGTGCAAAGAGTCCCAAACAAGATGAACCCAAACAAGCCCACACCAGGACACATTATAATTAGAATGTCAAAGGTTAAAGACAAAGAGAATCCTAAAAGTGGCAAGAGAAAGGCAAGTTGTAACTTATAAGGGAGCTCCCATAAGTTTGTCAGCTGATTTCTCAACAGAAATTTTGCAGGCCAGAAGGGATTGGCAAGAAATATTCAAAGTGATGAAAAGTACAGACCTACAACCAGGATTTTTCTACCCAGCAAAGCTATCATTTAGATTCAAAGGACAGATAAAGAACTTCCCAGACAAGAAATAGCTAACGGAGTTCATCACAACCAAAGCAGTACTATCAGGAATGTTAGAGGGACTTCTTTATGATTGGGGGGGAAGGTCAATACTATGAATAATAAAATGGCAATAGATACCTGTTTATCAACAATTACTTTCAAAGTAAATGGTTTAAATGCTCCATTCAAAAGACATAGGAGGGCTGAATGTATAAGAAAAAAAAAACCTTTAAATATGCTGCACACAAGAGAATCACTTCAGATTGACAGACACACACAGATGGAAAATAAAGGGATAGAAAAAGTTATTTCTGGAAAATGGAAATGGGAAAAAAATTAAGTAGCTGGGTTAGCAATACTTATACCAGACAAAATAGACTTTAAAACAAAGGCTACAACAAGAGACAAAGCAGGGCCCAGTAATCCCACTTCAGGATATCTATCTGAAGAAACCCAAATGCTACTTGGAGGAAACATGTGCATCCATATGTTCACTGCAGCATTATTTATAATAGCCAAGATGTGGAGGCAGGCTGGATGTCTGTCGATGGAAGAATGGATAAAGGGTAGGTGGTACATATATACAATGGAATATTGCTTGGCCACGGGAGGGAATGTGTCCTTGCCATCTTGGCAGCATAGATGGAGGGTACTGTGCTGAGTGAAGTATAAGACAGAGAAGGACAGATGCAATATGTTTCACTTATATGTGGCATCTAAAGAATAAACAAACAAACTGATAGATACAGAGAACATACTTGTGGTTGACAGATGAAAGGGGGGTTGAGGGTAAGTGAAAAAGGGAAAGGGATTAAGAAGTACAAATTGGTTGTTACACAGTAATCATGTGGATGTGGGGTATAACATGAGTAATGTAGTCAATGATATTGTAGTAGCTATGCATGGTGTCAGATGGGTACTAGATTTGTTTGGGTGATAGATGGTAGGAGGGTAGACAGCAGAGTGAAAAAAGTGAAGGGACTAAGTACAAACTGGAAGTTACAAAAGAGTCATGGGAATGTAGTCATTAATATGAAGTCATTAATATGACAGCACAGGGAATATAGTCATTAATATGGTAATAAACATGTATAGTGCCAGGTATACATGGTTAGACTAGACTAGTCAGAGGGATCATTTCTTAAATTATATAAATGTCTAACCACTATGCTGTACACCTGAAGTTAATATAAAATAATACTGAATGTCAACTGTAATTGAAAACATTAAAAAAGGAGGAGGAAAGATGAAGGGGAATAAGAGGTCCAAATTTCCAGGTATAAAACAAGTAAGTCATAGGGATGTAACGTGCAGCATGGGGAATATAGTCAATAATATTGTGATAGCGTGGTATGGTGTCAGATGGTTACTGAATTTATGGTGGTCATTTCTTTAGGTATATAAATGTTGAATAACTATGGTGTACACCTGAAACTAATATTGTATGTTAGCTATATTTTAATAAAAATCATAAAATAAATTTTAAAAAATAAAAATTACATCTGGTGCCAAGAAAGTAGAAAAAAAATAAGAGTGCAAGGCAATGCTGCAGGGCTAAGCTCAGCCATGTAACCTGGTTAGGCTTTGAATTAGAAACTACAATTTATTACTGATTTTAGGATACAAAGTATGAATTAATCAGCACAATGCCTAGAATTTCTATTTTTGCTCGATTTTTTATCTCCTGCATTATTATAGCATATTTTAATTAATGTTTTAAAATAATATTTGTAAATAATAAAGGGATCACATCCATGAAGAGTTTCTGTGCCTTTGAATAATGGTGAAGTTTTTCTGCTGCTGTCACACAAGAAAAACAATCTGGATGCTTTTAAAATTTGGGGGTTACAAACTTTTCACCCAAAAGCAACAAGATTTTTCTCAAATTCTGGCATTTGCTATTAAAGAAAGGTTAGGGTCAGTCTTTGTAGGCAACATTTTTCTTTCTTCCTGGGTAAATATAGCATTTACTTTTATTCTACTAATTCAAACTTTTGGCCAGTCATGTTCAAGTGCAGTTCTCTTTTCTTTGATTTTTGTCTGGCATGCAGTGAATCCTTCTGTTCTTGATACTTAAGTCTTTGTATAACTGAGAGAAGTTCCATTTTACTTGACATATGTCTTTGATTATTGCCTCATCTCCAGTTGTTCTTGTTTTCTACTCTTGAACACCTAAAGTCATTGGATTTCATCTCTATTCTCTGCCTTACAGAAACTCAATCTCCTTCATCATTTTCATCTTTCTATCCTTTTGTGTGAATTTTGTAGGAGCTCTGGAGTTTGTTCAATGCAGCATTAATTTGATTTTATACAGTGCCTATTCTATTCTTTACTGCTATACAATTTTATCCTGCTATGCCATTTTTAGATGTTCTAAATGTCCTTTCTTCACTTAGGAATCTTCCTTCTCATCTCATCCAATGTCTCTCATTATGATTTTCTGTCACTATTTCAGAGGGCTGGGATGTCTTGCATTCCACTACTTATGATCCAGTTTTCTAAAATTCTCTTCTGCTTACTGGAAGAAATCACTCTCTGAGGCTAGTTCCTTCTGTAAGACTTTAGACTAATACTCTCTTCCTCTGTGGTGTACTATTTTAAATATTCCCCCATGTTTTGTTTTTCTGTTTACTTTTCCTTCAACAAGGAAAGACCTCTATTGATTTTCCCCCCAACAGACAAAGTATGTGAATTGTCTTCAATCCCTTTCTTTGTGGACATGGATAGAGGCTGACTTTCTGCTTACACCCCAGCTGGAATAATCATTGGTGGGCACAGCTCCTTGTCTTAACACCTAGAGTCCAACAGTCCTAAATCACTAGTTCATCTCCAATGACCCTGCTGGCTGAGGAGGAAAATTCTCCTATCTGTCACTGCATAGTATGAGCATATTCTAACTGACCATACTTGTATTATTATAAGGACTGGCCTTCTTGTACAGATCTTCAACTGGTAGAAGGGGTACATAGTGTCAAGTAATGTCAGAAAGCCCTTTTTTTTTTTTTGAAGGTTGAAGCCCTGCAGATCACTGAAATGTCTTTAAGTGTTTACATTGACATTTTTTAAATTAAAACTTTGTTTAATAGAAAATTTTAAGTACAAATGCACTGAATTAGTGTGTCATTGAATAATAGGTAGAGACATTTTTGCTATTCAACCTAATGCTCCCTAGCTTCATTTTATACCCTCCTTTCAAAAGTCCATGCTCACTTCCTAGAAATTAATTTACTCTTTTTATTGCTCATAAAGCAATAAGATTTTAATCATTGTTTTTTCAGTATGGTGTAGAAGTAACACTTCTATGTCTCTACTAGGTCTCCTAAAACATTCCTGACCTACCCATGAAGGCACAAGTAATGGATAGAATGTAATTATGGTGTGGAAATCAGGGTTCTTTGGTTGTGAAAAACAGAAATTAACTCTGGCTGATTTAAGCAAAAGGTAACATATTGAAAGGATCATGGGAGTTCAGAGTATACAGGTAAAATTGGAGACCAAGTTTTAAAGAGATAGAAGAAATAGCAACCTGGAAACCTGGAATCAAGAACTGCAGAAACTAGAGGAATGAACACACAGCAGGAAGAGTCTGGCTACCCTTCAGAGTGATTAAACTCTAACCATACATTGTCTGCTTATTACTTTGTTCAAGAATCAAATTCCAGGGAGTCCAGTTTGCTTTAGATCATATGTCTACTTATTTTTTTGTTGACACCACAGTTCCTGATTAGGATCCCACTCTATGGCATCCTGAGGGGAAGAGATAAATTTCCCACAGAAACCAAGGTGCTGGTAAGAAGGGAAAATGGACACTCGGAGGCCAGAATTCCATGAATGTCCATCATATATGAACATTAGCCTGTCCTTTCAGATTTCCATGCCATCTTATATCTTGCTCAATTTCTTCTCACATCTTAAGTAGCTGAATTCTTGTTGGTCTGTATCTCAAAATTGGTCACCAACTTAGTATTCTCAGCTTTGGATGACTTGTTGAGAGGCCACATCTTAATGGGCAAGAAGAGAGAATCAGTTGAATCTGGAGTGAAACACTGACTGCTGCACACATCAAGCTTTGTGATCTTGGACAAATCACTTAAATTTCCTAAGCCTCAGTGTCCTAACTTAGCGTGATTTTTTAAAAGAATTTAATAGGGATAATACACGTAATACCCTTAGAAAATACTCAATAAATGATCTATTGCGTTATTATGGCTATAGTTGAGGAAAATGTTATTAACAAGTTACTTCATATATACCCATTATTCTCTATTGCCTCAGATCGTACTTCTAAATTAAATGGCATCATTTACAGAAAAAGGAAAAAAATCTAAAATTCATATGGAATCACAAAAGACCTGAATAGCCAAAGCAATCTTGAGAAAAAAAAACAAAGCTGGAAGAATCACACTCCTGATACCAAAGTATATTACAAAGCCATAATAATTAAAATAGTATGGTATTTGGCATACAGGTACATCGACCAATGGAATAGAATTGAGAGCCCAGAAATGAACTCATGCATATACAGTCAACCAATATTTGACAAGAGACACCCATTTCTTTCAAAGGGGAAAAATGATCTCTTCAATAAATTATGTTCAATAAACTAAATATTCACATGCAAAAAGAAAAGAAACCGGACCCCTATCTTGCACTACTCACAAAAAATTAACTCAAAATGGATTAACAACTTAAACATAAGACCTGAAACAGTAAAACTCCTAAAAGAAAACATAGGGAAATATCTCCCGGACATTGGTTTTGGCAATAATTTTTTGGATATGACACCAAAAACACAAGCAACAAAAGCAAAAATAAACAAGAGGTACTATATAAAACTAAAAAGCTCTGTACAGGAAAAGAAACCATCAACAAAATGAAAAGGCAACCGATGAAATGCGAGAAAATATTTACAAACCGTAACACTGATTAGGAACTAATATATAAGGAATTCGTACAACTCAAAAGCCAAAAATTAAATAACCTGATTAAAAAGTGGGCAAAGGACCTAAATATTTTTCCAAAAAAGATATACCAATGGCCAACAGGTACATAAGAAGGTGCTGAACCACTAATCATCAGAGAAATGCAAATCAAAACCACCATGAGATATTGTCTCACACTTATTAGAATGGTTATTCACAGTAAGACAAGAACTAATAAGTATCAGAGAAAATGAGGAGAAAACGGAACTCCCGCATACTGCTGGTGGGAATCTAAGTTGATGCAACTGTTGTGGAAAACAGTATGGCGTTTCCTCAAAAAATACAAGGTAATACTACCATATAATCAAGTAATGCACTCCTGGGTATTTATCTAAAGTAAATGAAATAACTATCTCAAAAAGATATCTGCACCCCTGTGTTTACTGCAGCATTATTTACAATAGCCAAGACATGGAAACAAACTAGCTATCCATCAATGGATGAATGGATAAAAAGTGTGATTATATATAAAACGTTATATTATCCATCCATAAAAAAGAAAGAAATCCTGCCTTTGCTACACCATGGATGAACGTTGAGGGTATAAAGTGAAATAAATCAGCCAAAGAAAGACAAATACTTTATGATCTCACTTATATGTGGAATATTTAAAAACTCATAGAAACAGAGAGTACATTGGTGGTTGCCAGGGATGAAGGGTAAGTGGAGGAAGGTGGACAAAGGGTACAACCTTCCAGTGATAAGATGAATAAGTTTTGGGGGATCTTACGTACAACATGGTGACTATAGTTAACAATACTTTTGTAGTATTGTATACTTGAAAATTGCTGAAAGTAGATCTTAAAAGTTCTCATGACAAAAGTAAAAAAACAAAAAAAACAAAAAGGTAACTATGTGAAGTAATGGCTGTGCTGAGTAACCTGAGTGTGTTAGTCATTTTACAGTGTATATACATATATCAAATCATCATGTTGTTCACCTTACACTTACACAATTTATATGTCAATTATATTTCAAAAAAACTGGGCAAAAAGGAGAGAAAGAACAATAGAAAAACAAACAAACAAACAGGTGAAAGAGCCTTGTTATTACCAAAGAGAGCAAAAGTCATCTGCTGTGTGTTTCGACTGATAAGGAATTAAATCCAAGTAATGGTGGAATTGAGGCATTCCCAGAGCCAAGAGCCAGTGTTGCTTATTTTGTACTAGCCACCATGGGCCTTGCTAATGGCAACAGTCCGGACCATCACTCCTAAAAGTTCATAATTCGGTACAATTGCTGTGTGTGTGTGGGGGGGGGGGGGAACACACTAACTTGTAGAACTGTCTCTACCCTTTTGGAGGTTGCCCATTGAATTCCTAACCATATTTGTCACTAGTGTAAATGTTGGGCCTGGTTCTGAGACTGATTTCCAAGGAAGAAGACTACAAGGGTGTGTCTCTCATACCTTAATATGCCCACGAATCATCTGCAGATCTTGTTAAGATGCAGATTCTGATTCAGTAGGTCTGGGCTTGGGCCTGAGCTTTTGCATTTCTAAAAAGCTTCAATGTGATGTTGAGACTTCTTTCCACAGACCACAGTTTGTGTAGTAAAGTTTAAAAGTTATAACAATAATTTTCCACAGATTCCTAAGCCTAATTGTATTAAAATTATCCCGACTTTGCTCTTACGACTAATTATATATAACCCTACTCACAACATGAAAAAGCTGATACCTGTCTACTGCCTTGGAACATTTTCCACACGCCCTGAAAAAGCAGAATGCTCATAATCCAGGCTAAGTGTATCTTTAGTTTATATAGGCATCAACCAAGAACATGCTTAAAATGCAGATGCCCTGCACTCCTTTCCCCCAAGGATTTGGTTTAATGGTGCATGAAATTTGCATTTTAATATGTTGCCCAGTAATTCTGATGAAGATTGTGTTTGAACAATCCTTTGAGAAACATTGACCCAATGGAGATGTGGGTATTGTTGCCTGGTGTACTATAGGTAGGGTCCAGACTGTGTAGCTATAACAAAGATACCCCAAAACGCAATGGCTTTAATAAGATAGATGTCACTATCTCCTTCCTCTAACAGTCCAAAGATGGATATTTCAAGAAGGCAAGGCAGCTCCGTGCCATAATGTTATCGTGACACAGGTTCCTACCATCTTGTTGCTCTGTCATCCCCTAAGATGCTGTTGTCTTTGACTTCATTTTCAAAGCTGAGTCATACCACATCTGTCCAGCCCCCAAGAAGGGAGAAAGAAAATCTGAAGGGCAAACTACTTCCTTTTTCTTCTGTCTATTTGGTATATACTTATTGAAGTATACTTTATATATATTCAACTTCACATACAACCCAAATGTCCATCCATAGGTCAATTAATGAGCCATTTCTTTTAAGCAATGGATGCCAACTATACACACACTAAACACTGATAATAAACTAGTTGACAGGTCCAAGCTGCAGGAGGCTGAATAACATTTTCTCAAACTGGGCACCATGTGCAAAGCTGCATCTCCAGTGCTACAGAGGACAGAACAGATTTTGTGGGACAGCCAGCAACCCACAACTCCCGGCAAACCTTTTTCATGCCTTAAAACTCAGAGCAGGTATCTCCTTCAGGAAGCCTGTTCTGACCCTCAGAGTTGAATTAAGGGTCCCCGCTCTGGTCACTAAAACCCACTACTCACAAATCTATCCCTATATCTAGGAAGTTGTGTTACTGAAATGACTCCTTGTGTCTTCATCTACATGTTCCCTTGGGCATGTGCCTAGTTTATCTTTTTCAACAAACAACAAAGTTGAACTAAGCTAGAACACTTATGAAGATTGATTGTGATGAATATTTCTTTTTTAATATTAATAACACCAACCTTTTATTTAACAGGTGTCCATTATGTGTCAAACACAATTCTAGTCCCCTTAAATACATTGCTACTTCCATTCTTCACGACAGTACGGGGAAGTAGGAGTTATTATCCCCATTTTATTGACGAGGAAACTGAGGCTTGTACAGGCTAAAAAACTTGCCCCAGTTTACAGAGCTAATCGGTAGCAGAAGCAGAATTTAACTTATCTGTCTGATCTGAAGCCTATTTTCTTTTCACTTGAACACACCCCTTCTCCACTTGTCATTGTTATGCTGACTGACCTCCTTAAAAATGCACACTATTCCTATGCTAACTTTTTTAGCATTTTTATATACTTTACTACTTTTCCCTGGAAGAAAATATTCCTTAATCTCCTTTTCCATCTGCATGCTATAAAAATTATCTGTAGGGTATTGCTCATATAAACTAAGAGCTAACCTGATTTAAAAACCAGAATCTTGTGTCCTAGAAGAGTCCAAATTAGAATTCAAGACCTGGCTTTCAGCCCATTTCTCAGATGGGAAAATGGAGACACAAAGACACAAAATGATTGTTGGAGTCAAATAGGGCACTGGTTCAATAAGCCTCAGGTTTCCTGTCTCCCCAGGGAGGCAACATGTGTTTGGAAAGAGTATGGAGTGTGTAGCCAAACAAACCAAAATTCAAATACTGATGAATACTTGAGTGTGTGACCTCAGGCAAGTTTTCTAACTTCTATGAGGCTGTTTTCTCATTTGTAAAATGAAAATAATAATAACTACTTTGTAGAGGTACTGTTAGTATTGGAGATGAGGGACGACAAAGGAAGTATCTAATACGGTGTCTAGCACAGAGTAAGTATTCACTAAATGCCTGTTCTGTCTGTCATAGTCCAGCCTTTTCCTGGAATGCATATTGCTTTACAGTGGGCGATAGTCTTTTCTCCTTTCTGGCATCCACATAAATCTCCTATTGTAAAAATCTAGAGCTAAGTGTGTAGGAAGCAGAGTCCATTCTAAAGGTTTTTTAATTTAAAGGAAGAAAAAGTGCTGAGCCAATATTTCTACTATTCAATCATTAAATATTAATCGATGTCAGTGCATTTGAGGGAGCCTTTAGCTGTGACAGGTGAGCTGAAAGTAGAAATTCTGATTTAACGAGGCCTCCCAGCCACTTTGGCAAAATGTCAGGGTATAGGGCGTGGTGGAGAGTAATTAACCGATAAACAACCATCTGAAAAAAATCAGTAACTATGAAATTGGGTACAAAGACAAGGCTTCTCTTATTTTTTCCAAAACATTTTTCTCTTTTGGATTTCTCAGTGCTTTCTGAATTGACCCTGATTTAGTACCCCCTAAGTTGGAATGCCCTTAACTGTTTTGTTTAGACTGGGCTATGAAATGATTAGGCTGTTGAAATGATGAATCAGAGAACGCTGCAGGATTTTTCACAGTCTCTCTGAACAATGCCCCATATCACACTTACACTGACAGGCTGTATTTTTATATTTGACATGTGAGAGGAACATGGAAAATAACACACTGACAGTGCCTTAGATACCAGTCATACATCTTCCTAACACAGATTGATGGGTGGAAAAGAATATTATTTAGTGAGCCTTTCTTAAGCTCTCCAAGGAAAATATATAGATCCACCAGTGGATTGACTTGAAACTCATATTAACATTCCTTACGAGCAAGAAACACAAAAGCAACCACCATCCATTTCTGCACTAGCAAACAGATCAGAAAAATTAGCAGAAACCAATCCAGTGCCTGTACATTTATCATTGATAGGTCGTGGTTTGCGCCTCTCCAGCCAAGGAATCAGGTATGTGAAATTTCTCCATCGAGGAACATTGGTCTTTCTCAATTTCAAACCAACGGTGAAAGATAAGCTGCTAGGAAAATTGAAGCCACAGCTATAGCTGCTCAGGGAACTAAGCTGAAACAGGAAGAAAAAAAAAGATATATATATATAGAGAGAGAAATGGAACAGCCATGGCTAACTGTGTGACTATGGGTAACCTCAAAAAGAAGAACTACATGGGACTGTGGCTGCCACATACTAGAGGACATAAGCATAGGAGAAAGAAAAGGGGGGGCAGGGAGTGCCCCGATAGTAGATGCTGTAATGTCCCAGGCAATCTCTCTCCAGGAAAACAGAATTTATTCCCACAGTTGCTGGGTATGTTGCTGGTGACAGCTCTCAGCTATCAGCTCTCTTCAGGAAATGCCTCTGCTGTCTCACCAAATAGTATGCTGCCTCCTGGAGCAGCCCACATCCAATGACTGGTCATTACAGGAGTATAAGGGCCTGGCTCTTGATGCCCAAAATAAACAGCTGTGAAGGGTCATTCCAGCTTCAGAGCCCCATGAGTTAGCTAAGAACGGCATTAATACTGCATCAAGGCCAACTTCACCCTAAGCCCCATCCTGCTTCCTTCCCTTTTTTATACAGGTGCCACTCCCATGAGCCTTTCACAATACACTCCCTGCATGCTAATCTCTACCTCAGCCTGTTTCCAGGCATACTCACACTGCAATACTCCCTTCATCTCCAACTCCCATAATGCAACATGTAACTTAAATATCCCAATGAATGAAATCCTATGAGGCTATCAGAAGTGTATCTGTATCATCAACCAAATCATTTTGAAACCCAAGTCACAGTCATTCCAATTCTCAAGATGGAAAATAAAAACAGAGAAAGAGGAGCACCGTCTTGTGAAAGAACAGGCCACGGTAAGTTTCACAATCTCTCTTTGGTGTAACACAAGTTCTTTCTTTGGTTTGTTGCTTTTTGTTTGTTTCTTTGTTTTTTATTATATGCCTACAAATGAGGCAAAAGCACGTGAAGAAATAAACATCCAGGACTTCTAATAGCAAAACAGAAATAGGTGAGAGAAACCTTTTTCCTATTGTAGATGATACAAAAGGGCCAAGAACCAGGTTTCCAGATCGTTGATTCGTAGGACTGCAGAGTACCTGGCACTCCTGTTTCTAATGGTGAACAATGGGATGTGAAGACTTTCAACTAGCAGTTTACTGATTTTGGAGTGGGGGCAAAGGGAACCTGAGACTTATTTATCATTGGAGAGCAAGTCTTTAGCCTTTGGCTCTAACTAAGAGTACCAAGTCATTTTCTGCCCTCGGGCCTTGTCTACTTTCCCTAGGTTTTTCCTACTCTTCTCTGCTCTCCTTTTGCATCCTCCGTTTCTGCTGTCTCCTTTTGGGCTCTCTTTCCCATTTCCTATTATTCCCTCTTCACTGGACTTTTACTTATTGACTGGACTTTCAATAGGAGTTGTACTGCATAGATTGCTATTTCAGCAATAAAGCTCTGATTTGGAAAAGGAAAAGAAGAACTCTGCATCTTTGTGTGCAAATGTACTCAAATATGGTGAACTAATTTATTCTATAAAACTTAATTAAAACGATTACCAAAAAAAAAAGAAAAGAGACACAGCTCTGGAGGGAGCAATAATTCCCTTGGCAGGATCCTAGTGAGATGCATTCAGTTGGGACTTTTCAAAACTTAACATTTGATTTGGCCCCCTGATTTTCAGAGGACTTGATTTGGTTTTATATGCTACTAAAATGCTTTTAAGTATTTAATAGTTTATTCCAATTGGGGAAAGTTTTGTTAGGTTTCCTCTAAAGTTTCCCACAGGAAAGCCTTGGTTTTTTTATTTGTGACTGGAATATTTTGTGGCTTTGGAAATTACCACGAAAATAAAAAATGCTACTTTTGAAGTTTTCCAGATGCAGACAAGTATATTTTCAATATCTTACATCACATCCCTGGCCTTCAAGTGATTTTGTGGGACAGAATGAATAAACAAGGTCAGAGTGGAACTTGCGGGAATATTGACTTCATGCTGACTCCTCATGACACTAAGCTTCTTGATTATACAACTCCATCTTGATCACTTTTAAAATCCCTCTCATTAAACAGAGTAATAGAATAAACACAAATGGATGAATGGATGGATGGATGGATGGATGGATGGATGGATGGATGGATGGATGGATGGATGGACAGAGAGCTGGAAGGATAGATGTTAGGATGAGTAAATCAATCCATGAATCCCAGAGGGGTGGGATACAGTTGCCTATATTCTTCTTGCTGGAATCAGAATTAGAGGAGAGGTTGGAGTTGCTCCACTAGCCCGTTAAGAGCAGAGAAAGACTGCTAGGCATAGAATCCTAATGGAATCTCATACCCAGAATGAAGATTTGGCATAATAGTAGTTACTTGATAAACGTTGATAAATTAAAGTGTCACCCCATTTTAATTAAAGTTTGCCCTAGGGCACTGCAGGAGGATTGCCAATGGTGATTACTTCCAATATTTTATTATAAAAATTTCCAAAATAGAAAAGTTTAAATAATTTTACATGGAACACCCCTATACCTGGGCCCTAGATTCTACCATTAACATTTCGCTCTACTTGATTTTATCACACAACTCTCCATCCCTATATTCATTTAACAACTCATATTATTTTTTTCATCCATTTCAAATTAAATTGTAGACATTGTTACTTTCTCCATAAATACTTCATCATACATGTCGTCAATGTTCAATATTTGTTTTGAGCCTTTTCCTTTAATGTAAAAGTGATCATTCGTTGAATTTTAAAATTGCAAACACCTGTGTAATCCAAACCCCTATCATATAGAACATTACCATCACCCCAGAAAATTTAGCAGTAGAGATTTGAGAGCCTTTGAATTGAATTCATTTACTACTTTGCTCAGAAAGAGACTGGTCTGGGGATAGCTTAAAGAGTTTGAAATCAGATAGGAACTGTCCATCCTCACAAACTACTTCAGATCTCAAGCCATCAAAGTGTTGCTTTCCTCTCTTTGTTTTTGCAAAATCCAAACTCCAAATTCACAGTTGGTGGCAGGGGAAAGCTTTATGTGGATGTATGGTCAGTAAGCTGCATGGTCAGTAAGTGGGCAAATAGGCAGGAGAGAATAAAACAAAATTAGAATCCTAATTTCTTATGTGGATTTACAAAACAATATATGCAAATAATTTTTGTCAGAATAACAGGTATGCTTTGTTTCTTAATACATGTAGTATGTTTTCTTTGTACTGGATGTTCTTGGGACATCACCCGTGTAAGGGAAAAAACTACTAAGGAACCCTCTGTGAAGCTATGCATTTTGCCAAGTTGAATCCAGCGCCAAGCTAAATCCCTACCACATGGTACACATGAGTTGAATCTCTTCCAAATTCAGGGCTCCTTCTTAAGTAGCTGTGTTGACTAATTACTTTCATCAGGATAATTGCACCTAAGAAAAGGGTACAATTATTTCTACCGAGTGGAATGTTGACATCATTTAATGAAGAATTAATGCATGTGGTGACAAACTATGTATGTAGGAAATAAAGCAGTTACCAACAACCTATTTTCAAGGAAGAATTTTTAAGCAGATCTGGTATACTCTTAAGTATTCAGAATGAAGCTAACAGGCGTGTCCACAGCACACAAACTCAGCCTCTATCTAAGGCAGTGCATGTCAATGAAATGCCGTCAACCAGGCACTAATGAGTCCTACATCACGGTTAAGGAGCAGAGCGGCAATTAAATTGAGCTCGACTAGTGCCCATTCACACCACCACATTTCAAAGGGACTTTTCTAGTTACTGTTCCCCACAAATAGTAAATCCACATCATCCTTCTTTGTGGGAGTGGCAAAATTTAGAAAATTGTCATGCAGAAGGATTATAGTTAAAAATCACTAATTATTGAATAGCCACTGATGGACAAGAACCCTATAATGTATTCCATCATTTATTCATTTAGTACATATTGATCAATCAACTATTATATGAAAGGTGCTATGTAATTGCTGTATTGTAACTCAAAAAGAATCAGAAAAGGAATCTACTAGCAAGAGACTCACAACCCCAAAAGGACCATTCATTCATTCAAGAAGTCTCTATTGAGAGCAGTGGTATACTCTGTGGTCCACTGTCCAAATACTCCCTCAAGATTGAGGCACAGCTGCCAGAAGTGTGAACTGTTGATAGTTCACAAACGAGTCCTCTCCAGGAATTGTTCTAGGCTAAAAAATACACATCCCCTTTCCTGGAGGCTTCTGCATCCCGTGACCAGTAGTGCCTGAGTACAAAAGCTCTGGACTCAATTAGGGCAACTGTGAATAGCATCACAGCCCCAAGCCTTACCGTAGGATCAACTGAAGCCTCTCTTGCAACTGCATCACAATTCAACTTCTCCCTCTGCCCAGTCTGCGACGCTCACTCTTCACAGGTCTTGTTACCAAAAGTACTCCTCAATTAACCTCCTGCATGCAAATCTCAAAGTTTTAGAGTTTGTCACCTGGAGAAGCCAACCTGGATCAGTTCCTGCCAAAAGTGATTCTAGGAAGACAACTATAAAATGGGATTTAGGAGCTGGATCGCCTAGTTCTGAAACGAGAATCTCATCACTTGTGTGCAGTTATGGTGCAGTTGGTAGAAATTCCACTAATGGAGAACTGAGATGGAAATGAAAGCCTAAGGGTGAAATACAATCAACAATAAGGTGGTGTGAGAACTTAAGGGCATCCTTGGTATTAATAATATTACAAAAAGACTCTCATCCCCCTTAGCCATAGGGCAGAAAAAGCTGAAGCTCAGACCCAGGCAGACCTACAGAGAAGGTTGAATTTTCAACACCAGCATGTCTTCTATAGTAAGGGGAGGGCTCTGATTGAGAAAGGGTGGGGCATGGAAACATGAGATTGGAATAACTTGTCTGCTGCTCTAGAAATCTTTAGATTACTCAGATTTCCCTGAATCCTCTAGCTATTCAGAAGTGGTCCACTCCTCCCTCTTAAAGCCTTGTGCTTCACACCTCACTTTTCCTTGAAGATCTTGCAGAAGCTTTTGTCTTGCAAATGAATACAAATATTTTTATGATATATTTGACCTTCCCTCCTGGCCACCAGATCATGGGAAAAGTTATAATTCATTTGGGGAAATAATGGGTCTGCTAAAGTAGGTGAGAGGCTATATATCAAAAAAGCTGCAACACCTAGCCAACCTGTACTGGCAAGAGCTAGTGGAGTCTACATGTGATGGCATCCTGAGGATGCTGTATCACAGAGAACACAATGTACAGTGGGAAAGGGATGAATTTATCAATATGTGAGCACTCTCTGAGATCCAAGACTTAAACCCCATTGAGGACTCCTGGAGACTGAGCTAAGACACCACTGGATGGTTCTTGGAATCTGGGACAAAATAAGAGTTCACACGTAATGAAGTAGAAATGTGACAGATGGTGAAGGCAGTAATCAAAAGATTCAGAGACGTGAGCCTGCTAGAATGGATGTACTACATCAGGCCAGAATATCCACCCATCAACAACTGTTCTGTGGAAAGACCTAGAGGACAATCCACTAACCAACGTGTTAAGAAACATGCCAGTGAGGAGGGCACTATCATCGTTGAGAAGCTCAGTGACAGCTGTCCTTGAGCAATAAGAGCAATAAGAGACCCTGTTAGAAAAGTGGGCTCCCTGATAAAAACGGGCATGAGAGGATCCTGAAATCATAGAAGCCAGGTAGGTGGCTGCATTTAACTGAAAATGCAAGGTGAACACAATTATCATAATGACTAGTAAGGTCAAAGTGGCTGTCAAGGAAGCCGACCTGCAGAGAACCGTGATGACGAATAACAGAATATGGTATCCCAAATATCAAGACAAATGGCCATCCTGTGAGGGTATTGTTCAAGCTGTACAATGAAAAAGAAAAATCAGTGATGGATGACCAAGAGGCTTTAGGTGGATACTCCAATAAAAATTCAGTCTCCTGCTCAAAGTTCAGACCTGCGCCATTCTCAAACCATTGAGGGAAAGGTCATGTGCCAGGAAAAATAATTCTATGATACCATGACAATGTTGCTTAATAATGATTCCTCCAGTACACCAGAGAGAAATACCCAAACATTTCAAGAACTGTTAGACAGAGTCCAAATTAACATTGGTACCTGGTGACCCAGAGGTCACCATGGACCCCTGTTGTAGTGAATTGAGTTCTGGCCCATATCCTGTTTACTGTGGGTCCACTGGGTTCCAGTCACCTACTCCATCATCATTTATCCAGTGCCTGAATGTAAAATTGGCATGAACATATATACTTGGTAGCTGTCAGAACCTATGCACAGCTTCTTTAGTCTGTAGGGTAACCTCTACATAGCTTCTTTAGTCTTCTTTCATCTGTACTATTGTAGTGAGAAAGGAAGACAAAGAAGCTGCCCCACCCTCCCCAGCTAAAATAGTATGCTGGGACATCATCTCCAAAGTAAATAACAAATTACAGCATCTCATAACCCCACCTTTCTGAAGAAAGCACAATGCATGGTAGGGCTTTCTCGGTTCCAGGTGCAGCATATACCATATTTGGGAATACTGCTTCCACTCATTTACTGAGAGACATGGGACACTTCCAGCTGTGAATGTGCCTCAGAGCACGAAAGAGTTCTCCAATAGGTCCAAAGTATAGCGCAGGCAGCCCTGCCACTTGGGATATTACACTTAGCAGATCCTGTGCTATTAGAGGTATCTGCTGAGAAAAGATACTGAATGTAGTTTACAGTAAGTTCTAATAGGAGAATGGTAAGATGGACCCCTACGCTTATATTTGTAGCATGGCTCATTCTATGTACTGTAGAGGTTTCTAGGCCATTTAAAATAGCTTTTCATATGCTATTGAGCCCTAGTTGAGACGGACCATTGGACCACGGAACATTAATTGTCCATGTGGCCAGAGCTGCCCATCAGGAACTGGGAAGCCAGAACTACCAAGTCATAAGGTTCAGAAGGCTCAGCAGCAATACATGGCAAGATGGAAGTGGTGGCGCTGATATCAGACACGAGCAAGTCCAGAGGGCACAAATAAGCTAGGTGGGCATGTGGACAGACTCCTGTGCCACCCTCTACTGTTGCACCAGTACCGCTCTCTCAGCTTACACAGATGGACCCCTGGTGGGGAGAGGTTGGAGAATGGCACATGACCTGGTAATAAAGAAGGAAAAAGGCCAAATGGTTTCTATTCTGATGACACATAGCAAGCTGCCCTGTAATTCAATGATGGTCTAGGAAACTGATTATCTTGGCACTGTGATGCCACCTGGAGCTTAAACCAGCTTGTTGCCCGATTGAAGAATTAGTCTCACCATTCCTTTCATTCATGCACTCATTGAACAATTACTTATTGAGCTCCTATCTGTAAAGCATTGTTCTGGGTACTGGGAACACAGCAATAAATAAGACAGACAAAACTGTATTCCTTCAAGAAGCCTAGATTTCAGTGCATGTATATAAAACATAAACAAGTACAAGATATAGTATATAAAGAGGTGATGAGTGCTAGGGAGAAAAATTAAGAAGGAAGAGGGATTACATGTGCCTCAGAAGTGGGCAGAGGTCCAGTTTTAAATACGGTGGTTTGGAAAGACTTTGATGAGAAGTTAACTTCTGAGGAAAGGTCTGAAACACACGTTTGTGGTACTAGCATTCCAGGCAAAAAAAAACAAAAAAAAACCCCAGCAATTGCAAAGACCCTGATGAGTGGGCATACCTGAAATTTTCAAATAGCAAAAAGGCCTGTAGGATTGCAATAGAGTGAAGAAGAATTGTTGGAGGTAAACTCAGAAAGATAATGTACTACCTGATTTTAGGCTTAGAAGCCATTGTGAGTCTTGAGATTTTGCTCTGAGTAAAATGGAGAGCCATTCAGGGATTTTGAGCAGAGGACGGGCATGATCTGACTTATACGTGAAAATCATTGATCCAATGTCTGTGCTGAAGATAGACTACTGGAGGGATAAGAATGGACGCGTGAAAGTTACTGCCCTAACCTGAGGAGGAGATGATGGTGGCTTTCAGATACCAACATGACAATGATGGAAGTGATGAGAAGTTGGATGAATTTGGATATTTAAGGACATAAATAATTTAAAAACATAAATAGAATTAGATGCAAGGTGAGAGGAACAGACAAATGCAGGATGATTCAAAAGGATTTGGACCTAAACCAAAGTGAATGGAGTTTCCATTATTTTAGATAGAGAGAACTGAGAGAGAAACAGCTTTGAGAAAAAAGATGAGGAATCCGGCTTTGCACTTCTTTGCACTGAGATGCTTATAAGACACACAGTGGAGATGTTGAGTATGCCATGGATCCACCAGTCTGGCTTCAGGGCTGAGGTGTATATTTGAGGATCATTATCACGCAGATGACATTTAAAACTGTGAGGCAGATCACTAAGACTACAGGGAGGTGGAAAAGCAAATGAGCTCAAGCAATGAGCCTTGGTTGCACTCTACAATTAAGATTGGCAGGGGGTGGGGAGTGGGGTGGTTATCGGGAGGAATATGCAAAAGAAACAGAAAAAGAGCAGCTAGTAAGATACAAGAACCAAGCATGTATGGTGTCCTGGAAGCCAAAGTAGTTGCCTTGGCTTGGAGGAAAGCAGTACTTTGATCGTATTTCTAGAGGGATTGAGTGATCATCCATGTCAAATGATTCTGATAAATCAAGATGAACACTGAGAACTGATCTTTGGGTTTCCCAATGTGAAGGACATTGTTGACCTTGATAAAAGAAGTGTGTATATCATTCTTCATCAATACTCAGATCAGAAACCCACACACAGATATCTCTCTCTCTCTCTCTCTCTCTCTCTCTCTCTCTCTCTCTCTCTCACACACACACACACACACACACACACACACACACACACACACACACCCCTCAGTTAGCTCTAACTCAGGAATTTATTTTTTACATGGTCACTCATATTCTTTTTAACTCCATCTTATCTTTCTCTTTCCATTTTTTCCCATTTCTATTTCCTTATCCACCTCTCTGTTCTGCCTCCATTCCATGCTTTGCATCTCCCGAAAAAGAAATTATAAAAAGAATGGTTCAAAATCTTCTAAAATTTTTTTAAGAAGAATGGTACGATAAACCTCAAAATTACTTAGTGGCTCAAAAGTTTCCTTCAAAATACTAACATTCACCATCTACTTCTTTTCTTGGTTTATCCACAGGAAATAGCTTTCAGGATAAAATATGTAACATTCAATTTTCCTTTTTCTGTAATATAGCAAGTGATTATAAATTGTATTTTCCACTATGTTTTCATTGCAAATGTTTTATGTGTAAAATAAACATTAATGATCTTGCCTGGACTTCTTGGGAACAAGAACCATGTCTTTTTTCCATGTATTCTCTTTCCCATGTACCTTGCACAGTGATTGCGTATAGGAGGTATCCAAATAATATTTATAAAATTGAATTAATATTTTTCCTTGTGTATAAATGGATTTAATCCCAGAAAACTGACCCACAACTGGATTTTCTAACATGATCTACTTGAAAGACATATATATATCTGTATATACCAAACCGTGCCTCCCCACACTTCCTTCATAAAGCAACAAGAGAGGTGGTAAGGGGACAATTGTACATAATGCCTTCAAATTAGGAGTTACAAAATCAAATGGAAAAGCACATAAGTGGGCCAGGTGACAACCTCTGGGGAAAAAAGGGGGGAGATGCTACCCAACTTCTGATAATCAGAAGCCATGCCTGAACACTAGCCTAGTGTTGTTGGGTCTTCCTATTACTTAAGAGAAGTTGGAAATTCAACTGCTATCCCAATTTCAAAATGTTGGCTACTAATCCAATCTTAAGTGGATGCGGAGAGGGGTCAGAAGCTACAGAAACGTTGATTAAAGCCTGGTCTATAGATCTGCCACCCTGCTCTAAATGGGCACGAAGGCCTTGGAGGAAAGCAGTAGTTTGACAGTTCAGCTTGCTGCCTGCTCCGCGTCTAAATGGGTACACTGGCCCTAGTTCATTTCATAGATGGTGGGGAGAAAGAATTACGTCCTTCTAAAAGATTTAGATTAAGGATGCTACATTAAGATCCATAAATAACATCATTCAATGGGAGCGACACCCTCATCTATATACTACAGATACCGAGGACTTCCCTTAATGAGATGGCCATTCAGACTACCTGAGGTGTCCCCAGTAAGCAATCTACGTACATGTTCTGTTGCTTCATAAACACTCAGCATTATGGAAGGTTGTCCTATTTTTAGTTTTCTCATGGATTATTCATGAAGAGAGTTGTAGACCGTCTGTGTAATTTCACTAACCTTTCTTCACTTCTCCCAAGCAGCGGATTCCGTTTGGTGTACCTGTGTCTTTTGGAAACTGTTTCCTTCGGCTTCTGCTTCAGTTAGCTGGAATCATCTTGGATGAATAATAGGCTGGCATCCTCAAAATGCCAGTGTGTGTGTGTGTGTGTGTGTGTGTGTGTGTGTGTGTGTGTGTGTGTACATGCGTGCAAATGCACACATGTACATATTCCCTCTCCATCACCATGGGGCTGGAAACTCATTTTAAAACTTGCCCCTAAAACGGGGATCATAAACTCAAAAGTAATTATTTACCTTTCTCATATACAAGAGAAAAGCTTCCTTAAAGCTCCCTAATGCATTTATTGGTTTTGGTCTGAAGGAAACAATCTGAACATATTCATTCTTAAAGCATTTTTTCCATTTCAGGCAGAATGTGGTTGTGAGACTGGGCACACCCTAGGTATAGTATGGTTTGGGGCTAAACTATATTGTCAAATGAGAAGGTCTCTTATTCCCCGCTGTTCAAGGAATCTTGTAGTGTTCGGACACATTCCACTCTGCTCTAGCACTTTCCTCTCAGGTCCCTAACCACCTGTTTCCCTATGCTAACCCGGATCCTGAGGCAGAGGTAAGGCATTCCTTATTATTGCTTTTCATGTACATGTAAGCAAATGAGCCAGAGTGAAGAAAGCGTTAGCAGGGCTGCTCAGTGGCCTTTCGCAAACTGACCTCCCTATGGCTACAGGATGCTTTTTAGATTTTCAGCTTGCTGTCACATAAGTGATCTTGTCCAATGTTTTTGGCTGTCCTCTAAGTTTTGGCAATAAAGGAGGGACTGATTACATCCTTTTAACATGTGAAAAAAAATTGAAGACCAGGGTTAAACAGTGGTGGAAGGAGGATCAAAAATAGTTCCCCTGAATCCACGCCCCCACCCAGATTTCCTTTGTTATTCATAGCAACCTCTCCTGGACAAATCCAGCTTCCGTCAGTCTATTCAGCTTGGAGACTTAATATTTGTACTTTTGTCCACCTGGAAGGTTCTTATTGTTCAGCATCAACTCAGTTGCCACTTGTGCCACTGCATCTAATGTTGCTCCCACTTCTCTGCCAGTCCCTCAATCACATCACGCTGCCCCCTAAACAGCACTGGGATTATCTTCTACTTTTACCTTTTCAGAAGTTTGTTTTCTATCTTCCCTCCTACTGGAAGATATGCTCCCGTGAAAGCCAAGAGGATGTGTCTCTTGTTCATTCCTGCATCTCCAGAACTTAAAATAGTGCATGGCACATTGAAAGTATTCAACAAATATTTGTTGAATAAATAACTTTTCAATAATTCCATTGACAGTAAACAATCAGAAAAAGGTCATGTATGGGAAAGCTCTTATATAATAAATCAGAAGACTGGGTTTGTAATAAGACTTCCCACTTTCTAAAAGTGGCTATGGCCTAAAATATTAGTTTCTGGATGGCATTACATGGTTGAGACATCCTAGGTCAACTTCATCATTATTTGCAGCCACCCCTGAACTCTCATGTCCTACCATGAGCGTAGGACATGAACTCTCATGTCCTTCCTAAATTAAGCGCATCACCATTTCCTCAGAGTGAAACCTTCTAATGATGCCCATTCTTAGCCATAGAGAAAAGAGAAGCTAGCATCACCAAAATGATGGGCTCAAACAGTCCATGCTTCAATAGCCTATGATGTCACATGCTTCTCTACTTTCTAAATCTCAGAGTCCTGATCCAAGTTGCTGGTCGGAAGTCCAATATTTTCCTAAGTTTCCTTGTCCACATGTTTCTAGGACTCTTCAGAAAATTTTCATATGATTCTCCTATCTGTCCTAATTGTGGCTTGCCTTCGCAGCCAACCACCTGGCCTCACTCTACTGTTCTGCTCCTCCACAAATCTCCTCTTGCCATTTTCTATCAGGCTGCTGTTGCTTACCAGTGAACTATTTTGCCTCTACCTTGGTAACAGATCTTTCCATTAGCTCCCCATGATAGTGGTGACCAAGATGTATCTCGTAGCATGTGGTGAAGACAGGAGAGAGAAAACAAGAATAGTAACATAAAAGAACTTACAGGCAATACATGTTATGGCTGCCCTCAGAATTCAGAAAAGTATTCCTCTGGGATCTTCACTGATCTCTTCCCTTTACAATTTCCTTCCTTTTACTTATTTGAGTTTGCTTTTTGTTTTCTTTTTCTATCTTCAAGTGAAAGCTTAGATCATTGACTTTAGACCCTTTTTTCTTTTCCAATATATGTTTTTAAAGCCATAAATTTTCCTTTAAGCAGTGATTTAACTGTGTCTCACTAATTTTGATATGTTGTGTTTTCGTTCACTTCAAAATATTTTCTAATTTCCCTTGTGATTTCTTCCTTTATAAGTTAATTAGAAATCTGTGGCTTGATTTCCAAATATTTGGGGGATTTTCCAGGTGTCTTTTTTTTGTTGTTGTTACTGATTTTTAATTTAATTTCATACATAGATTTCTAGTTTAATTTTAAAACCTTTTAGTCAGTTTATTTTATGGCCCAGAATACAGTCTATCTTGTTGAGTGTTCTTTCAAAAAAATTGCACTCTCCTGTAATTGGGTGAAGTATTTCATATATGTTCCATATATTTCGAAGTTGGCTGATAGCATTGTCTTCTAAATACCTATTGATGTTTCTGTCTACTTGTTCTAATAATAAGGGGGTTTTTAAATCTGTTATTATTGTGGATTTGTCAATTTGTCCTTCCAGTTCTATCACTTTTTATTCCATGTATTTTGTATATCTGTTATGAGGTCCATACACATTTAAGATTATTAAGTTTTCCTGATAAATTGACTTATTATTAAAAATTCCTCTTTATCCCTTATAATGATTCTTGTCCTGAAGTTACCTTTGTCTTATACTAATATAGCCACTTCAGATTTCTTATACATACTGCTTGCGTGCTATGTCTTCTGTCTTTTTACTTTTATTTCTTTCCATATTGTTAACATGAGTTTCTTATAAATAGCATATATGTGATTCTAGCTTTTATCCAGTCTGACAAGCTCTGCCTTTAAACTGAATATTTAGAATATTTAAATTGAATGTAACTATCAATATATTTTGTTTAAATCTACCATTGTGCTATTTGTTTTGTATTTAGTGCTCCTGTCCTGTGTGTCTTTGGATTTATTTGCCCCTTTTCTGCCTGCTTTCATATTGAGTATGTTTTATTATTTTATCTCCATTGTTGGCTTATGAGCTCCACATTTTGTTTTTATTTTCTCTGTAACATAAATTCATCTTTAACTTATCACAGTCTATCTTCAAATACCACACCACTTCACATATAATGTAAAAACCTTACAGCTATACTTTTAAATGCCCAGTGAATTCTCTGTGCTACTGTTGTAAATCCTTTTACTTCTACATGAATTATAAATCCTACATTACATTGTTGTTAATTTTACTTTAAACATTAAGTTTCCATTAAAGAACTCTGAAAAGAGTGGGGAAAAGTGTCATGCAAGTATATGTCACTCCAAATACTTACTACTTTCAACATTTTTCATTCTCTTGTATATATCCAAATTTTATCTGGAATATTGTTTCAGCATGAAGACTATTCTTTAACACTTCTTATAGTTAAGGCCTTCTGGCAACGACTATGTTCACCTTTAGTTTTTCTGAAAAAGTCTTCAGTTTAACTTCATTTGTGAAGGATATTTTTGGTGAATATGGAATTCTAGATTGACAGTGTTCAATTTCAGCCTTTAAAGATGTTGTACCATTGCCCTCTGGCTTTCATTGTTTCTCACATTTGTCAGTGATCATTTTTATTATTCCCTTTATAAAATATGTTTCTATTTACTGGCTGCTTTTAAGATTTTTGTTTATCAATGACTTTCCACAATTTAATGATGATGTACTTTGAGGTGTGTGTGTGTGTGTGTGTGTTTATGGTGTCCATTTGGCTTCTTGAATCTGCAGTTAATAGGTTTTATTCAAATATGGAACATTCTGGGTGTTATTTATTCAAAATATTTTTGTCCTCTCCCTCTCTTCTCTCCTTCTGAACCTCTAATTATAATTTTGTTAGACCACTTATTGTTGGCCCATATGTTCTGAAGCTCTGTTTGCTGTTTTCATTCTATTTCTCTTTGCTTCATTTTGAATAATTTCTGTTGCTGTATCTTAACATTCATTTATCTTTTCTTCTGCGGTGTTTAACATAGTATTAATCCATCCAGTGAAATTTTCATTTCAGATATTTTTCACTGCTAAAAATCTTATTTGTTTCTCCTTTATGTCATCCGTTCATCATCTCACCATGCCCCATGTTTCCTTTAAATACTAAAGCATATTGAACATATTTATAATGTGTGTTTGAACATCTTTGTTGGTAATTTCATCTTCTCTGTCATCTTTGTGTCTATTAATGTTTACTAATTTTTTCCCATTTGGATTATTTTTATTTCTATAGAACCATCTTCCTCCCCCACAAACACAGAAGAAACACAACTGAGGAGAGGGATAAATAACTCTGCACAGCAGCTTATGGGACAATGCCCAGCTCTGGGAAAAAGGAAGGGCAGAGAATTTAAGATAGAGAGAAGTTAATGGATGCATTAAGGTAATGATGTGAGCCTTTTAGCGATGCAAATATATTGTTACTATTATTTTGAAAGAACTGTTATTTGTTAGGTCAATTAAGAATAAGAATATATTCTGTTTCAAAAGACACAGTAAGGTACATTATTAATATCTATAAAGGAGAGTGAAAAATAACTTTCGTCATATTTTAGTTTCTTAATTACAGTTTTGCTCACCTTTATTTGGAGTAGATTCCTCCATTTCCACACTCCCACTTAAGGGTTTTGCACAAGCTCCTAATTCTACCTCGGTCTCTTTCCCCAGAGATCGACATAACTCACTCCTCACCTCTTTCAAGTCTTTGTTCCAATGCCACTTTTTTCCAGTGCCACTTTCTTTTCTTCTGCAGTCTGGATATGATATTTAGGTTAATTTGTTTTATATTTATCCTTCTTGGTGTTCTCTGAGTTTCTGGATCTACAGTCTGGCATCTGTCATTAATTTTGGAAAATCTATTTGGTCTTGTAACATCCCTTGCACATCCTATCCATTACCCTTGTCCACTGCTTTCATAAAAAAAGACAAAAAAACTTTGTGTTATGGGAATTTTCACACATACACAAAATTAGAAAAAAAAAGTATAAAAACCCTAACTTACATATTTATCTTCCAACAAGGATCATCAATATTTTTACAATCTTATCTTATCCTATCCATAAATACATTATTCTACATTTTTAAATGATAAGAACTTGTCTTTTTTCAGAAACACAGCCGTGATGTCATCATCAAATCTAACAAGTTTAACAGTATCATAGATTATCGGTCCATATTCTAATTTCCTAGTTGTTTCAGAGATGTCTTGGTACAGTTGAAATGTTTCAATAAAGGCCCAAACAAAATATACATATAGCTTTATTTTTTCCACAGGAATACCACCATTCAAAACACTATATATTTTACTTATTTATTTGCTTATTATCTTTCTGTTTCTCCCATTAGAATATCAACTCTAAGTATCAATTATCAATATCAATTATACTTCCTTTTTATCTTTTTTTTTTTTTTTTTAGTGGTTGCCTTTGAATTTGCAATATATATTTACAACTAATCCAAGTCCTCTTTCAAATAACAATATACTATTTCATGGGTAGTACAATTACCTTTTAACAATGTATATTCAGTTACTCCCTCCTATCCTTTGGAACATTGCTGTCATTTGTTTCACTTACTTGTCTATTAGGTATAAATTAAATATATTGTTGCTATTATTACTTTGAACAAACTGTTACCTAAATCAATTAAGAATAAGAAAAAAATGTAAGATCTTATTTTCCTTTCATTTTTTCCTTCTCTAACACACTTCCTTTCTTTATGTAGATCCAAATTTGTGACCTATAGCATTATTCTTCTTTCTGAAGAATTTCTTTCAACAGTTCTAAAAAGGCAGGTCTACTGGCAATAAATGTCCCCAATTTTTGTTTCTCTGAGAAAGCCTTTATTTCTCCTTCACGTTTGAAGAATAAGTGTGCTAGATACAAAATTCTTGTATCTTTTTTCCCTCAACACTTTATTTCACTCCATTCTCCCTTGCCTGCATGGTTCCTGAAGAGAACTCTGATGTAATTCTTTTCTTGCTCCTCTACAGGTAAGGTGTTTTTTTTTCCTTTGGCTTCTTTCAAGATTTTTTTTCTTTGACCTTGATTTTCTGCAGTCTGAATATGATATACCTAGGTTAATTTGTTTTATATTTATCCTTCTTGGTGTTCTCTGAGCTTCTGGATCTACAGTTTGGCATCTGTCATTAATTTTGGAAAATTCTCAATCATTGTTACTTCAAATATTTCTTCTGCTTTCTTTTTGTCTTTTTTCTCCTTCTATTCTCAATACATACATATTACCACTTTTTAAATTGTCTCACAATTCTTGGATATTCTGTAATTTTACATTCTTGTTTTCTTTTTGCATTTTAACTTTGGAAGTTCCTGTTGCATTTCTTCAAACTCACTAATTTCCCCCTCATCTCCTTGTCCATGTCCAATCCATTGATGATCTCATCAAAAGCATGCTTCACTTCCATTACAGTGTTGTTGATTTCTAGCATTTCCTTTTCATTCTTTTTGATATCCTAACAAAATTGGCTGTCCATCTCTCTGCTTACATTATCCATATATTGTTACATATTGTCTACTTTTTCCAATAAAACCCCTAGCATATCAAGCATAGATTTTTAAAATTTCTGGTCTGTTAATTCCAACAACTCTACCATATCTGACTCTGATTCTGATGCTTACTGTCTTTGCAAACTGTGTTTTATGTCTTTTAGTATGCCTTGTAATTCTTTGCTTAAAGTTGGACACGATATACTGAGTAAAAGGAACTAAGGAAAATAGGCTCTATTGATGTCATGGTAACATGTAGGGGGAGAGAAAGCATTCTATAGCCCTGAGATCAGGTCTCAGTCCTTTAGTGAGACTGTGCTTCTGGCTTTGACCTTCATAAGTGCTTTTCCAGTATTACTTTGTTTTCTTTCCACCCTTAGGTGAGACAGAGAGGCTAGTGAGGACTGGAGTTGAGTATTTCTCTTCCGCCACATGGACGTCTAGAATGGGCTAGAGATAGGAACTTTCCTCCCTCCAGGTCAATCAAATTCCGATAAAATGCCAGTTGGCTAGGCTCTGGTAAAATAATTTCTCTTGAAAACAGACTCTATAAAAAAGAACAGAATGCTTTGGGCATATTTAAAAATTGCTACATTTTCCCTCTCTTTACTGGAATCACAGGGAATTTTTCTCCAATTTTCACTAGATCATCAGTAGGATTCTTAAAGATAAAACTCATGGAAGTGTGGGAAATCACACTAAATCTGACCCCCTTGGAGTTTTCAACTCTCAAACATATCTGCACTGAGACTCCAGCAATTCATCAATCACAGTTTAAGTTTTCCTCTCCCAGTACTGGTTCCTACAGAGGTTTCTGTTCCTGTGCTTCTGCTTTGGTAAGTTTTGATTCTCTCTATCCTCCAGTTTGGGGACCAGTCGTTTGTCCTGTGACTTCAATTCTCTAAAGGATTTCAAAAGAGTTGTTTTGTTTTGTTTTGTTTTGTTTTTTTTCAGTGCAGCTTTTTTCTTGTGAGGGAGTGATGACTTTCAAGCTTTTTACCTGTCAGATCAGAAACCAAGTGCCTCCTTATAATTTTTTATCCTGGCTACGTATTAAACTTTCTGCTTTCTGCTTCTTGGAATCTTGAGTATTTTTTTAATTGGATTCTGGATATTGTGATTTCATTTTTTGGAATGCTGGATTTTGTTATATTTCTTTAACAAATGTTGGGCTTTGTTCTTGCAAATAGTAGTTAAATAGCTTGCATATCAGTTTGATCCTTTTGAGATTTTTTGTTGTTGTTTTTGTTTTTTTCCTCAAGCTTTTTGATTATGAGTTCATACTCATTTTTCCCGTTAGGATTCTTAAATGAATGTTCTGTGTATTATTTAGTTCTCTCCACGAGACTTTAGGATTTAAATGATTCCAAGTCCTGTATAAGTTCTAGGAGTTGTTTGGCTTACAACCTCTATCCTCTTCCCAGGAAAAGTTGTTGTTTGTTGAGTTCCATGACTGTCACACTTACATACACAGTCTGGTATCCAGCCAAAGACTCAAGGAAGACAAAAGCATATTTCTGGAGCTACTTCTTTTGGTCATCTGCCTTGCAAATTCTAGTCACTCCAGCCTTTCTGAACTCTGATCTCTGTGTCACCAACTTAACAAGACTGCTTCTCAGTGTCTGGATTGCTACTCACTTTGCCATGGTTTGCCAATGTATCCGGGCATAAAGCCAGGGGAATTGCTGAGCTCAGTTCATTTGTTTATCTTCTTTCAGCAATCACAGGCTTGTGCTGCTGTAAAACGTCAGAAAACAGTTGTTTCATGTATTTTGTCCAGCTTTCTAATTGTTAACAATGAGAGGATATATCTGGATCTATTTACTCTCTCATGGGAAGGCAGTCTTTCTTCCATAATTTGTTGACACCAGGGAAGTCCATTCATTTTAGGATAATCCTCACTAGGTCCCTCAGTAACTAGGCCTTAAAATCTGCATCTCCTCACCCCTTGACATTAGGAGCATAGACAACATCAATATATTTTCCAAAGTCTGGTTTATTCATTCTGGAAAACACTATGTGTAATAGTTCTACAACAGAATCAACCCAATTCCTTTCTGGATCATATTAAATAGCATCATATTAAAATAATGCCACCATATCTTCATTTTTTTGGGTCTTTCTTCTTGACCTCTGCTTCAATTATGGGACAAGATCCCATACCCACCTTCCAAGTATGATCAATATTTAGTGAATCAATCTAAATCTTAACATGGAAAATATATTTTTCCTAAGGGAAACATAATTTAATAAGATGAAATGCTAGCTAAAATGGAAACAGCTTTTTTACATTATTATAGAGAACTATTCAGCTTTGGGAGTCTGAATTTTCTTGACTCTCTATTTTAAAATTTGCTTTATCTTTGAAAAACTTCAAGATTTATCAAAGTAGTCTTACAGTGCAAAGAGCATCTGCATAATGACTTTATGTAGACAAATTATATAAAAGGTGTATCCAATAAAAGCCTGAAACTTCGAAGTTATAGTTCCTTCTAGAGACTAATATCTCCACCAAAATTTTAGAGATTTACAGGCCTTATTCTAAGGTCTGGGTTAAATTACATTTTTTCCCTCTCCCTCCAGGAGTATCTGTAAAAGGGAATCTTTTCAAAGTTAGTGGCCTAAAAAGGGGTTTTCAATTATGAGATGAAATCACATGAATTTTTCTCCCCATCCTCAGGCTCTCTCCTTGTTTCTGTTGTTTGGTTCAGAGGTATATATGTTACTTGCATCTATTATAATTATGCTGCCATATAATCAAAGTTGGGAATCAACTGTAGATACATGATATTGAGCAAATTCTCAGATCTTCCTTTCTTGTACAGCTGAAAGGGTTATTTGGAAATAACATCAGATTGTTTTATAAACATATTTCTCTTTGCTTTTTATGGTGTTCCTAATTTAGTTTTATTCAGTTTCATATTCATATATTCTCTGCATTTATGTATTCGAAGAACTATGGGGAAAGTCCATCAGAAATCTACCTTAGATAAAAGGTCTTTAAAATTTTTAAGTCTTCCCTCATCTGGAACATGTTTTTCCTTCAAAAATATAATCAGGTGAGAGAGCTAGATATGGCCAGGTCTATATATGGAGAGAAGAATAGACTTCATTGTGTTGCTGTATCCTAAGATTAAAGTTTTTTGGTGACTTCATCCAAAAATTAAAGTTGGTGGTTGTGATCAAAGTGTATTTTTCTGGAAAAGAATGAGTTTCTACTTCTTCTATGATCAATAATCTCTCTCCTCTCTGAGTAAAGGAAGAATGCTAGCAAGGAGTATTCCACCATCAATTCCTCCTATTTCTTGATTAATTTGCCCCCAAAAGACTCAAGCCAGAATCTAGAGTTGTGGTAGAAGCCTTGAACATGACCTCTGGTAATTCCTGTCTCCTGATAGTCACACCCTCATGGAATCCCCTACTTTGAGTGTATGGGTTTTATTCAGTCACCCACTTCTTGAACAGAACATGGCAGAGTGACAAGATATCACTTTTGAGGTTATAAAAACACTACAACGAATCTAGAGTTGTGGTAGAAGCCTTGAACATGACCTCTGGTAATTCCTGTCTCCTGATAGTCACACCCTCATGGAATCCCCTACTTTGAGTGTATGGGTTTTATTCAGTCACCCACTTCTTGAACAGAACATGGCAGAGTGACAAGATATCACTTTTGAGGTTATAAAAACACTACAACTTTTGTCTTGGATTCTCTGTCTCTCTCTCCCTCTCATCACTTACTGCTGGTGAAGCCAGCAGTCCTTGGAGAAGTCCATGTGTTAAGGACATGAGGCTGGCCAAAATACATTACCTTGACAGTGGATCCTTCTCCATTTGACTCTATGAATGAGAACACATCTTGCTGCAACCTCATAAAAGATCCTGAATCAGAGACACCCGGATAAGTCATGTTTAGATTTTTGACCCACAAAAACTATGAGATAATAAATATTCACTGTTTAAACTGTTAAATTTTGAGGTAATTTTTTAGGCAGCAATAAATAACAAATACAAGGAACTACATAATGTAATGATAAAAATGAAGCAAAAAATATATATAGGTCAGAAAACTCGAGCACTAGTCCTCCCTCTATCACTAACCTGTTGATGTCTATGCAAATCTCATTTCCTTTGGGGGCTTCTGTTTTTCCATTTTTAAAAATAAGAGATGGTATTAGCTGATTTTTATAGTTTTGAAGAAATCAAAAAAGATTACACACACACACACACACACACACACACACACACACACACCATGTTTATATGGAGAGATACTCTATGCTTATAGGTAGGAAGACTCAATATTGTTAAGATATCGGTCTTCCCAACTTGACCTATAGATTCAACACAATCCCAATAAAAATCCCAGCACATTATTTTGTAACTATCAACAAACCATTTAAAAAGTTTATATGAAAAGGCAAAATAACTAGTATAGCCAAAAAAACATTGAAGAAAAGCAAAGCTGGAAGACTGACCTTACCCTTAGTATAAAGCCAAGGCAATCAACACAGAATGATATTGGAGAATGAAAGACAAATAGATCAGTGAAACAAAATAGAGAGCCCAGAAATAGACCCACACAAATATAGTCAACTGATCTTTGACAAAGGAGCTAAGGCATGACCATGAAGAAAAGTAGTATATTCAGCAAATGGTGCAAAATGACTGGGCATGCACATGTGAAAAAGAATTGATTTAGATTTTACACCTGTCATCATAATGAACTCACAATAGATCATAAGCCCAAATTTAAAATGCAAAACTATAAAACTCCTAGAAGATGACATAAGTGAAAACTTAGATGACCTTAGGTATGGAGATGACTTTTTAGATACAACACCAAGGACATGATCCATGAAAGAAAACATTAATAAGCTGAACCTTATAAAGTTAAAATCTTCTACTCTCGGAAAGACACTGCTAAGAGTACAAACAGACAAGAGAGAGACCTGCAGAAAATCTTTGCAAAACATGTATCTGATAAAGGACTGTTACCCAGAATATACAAAGAACTGTTACAACTCAACAATGAGAAAACAAACAATACAATAAAAAAAAAATGGGTAAAATATCTGAACACACACTTCACCAAAGAAGATGTACAGGTGGCAAATATGTCTTTAGGCAATTGAGAATTTAAACAATGAAGTACCACCACACCTATTAGAATGGCCAAAATCCCAAACACTGACAACACCAAATATTGGTGAGGATATGGAGTGATAGAAACTCTCATTCACTATTTGTGAGAATGAAAATGGTACAGCCACTTTGGAAGACAGTTTGGCAGTTTCTTACAAAGTTATGTATTACCATAAGCTAAGTCTTATCATATAATTCAGTAATCATGTTCCTTGGTACAGACCCAAATGATGTGAAAACTTATGTCTACAAAAAACCTGCACATTATTTGTAGCAGTTTATTCATAACTGCCAAAATGTGGAAGCACCAAAGATATCCTTTGATAGGTGAATGGATGAATGAACCTTGGTACATATATGCAATGAAATATTATTTAGCATTAAAAATAAATGAGTTATCAAGCCACAAAAATACATACAGGATACTTAAATGCATATTACTAAGTGAAAGATGCCAGTCTAAAAAGACTAATACTATATGATCCCAACTATACAACATTCTGCAAAGTGCAAAACATTAAAAATACAATAAAAAGATCAGTGGTTGCCAGGGATTTGGGGAGAGGAAGGGAAGAATGAATAGGTGGAGAACAGGAATTTTTAGGGCAGTGAGACTATTCTGTATGACAATCTAAGGGTGTAAACATGACATTATACATTGGCAAGAACCCATGGAATGTATAACATAGAGTGAGCCCTAATGTAAACCATGAGCGTTATTTAGTAATAACGTGTTTTTTTTATTCATCAGTTATAACAAATGCACTACACTAATGCAAGGTGTTGATAACAGAGAAACTGTAGGGTGGGAGGAGCATGGAGAATAGGAGATAATATGGGGGCTGTCTGTACTTCTTGATCAATTATTCTGTAAACCTGAAACTGCTCTAAAATTTTTAAAAAATAAAGCCAATTACACACACACACACACACACACACACACACACACACACATGAGTGTATATAAAAATAATCCTATTTTTCACCAAACTATCTGGAGAGACATTTTCATCTACACCTTTGTCCCAACAGGACTTTTTTTTCCTCAGTGCATTTATATGTCAGCATTGAATGTCAGTAAGATTCTTCTCTTAATAACTTTAGAGTTAAAAAGAAAATGTTATCAGCCTCACAAAGAAAATACACTAACCAGGAACTCCTTGATGGAACTCAAGAACTGTGCTAATAAGTGAAGGGATAAATTTTTAAAGACCAATTCTTAATTCCAGTTTGGGAGTGCCCTGTTTCAAAGATAACTGATGGGGTCACATTTCATTAAATTAAATATTGACTATAACAAAACATAGGTAACACAACGCAAGTAATACTTATCTTCCCTAAACTCCAAAGACATGATCAAAATTGAATTATTCCACATTGAAGATGTTTCACAAGTGTATCAATGACAAGATCTATCAATTTCCTAGGCAATGGAAAGAATCCCATTCTTCTTTTTGAATGATGTGATACATTTTTAAATGGAGATGTTTGGACCCCCATTTCAGAGAGGCATGAAAGATTGAATGTCAGTGACAAAGAATTCACTTCCTCCTCCCAACAATGTCCCCATAAGTCTCCTTTGTCCAACAATAGCTTATGACTCATTGGTAAATAACTGCCTTATTTTTGGTATAACATCCAAAGGACTGGATTACTACTACTAATAATAAAAACAGTAGCTGATGTTAATTATGTACTTACTAATTTAATCATCAAAACTCCATGGGTAAGATTTTTTATTATCTTTCTTTTTCAGATAGAAAACTGAAGCTTAAGGAAGTTAAACAACTTATCCGAGACCTAATTACTAAGTGATGAAATAGCACAAATATGTCTGAATTCATAGCCTGCCTCCCTTCTGGCTTTCTGGACCTCACACCAAAGTAACAGTGGACTTAACTCTCCACTCCCTTCTCTCTCCTGTAATCAAAACTCTATGCTGTGTCCTATTGCCCAAAAGATTGATCAATGGTGTGGCCATGAATTAATCACAGCAACTTATCCCAACTAAAATGTTAGCCAGTTAATTGTCACTACACCACAAAAACATACTGCCTTATATTCAGGTTAAATACACGAGAGTCTTTAAATACTATGAAGGGAATTTCAGAAACCAGGATTAATCAGAGAGAAATATATTTTAGCTTTGAGGTTAGCTTTGGGAGACAGAGAAGTTTCTATTCATCGCCTTACAACATATGTGGGAGGCACTTTTTCTATGAATGGTCCACCTTAATTTTTAAAGGCATTGCAATACAATTTGGGTACCAACTCTCAATACGTGCCTCTTCACATATGTCCAACAATATGAATGCTAACCACACTGAGATGGAAGGGAACAATAAAGAGACAAGAAAACTCCTATGGAAAAACCTATGATATAAATCTAATTGTCTAGACTAGTGTTTCTTAAAGATTACTCCATAAGATGTTAATAAAAAGCAGACAGGAAATGATGTAATTCCAAAATATGTTTGAAAATACTGCTTATTGTAATCTCTCTTAGAAACTCAAAAATATCAAGGCTCTGAGTTGTCCCACAGAAAATGAACAAGTTAATCTTTATTTGGGCCAGTGTTACAAAATGTAGTATCTAATTAACATTCTTAGATATTAAGGTTCCATGGAACAAGCTTTGGAAAACATGAATGCAATCACTGAAGAGAGCGAGGAAAATAAAAGGGAACAGTGATGGTTGAATTCAGATCATAAAGTGCAAGTTTTGCATTTGGAATCTGGATTGAGTGAAGTTACTATGCATCTGGATGGTATTTTAGTTATAGACATACTGCTAGAACATCCCCCATAATATGAATGGATTTGCACAGGAGAAGCTAATTTGTAACTCATGTGACAATTCTACGTGGTAATTCAAGGACCTAGGATTCTTCTATCTTGTGCCTCCAACATCCCCTACAGGTCTCAAAGTCATCTTCTGTATTCTCAGCATCAGACAGGGAATAAAAAAGAACAGAGGCTCTCACAGAAGGTTTTTGGCCCAAACTTAGAAATGGTGTGCATCACTTCTCACATTCTATTACCTAGATCAGTCACACAGCCATACAAAGGAGTATGAGTAATATATAGTCTACCTGTGTGCCCTGCGAGCAACGAACACCATTTGGTGACTACTGTCTGCCACAGATGGAATTAGAATCTGAAATGAACTCATAGAAACATTTGGAGAATACTTTCGTCCCAGAACTAAGGTTAGATCTGTCCATCAAATTGTCAAATTTCCCATGGAGATGAGCGTTTATATTTCTATCTTGGAATTGAGAATCTTGGGTTAATGAGCATCAATCTATTTTATGCCTACTTCAAGAAGAAACAGATTGTGCTTCCCAAATTACAGAAAGAGAGAGCAAGGTCTCCTGGGGAAGAACAAACAATGAATTTACACCAGCATTTAAGGTTCCTCCTTCCTGTAAAACAATGTTTTAGGTCAGTTAAAGAAATAACTTTTCTTAAAAGCCTAAGACCAAGAGATAATAGGAAGACTGAGCATGTCGGTTCATCAGTTCCATGTACAGTGCTCTCTTTTTTCTTCCTTGACAAGGGACTTACTAAATATGCTAAGAACAATTATTTGCACAAAAGATTAGAAGAGATGTTAATATAAATGGACTTTCAAGTGACGGATGACTCACAAAAATGCCTTAGATTAATTTTAGCATATGTCATATGTCCAAGTCACATCCTCCATATAGGTGGGTATGTGTGCATGGTTATTGTAAGACCAACTGTTACAGGATGAGGTGCTCATGAAAGGATTATCCATTAACATAAATAGACACTGGCTCAGCTACACAGGGAAGGAATACTGTCAAAGCTCTACCAATGGCCTGCCATAGCAAAGAACTAAGTATTGAGATAGTGTTATTCATTAAATAGAAAATTTAAGTCCCACCGTGTTATTCATTAAATATGAAATTCAAGTATCACAGCAACAAGTCACTTGCTGGAAGTTCTGGAATCACCATGGTTGGTAAATAAATGACTGTTGCATTGGCAGAGAGCAAAAAAGTGGGATTTGGAAGAAAGACTTTCTTAGAATGTTGCCATTTGTAAGAAACTCCTACCAGAGTTTTCAAGGCTATGCTTCAGTCACTGCTCCAAGCCCTATGATGAAAATAGCATCACTCCCATTTTACACATAAGAAAATTGAGAGGTTAAGAAGCTTATACAAGGGCACAGCTGAAAATGATGGCAACAGAGTTTGAACCTGATCTTCCTGGTTCCAATGCCTGCCTGCCTTTTGATTACTGTATCATTCTGTCTACCTCCTCTAAACTGACTAAAAGCAATTCATGGTGATATGTCCTAATTTCTGTACCATTTCCAACCAAAGATATTATTTCCTTAAATATATCCATGAAAAGCTATTATGTTTTGCTATCTCAAAGAGTAATTTTCTTTCAAGTTATTGAGTTTCTTTTTGCTAAATGGCAGAGTATGCCTGGACCTTGCCATTTTACTTTGTTGAAAATAACTTCTATAAATGTGCATTTCCTGAAGATGTATAAAAAATTATCTCTCTTTTCTAAGTTACTGTGACTGCATGATGAAGAGTAAGATTGAGAGAATCATATCAAAGATCTAAACTGGCTGAAATTGAATCTGTCTTATACCACACATGCCTTATAGATAGGATGTATCAGCACTTGACAAATATTTACTGAATGAAAGAATGACTGGGAACGTCATATGGCATTTGGGAAGTACTTAGAAAAATAGCAAATATCTTGCCATTGTTTAGTTCTTTCTTTTTTTTCTGGTTGAGTAGTCAAATAAGAACCAGTAGGAAATTCATTGGTCTTAAAAGACAATGACTTGATTTAATAATAGCTAATAGTTATCTCTGGGGGTACAAAAATGTGACCACAAAATAATGAAACAGCTTTTGGATGAACACTCTAAATCAACTTATCAAAATTAATATTATCCTTAAATTAGTATATTAAGAGGCTATAGTATCATTTCAACAATTTAAACCCACCAAGTTTTAAAACACTGTGGGTTTACCTCAAGTGAAACTGCTTTCATAGAGGCAGGGATTGAAGTAGACTGTGGCAGGTGGGAATCCAGTGAATCAAACCCTACCTGATCCTCTGGGGAAGAGACCCAGGGCCCACCAGACAGATGGCTCTCATAAGGGAAATTTAACAGTTGGAGAATGGGAGCAGCTGGCTTCAACTAAAATAGCCACAAGAACAAACATGTAAAAGAAACACTTAGGAACGTAACAGAGACTCTGCCAAATAGCTGCTTCTGACTGTTTCTTCCTCTACACTCTCTATACAGGTAAAATGAACCTGCAATCTGCCAAAATAAAACCACAGAAAATATCAAATGTCCCTTCATCCACCAGCTAGGAATGAAATACTTGAGAGCTTACCCACATAATCTTTCACAAAACTCACCTCAATTACTAATACTTTGAAAATGCAGAAATCTTCTTTTTCCATAAGAATGAATAAATAGATAAAAATCTCCAGTCATATAAAAAAAATATTCAGCCATTGAAAAGGAGGAGAGCTAGAAAAGGACAGAGAAAAAAATAGAGATGCACATGCCTGTACATGTGTGTGTGTGTGTGTGTGTGTGTGTGTATGCATATATTGTTACATGTATACATATATTACATACACATATATTTATATATGATTTCAAATTTCTCTAAAGAACAGATTTAATGAAAAAATGGAAAAAATTTTATCTCTGTCTCAATTATGTCAAAGAAATTCAGAAAAATATTCAGTCTAAGAAATGAGATTAGCAAATTTTACTTTCATGTTTAAAAATTACAATACTGTAGCCATTAAAAGTGACAGTGAAGAAAGACAACAGAATTGCAAGTTTCAATAGACAAATGAGAAGACAAATGTTCCCCCCATTAATTCAGAAGTGTTGCAGGTAATGAGAACATGAGCAAAAGAAAAAGACATAGAAAACATAAAAATGGAAATTAAAAAAAAAAAAACATAAAAAAGAACCAGTCAGAAATAAAGATTGCAATAACTGAAATGAAAAATACATTAGAGAGAATCAATAGCATATTAAATGAAGCAGAGGATCAAATCAGAGATTTAGAAGATTAGGTAGCAAAAAACACCCAATCACAACAGAAAACAGGAAAAAAAGAATCCAAAAAATGAGGCTAGTGTAAGAGGCCTCTGAGACAACATCAAGCACACCACCATTTGCATTACTGTGCACCAGAAGAAGGGGGAGAACAAAGAATTGAAAAACTATTTGAAGAAACAATGATGGAAAACTTTCCTAACCTGGTGAAGGAAATAGGCATATAAGCCCAGAGAGTCCCAAACAAGATGAATCCAAAGAGGCCCACACCAAGACACATCATAACTAAAAGGCCAAAGTTTAAAGACAATGAGAGAAACTTAAAAGCAGCAAGAGAAAAGCAGTTAGTTACCTACAAGGGAGTTCCCATAAGATTGTCATCTGATTTCTCAACAGAAACTCTAGAGACCCAAAGGGATTGGCACGAAATATTTAAAGTGATGAAAAGTAAGGATCTACAACCAAGACTCTTCTACCCAGCAAGGCTATCATTTAAAATTGAAGAAGAGATAAAGAGCTTCCCAGAAAAAGCTAAAGGAGTTCATTACCACCAAACCAGTGTTACAACAAATGTTAAAGGTAGTTCATTAAGAAGAAGGAAAAAAATATATAAATAATAAAATGCCAATAACTACATATCTATGAATAATTAATTTCAATGTAAATGGATTAAATGCTCCAATCAAAAGATAGGTTGACTGAATGGACAAGAAAACAAGACTCTTATATATGCTGCCTACAAGAAACTCACTTCAGATTGAAAAACACACACTGAAAGTAAAGGGATGGAAAAAAATACTTCATGAAATGAAGAGAAAATGAAAATGAAACAAAAAGAAAAAAAAAGCTGGGGTAGCGATACTTATACCACACAATACAGACTTTAAAATAAAGTCAGTAACAGCAGACAAAGAAGGACCCAGCAATCCCACTTCTGGGTATTTAGCCGAAGAAACCCAAAACACTAATTCAAGAGGATGTATACATCCATATATTCACTGAAGCATAGTTTACAATGGCTAAGACGTGGAGGCAGCCTGGGTGGAAGGAAATGGGTTCTTGCCATCTGCAGAAGTATGGATAAACATGGAGGGTATTGTGCTGAGTGGAGTGTGTCAAACAAAGAAAGACAGATGTAATGTGACTTCACTTATATGTGGAATCTAAAGAACAAAATAAACAAAACAGAAACAAACTCATAGATATAAAGAACATCTTGTTTGTTGACAGATAGGAACGGAGTTGGGGGTGGGTGAAAAATGGGAAGGGATTAAGAAGTGCAAATTGGTTGTTACAAACTAGTCATGGGGATGTAGAGTATAGCATAAGGAATATAATCAATAATATTGTAATAACTATGTATGGTGTCACATTGGTACTAGATTTTTTTGGGGTGATAGATGAGAGGGGCTTCGGGGCAGGGTGAAAAAGAAATAAACCCTTACATACATGATCAAATGACCTTCAATAAGGGCACCGGGACTACACAATGTCAAAAGGATCATCTATTCAACAAATGATGTTCAGAAAATTGGATATCCACATGCAAAAGAATGAAGTTGGATCTTCCCACATGATATACAAAAATCAACTCAAAATGGATTAAAAATCTAAACATAACACCTAACACTATAAAACTCCTAAAATAAAATACGGATGAAAAGGTTCATGACGTTGGATTTAGCAATGATTTCTTAGCAAAACACCAAAAGCACAGGCAACAAAAGGAAAAATAGACAAATGAGACTACATCAAGCTTAGAAACTTCTGCATAGCACTGGGAAAAACGGAGTAAAAAAGTGGAATGGGAGAAAATATTTTCAAATTATATATCATAAGAATTTAATCTCCAGAATATAAAAATAATTCCTACAAATTAATGACAAAAAAAAACAAACAACAAAAACCCGATTTAAAAATGAGCAAAGGGCTTGAATAGGCCCTTATATCCAAAGAAGATATAAAGTGAATATGAAAGATGTTCAACGTCACTAATCATCAGGGAAATATAAATTAACACCACAATGAGATATCACCTCACATCCATTAGGATGGCCACTATAAAACCACAACCACAACAACAAAAACAAACAGAAGATAAAAATTCTGATGAGGATGTGGAGAAATTGGAATTCTTGTGATTGTTTGTGGGAATGTAAAATGTTGCAGCCACTATGGAAAACAGTGTAGAGATTCATCAAAAATTAAAAATAGAATTATATAATCCATCCATCCCACTCCTTTGTATATATCCCAAAGAATGGAAAACAGGGTCCTGAAGAGATATTTGTACACCCATGTTCATTTCAACGATATTCACAATAGCCATAAGGTGGAAGCAACCTAAATGTCTATCAGTGGAGGAATGGATACAGAATATACAGTATATACATACAATGGAATATTATTCAGCCTTTAAAAAGATAGAAACTCTGCCATATACTGCAATATGGATGAATCTTGAGGCCATTATGCTAGAGAAATAAGCCAGTCACAAAATTAATAATAATAATAATAATAATAATAATAATAATAATAATAATAATAACAATAACAATAATACTGCATGGCTCCACTTATATGAGGTATCTAAAGTAGTCAAACTCATAGAAACAAAATAGAATGTGGTTATAGGGGGTGGGGAGTGGGAAAAGAGGAGTTGTTGTTCAATGGGTAGAGTTTTAGATCTATTTCACAGCAACGTGTATACAGTTAACACCACTGTATTGTACAGTTAAACATGGTTAAGATGGTAAATTTTATCCTATGTGTTTTTTTACCACAACAAAAAAGTATTATCTAAATAGCTTTAAAAATAAGAAAGCAGCTATTAAAGATAAAAACAGAACTGATAAAATTGAAAAGAAAAAAGCAATCTTAATCAATCAATCCCAAATCTGAGCCCTTGTAAAACCCAGTAAAATAGAAAATATATGACATATTGTATCACTAAATAAGAGAAAATAAGAAAATAATAGGAATGAGAAAGGGACCAAAACTACAAATAAAGACAAGTGGGTTTGTTTGTTTATTTAAAAGAAGAGCCTGTGTTCAACTGTGGTACTCTATGGCCTCTTGGGTCTTTGGTGTGAAAGGTAAACGATAGATACTATGCGTCCACAGATTGCACCACTAAATTATAATGCAGCTGTGTATGTATAGCGCCTCATCATTGTTACATAACTTGGGCATGTTGCAGCTACATGAGGTATATGGCATAGTAGGTAATTGTACCTAGAACCTGAATGTTCAGTCTGGATGATTTGCTTTCCAAAAGTCATTTTAAAATAATGTAAGTTAATTAAACTCAAGGGGGTGATGTGTTTGAGGCATAAGACGCTCAGAAAGACCCCACATAGGGCTTTCTGTCACCCAGCAGGGTTGTATGCCATAGAGGATGACCATCACTGTCCTCATGCATTGCTAGAGAGGATGCAAAATAGTACAGCTGAGTGAAGGGAACACAATTACCTATACATTTGTTCTTTGACTCAACTGTCTCACTGTGGAATCTAACCTAACGATATACTGGCAAAAACAGGAAAAGATACACACACACAATTACTTATTACATCACTATTTATAAAAACAAAAGATAAAAAATTCAAATATCCCTCAATAAAATACCGATGATTAAATAATCTATAGTATATCTATACAATGTGCAGCCATGAGTGAGTGATATATATATATATATACTACTATAGAGTGATCTCTGACCAAAGCTAGATGGAAATACGTACTAATCTATATTTATTGACATGAAAGTATGTCTTTAGGAATTTATGAATGAGAAAACAATTCAAACAAATTCACTTAGCAAGATCCATTTTTTAATTTCTAGAATGTCCATTTGATCTTAAGTTACTGCTTCTCTGGTAAAACTTAGCATCTTTCTAGCTATTTTCTCCATTATTCTATTTTCTTGACTGTATGAGTCATGGTAATTTTAAAGTCCTTTTCCATTAAATCCAATACCTAGATTATTTATGGCTCTTTTCCTACTGTACATAGTTTTTCTTAGTTTTTGGTCATATATTCCTGTTTTGGGCATGTCTAGTAATTGTTTTGAATACTGCATATTGTGTATTTAAAATTGCAGAGGCTTCATGTGATACTATCTTTTTGCAGAGAATGCCCACTCTTCCTCTGGCACATTCTCCCTCTGGCACACTCTCCCTCTGGCACACCAGCGGTGGCTGGTTACCTTAACCAGTCAGGGACAAGGCTGACCTGAGGTTGAGATGGAGGCAAGGAAATGCTCCTTCTCCTTTTCTTAGACTCAGCCTCAACATTTAGCAAGTGGCCTGAAAGAAACAGTATCCATATACATGAAAATCCTCCCCAACTACAAGTCTACACCCCTTAACTGGTAATGTGCTTGAGAAGCCAGCAAGTCTATACAAAAGCTCCACTTCCCAGAAGCAGCCTTTGTAAGTAAGAAGTCCATATCCTCAGCTTCCTGTTTATTCCCCAAATTAGCAAATGCCAAAGGGTGAAAATTATAGAGGTTGGCTTGCCTCCTAGAGGTTTCCCCCTCTCTGAGGATTCAGGTCCTTCCGTTCAAATTATCTAAATTCAAATTGCTCTCCTCCACTTCTAAGAGATGACTTCTATAGTCTGTGTAGCTATCACAGCTGTTTTGGGTGGGCCAGAGTTATTCTTCCCTGGTCAGCCTCTAGCTCTTTTATACCACATGGAAGTGGAACAATATGACTAAATGTATGTAAAAGCTCATATTTGTGTGTTTGTTATTTATAATTCAGACTTACAAATTTATATTTTATATATAAATTTTTTATTGATTTCACTTTTATAATTATCCAGATAAAGTGGTAAATAGAAAAATCTTAAAAGATACCCACCAAATTATTAATTATTGATATTAATTATTTCGATGAAGACGACTTGCATTGCAATGGAGGATGCAGTGGATGGTCAATGAATTGGGAACTTTCAGATTTTTCTCTACATATTCCCATGTTGTTGGAAATTTTAAAACAAGAGTGCATTTATTTGGTAATTAAAAACTATATAAAATGTGAAAACCTATCTAAAATAATAGACAAAGGTAAACCAATGTTTACCAAAAAGAAGGATGCTGATGGTACCAATAGAAAACAAAGTAGAATGCAAGCCAAGGAGCCCTTAATCAGGGAAAGATAAATATCCTTTAGTGATAGAATGTGCAATCCAAAATAAATGCCATAAGCATTATGAAACAAATAATACAATATTTAAATATATAAACCAAAATGTAAAGACTATTTAGCAAAATTACAGTCATATTGGGAGATATTTACCCACCTCACTGTTTTTGACAGACTAGGAAGAAATAAAGGCTCAAATTAGAACTTGAATAAATCGTATGCTTACCAGCAACGAGTCTAGTTTGTGTTCTTCAAAGATACACCACCCTCTTTTCAAACACCCCAAAAATATATGTCAATAGGGGAGCGCAAAACATAATTTTCCTTCCGCCTTTCTGAGTTCTTCTGGCTGGGCTAATAATCAAATTAATAAGAGACAGACTAACGGGAGAAAATGTCCAAACTTATTAAGGATGTATATGCGGGGTGTCATAAGAATATGAGACCCAAAGACTCCCTGGGCAGGTGAGGTTTATACACCATTCTGGACAAAGGAGAGGGAGGCAGGAGTTTGGGATTTCAGAAGAAAAGCAGGCAATTCACAGGTAGATGAGAAACAGCAAATATGTGGTAAACAAATCCTTGCAGAGCCATCTAAAAACAATGGGACACAGAGGGGAGTTTAATAAACAGGCTTTGCTAGATTTCTCCTGGTCTACCACATTTAGTTTACATTATAATGCCAAGGTGATGTTTCCTTCCTTTAAGCAGGTTTTTCTATCTGAATTCCTTTAGGCAGGTCAAAGGGAGGGTCAAAGATTCTGTCTGAGTCTTTTTTTTTTTAATAACCAGCTTAAAATCAATATCCCAAAAGCCATATTTTGGAGTGGCAAACTTTGGCTTCCTTAACCAACATTGTCAAATACCAGCCCATAGAGAAACCTAATAAAGTCTTCCAAAGTAGTTACTGTAGGTGTCATTCTCTCTGATCACAATGAAATCATCTTACTAATTAAGAGTAAAAAGCTAAACAGAAACTCGTCGAACCACTTACAATTTTTTAACAGCCCCCGGGGATGTTGTTAAACTGAGTTGAATTTTGTAAAATAGTAAGATAGTGATAATAGTCAAGAAAATGTTGAATACTGAAAGAGAATTGCCCAACTGTATATTAAAATACTGAAAGAGTAAAAACAAAGCAATGTAACATTCTTGTAGGAATAAGCAGACAGACCAATTAAACAGATCTAAGAAGTAAGAGTTTAGTGTGTGCTAGAGGTACTTTATTAGTTTCCTAGGATTTCTGTAACAAATTGCTATGAACTGTGGGGCTAAGACATTAGAAATGTATTGTCTCACTGTTCTGGAGATCAGAAATATAAAATCAAGATGTCAGCAGGGCCATTTTCTCTCCAAAGGCTATAGGAGAAGGATGCTTTCTTGCCTTTTCCTAGCTTCTGGTGGTGTTGGGCAATCCTTGGTGGTCACTGGTTTGTAAAGCATCACTCACTCTAATCTCTGCCTCCATAGTCACATAGCATTCTTACTGTGTGTCTGTATCCAAATTTCCCTCTCCTTTTGAAAACACGATTCATTGGATTAGGGTCCACTCTACTCTAGTATGACCTCTTCTTAACTTGATTATAGCTACCCAGGACTCTATTTCAAAAAACGGTCACATTCACAGGTTCCAGATCGACATAAATTTTGGGAGAATGCAATTCAACCGGTAAACTTAGTCAATATACATCTTTAATGCAGATGAAGAAAACTTAGTTCTTGTTAACTTGAGTAAGAAATTGACAACTTACCAGAAGGCTACTCTTCTGACACTCAAAAGCAGAGACTTTACAGGGACTAGAACTGAGTGACTCTTAGTTTATCCCATCTTCTAACTCCCACAACATGGCCCCTCACCACTGTTCTTCTGTGCACATCTGCTTTCTTCTTTTCTCTCTGTAGACCTCCTTCTCCATGCACATAGGCATCCTCGGTTCCCATTTAGATGTTCTCAGTTCCAAGCACATACATGGGGACCACCTAACTCTCAGTCCCAATTCCCAATTCCCAGGAGAAATATGAGTGCCCCAGGCCAAAAGAACACAGTGGTTCACCTCTATTGCTTGGGGGGTAGTTTTCAGAGAAACGTAATCGTCGTGAGCTGGGCAGTTTCTTCCCAAATATCTCTTCTACAGATAACATTTTAAACCAATAAGGAAAGGATACCAAATTCAATAAACTTATTGGGAGGAGAAAATAACAATTTAGAAGGAACATGATAAAGGCTTGCCATGCATTATATATCACAGGGAAATTAAAAACTAAATTTAAAAAGATTTTTAAATACAGGAAAATATGGTGAATATATTACTTGATGTATTTTTTATAAACTACTTTGGATTATTCTTCAAGTATAACAACTCACAGGTTAGTTTCATATTATTTTAAAATGTTAATTGCAGATTTAGGATATTACTCTAAGGAAAGAGTGAAGATATGAAATATATAAAATGGAGTCATTTTAATCAAGCTGTTAAAATTATTAACTTTATGAAAGTTGAGGCATGAGAAAAGATTCCATTCTTCTTCTAACTAGCCTGCAAACTTAAAATTTTTTAATTTCCCAGAGAGGCATCAATGCCCGAATATACATCTGAACCTCCAGGTAACCCTCTACCCCTGAAGGACTCACAAGTCCAGGCCACCTGATTGCCATCTAAAGGACTCAAGTCTACATCCAGCTGACATCCCTTATCCATACCACCAAACATGACCAGACCTCCTGGCACCCATTTCCGAACCATCTGGCATCCATCATCCTGACTGCCTGACATTTAACTGGTAACCATCCAGGACCAATCCTGGGGCTACAAATGCAGGACTGATAATTCTCAAGAATGTACTTTTTACTATAGCACTTTTAACTGTCTTTATTGGAACACTTCTGAGTTTTTTGCCTCGCTGTGTTCCCAGTTTGCAAACACTAAGACCCTTGAATAAATATCATTTATCATTTATTTCTAGCAAAGCCTGCAAACACTTTGAGTTCATTTGACAATTCTAGAGCATGACAGCATATATATATATACATATATATATATATATATGTATATATATATATATATATATATATATTAGTTACATATTATTTTTCAAAGTTAGTTGCAGATACTTTGGGCTCAAAGAGTAAACATTTGCCACAAGTGAGGTACTTTTGTTTGTTTGTTTGTTTGCTTGCTTGTTTTGCAATGTTCAATTCTTTGAAAGATTTTCAAATGCTATTTGGAACAATATCTGTATCATTGGAATTTAGTTACTGTTTTCCAAGATGATAACTTTGAAAGAAAAGGCAATTATTCAAATGTATAAATATCAGTAAAGCTTTTTTAAAAATTAATTACAGAAGAGTTTGTCCAAACCTCACTTTTCCTATTTATGGAAACTATTGCTTCTTTATATCAGTGTGTGCTTTTTGAGTGTTCTGCTATTATTTTAGGTCACTGGCCTCATCAAATGACTCTATGGTGTTAAAAATCTTGCCTATTCATTTAAATGAGATTGTTCTAAAAATATCTAGAGTATATTCATTTAACGGAAAAGTTATCCCACACCCTGATTATAATAAAATGGCATTCAAAACTGTCAGGGTAGAGGAGAATTCTTGTTAATTTCATTTCTCTTTAAATAATGGTACCTTGAAAATACTTTTGGATTACCTTTATTATTGAAATATTTTTTAAAAATATGTTATTCTACCTTCCTAACTTAATATTTGAGTAAAAATGGACATATGTATATGTATCTTTGATCATTTAGGACCCTCCAACATAATAAGCATGCAAGAGTGATGGTTGAATGAATAAGTGAATGGGTTAATTTTCTAGCATTTATTGTAAACAATGATTTTCATTGACTAGTGTTTTGAATAAAAATGTGAAATAGAGCAGTATGGAATGAATCTGTTTTATCCTTAGTACATTTCTCAAAAACTTACTTTTTAAATAAGTACTGAGCATATTTCCTCATTTTTTCTTTCTCTTGCAAGTTGAGAGCAGAAATTGAAATGCTATTTTTTTTCATTTCCATTAATTAATGCTTTATAGTATTTAACTCATTTTTCTACATTTAAGTCTGAACCAATTAAATAAATCCAGCAGAGAACATTTTTTTCTTCAACTTGAAGTGTCTGAAATAAGATACATGAAAGTATGCAGAAAATTATAATAACACAAAAAGGTATTATTCAAAATATTATTATAATAATACTTGACCTTTACTGGGTATTTAATAAGTTCAAGGTATTAAGCTAACTGATTTCTATACATTATCCTATTTAATCCTCAAAACCACCCTCTGAGATAATATCACCATAAGGAACACGGGGATTAAGACGAAAGGCCTGAGACTCTCTGAACCACGGAGGCAAGGCTGTAGGAAAGAGTCAGTTTACTGATGGACGTCTAGTTCTTTGTGTCCTCAGTGCTCCACTCAATGGGAGAAGTACAAAGAGCCAGCCATTGCCTAATCTAGATATTAGTAAGTCCCTACAGATGGCATAATACAACCATTGGCCCATCAAATCACAGCACTAAGTGGATCAAAAACCCATTTTTAAGACATTAGTCCAAGATTTCATACAAAGTTTCTGATGCATAAAAATGGAGATCCACTTGGGATTTACTACACTATGGTTAGTGTGCTTCCAGTTACATAGACTCAAATATCAAAACTAAAAATACAAGAAAGCAGAGGACATGTAAAACATTTCCACACAATCGTTTCCTGACTGCTGACAGTAAGAGTGAAAGGACTCCTTAGTGAAACAAATTGTTGTTGTTCAACAAAATAGCTCTTGATTCTGTGAAGAGCAAAATATCATCCTCTTTCTATTGTGATATAATTGATCCAACAAAGAGGTATGTATTTGCACAAGTTTTCTTCTCAGGCTCAACTGTACAAATTTCACAGTCTCAAAAGTGAAAAGGAAAGTAAATTACTGATTTTAACAAGCTCCTCCACAATCTATGTTAATATAACATTTGGAAATCTTACTGTATGTTGCTATTTCATCCACTTACTACCATTACATTAATATTGGAGGAGGCTGTCGTATTCTATTTTCATCCAATAAATCACAATGAAGTGATTAAATATCTTCTACTTAGCGATTAACAAAAAGACTTTGATCTTTTCCAAAATCATTCAGAAACTGTCACTATAATGATAACATACACTTGAGTGCTTTCAAATAGGAGATGCCCCTGCAAGAAAAAGAAAGAGACAGACGGAAAAGAACTTCTGTTTTAAAATTAAAATGAGAAGTGAGTATCTTAGAGCATGTGAACATTAATTTTAAAAGGCCTTGACTTCTTTAACAGGTGGCATTATTGGAGCCTGTGACCTGAATTAAAAAGGAAAGAGAGAAAAATAACACCTTTTGGTGCTTTGGGATTAAGAGATTGGTTTGATAGCCTAGGAGTACAGCATTCATTTTCGTTTTTCTGTTAAATAGCTAGATAAAACTAAATAGAGTGAGCGCATTGGTAATCTCAACTCCTAAGACTACCATATATACATGTAAATGTATTATCACATTAGACAAATATTTCTAATCACACCTATGTGCCTGGCATTGCATAGGTGATGAGAACGGTTGTGCTCATTTCCCAGAGAAAATTGAGCCTTGAAAGCCAGGTGGCTGCATTAGAGCGTCTTCCTCTAAATCCAGGAAATTATGCCTTGATCTAGTTGTCCTCAGCTGTTCAGGTTGCGTCAAGCACTATGCCATCAGAGTTAGTAGATTCAAACATTGGGAAAGCATTGTCATTGCAACGGCACTGAATTTGGTATTAAATATATTTCATATTCTGGGTGTATAATTTACTAGCAATTTAAATGAGAAAATTTCTTGACCTCTTTGAACCTCAGTTTCACTTTTGTTTGGGGAACAGTAAACCTATTTTACTGGAAATAGAGATGTTGGGCAACTAAAATATATGTTATCTATATATATGATAGATAAATGAATGAATATATATATCTATAGATATATATATCTATACGTAGATATATCTATATCTGTATCTATATCTATACCTATCTCTCTCTCTATCTATCTATCTATATATATACATTAAACTATGCCATATATATATATATATATATATATATATATATATATATATATTCCACCTGGCACAGTGGAATTTAGTAACAAGTAGCCATTAAATGTAATATTAGGCAATATTGTAGACAGGTTAATAATTTGAGTTATGAAATCAACTTTGAATCCTGACCCAACTACCTAATAATCCTGTAATCTTGAACAAAGTAATTTAACCATTCTGTACATCAGTTTTCGCTCCTGTGAAATGGAGAAAATAATCCCACCAAGCAGGATTTTGTAGGGATTCAGTTAAATTAAATCATGTAAATAAAGCGTTTTGCATAAAGCCATCACCTAATAAGCTTTTAAAGAAAAAGTTACAGATTCTGGATCAGAATAATGTTTTACCACCTGTTTTATCTCTGTGACCTCCTGAGATAAAGGTATGCTCAGTATATATTTGTGGAATGGTTCTTTAATACATGAGATCAAATCTCATGCACCATCACTCGTATTCTTAACTACCATTTCTTTCCCTTATATATCAGATCAGCAGTTTTAATTTACAGCCTGAGTCTATATTTTGATGTGTTACAGCATTAGATTTGAATGCAGACAAACTGTGACAATTGGACTTGGGATACTGTCAGGCTCACCTGACACTGTAAGATTAGCTTTATGGAAAAATCCTACAATGTAGGAAGAAATAAAATGAGAATACTGGTGTAGAACCAAGATACATTATCAAGGTGATGTTGGGCTAATTATTTACCTCTTTGAGTCAGTTTTCTCATCTATATTGTGGAAAGAATTGATTCTAGGGTCCTTTAATTATCTAACTTCCTCATGCCCTAATAATGGTCACAAGTACCACTTACCCCTCCTTTACTGTTGAGAATTACAGCTTTCTCAACCAGGTCTATAACCCAACTCAACTAACTTTTTAGTATGGTGTGAGATAGGGATTGAAGTTAATTTTTGTTCTGAATGTTTATCTAGTTATTTCAGCACCATTTGTTAAAAGGCTCTTCCTTCCTTCAATGAATTGTCTTGGTGCCTTTGTTGAAAATCAAGACCATTTACGTGTGTGTCTATTTCTGTACTCTCTGTTGTGTTCCCTTGATGTATAGTATTTGTGTCTTATATCAATACCATATCATCTTGATTACAGTAGCCTTTATAGTGAGTCTTTAAATCACGTATAATGAGTTTTCTGAAATGTTCTTCTATTTACATATTGCTTTGGCTAGAATTTCTACATACATTTTAGAATCAATTTGTCAATTTTTACCAAAAAAAGTCTGTTGGCATTTTGATTTGGATTTTGTATCAAATCTATAAATTAATTTAGAGAAAATTGGCATCTTAAACATATGTAGTCTTCTGATTCAAAAATTAATTTATTTAGGCCTTCTTTTACTTCTCTCAGCAATGTTTTGGTGCTAGCAGTACAGAAATTTTATATATCTCGTATTGTAATTATTTCTAAATGTTTTATATTTCAATGCTACTATAAATGGATTTTTCCTTAATTTTATTTTCTAATTTTGCTGCTATATTAGAAATCCATTTGATTTTTGTATATTTTCTTATTATCTTACCATTAATTCTGAGTTTTCTGTGTTAGATTCCTTAGCATTTTCTACATAAACAATCATTTTGCCTACAAGGAAATATGGCTTTACTTTTTCCTTTCCAATCTTTATGACTTTACTTTTTTAACTTACAGTATTGCAATGACTAGGACCTCCAGAACCAAACTGACTAGAAATGGTAAGAGCAGATATCCTTGTCTAGTTCCTGAACTTAGGAAGATGCATTGCATTTTTCACCATAATGATGTTGGCTGTTTTGTTTTCTTGTATGCCTTTATTAGATTGACAAAGTTCCTTTTTATTCCTATGTTGAGATATCTCCTTCATAAATATATGTTGAATTTTGGCAAATGATTTTCCTGTATCTATCTATATCATCATATGGATTTGCTCTACTATTCTGTTACCTTATGAATTACATTGAATGCAATCTTGCATTCTTGGGATAAAACTCACTTAGTCACGCTTTATTCTTTTCATATATTTTTGTATTCAATTTGTCAATATGTTGTCAAGGATTTTCACGTCTATGTTTATGAGAATTATTATACTATTTTCATTTCTTTTAATATTGTTGTCAGGTTTTGTTATCGGAGTTACACTATCTTAAAAAAAAATAGGGAAGTGTTCTTTATTCTTCTCTGTCCTAAAACAGTTTGTACAAGAATAATATTAGTTCCTTAAATATTTGATAGAATTTAACACTGAAACATCTGGGCCTAAGGTACTCTTTTGGGATGTTTTTAAATGAATCCAGTTTTTTAATAGCTGTAGGAATACATATATTTTATGTTTCATACAGTGTAAGTTTTGGCAATCTTAGTGTTTTAATACATTTGTAGATTTTATCTAAAGTTGTACATAATTTCTTATTGATTTTTTTCTCATTACATAACTTACTGAGAGAGGTACTATTTTAAATTATCCATCTATAAATTGTATTTGTCTTTCTCCTTTAGATGTGATTGCTTTTGCTTCATGTGTTTTTAATCTCTATTATTAGGTGCATACACATTGAGGATTATTAAGTCTTCCAAATAAATTGAACAGTTTATTAATTGAAAAATGTCCATCTTTATCTCTGATAATATTTTTCATCTTCAAGACTATTTTGTCTCATCTTCAAGACTATTAATATAGTCACACCTGCTTTCTTAGGCTTACTATTGCATGGTATATTTTTTTTCCATCCTTTTATGTTCAACCACTCTGCAGTTTTTATATTTAATATGTATCTCTTACCAACAGCATTGAGTTTGTTCTTAACATTTTATGCAGTTTGATCATCCCAGTCTTTTATTTGGCATTTATATTTAATGTAACCTTTGCTGTGGTTGGGTTTAAGTCTACCATTTTGCTATTTGTTTTCTATTTGTCAAATCTCTTTTGTTGTGGATCTTTCTCTGTTGTTAATTTTATGCCTTCTTACTGGTTAACTAAATCGATTTCAGTATTCCTGTTTAAACTTCTCTACTCTCTTTTAGCTATACCGCTTTTTATGTGATTACTCTAGAATTACAAAATGCGTCTTTTATCATAGTCTATTTACAGTTAATATTGTATCATTTCACATGAAATATAACAACTTTGCATACTATAATTCCTTTCAATCCTCTTTCTTTGCCTATTGTTGTCATATATTTTACACATATATGCATTATAAACCCCATAATGCAATGGTTACATTTTTAAACCATGAGTTGTCTTTCAAAGAAATTAAGAGAAAAAACTGTATTTTGCCCATATATACCATTTTGATGCTTTTTATTCCTTCCTGAAAATTCAATTTTTATCTGTTTTCATGTTCTTTCAACCTGAAAGCTTACTTTAGCATTTCTTATAATGTACATTTGCTGGCAACAGATTATCTTAGCTTCAGTTTACAGGAGAATTTTAATCAGTTAATCAAAATACTGAATCAGTTTGCTCATACACCATTAAAAAATAATTGCCCATTGTGGAAGAAACATTTATTTCCCACAAAATATTCATAATCTATTCACATTTCTCAGCCCTTTGGAATTAGGCAGGTAATAAGCTCTGTAGGTTTGTTACTTCCAGGCAAAGCAGTTAGGAGCAAGTATGAAGTATCAATTAGCTCTCTTGCCCTGCAATCATGGAAATCATATATTTTAAAATAGTTCACCTACAAGATAGTGGAGACCCTGGTGTCCTAAATCCATGAATTACTCTATGGAGTAAAGTCCTTTCCCTCCCTGTCATGTAATCTGTATTGGACTACGAAGTGGGCATTATATGAACTTTCGTTGTATTAATCTATTAAGATTTGGGATAATTTGTTAGCTGGCCTAACCAAGTCTGACTAATGCATCTGCTGATTTGAAATTATATGTTAAATGATTACAAGAATATACAGTTTTTAGGATCTCCTTTCTATTTAGGATCTCCTTTCTCCTTCAGGAGAAAGGACAGATCTCCTGGCTATCTGTCCTTTATGATACCAAACTCTTTTGACTTTTGTGGCTTTATAATACAATGTGATGTTTGTTGGGGAAATATATATGTCACTATGCTTTTCTTCAAAAATACCTGAACATTCTTAAACATATCATCCTTACAAACAACCTTTCATTTAACTTTAATTATATTCCCCAAAGAATCCAAATGGGGTCCTATTTATAGATGTCTTTAACTAAATTGAGACTTCTTATCCAAGGACACATTAGATCTTTCCATTTGTTTGCCTTACTCACATCCCACAGTAAAGCTTTATGGTTTTCTGAATATATATTCTGCAAATGTCATGTAAATTTATTCCTGAATTGTTTACACTTTTCTTACTATACTAAGTGATACATTTTTACCATTATACATTCTCAGTGATTATTTAACATATATATTGTTGACTAGAACCTGTATTGCCTCTATTTACTATACTGGAACTATCTTCATGTCTAATTTGTCATCCTACATGATATATACACAATTCATAGAATTATGCATTTTATATGGCCCACTTGATTAGGATACCAGAGTAGAGAATACATTTTGGAAGTATTTTTTGTTGTGTTGTTTAAAAATTGAAAGGAGTCTTGGGATCATATGGTCTACCTCTCTCATTTTTATGTGAATAAATAAAGAATACTTCAAAGAAAACACTTGAGTGTCAATTAATATTGATTTCGATTTAACATATATTTACTGAGAACTTGTCATGCATGTGATATCCTGATTCTAGGGAGCCCAGAATATGGCCCAACCATAATCCAAGATAGGCATATAGTAGCAGTTCAATAAATGTTTGTTTTATCAATTTAATTGCTTGATTTTGAAATAAGATGTCATTGCTAGAGGTCACTGAACATCAAATTTATGGAAAGCAAGCTCTACAATTATGAAAGTTATTTGAGAGTGATTTCATATCAATTCATAGTTACCACAGTCCTTTGTGAATTTCAGAGGGAAAAATCTGCCTTTGTAACTGGAAAAACACAAGGCTGGCCAGTTAGAGCCCCTGCAGGAAGTAGGTGAAAGGATTTCTTTTCCCTCTCGGGCTTCCTGAAGGATTTTCCATTTTATAATAAATTACACATGGTTCTCTGGCCCCAGGAGCCTAGTTTTCTAGTTTGTTTTTAAACATGGCAGGGGTTTGTAGACAGCTGCCACTGGAAACATCTATGGCTTTATCCCCTTCACTGAACAGCTGAGTACATTAAGACATTGCAGCACTTTCCCAAGGGTTGCATCCAAGCCAAAGGAGATTAGGACAGGACTCAACTCATTCACACAAGAAGTAGCACAAGTTAAAAATAGAAATTAATTTGCAAGAAGCTAAATTAAGAACCATGGATAATCAAGTCCACATGGGTTAGGGAGAACAACTAGAATGTACCAGGCTAAATCTCTGGCCTTAAGATTTATTATACAATCAATGGTAAGACCCTATGCTTTTGTAGCTCAAGTCTCAACTTTGACATTTGCTAGCTGTGTAATCTTTGCATTTTACTTAACCTCTCTGAGTTTCAGTTTCCACATTTGTAAAGTGAGGAAAACATTATACATACCTTCAAAGGTCTCTATATGGGTTATATATGATCCTTGGCAAACACTTGCCGTGGTGCCTTATGCACAGTAAGCCTCAATTAAGTAATATCGACCCAAGGAAGGCAGTTGAATACTGACAGATAATGGTCTGACCCAGAAGAGCAGTAATTATATTCATATGTTTTTAAGCCAATAGTTTAAGAGCTAGTTTTGAATCAATCAAAACTGAGAACATCCTTAAGCTGTATCATTCATTTTAATTCAACTACATATATGGCAGTGTGCTAGGCATTGTGGGTTAGAAGGATGAAGAAGGCATGGTTTCACCTTTCAGTGAGCACTACATCTAAGAGGAGGGAAAGGAACATCATCCAGGAATACAAGGGACTGTAATAAGTACCATATGACCATCAAAGAACTCTCTAATCTCAGAGGGAGAGTGATTGTGTTGGTTGCTGTAATCACGAGGAGGGGATATTTATACTGAGTCTCAAAGGGTGAGTGGGGTTTTGTGATATGGAAGTGACTGGGGATAGCTGACGGAAGGAATGACTAGAAAGAAATAGGACCAGAAAGAAGAAATGAAGTGCGATAAATATTGGATGTTTGTGGATCAAAAGTTGTTGCATTTGGTTGGAATACATGTGTGGGGAAGTCAGGAATACATCCTTGAACAGGTAGGTTGGGGCCTGGGCATGGAGGGCACATGGATACCATGCTATAATCCCAAGGATAGGAGTGTCAGAAGGCCTCTGTGAATAAGAGAATATCAGACATGATCGGAGCTCTGCTTTTAATATTATTACTTCAAAAACTGGAGTTTCTCAAGGGGGTGCTGGTGAGAGGTGAGGAGGGCCTAGATTTGAGTTTGGAGGAAAGGTGGCAGGATTGATCACTGGTTGGGGAAGGGCATAAGCCCAAAATAAATTAGGTTTCTCACCTCTGTGACTAAGAAAATAATGACTCATTATCAAGTGTGCAGGCCAGGCAGAAAGTGATATGAGGGAAGAGGTAGAAGGAATGATGATGCTAAGGTCAAATGGACATAATGGTTTCAAGGTTTTCAAGGGAAAAGCTGAAGAAGACTTGGGATGAATGAAAGGAAGTCAAGAAAAGGGAGCAAGGGCAGAACCTTGGAGAATGCCTGTATCTACGGAGTGAGACAGTAGAGAAACAGAGACATCAGAGGGAAGCCTGACGAGCATGGGGTCACCCAAGTGGAAGGAAATTTCATGGAGTCGATGAGAAGTGGCTCCATGGCTGCAGAGAGGTGGAAGATGAAAACTGATGCAAAATAAACATGAAATTTAATGAGTAGGAAGTCACAGTGACTTTCAAGAAAATAATTTTAGAAGAGAGAAAAGGTCAAAAGGCAGATTGCAGAGTCAATGGGTAAATGTGAGATTGAAAAATGGTTGTTGGGAATAGATTGGTTTTGTGAAATTTGGCAGCTTGTCCCAAATGGAGTTAAAGCCGACAGCCCATTTTATCTGTTGTAATGAGTCCTTTAATGTGTTAACTGCTTGCATCCTTTTTAGTCAAAGTGTTCTAATTCACACTACCTAATTTCATTCTCACAACCACCTTGTAAGGCCAGAAGGTCAGATACTAGTTTCCTCATTTATAAATGAAATAAATAGATCCTAGATATTAACTTATGCCAGCTAATGAACAACAGGGACAGTATGAGGACCCAGGTCTTTTGTCTCCTACTCCAACACCATTTCCATTGCTCCAAGCCAAATGTACAGGGACCTCTTGCCAATGTGTCTCACGTTACCTGGCAATGCAAGTTTACAGACCACCCAGAAAGCCCAGATGAGATGAAAAGCACATGGTACCTCCGAGAAAAGGTATGTTTTTCTTTTTCTAGCACACTGTAGACATGAGGGTTAAATTGAATTTGAATTTCTCAACCAGAAGCCTCTGTGCAATGCGGACGGGGTTGAGGTCATCTTTCTATCACCTTTTCCTCTTGCATATCCAGTCAAGGATAGCCATCACTTTCTCAGTGTCTTGATTTGTCTGCTGACTTTTCTATCATTGCACATTCAAGAGGCTGGTAATAAGCCCAACTTTCTGATTCCATCAAAACCCATTTATTTTGGAGTAATCTATATTGCAATCCTCACTCGTTTCTTTGACGTCTGCCAGATCTTAAAGACATATACGACTGGGGGTGGCAATAAAAGTTGATCAATATTGAGCATCAGGAGGAGTAAGGTGGCAGTGGAATTGATGAGGGTGCTTTCCTTAAGAAAGGAGACCATTTGACTTTTCTCCATGAAAGCAGTTCTTACCACTGGCTTTCTCTCTCCTCTGTTCTCTAATCCTTAGCCATGATGACCAGCTGATGCACAATTTAAAATACAGTCAAATGAGCCAGGAAGTTCCATGGATATCACAGCCCTCTCCTTAACGTATACTTTCAAAGAACAAGTGCCTTGGGCTAAAACAAGGCTTTCCTACACTAAAGTTTTCTGCTGATTCCTGAATCATGAGAAGGAGATAGGATTACAGCATCTATATATTCCTGAGTTTGGCCCCTCATGCTTCAGGAGGCCATTGGTTCTCAACTGATTGTGAATTGTGTTTTCATCATAGAGCTTGGTACTATTCAAATATTTGTGAGCTCCCATTATCTTTAACAGTCAAAATTTGAGAATTTAGAGGGGGAGTAGTGACCTGCTGGCCCAGGAGAGCCCTTCGTTTAGTGGTAGAAAAAGGTGCTATTGGGTGAGACTTCTAGACAATGAGGTTCCTTTGCTTCTCTACTCTTCACTTACCATCATGCTTCAGGTTTCTGAAAGACATAGACCCTGGAGAAACATAGTACCTTGGATAAACATATATCGATGATTCCTGAACATGTATTCTGCCCTAAATTCTCACCAGTTCACCTCCCTGGGGAACCATGTGTGAACTTCATGGACCCTCTACTCCTTGACCCTTCTTTTTTAAGGCCTTCAACAAAGCCAACCCTAAAAGGCCTGCTCCATGACATTTTTCCTCTATATCATACCCCTTTCCTTCTAGTCCTTCACTGACAGGGTAGAGGTTAAAATATTAATTTTACAGAAACTTTTATTAAGTATCTACTGTGCACTAGGTCTGAGCACCGTAAATGAATGGAAATCATTTACTCTCACAGCAATCCCATGAGGCAGGTGTTATTCCCACTTAACTGATGGAGAAACCAAGATTGAATGAACTAAAGTAACTCACCAAGGGTCACAGAATTAACAGTGGAGAAGCAGGGATTCATACTCCCAAGCTCTTGCACTTAAATACCGTACTCTTTCGTCAGCTTAACGTGTGGATGCTGTGCTTATGCAGTCTGGACACTACTCAAAGGCATTCGCAGAGAAGTCTCAGAGGGCTGAAATCCAGCCTACGCTCTGCTCACCAAACGACAAGCAACAGGGCTGCATCTACCCAGGGCGGGCGGCAGCTTCTGAATGGAGGGATCCATCAGATCTGTGGTTGGACTCTGGCTCTGTCCTTACTGGTTTAACAAACTGTATATCTATACAGTGCCTGGCAAAGAATAAGTACTCAGGACATGTCATTTGTTTTTATTGCTATGTGCTAAGATGTACATAAGGTGATATTACATTTCTGCTTTTTTCTCTCTTTGCCCCAGCAAAAGCAGCATCACAAACTATGTAGGTGATCCTAGGTACACATCACTGTGAGGCATGAGTGGTCGGTCGTTCCCTCTCCCAGATGTAGAGGCGCAGAGCATTCCCTGGAGACTGCTAGGGTCCGTGCCACTAGAAGAGTGAGAAAGTAGTGATATTGTTAGGGAAAGGAGGCTTCTTTGGGCTATTCCTCAGAAGTTGAGTCCCTCTGGGCATTTAGGATTAGCCACCCTTACGAGAGGAGGCTGCCGGCTTCATGGTTGTGTAAAGGCAATGTAATTAAATCATTTTGTGTTATGACTGTTGAAAACAAAATTCTGTCTGACTTCTAGGAGGGAAAGGAAACTGAATGCAAGAGCCCATATATCTGGAGGCTCAAATGATACCTTTAGACAGAACAGAATTGCTACAAACCAAGAACTGTGACCATGGGAGCCTAAGTGAAGCAAGGGTTGCTGCTCAAAACTTAGGCACTGAGGAAATAGGTTCCACTCTCTCAAAGGAGCCAATACCTGGTTCACCAGCTTCCAGCACTATTTGCCAGACTACTCAGGAGCAGTTGTCAACGGCAACCCCACGTGGCAGTAGTAAGTAATGATAAGAGTGTCCCCTTTGTGTGCATGAAGTCTGAATGGCCTTCACATTCTTCTGTGCTCCTAGAATCTAATGTGTGGTCCTTGGAAACTTCTGGAGATGGGGGCCTCCAAGAAAGACATGCAAAACTTCATGCTATGCTGATACAGACTTCAAACAGGATTTAGTTGAAAAAATAAAAGAAATGTGACCATATGTCACCCCAGGTTTGGGGAGTAGTGCTTACTGTTTATTATTACTGTAATTATTGGGGTGACGATGGTGACAATGAAAATGAATGTCGCATGAGGAGAAAGCAGCCACATTTACTTCATATTATCTAACAGAAAGGAGAAAAAAGAACCACACACAGGATGAGGATGGTGACGCCCCTCATACCCTCTGTTGGAGGGTCAATCGATGTGGTGGCCTTCAGTGTCAATGATGAAATGCTCCCCCTTGGGGAGTGACAAAGGGAAAATGTGTGGTTAGTGCACTGGAGATAAAATGTCCATCCGGAAGTACTTGTTCCCACAAAAGCACAGATCCGAGCAATTAAGCAATGACTAGTTGACTAACTCTATTTGTGTTTGTAGAATCACATTCAGGGATCCTAATGGAATTGTTTCCTCTCTCCTCACTGGAAGGATTGCATTAATTCCAATAAGGGTGAATGTATAGCTTTATCCCATAGAACGCAGCTCGGTTTCTCACCGAAATCAGTGCTTTCCTGCTGACCTTCTGTCAGAGTGGTCTCTATTCACAGGAGTTGGTCTCCATTTACAGGGACTAGCTCAGTCGTGTGGTTTCTGCTGTGCATCTTGGAGGCACAAATTGAGTTAATAAGATTTAATTTTTTTTTTCCAAAATACTGCCCCAGCTATGGTGTCTACTGGTTGTAACATCCTTGTGATATAGGCCAGATGTTTCATGAGGAAGCTTAGGCACAGAGAAGTTACCCCACTTTTCAGAGCTGGCACAACTGCTGGTGTTAATGAGAGCCGGGAGATTAGAACTCAGTCCTGCTCATGCCAGCTCCAGCCTCCGGATGGCAGCATGCTGTGCTTACAAATAAGCAAATATAAGTGAAGTATGGCTGTTCTGTTACTGAAGTTGACTCATTTTCTTCATGGATACAGAGCTAAGGAACCAACCACAGAAGCACTGATAAGCATGTTCTTCTGAGGCCTTACAAATCACTTACTTTATTTATAAATCAAGTTGGAGCAAACACAAATAAAGAGCCACATTTCTACCATTTATTAAGTGCTTGCTGTGTGTACTGCAATGTAATATAATATTCTATATATATAATATATATGTAATGTATGTATATAATACTATCCTCAGAAGGTTGTTTTATACATACATTCTCACTTAATACTTAAAACAACCTAGTGAAGAAGGTATTATTTGCCTCATATTACAGATGAAGAAACCAAAACTCAGGAAAATGAAGTAATTCGCTTTGATGTAGCCATTATGCGTTTGAGTCTTTATCACGTATGATGCTGCATTCATCTGGACTGCATTCCCTCATCCCTGTCTCAGGATAGAGTCGTTGACAACTTCATCTTGCCCAAAGAGATCAGACCGGCTATCCAGCAAGTGTGGCAATAGCCTCCACTGTCACAGAGCTGTTGTAAGAAGACCAGGAGGAGACAGCCTTCACCATGCTGGCTATAACCTAGCAGCTCCCCTAGGCTTCGGTGTGATTAGAATGTGTGTCTGCACTCTGCGTGTCTGCATCTGGGCACCAATGTGAAGGGTCAGGTCGGCCACTGGGGCCCTCAGCCTCTGGTGAAACGCCCCTCTCATCCCCTTTAGGTACCAGTGACTTCGTGCAAGATTTGGTCTTCTTTAAACTTGTTTTCAAAAAATGCTCTATTTTCATTCTCATCTAAGTGTAAAATATCTGCAAGATGTTAGAAAAGTTCTTCTTTACAGGGGACTATTTAGGGGCAAAGATTGAAGCTCCAATGAACAAATTCTCAGCAGTCCAAGGAGCTATCCTGGACACCCTGAAATCCCATACTGGACGTGAGGGGGCGACAACCACGCTGCTCCTTCAGTGGGTGAGGGCAGTTCTAGGCATCAGGAGGAAAGGCTCTTTTCTATATTTATCATTAATGACATTGCCTTCAATGTACACCTAACTTGAAATCATCATGTCCTCTTTCAAAAAAAACCAAATAAATCTGGAATGAACTGCACTAAAAACTTGAACTCTAAACTGAACCAAATCCAATTGTCCTATTTTATTGACTAATAGAGAAAATTTTTTTAAATTACCTTTTTGCTGATCATTTTTCAGGTCACTCATAAAGATGGCCCTAGGCCGCCATGTTTATGGTTCACACTTGATTAAATATTGTGTGTCACCTGATCCAAGCTGAGCCAATCAGATTCCACCTCCTGCTGAGTAGAAATCAAAATTAAAATTCTATTCAAATGCAGGTTTCTCTCTTGAGGACCTGTGAGTAGGCCATCTTCTGACACATGAGAAATCTATTCTGTAGGGAGAAAAGAATGGAGTAGAAAGCAGGACTGAGACACTGAAAAAGAGCTCTCTCTCAATGTTGGTGCTATTACTCTTCCTGGTTTCATTCTCTTCCTGAGACCAGGTTCCAGAACTCTGTGAGATGTTCCTATCTTTGCATAAAACCAATCAAAATATGGAGTTACAGCATAAGGGGTAGTTTTCGTACAGTGGGTTTGTTGGTTAAGTTATATAGTTTCAAACCCCAGAACTATTAGGCCGTGTAAGAACGATGTTAAAAAATGTTAGTGCCAGTACGTGGTGAATCCCAATGACATCATTAGGACAATTTATTTATTTTCTGAAATCCAGTATCCCCATTTATAAAATGGGAATTATAACCTTAACCTCATAGGACAGCTGCAAAAGTTAATTTACTGTATATAGTGACCGAGTTAGATGTAATAATTAGACCAAGAGCCACTGGACAAAAGTGACAGAAAGGGCAAACGTCACATCATGGAAGGTCTTATGTGCTCTGCTAAGAAGGAGAAACTTTATATTTCAGGCAACCCAGTAATTAAAGAGCTTTGTGGAGGAGACAGACAAGGTCAAATTTGCATTTTAGAGAGATCACTGAGAGAGTACAGTGCAGGGATATTTGGAGAGGTGTTGGGAAATAGATTAAAAGAGTACCAAGTAATGAGAAGGTTGTATCCCAAATCCAGGGGATTAATGATGAAGGCCGACTTAGAGCAATTGGCATTGGGTTTAGAAAGTGAGAGACAACATTCTCCTAGCTCTCTCACAGTGCAGATACTTAGATTTATGAATGGAGTACACTGAGTCCCTCCTATTGCACAAAACCAGTGGAGACATTTCTTTCTGTTTTGTTTTGTTTTTAAAGCCACGTAGCCATGAAGTATGTATACCACAATGGGAAAAATGTTAGATATTTCAGGACCTTAGCAAACTGACATCAGAATATCAAGGTAGCTTGAGTTTCTAACACTGTTTTCTACCAATATCACTATTGCCTTTAATCCCCTCAGGATGCCAAATCTCTTTATTCAAAATAACCCCCCCAAAAAACTCTGCATCACCCATTACAGAACAGAACCAAAGTGTCACTGCTCTTGATCTAAGAAGGTACTATGTATAAAGTACCATATATATACTATATATACTATATAAAAAATACTATATATAAAGAAGGTACTATATATAAAGTTGGCAGTGTGCCAACACGGAGAATAATGATGTTAAGGGTCATTGTTCAGGAAAAATCAGAGGGGATCAGAGGCTTTATCTTTTGGGCCATACTGAAGCAGGCTCAGAGACCCTGCTTTTCCAGATACCAGCTCTGAGATCATTGCTTACATGTGGGCTGCCCAGACAGCATCAAGAGGACAAATGAAATGTTTCAGTGGCCCACAATTAAGATAGAAATTCAATAAATATATGTCAAGCATGTGACTCTTCATATCATTTTTTTTTGTCTGTGCCTATTCTAATTATAGCTGAGAGTAGGTTAGCACAGAAAGAAATTAAGTCTCATAGAAGTGCCTGATTTCCTGAATGCAAGTGAAACTCTGCACAACAGTTTTGGAATTCAGACAAAAGAACAAATCTGTTCCATGAGTCCTGTATTGCAAACTGAATGCATCAGTCTAACGTGGCCACGCCATAGTCTCTCTAACCTTCTCTCTCCTTCTCCAGCCGACTTTCCACCCCTGCTCCCCGTGTGCACCCCCACATACATGAATGCATAAACACACACAGATCATTTTCCACACTGTAGAGAACACTGCCGTTCATCTTTGGAGGCAAGGTGAGAGGGGGCAACAGCCTCTTTCGGAATTCCAACACTTCTAATACCTGGAATAATTTTCTCAGGAATAATAAGACTGGGCTGTAATTTCTATGTGAATGCCCTGTAGATGGCAGATGTTATGAATATAGAGACTATTCCTCATAACACAATCATGCGGAAGAATACATTATACTTTCTGGGGCTTTTAAATCCGTAGGTCATCCCAATGCCTTGACATATAATAGATTTTGCAAGACAGCTTTGGGAATTTGGTACCTCCTGGTCTCAGCACTTACACACTGTGCAACCTGGTACAAGTTCCCTAACTTGCTCTCTTCAACCATAACATGGAGTTAATGATAGTAGCTACACCACAATCACAGAGTTGGGGTAAAGATCTGAGCACAGTGCCAGGCATATACTAAACACTACAGAAGTGTTAGCTGCTATAATGATCTTCATTATTAACATAATTATTTTGTTGGTTAGAAACAAATAATAATGAAGATAAAGGAAAAGTTATTGAGATTTCTCCAAGATACAAATCAGTATGATGGGTCCCTTCATCCAAGTTTCATTGGTGTCTCACATACGTGGTCTGACAATTAAGTTCATGAACTTGTTGCTAACCTTTTTTGATATCAGAAGTATTATTCATTATGAATTTGTACCAACTGGACATACAGTTAACCAAGTTTACTATTTGGAAGTACTGCAAACGCTGTGTGAAAAAGTTAGACGAAAATTTTAGTCTGAAAAAAATGTTAGCCTGAAATTTTCCCCCAAAAGTTATGGCTCTTGCATCACAACAATGCACCAGCTCACACAGCACTGTCTGTGAGGGAGTTTTTAGCCAGTAAACAAATAACTGTATTGGAACATCCTCCCTACTCACCTGATCTGGCCCCCAGTGACTTCTTTCTTTACCTGAAGATAAAGGAAATATTGAAAGGAAGACATTTTGATGACATTCAGGACATCAAGGGTAATATGACGACAGCTCTGATGGCCATTCCAGAAAAAGAGTTCCAAAATTGCTCTGGAGGGTGGACTAGGCTCTGACATCAGTGCATAGCTTCCCAAGGGGGAGTACTTTGAAGGTGACCGCAGTGATATTCAGCAATGAGGTATGGAGCACTTTTTCTAGCATGAGGTCGTGAACTTAATTGTCAGAGCTCATATATTACCTTGAAATGTACAGCCGTTTACCTAGCAATCACTACTCTCTCCCTCCCCACTTCCTCTTCTGAGAGGCTCGAAGCTGAACCCGAACTCTGCGCAGAGGATTTAATGAGGAACGGAACAAGGCTGGGCTGGAGGCAGGCAATGTGAACCCAAATCCTGTCTGCCATTTGGACAAGTTCTTTAAGCCCTCCAAATCCTTACTTCCTCTTCTGCAAAGCAGGGACAAAAATACCCACCTATAGGGTTATTGTGACTGTTAGACTGAATGAAAGAATAAGTATAAAACAAATGTAAAATGTTACCATAGAAGAAAACAGAGCAATGTGTTTCCTTCCCAGGGTGACCCCTAAGGACACATGTCATAAACTCAAAGAATCGCTCCTTCATGAAATTCTGAAGGTTGGTAGATTTCTTTCAGGGCACAATGATATCTAAAGATGAGCTAAACATATCTACTGTATATCCTGTCCCAGGAAGGAGTGAGCATCCACAGGGCAAAAACCAGGTCAGGTCAATGTCCTAAACACCATCCTATGTATTTGGCTCCCATCAGCTCTCTTTCCCTTCAAGACTCTTCTGTGTGGTCCATGACTCCCCTGGGAGAGGACAAGTGGAAGCTTCCTATTTGGAACTCTCTGGCTTTTATCCATTTCTTTATCTGCCTTATGTACCATTTCCCTTGGCCATAACCTGTAACCTTTGTTGTAACAAGCCATAATTATGAGTATAATTGCTTTCAGTGTGTTCTGTAAATTCTTCTAATGAATTACTGAACCTGAGGTGGTTTTAGGGACCCCAAGACTTACAATTGGTGTCATAAATGAGGGTATTTTTGGGGACTCCCGAACTTTGCAGTGGCCTTTTCACATTCTTTTATTTACTACGGCACATGTATCACCCTATGTAGTATTCACCTCTTTATGTGTCTGAGAATAGGGACTGTACCTTGTTCATGACTACATCTCTAGAACCCAACCCTTGGCCAAATGTAGCCATTCAAACATTGGTGGAATGAATTCAATGAACAATATCATCATCTTGATGTAATAACCACACACTTGTTCCCTAGGACTATTTTTATTATATCATGAATCAAACTGTGGACAAAAATGTCTGATAGACATTCAAAAAAACAACAATTTCACAAGCAGCCAAGAAGCACATCTTTATGACTCTCTCTCTCTGATAACGTTACTTGATCTAATAATAATATTTACAACATAGAGGAATGGAAACTTATTCTTTACATAAGCTTCTACTGGTATTGTTTCCCCCTAACTGACCTTCTAATGATAATTACACTGAAGAAGATAAGGGCTTATTTTCTGTGTAATACTTTGAAGGCACATAGAAGGATTGGTCAAGAAGTTTCTTACGCCAACAGAGTCCAAGTTAGGATTCACACAGACATGAGCACAATACAGGCATCAGAGCAGGACTTGTAGTTGAGCAAAAGGCTACCATAAGGCTCGATAGAGACAATCAATTTTATTTTGTTTGTTCTACATGAAAGTAAAATTAGCTGCAGACTTTCTCTGGGTCTACCAGAGACCACATTACAGGTTAAGTTCCTCAAGCCCTCTGAATCACAGTCTACTCACCTGCAGAGTGGGGTAAGAAGAAGCACCTTGCCTCACAAGGATGTTGTAGGGATCGAAGAAGGTAATGAGTGCGAGAACTTCAAAAATACCACAGCACGCGTGATAATACTGCTCTTCCACTACGATTAACATATGAAACACATGGCCCACCTGGACACTTACATTAAGGGATTTGAGATTGGTAATTAGCCAAAAATAAAATTCAATAAATCACTAAGGTTTACCAGGTAGAAAGTCAAAACTGTGGCATAATGACAGCAGCTAATATTTATTGATTACTTGACATACACTAGACCTGGTCAAATCCCGTTAAATTATATAATTTTATCCACACAACTCTGCACGGTACATGCATTAGTATCCCCACTCTACAGATGAAGCAACTGAGGCTCGGGAATATGAAGTAACTTACCCAAGGTCACATAGATGGTAAATAAAAGAGCTGAGACTCCAGCCCAGATTTGTCTCCATAAAATCCAAACTCCTACCAGTATGCAGACCCGCCCCTCCGTGGAGGGATTAGGAGTGGGAATATGTGGTATGTATTTGGTCCTTGTACAGATATAAATAGGGCTTTCGTCAGAGCTCTCTCCAATATTCACACAAGATCTAAGTGAGCTGAGGAGAGATGGTTTATAGATATTTAAATGTGGTATGTATCACCTACTACTCACCATAGCAAATATTGTGACCCCCATTTCAGATTGGATCCCAAAACCTATGAGAAGGTTGAAATTTAAGTCTATTTTATAATCCATCTGAACAGGATGCTGAGACAAAATTAATTCATGACAACTTGTTCTCAAACTGTGAAGTTTTGGGAACATTTCCAATATTCATTAGCTCTCAGATTCACACTTCCACCTGTGTGTTGAAGAGATGTTTTATCAGTTCCTAGAGCAAACGGCTAAAATATAGAAAGAAACTGACTTTGTCTCATTTTCTCTTTTCTTTGCAGTTTTTAAATGTCAGGAGACTAAGAATGGTGGTCAGAAGTCATTTAACTCTCAAATCCATCCCCTGTTAAATCTTTAGTCTACTTTATGTCCATTTGTTCTTCATGCTCTGGGTTTCTCTCAAATAGGAATCTTGTTTTAAATGAATTATACAGAATATAGTCTTTGCTAGAAAGAGGCCTTTTTCTTAAAATAATCTATAATCACTTTCTTGGCCAATGAACAATAAGACGCTCATTGAATTTTGTATTTTCAGCACAAAAACTTAACTAGAGAAAAAACAACTATCATCTGGAGGGTAAATTCACAGATCTCTTCACAGGTAGCAGAGTTTAGCATTTACCAATGCAATGGGGTGATGGTGCTCAAGTTAGAAATCCTCTTCTAATTCTTCCTTCTATAATGCTTACTTCATACGTTCGGCCTATTTCTTACTTATGACCTATGATAACCTAGCCCAGCTTGATTAGCATCTCATTCAAGCTAAGAATACAATTTATAGACTTTTTCTTACACAAAAACTGTCACACACACACACACCCCCAACCTCCCAACCACAGGCCCTACTACTGTGTTTGAAATTTCACAGCCTCAGTAATGTAGAATAGCCTATCATGCCCCCATCTGCTAATTCATACTCAAGGAGAAACAAATCCGAACAGATGTTCTCTACTTCATCCTCTCGCCTATCTGACTGAAAGAGATTTTGGCAACAGTGACATCAGAAAGGAATACCGAAAACAATTCTTGAGGCGCGAAGGACTTGAAGAGATATTGTGGTCAAAGGGGTGGAGAATGCCACTGACCCACTTCTCATCTGCCCTCAATGTCCTAACTTTTTGTCGTTGCCTCTACTTCCTAGCTTCCCTCTTTCCTTTCCAAGTATCTCATACTAACAGGTGAGGTTCCACACACCTCCCATCAAAATTTCAGCACTTGGCTAAATATTTTTGACAGAAGAAAGCGAATCAAGGGTGTGACCCATCCTGATGATTTTTCTTGATTATCTGTTTTGTAAACTCAGTAGATACCAATTAATGTATAGCTGTGTCAGTAAAAATAGAAACATGTGAACTACTAAAGATGTTTCTAAGGCAAGGGTTAGCTGTCTGGATTGACAAAGTGTTGTATTAAATGTAAAAAGAAGACTTGTCAACTAGGATTCTTGTTTTTTTAAAACACTCTGATTTGATGAGCAAGGGAATAGCTTCAGAAAAATGTATGAGAAAGTCATCCTTACATGATTGTAAACTTTCTAAGCAGCGAGGATCTGAAACATGCTTTTTAAAATAGCCAGATAGAGAAATCTTGGTGTGAGCAATTTACACTTGAAGTGACTGTTCTGTCTTTAGAACACTGGGAAAACTGAGGTGTTTAATGTATCTTCCAGACAATTACAAAGCAGTCCTTGATCAAAACCCTCAGTGAGGGATATTGACAAACCTGCCCAACTGCAAGAATCTCCTGTAGAGAAAATGATCTATGAGACTACCTGCTGGCGGGTTCACGGGTCAGATTGTCAATATCCAGAGAAGGATCACAGAAATAAACATTTAGTGTTTGCTGTCTTGACGTCTATATTTATGGTCCTGGTAAAGCAGATGGTCAATCAAAACCAGTTAAAGCAATTACAATTTTCCCCAGCTACATGCAAGAGAAAGAAACTGAACACTTTGTGATGAGAAGTCAATATAGCAAGATAATCTGAAATTGCTTTTTATTCATGTGGAGGGAATTTGGTACTATTATATCTTGTCACTTGTAATTGTCTGATTAGATGAATACAGTGAAGATGTATTAATGCAATGAAGTCAAATAGTCAATTGGATTTTATTTGCTTTCTTCCCTTCCTACATTGTTTGAGATCCCCCACAGAATTTGGAACAAATGCTCCTTTCGTTATTGAGATTGGCTCCTTTACATTTGGCATATATTTATTTTTATCTATGTTTCAATTGAAGCTGCAGTGAATGGGTCCAAATTTCTCACAGCTTCATTCTTGCTGTCAAACAATATAGGTGATGTTGTTAGGCATAAAATTATCTGGAAATGACATAAATCACTAATGCAAGACAGATTTTGTGCTGGATTCTATTGCAAGCCTCTTTGAAGGGATAAGAGAAAGTATGAATGACTATATTTGAGGGAGGCTGTGATTTCCAAAATGCTGACTAAGAGCTTGCATACAATCTGGAAAAGATGTGTCAATTTGCTAATCTTCTGAAGGGTTAAAAAGAAGGCAGGTATAATGAACTAGCATCTATCTTGGTGAACTTGCAATTCAAATACTTGAATGGGAAGTAATGTAGATTCTGATTAAGAGCTCAGGTCCTAGAGTTAGGCTAAACTTTGTCCCATTCATGGATTACATTACCTTAGCCAAGTTATTTTACTTCTCTAAGTCTCAGTCGTCTCATATGTTAAATGAAAATAATTATCGAACCTGTCTGATATAGTTGGTATAATTTTTAAATTATATAATCCCTGCAAAGCTCAGCCCTCAGTAAACATTAGCTATTGTTAGTTAATGTAAAGTCTGTAGTTATTATTAGAAAGCTGACTGGTGTTCAACTCAACAAGCATTTATTCAGGGCCTTCTATGTACACAAGGAACTAGATAGATTCAATGATAAGTAAGACATCCCCCCTGTCCTGAGTTTAGGGGGGTTAACCTTGGTGCTCACCATTACCTGAGAAGGTAGACTGAGGTGAGTGTCTGAGATGTATATAAGACTATGGTATCTTCTTAAAGGCACCGACTTCCATCCCGACCTTTATTCTAATTCATCCTCTGGCTAGGGGTATAAAGATCTTTGTAAAACCTTTCAATGGCCTCCTGTTGAACGTAAGATGAAACCCAAACTCCGTGCAATGGGCTACTAGGCCCTGCCTCATCTGGTATCGAGAGGCCTCTTTTGCTTTCACTCTGTCCCTCTTTCGTTTTGCTCCTCCTTCTCCTTCATCTGAACTGGTCCTCCTCTTTTTGTTTGCCTGACAATTCTTCTCCAGGTCTTAGCTGCAATGTCACTTTCTAAAGAGGATGTCCTTAACGTCCTCACTGCCCATCACAACTCTAAACCAATTTCTCTACGGTTTTTCTCTTAGAACAACTCATAGTTTTCCTTTATGACCCTTAAATCTTTGTTTCTGTGATTGAAAATGAATCTACCTCCCCCACTAAACATAATAAATTCCTTGAAGTCAGAGACCATGACTATTATGATCATTATATGTCCACTTCCTTGCACAAAGATTGGAATACAGCAGTTATACAATAAACAAAGAAACATGTTAAAAGGTAATTTTTTTCAAAAAAAGATCAAATCATGATTTTCATACAGATGTAAAATGAAACCATGTATTGTAATGAATGTGCAAATTGAGACAAAACTACCTGCTTCTATAATGAGGAGGAAATTTAATTGAACTTTCACCTCACATAGTTTTTCGCATATTTATGGACAAGAGTTATTTTGCATTGCTATCAGTTATCTACAACTTACCGAGTTGTAAAATTGCTCAAAGGCAATGGAAAGCTAAAATCAGAGAAATCAGAAGAATGTGCTCTAAAGAGTGAATAGTTTTCTACTGTAACACATTTTTTCAATACAACAAATAGAAATTATGGGCACCTCGGAGAATACATTTCATTCTTGAGGTGAGTGAGAGATTTTAGAGGTCTTTATAGAGGAAGAATCGCTGAGCTAAGTCTTGAAAATTAGGTAAGATTTCAATAATGGTAAACTACTTGAGACTTTTGAGCAGAGCTCTGATAGTTAATGGATTTTTATAAAGAAGAATATAGTCTGGGAGACAATACAAGAGGCTATTATAATAGCACAGTGTAGAAATTGCTAGAAAAGAGTAAGGGGCACCCAAGAGAAAGGAGGTATCCTGAATTGTGGTTCTCTTGCCAACATTTGTTTTGGACTAATTTATAGATCTCTCTGGGTCTAACCCCAGAAATATTTATTTAGTGTCTGGCACCAGATATACAATGGTGAAGAAAGAACAGGCATGGAACTTAGATTCTGGACTATCTTCTGGACAACAAGGAATTTTTCATATCCTAAAGAACCTTCCAACCTCTAAGAGCCTGTAGGTGCAGATGTACTTCCCATCGTCAAATGGAAATGAGAACAATCATCCTGTGCCTACGACAGGACTATTTAATCCGTGATTGTGGGGAAGAGAGTCCTTATCACATGCCTAGCATTACTGATTGCCTTCTAGTACAGGGGTCATCAAGCTTGGTCTGGAAAGGGCCAGATGGTAAATATTTTAGGTTTTGCGTGCTGTACACATGTCTCCACTGCAACCACTTAACCCTGCTGTTGTAGTTCGAAAGCAGCTACAGACAATATATAAAGAAATGGACATGCCTGTGTTCCAATACTTGATGTTTGAAACAATCAATGAGCCAGAAATGTCCTGCACCCTGTAGTTTGTGAAGTTCACCTTTTTTAAAGGTGAGTGGCTGAGTACCCACGGGACCATTAGAACTTTGAGCGCAGGGATCATTTTATTTACCTCTGTCCCAACCAGCACATACATTCTAGAAAATACATTGTAAAAGAAAGAATTTAAAAAAGGAACCTCCACTGAACTTTTACAGCAATTTTAAGTTTCTTACAGCATTCATCACTTCATACCTGATATTGGAGTTATCTGTGCATGTGTCTTTATTCCCTCCTGGGATTTAACCTCCTAGAGGGTAGAGACCACGCCATTCTCAATCTTTCTATTTGTTCCTTGACCTATAATAAATGCTAAAAAGTGTTTCCTGGATGAGTGAATTATATTGTTTTGTTTATTTTACTTTAAATCTCTTTCGTGGTCTCTGAATGGCAAGGCTTTCCCTTGAATCCTCAGCACTACCTCAGCAGCTTTCTCCAGGAATGAGGCATCTCTTGGAGCAGGACTCTTGCCTGTATCATTGCTGCCTGTCTATTCCTCACCATTCTCCCTACTTTGTGGGACTACGCGTAAAGGCATGATTATTTGTCTTCTTCGGAAATGTCCTCTTACTGGCTGGCCATGACCTACTTAACATAATTCAGTGCAGCGTTCATATATTTCTCCCTAGGGCTGTCCTTTCTGCATGCATATCTGAGAGCTTTCGAGGAAGGCACACTGTTTTGTTGTGGGTCATTTTATATACACCACAGATAATAAACTGTTAATGGAAAGAACTATTAGCTACATTCAAATTTCTAGTTTGTTTGCCTCTTTTCAATTTCCTTAAATGTTCCTCCCTTTAGGAGAACACCATAGCTTCCCTTCCCTTCCCTGCCTGCCAACAGCTTTTTCATGAAGTCCTTCTCCCCACCCCGACCCCCCCCCTTTTTTTTTTTAGCTTTTAAGCAGTACCAGATGTTGAAAGAAACTTTCTCTGATTGGTGTCCAGAGAAAACAAAAAACATGTATCACTTCAAGGCTGACCTGCACAAGGAGAAAATGGACTAAACAAAGGCTGCCAGAATTAAACGCACTGCAGATGCATAAAAGAAAAATTCTAAAATAGTATTTTTTACCCTTTATTTTTCCATTGTTCCTCTTCATACCTGATTAAAGAGTTAATTTTTGTTAAGAAAGAGGATTCAGAAAAACCACAAAAAAAGGATTTTATTTGAGACTCATCTCCTGGCTTATTATGTGATCCTAGGCTAGAGTTTACCAAAGGGTGATCCACATTCTTGCTGTGGGATGCTGAAGGATCTTTTGAAAGAGGAAGAGGGGCTTTTGTGTCCAAGTAAATATGCGATATGTTGGGTTCAACAAGTTAAACAATAGGCAAACAAGTATCATGAATTTCCAAAGGGGTATATATAGTTTGAGCCTTTCCTAATATTTTATAGAGCTATTATCCCTATTTAGTTAGCACCTACTTCAGGAAATCTCCTGTTAGGAACAGATTTTCTGGAAAAATTAGGTGCCTTGATCTTTATATCATGAACTCTATGGTATTTATAAAATGCCAGCTGATTGCCTGGCATTCTGTAATGTGGCATGGAAGACTCTTCTGTCCTTGTCTCCCATCTCAAAGGACATGCAATCTGGTTAGGAAAATGCGTCACACGCACCCGAAAAGTTACTCAGTGGGACAGTGCCAAAGCAGTGGACAGAAAAATAATAGGGATGCAATGTTTTTAAACTGTGTGTGGTAGAGCCCTGAAGGTACCACAGGACCCCCGCTAAAGGAGGAATGGTTAAGGAAAAAAGTCAACCAGGAAGGGCTAATTTCCCGAGCCCTGTGTTAGCAAATAAGATTCCACTTGAAGACAAGATCTTACTGTTGTACAATATCCAAATTATGAACATGTACATTTCCACTCAATAAATGAGTTTGCACATGTTTCCATTGCTAGGCAGAGTTTTCCTTCAATGAGGCAGAAACTGAAACTTGGACAGCCAGAAAAGACAAGAACCGACAAGCAGAAAAAGTAGGAAAAGAGTTACAAGAGAAGTTAGAAACGGGTCTATAGTAAACAGATAAGGGGGGAAATCAGGAAGGAGAAGAGAGTGAGAGTAAAAGAGAAAAATTCCCTGGGACAGCCAGTGGAGGAAGACTTTTGGGAGTTTTCATGAGTGAAAGGCTCTGGGGTGGTGAAGGAGAAACAGAGACACAAGAAATGTTGATGGAATTATGAAGTAATGTGGTTCAAGTATAATGGATAAAGAATGCAACTCTTTTTTAAATTAATTTTTAGTACTATGATTTTTTTTTAATGTGGTTACATGCAGATACTGGATTATGTGGGTTACATAGATAAATGCACCATTTGCTTTAGGTTTTTTGAAATAGTACAAATAGCTTGAGGGCCCCCATCATTACCTCTGAGTGTTCTGGTGTGTTCAAGGGTGAGAAGTTGGGGAACTCATTGCTAAGATATTGTTGATAAAAACTGCAAAGGACTTTAAAAAAATCTCATTTGGAAGTCCCATGAGAGTAACATTTATTATTTTACTGAACTTGAGAAACAACCTGAAGTGGTTACCTTTTTCCGACTCAGAATCTCCTGTCACCAAAACTTATAAGTCTTTTGCTTCTAGTTGCTATAGAAATGGTGCAAGGAATATTGACTGATTTGTGCAGAATTCATTTCTTTCTGACACTGTTTCCTTTAAAAGCAACGTTTCGATTGTTTGTGAAAATTGGGTCACTGCACTGTATGGTAATTATAAATGCTGCCATTTTAATTGAAGGCTATGAATAAGACTTCCGATTTTATCTTGGTTAGGTTTGATGGGTCCTTTGAGGTTATTTTTTTTAAATCTGAGTTTCTAATATAATTCTCACTTTCTTCTTCCCCTTTTTTTTTTTTTTTCTTTCTTTCTTTTTTTTTTTTTTTTTTGATGTTCTTATTGGAACTTTTTTCTGACAATTTCTTCCTCAGTTGCTTATAGTTGACTTAAACCAAAGAGGGAACCCTTTATTTCCACCCATACTACTTTCTGGAACTACTCATGTTGCTGCTAACAACCATTTTACTGTGGCTTGTCTTCAGGGATACGAATTAATAGAGAAAGAATTCATTGCCTTCTGGAATCATCTCCTATCCTGAATTTATGGCCCTTAGGCAACCCAGGGCATGATTCGGAGGTAATTTTCTCTACATTCTGTGACAAGAATGAAATTATGAGAACCAAGAGTCCTCTTTTCTTGCCATAGTCAGGTGAGGTGGTCAGAATGCCATCATCTCTCTTCCAACCTCAAACCGAATTTTGGCTATCTCCTGTAATTAGAAGCATTCAAAGGGAGTCTTGGGTATCTCAGGTGCGGATGCCCCGGGTCTCATTACCACAGACAAAATGATGATGCTTCTTTAAGAGACTACTAAGACATCCTTCTTCCAATTTCCTTTTTGTTCCTTCTAGACTTGTCTCCCTCTGTGTAAGCAACTTTATCATCTTAATATATGAAATTATGAGTTCAACTCTGATGAAAGTACTGTTTTCCACAGAAGAGTATACCTTGATTTTGGCTACACATTTTTTTTTTTTTTTTTTTTTTACTGCATTTTTGCAGATGGCACTCTCTGCAGACACATAGTTGACGGCTTAATATAAGGGGCCACTGACTTGAGGATAATTTATTTTGGAAAAATCCTACATTCCTTGTTTCCCCCCCCCCCAAAGCTGATAAAGCTGAGGTCACAAGAATTATGGAGCTGGGGTGTGGAGGAGACAAAAGAGAATCCAACAATCTATTTGGTAAGAGATTTCAGATTGGTCTGAGGCGCACTCAGGCATCCTTCCCAGGCTCCTCCCCTTGCTCTCCTCAACCAGAAAGTTCAGAAATAACAATTAAGAACCTTACTGATTTCTCAGTTCTGCTACTGCCAAACTTAGCACTACCCATATTACTTGGCCTCAAAAAAAAAACAGTCCCCTCCTCTTTTTTCTTCAGTTCTCCTGCTATTTGCTTATAAATGGCTCATTTAGCTGTTCTTCATTTCCAGGAAAGCTTTCTGGGGCCTCATCAAAGCCCTCATTCTCTCACTTTTAAGTCTCCCTGCAGGTTCCTTTCTTGATTACTTTTAAAAATCCTTTTCTTTCAGAGAGGCTCTGTACTTGCCACCTTTCTTTTCTAAAACAATCTCAACCCATTTCCATATCCAAACTGTTATGATTTTAAGAAATATGTATTTAAAAGCATGAACAAGATAAAGGAGCTTTAGAAAAAGAACTCTGTTATATTTGAGTATTTAAAATGCAACTACACAAAGTGGAAACGAGAAGTTTTGAGAACTTTCTGAACTCCTTATCCAAAGCTTTGGACTGGAAAACAAAGGGTGAAGTACACAAGTATACGACAGTCAGACAATTAAATTCGCAAGTTCTTCCTAGAAAAACTGCTCCTTACCTCATTGCTGAATATCACTATGGTCACCTTCGAAGTACTCCCCTTGGGAAGCTGTGCACCGACGCCAGTGCCTAGTCCACCCTTCAAAGCAATTTTGGAACTCTTTTTCTGGAATGGCCATCAGAGCTGTCCTCGTATTATATTTGATGTCCTGAATGTCATCAAAATATCTTCCTTTCAATATTTCCTTCATCTTTGGGTAAAGAAAGAAGTCACTGGGGGCCAGGTCAGGTGAATAGGGAGGATGCTCCAATACAGTTAATTGTTTACTGGCTAAAAACTCCCTCACAGACAGTGCTGTGTGAGCTGGTGCATTGTCGTGATGCAAGAACCATGAATTGGTGAAAAGTTTAGGTCGTTTTCATCTAACTTTTTCACATAGCCTTTTCATCACTTCCAAATAGTAAACTTGGTTAACTCTTTGCCCAGTTGGTACAAATTCATGATGAATAATCCCTCTAACATCAAAAAGGTTAGCAATATTGCTGCAACATGTTCGCAAACTTAATTGTCAAGTCTCATATACAATCGATCTTTGAACAACGCTGGGGTAGGGTGCCAAATCCGCCACAGTAGGAAATCTGCGTATAACTTTTGATTCCCCAAAAACTTAACTACTAATAACCTACTTTTAAACGGAAGCCTTACCAATAACATAGTTAACACATATTTTGTATATGTGTTATATACTGCACTCTTATAATAAAGTAAGCTAGAAAAAAGAAAATGTTATTAAGAAAGTCAAAGGAAGAGAAAACACATTTACTCTATTTATTGGGAAAAAAATGTGGATTATAAGTAGACTCACACTGTTCAAACCTGTGCTGTTCATGAGTCAACTGTATACATATTCATTCAAGTACACACATACATACGCATACACACGTAAACACACAGGTCTGAATTCTAATAATAATTTTTGAAAACACCCATCAGCAAGCGAATGCTTTTTTTTCAAATTAACTTTCCAACATATTCACTAAAGAAAATATACAGAAATATTAAAATTTGCCAACCAATCTATATTTTTATTTTTCTCATTTTTAAGAAATTTCAATAGAATAAAACAGGAAAAAAATCTGGCCTTTCTTTCGTATTTATATGTCATTATTCATGAAACGGAGACAACATAAATTAGCGAAATATGGTTTCTAATATAGCCTTTACCAAAACAATCAGGCCAGTCAAAATAAGCTATAAACATGTTAGCCCAAACTGTCAAACCGGTTTTGCAAAAGAAATCAACATTATCTGTGAGGTAGATCACCGTGGTATTTGCCCCATCTTCAAGTTCAGGTTAAACGCCATTGAGAGATACAAGCAATAAAAGGAGGGAGGACAGAATCAAGAACTAGTTATTTCATGACTTATTCTTCTGTCTCCAAGACCTCTTCCCATAAAAAGATTTTTCTCCACTTATATTTTATTCACTGAATTTTTCATTGCTGATAGATGTCATATGTTTACCAATTGCACATTTTTGGCTAAATAGTCCATTGTGTTAGCAAACTTGTAATTGATTGAGGAGGGCAAAAGAGGTGTTGTTTCAGATCCTGGGCAAATCAAGGGTTTCTTTTTTTTTACACTAATTTGAATCAGAGTCCTCAAATTAAAATGTTTAAGAAATACTGCTTTTAAATTGTCTTTAAATCAAATAAACATTGATCTCAAGATAACTACTTCGAACTGGCAAGAAATTCAGGCTCAAAAGTTAGAATCCTCTCCTCTTACTCTTTTTCTTCTGGCTCTCCTTCCAAAAGTTGCCCCAGAATTGTGTAGTGCTCAGAAAATCGGACCATTAGTCTTCTGTCCCCACCTCTACTGGGCACCATCTGTGTCCTCCAGCCACGCCGACAGTAGTCTCTTCAAGGCCAACTGCTTTCTGTTTACAGGAATCTCTGCCAAGGCAAGGAAGCCACCTTGCTCCATGCAGCCATCCCTTTGGGGGTTTTCCATTCCTTTCCAGCATTTCCACTGTTTTGGTTACCTGTTATTAGATTAAAAAGTGCCCCGGAACAGGAGCTTAAAGCAATAACAATCATTGATCTTGCTCTAGGAGATGACTGGGTGCATCTAGGCGGTTCTTGCTCAGTCTTTCATGAAGTTGCAATCAGATGGTGATTGGGCTGGAGCCATCTTGAAGGCTTCTTACTTCTATAGCACCTGGACTGGGGATGTTCAAAACACGAGCCAGAACAGCTGGAGCTCCTCAGGCACACCTGCTCACTGTGGTCTCTCTACGTGACCTTTCCACATGGCCATCTAACAGTTGTCAGACTCCTTATGTGGTTGGTGAAGACTCCCAAAGGGGGAATCCCAACAGAAACCAGCAGAAATGGCATTTCTTGCCTCAGAAGTCACCTACCATTACCTCCATCACATTCTTCTCCTTGAGGCAGTCACCAAGGCCAGGCCAATCTCTAGCGAAAAATGTCAAAGGATTTACAAAGTGTTTTGAAAACCACCCAGACCCACAGAACACAACGCTGGTCCTATTTCTCTGAGGTGCCACTATCATCTTCACACTTGTCAGTTTAGATAATTGGCATTCTTCTCTTTCCTTCTGAAGTGTTTTCCTTCTTCTATTCTCATCTGGAACACCTAACTTTATTTCTATAATGGCCTCAAGCCAAGGATGGCAGATAAGAAAAAAGGAGCCCAAAGATTTATACCTGTAAGTATGGTCACTGGTATAGACCCTATAATAAATAAATAATCCTTTACCATAAAAAAGTCAAGGAAAACTAATAGATAGCAACTAACCCTGGAATTCATTTCAGAAGAAAACAGGGAGTTGGGGGAATGCTACAACCTGTCCAAACGGGGCAGCCACTGCTACTTTTGCGTCTTAGCCTGTTGTCATGACAGATACAGGCCCTATTCAGCTAGCCATGCCAGTTCTTCTAGAAAAGTCAGAGATCTGAATTTTTATGTGAAATATCCTGATTATTAAATGCTAATTACTAATTCAAATGTCTTGAAAACATCATTTGGGCCAAGCAAATTATGTCATTGGTCATAGTCAGTCTTCCAGATGCCAGTTTTTAACCTCTGTCTTGGATTTCAGAATAAATAGAAACATCGATTTCAGGCTACTTCTGATTTCTGTTCGTTCAAAATCCCCAAGTCAAGGAAACATGAAAGAACCTGACTATATATGAAGAATGAAGAAATGAAAATCTATAGGGAGAAAAATATAAATTAATATTTCAGCAAAGTATCCTGCCACATGGGGTCAGCAAACCATAGCCCCCTGACCACACCTGGCCTGCTGCCTGGTTTTGTAAATAAAGGTTTATTGGAACACAGCCACAATCATTTGTGTATGTATTTCCTGTGGTTTCTTTGTGCTGTAATGTAGGAGTTGAGTAGTGGCAACAGACCGGACTATGGGACCTACAAAGACTAAAATATTTATTATCTGGCCCTTTACAAAATAACTTTGCTGTCCCCTGCATGGTATCATTGAGGCTGAAAATCACAGTAATGGAAAACTAAAGGCTGTTACATTTATGTGGTAATTTGGGGGCTACAGTGTGGATATTTCCATTTTGAGGAAAAGGTTGTGGTTTCTCTGGATTGTTGGTACCAATTGGGTTTGGTCTTTAATTAGCAGGTGTAGTCAACCTTGACTGCTTTCCCTGTTACATGCTAGTTAAAGCCTATAACCCAGCAGCTGTATTCTGGTTAAGAGGAAGAAAAAAATATACAGCAGGCTGTGCTTTCCATCCTCTTCCACGGCACTTTTACTTAAAATTCTGTGACACTGTGTCACTTTGGAACACGACACTTCCCTGTCAAGAACAGAAAACTTAGGATGAGGATATAATTCCCAAGTCTTCAGGTGTGTTTAGACAGATTCTTTAAATATTTTCTAAAAAAAAGAGAAAAATCAGTTGATGTATTTAAGGGGAAAAATTTAACTTTCTTCCTTATACTGTTCAACAAAACCAAAAAGCTTGTCATTACTTTATATGGTAGAAACAGTCATTGATTAATGAGTGCTGCTTTTCTGCCAAAGTGCACAGTTCAGAAAGAAGTTAATAAACTGGTTAGGTCTGCAAACACTCTAAATTTTCAGCCTAAAGCATAATAATTCCTGTAATTTTACTTCATTCTGTGTTTCACTAACTACACAGCAAAATTAAATAAAACAACTCTAGAACTTCCAGTTCAGGGCAAAAATAGTGAAATGAAATTTTCTTTATTTCTTCCATTATGCACAGCTAAAAATCCTGCACAGTGAATAGAAAGCAAACATAGCTGGATGTTGGATGGTAGAGAGAAAAAGGTGGGCTGACTAGGAATCTTGGGACACAGGGAATGACACCGTGGTATCAATGGAGGCGAAGTGGTATCACATATATGTCCAACCCCACCTGGTGATAAGAGATACCCCCTTCACCTGCCAGTGTGGTGTCGAGGGAGGCCAGCTAAAACAGGAGATTTAAATAACATCCAGATTTCATATCATAATAGTCAAGAAGTCCAGGATACAATAAAAAATTAGTCATCATACCAAGAACCAGGAAAATATAAACTTGGACAAGAAAAGACAACCATCAGATGCCAATATCAACATGACACAGATGTAAAAATTATGCAACAAAAATTTAAAGTGATCATCAAAAAAATATTTCTATAAGCAATTATAATCACACTTGACACAAGTGAAAAAATAGAAAGTCTCACAAAGAAATAGAAAACCTAAAAAGAGCCAAATGAGCACTTTAGAACTACACAATAGCCAAAATAGAAAGGGCCACTGAGTTTGGGCTCAGTTGCAGAATGGAGAAGACAGAAGAAAAATATCAGTGACCTTGAAGATGAAAACAATAGAAATAACTCAATCTGAACAACCGGGAGACCACAGATGGAAGAAAAACAACCCAATCCTGAAGGACCTGTGAAACGGCAACAAAAGATCTAACAGTCAGGTCATTGGAATGCCAGGATAGGAGAAATAGGATGGACCTAAAAAAGTATTCCCTAATTTGGCAAAATACATAAACCTATAGTTTTCAAGAGGCTGAGTGAACCACAGAGACGATAAACTCAAAGAAATCCATGCCAAGATACATTCTTATTAACATAAAAAACACAAAGAAAAAAATGTTGAAATCATAAAGAGGGAAAATAAAACATACCTACAGTGTTAAAAGAATTCAAATATCTTAGGTTTCTCATCAGAAACCATGGAGACCAGAAAGAAGCAACATATTTTTCATGTGCTTAAAAGAAAAGAACTATTAACCCTAAATTCTATATTCAGCAAAATTATCTCTCAGGAATGAAGGGAAAATAAAGCATTCTCAGATGAAGGAAAACTAAGAGAATTTGTCACCAGTAGACCTCCCATATAAGAAACAGAAAGGAAATAATTAAGGAAGGAATCTTGGAACATCAAGAAGGAAGAAATAACAGAAATAGTAAAATATGGGTAAATACTCGTACAATACTTTCTTCTCTTCCTGGGTTTTCTAAATTACATTTGATGGTTGAAACCGAAAGTTGAACATGCATGATGCGATTCTCAATATATATAGAATAAATATGTAAGGCAATTATATTATAAACAGAGGAGGGTAAATAAAGGTCTTTAAGCGAGGTGAGGTTTGTACACTTGCTCAAAATGGCCTGTACATTGTTAGCGGTGGTGGTTACACAAATTTACAGATTATAACATGGCACAGAACTATCAACACACATATCAAAAAGACAAGAAATAATAAGTGCTGACAAGGACGTGGAGAAAGGAAACACTTGTACATTGTTGGTGGAAATATTAATTTGGTGCAGCCACTGTGGAAAACAGTATGGAGGATTCACAAAAAAATTAAAAATAGCATTACCAAAAGATCCAGCAATCTCGCTTCTGGTTATATATCCAAAGATGAAATCACTATCTTGAAGAGACATCTGCACACTCTGCTCATTGCAGTATCATTCACAATAGCCATGATATATAAACAACCTAATTTTCTGTCAATGGATAAACAAATGAAAAAAATGGCATCTATACATACAATGGAATATTATTCAGACATAATAAAGAAGGAAATCCTGCCATTTGCAAAAAAAGTGGATGAACCCTGAGGGCATTATGTTAAGTGAAATAAGACGGAGAAAGACAAATACCATATGATATCACTTACATGTGGAATCTAGAAGAGCTAAACTCATGGAAACAGAGAGTAGATCGGTGGTTGCCAGGGGCTGGAGGGTGGGGTAAGTGGGAAGATGTTGGTCAAAAGGTACAATCTTCTAGTTATTAGATGAGTAAGTTCTGGATATCTAATGCATGGTGGGTATAGTTAACAATACTCTATTGTATACTTAATGTTGCTAAGAGAGGAAATCTTCAAAGTTCTCACCACATTGTGTATATATTGCAATCTTCAAAGTTCGCAATATATACACATACAAATCATTACCTTGTACACCTTAAACTTACACAATGTCATATGCCAATTATATCTCAATAAAGCTGTGGGGAAGAAATATATATGCACATTGTACCAATGTCAATGTCAATTTCCTGCTTTTGCTATTGTACTATAGTTACATAAGTTATAACCATTGAAGGGAAACTGGGTGAGCTGTACATGGAACCTCTCTGTGTTATCTTTGCAAGTTTCTGTATATCTATAATTATTTCAAACTAAAGTCGTTGCTGGTTTTGTTTTGTTTTTTAAGACTCTAAGTGGGTCCAAAATTTCTGTTGGGGATGAGAAAAATGTTCTGGAAATATATAGTGATGAAAACAACAAAAGAACCAGACAAACACCTGAAAGAACAAAAACTCATAGACATAGACAATAGTTTAGGGGTTACCTGAGGGTAAGGGAGCGGGGGAATGGGGCTCTAGAAAAGGGTAAACGGGGTCTAATATATGGTGATAGAAAGAGAACTGACTCTGGGTGGTGAACACAATGTGAGATATAGATAATGTATTACAGAATTGTACACCTGAAATCTATGTAACTTTGCTAACAGTTGTGACCCTAACGAACCATAATTTAAAGAAGAAAAAAAAAGAAACATATAGTGGTAATGCTTGTACAATACTGTAGATGTACACACTAAATAAGGCATACTCCACTGAACTGTATACTTAGATTGGTTAAAATGATAAATTGTATGATATGTATATTTTACCACAATAAAAAAGTGACTCCAGAAAGATTCTCTTTTCCTAGGACTATCAGATTCAGTCTTTTAGAGAATATGAAATTGATCCAGAGCAGGACAAAGAGATGCTGTGGGGGTGCTTCACATGTTATTGGCTCACTCTCTCTGTATATTTCATTTCCTCAGCATTTAGAATTGTAAGTGGATCTATTTTTTAGATAAAATACCAAAAAAATAAACATTCCTATTCACCTCTCTTCTCCCCTCTAAAGATGTTTGGTGCCATCTGGTGATGAGGTAAAAAGACTGGATTTCCAGAGGGATTAGTCTAGGCTGTTTAAAGTAGGAAGTTAGCACATAGGTTTTTAACCTGCAGTGACAAATGGCTCTGGGCTATTATCAAGTTCTACAAGTAGATTAACAGCCCTTTTTTTTTCCCCTAGAAATAAACCTGACCTGTCAAGTCCTAAAAATAGATTACTAATCACTTGGCCTATTTTCTTAACACCATTATTGGAAAAAAGAAAAAAACAACTCTTTTGTCCAGACCTCAGTCATTCTTATTCACCTAATTAAGAAATTAAGTATACAGCTTTTTAATAGGAGCTTTTTTTCTGATCAATTGTCTCCTTTAAACATGTTTATGATTTCTCATTCTAAAAAGTACAATTACAGAAGGAAATAAAACATCTAAGCAAGTCAAGTCCCCCAAAAATCTTGGCTACAGCAGACAACTCAAAGTTCTTCCTTAAAATTTTGTACATCATAATTTTCCAATAAATCAAAGCTCTTCATTTGGGATCAAATTTGATATTACTTGCACGTTCATATTGAATACTGTTGAGTTTGTTAAAAAGAATCTTTGGAAAATCTAATTAATGCCGTCTTTTTTCCAATAAAGCCTAAACTTACAGAGGTTCTAACACCATAGCAGAAACATAAGCCTCTGATAGGAACCCCATATTTTAGTGGTAGCCAAAGCAACAGATTTTGCTAAGCGTTTTTAGGTAAGAGAAGTTTTTCAATTATTTGAGTTTGTTCACTTGATTTATTTCCCTGTAAAAGGAAAGTCTTCACAATTGTCTGAGCAAAATGTCTATGAGAACTGGCAGGACATTTTAAACTTCCTATGATTAAAACAACACAGACAATAATAGTAGTTCTTTTATTTTATTTACATACCTTCTTGTTTCAAAATGGATTTAAGGTAGTTGTAATAATAACAGAAGATGCCATTTAAGTGCTCACTATATGTGAGGGGCCAAGCTGGGCATTTTTCTCTTTTTTTAAATTAAAATTTATTGGGGTGACAATTGTTAGTCAAGTTACATAGATTTCAGGTGTACAATTCTGTATCACATCATCTATAAATCCCATTGTGTGTTCACCACCCAGAGTCAGTTCTCCCTCCATCACCATATATTGGTGGGCATTTTTCAATGGAGATCAAGAGCACAGATTCTGGAGCCGCACAGACCTAGTTCAAATCCCAGTGGCACCACTTTCTGGGTGACCTCACACAAGTTACTTCTCTTTGAGTGTCTCCCTTTGTAAAATGGGAGGAATGATGGTTCCCACCTCCTAGGGTTATGGTGAGGTTTAACTGAAATTCTGTAGATACTTTAACACAAGCTTTAACATGTAGAAAGCACTCATTTAAGGGGATTCTCATTAATTTAGTCTTAATAACTTTTCAAAATATATAGCTTTGCAGTAAGACACAGATTTGGAGAGATTCAGCAATATGCTCGAAAGAGGCACGGTTGGAATCCATGGTCATCTGCCCCCACAGCCCATGACTCTTTCGTCACTCCTATGATTCCCCTTATTCTTTTCATTTTATTGTAATAGCAATGCTCATAAAAGCTATATTACTGGAGGTGAAAAAAAACAAACCTTACTTAACATCATCTCATTAGCTCTCACTCCAGATCTCTCTACTAGGAATTCTCTTCCTCTACTCGTTCTCTTCCTCTTCCTCTGTCTTTGGCAAAAAAAGGTTCTGATGGTCGAATAACAAAATAGCCTAAACTGGGCAATTCTTGCTGTGCATGGGGAAAGCTGCAGGATTCAAGAGAAGGACCCAGGGCCTTAAATGCCTGGGCCAGCTTTCCGTGCTCAATAAATTCTCAGACCTTGTCAGCCCAGAGACAGACAGAACGGGCGAAGGCCTTGGATGATGCTCCATCAAATTGTGGCTCTTTAGGGTCCACACCAGGGACAGCTGCCAACTGCCAGTGCCTCTCCTGGCATTCTATTACGTGGTATCCAACAGCGATGACACGTGAGACAGGTGACTGCTGTCATGGGAAAGAACACTGTCAAGCCTGGAACACTTCCTCGTGTTCATCTTTCCCATCCTTTTATCATCTTTTCTAATTGAGCTTCCTTGTTTGTGTATATTTTTTATAGGTCATGTTTTGCTTTTGTTATTTGGCTGGACCGAGCCAGATTTTTTTCTTCTCCTCCCCTTTTCCGCCTCTTCCTCTCCCTCCTCCTCCTCCTATCTTCCTCCACTGCTTCTTTCCCTTTTTTCTTTATCATCATCATCGTCGTCATCATCGTCTGGTTTTCTCATGCCTCCCGAAACTCGTCATTTTTTTCCACTTGGAAGCTACACGGAATATTCCCTAAGTCTTCCTTTAAAATAATTTTCCATTCAACAAGGAAGGTTGCAAATCTATGCCTGCAACCCTTCTTGTTTGGAGCAGGCTGTCCATTTTTTTTTTTATCACACCTGTTACTTGATAAAAATGTATTTTCCCAACTCGTACATGATTCCCCCCACTTTTCTCATGCGACCTGATTGAAAACCCCCATTTTAGCTTTATGGCTTTGGCTGTCACCGTTGCAGATTATAGAACCAGCTCATGAGATACCACTGCGGCTGGGAATTCATTTCCAACTGATATTTTTGGTGTGACCCGATGTGGGCCTATTTGTTCACTGAAACCTGTAGGAATGGGAATGTGGGCATTTTAAAATCTCACCAGGCTTTCATCTCTCATGCTGGGCTGTCCCTTTGCTGACATGGATCATTATTTTCCCCTCACTCACTCAGCCTCTCTGATTTTCTTTCTACAACTCTACACATTTCTCATCAGCTTGTTGTGAGCTCTGACACATCCCAAGTAAGTTATTTATTTTGACAGATGTGTGTGTAATACATCTAATGTGGGATGAACTTAAGAGTCAGATAACCAGTTATTTTAGTCCTGGGAAACAACTTCATTATCTCGTGAAATGTACTTTCAACACTCAGTCCTAGCAAGTAATGAATGATATTGTGTAACACATTTGCAGCAATTACCTTTGGAAATGAAGACTCCCTCTGGTGCTATTGATAGAATGCAAGGTGAGACCCTTTTTCTTGTAGAAGTCCAGGGTTTCTGGGCAAGGCTGGCAATCACACAATGCAAGCAAAGAACATTGGGGTAATGGCCTGTGCACCTCTCTGCCTGGCAACCCTTCAATCCCCACCCACTTAGGCTCAGACTTGTGCCCTGGGCATGGAGACCAATCCATACCGTATTGAAAGGGAATTTAAGGGTCCTTAGACCAGGAGCTTCTCCACTTTCGTCAGGTTGGCCTTTCATTGGTTCTGCTGTGGCCACCACCCTCATGCACATAACCAGACGGCTGATGTGTTGTTCCCGGTGATGAGTTTTCTGTCTCCTTTCTGTTACTTGTTCTATTGAGCAGTACTGAGGTATTCTGAGGCACCCCGTTTCCAAATGCTGGCTCTTTATGGTGAGAGTTTGTTCTTTCTTCAGAGGACCCCTGCCAGTCCTTCCCTGTGGGAGATGCTGGCCCGGTCTGGCCTCCTCCTCTACCTCATAGCCCTTAAATATGGCTTAGCTCTCAGCCCCTCTACTGGTCTATTCCTCTGTACAGCCCACGGGGGGGGGGGGTCCCCAGTGGGCTGGTCTACACCCTAGCTCCTCTTATCAGCATCCAGGTCACCTAACCATACTAAGTACTGCCAGCACTCCCCTCTCCTGGGCTCTCCACCTCTCAGGCCCACTCTGATTTCCACACCTCTGCAATACCACACACAACAACCTTTAAACGGGGTACCATTACCCATCCCTTATTTAATGGGATGACTTTCTATTTAATGGCTTTTGACTACAGGGGGTTAGCACTTGATGAATTCAACCCAAGGGAGGAGATCATTCAGCGCTGCCCAAAGGACAAGCTCTTTTCCCCATCTCCAGCTTCCTTTATATAATCAAGGGGTGAGGGGCTGCTGGGATGGCCTCTGTGTAAGAGCTGTGGTGAGCTGCCTGTCAGGGTTTCCCTAAATTTACAATGTGTGGCACTTTGTGCCTTACTGTTCAGCTGTGGATGATTGTCAGAAATTCTAGGGAAAAAGATAAAAATCTCAATTGACAGTTTACACTGTCATTTCATAATAATTCTTTATTGAATGTCTACCACGTTCTAAGCATGTGTTATTTAAATCGCACCCCAGCCCTGTAAGTATTATTATACCTATTTTATAAATGAGGACACAGATTCTTTGTGAATATTGAATTTGTCTTAGGTCAAAAGTTAATAAAGGATATATTTTCATTCATTCTATCAATATGTATCTGAGCAGATAATATATTCTAGGGAATATCCTGGGCGCTGACAAGAGATAAACAGTGCTGTTCGTGTCCATTTTTTCCCATTATTCTATGAACTGTTTGAAGGGAGGGCGCGCGTCTCAATCGTCTCTACAATCTCATTGACCACCACAGTGCATACAATAGAGCTCAGTCATCACTTGTAAAATGAATCAGTCACTCATCAATCATCCTCTAGGTCAGTGATTCTCAACCAGGGCAATTTTGCTCTGCAGGGTACATGTGGCAATCTCTGGAGACACCTTTGTTATTGTTGTTGTTTTTTTTTTTTTGGTCATGACTGGCATCTATTGGGCAGAAGCCAGTGACGCCTTAAAACATCCTAAAATGCACAGGATACCCCAAAATGCATATACTCACATACACAGCAAAGAATTATCCAGACTCAAGTGTCAAGAGTGCTGCAGTTGAGAAACCCTGCTCTCGGCCCTGGCCCTCTCCATTCTATGGCCAGACAGCCATGAGCCAAGCCCTGCTTTAGCCAGTTAGATGGGTCTTACAATGGATTTTTTACCAGTTGTATGAGGGTAAATACCATAAAACTACAGTGCCTTGATAATTATCTTCTCATCTGGGCCACAACTAACCCAACTCATAAACGTCATCCTCTAGTAGACATCCTCTTCTGAAGCTGTGACATTTCTACTTCCCTGGCACTTTCATTTCTTGAAATTTGGTCTTGGACTAGACTCAACCAAAATTTACTGATGAATAGAGTAGATAGCAATCGACATGACTCCTACGCTCCTGAAACTTCTCCTTTTTGTGAAATGATTCCTAATATATATAGGTGGGTTCCCAGTAGCTGTACCCACCTCTTCACCATAGCTGGCAGACACCTGACCTAAACAGAGCCACTCTGAACCTTTCCTGGCATTTTGAAACTTGACGAGAGAAACATAGGGGCTGCAGGTCTTGGGTACTGAGCTGAAACTCTCCAAGGAAGAGCCCATGTACTGGTCTTCTCAGTAGCTGGGTCTATACCTTTTGCTTCAGGTCTGTAAGCATTTTTAATCATTCTAATCCCCCTACTTAACTAGTCAAAATCTATTCCTCTTGCTTGTCACATAAACAACAGTAAATCATATAAAACACAACACTGCAATGCCTGCTTTTAGAAAATATTTGAGGCTGTTTATAAGAAAAGCATTGGCATCAGATCAAAAGCTATTAACAGAAAGCAAACGACAAAAAAAAAAACAATAAATTTGAGAGTGAGCGAATAATTTCAGTTTCCTCTTTCTCTCTGTACACTACCCCCAAGAAATATACACATCTCCCACCTTCTCTTTTCCCTCCTTATTCAAATAACATGACAATACTATGTTCTAGATCAGTGGTGTTCAACACTCTTAGTGCACTAGAATAAATTTTAGAGTATTTTGTTAAACTTCACCCCCACCCCCCTTTCCAGGATATTCTGACTTAATGGTCCCAGTGAGGGTCATCCACGATTTTCAAGAACTGCACAAATGATTTTAACATGTAGTCAGGATGGAGAGTCACTTTGGACTAAGGGTTTTGCACAGTCATGCATTCCCAGGAACCAATAAATTCTATGGACTCCTCTCCAGGAAAATGTACATATATCTTGTATTCTATTTTCAATATCAGGAGGTACACAGATGCCTCCAAGCCCATCTATGAATGCTTGGTTAAGAAATATGTTTCTAGACATTGTTAGGCAATGAAGGTGGAAGGATAAGACGTTGTTAAAAATAAAACATGGCTGCTGCCCTAGAATAACTCACTTTAGCAAAAGGTCATGGACATAAGAACTAATAATTTTTCTTAGGCCCACCCAATATCTTTCAGCTTTCTTCTAACTCTAGGTAACATTCAGCTTTTTTAAAACTCTACTATAGTCCTCCAGATCTTTCTCTGATGATAAGTATAAACAACAGTTTTCTTATCTTAGAACTGACTATAATTTAAATTGGATCCAACTTTTCAGGTAAGGCATTAGATACAAATTTTTGCGCTTAATAATTTTTGTGTAATTACACATATGTTTACTCATTTATTTATCATATGAATTGCCTACTAGTTTCCAAGAGCTTGCTTTATAAGTATGCTTAGCAATTGGATTTGTGTGAACTCCTGCAAAGTAGGGATTGTGGAGGAAATGCCTCATGCAGTGTGTCAGATAAACTCTTCCTAAACTAGGATAAGTCTTGTGATTCTCAGTGCAAGTTACACCTCCAAGGACAAAGAAAGTGGCGACAAGCTATGGACAATTACCAGCCCTAAAACCTTGGGTGTCTGTGATGTAATGGAAATAGCACAGGTTGAAGAGTCAGAGCACCTGATTCCAGGTCCAGTTCAGTCTTTCCCCAGCTGCATAAATCTGAATGAGCTTTGTAACTGTTTCACCTTCATTTCCGACTCATAAAGCATGACAAAGATCACTTCCCTAGTGAGTAATCCTCAGCCCTCAAAGAGACCAAAAATAAATGAAAAACTCTACTATCAATTATAAATTACTAGACAACTAACGTTATTGAAGGCAGCCTGGCATAAAAGCATGAAGGGGGGCTTGGAGAATTTCAGACAAACCTGGTTTCAAACCCAGCATCTGTCATTTAGTAGCAATGTGATCCTGGGGAAGTCACCTAACTAACTTCTTATTTTTCTTTTGTATAAAATGGGATTGCTCGTGTTACCTTATTATATTGCTGCAATATGTGAAATACTTAATACTGAGTTTGCTCCACAGCAGGCACTCAAAATATATTTCTTCATATTATAAATATCTAACATTACTGATATTAGTTCTTTAGTAGTAAAAATGGATTTACACTAATCTAATTATATTCTCTTGTCCCACATCTCAGGGGCCACATGTTGCATGGCGCACATGTTCAAAACATAATCAGTTAAGTGAACACTTGATCACCTTGAAATTGGCCAGAGGAAAGGTAACACCCATCCTGGCCTCATTAGTACAGGGATTAATTGAGGTGCTTGACTTAGAAGTGACTTCTGCTAGGCCTAGCATAGTAAAAACAAAAGATAAAGAAGAGGGAAAAGGACCTTGGCCTAATAAAGTCTGTTTCCTTACAAAGAGGCCCACTTGAAGACTAATTTTAAAAACTGATACTATGTGCTTTTTTTAATATCACTTTAAACAATTCTTAGAGCTTAAGTGGTCATAAAAATTCCATTTCAAAAAATAATTATATTTTTTTAACAGCTGCTTGTGGTTTTCGAGAGCTGCTTATCCTCTCATCCTCTCCTCCAAAAGGACTTACAGCCTAATGTCAAAACATCTGGCAATTACCTTGGACACTGATGTCAATCCCTCAGGCGGTGAAACTTCTAATATTCCATTAGGAAATAAAGATCACTGTGACTTTTTGACATATGACCACTTGTATATTAGGATTGCTCCTGATCCTGGATTTTCGTAACAAACATGAATCCATGAGAGACATGTCGTAAGAGTAAAGCAGAGCTCTGATGAGTCATTTAAGCAATTTCCTTTGGTGTTGCTAACCTTTCCAGACTGCTGGGGCAAAAACATTTACTGATCACTAATGATGAAAAGATGGGCCACGGCTTCCGGTTCTTAGGGTCTAAGTTTTTAATTCAAATACAGCTAAATGAACTCCTGGAGACCCAACTTTTACAGATGAAGTTTTGAGGGACCATGTAAGGGGCTGCAAGACTGAATTTATTTGAGAACAGCAAGGTGTATTTAAAAGCTCATTTACTGCCTCCTGCACGGAAAGCCTTAAACTATTTATTTTCTAAGAAATAGTTTCATCACCGAAACATGGTGCTGAAGTTGACCTTAAGAGCAACGTCAGTCTTTCAGAGACAGAGTCAGTAGATGCCCACCTTGATGAAGACAGAAATACCTACATACTTCCAAACATTTTCCCTAGCAATTCACGGTGCCTGTCATTATCCCTCTTATGTCCTTCAAGCTCACCTTTTACTACACGACCACTGGCAAACATAGGTCATCCTATTCACACATGTTATCCAACATGAGAGATCAGGTTGCTTATTGTTTGGCAAAGAGTGGAAACTCAATGGAATTACCAGTGGGACAATATGGAATTTTGAGTGTTTGTCGGGAAGGGCAGGTTTATGTACTCTGTTTCGGAAGAACTGGAGGGCATAGGGTACTTGGGAACAGGCCCTTTGACAAGGTGCATCTTCCTCACAGGTGTGCTGGCACTGATAGAGACATCATTGACCCAAGATCATCCACAACTCTCCATCATACATACATTACAGCTCAGCCGGAGAGCCCTTTTCAGCTAAATCCAGATGTCGCTCATAATCTCTCTCCTCCCACCCATCTAGGAGGCCATTGAGATCCATCCGAACTGGTAAGAAAGGTTTAACCCAGATGCCTTTCAAGACCATCACCTTCTCTTTTTCCTTCAGAAACACCTATTAGGATAGCTTTCTCTGGGGGAGGTGGCGGGGAGTGATTGCTTCTGTTTGAAAAACATTCTGAGAAGAAAATGAAATAGAAATTGGAAGTTGTTTCCATTTTTAAGGACTTTGGTAAATGATTTGTTTTTAGAAATTTCTTCCTGGGATTTATATCAGTTTTCCTCCCACCTTACCTCTCCTGTGTCCATTTTGGAGGAAAGCACCTCATTTATCTTTGGGAGACAGTAATGCAGAAACTGTTACTGAGCCTATTTCCCCTTGAGGATCAAAATATTTGTGTTAAATGAAATGAGAAATCTGCTAAGTGGTGGCATGAATCCCTCAGGGAAGGATATTTTGTAATTTTGAAAAATTCCTACTGAAATTCTTCTCTTGCCAAGAAAAGAGGAATGATTTCTATTAAAATTACTTCATGTCTGAATTACTCTCTGCCCCTCGGGAACATATAACATTACAGCTTTTACACTCAGTAATTTAGAAGGACAGGGGACACCTTATTTGGAAAGCACGCAGGCTTAACGCAAAATGTTGGGTATTAAGTATTTTCACCACAAGTCTCCTTTTGAAAATTTTGCACTTAAACTGTTCAAATTAAAGCTCGTTTTCAGAATGGATTTCTATGTTTGTCTGCACAGGTCTTTTTAACTTTCTATCCTTATCTCACCATTTCCTGAAGCCACACAGAAAATTCTTTGATTGGAGTGCAAGAATTGTACTTTTTATAGAAAACAGGATAGAATGCAGCACATTAATAAAGAAGTTAATGCTTTGAAGCCAGTCAAATCAGTAAGTTTTATTAAAATACATGTATCTACTTGGGTGTACGTTAACAGGTGAGCCTAGAGAAAAGGCATTGGAAAGGCACAAGAGATAGAAAATAGGTATTAATCCGTGGATCAACTATGATCAAGTATGGATCCCACCGGTACCGGGCTGAGAAAGCTCGAGGCCAAATTCAGATTAAGACCCCAAAAATGCCATGTGAGGTGAATAATTTGCCATGATTCCAGGTGGCCAAACACAATTGTCATCTCGGTATGTATTAAATATCAACAAAGGTGCTCTCAGGTTGGTGGAATTGGAGTAGTTGTGTATGTTTTCTAATTTTCTACAGTAAATATGTATTGTTTTGTAATAAGATTAAAAGTATTTTAATGAGGTTTTAAAAACTGGAAAAAAAAAGTGATTTGACCATTGTTCCTTAAGTTGTCCCAAAGTTTAGGAAAGTAATTAAATTACCATCTTTCTGCCCTGCTCCAAAAAAGCCATTTTGGAGATCAATGGAAAGCCGGCAAGGGCGTAAGGTCTGTTTTTATGAGTTAAAAGTCAGTAATTCTTTGGCTTATTAATTATTTGAATTATCATGTGGCATCTTTACAGCTTTTACCCAAGCAGAGTTCCCAATGTTACTGTTGTGTTACTGAGCGTGGGCTAAACAGAAGCAGATGCGGGATGACTGCGAGCAGCAAAGCTTCCAGAGTATGAACACTCTAGAACAAGACCCAGGCTGTGACGGATTTCTATAATCGTTATGGAACCATGCTCGCATTCTCTCTCTCTCTCTCTCTCTCTCTCTCTCTCTCTCTCTCTCTCTCTCTCTCTCTCTCACACACACACACACACACACGCACACTCTCACACTCCTTGCCTGTCAAAGGGAGATCACAGTAACATCTATCTTACACATCACTGTACAGTCCAAATGAACCAATGTATTTGAAAAGCACGTTGTAGTCTAACTGATGCTAGTATCCTATACTAGCACTACACTAGTGCTATCATTATTAGTAGTAATTGTAAATATCCTTGATTTCTATGTTAATGAAGAGAAACAACAGTATCCAAAACACAGATAATCTGAATTGTTTCCTCATGGTTTTAGTAACTGATTAATAATTTGCATAGACTCATCAATGGCTCTCTGTATCTCGTATCAGAATATATGTGATTCAAGAAGTCACAGCACAGAAGAAACAGAGCCCCCGAGAAGTTCAGTGATGATTCTGGGTCACATTTACCATTGATGTGGTAGGTGAACTGGAAAGTGTGATTTTTTTTTGCTCTCCATCTAGTCTCTTTCCAGTACACACTGCTGCTTCTTATTTGTTTTTATAATAATATTTCTCTGCACCATTGGATTTGAATAAATTGTCCAGATTTGGCTGACGATGTCAACAAAATAACTTTTCATTCCCTGAGCAATCTCCATCTGAGAAAAGAGACTTCATTCGGATAGGTGATATATTATGAAAAAAACCTTAGCCTGAAACAGAAAATTGCCAGGATCACCAACACGTAGATTTATCCAACATATGGATAAATGTCACCAAAATGAATAAATAACCTAGATTATATAGTTTTCATAAATAAAAGAAGCACGACATAGTTGAACTTTCATATTCTCCTTCCTCCAATATTTGGATATAAAATTAGAAGTAAACATAAGAATACTTAATTTCAGGGGACTTTGGCCTAATATGTAAAACTAATAGGTGTCATTTAGTGTACACATGTTCCAGGCATGTTAAACATATTATAGATTATCTTTACAGCAACTCCATGACATACTGTCATCACCTCACAGGTGTGGAAACTGAGGCTCAGAGACACTAATTCATTTTTCAATTTACTAAATAGTAGCTACTTAAAGACAGAGCCAAGCTGTACCTCCAAAGCCCATGTTCTCATCACACTGTGATATTAGCCTATTAGTATTGGAGAGTCCATCACAATCATTTTTCTCCTACTAAATTAGTTTGCACTGTGTAAACGTGCTCCGGACAAAAATTTTCAATTATTAGCCCAAGGTTGCGCCACATGATACAAGCCCAGTCAGACCTTGAATCCAGTCTCCTGACTTCCTCCACTTCTTTGGTTAGCCTTCAGGACAAGCCCAACTAGTCAGGGGGCCAAACAGCTTTGTGGGCTTCTAGACTAATCCTTCTCTTCTAAACTGGTTCTTAGAGGTGGTGAACTAGCAACCAAATACATTCACAAGTTGAGCCGATGAAGAAAGTGCATGAAATTGGTGCTGATTGTTGGAGAAGAAGGTAGGAAAGATGGTGGTTTCCAGGGATAGGAGAGTGTAGGAGAGGGGTACCTCAAGGTGACCTGGCTAACCTCCTGAACTGATCTGTTTCTCAGCAGGAAACATCTTAGGTTTCGTGGAGAAGAGATACAAATCAGCTGAAACAGAACAGTGTGTCTGTGGACACACCTATGTGCTTGTGCATGTCACTGGCCCCTTTGTTCATCGTTCACATGGAGTTCCCAGTATCAATCTGATTTGTATATCACAGAATAGGAGTATGAACACCCAGCACAAAGACTATAGAGCAGTCTACCCAAGAAGCGTGCAATAGAAATTATTAAAATTAATGATCTGAGCCGCTTGCAGGTGAGGTGCCTGCTTCAGTTTGAGCCAAGTTCTTTCAAGTTGTACATTTTTTTAAGAGGTCTGCCTCAATTCGTTGAATTGGATTATTTAAATGAAATACACTTAATAAGTTCCCTTGGGCATCACTTGATACTTCTTTACTATTCTTTTTACTTTTTTTGTATTAGATTTAACACCTGGGTAATACTAAGTGCCATGGTTACCATAAATTATAGGAGACTAAATAAATATTTGAGAGAGCAGGAGAGATTTGCTTAAATTGCTGAAAATGAAAGGTTGAGTACTATTTCCCACACCAAATAGACTTTCTTGCTTGAGCGTGCACTGCCAACAGTGGATTTAGTTTTCATAGCCCCAGACATTTTCTAAATGGGTAAACTGCCAGCATGACCACTTCCGTTTTTCTTTCTTGTTTAAGCCTCAACATATTTTTCATCCTTTGACTTTAATCCAAGCTGGTTAAGTTATGGCCAAGAATTGAAGGCTTGATAATAAGGGGTTGTAATAGAAGAACTCTATTGCAAAATCTACCTGGAATGGGAAGGAATATTTATATTGTAAATGTGGGTTTTAGGCACAGGAGATTTATGATATGTCAAAAGGAGAGCCCTTCGTGATGCGTGGGCATGAATGGGGGAACTCAGCTAAGATGAATTAATAATAATTATAGCAATGTCAGGGAATTTTGAACAAGCAAAAAAGATTACTGGGTGCCTCTACTGGAAAACTATGCACTGTTTGAAGCAGTTAATTTCAAGATTCCTGGTTTATAAATAGTCAGATCTTTGTATTCCCGCTTTGACACGGTTGTACTCATTTAATAATTAGTTAAACAAAATCTCTGACACGTGTTCATTTTCTATCTCTGTGAGAGTCATGATTTTACCTTTTTAAAAAATGTCCCACGTTTAGTAGCTAACATATAGTGAGTGCATGTGTATTTTCTCACTTAAGCCATACAACTATATATATTAGCCTATTCACCCCTTGAAAAGATGAACTGAGTCAGGTATAGAGAGGCGAAGGAATTTACCCATCTAAGAAATAAGACTGAAATTCAGCGATGGGTACTCTGCCACCCCAAACATGTATAAATTCCTGGTTAGTTTCTGACTAGATGAGTTCATTATGCCGAATTACTTGATTTATTTCCTTTTGAGAACATACTGGTCTTCTCCCAAAGTGCATCCTGGTCTGCAATCTCATCAAATCACACCTTCCTCTGATGGCTGATAATAAACATATCTTCTCATTCAGCCCCAACCTAAGGGTTCCTGCAAAGACGTTGGGAGCTGAGGAATGACAAAGAGAAGCAGAGTCCTGTGTTCAGAAAACAGAATGAAGAAGGTAGCCATTGCAGAATGCGCACTGCTGAAGTCTCTGCTACAATACAGCAGCATGATGGGTCAGGCAATAAGAGGGTATGTGAAGGAATTTGGTGTCTGGGGACCTGGCATTGAATTCACAACTCCACTCTCCTCGCATTCCACAGAACTGCCTCCCCTCCCCCAACCATGCCCCATCACCCTTGGCTTCCATTCCCTCTGGAATTCAGCTCTCTGCTCTCAGGTTCAGATTCCATAGTGGCCTATGTACTTGTATAATCTCTTTACTGTCTCTATGAAAGAAGCCCTACTAGGACTGATGAAACAGGAAATCTGAGTAGGTCTGTTGACTGCCCTGGGCCCCAATTTTCTCAGCCAGAAAAAAACTCTGGAATGGAGATCCCTTTCAGCTTTAAAATGGAATGATTTCTATAATGAGTCTTCATCATTCAGTGAAACATAATTCCAAATGAGAAATGACATATAAACCCTGCTTAGGAATTCTAAAATATTTATTTACTCCTTTACTTATTATATTTATTTAAAACATTTCATTCCACAGGGAGTTGAGCTGACTTACTGGATTGTATCATGGTAACCCCTATGTAATTGCCTTCAGGAGAGAATCAGTGTAAAGTAAGGGGGTTGAAATAGGAAGGGCTGTTGTTTGCAAGTAAACAAGCCCACTCTGCCATTTAAGGGTAATTAATGTTCTCAAGGAATCCAAGAAGAGGAATGCCCTCTTGGCCCCATGAATGGACAGGAAGCAGAAATTAGAATGACCTCAAGAACATTTACCTCCCAACTCTGGTGGCCACTGGGCACCTGCATCATTCATTTCCATTACAGAGTATGGCACATGACAGAAAAAGATGTCTACATACAGCAACAAATATATATATAAATATATATAAATATAAATATATATATATATAAGTGTGTGTGTATGTATATATATATATATATATATATATATATATATATATATACTTATATATATATATATATGCCATCCAAACATCCAAAGAGGGACCAACCTATTTCTTCTCTTTCTCTGAGACCCAACTCAAAATTCCTAAGGAAAAAGGATGGCCAAACTTGGGTCAGATGCCTGCTTCTTGATCAATGAATGGTGGCCATGATCTGGGAAAAGTGCTCTTACGGAAACATGTGCTCTTCCTCCTCCAATCAACTGTAACCTGTGGGCAGAGCTACACTGTGCAAAATGACCAACGGGGGCCACATACCCACTTTTGACTGAGCTGAGAGGAAAGGAAAACTACGAGAAAACAAGGGAATGGCATAACAAATGAAAAGATGTCTTCCATAAGTCCCATTAAAAAAACCATTATTAAGTAATGGAATACCCATAAAACTTTAAGTAATATGATAATCCTTATTAAAAACCTAAGCTTGAGGTTTTATGTATTCCCTCAGTCCACAGGGACATTTTGACAGAAACAATCATAAGTGAACAAGGAAAACATATTATATTCTCCCCTCTAATTTGCATCTTTCTTTCCTTTTCTCGGGGCTTTTATATGTGGTCCCAATAAAAGTCTCGGCACATTCCCAAAGAGTTCTTCATCCGTTTTCTCAGCATCTCTTTGTTGCTTCTTGAACTTAATTTATGCCATAAAAGCACATTGGAACATCAATGTATATCCCTGTTTTTTGCAGTTGTTCTCTATGCACAATTAGGCATAATAATTAAAGCATCCCTTATATCTGAAAGGCAATTAAAGCACAACTTTGGAAACATGCGACAGTAATATTGAATAATGTTACACTTGTCAGTGAGGTCACTAAATGGGCAATAGATCTTAGAAAGCAACAGTCTTTCCTTTGTAAACAGATCACTGCTGAGGTTACTTAAATGGCTATAATCGTTCTCATATACCACTGGCTGCCAAAGCAGGTTTTTCTAGCTTGCTGTGTTTCTATTCTTTTATCAGAAATGAATACTTTGTGGTAATTGGAAGATGTCCATTGACATACTGATGAAAAATGAGTCTAAAACTACTTGGAAATCAGCAGACAGCCAACAAAAGTCAAAATATTACAGATTTTTAAAAAGTAACAACATTTAAACGGTTTTAGAGACAGAATGAAAGATGATGCACTATCAAATGTTTAACTATAAATTGGAAGACAACAATGGCTACTTAATAAATGCAGAAACACTGACCAACTATAGTTTTGCTATGACATTAGTTTTCTTCCATTGCACGTATCTGTCTTCTCTACTCCCCACTAAAAATAGCTTCCATGAGGGCAGGGATATTATCAGGTTTGTTCATTGTATTATCCCCAGCACATGGGTTACTGGTTGGTAAGAGGTGACACTCAATTTTTGTTTTTGTTTTTTTAATTTACTGTGTCTCTTTTATTTTTTAATTGAAGTATAATACACATAGAGAGAAGCACACATATCATAGGTATACAACTCACTAAATTGACACAAGCTGAGCACATCTATGCATCCAGAATTTGGAGCAAGAAACAAATATTACCAGTACCTCAGAAACACTTTTGTACCGTTTCCTATTTACTACCACCCACAAGAGTAACCAACATCCCCAATTTTAACAGCATAGTTTAGTTTTGCTTAATTTTGAACTCTATATAAATGGAATGCCATAATATGAACTGTTCTGTGTATGACTTCATTCCGCAATATACTGGTGAAGTTCATCCATATTGTGGTAGCAATAGTTGACTCATTCTCCTTGCGGCATCATATGCCATGGTGTGAATGTTCCAGTTTATTCACCCATTCAACTGCTGATGAGCACTGAGGGCATTTCCATTTGGGTCCAAAGTAAAAGTGCTCTTATGAACATCCCAGTGCATAGCTCTCGGTATGTACATTAATGTTGGATACATACTTAGCAGTGGAATTGCAGTGCTATACAATGTGCATATGCTCACATTGAGACATAAATATCAGTTGGATAAATTAACAATTTGAGCTTTATGAGAACCTTCATTTTAATTGAATTTGGTGTGAAATTAATAAATTCAATACCTTGATTTCCACATGAGGAAAGTAAAAGCCAAGTTCATTTAAGAGAAGCAGTAGAATGAAATACATATTGCTACCAACTAGCTGTGCGGCCTTAAGCAAGAATCCTCTGGCCTTGATTTCTTCACATAAATTGAGGAAATTGAATAAAATAATCTCAAAATCCCTCCCACATTCCAGTTCTAAAATTCTTTAACTCACTTTGGGTAAAACTGTCAGAGCCATGACTAAAAGCCATACTTCCAAACTCATATCCAGTAGTTTTAATCTCACAGCAGCCTTTATTTCAATGAGATTAATTATTTATGTAAATATTTACTATCAACGTTAATAATTAATATTAGCTAATATTTGATGAATGCTCTTTCCATGTGTTTTTCATGTACTATTCATCAAATCCTCATCATAACTCACAAAGAGTTGTTATATCCATCCCATTTATAAAGAAGGACTCTGAGGCACAGAATGGACAAATGCCCAGTCTAACGTCACACAGCTACTAAGTGATGGAGCTAGGTTCTTTTGGGCTTGACACACAGATAACAACTTTATGTGTGGCCATCTTTCAACTGAAACAGCATCCAATATCAACATGAAATTCTTTTACTCTAACTGACAGCTGTTTCTAGCCACTTGTTCGAATGGAAACGAGTTTCTCCTTTGATTCCTGTATGTGGCTTGTGACATACCTAGTCTGAAATAAGCCACATTAGCAGCATTCTCTGGGATGCACCCAACCTGGGCTGAGCACTCTGAGAATCAGATTCTTTCCAAAAATCACCTAAGATCATCTGGTGCTGATCTTTATCTTGAACAACAGTTGGATGGGTTTCTTAACTTAGGGTTTTATGAAGGCAATGAAATTAATAAATCATGGATGTCTGAACTCATACAGGAAATAATGCTAAAGGGAATACTTAAAATATGCATCAGTATCTACTACAAAATATAATATTATGCACCAGGTATCTGATATTCATGGCTAAGTTCTGCTTGATAAGAAGCTGGTGGAAACCTTTGGTCACGTGGTAGGTAAAATATCTCTGCCCTGGCACAATTCAGATGTTTGCTTCCATATTCTTTGGCCCTTCTTCTTCTATGTTTTATGAAGATTTTCCTAGGCTCTAAATTTCCATTTTCTAACATACCAGATTCTTGGTTATTCAGTAAAGAGAATTCTCCGATCTTGTCTGAAATTGCTCTAACTGCTGACTTGTAATGAGGCTCATCGGCTGATTTTTAAGGAGGCTTTGCTTTCAGTCAAATTACTTTTGCAGAAATATGTCTATGCTGTATCTTGTTATCCAAAAAGTTTCCCTTTATTTCTACACATAAGGCCCTGTGGTTCACAATCTGTTTCTTCTCTGATCTAAACTGATCTATCACGGATTTTCTAGTCAAATACTGCCATGATCTACATATATGTAGTGCAGCCCCAGTGTTGAGGGTGGGAGTGGTGGGTAAGGCAGGGAATTCCATGTAGTTTAGGGTAGGAAGTGTTTCTATTCTTCCTACCCTTACAGATACCTTTTAGAAAATCATCTCTCTCTCTCTCTCTCTCTCTCTCTCTCTCTCTCTCTCTCTCTCAGTCTCTCTGACTCACACACACACACACACACACACACACACACACACTGATTACTGCATAATCTCTTTTTTTTTATAATCTCTTATCAAAGCCCATTCAGCTATTTACCATGCAAACAACCTTGACTTTGCCATTATAAATACGGCAAAGTCAAGGATAGCACTTCCACCTGACCATTTTGCCCTGATATAAGTACACTATTATTACCTGGAAAGTGGTCTAGTTCTCCATCCGAAGACATGTGAGGGTAGCATCTCAACAAACGTTGCAATCATGGAGATCTTTGCCTTCCCTAGATCTTTGTTCTTTGGTAATCTCCTTGCCTGGGTCCCTGGTCCACATGTGACCCCGACTGAATTTTAATAACTGCAGCTATTTCCAGGCCTTTCCTGCTACCTGTGGTTCAGCTATGAGTAGACTTCAAAGCCCTTACTTTGGTCAGTAGTGATTGGTTGTTCAATTATTTAACATGAGCGGACTGACCAGTGAATAAGTGTCCATTAGTAATTCTGATTAGTGGCTTTCTAGTCTGCAGAACATCAAAACAGAGCTAAACAAATTGTTGTCATTATGGGTTCAGGGATTGTAAACCTATAGGTCAGTCCCATCAGAGGTAACCACTGCTACATTTCCCTTTCTTGGCAGGATTCTGGAGGACATATCAAGACCAACAACACCTCTGCAATAGTGTAAAGAAGAGAGTGGGTGTTCGGTAAGGATATGCCGGCTGGCCAAGTTGAAAGCATACATTCTCTGAAGTGCATGGTACTTCATTGTAATAACTCTCACTTTTATTAAAAGTAATAATACTCCTCTTGTTGAAGTGACTGCTTAATATATAGAGAGGAAAAGTCAATCCTCATGATTTGGAAGGGAAGGACTAGGTAAAACAATAAGATCATGATCAAATCCCTTGCCAACTAGGTATAAATTAAGAGACAAAGGCACAGTGGTCAAATAGAGATCCCCTTTCATGTAGCTTTGATTTCAGGCTGTCTACTGCCCATTCCATCATATCTATTAAACTAAGAGACAGAACTAGAATCAGCTAGGAGCTGAGATACATTAACGGTGGGTCACGGAAGTGAAAATCGCCGACTTCTACTGCTCAAGTTCCTAGGACTTCCCTGGTTCTGGACCATTCTATAACATAACTTGAGAGAGCAGTATATATCAGAATTGAACACTATGGTATGGAAGAAGGAATTTAAAAAAAATAGGTGTATATTCAGTAAAGTTGAGGAAAATTTCAAGTTCCTCAGATGTTATGAAAACAGCCAAATTAAAGGGGGAGGTTGAACTGGACAATGTCAACGTGAAATGAAAGGATACTACACAGTTACAGCTGGAGTGTGACCAAATGGACTAGAAGGTCTCTACATAATCCATTCTTTTTGTCCTAGGCACGGGGCTCTTCCCCCTTGCTGAAGATACTATAAGAAAATACATGAAAATAAAATAAAAGAGGTCTGGAAAGAAGTACTGGAGGAGTTAATTACATAGAATGAAATGAAGTCAGCAAGCAAAAGAATTTAAAGTTTGAGAGTTAACGTAAGCCTGCATTAAGGAGAGTCTTCTGGGTACCACTGACTTGTTACGTGTCCTGTTATCTCAGGTAAAGTTTAAGTGGATAATAATTCATGTAGTAACATAACCACATTTCCCCCTTGTCAAGAACACTGCTGGAAACTAACCCTGGACTTGAAAGAGGCAAGAGTTTTCTCCAGGAGCCTTTTATAAGTTGACCTGGGGTTGCAGTAAAATAATCAGCTATGGCTTAGTTTGATCTACTTATCCATGCTATCACCTGAGGTTCAATCTGCCCAGACTAAAAAGTAGAACCGATTTCATTTTCAGTGTACTCACAATAAACACTGGATTTCATGAGCTCTGTATACTTGCAATAAATTTCCTTTTACTTATACTATATTGATTGACTGAGTTGCTCTTTTTTACATACAAACCATCCCTTACAAAGATGGGTCTTGGCTAAAAACAAATTCTCCCACTGGGCAGAAAAATGATGTATCTTTGGAATTTTAATCAGAAACCAGAAACCACTTGAAGTATCTCAAACAGATAGAATTCAATCTAGGGAACTGATTATACAAGTGATGAAAGGACGAAGGAGCTGAACAGGAGATGGTGAGGTATCCCAGAAATTGGCAACAACAAGAAAACTGCTGCTACACTAGGACTGGAGGAATATAGGGACAAGGCTATGTCCCCAAATCCAGGAGCTGTGGTCACCGGGTATAAGTTGGGACCATAGTTCCAGTGGGACCATGAAGGTGTTTTCTGGCAGGATGAGGACGCACAGATGAGACACAAAACAAAAAGCAAAGGAGAGAAGCAAAGCAAAGAGAGAGAACAAAAGCAAAGGAGAGAACAAAAGCAAAAGGAGAGAACAAAAGCAAAGGAGAGAAGGAGTATCTTGGCTTCTCTCCTGCTTTATACCAGTATGTCCCATTGGCCAAACCTGCAGAGATGCTAGAGGACTAGAAGACTGATAAATATAGTTTCTTCTAATAGAGAGCAGGGCAGAGAAAGATATCCTGTGAGTCTGAAAGCAAACAGGCCCAGATGTGCCCCATGCTGGCTCCAAGAAACACTTTGTATCACACTACTAAACACCTTGCAACAATTCTGGGTGGTCTGGGGACATAATCACGTAATTTTAATTTGTGTGATTTTTTTTCCTTGTGTTTTTCCTTATACTCACTTCATTCCAATCCTCAGCATTTTGCCTCAGGAGTTTTTGCAAGATGTAAAACATAAGTTACTTGAAATCATAAACTCTCCTTATATAAAATAGATGCCTAAACTAGTTGTAGATATTATGCTAAAGGTACTAGAGGAGGAAGGAAGAGAGGGATGCACCCATGAGCAGCAAACAGCAAAAAGGGAATACTTCTAAACACTAGAGAGAGGACAGAATACATTTATCCTGGAAAATCAAAGACTCATATGCTACTCAGTATTGAGACCCCAGGGAGCAGGAATGCCCTAAGACGGAGTGGGTCCCAATGAAGCCTAAAACGTAAGCACAGGAGATCCCTGCTTTGCCAAAAAGTCCCATTCCCTAAACAGGGTCCAGATACAACACAGCTTTCAGACAAAAGGGGAAGTGTAAGCTGAGGTAGCATGTGTACCAAAAGGAGCCAATAAGCTCTGGCTAATTCCCCATCCCAGGCTTCTCTACTGAGGCTTAACTTCAACCACCATGTCAGTATCAGCAGAAAACAAATGGCACACTTGCAAAAGTTTAACTACAAGAATTTAACAAAGGAACATTACTTACGTTTCGAACAGGATCAAGGAAATCAACAAGGATGGTGAGGCGTCTTGAAGAATGTCATTACATCCAGGGCCTGAAAGGGAAAAAGGAAAAAATGGTGTTACTGTAGCCCCATAAGAGGTAAAACCACAGCGCAGGAGCCTTCTACCAAGTCCCAATACCTTAGAAGAGCACATTCACTGTTATTACTATGGTGAGAGACAAGAAAGAAGCAAAATAAGTGAATATCCCAACCTTTCTTTCTCTTTCCTTTTGAACTCTACCTGGTACCTCTCTTTGACTAGACCCATCTGAAAGCCACTGAGAATGTGAGCCCAGCTAAGGCAATCTTTAAAGGTCTCACACCACAGAATAGGGCACAGAAGGGCTAAGATTGGGAGGGGTTAAATAAAGAACCAGCACCTAGCAGCTCCAGATTTTCTGAGGTCTCAGATTTCTACATTTTTAGGGGCTCACTTAAAAAAATAATATTAAAAATATAAAATTTAGATATGGCAGTGGATATTTGTTCAGATTAAGAAAAATCACAACAAAAAAATTTAATAGCTGACAAATACTCAACTATCATATAATAAAAAAAATTCTTATTAATTAACTGCCTAAAATGCTTTTATAATATTAACCTTCTCTACACTTCTGGCTTCAAGGTTTTCATCTCATCATATAAGAACAACTTCCTAATATCAATTTCTGTAATGATAATAGAAAGATAATTTAATAGTTTCTAGAATGAATCAAAAATTATTTTTATTATTGATAGTTGGCATGCATAAAAAACATATTTTTTACAAAAAAACATATTTTTGTTGTTTGTAGTCCCGTTTTAAGTTTGTGCCCTACAATCATGGGTATTTTGACAAATTCTATTTTGCATGATTACCATAAATTTTGAAAATGTATACTGCTTTTCAATTTGTATCCACCACTGCATTACCAAATATATTTCTAACAGCAGAGCCCTTCCATTTTGACTAGGTGTTGATGAGAACTGAATTCTCCATTAACAACTAAACACGTCTGATGATTGGAAGAATTTTTCAGGAATAAGCTTCAGGTTCCATACATCACAAGCCTAGTTTTTGCTCCAGTATCCATATGTTTCTGCTTCTAAGAACCACAGAAGTGATTCATACACTGATGGCTAGAAATCGCTTAACTACACAAAAGTGGCTGAAAAAATCACATAAATATATCTCACTAAACCCATACTAAATATCATGAACTATTTTCCCGAATTTGGATCTTATACAAGACTGAAGCACTGTTAAAAGAAATACAGGTCAGTGAAACCTGTAGATTTGCATTTGAATCATAAGTTTAATATACTCATGATGTATTTCATTTAAAAAAACATTACTAGTTAGTTCTGTTCACATAAAAAAATCTGGAAGCAATAACCAACTCAGTGGCAAGGGGCATCCCTAATGTGCAGACTGTGGTTTCTAAATACCATTTCCAGGAAAAAGAACCTGATATCCACAGAGAAATGGCTGATTCCAAGTCTGGTGCAGTAAATTCACAATATAAACCTGGAACATACTGTCATACCAGAAAGCAAAGAAGCTATCCATATTCACTGGGGTTATGTCAAGAGATAATAGGAGCCAAGTTAAAGAGACTACTATTGTACAAAGATGAAATAATTTGTGCATCAAAAAGTAGAATAACTATAATAGATTAAAACACATCAGATATTTTTTTAACATATTAGGTCATAATGATATATATATACACACACACACACATATGTGTGTGTGTGTGTATGTGTGTGTGTGTGTGTGTGTGTGTATAATCTCATTGGTTCCATTTGAAGTCCATTAAGGCACCAACCTCTTATTTGATAAATAAAAGAGGGGAAAATCAAGCCTTTCCAGTATTAACTGTATTCCAGGGTAATCAAATAATTGACAAGGACAAATTCTTCTTTATAGGAGAATTTCACTTAGTAACTACAGAAGGAGTGACTGAATTAGAATATCTACATTTTTTAGCCCCTTATAAAATTATAATTCTAGGTGTCAAACAAACTCAAAAAGAGTCTGGAGGTTTTGGCTAGAAATAAATTATAAAAATTTATTCAAGGACCTTAGGGTTTACAAACCAGAAACTCAACTAGGCAATACCCAGTGTTCTAAAAAAATAAATAAATAAAATGAAAAGCTAAGAATTCTTATAGTAAAAAGTACATTCTTGAGAAGAATCAGTCCTGCATTATTAGCCTCTGGATTAGTCTGAGATGGTAATCGTCTAGACAACCAGTGGTCTGGATAATGGATGTCATGTAGTCTGGATAATGGATGTCAGGTGGTCTGGATACATGAATATTCTTTCCTCAGTCCTTCAGAGGATTATCAGAGGGTTAGCTGGTGGTTTGATTAGTATAGCCAGGCATTGATGCAAGACTGGTAAGTTTAAAAGTTTAAGTTCCCAGGGTAGTTAAAATGAAAATGGAATCATTTCCTCGTGCCTCAACCTACATGATTTTAGTAATTTTGCATCTTGGCTATAGTGACTCCATTTTATTGCTTCACTCTATTCCTCGTAGGCAGTGATCATCAAGGGTTGCTAAAATATGGGGAATTATGTATGGATCAGGCTCACTACGTCTGAATCCTTGAGTCAATCTTAACATTACAAAAAATAAAATACAATAAAGAAAGAGCATGACACATATCATATACCTGAGTACTCACCATCACCTATAAAATGTTCTTGCCCAAAATTGACCTTGGATATGATCGAGCATCTAGATACAACTACTATGTAATTGGAAATACATGGGACAGATGAACATGGCAAATGACACCACAGGGATGCAAGAGGCCAACACCAAATTGTGTGATAGTCTATGATATGAAACACCAGATCCAATTTCTTCAACCAATAAATGGCATTTTTTTTAAAAGAAAAGGGAGGAAACTGTTACAAATTAAAAGAGTTTTATGAAACACCAAATGCAAGATATGAGCTTTATTTGAATCCTGATTCAAATAAACCAATTTTTTAAAATGTTGTAGGATAATAAGGGAAAGTTGAATCCTGAGAGCATATTGGACGATATTAAAGAAACAGTGTTAAAATGTTTGTCTGTAACAATGGTTCAGGAAGTAGTGTCCTTGTCTCTTAGAGATATATACTGAAATATTTAGGGATGAAGTGATATCACATCTAGTGATATCACTAGTATTTACTTCAAAATAATCCAACAGGTAGGGGTAAGACATGGGAGAGACAGTACAGATGAAAAAGGACTGACCATATACTGATAATAGTTGAAGCGGGGTGATGGTTATATGGAGGTTTATTATACTATTCTCTCTAATTTTGTGTATGTTCAAAACTTCCATAATAACTTTTTATTTTTTTCAAAAAACCAGCTGAAGAAAAATGAACTTTCTAAGAGGCTCACTAAACCTGTAAAAAGCCTCTTTCCTCCTGGATCATTGAGAAGAAAGTCTAGGCTTTCATATCTTAAAGCTGAGAATTTGACCCAGAAAGTCTAGGCTTTCATATCTTAAAGCCCAGAATTTGACCCAACAGTGATAGTCTTTTTTCTTTCTAGTCCCTAAATATTGCCTGCTATGTTAAGTGTTCAAGGCCAACTCATTTATTCATCACAGAACACATATCTAACGCAGCAATATTTGACAAAGATGAAAATCTTTAATTGGGGTATCCTGACTCAGTTATGTGTAGGAGGACAAAAACCTTTCTGAACCCTAACGTTTGGTGGTCACCATTTGGAACAGAATTTGAATTAATTGACTTTCCATTATTATTTGAAGGCTCTCACTGAGTTAAAATTTTAAAAAGAAAAAGCAAGTAAGCCTCAACAAGCAATCGTTAAAAGGTATTTATGGTGACAGATCTCTGAATATTGATGAGCTCAAGATCTTTGCTGCTCTCCTAACTTCTCTCTGAAATAGCTAAAACACTAGAACTCTATACGCTATTCGCTTCCTTCCTCTGCCCACAACAGCCTCTAGAGTCCTTGCTTTATGGAAACTTAATGCTCAAAGTTTCTACCCTTCCACACTGATAAAGTATGGAATTAATTAGAATTACAGAACCTTGAAATCCATACATACGCAGGAAATTGTTTCTTTGAATACGAGTATATCATGTGTTAAACAGTGACACCTATTGGTGAAGTGTAATATTGTAAAATAGGACTACTGAATATTCCATTGCAGTCAAACCTCTTTAACTCGGACACAATGGAAAAACAGCCAGACTGCATGGGGAAAATCCATGGTAGGGAAAAAAAAGATACCATTTTAATATGCATTTATCACCTTCAAATAGCCTAGGTAATTCAACCTAGACTAAAGGTGAGATCTCCTAGACCCTTGCAGAATGTGTTTCTGATTAGTAAAACAAATATTCAGCCTACACTATAAATGATGTTGACTGAAATTGCAATTAATTATTTTTAATCGAAGTTTCTAAAGTTCTTAAAGTGACTTTGTTCCTTTAAGTGAACAAACATTTCACAACCGAATCTCGATGAATTTTGTAACTGAATTCTTTTTTAAGTGACCCTATCTGAAAGTTCACAGATTCCAAACTAATTAATAATAACAAAAAAAAAATTAAGACTCAATGTAATAAAAAATTAGGAGATCAAATCTGAGCAGTGGGAAAAAGGAGACTTCAAAGTATGAAATACACACTTGTTGCCTCCGTCAGTTGTAACCAGGAGAAAATGGATCTTCTCATTAAGGGATCAGGTTGTAGGAAGAAAACGGGGAAATGTGAAATCCCAACCATTCTCTGAAACGTTCAGCATGCCATAGGACTAGCCATCAACTTGACCTCTTTCTCATTGAAAGTTCTCAGGTCATAAGAATGATTTATATAACTTATTAAAATAAGTTACATACATAACTTAGAATCACTTATAAATATGTATTGAAGTATAAACATATTTATACGGTATGACTATATATTTAAGTACATGTCATATAAATATACGAATGAAATCAATGGGAAAATTAGATTCACTTTAAGTTGTTTTAAAAAGTCCACTTGAGGGAATACACCGATACATTATATAGTAAATGATACCTGAAACTAGAAGTACTCTTGAACTCAGTCTTCTTTCTGCTATGAAATAATTTTCACTCTCAGATCTCTCATTCATGTCCTTCTTAACTACTTGATTGCGTTATGATGGGTGGCAGGAGGTTTTCTCAGGCTCAGTTCTGAACTCACCTTCCCTTCTGCTGTAACTCCCCATCTATTCTCTCTCCCCTTTGGCATCCCCATGTCCTCCCCTCAGTGACACTGTGAAAACCGACCTTGACGGCAGTACAGCACAAAGGAGTACTGACATTTTATTTTCCTCTGCGACCCTCCCCCCGCCCCACCCTCTCATTCACCTTTTAACCAATGTTGCAGGAGTGCTTTGAGGAATCCACTCTCAGGCCCAAAAGTCACTGTGTGGCCGAGCTGCTGGATCATACAAAGAGCTGAAGGTATGTGTGGACAGACAGAGCCCCAAAAAGCAGTTTCCAGGCTCTCGGCCTCACATAGAAAGATGCTGGCTCAGGTAGTAAATGGCCGTCGACTGTGATCAAATGGCCAGCAGCTGTGGCTAGTTGGCTGTCAGCTGTAACCAGTGAGCCATTGGGCACTAATATAACTGCCGTGGCTATGCTAACAGAAAAAGGGGGAGCTAGCAAGAAGATGGTGGCTGAGTCTGCAAGCGGCACAGTGAGGGTTGAGAATTGTGTTGCTCCTGGTTCCTGTGTCTCCAACCCAGCCGCCAGTGACAGTATAGTGGTGTGACTCCCCTACTTATGGCTCCGTGGGTGTTCCTTTTTGGCCTCGCCGTGTCCTGCGTTCTTGTGTGGGGAGTGGGAGCTGAGACCCCGCCGGACGCCCCGCACGACAAGGTACCATGGGGACTGCAAGGGCCGTCATGTCTCTAGAAGGCACATGGGAAGCATGTACATATGCTCATCGCAGTAGATACGGTAACCACACCAATGTTGTGGCAAGAAATTCCAAGTTGCAAAAATCCTACACTGGAAGGATTGGTTCTAGGGAAAACAGAGAGAGAGAGAGAGAGAGAGAGAGAGAGAGAAACAAGGCCTCTGACTGATTCAGGCTCTGCTAATCCTCCCAAAGGAAGGAAAGCCTGTTAATAACAGACCAGGACGGCAACCTTGCAGTTAATTTTTGTTTTCTATTACCATCATCAAAGCATGTTTAATGTGTTCCTGCATGGGCCAGGATGGCGCTTGCCAAAATTAAAATGAAGAAAGGTTGGCCATCTGTGAGAGTTAAAGAAATGTGGAAAGAGTCGGAGAACAAAGGAGCAACTTGTGGAATAACGAAACAGTTTTTTTAACTAATAATGGTTTTTCGGTTTGTCCTTGTTTAACATAGGATTGTGGGGAAGGAGAGTTCAGAATCTTTAAATAAATAAAGCATTACAGTCATGCTGGGTTATTCAAGTCATTCACTCAAGGAGTTGACCCAGAGAGAGTTAATTAGAATCACTTGGGGATGAGCTGGCTCCACTTGCTGTGGAAGCCAAGTGAAGCCTGAGAGGAAGCAGCTTTTTGGAAAAGCTAAGGCAGGGCTGATGGTTCATGAAGACAAATTAGTTGAGCCTGAGAGAGCTCGGTGAGATAATGCAGATCCCCAGGAGCGGAATCTTAGTGAGTAGATTCAATGTTTTATTGAAACACTAGGATGCTGGTTACGAAAAGCTGAGAACCCAATCAGCTGGAAAAGCCCAAGGCTATAATCCTCTTCTGAGAAGGGTCGGAATAAATCAGTGGTTCTCAAAGTGTGTTCCGAGGACCAACAGCGTCAGCATCCTCGAGGAACTTGTTAGAAATGGAAATCTTCGGGCTTGATTCCTACTCACTGAAACAGAATTGTTTTTAATAGGCCCACCAGGTGATTTTGATGCACACTAACGTATGGGAGCCACTGGGGCAGGGGCGGGGAACAATACGGGAATAAATGACAGAAATGGTTCAAGAACTTGATTACAGCTCAACAGGGACTCAAGGAGTCTTTCTCTTCCTGCTGCTTCCCCTCATCCAGGCCACCACCACCCATGACTAGACAACTACCACAGCCACGTCTCCAATCTCCCTATCTCCAGGCAATTTCTCGCAGTGCAGGCAGAGTAAGCCCTTCAAATTACAAATCGTCTAGTGTCGCTCTCCTGATTAATGCCCTTCAGTAGCTTCCCATAGTATTTAGGATCAAGTCCAATTTGTGACCCAACTTTTGCTGTGTTACCCACAGCATCCTCCCAAGCTGGAATCTCTGTGCATTCTAGGCTCCAGCCAAGTGGAATTGCTGTTAGCTCCTCAGATCCAACTCCTAGACCATTATGCAAATTGTTTCCACTACCTGAGACACTCTTTCCATGTCCCTTCATCAGGCCGATCCGGAAGTGACTTGCTGGAAAGACGAGGACACCCACAGGGATGAAAGCTGTTCAAGAGAGAGGGAGCCAGGAGCAAGGAGAGAAAACCTAAGCCAAAAGAGTCCCAGTGCAAACTGCCCTAGGTGGCATGGGGTCGTGATACCTGCCCTCCCCTTCAGTCTTCACCTTCTGCAGGTGTTCAACCTATCCCTGATTCACTTTTAAGGCCCCCAGCTTCTTCTGGACTCTCTGCGCCCCAAATACAAAACACTCTCCAGAGATTAGGGTCTCAATGGCTTCCAAGATGATAATTAGCTACCTGGCGTGCAAGGATTCTCAAAGTGTGGTCCCAGCAGTATCAGCACAACCTGGGAAGTACTAGAAATGACAATTATTGAGTGGACAATTATCTAATTATCAGTAACTATAGGACAGGGCCCTGCAATGCCTATTCTTAAAAGTCCTCCAGATGACTATTATGCATACTAAAATTTGAGGATTACTGTCCAAAATATTTGTGTTAGAGCCCATGCCAATGGACACCAGATGTTTGCCTTGACCCATAAGAGATCACGGTAATATAGACCTTTGGGTGATAGCACCCCTCCCTCTTTTGTATGAACCTCAAGATCATCTCCATTAGTGGGACTGAAGATCAGGCAGGTGGAGTCAGGCAGAGAGTGGCCCTTTGGAAGGCTCCAGCGCCCATCAGAGGCAACTATAGATACTAATGGCAGTAATACTTACAGCAACAATATAATGAGAAATAGTAAATACCAGCAATCATACCCTACATCTTTATCCTTTATACACACACACACACACACACACACACACACAGTGCCAAAAAAAATGTATGCACATTTTAAGAAAGGAAAACTTTATTAAAAGTGTACTACTCAATATATACCAATAACAAAAGATGAACGCAAGTCACATTTGACTTCTGCAATTATAAGAAGTGCTTAAAGTGGTTACTATCAGCATAAATTTAATAGTTTTTTCCTTTCTTAAAATGTGTATACATTTCTCTCTCTCTCTCTCTCTCTACATATATATATAATTATATAATTATATTATATATATATGTATATATATATATATATATTTATCCAAATCCAACATACACAATCTTGAAAAGTAGGAGTTATTATACCCCTTTAACAGATGGACAAACCAAGTCTCAAAGAGGTCACAGGATTTGCCTAAAGACACTCAACAAGGAAGCAAGATGTCAAGCACTTAAATGTGGGTCTGTCCAGCTGCAAGCCACTGACTCCACTATAATATTTATTGCTACAAAGGTGCAGGCGAGGTTACTGGAAGAACACTCTGCTCCTTGGATCAGGCCCCTCTTCTTCTAAACAAACATGGTAACATGTGCTGAGTTTCCATTTGCCCCTCCTGACTTTCTTTCAGCCTCCTTTCTTTAGTGTTCACTTTGGAGCTTCTCTTCTCCTCACTGACCAATGAGTGTGATAATGCAGTTTGCATTTTCTGTTGCCATGCAGAAGATGGCAGAAAGTGATAGAGAGAGAGAGAGTGCGTGCACCTTCTAGATGAAATGCCATGTGTAAATGGAAATTGTCACCATCACCTGCGGAATAACTGGAGAAGAGGCACATTGGCTCTACCGTGTTTCCCCGAAAATAAGATCTAGCCGGACAATCAGCTCTAATGCACCTTTTGGAGCAAAAATTAATATAAGACCCAGTATCATATCATATCATACATATCATATCATATCATATCATATCATGTTATAAAGACCCGGTCTTACAGTAAAATAAGACCAAGTCTTATATTAATTTTTGCTCCAAAAGACACATTAGAGCTGATGGTCCAACTAGGTCTTATTTTCGGGGAAACACAGTACTAGAACTGGAAGGAAAAATTGGACTGTGAACAAAAGCATTATTAATTTAAGGAACTGCTTGAATTTGCCTGTGGCAGTTTCCTTTGTAAACACTGTTAACACCCTGGAATGCTTGAATTGTATCTAAATGCATAGTTTAAATATGTGAAAACAGAAACCCAGGCATGACTTTTAGGCATCCAGAGAACTGTTTGCTTCTAAAATCTTCCTGAACAAAATAAAGCTAGCATGTGAGACCTCCAAATTGTGAGGGTCTAATATTTCTTATGAAACTCTTTTCTAGATTAGAGAATTGTCGATTCCTTCTAACCCAAGACTATGTATAATTTACAACTGACAAATGATAGCTCTAACACTGCTGGGGCAGAACACACTTGTATTTGTGTTTCTCTATAACATGAACATGGTTCCTGGGGGTACATGGCTGCAGCTAAGAACATCTTTAGACAACAGGGTATGTACGTGGCCAAGTCACAGCTGAATAACTTTGTCAATGAGCCTAGTACAGTCAACTCTGAGAAGAGAATAATTGCATCTTTCTGACTTCATTCTAAGGTGGAAAGCCCCTCACTCAGGCACCATAGTGGGAAACATTCAGAGGAGTATTTTGGACATTAGAATCAAGTAAGTTATATTTCCCAGAAGGAAAATAGATCTATGATTTTGGATGAGGTGATTCTAAGTAAAAAGCCATCCCGTTCACACCAGGTTCATAGGTTTTCCCAAATAATCCAGAAAGTAAACATGGGCTTGTTACAGTAATCTGGAGCCTAAAAGGCATTTGGGAGAAATCCTGACTGTCTAAGTTTGACGAGCATCCATCACAGATACACTCCATTTAGAAGAGAATAAAGGAGCGGTGAAATAGTTGCTGCTAACCGTGAACCAATCAATCCACGGGGCAAACTGGTGGTTACCTAGCATTTCCATGTGCCATGACAGTCAAAGCTTGAATCCTTTGCCAAAGTACAGAATAATAATAATGACAACCACCAATAGAGATGGGGCCTTACAATGGCTGGGGTAAGCACTAGATATAGATATATAGATATAAATGATAGATACAGTAGTATGATTTAATCCTCTCAACAACCTTATTAAGTAATTTATCTGGAGCAAAAAATAATATAAGACCCCATATTATACTATATGATATATTATATATTATTATATTATATTTTATGGATGAGGAAACTGAGTCCCAGAGGTTATATAATTTGCCTAACTTATGACAGCTAGAAGGCAACAGAAGCAGGATTTAAACTCAGTCTGGCTCCAGAGTCCATGCTGCAAACCACTTACATACTATATCATCACTACCCTGGAAAGATTGGGCTTACAAGTTTAGCACTATGAAATTGAACTACACCTTAGTCACTTGGAGGTCAAATGTGACCCTCAGTAAGTGACTTAACTTTATTCCTAACCTGTCAAATGGGTAATTTCTGAATTAGCAGATTACTGTGAAGAAGTCACTTAGCACTTAGCAGATACTGAGTAAACAGTTTCTTAAGGTATCTCTTAATTCATCGATCATTTCTACGAGTAGCTATGACCCAGCTTTGGAATGGCATTTATCAACTCCAGACTCTTTCTCTAGCCTAAGATCTGAGAGGCACATGCAGTGCAGGAACGAATCATAAGCATATCCACACATAAATATACACACAGACTGGATTTTTGTGGCACTCAAAAGACAGACAACACCTGACTTCTACATTCAAAGGCCATCACATTTGTCAGGTGTACAGCACAGTTGGTTATGATTCAAACCTAATTCTAAATCAATTTTTGGGGGAAGCCAGGGGGAGTGTCAAAAATGTATATTTTGAGTGCCAGTAATATATATTTTCTTTTAAACACATACCACTTTATATACATATGTAAAAATATAAAGTGGCGTGTGTGTGTGTGTGTGTGTGTGTGTGTGGTGTGCACATGTGTATTTTTTCCCCAAGATGATTTTGTAACAACATGACCTCATTGCCACAGGCCATTTTGAACCTTTCCATTAATTGGACATGAGTGATCCAAAACCATCATGAAATGATTTCACTTAAATTGCACTTCTCTGGGATTAAGATGAGAATTTTTCCCCCTTTCCCAACAATCTAACAATTTTTCAAACATGGCTAATAACCGTGCTTTTCCTCCTGTCCTTCTGTCTCACTGTCACACAATTAGCAAAGGGCACGAGACTATCAGCTTCTTCTATCTTTCAAAGCAGGAACCATGAAGTATTGTTCCTGCTTTGAACCAGGATTGTGCTTTCTCATCCATCCCCCTATCAAATGGCTTCTTTCCTCTGTGTTACTGGGAAAAAGAAGCTATTTCAAGAGTAGAGAAGATTGGTTAATTATTTTCAGATGCCTTCTTACCTTGTTCTATTAGACTCTAATCTCAATGGATTTATTTAAAATAACTTTTGCAATAAGCTCATTGGGGTATTATTGAGGAAATTGCCACTGTGACATATTACAAGAGGAGTTCTTGAAAACCACAAGAAGTTTCCCAGAGTGTAAACAGTCCCTAGCATAATACCCTTCCACCCTAGTTTTATTCAACATCTTCTGGTAAAATGTCCACTGAGAAAAATAAAGTAAAATGATTTTCCGTTTGTTAAGCTATTTTGATAGACAGGAACAAAGACTCATTCAAGTCACTTCAAAAAAAAAAAAAAGGTTGGATATTAACTAGATTACTGTGGTGATCATTTCACAATACATGCAAATATCGAATCATTACGTTGTACATCAGAAACTAATATAATCTCATATGTCAATTATACCTCAATAAAAAAAAGAGCTCAACCCTTGATGTGTGGGGGGAGAAAAGAAAAGGGAGGTAGTATAGACAATCAAAAAGTCATTATAATGAATACAGGAATGTATTTAATTCAATTTCCCTCCAAATGCAGGCAAGAGTCATTTCCTGTGACTTTGTCCTTGTGGATAAAGTATGAATGGTCCCTCTTCTGTCCAGAAGGTCCTCACCTTTGGCAGCAGTGAAGGAGGCAAGGGACACATGCCAGCCAGATAAACCTGAGCCAGTCCGGCAATCACCAGGGATAAGACTCACAGCCAAGTCTAGGATGACTGGTAGGTGTCCCACCTAGATGCCTGGGCCGGTGGTGGTGTCATTGTACTAACACAGGGAACACAGGAAAAGCAGGTCTAGAGAGGAGAAGGATGAGCTCACATTGGCACACGTTGACTTGAGGTACCTATGAAACATTCAGGCGTACATCTGGGTTTGAATCTCACAAGCGAAGTCTGAGCTGCAGCGACAAGTCAATCATCCTACTGCAGGCTACCCAGCTTGGTGGTGGTGGTGGTGGTGACGATGCCGAGAGTGGAATCAGGTCCCCGTTAGTTCTGCCATCCTGGGCTGCCCGCGATGTCTGCATCAGGCCAACAAGTCAAGCTGTGAGGTGCAATTTTGCCTGTCTGACCGTAACCTCTCTACACCTCTTCCCCTTGTTTACGGTTCCCCTGCCTCAGCTTCTCTGCCTTTAGTTTCTCCTACTCCTTTATCTTAATTAAAACTTTAGTCAGGAAAGGATTCATTAATATTGCCTTCCCCAGGGGGACTGATTCTTAAGCAGCAAATCACCATGCACGATAATGAAGACGACGATCCCAGTGATGAGAGGAACAGGCTTACTTCTAGCTATTATTTGTGTTTGTCTACGCTGGGTTTATCCCTGCATCTTTCTACGTCTGTCTGCTTCTTCTCTCTACCCACTGCAGATTTGCACTGAAACACCCAATCCTACACACAACTTCTATTCCTGCGTCTTTCAAAAGCAGGAACTCTCAGGGGAGAGTTGGAAGATAAAATCCAGGGTGCCCAGTTACAGATGAATTCTAGGTAAGTAACAGTCTTTGTAGTGTAAACATGCCCCCCCCGCATGGCGGGAGACATCCTTATGCTGAAAAGTTATTCATTGTCTGAAATTCAAATTTAACGGGGCAACTTGTTTTGTTTTATGTTTTGGCTTTGCAAAGTCTGGCAACCCTACTCTAGGGTGAGAGAGCCTTTGCAAACATGACGTTAGATAAAGACTAGAGAAGAAAACAGCAGGAGAGAAGGGAATCCCCCCACAATGGACTTATTCCGAGGCCTCCTCACAGAACGGGGCCTGGGCCTACCCCTCACAGAAGGAAGAGGGTGCAGGACTTCAGTGGAGAGGGGCTAACCGTTGTCCCCCAGGAGGTGGCCTGTGGCCTCAGGGCTGTTCCCCAGAATGCCCAGGATCAAGCAGGGCAGAGGTGCCACAAGTCTCCTAACATCAGTAGCCTTATAAACTTCGCCAATGAGTTTTTCTTTCTCCCTTTAGGCCCCAGGGACTGAGGGCGGTCTAATAATGACTGATGGTAGATTTCCTGCCAACGAGCATGAAGGAGACTTGAGGCTAAATTTAATTTTATCTAAAGGAAATGATAGGACCTTTCTAACAACCATTTTTGTGAAGAAATTTTCATAACTGCCCAATAATAATCATTACTGCTAAACACTGGCTATTTTCTGTGGGACACACACCATTGTCAAGAGCTTTATGTACATTATTGTGGTTTTTGTACTCGTGTTTATTATGGAACAAAAGGAGGGGTCCTTTGGCTATGGAATGTCAGGCTTTGAGGAGAACATGAGGGAGACTGTAAGAGAAGGGGAACAGAGGACATAAAGCAGTGCCCACTTCATTTACTGATTAGCCTTGCTCCAGCCCCCAAAACTAATTCCAACAAAAAAGGAAAAATTAGCTCAGAAAGATGCTTCACTGCATAGATAAAATATTTGTTACAGGAGCCAGCCCTCTGCCAACCTCTTGCCCTTCCTTTTAAAAGGAAACAAACAACAAAAAAAATGGTTAGTCCTGAGGTGATTGTTTAAGTTCTTGCTTCAGTCGTTGTTTAGGTTTAGCTTAGACCTTGAGGCACCTCCTTAGATCAGGTTAAGGTCTTCCAAGTTCTGTAACTCCGTAAGAAACAACCTGTGTCTTTGGGCCAAGGTTTCCGTGAAAGCATTATATTCTGCAATTACTATTCGCTTGAAAGAGAGAAAAGTTTTCTTTCCAATTGATACAGAATCATGTCGCGAGGCCGAGAGAATTTGTTCATCTAGTACTCCGTGTTCCTTCTCCAATAATAAGTAAATAGCCACTGGCCTAACTAGGAAACATTTTGTTCCTCCTCCCACTCCCTCCCCCCATTTCAGTAAGAAGACCTAACATCGTTTTCCTTTCACCACAGTCATGCAATATTCTGGCACCTGGTTTTACAGTCTCAGGCTATCTTCAACTGATCACACACACACCCACACACACACATAAGAATGATAATAATCTTGCTTAACACTGACTAGCATTATAATGTTCGTCCATAATTCGAAAGATTATAAAAGGAGACAAGTCATGAAAAGAAATTTCTTGATTCCTGAAAAAAGACTCAACAACTATGTTTTGAAGAGATTTTACCACTTAACCTGACAGATAAACTCCTTATCAAAATGTATTGGAAAGGAGGTTTTTATAGGCGAGTTTTGCTTTATAGGATTTATTGCCAAGTCCATGGTCTCTGGTACAGAAACCTGATACCACAAATAGTTCAATGAGAGGTCGGCCTTAAATATCTCAATGTTGAAGGCAAGGAGTTATTAATATCAACATAAGCATTTTGCACAGAAGGCTCTCCCCACCCTCCGCAATGAAAGCAGAGAGGATGGTTTCTTTGTGAAGGAACTGGGAGGCATATACGTGAATATATAACTCCTAATCCCGTGCAGATCCTGAAACTTTGACCTTCTTTACATTTGTACCACTCTATAAATTGCAATAAGGGCCATTTTTCCTTTGGTAGAAATAACTCAGATCCTAACCTTTTTCTACCTGGATGTCTCCAGGTAGAATAAAACCTGAATTCCAGGTTGAATAAAAACAGATTATTCAAGTTCAGATAAACGTACTTATTTCTCTCAGACTTTTAAAAAATGTATTCATTCTGAGCTAAGTTTCTTACTATTGAAGATTGGAGTTACAAATATAGATCAAGGAAGACTAGAATGTATCATTACCAGTAGGAACTCATGTTTTTTTAAACGGAGAGAGATATATATAATACAGTACAAGATAATATAGTAAAGTATAATATAGTAAAATATAATATAGTAAAATATAATGTAGTAAAATAATATAATATAGTATATCCTAGTTCTGTCCACCAAAGGAATTAGAAACAATAACACCACAATAGAAATAAGTACACTCAAATTTTGGTACTAGGAACCAGTGCTCCTTGGACAAAAGCAGATTCTAGGACTGGGGCAGGGAAAGTACAAAATGATCCTAGAGTTGTATACTGCTCCAGGAAGTCACAAAATGTTCAAAGAATGAGAGAGACTGTCAAACAACAGCATAGAAACCAATTTGAAATAATTTCCAGAGGTAAAATCAGGGACAATTTGAGCATCAAAATAAATAAGGACAGTAGTGGATTATAACTTATTTTTGAAAAGAAAATTCATGAGCCCATACTGATATAGTAAAAGAATACATCTTGGGGGAACCAGAAAAGTTCTTCCTTACAAAAATATAGAGATAGCAATATAAAGTCAGGAGCAATTATGGACTAGAAAATCATTAGTGGATGCTCACACTATCAGATGAAAGCTTATTAAGAAACATGATAGTTACATAGCCTCAAAGTATCTCCCCACAAAATTCTTATTAATTACACAGGGGTAAATTAATAATTTTACAGTGAAGAAATCTAGTAGACACCATCCTAAATTATCAATGTTAATATCACTGATATTGGGACAAACCTCTATTTTGTGCATCCTCCTATGATGTGCTGAGGAGGATAAAACCTAACTTGTTTCTTCCCCAAAATGCATAACCTGAATCTAATCATTTAAAAAAAAAACATTAGATAAACCCAAATTGCGGGATATTCCACAGAATAAATGGCTTGCACCCTTCAAAAATATCAAGCTCAAGAAAGACAAAGAAAGGTTAGAAATATTTTAAATGAAAGTACAATTATAGAAACAACTAAATGCAATGAAGGAGTCTGAATTAGATCCTGAACTAGGAGGAAAATAAAACCTGGAAAGAACATGATTAAGACAACTAACAAAATCTGACTATGGACTGTTGATTAAATAACAACATCATATCGATGTTAAATATCATAAGTTTGATTATTTGACTGTGATTATAACAAAGTACATCCTTTTCCCTGGGAAATATAAAGTATTTAGGAATAAAAAAGCAAAGCATTTCCAACTTACCCTCACATAGTTCAGAAATTATCTGTGTGTGTGAGAAAGAGAAGGAGAACAAGAGCAAGTGAGGCAAGATGTAAACATCAGTGAAATTGGAAAAAGTATTACAAGATTTCTTTTACAATTGTTGTAACTTTTGTCAAATTTTAAAATTATATAAAAATAAAAATCTACCCACTTTTCAAGGCCCGACTGAATCCTTATGTTTTCCATGAAGCCTTTTCTTCCCACTGAATGAAATCATAGATCATAGAATTTTATTGCTGGAAGAATCTAGATACTTTCTCTGGATAAATCCTGTCACATGGCAATTATTCAGTTATAAATTAATCAAAGGCTTCTGAGGAAGTTGCTTCTCTTGTCTTCACCCACTACCAAATCCTCTGCTATCATTTATCTCCTCCATTATATTGTAAGCTCCTTGAGACCTGAAATATAACTTACAAGTTGTTTAACCTTCTGATCTCTTGTTCACATTCCCCACCCCTTCTCCAACCCCTAATCCCATCATGCACAGCTTTTTTGCCAAAAAACAAAATAAAACTGGTCAACTCATCCTACTTACTCTTTTATCCCTCATATTTCATATTTCAGCTTAGATACCACTTCCTCCAGCCCTTTAGGATACACTAGACTGGCTTAGATGATCCTTTTACATAGTCCTTATATCACCCATTCTTATACTACTGTAGTACTTATCTTGCTGACTGAAATTGCCTATTTTCTTGTCTATCTCCCTTACCACATTCCAAACTCCTTGAGGGCTGAGATTTTCATCTAGAAAAACAATGACTTTGGATTAAACCAACTATTACATATAGTTATGTATCCCTTGAAGTATTAGTCTTACTCTCAAGGTTTAAAAAAGGGTGGGGGGTATCCAAGATGGCAGAATAGATAAATACTGGGCTTGCCTCCTCCCATGACCACATTAAAATTATAACCAAATTACAGACAATCAATCTGTAGCATCATCTGAAGTCTAGCTGAACAGAAGTTTTACAACTAAGGATATAAAGAAGAAGCCACACTGATACTGATAGGAGGGGAGGAGATATGGCCGATCCCATACCTGCATGTGGCGATTGAGAATCAGGAGGGATAGCTCGTCCACAGAGATCTCCTACCCACCAGAAGTGTGCGGGACCCCAGCCCCACACCAGGCTCCCAAGCATGGAGTACAGGTGTGGGGAAGAGGAGCCCCCACACATCTGGCTATGAAAAATAGTGGGGATTCTGACCCACAACGTGGGACAGAAGATGGGGGGAAAATCATATGTACTTTTAAAGGTTCTGTTCACAGGCTTACTCCATCTCAGGCACTGACCCTGGGCTCCAACAAATGGACTGTGACACAGGAGGTTTCAGAGACAAACAAGGAGAGACTGACATGTGTGGCTACAGAGCAAAAACTGGAGGGACAGTCGCCATTTTCCTTGCGTAGAATACTCTTCCCATGATGCAGGCGGCAGGTGGGCGCCATCTTTCCTGTGTTGAGCCCTCCACCACACGGCCAAATCTGAATCTGTATTAGCCTGGTAAACACCATTCTCTCCACCCTGGTGACTCTCTGGGATTCTGCCCCACTATAACATAAGACCGGGTCTTAATATAATATAACATAATATAACATAATATAATTAATATAATATAATACCAGGTCTTATATTAATTTTTGCTCCAAAAGGCGCATTAGAGCTGACTGTCCGGCTAGGTCTTATTTTCGGGGAAACACGGTATACATACAATGGAATATTACTCAGCCATAAAAAAGAATGAAATCTTACCATTAACAACAACATGGGTGCACCTAGAGGGTATTATGCAAAGTGAAATAAGTCAGACTTGTTGCATCCCATGTGACAATAGTTGTGGGGAGTGAGGAGGGCGGCGCAGGGTTAAGAAAGACAGTAACCAAGAATGCAAGTAGTAACCAAGAGTGCAAGCAGGGCCAAGGGACTCCAGCCTCGAGAACTGAGCCCCGAATGGGGCCTACACATAGCTTTTATTAGTTAGGTGGGGAAGTAAAGGAGATAAAGCTTGTCAATCTCAAGATCTGTGAATCCCATACATTATAATAGGAAACTGATTCAAGCCAATCACCCTTGCCTGCAGGCAGCTGAACCAGAAGTCTCAGGATGTATGTACTTCCCCAAGGGACACAACCTTTATGTGTATGAATAGATGGAGAGCACACCACTGAGTCTCTTCCCCTGCAGGTTGTGGGAAGGAATGCAGCCAGAGGCAGAGGTTCTCCTTAGCCAGGGGAAGGTGGGGGATCGTGCCCACCTCTATCAACCCCGTGGGTTCTCCTGTTGGTCCCCACGCAGCTCCACCTAGCTTGGGTTGCCCCCATGGTGGGGAGTTGTACCCGTCACTGGCTGACCAGCCATCTTTCTGGGCCAAACAGGGAGCTATAAGGTGCAATCACAAAGGTGAAGCAAAGTCCCTGAAAGGATCCATCTCACAGACTCTCCTTTCTTTAGGGGCAGGTACGAGGAGACAGATAGGTATGCTGCTGCCTGGCAACACAGACTGAGAAACACAAATACCATATGATTTCACTAACGTGGAATCTAAAGAATAGAATAAATGAACAAACAAAACAGAAACAGTTTCACAGATACAGAGAACAAACTGATGGTTGCCAGTGGATAGGGTGGTTGGGGAGCTACGTGGGAAAAAGATGAAGAGATTAAGAAATACAAATTGGCAATTACAAAATAGTCACAGGGATGTAAAGTACAGCATAGAGAACAGAGTCAATAATGTTGCAACACTATACACAATAGCCAAGACATGGAAACAACCGAAATGCCCAGCGGTAGATGACTGGATTAAGAAACTGTGGTACATTTATACACTGGAGTATTACGCAGCCATAAAGAAGAAAGAAATCTTACCATTTGCAATAACATGGATGGACCTAGAGAACATTATGTTAAGTGAAATAAGTCAGACAGAGAAAGACAAATACCATATGATCTCACTTATATGTGGAATCTAAAGAAAATAATAAATCAATGAACTAATCAGAAAAAAATAATGTTGCAACAATTAGGTATAGGGCTGGGTGGGTAATAGACTAATTGGGGGATCACTGCATAAATTAAATAAATGTCTAATCACTTATGCTGTACACCTGAAACTAACATAAAATAATATTGAATGTCAACTGTAATCGGAAAAAAAATTTAAAAAAAGAAAAAACCAGGAAAGAATAATAACACAAGAAATAAACTTGAACACTGAGTTAGGCTAAAAGATTTGGGAACCCTTCCCAAAAAATTTAATAAAATTAAAAAAGGGTGAGTTGGGAGACCATTTATAATTGTATCAAGTTTCACTGAGGACACTAATGGGATGATATTTTTAGTCTATAAGCAGAAGGTTGTAGTGAACCCAGCCTGTTTATAAGCTACTAATTACGTCTTTGTTGTGATTCTAGATTAACAGTAAAAATAAGACTTTCACTTCTCTTCCTATCTCCTAAATGCTATGTCTTTATCATCACCTTTACTTTAAGGTTTATGAAAAGAAAACAGACCAAAATATATCTATCAATGGGCAGCATCTTGAACACTGTGATATAAATTATCCTTGAGTTAATAATTTACTAGTTTATAGAGCCAACGGAGATAAAGCAAGATCTCAATATAAGTGAAATAAATTGTGTGCATATTTAAATAATTCATATTTTAATTAAAATTGCCTATGGAACACTGGATATTGCAAAATCATTTTGACCAACACCTACTTTCATCAGCTTAAAAAAGAGTCGCCAGACGTAAGTGTGCAAGGTTTTTGAAGGTCCCCACGCTGTGGAAACGCAGCTCACATGCTTTCACCCTGTGCCCCGTGCTATAATTAGCTTGCAGTGTCAAGAGGAGGAACTGCACACTGAACAGCAGGTACACAGTGGGTTTTGCTGCATGAAGCATAATGAGGATTTCAGATGTAACACACTAATACTTGTTTTATTACTGTAGTCAATTGTCCGTGCATCTCAGGATTCGTGTTGTGTGCATTGGCTAAGTCATGTTTCTTTCATTAGCTGAAGCAATTAAAATACAGTCAGCCTTTTAAAGTACTATCTCTTTATGCTTTCTCCTTGTGTAATTCAGTTTGCAATGATTAAAATAATTTTTCAGTGGCGATGTCACAGCTTAAAGGAAAAAATATACAACACTAATGTAAGAAGCATTTGTAAACATTTTAAGAGGATATTGTTTGTTGTTCCACAACACTGTAGCAGATGGCTATAAAAAGCAGCGCAAACTCAAGAACTAGCAGAGAGACAGACCTCAGGGGACTGGGGTAAACGGATGGAGGGATAAATTTTACTCTTTTGAAAGATAATTTAAACCTACATCAGAAATAGCTTTTGGTCTTTTGGTGTGCATTGTTAAGGACCAAATATGGGCTAGTGTTTATAATTAATGACTCAGTCTTGTTCAACCTTTTAACTATGGATCACTTACCCTGTGCTAAATCTTTTACATACAGCCTCTCGTTCAATCATAGAAACTGTGAGAAACAGAGACACAAAGGGATGAAATAACTTTCCCAAGAGTCTCATTGCTAGTTAGTCATGGAGTTGTGGATCCATGCCACATTCAATTCCCTTTTACCACCTAGTAGAGTGGTTAAGGAGCCAGGCTGCTGAGTTTATGTCTATGCTTCCTTACATATTAGCTATGGGATCTTGAGAAAGTTACTTAAACTTCTGAGCCTCAGTTTATTGTCTATAAAGTAGAGATTGTAATAGAAACGTAGCTCACAGTATTTTGTGAAGATTACATAAGTTAGTATGAGCCACATGCTTAGAAGCACGCCTGGCACATGGCAAGGGCTCACGAAGGATATGCTCCTATTATTACTATTCCTATGTATACTGTCCATCCTGTATTGTCTGCTTTTCTGTTTCAGGATTGTTTCTTTGTTTTGAGCAAGATGTTGTATTATTATAATGCCTATTAGTAAATGAATGTGTGTATAAAACGTCTTAGAGATGATTTTTTCACACTTGTTACATGTCATAAGCAGAATCCAGATTTAATCAACTTTCTGAATATCTTTCCTAATTTGACAAGTGATTGTCCTTTGAATGCACATGGGCAATAATTTCAATAGATATATTTTTTTAAATTATTTTTCATTTCCACGGGCATGATGGGACAATTCAGTCTTTAGCACCTAGATATATGTGATTAGACAAAGGACTTAACGGCTGATGCTTGAGCAACCATTTTAAACCAGGAAGTGGACCAAGTATTGATTATGGCAGAAAAACTAGGTAGAAGGAACCTGAGTTCCCAGCGATTATAGAGGCGCCAGGCAACCTGGGCTGCCTACCTCCAAAAATTGTTTATGTGAGAAAGAAATAAACTTGGATTTTCTTTTGTTTGCATGTGAACCCACTCTTGACTTATTCAACTTCTTTAGCGTTTTGTATTATTTGTATCTGTCTCTCTTGTATGGCACTCACAATATCGCATCATATCTGACTGTAAGAATAGCTGTTGCTATACGAGATGTGAATCCTTAGAAGTGAGAATTGTTGATTAAGCATTCGTCATGGTGCCAGACACTTAGTAGGTTCTGAGTAACTTCTTACTGCATAAAGGCAACCTAAATCACAGTGTGTGGAAGACACCAAAAATACAAGTTCTACTGTCACCAAATCAACAGCATCCTTTTTGTAAAAGCAAAATGGTCTTCTCCATACACAGATTTATCATGCAAAACAGAAAAGGGGCACAGAGTTTTTGTCTGCAGTTGTTGTGCCAATTTCATTGTTGTAATTCAGAATAACTTTGTCATAGTTACGAGAGTAAATTCACTTGTTTCAGGATTGTTTGCTTGGAGACTCCATTAAGCTGAAGAAAACTCTGGTCTGAGAAGATGATCCTCTTTAACAGAAAGACTTAGGAAGAGTGACTGGTGGCCGTGAGGGAGTAGAGGCCCTTGGCACTGTCACGTGACTCTTACATCTGACCCGAGTTATAGGATATGATTATGAGAATTATGAGAGTTAGCCTATGGCCTAGGTTTAACTGCTTGTTGTCTATTTCTACACTTAGTCTAAGTTCTTATCCAGAGTTATTTTCCAGAGTGTTCATCATTTGAAATAAATATATATTACTATGAACCATAGGCTTTAAAGTAGCAGGAACAGGAAATTTTTAAGCTTGACAGCAATGCTTTAGCAGAAGGTAACACTTTGGGGAGTATAGGCCTTGGGGTTTTGCTTGTTTGTTTTAGAAAAAAAAGCAATCAACTGAGGGGAAACCGAGTATCCTGGGCATGAGGGATCTATTGATTTATCCATTCCCTGCTATGATCCCATGACTCTTTGGTAATGCCAAAGATCTGAAATCAATACATAAACTCTGTAAAAAGCATCACTTCTTTATTGAACTCAATTACATTTCCCAACACCATTGACATCATGAAGCTCTTCAGAAGGTTTTGAGTGGGAGAGAAAAAGGGTTTGCCTGAGTTTAAGAGTCTAGTTTGCCTACTTCAGAAGAAAAAAAAAAATAACCTTTTTTGAGATAGAAGCATTACACTGATTTTGCTGTAAATTCTTAAATGGCAATGAAGGATGAGCCACGTAATTTTTCTCAGATTCACACTTGGCCAATGGTGAGAATCCTTTCATACCGCTTCCTCTGAATCAGGGCCACTTTATCCAAAGGGCAGGGAAAAGCAGAATTATTGAATACATAAGAGCAGCTGTAGAAAATGCCCTCACTGGCTTTCTGAGGCCCAAGACCAATTGGAAAACATACGTTCCTCTGATGTCAGAGACATTTAACTCACCCGAAGGTTGAGTGTTTTTCATGACCACGTGTTGGCCAGCTTAAAAGCTAGTTCACTAGTACTACACAGCAGTACAGTTAGAACTAATACAAGCCAGATATTTTATATATTGGGAATAGGAATTTTGTTTGCAGAAAGCAATGCAAATGTTGTTGACACAACTTAATCATGGGGTAAAATTATTAAAACAACAAGGCATGGCTACATCATTATAAGGTGAGTGAGATTCCTTACCAGAATCACTCATCATTTAAGTTATTTTCACAGTTATAAAATATTAGCCATCACTAAGGAAGAGAGGGAGGGAAAACACCTTCAGAGAGATGTCCTAACCCCCTTGATTTTAAGGACCTTCGAACAGAAACTCTCGTTTAGAAAAATCTGAATCCTGAATGATGCAGTTGGCCGTTGGATCCTCAGGGAAGCGGCAGCATGGCTGTTGTTAACATTTGCCTCTGAGAAAGTCTAGGGACTTGGGGGCCATAAATTCCATCTGTGGCTCTGTCCAACCCTGGATTGTTGAGATTGAGCAAGTCCTTTCCTTTCTCTATTCCCTGTCTGGGTCTTCCCCCCGCCCCCTAAAGGAGAGCAAGAGAGAGAAAATAAGGAAGAATGGGTAGAGGAAGAACAATAATATTAATATAGAGGCAAAATTCTCATTTTATACCCCAAGTTTTGTAGTTTTCATCTACATAGGAGATCGGATGCTGAAAGTACTGGAATGCAGGACCACATTCAGCACCTGCACAGAAATACTATATACTAGAGGTGCTCTGTACTAAGATGTGGTGGTGAGAGTCGCAAAAAATAGTAGAATTATGGGTAGAATCAAACTCCTGATGTACAGGAGGAGCCTGTGTCCCATTAAGACACTAGAACACTTTTGGCAACTTTGAACCCAGAAGCATTTGTATAACAACCCAATCAAATGGTAGCAGTCCAACCTGAATCGACAGTTTCAAAATCTGTGACCAATCTGAACTTAACCCCAATTCATAGAAACTCATGAACATTTTGCATTGAAATGGCCAGATACAGTTCCACTGAGATGTTTTTGAGTGACAGTCCACTCAAAATGAGTTTGTACAGGATTTGACCTGAAATTCTAAGGGACATTTGGAATGGATATGAAATAATTCTTCATGAAATCAATTCAAAGAGAAAATTGCCAGAAATTGCATGACTTCTTTTTATGAGACAAAGCCAAAAATGTTTTGACAATTGTTAAAAATAAGACAACAGACCCAAAATGGAGTCACTTATGCTAAGCCACCATGTCACCAAACTGAGACTTAATTATAGTTTTGGTTTCCCCATAAATGGAATCGTAAACCAGTTGATCAGGAATCTCCTGATCAACATTATGTAATCTGCCTGATAGACACCTGCCATCGCCTAGGAAAGTAACTTTGCAATATCCAATCACTTTTTTTCCTAATGTAACTTTCTCATTCCCACTCCCTTCTCCCTTTTGTACAGCTCCTCAGAGCTCCTTTCTAGCCGCTAGATTGGATGCTGCCCAATTCAAATTGATTTTTGCTCAAATAAATTTTGAAAATTTTTAATATACCTCAGTTTATCTTTTAACACAATAAATAATTCTTTACTCAACTGATGACTTATTCTTGCCAGAATGGTCACTATCCTGTTTTTTTTTTTCAACTCAATGTTTAGTCATAAAGTTATTGAATCTTTTGGGTTTTATCCCTATAAGTTGGTAACTAGATCTGAATTGTGTTAATAGATACGGTAAAACCTTGGAACTTGACTCTCGAGGATATGTTCCTATTTGTTTATTCTAAAAAATGCTAATGACTATAACAATTATTACTGGAAGGAAAACAGCTTCAATACTAACACTGGTTGCTACTAATGTACTGAGTTCCCTGTTTTTGAGAAATCTGCTGAGGGATAAACTTTGCATTCTAAGTTGGTTTTCCACAGTTGAGAAGGACCCTTCCTTCCTCTCTTCTCTTTCCTCACTTCAACCTTCCTCCTCCAAAAAAATTCCTTTTGGCAATTTATTTCTTTGAGTTGCTCCTAAGGAAAATGAGAAGATGCTAAGGACAAACTTGCTTTAACTGATATTATATATATAATAATTTTATCTAATGTTCATTTACTCTGGCAATATTAGGAAATCTGAATGTAGTAGTGTGGGGACAGAGCCCCAAAAAGCAGTTTCCAGGCTCTTGGCCTCACATAGAAAGGTGCTGGCTCAGGTAGTAAATGGCCATCGACTGATCAAATGGCCATCAGCTGTGGCTAGTTGGCCGTCAGCTGTAACCAGTGAGCCATTAGCCATGAATATAACTGCCGTGGCTAGGCTAGGAGAAGAGGCTAGCAGAGAAAAAAAGAGAAGAAAGGGGGGAGCTAGCAAGAAAATGGTGGCTGAGTCTGCAAGCGGCACAGTGAGGGTTGAGAATTGTGTTGCTCCTGGTTCCTGTGTCTCCAACCCAGCCGCCAGTGAGAGTATAGTGGTGTGACTCCCCTACCTATGACTCCGTGGGTGTTCCTTTTTGGCCTCACCATGTCCTGCGTTCTTGTGTGGGGAGCGGGAGCAGAGACCCCACCGGACGCCCCGCATGACAGGTAGGCAGGGGTCTGAGCTGGCCCCCATGATTCCAGCTCTCTGGTGTACAAGCCTGAATAATCCTTTCATTCTCCTTAAGTATGGGCAAAACAAAACCAGTGAATATGATGGGACATCATATCCATGGTGGAATAACTAATCAGATGGCTGTGAGTTAATACAAAAGGCAACTATCCTGGGTTGGCCTGACCTAACCAGAGGATGCTTTAAAAGAATGTCAGAGGGACATTCTCCCACTGGCCTGGAAGAAAGAAAACTGCCATGTTGTAACAGGAGGGTGGTCTCTAGAGACTAAGAACTGTCTCCAGCCAACAGTTTGCAAGGAGAAAGGGACCTCAGTCACATAACTATACAGAAATGAATCTTCCAACAATCAGTGAGCTTGCAAGGGCATTACAAGTCTCAGCAAATACCTTGATTGCAGCTTGGTGACCATCTGAACAGCAGGCCAATGTAATTTGTATCTAGACTCCTAACCCACAGAAACTGTGAGATAATAAATTTGTATTCTAAGCCACTAAGTTTTTGGTAATTTGTTATGCAGCAACAGAAGACTAATAGGCTGACAAACACATGTAAAAGTCAATCAGTCGACAGAATCTGTTAGCTGATCTCACGATAAATGACACTACATTGCTGGAAGCGCAAGCAAAAATTCGATACAATATTCAGTACTGTCTTCTTTTCTTTCTACAATTACAACATTTGGCATAAGTATCTAGAGAAAAATGCTTTCATTTTTTCCCTGTTATCCTCTTCCTGGAACCACATACTCAACTTCAGAAAGTAAATCATGGGATGATTCTTTGCTAATAAGGTAGTTAAAGTCAATATTCTATGAAAAGAATATATGCAACTAACCATTTTGATTAGCTGAAGAAATTTCTCTTTTATACGTACAGTATCTCCTCAAATATAATCAGAATTTGCTCAATTAAAAAAACATGTGTTCACGAATAGAGAAGCACATCGGATCCAGTTATATGCATAGATTATATCAACATTCTCATCATTGATGTATTTATTTGTTTTTCATTTTGTAAAAATAGCAATAGTAGTAACAGTAGCAGCAGCATTCTTTATGGGAAATTTGCTTAGCTGTTTTCTCTCTACTGAGACTCCAAGAGGAAAAAGACTTAAGCTGAATGAGGAGGTAGCATCCTGGATGTTAGGAAAACTAGGTTCTATGACCTATTTTGACATTCATTAGTTCATGATTTTAAACATATAATTTTCTTTTTCTAGGTCTATGTTTCCTCATATATAAAAAGAAAGAGTTCAATGAGCTCACCATAGTTCATGGTATTTAAGACCTTAGGGAATCCCAAATGAACACACTGTGAAAACAAAGATCGTGCATGGAGAGGTGCAGGTGGGAAACCGAGCAGGCAGGCTCTACTAGGTCTCCACATCCACTCCCACACAGATTAGTTATTCTCTGCGTCACACACATGGGCTCTATGGAGGATTTCATATCAACAAAATTCGTCATAGTTTTAAAACAAAAATGTTGAAAGAACTTGGACTAGATAGTCTGCAAGGTCTTTCCCAGCAAAGACCTTACGAGTCTCTGAGAAGAAATAACCAAGAGAATGAGTATATGGTCGTCCTTCCTTCTGATCATCACTCTGGGTCTCAGATTCTGCTGAACTAGGGATACATTTTTCCTAAGGAAGACTGAACGTCCCATTATCCACCTGGCACTTCAGCTTTCCTTGTTGTGCAGATGCTCTCCTTTATTTTTCCTTGTGGTAGTACATTCCATAGACAACCCATACTCAGAGCAACCAAGATGCTCCACTATAGTACTTATTTCACTTAAGTTTAGCTGTATCAGTAAAACCAATTCATTGGGTGTGATAAAAATGTACTATATTGTAAAGCTGCTTATATAAAGAAATATAAAAATAAAAAAATTTTCTGTCCTTCTGCCCTATTCTTGGCTCTGGTCCCTAAATTTATGTTTGATGCTGGGCTAAGACCAGTCCCACCAACAATCAGAGTAATTCCTTAGTACTCTAGGAAGTTGCATAGACTATTGAAGGGGGTGGGAACTTCTGGATATGGGGAGAGTGGAAGAAAGACTTCAAGAAATGTGTAGTTTTTAGCCATTAGTTATGTCAACCATTAGGGAGTAAATAAAGATGATAATTTTGTGTTATTCTTGCCATACCTCAACTCCACTCCTATCCTGATGTAATACTGATACTACCAAGGCAAATATTTTCGGTCCCTTCTGCTGAATAGTAGCACAATCTTATGTTTACAAATATCACTGATCAATTTTAACAGAAACCACATTATTATAATGATAATGACTGCTTTTGCCAATACTTGTTGAACTGCTGTGTGCCAGAAACCATTTAATACGTCACTATTATCACTTCATTTAATCGCTACAACCCCCTGTGGGGTAGGTATTATTTTCTCCAGTTTACAAATGAGAAAACTGAGGATCAAGGGGAATTCTTTCACTTGCTCAAGTTCCATAGCTAATAAGTGACAAGCCCATATCTGTCTGACTCCTAGCACTTAACCACAAGCTATTAGAATCTGATCTGCTGGGAGCAAAAGCCAAGACATTTATTTTGGGACACCCTCATCCTCAGCACAATACCTTGCACAACAAATGGCATTCAAAAATATTTGTTATTGAAAGAACTATCCTTATTACTCTTGGAACTGAATTGAAACTGAACCTATTGGCAGGTATGCAAATATTAATACATTGCTCAGTGGAGCTGAACTTTACTTGCTACTATGATGACAGAGCAAAACAGATAGAAAAGCTGGATTTTAATTGATATGATCTCTTTTCTAAATGATTTATGGACATGGGACCACTCTCTTCTCTATATGGAAATTCCTAATTCTCTAGAATGCACAAGTACCTAAAAACTACCAAAGCAATAGATCTAAAAAAAAATAGATATAGCTTAACCCAGATGAATTTTAATTTATATAATCTCTCCTCTAAATGAATTTGTTGTTATGGGACCATGGTCTCCTCTATATGGAAACTTCTAATCCTCTAGAATACAACAATATTTAAAGAAGGAAATTAAAGGCATGAATCTAAAATAATGACTGATACAGCCTGGGTTAGTTTGGGATTCATGCTAAAAAAAACATCTAGCTCATTAGCAATAGCAGCTTGATCTATTCTCTCAACTTAGTAAGTGTTACATATGGTATTGGCTGTATTTTCCAAACCCTGAATTGGGGTACATGACATAGAATTGCTAGGGAATATCCAGAACATATGGTCGTCATCATATTAGGGCCACTGAAGATACTTTGGAGTTACTATTCCTACAGCACATATGTGTTTCAGAGAATTACCTCTTTTTTTCCCCAAGATGTAGCCCGAATCTACCAGAAGCCTTTGAGAACTAAAGTTAATTATATATCCAGGTAGGTGGGCCAGCAAGAAAGCTCAGAAAACAGCTTGATAATATAAGAAATCAACCCTTCAACCATTTTTAGTTTAGAGAAGCCACATCAAACCTTAATGAGAAACCACATGTAGTGGTAAATTCTGGCATTTAATTTTATGATTATTTACAGCCATTCTGGTGCATAGCATATGGCATAAAGTTGCCTTTTTTAAAGTACCACAAAAAATAAGCTAGAATGGATTAAATACATAGCAATCTAATTTTACTCCTCTTGATAAAGAGATGAGAGACGTATTTAATTAAACAAAAAACAAAAAGATAAAATGGTATGAATTATGGGTAATAATTCATGCTTTTGGAACTGCTTGGCATTATGCCTTAGGAAAAAAAAACTGGTAACAAATATTAAGGAAGTAACAGAAGTTCCAAAGTAATTTATTCTTAGGTGAACGTCCTATAGCCTGCTAAAAAGCTTCATTCTTTTAATTCTGTACTCATTCATCATTCTAATAAAATGCTATGAAATACATTATAAAACCTTTCACCTATTTGGTTTTTAAATTATTTTCTGACGTCTCATAGGAGACTTTGGCAATAGCGGCAACATTAAGCTTCATTTTTTTTCTCCCCAAGAATAATGTCTTTGCTCATCCATATCCTTGTGCATAAACCTAACAAATCTGAGTAAATTTACCTCCTAAATCAACTATTATGGTATGTTTCATTAAATACGAAGATGTATAATCAGATGGCACTTGGTGTAGTTAAAAAAAAAAAAAAAGCAGAAGAGTTTCAGGTAAAAGATGGCCGACCAGGGATTAACCTCCTTTTCCATCCAAAAACCTACCCAAAATGAGTCTATCAGTAAAAAGGAATACAACCATATGAACAGAGAGAATGGGAGAAGAGGGCAGTTCCTTGCACTTCTGGAACTGCAAAGCCCATTGAAGGATAAAACAGTGACATAGTCCACAGTCCAGAACCTACCATAGGGAGACTGTAGTGCAAAACACTGAAATGTAGTACAGAACTACAGCGTCTCTGGGACAGAAGGCTATGGACAAAATGAGAAAGGGCTGAAAATAGGGAAGTTGGTCGAAGGATGGTAGAATTGAAGAACAATTCCAGTCCATCCCTTTCCACCTTGGTCCCCAGATACGAAGACTGGCAGGTTAAAAGTAGTCTACTCTACTCTCAGAAAAAAATTAATACATAACTAGAAACTAAGTGGATGGTTCTTACAGGGAAAAAAAAATGTATTGAAGCCAGCTATGGCTTTCTGGATGTTGGCATCTGAGAGTTTATACAAAGACTCACCCCTGTTTGGTTACTGGCTATGAATTTAAGGCAGTGGGGAAAAAAAATAACACAGAATTTGATTTTTAAAATACAAGATATTGGGGCAGCCAGATGGCTCAGTTGGTTAGAGCATGAGCTCTTAACAATAGCGTTGCCGGTTAGATTCCCACATTGGATGGTGGGCTGCTCCCTCCACAACTAGATTGAAGGATAACCACTTGGAGCTGATGGGCCCTGGAAAAACACACTGTTTCCCAATATTCCCCAATAAAAATTTTACAAATAAAATAAAAGATAAGATATTCATCTATTATCATTTGAAAACAATGTCCAAACCTTTGGAAACATTTAGAGCCCACCATGCCTATGTCCAAATACTTAATGTGGCACAGAGTGAGAGATGCAAGCCAGGCTCTAGCTGAGTCACCATTTTTCTGAGGTGGTCTGTTTATTTGAAATGCTCATTTGGAAACACCTCTTCTCTTAACCACTTGTAGTGAACTGAAAATAGGGCTTGAAAGGAACCTAGTTAAAACTGAAGTCCAGAGCACAGGGCAGCTGTATATACATACAAGTGATGTTACCTTTCGAAGTTACACAGCTAGATGAAAACAGATAGCTTCCTGTGCTATCTGCTTAGATATCCAGTTAATAAGAGCTTAGGAAATCCAAGTAGATTGTCAAGGTCGGCTATTTTTATTGGGGCTTCACGAAGTTATTTAAGGTAAAACACCTCACTTGTAGCTATATCCATTCTTCTGCCCTTCCTATCTTTATCCCATAACTGCCTTTGCAAAAGTTTTAACTCAAAATCACATAACACTGAAATAAAGAATGTCTACACTTGGTGGGTAAAGGAAACTAACTCTCAAACACTTGAGAACCTAAAATTTACCTCCTAAGAAAATTTGTAGTCGATTTGCTCCAGAATTTTCAAACCTACGGTTCTCATCCTCGCTCTACATTGGAATCATCAATGCGTAAGTTTCACTTCAGATGAACTACATCAGAATCTCTAAGTAAAGGCCACGAGTCTTGTCTTAAATGCTCTCCACGTATTTCTAATGTGCATCCAGGATTCAGAACGATTGAAGTACCTGTTAAGAGATGATTGCAGATTATTTAAAAGAGGTACTACAAACACTGATGTAGGGTATGAGTGCAAACAGGCATTTCAGGAGCATATAACTCTTCAAGAGAGCCACTTAAGAAAACTTAAAAGAAAATATTCCCAGTCGTTAAAGACTCAAGATTTAAAATCAACCAGTTTCAGTCTCAGAAGGCCAATGGAAAAAGAAATGGAGGCTAAGTAACCACACAACCTCAATTTGCCTCTAGCAGAAAACCCATTTTCCCTCTCAACTAACACACTTCAAATTGACTTAAGTCCACTCGCCGGACAGAGGATGGAGTGGCCATCTGACACTGGTATAGCCATTCAAGGCATTTCCTTTACTGGCCATAATAATTGTTCAAGGATCATATCAGAGGATCATATAAGAGGAAGTAACACACAATTTTGCTATAACTCTTAAACTAAGGAAGGTGCTCTTTCTCATGAGACTTCAATATGAAAAGATATGGGTTAGATTTGGTAAAGCCAATATTTCTAATGTAAGAGAAAAACCTATCTGAGAATAAATCCAATAGAGAAGAGTAGCTGAGAGACTTTGAAAGAGAATCCAGGACCCAATTATATACTGTGGGTTTCTCTATTGAGCTGAGCCTGAAGTTAAATCTACAACTGAATTTTAAGTTTTGAAGACCAACAAATTCCCTTTTCAATATGTTTAGTAAAGGTCTGGTGATACAAAGAATCCTACCTAATGAAACACACTCCCACCTATATTACAGACACTTTCTTTCTCTCCCTTATACTATTTCCATTCCCAGCACAAACATAGGAAATCATTTACGTTGAGTCCAATATTCACATTCATAGACGAATCACGAACCAACCCATTCACTCGCCAGTCTTAAAAGCCCTTTAGTCCTATCTAGTCCCATGACAGGCAGGCCCAGGAAGGTTACCCTACATTAAATTACCCTACCCTACATTTTTTTGTTACCCTGCACAAAAAAATAAAGCTTGATTAGAAGAGAATCAGGCTGAGATTGTGTTATCAGTTGTTCCTATCAGCAAAGATATTAACACATAGTTTCACCAAAAGAATACGTACAAAGACTTATAATAGTAAAACTACTGGAGATATCATAATAAAACTAGTGAAACTTAAAGACAAGAAGAAAATCTTCAAAGAAGCCAGAGAAAATACATATCACCTTCAAAGAAACCCTAATAAGATTTACAGCTGATTTCTCAACAATAATAATGAAAATAAATGCCAGAAAAAAAATGAAATATCTTCAAAACGATGTAATAAATTGCAACTATCAATGTACTGGGGGGGGGAATATATATATATATATATATATATATATATATATATATATATATATATATATAAATCTGGCAGTTTAAAAATCTTTCTTATCATAACACCAAAGAGGAAAACCATGAAAGAAAGAGAAATTGATCTGACTATATAAAAAGTAAAAATGTATAAACATTTATACAAAATGCATATTATAAAAATAGAAGATGTTTTCAAACTGAGAAAAAATATCTTCAGTATATAAAGTCATTTATCCTTAACAGTCTTTACAAATCAGTAAGAAAAAATGTAAGTACCCTAAGATTAAAGTGAGCAAAGAATATATACAAAATTCAAAAATACAAAAATATGCCTGTTTGATCATCATGAAAATAGTTAACTTCATTAATGAAAATAAAAATTAAATAAAAATGTTACAGAAAGTTTCAGCTATGAAATGGTCAATATTTAAAATAAATTTATTATTAATTTATTTTAAAAAGAACACTGATATTTACTTCTGGAGAGCAATTATGCAGCATATATGAAAAAAATATGTTAAAACATGACCTTAGGCCCATTAGTTTCACTTCTAGGAACAAATCGTTAGTCAATAAACAAAAAGGTAAATGAAGCTTTAGCTATAAAGAATCTATAGCCTCTTCTTTTACATGAGTACAAATTTAGAAACAACCTAAATCTTCAACTGCAGGAGAGTATATTTTAAAGTAGTAAAATGTATTCTAATTATAATATTTTCTAATAAAAAACAAGCATAGTATTATTCCATTTTTCTAGAAGATTTTTGTAGGACATATATGTCAAATTTTGTAGAACAGCACAAATTATAAATATGCTAAATTGGACTCAATTTATTGCCTCTCTAGATTTGCTCAACCCCATTGGCCTCTCAAGTTCAATAAAGAGTCCCAGCTGGACAATAATTTAACCAACCTGAATGAGTTCATTGGTGAAGGCTTTGGATATACAAAGATGGGGGACATATTTAGAATAGGAAATCTGTTTGATGACTCTTAAATCACAACCCACAAGTTCTTTTTACATATCTGGGAAGCCCTACAGTATGAAGCTGGATGTTCAGAAAGGAAGAGGTGAGTCCAATATGTCCTTGTCTTACATCTTACATTTCCTTTCTATTGGGAACTTTGGTAAAAAGAACAGAAAAGCACATAGACTTGGAATGATTAAGAGATTATCCAGGAATTCAGTATTATTGCCAATTCATGCAAAGAATCCTTGAGAAGAGTTTCAAAATATCATCTGTGTTTATGCCCTAAACAGACAGAATCTGTTGTTACAGTCATCACCTGAGATGCTCTCTTCAGATGCTCTTTTCACCTTGAAAGAAAATCCATTTGAGTTTTTCATTTCTTAAATACATTCCCTTGCCATCTCTCTCCAAATCTAGGTGGTCTTACATTTTGATAAGAGTAATAATGAATAGTGAGAATAAGACCACAATGAATAAAATTAAAGATTCTTTAATAATACGTCTCAGAATACAGGGAAATTTACTCAAATTCTGACCATGCAAATGTTGGCTTTAGCAACCTTTTTAAAAAATTCAGTTAACTCAACATTTTGATGCAGATTATCAAAGTCAAATATCATTATCTTTTTTGAAAATTTCTGTTGCCATGACACGGGTTCCCTTTCTGTGATCTCAGCACTGGAATTAAAATAATAATAATAAATTAAATTAAGAACCTCATATATAGTTTTTACAAAGTGTGGCTGAAATTAGTAATATGGGATTATTAAACTGGAAAGCATTTTTAGAATCTTTTTTTTTTTTTTAAGGGGAACAGGACTTTATTGGGGAACAGTGTGTACTTCCAGGACTTTTCCAAGTTAAGTTGTTGTCCTTTCAATCTTAGTTTTGGAGGGTACAGCTCAGCTTCAGATCCAGTTGCCGTTGTTAGTTGCAGGGGGCGTAGCCCACCATCCCTTGGTGGGAACCTGCAATCTTGTGGTTGAGAGGACGCACTCCAATCAACTGAGCCATCTGGCCACCCGGGAGCTGAGCGGCAGCTCATTGACTTCATTCTAGTTGCAGAGGGCGCAACTCCCTGGCCCATGTGGGAATCGAACCGGCAGCCCCGTTGCCCAGAGCTCGCACTCGAACCAACTGAGCCACTCGTCACCCCCATTTTTAGAATCTTAAAGTTGGTGAGATGCCTAAAATATATGAGCCACAAGTTTGTATACTGTCCAGTACTGAACAATTTTCAATCATAAGAGAAATCACGTAGCTTTAAAGAAGGTAAATAAAAATCTGCCTTGTACAATGCCTTGTACAAATGACATTAAAAATAATTTTTTTAATCTGTTAGTCTTATCTCAACATTAGGTAAGTAGATTAGATAGATAGCAGATAAGTAGATTAGATAGTAGATATATTTGTTCATTACTGTATTTCCTCAAGAGTCTGAATAGGGAGAAGGGGGTCCAGATGGTGGTGAAGGAAGATCCTGAGCTCATGTGCTCCCACAGAGGCACCAAAGCTACAACTACTACTTATAGAACCATTGCTGAGAATGGCATCAGACTGGCTGAACAGATTTTCAAATACTACGGATGTAAAGAAAGGGCCACATGAGGATTGGTAGAAAGGGCAGAGATATGGTCGAATCAGAACCTATACCCCTGGTGCAGTGACCCACAGCGGGAGGAATATCGCAACCACAGAGGTTCCTCCTGGGAAACGAGGGGTCCAAGCCCCACATTAGGCTCCCCAGTCTGGGGGACCTGCACCAAAAAGAGGAGCTCCCATAATATCTGGCTTTGAAAACCCATGGGGCTCATGTCCAGGAGAGCCAAAGGGCTATAGGAAACCGAGACTCCACTTTTAAAGGGCCTGCACAAAAACTCACTCGTTCCAAGTCTCAGAGCAGAGGCAGCAATTTAAAAAGCACATGTGTCATGCTAAAGGAGATACACTGACAAATTTTAGGGCAAGTGATGAAGGGACAAGAGTCTGCTGGAAATTCCTCCAGTGACAGAAGCACCAGCTTTTCGTCTCTCCATTAACCTTGCTAACACTGTTTGCCGTGCCCATCATTCCCCTGAGATTCCACCCCACCCAACTTACCCACCCCACCAAACACCTCTCCAAAGCAGCTCTCATCCTGCCATACCAGTGAGCAGCCTCGGCTGGCACTGGTGCCCCTACTAAGTGCTCCAGATCCTGGAAGGGCAGCCCCCCACATCAGCATGCCCACAGCCATCAAGGCCAGGTCTGGCAGACAGCTGTGTTGGGGACCAGCTGCACACATCATCACTCCAACAGCTGTTATGGTCAGGCCTCACAACTGGGCTGGAAGCCAGACACACCCACCAGTGCTTCCACAGCAGTTGCAGCCAGGCCTTGCAGCCAGTCTGCCTAGGAAGCAACCTTATCCACTAGTACACCCTCAGCAATTGCAGGCCAACCACAATAGGAGGGTGCACTCAAAGCACAAAGGGAACACCTCTGAAGCACCTGGCTCAGACGACGGGGGTGATTGCACCACTGGGCCACTTAGGACAGAAGGTCACTCTTTCAAGACTGGGAGACATAGCTGATCCACCTAATACACTGAATCAATCAGAGAATTAGGCAAAACAAGGAGACAAAGGCATATGTTCCAAACAAAATAGCAAAGTAATACTCCAGACAAAAAGCTAAACTAAATGAAGATAATCAGTCTAATAAAAAATACTTTATTTAAGATAAAGAATTTTAAATAATGGCTACAAAGATGCTCACCAAACTAGGGAGAAGAACAAATGAACACAGTGAGAACGTCAACAAAGAGATAGGAAATATGAAAAAGAAACAATCAGAACTGAAGAATACAATAACTGAAATAAAATATACACTAGAGGGAATCAACAGCCAATCAGATAATGTAGAAGAACAGATCAGTGACCTGGAAGACAGGGTAGTGAAAATCAGCCAATTGGAACAGCAAAAATAAAAAAAAAATAAAAGAACTTTTAAAAATGATAATAGTTTAAAGGACCTCTGGGACAACATCAAGCATACAAACATTTGCATCATAAGGGTCCCAGAAAGTGAAGAGAGAGGAAGGGACAGAAAATGCATTTGAAGAAATAATGGCTGAAAACTTCAACTACAAAAAAAGAAAATTACAGACCAAGATCTCTGATGAACATAAATGCAAAAATTCTCAACAAAATACTAGCAAAGCAAATTCAACAATACATTAAAATAATCATACACTGTGATCAAGTGGGATTTATTCCACGGATGTAAGAATGGTTCAATATCCACAAATCAATCAATGTGATACATCACATTAACAAACAACAAAAAAAAAACGTATAATCATCTCAACAGATGATGACAAAAAAAAGCACTTAACAAAACTCAGCATCCACTTATGATAAAAAATCAACAAAGTGGGCATATCGGGAACATACCTCAACATAATAAAGGCCATATAAGGCAAATATGCAACTAACACCATATTCAATGGGGAAAACCTGAAAGCTTTTCCTCTACAATCAGAAAGAAGACAAGAATACCCATTCACCATCACTTTTATTCAACATAGTATTGGAAATATTAACCATAGCGATCAGACAGGAAAAAGAAATCAAAGGCATCCAAAAATAATATTATACCTAGAAATAAATTTAACCAAGGACATGAAAGACCTATACTCTGAAAAGTCTAAGACATTAATTAAAAAACAAAAAGAAAATGATACAAATCAGTGGAAGGACATACCACACTCACAGATGGAAATAATTAACATCATTAAAATGTCCATACTACCCAAAGCAATGTATACATTCAACATATGCCTTCTGATATTCCCTCGTATTTTTCACAGAACTAGAACAAATAATTCTAAAATTAGTATGGAACCACAAAAGACCCTGAATAGACAAAGAAATCTTGAGAAAGAAGAACAAGGTTGGAGGTATCATGCTCCCTGATTTCAAACTATATTACAAAACCATAGTAATCAACAGTATGGTACTGGCCCAAAAAGACAGATACATAGACCAATGGGACAGAATTGATAGCCCAGAAATAAACCTACAGTTATATGGTCAATTAATCTACAACAAAAGGAGGAAGACTATACAATGGAAAAAAGACAGTCTCTTCAATAAATGGTGTTAGGAAAACTGGACAACTACATGCAACAACAACAACAAAAAGTAATAATTATGGAACTGGTCCACTTTCTTACATCACATACAAAACTAAATTCAAATGGACAAAGAGTTAAATGAAAGATCTGAAATCGTAAAATTCCTAGAAGAAATATAGGCAGTAAACACTTTGACATGGGTCTTACCTATACGTATAATATGTAATTTTGGATATGTCTCCTTGGGCAAAGGTAACAAAAGCAAACATAAATAAATGGGTCTACAACAAACTAAAAAGCTTGTGCACAGCAAAGGAAACCATCAACAAAACCAAAAAGCAATCTACCACATGGAAGAAGATATGTGCTATATCTGATAACAGACTAATATCCAAAATATATAAAGAACTCATACAACTCAAAGAAAAAAAAACCTGATTTAAAACTCGGCAGAGGATCTACATAGACATTTTTCCAAAGAAGACATACCAATGGCCAACAGACACATGAAAACATGTTCAACATCACTAATCATCATGGAAATTAAATCAAAACCACAATGAGATATCATCTTACAACTGTCAGAATGGCTATTATCAAAAAGACAACAAATATTAGCAAGTGTTGGCAAAGAGATAAAGAAAAGGGAATCTTTGTGCAACCCCTATTGGTGGGATTATAAATTGGTGCAGCCACTGTAGAAAACATTATGGAGGTTCCTCAGAAAATTGAAAATAGAACTTGACCCAGCAATTCCACAACTCCATTTCTGGATATTTACACCCCCAAAAATGAAAACACTAATTCAAAAAGACATATGTATCCTTATGTCCACTGTTGCATTATTTATCATACAATAGCCAAGACATGAAAGCTACCTAAGTGTCCATTGTTAGATAAATGGATACAGAAGATGTGACATAGATAGGTAGATAGATATTAATAGATGGATGGAGAGAGAGAGAAAGAGAGCCAGAAAAAAGAATGAAATCTTGCCATCAGCAACAGTATGGATGGTGCTAGAGGTATTATGCTAAGAGAAATAAATCCAACAGAGACAAATACCATATAATTTCACTTATATGTGGAATATAAAATAAACAAACAAAACAAAGCAGAAACAGACTTACAGAGAACAAACTGATGATTGCCAGAGGAGATGGGGTATGGGGGTGAGCAATAGAGGTACAGGCAATTAAGAGGTACAAACTTTCAGGTATAAAACATGTAAGTCATGGGGATGTAATGTACAGCATAGAGAATACAGTCAATAATATTGTAATAACTTTGTACAGTAACAGAGGTTACTAGACTTATCATGGTGATCACGTCATCAAATATGTAAATGTTGAATCACTATGTTATATACCTGAAACTAATATAATATTGTATGTGAACTATACTTTCGTTCTTAAAAAGAGTCTAGAATAGTATCTCTACTGTAGTTATTTTAGTCTACAACTTTGCATTAAAAATTACCTTAGCTGCTAGCTTTGCGTCTAGGTTTTCTTTCTAGTAAATTCTTGCCTCATGCACATGATGAACCCAGAAGCTGCTATGTTAGCGACTTGATCTTCTCCAGGAGTGGGAGCATAACTCAAATAACCGAGGAAATCTCTTCCCTGGAATGTTAGGATATGGAAGGAAACAGTTTGTAGGTACAGCCTGCCTGCGTGGTTGACTGTTTAGGATGGGAACCAGGGAGCTGTCAGCAGCCATGAGAAGAAAATGCAGTGCTCAACAGGAAGATGAAGTAACAGAGAGAGAAAAGCAGAAATGGGGCAACAGAAAGAACCTAAGGGCGTTTTCGTCCCTCACGGAGCCCAGCTGTACCCTTACCATTCTTACAGTTATATCTTATTAATAAAGTAGCTCTTTGACTCAAGATACTTCAAGTTAAATTTCTATCACTAGTACCTAAAATACTTCTGACTGATTCATTATTTTTTCCCCTATAAACCCTCTCACCCAGTCCTTTTCAGCTTTTCAGTATTGCCAGCTCAAATTGTATCTCCCTGGAGACAGTCAATTTACATTTTGTTAAAAAGCAAACAAAAAATACAGATCAGATGTCATAATGATGAATCTCAAGTGTATGTTCAGAGTATTTCATTAAATTGTTATTTTGTAGCATTAGGTATTGCTAAAACAAAGACCTCAGTGGAGAGTTAAAAATGTTCTCACACACCATGTAACACCACAACAATGATCTTCTTAAACATGCTCTAAACTGAGTTAATTGCTTTTCTTATAAAATTCACTATTTAATTTTCAATAGGTGAGTTTTTATTTTCTTTCCAACAACAATACCTAATGCTTCTCTAGTACTTAAAACTTTACAATGCCTTTCACATATATCACGTTTGACACTCTCAACAGCCATGTGAAAGGTAGAGTGGGTGTTGTTTGCATTTTTGTACTACTCATAGTAGGCTCATTGCTGCGGTGCACAACCCCCAAAGCTTAGTGACTCAAATCAATCAAAGTTTACTTTTTGCTGATGCTGAAATCAAAGCCAAGCAGCTCTCAGGAATGCCCTTGTGATGTCACCATCATCAACACCAACACAGCAAGAGGGAAGAACATGGGAAGGTACACCAGATCCCACACCTCTTCAGAAGTGACACACATCGATTTCACTCACATTCCATTGGCCAGCACTAGTCATGTGACCTTGGCTAAGATGCCAAGGAAGGGGAAACGCAGCCCTTGGTTGAGCAAAAGCTTCCCCAAAGCAAGTCCACACTGTGAAAGAAGGCATGGATTTTAGTGGCCAACCCTTGAGTAGCTTCATGGGTGAAAACATTGATACCACGTAAAGCAGGAAATGCAGCAGAGTCGCTACTCCAATTTAGCTCTTCTGACTTTTAGGTGGTGGTTCCCCCTCAGTGCTCAAGCTAAAAGCAGTCACAATGACATGCACTTTAGGTTGACACTGAGTTATTCATACATCTTTCCTTCTGTCATCCCATTCATGTAGATTTTCTTTAGAGACACTTTTAAAAGAATCGTTTAGCATTTGTTTTTTTCTGACCTCATTCCTTTCCCACTCTTGGCTTGCCCCCCCCCACTAGAGGGACCATTAACCATGCTCCCTCTATTTTTGCATTTATTAGTATTTATCTATATTGAAATATACTTAACGAAGGTCGGTATCCCCTAGTGGAACACAAGCACCTTAAAAACAATCTTACTCTTTTATGTGTCTGGTACACAAATGGTGAATAATAAATGTTTTATGACTGAGAAAAGACTTTTGACACATCTGAGCTTATTAAACAACTGACCTCTCTCTTACAGATTAAACCTCATTTTCCTCCACTAATAAGGAAGATGAAAAACAGGAGCCAGAGTTGCACATATAAAAACGTAAGCTTGTAGTCTTCTATATTTAACACATTCTATTATCATTCTTGTTCAGTAGCATCAGCAGTAGCCCCCGTTTTATGTTTGTTTAATCTTATTCAGCAGCCTCAAGAATCAGGGCTGCTGCATTAGCTCTGCGTTGATGCTTGGATGAGCCTTAAATCGTCATGTTTTTTGACATCGTGCTGAGACAAACTCTTAGATTCAGGAAAACTGCATACTCTGTAGAATAAGGCTGAAGCAATTAATCAAATATTTAATTATATCGTAGGAGAACACAGTTATCAAGCTTTTAACTAACAATGGAAGAGTCCCCAGTGACCCTGGCAACAGAAGACACCAAGACACAAAAGGCTGTTTAAACCTCAATTCTTCAAGTCTCAATAGAAATATGTGGAAGCGTCTGAAATGGATCAGTACCAAAAGGCTGAGAACGTGGCAGGCAAGCCTTTTAAAGCAGTCCCTTCCCTAGTAGGTTCCTAATCAGAGGTCCAGAGGTTCCTAATCACTGGTCCAGATTGATCTGCAATTTTTACTGCCTTGCATACTCTAAAACCGAGCTCCTCGGTCCCTTTACCCCTTTGTCTCCTTTCTCACCCCTGGAGTCCATGGTCAAAAATCTAGACAGCACAATCATGACATTTTGAAACACAATGTCTTGAAGGCCATGCAACACCAAAATAAACCATCTTATACTGGGCTGACTGTAAACAAATTCAGAATCCACAGGATGATGCAAAACATTTCTTTTCTGTTCTTATTATGTCCATCTCACATGGATATCCAGAAGTCTCCTCTTCTTGGTGTCTTTCCTGTCTTTTCAACCTCTCAGCTTTAAACCCAAAGTCCTGCTTCATCTTGCTACTCTCCTGTCCAAGGACAGAGCGGGGGGTTTCCTGTTCTGCCCCTGGTAAGGTAAGGCTGGGCGTGTATATTCTATACATTGGAATGTACGGTGATCCAATAAGGTAATCCAATTCTCCTCTCACTAATATTGAGAGCACGCCAGGGCATAACTTTGATTTCTTAATGCTTAAAAAACCCCTTTCACACCAGGATGAGAATGGGGAGAAATCAAGGTGATAAAGGGACAGAAAACCCCATCCTGCCACAAAAATTTGCCTACCCCACTATAATCTGGGATGACAAACAATTTGTCTATATTATATAATTCTCTATTTCACATACAGCTCATACCCACTTTTCCAGATCAGGAAGAATTATTTCTGCCTCCCAATAAATATGTCAAGAGTTGTCTACCAGTGACAGAGTTAAGATTTAAAGTTAAGACTTAATTCAGAAGAGGTCTGAAAACTGGAAAGTTTGATAGAATAAATTATTGTTTCAACTTTTCACTCCTTCTCTTCCCTATAAAAACATTATCTATCCACACCCTTTGCCATGTGATTCTGCAGTGCGACCAAGTAGAATACACAAAATACACAACTCTACTTTCAACTTAATCACGTGACTTGCTTTAATCAATGGAATATGGGTGGAAGAGACATTTTGCCAGTTCTAAACAGAGAGTTTAAGAGGCATTGCTTGTGGCTTTAATCTTAAGCCCCTACTATGAGAACGACATATTCCATACAGCGGCTCTTCCTTTGGGTTGGATCTGGGAATAAGAAGATACATGGATCTGAGTCAAACTGAAACAAGTCAAAAATAGCCAAACCCAGCAGAACCACAGACGACCTGCAGCCGTCATGTAGCATGAACAATAAGTCGATATCCTGTAGTCAGTCACTGCAATTTTCACCTAGTTTGTTACTACAAAGTTAACGAACACACATGATGTTTAAAAATGTCACAATATATTCTCAGCTTACCTTTCCAGGTTCACCTGTCACTCCTTTTCCCCTCCGCAAAGCACATTTCAGCCAAATGAGTTAGTCCTTAAATGTACCCTGTACCTGTCCATCTCATGGCTTTGCTCATGAAGATCCCCCAGAATATACATGTTCTAGTAGAAAGAGCACAGGCTTTAGAGTCAACTAAATCAGGGTATGAAATGAAGACCATCACTCGAATAGCCATATGCTCGCTGAGCCCCAATATCTCTCTTTATGAATTTGGGTAGGTGGGTGGGCGGATGAAAACAAAGCAAAAGCATAGACTTTGGAATGAGACCAACTCACATTCTCCAGTAATCATAATTTTGAGCTAATGACTTTGAGCCTTGGTCTCATCTGTAAAATGGTAATCAGGGGGTCGTTAGGCTGATTAATGACACAGAATTGGGAAATCCACTAGCCTTGTGCTTGACACGCAGTAGGTCCTGATTCAACTTTTGTGGACTGAAAATTTTAAATAAATAGATAGATAGACAGATAGATAATCCAACTAAGAGATATCATAAAGCAATTTTAAATTGTCACATTAATACACATGCATTTGCTAAATTGTGCCATGCAGAAAATGAGTTTTGATCAGGATAGTAAAATGTATTTCTTGAGAAAAGTGTTCTGCAGTTAAACAAATTTAGAAAATCTTCCATAAAAATGCCTCCCTTTGGAAATTGATAATGCAACATTAACAATTAAAGGTCTGAGAAGTCATGTGATAAAGAATTAATTTAGTACTTCCTAAAGTTACTTGACCATCCACTCCTGCCCCTACTAGAATACTCATTAACATCCGATGTATTTCTGAACATGGTTTGTGTCTTAGTTTGCTCTGGCTGTTATAACGAAATAAAAAACTGGGTGGCTTAACCAACAGGAGTTTCTCACAGTTTTGAAAGCTACAAGTCTGAGATCAGGGTGTCAGCTAGGGCTCTCTTCCTGTCTTGCAAATGGCTTCCTCCTCACCCTCACATGGGGGAAGGGGGGAGAAAAGGAGAGGGAGGGAATGGGAGAGAAAGAGAGAGAAAAGTCTTCCTCTTCTTATAAGGCTACCAATCCTATCGGAATAGGGCACCACCCTTATGATCTCATTTAACCTTAATTACCTCCTAAAATGCCTATCTCAAAATGCAGCCATATTGAAAGTTAGGGCTTCCGCATATGCATTATAGGGGGGACACAATTCAGTCCATAATAGTTTGGGAAGTACTGGCACAATAAGGTGTATAATAGAAGTGTACTAGGATACATTCAGCTTGTGTTGGCAAAGACAGGCAATATTTTACTGAAGAGGTAGGACTTAAATTAGTCTGGGACCCAGGGTGGATTAGCAAGTTACTAGAGGGATCTGTAAAATGGTCCATTTTAAACTGATGTCCCTGTCAAATTTCACAAGTATGGGCAATTTGCTGGCAGGCAGAGCAGATATGAGCACCAGGGGGCTGAGGTCTCCAAATACTAAAATCTGCCTGTTCAACCTCCTCTCTGTCTACATACCTCTTCCCACAAAATTCCTACACTGCCCTACTTAGAAGATTTAGAAAGAAAGATTTACTCCATCATAATTATTTGGGAGGCTACCAAATGTAGAGAGAGGAGGCAATTTTATGAATTTATGACCACCTTTTGAGCTCAAGCCAAATCCCTGCCAAAACATTTCCTGTTTGGAGGGGTAGGTCTGGGGAAAGAGTCACACAGATGAACTTAAATTATGCTGATAACTCAGCGCAGTGGCTCAAGGACCAAGAGCTGAGGCAACTGGAATTATTCTGTTAGCTTCCCTCTATAAATGATTAACTTGTTTAATTCCAAGACTTTATTCACACACAGAATTCTAGCCAATATTACCTGGTAGATATGTAAACTTCATGTTGACACATCTCCTGATGTTTTTCAAGTAAAGCTGGAAATCTAGATTTTTATGTGAAATCTCCTAACCTTTAAATGTTGGCAACTAACTAAACATTTTTAAACCCTTTCTATATATTATAGATATAAATATATTCCCCCATTCTCCACCCCCCTGCCCGCACACACACACGTGCACACACACTGATGGGACCAGTCCAGCCCACAAGTCACCAGTTTTTAACCCGTGACACATGCAATAAATACTTGCTGAATGAAGATATCAAAGCTCTCCAAAAATACACTATTTCTCTCTCTCCAAAGGAGAAATAGATACCAGAGAAGTCCTGGTATTTTGAGACCAGCAGCTGGGACTGTCAAAATGATACAGCATTAATTTTTATCTTTACTCTGTAAATAGAACTGACCACTAAGGTTTATGGAAATGTCTGAGAGAAATTGCCATCAAATATTATTTCTTCTCTGTTAAACAAATACTTCATAAAGAACCCAAGTCCAGATGTCATTATAGATGAAACAGGCATGGACTTTCACCATCGGATTCAATGTCAAATTGGAAACATTACGACTCTTTCCATACTCTTGATGAATATTACTTCAAGATGATGGCATTAAGTCATGCATCAAAAGTTATGCACATAATATGGCATCACTGCGATTTAACGGCAGGATGTGTTACATATAAATCTATACCTCTCACAGCTAGCCATGGGTTTTGTGTCTTTTGTTTGTTTTTTATCCAGTATAGTTTAATCTTAGGGGAGGATATCTTAAAGAGGAGGAAGAAAACTGCTATCAAATTTTGGGGACTCATTAAATTTTCTCTGCACAAAAATTTTCTGTTTTTTTCTCTGCAAAGTTGTATTTCCTGTACTCCTTGCCCCATTGCTATCCTTCATGTGTCTTCCACTCATAGAGAAAGCAAAATTTGATGCACTGACAAAGCGCATCTGTTCATTTCTTCAAGAAAACTTTTGGAGCATCTTCCAAGTCTCTCTTCACCAAGAAGCTAGGAATTTCCTCCTCTCCTACCAGATGTCTGTCCCCGCTCCACTCTCTCCATTCCCTTACCCCTACACATACAAGCTTGGCAATAGCACTTGCCCCAAGCTAGCCTGATTAAATGGTTTACCCCTGTAATTGGGAGTGTAATCTTAGAAACAGTCTGAAACAGTCTAATATCTAATAAAGGAGATATTAGATGGCATCTGAAGCAGCCCCCTTCTGCCAGCCTAAGGGATAGAAGAGTGATGCAGAGGGAAATAGCAACCTCTCCCAGCAACTGGCAGAAATTCTGGGAGCAACCAGTCATGATTCTAATTGCATTCTGAGTCCTGTCAGCACTCCTGCCTTAAAGCTTCTTGAGAGACACCTCGGTGTCTTTATAACAAATACTTGTCCTCTATCTTTTTTAATCCTGTTCAAATCTGTTATTAGAAACTGATGAGTTCAACAGTAGTTCTGTTTTGCAAACCTTACCAAGTTTAATCCAGGATGTTACACAATTTTAAAACTAAACAATTGGAAAATCAAATTTAAGGTGTATCTTGAGAGACTTCATCCCAAATTTAGTCACAGTTTTCTGGAGAAAGTGAGCAGAAATACAACATGCTGCATATGCGATTGAAACAGCCCTTGTATTTAAACACTGTAAACAGTGTTTTAAGCCCTGGTATTTAGAGTACTGTACAAACAAATGTAGAGCTGCCGTAGCTCCTGGTTTTTCCAGACAACTAGAAACTGCAGCAAAATGGGAGAAAATGTTTGGGTCCATCTTTCAACTGGTTAGCTGAAATGTGAAATAGGGAAGTCAGGATTCATTTAATTGGAAGGTCATCGTTGCTCCTGTACCAAAATTGGGTATCAAAACCTTGCTGTGCTTTATTCCATATAGGAGGACCCTGGCTTTGGTCTCTTTCAGTTGGGCTTCACCCCCGCCCCCACCTCCACCATAATTTTAGATTTCTACTTTTAATTTCACCCAACTCTACTCTTAGCTTTATAATGACTTTAACTGTTCAATATTTAATAAACCAATTAATTAAATAACATTTATTATGCTGTAGGACAGTAGTTCTCGTATTTTAGTATGCATCAGAATTACCAGGAGAGCTTGTTAAAAACTCCAGGCGCCCACCAACCCAGAGATTGTGATTCAGTAAGTCTGAGGTGGGGAGCAGGAATTTTATTTTAACAGTCCTGCTGCATTTGATCTTGGGGATGGGTTGAATACGTTTTGGGATGCACATAATCTCGGGATGTAGGATTATGAAACTATATGTTCTGCAGATGATCAAGAAAACTGGCAATCGAGCACAAATCTGTGGTCTAGTACTCACGAGCTGTGTGATTTAGGACAAGTTATTAAATGCTCTGTGACTCAGTTTTCTCCTTTGTAAAATGAGAAAAACAATATTTGAGTCATAGGGTTGCTGTAGACCTGAAGTGAGGCAATACAGGGAAAGTCCGTGTTTCAATTTACTCTGCCAGGGACACTTGCTGATTCTAGAGGCCTCCTGGTCCATCAGTCAGCCGTTCCAGAGCAACTGGGGAGGAGGGTCAGGCTCTGCTGCTAAAAGAATCACAGAAAATTCCAGAAAAGCAAAGCCATATCCCGGTTCATCTGTGCACTGGGGAAGAAAAGGGCAGTAGTCTGAGGTAAACTAGGTATGATGAGAGATGCCCCCTCCCCCGGTCACCTCAGGGAGGGACAGACAATCCGATGTGATGGTAAACAAGGATAGTCACTAGTACTGAAGTGACCAAAAAAAAAAAAAAAAAAAAAATCCCTTTGGGACAAGTGACACTTTCTCATCTAAATGCTCCTGTACATGAGACCATGTGCAATGTGTATACAGATATCACTGTCCTATTTTTAGAAAAAATCGGGTAGCTGCTGGCCACTCACCTTCGCTGGCCCAGGGTGACCACCTTAAATCAAGAGCTTGCTGCATCACAGCTGAGCTTAGCAATTTTAATGAGAAATCTGGGCCTGCTGGATAACTGTTCCTGGACCACATCTTGTCAGCAATTCCTCAGGAAATTATTCAACCATCCCCAATTGCAAAGAAACAGATGGCAGACTGGGGGGAAAAATACTCTGAAGTGTATGCATTGGTAAAAGCAAATTTAAGGACACAAAGGCCAACGATGACACAAATACTAAAAGTACTCCCCCCGTGCTACCTCCCACAAATGGACTTGCAGATATTTTTGTTTTCTCTGTCATTTTAAACTGTGAACTACACCAGTCATCAGCTTGCGTACTCAATGAAGAGATTTGTTTGACTTTTCAGAATCATTTAACAGAGACAGCTTGTTTTAATAATACAGAATAATACTGATCAAATGCTCTCATGGAAGATCAAGTTTTAAAATTTGTATTAATGCCCTGCTTTCGTTCTTCTAATATCCTCTAACCAAAACTCTAGGATCACACTCTATTATGCCAACTGCCTATGAAGAAATGTTGAATTATTATTAAAAATTTTCATGGCACCTGAGAAAATAGCAGTGTAACCCTCATGAATATTAAATCTTTTCATAATGATCAGTGTTATTACCATGAATACTAAATGTTATGAATTCATTGCAAATTCATAATGCTTCGTGTGAAAACTTGGCCTGTAACCAGAAAGTCTGAATTATACTTGGCAAATACTTGAATCGACTTTAGTTAATAAACCAGGAAAAGGAAAATGGATAAAAATGTTTGCCCTTCGGTCTCAGAGGCCAAAGGGTGTTAGGACTCTTGCAAAAGGAAGGCCAGTTACAATTTTCAAGTAATTCATGTGAATGTTTGAATCTTTTTCAGAGTTCCTGTTCATGCTTAATTCTATCCCAATGAAGAAAAGTCAGAGAAGTGTTGGAATGAAGAGACCAACAGATTCAGTTCTTAGTCTGAGGCTGTGCTTAAATGGCATTAACTTTCAGAGATTACCGTAGTACTACAGTGTATCATGGGAGTGATTCTACCCTAGAAGAAATTTACGAAAAATAATCCTTACATGACAGAGCCTGTAGTTATTACAAACTTAAGCCAAAGGACACCCTCACATCTCCCACTGAAGTGAACACCAGCATGTTTTGCTTCCATGGCTGAAAGCCACATCTACACAAAAACAAATGTTATGAGTGCTTGTTATGGCTAACTGATCACAAACCTTTTGTCGTGTATTTTTATATTTGCCTGACATTCCGGCCAATAAAATGGAATGATTGATTCTCAAGACATTCCAAGAGCAGAGTAACAGACGGAGGTTCAGGAAAATAGATCTTAATGAAAATCTGATGGGAAAGTGGATCTCTCAGGGGGTTTCCAATGGAAAACCTATTGGCGATTTATAATAAAGTGAAAGCCTGCATTTCACGAGCATCCCTTAATAGGGTCCCTTACTTAGCTGTATTGACTGAGGAGGTCTCTCCATGTCATGTGATCAAAAATCATAGCAACCAGCCTTTAGAGTTTGCATCAAAGCAAAGAAGCTCAAATCACAATTTTCTCTCTGGAAAATATGTTTCTAAATCCACAGATATTTAGCATCCTTCAGAGGCTAAGAGCATGTTCAACACAGAGTTTAAGTATTGTAATTAAATCCCGAGTTTAAGCTCCTTCTGAAATTTCCTTTAAAATGTCCTTAAGAATTGGAGAAAGTTCTGATTGATAGACAGATTTAAGCATCTCATAATTTCCTAGAACATTTTCTTACAGTCCTCAACAATAATTCTTTAAGGTGATGGAGAATAAGGGACAGATGCTAATTTTGCCTCTGGAAATTTCTATGAAGTTACAGGATGGCATTGAAACTGCAAAACAGCAGGATTTAACTAAACAGAACATCAATCAGTAAAGAACAGTATGGTGCGCCTGGAATCTATTCAAAATGTCCTCGGGGCAGATTCCAAGATAATTTTTTCCCTCTTAAATTTTAAGTCTCATAAGTAATGTTTTACATTCTTCCAGTAATTTCTTAAGTTATGTAATCATGGCTAACCGAATGGCTCCTGAGAGCAACTCAGCTAATAATATACTGGCAGGAATTATTGGGCACTTCAGAATAATTACTCTGCATTCTTCCTAAATTCACTCAGATTCTTTTAGCGTCCCCTGAATCTCCTTGGTTTCAAGAATACTTTCTCAATAGTTTCAAAACTATTTCAGAGTTTGAGGGTCCCAGATTAGAAGTGCAGATAAAAATTATTCATACGTTCCCAGTGAATCATGAATAACATTTCTAACTTCAAAAATAGGCCCTACTTACTTATCAAGGCTAGCAAACTGTGAGAAATGTTAAAGCAATACCATGGGGAGAAAAAAATTTCAATATTCCAGTTTAAATGAAGTCAGATGAGACAGCATGGTAGAATGAAACAAAGAATATGATTTTGATTCCTGGGTCTTTTACGTAAAGTGAAAACTAACTTTTCTGAGTCTCTGGGTCTTCATCTATAAAATGGGGATAATGACTATATTTCTTGCAGGGTTTTCATAAGGATTAAATGAAAGAGATTCATAAGGCATCTGACACAGTGACTGACATCAAATTTTGGCTTAATAAACATTTATTTTCCCTAGGATTAAAGTACCTTCTCACAAGTATGATTTCTCTGTGCATCTGCATAGGCCTGGGACACAGCCAAGCATATTCGGTAGGTCCCCTATTTATAAAGCCCACTCATTAAATGATAGCTTTTCTTCTTCATCAGAGATTACAGATCGCAAGCAACAGATGCCCAGTCAAGGAGGACAATTGGAAATGATATGGGGAAAGCTCAAGGAAAGGTCTTTTGATCACCCAGGAACTCAGTCGTTATCAGTGCCCAAGGCACTGCTTCTCCCAGTCTCTCCCTCTGAAGCCAACTGGCCTCTCTTTTCTGCTTCTCTCTGCTTTTCCTCTACCCTCACAGGTTTCCCTGTGAGGGCTAGCCTTCTCTACCTATTAAGGCGCATGCTGAAAATGTACCCCTCCCAACCCTATTGCTTGCTGTGTGATTTCTGCATTCAAGCATGCACCACCCTATGAGTACAGACTATATGTCTTTGACACCAGACTCGCAAGACAGAGAATATGGTTAGTCTCTGACGAATTGGGTTTACCTCTGATACAGAAGGTTGTGGAAGGGTGGGAAACAGGAAAGGCAGCTGTATCATGAGGTCCATGGCCTAGCTTTTCAGCAAACACTGTGACTAGCATCAGTTCTAAAAGAAGAATGAATGAACTACCATGTTTCCCCAAAAATAAGACCTAGCCAGATAATCAGCTCTAATGCATCTTTTGGAGCAAAAATTAATATAAGACCCGGTGTTATGTTATGTTATTTTATGTTATGTTATGTTATGTTATATTTGTTATGCTATGTGATGTTATGTTATATAAGACCCGGTCTTATTTTACTATAAGACCGAGTATAATATAATATAATAAAATATAATACAGGGTCTTATATTAATTTTTGCTCCAAAAGATGCATTAGAGCTGATTGTCTGGCTAGGTCTTATTTTCGGGGAAACACAGTAGGCAGGCACTCCAGAGCAGATCAACTTCTCAATAAGATGTTTTATTGATAGATATCTAATGAGTATCAATAAGCTTGACACTCAGAAGCAAGAAATGGTCACTTTATTTTATTTGTTGTAAATCAAGTTTGCTCTGTTGCTAAGCCCCACTAATTAGTGTTGATAAACTGAATCTCAGACATGTTTAGAGAGGTCCTCCCCCTCTCTAGAGGGTTATTCAATTGTCCCATAGGGTATATTGTATCCTTGACATTGGGGAAAGAGGTCTCTTGCCTTCAGATCTTCATGACTGTCTTTGAGTTGCTTGATATCCAACACACACACACACACACACACACACACACACACACACAGAGGCCCTCTGAAGGCAAGTGTTTCCCCTGCCTCTTGCCAAGCTCGGGCACAGAATTTTTTGCTATGGCTAGGATCTAGTGGATACATTTTCAGGCACTTATGCTTTCATTCCCATTTGGGATGCAGCCATCTTGGGATGGAAATGAGGAAATCCATCTCTCTCCTTCCAGGGTCAAATCATACCTATTAATATTTCCTCTAGTCTTTGGAGGCCTCCTCCCTCTAAGATGATCCATTCCATCTGGTGAATCTAGATTTTAAAATACAAAAAACTGGTAATTTCCCCAAGGGCAAGAAATGTCCAACTTCTAGGACTATAAGTTTCCTTGCTCTCTGGCAGGTAAAAAAGAGAAAAATACTTCTCATTTATTTTCCAATCCTCCTGTATCTGTGATATCAGGACAGATATTAATATCTCTTGCTTTAGCAACTCCCTATAAGTGAAACTTTTTAAATGACTGTGCTCAGGGCTTCTTCCTTAGCTGCTGATCCAGAATCATTCTCCCAGAAGCTGAAAATGAGCATTTCGACCATTTAGTTTATAGAGGGTCATGGAAAGGAGATGTTTCAGACACTGGTAAGAAGGCCCTGAGGAGCGTCCTCAGGCAGCCAGAATGCAGTAGTGACCATGCGGACTTCCTAGTCAGACCCTCCATTTCTTTATCCATTAAGTAATACTTCATACGGCTCTTGTGAGGATTGTGGCGACACTTGAAAGTGTATTTCATACCATATTGTGCATGAGGTGCCTTAAGAGTCATGCAGGGGATACTGAAAGGTATTACACAGGTAGTTTCTTATGCTGTAGAGTGAGGGAGCCACCTTCAGCTTGGACTCCAAGCAGTCAGTAAGCCTTCCTGCAAAAGAGAGTTTAAAACATCCTCCTGCCCCGAATAGTAACAGCTTGCAAATAATGCTAACCAGAGCAGAAATAAAAGCAAGGCTAAGACAAAAGATAAAGACCTCTTGAGCTAGAGAGATGGATCCCATGGTTCAGCAATAGAGCCAGCAGCCAGAATTTTGCAAAGAATATCATCCATCTGCAACCCCCCAATGCCATACCTCTCATTGGGTCCAGAGGTCCCCCCCCAGGCCAGAGTCTGAGAGCCAATGTCATGCATAGAAGTATATGAGCTGACCTGATGTTGAAATAACTGGGGCAAAAGGAAACTTTTCTGTGTGAAGACAAATCTGGGAAGCAAGGAAAAGCCAAAATGTGAAGTCCCTGGAGTTGCCAGAGAAGAACCGAAGGCAAAGAGATGGTCTACCTTTCATAGGAAAGTCCAGAGGTAAGGATGGTGTGGAGAGATCAGGGAGGAGGATGCTACTTAGACTCCATAGACAAATGCAAAACTTCCAGTAATAATAGTAATTCTAGAGCTACTGATAAAATAGAGTGGACCCATTGTGCTTTTTTATGTGCAGGGCGACATTTGAAGCATTTTACATACTTTAATGCATTTCATCTCACCCTATGAGGCAATTCTACTGTTATCTCCATTTTATATATGCAGACACTGAGGCACCAGAACCTGCCAAGATGATACAGCTGGAAAGTGACAGAGCTGGAATCCAAATGCGAGAGGTCTAACTGCAGAGTGGAAGCACGCACATGGTTCCTACAGGATGCCAGACACTCCTTCAGGTATTCCCCAGATGGTAACTCAGTGCTCACCCCCACCCTATCACACAGGTGCGAATCAATTAAAAATCTATAGATATTCAGGCAAAAAAATACACAACTTAAAGACTACACTTTGGTCACAAACATATGAAAAATCTCACAAAATTCAGCAATTGGTTCTAAGAGCCTTGAAGCGTGAAACGGAACGGAAATGCCAGGTCAGCTGATCTTCATGCTACATGAGATGTAATGCACCTCTAGCAAGGACGTGGACTGGACCAGCACGGGGGCTCTAGACTTAGTTATGCTTCTTAAGGATTATCACCAACAACTTTGTGAGGAGGAACCTGAGACTCAAATCAGCCCCACTGAAGAGCTGATTCAGTAGATTATAATATATATTCAATAGATTATTATATATAAGATACATGCAGCTTACATGTATACATAAAATATACATGTCATATTGTGTTATATGCACACATACACATACATGTAAACAGTGCATTCTTGTAGAATTTACTCTGAGTTCTGAACATGTTTAAAAAACAAAAACAGCAACAACACACACACACACACACACACACACACACACACACATCCCAGCACAGTATCTGAACCTCTGAATTAGGTAGGAGAAATAAGCAAACCAACCTTGGTTGAGGGCTTAATCCTGTGTCTAGAACAACTTTAGATCCTCACTCTTATTTAAATTGTTCATTACACAAATGCAAATCTGTTTAATCTAATTCTTAGGAATTTTCCTTCATGACCAGCAGCTAGCCTTCAGGGGCCAAAATTGAATGACAAGAGGGACACTTAAAATTAAGGTATTTTAGGAAGAAATAATTCTATGTGAAAGAGCAACTTAAAAGCAGTCAGTGTAGCAGGGAGGCCAACGTACCTTAATGGAAGGACATATCCAGTACCCCAGCACAAGAAATAGTTCTACAGTTATGCTATGGCGAAAGGGACTGAGGACCATGAGGGAAATACGGTGACAGGCCGAGCCATCAGCAGTGTCAGTAGGAGACCTGCACGTTGCTGAGACACTACTGGGTTATTTTGCTGGGACTGGCGTGTACAAATCTTCAGATTGTCAAGGATGTGCAGAAAGAAAGAAACCCCAAGATCAAAGAAGTAGAGCAATGCTCCGAGAAAGGGAAATGGAAGAACATCTCGCAGCACAGCCATGATGCGCCCTGACAGCTCAGACTTTCGGTTTTCAGACTCAAATTTCAAAAGGATACGGCCTCCCTTTCAGCTGAGTTGATGGTGAATAATTGCATCCTGCCTATGCTTCAGCTCAAATTAGATGACTTTTAAACTATGCCGACAGGTTTCGTAGCAATCATAATGCACTATTTTGATAAAGAATTTCTTCTGATGATCACCAGTGCTTCACTGGTTTACCTTTCTTATGCGGTGTAGGTTCTACGGGATGGGAAGCTAAGGTTGATGTTTCTTTTGTTAAACAAAGTGAAGGATCCCTCAAGGGCCAAATGGCTTCAGACTTCCTCTTGTCTGGAGGATCCAGACAGGGTAGTAAAATGAAACAGGTTCTGTAATCCCAGATCTGGGTTTGAATCCATCATTAAACCAGCACTGATGTGAATCCTGACTCCATCCCTGAGCTAGCATTTATGTTCTTGACAGAGGCCTGACATCTTTGGGCTTGTGTTTTCCCCTCTGCAAAATATGTCAAGTTATACCTGTTTTGTAAGGGTAGAGAGAGATTTTTAATCCAAACCTATCTGAGTGTGCTTTGCACTGTCTCCAGAACGTTTAGCTGCAGATCACATGACCAAACCTTCCAATGAACATACATCACGTGAAAACCGTGCCTGTCAATTCTAATGTCAGCACCAAAAGATGAAAAGGAAAGGCTGCTTTAAGAATAATTTGTTTTTCTTGGCATTTATTTATTATTATACATAATGTTTTAAATTCAATCTTATAATTTTATAACTTATAATGCTAAAATCTCCTATTTTGAAATAATAGAGAGCATAAAAATCTGTGTAAATATTGCATGCACATTTGAAGCCTCATCGGAACAGACATTTGACAAAATCTGCTTGTACCTTATAAACCTTCATTTCATGCAGACAACTAGATATTTGTCCCTCAAGAGTTTCATCGTTGGATATAAGTGGTGTATCTGAAAGAATGAGACTGTTAATTGGATTTACAATGAATTCTATGAATAAATAAATATACATCATTAATATTTTATTAATGATTATTAAGATACATCGAAAATGAATATATTATACTAGACACTTAGTAATATATGTAAAGCATCTAGTACAGTGCTGGCATAAAGCAGACACTCAGAAAATGATAGCTGGCATTAGTAAATGCCCTATAAAAAATAAAAGAGTATTGTTAAAATAAATTGAAGAAGGGCCAGTCTGTTCTTTTGGAACATGCCTTGCTAAAATCAAGCCAAAATTGTCTGCCTTTTGTACACTGTATCACTCTACATTGTAGAAGAAACCATTTTATTTCAATATGGGAGCATTTAGTTTTTAAAAGGTTATTAAAAGGTCCACTATGTCAATTGTGCACACTTTGAGTCCCTAATTCTCTTTTTCAGAAAACTTTGATGCGTCTTAACATTTTGAAGTCTTAGTCAGTATATACTAGTGCATGCTCTTGGTTTCACCAACCTATTACAAACACTTGATTCTGTTATTTAAAACATCACTGTCTATTTTTGCTCTATAGCATAAATCACAGTTGTCAGCTATTGCTTTTCTGAATACATCAACTGGATAGAATTCATGACTGTGAATTTCTAAATCACAATTCACCTTTCACATTCAACAAATCGCTAGTCTCACTCAATCAAAAATTATATCCTTCTTCTCTTCTAAGGCAACACTTGGAAGCCTGACAACATATGAAGCCTATGTATCGTATTATATTAACTCCTATATTGTATTCGTCTTGCTAGGATATTGATAGCCTCTGGTCTTTCTGAACTTAAACTCCAGAAAAGATCTTAGTTAAAAGTACATTGGTGGTTTACATCTCAATATGGCATCTTCATTGATCTCCTCTCCCTTTTGAGACACCATCATACTGAAAGATGAGAGAGTGAGAGTGAGAGTGAGAGAGAGAGAGAGAGAGAGAGAGAGAGAGAGAGAGAGAGAGAGAGAGAGGAGAGATATCAAAAAGTACTTCCAATTGGTCTTCATGGAGAGGATTGAAAAGGTATTGTAACCATAAACCAAGTGGAGGATGCTATGAATAAAGTGCAAAGACCAAAAAACTCTTAGAAATCCCAAAATTGTCAACCTTTTACAAAAATCAATAGACGCATTGAAATAGTAAATCAAGCAATTATCCCAGAGAGTAGGACAAACACAATGAGATAGAAAATAGTTACACCTTGTCTAAATAATATAAATTATCTTTAGTTTCAGTTTGTAAAATAAGTTATAGACAAACTGTGGAATACTGTACTATAATACTAAACAGAATGTATATATTTGCAACCTTCCCAGTGTAAAAGCAAACTTGTAACTGACCAAGGATAGAATGAAATGAAGTAAGCATAGAGGTGGAGGAAAGTATGGGAACTGATGTCATTATCTTCGTAGCAGGAAGTCAATAAATACTGCTAATTATGACGCAACAAGAAACAGCAGGTTAATATTGTTGGGAGCTGAAAAAATGACCTGCGAAGAGACTGAGTGATTTTGGACAGAAGTGAGGAAGGAAATAATAGAAGTCAATATTGTTAAGCCAGTATTACACTAAACCCTTGTGTATTGTAATAGACGGAATACTGATAAGAAAGATAAACTAAGAAACAGAAATACAAGCATTTTACCTAAAGAAATGGGGAAATAACTGTTAACTCTGAGAAGTGTAAGGAAATAACCAGAAGCCACGGATTATTGCTTTTCCTTCTGAGTGTTCCTATATTATTTGACTTTTAAAAACCATGAGCATTAAATATATATACATTAATTCTAATGTAACGTTAAGGAAAAAAACAGCATCCATCTCAAACCATCTGAGAGGCTGCCTTTTTTTTTTTTTTTTTTTTTTTTTTTTTTTGGTGGATGCTCAACATTCTCAGCATTGCAACATCGTGGGGGTGATTTCCCAGCCATTCCAAACCTCCTTAAAAGCCATATTTACCTGTTTCATAACAATCTACATCTGAATTAAAGACAAAGTGGTAGAGATAAATGAGGGAAAATAATAGCATCTGACCTGCAGAATCAGATATGCTCGGGAAGAATGTCAGTGTTTCGCCTTTGCAAGTATGCTGAGTTTATTACAAACGAAGTAAATTCCTGATTCTTTACAATCCAGTGTTGTAGAACCCTCAGTCGGAATTGCTGCTGCTCCTACTACTGCTGTTATTGTTGTTTTGCTGCATTTTACCTCACAGGAGAAAGGAAACATACGTGTGAACATCTCACTCCATTTCTGACCTAGTGGAAAGAGTTAGACGCATATCAATCTCCCTGGATTCACTAAGGTTCAGAAAGGTAACCCTGTAGAACTGGCAGGAATTTTTCCCCCTCTTCTTGGTACCTTTTAATATTTTCCTGACGTTACACAATGCAGACATACGATTATTTTCAGTATAAAAAAGAAAAGCTCTCCAGGGGAAAATAAATCTAAGAATGAGAACTTCAAAGACCTCAGTTATCAAAGAAAGAGAGATGCATTTCAATTCCATATGATGCATTTGTGAGACAATGGAGGAGGTGCATACATTTTGGGTTTTACTCCCATGGTGGGACAGCTTCCTAAAAGAAGTTCTCATCAAGGAGCCCCTATGTCAACCTACCCCTTTACTGAGGTTGGAAACTGCTAAAATCTCTCTTGCCATAATTTTCACACAGTTCTATGCCACCAAATTCATTTTCTTACTCATTGTGTGCGTTGGGTGTATTTGCTTACACATAATAAATACATGCTCAATACAGAAATATTGGAAAATATTAAAAAACAAAAAGTGAAAAGAATTCATTATTCTACTACCTGGAGATAATCATTAACACTTTGCTGAAAGTCTTCCAAGTTTTTTCATATGCATATTTTATACAAAAATATGCTTAGCTGCACATATAATTTTTCCACCTGCTCAGCAATTTACTGTGTATATTTTTACTTCAATACATATATTTCTCCAAAGCTTGTTTATAGGTCACAGAATATTCTACCTGGTACCTGTTTTATACTCTTCTTAATTAATCTTTTATTGTTGGATATTTCAGGTGTGTCTAATTTCTGACTATGATCAATAATGCACTGATGAATATCTTTATCTATATGTTTTTATACACATCTCTGAGCATTTCTTCAGGGTACGTCCTTACATAAGAAATTACTAGACGTAAGATCATGCAAATTTTTAAGTCTTTCTTAAAATGTGTTATTTAAAAATGTTTAAGTGATTAAAATTCATTTTAATCCACAAATAATAGAAAAATGGATCTGCTTATTCCCATGCTTTCAGGATTTTCCCTTATTAAATACAGTATTTTGAGATCTATACATAGGAAAAAAAAGACTGGAAGTACATATACCAAAATGTTTGTATTTGATTCTGGGTATTAAGATTATGTGTGATTTTGTTATGTTTACCCTCTGCAGAATTTCTCAAACTTTTTTAAGTGGTCATACATTACTTCTTAAATTTAAATTTGTCCACATTTAAAATCTAAAATATCAGCATTAATGTCTGTAGTATATACGATGTCAATCCATCTGCTTCCACTCCTAACTTTCCCTTTTGTCTTAATCTAACCTACCCATGGACTTTTCAGAGGATTACATTCAGTTCTGCCTCAGCCTACCCCAGTCCTCATTCAGCCACTGCTGATTGGGCCAGCAGAAGGCTCCTTGTCCAAAGGGAACCAATCCAGAGGCCTGGCTCCGCCAATCAGATTTCCTAGACTGTACCACACAGACATCCTTACTAGCTGGTAGGTTCTGGAGCTAAAGTCATGTAGTATAAGGGCCAGAGTCAGCTCCTCAGCTGATCAAAGCCATGTACATGCCTCAGCTGTGGGGTAGCAACATTTGTAAATAAAGAGGAAATAGTCTGCAGTGACAATTAGAGGGATGTGCCTGATAAGACAGAAACACAAGACCATGTGTCTTCAGAAAGGCACAGAGAAAGATGCTGCAATTCCTGATTTCTGGATCTTAGTCCTGTCCACATGAACCTTAGGGCAATTTCTTTCTTGTCATGCATGATGTATATGAGAAGACCAGTTGAATCTTTACTAAAAGAAAAAAAAAAGAAGAAAAAATTAAAAATTAAAAAAATATATATATACATATACATACATATACTGCATGGGTTATGTTCTTTGGGACTACCGCATATTTACTTGAACAATGTATGACAACTAATTTTATATTTAGTGTGAAAACATTGACATTCTAAACCTGAAAGTGCAAAACGGCAGCCCTAATTCCACTAATGGCTAATTCCACCTTAGTCATGCTTGACTTGGCCACATGTTTTTATCAATAGGGACAAGTGATTATACATAGGGAAGTTTTACCGAAAATTTGAATCCTTATCTTCTTTTGAAAATATTTCATAGATCAAGCATCACTGTCCCCCACATTTCTGTGAAGCCTACATTGGCTGGAGTTGAGCAGCCGCTGACTCTTTTGGACCCACCATGTCACCTGCAGTTCACATTCTGCACCACTCAGGAGGTACCTGCGTAGGTACCTTTCCTGGCCAGCTATGTTCCTTTCCTTTACCATTTAGGACCCCGCAGTAGTTCAACTTCCTGTCTCCCTATTCTAAACAATCTTCTGTGAATGTACTTCTTCTCCTTTGCCTGCTTCTGAAGGTCTGATTCCTAGGTTCTTTATAACAGATTACAGGCCATGCTCAATCCATTTCCTACATTCTCACTGGAGGATCACTTTCTATATAAGCTAATGGTTTATCATTAAAGGGTGATGTTGGCACCTGAGGAAAAAGGCACGTCATCTGCCTCAGCAGTACATCTATGCCAAAGGATAAAAACTAGTAGAAAAATAAAATACTTTCTCATTTCTTCAGAAAAAAACCTTCCTTTTTCTAAATCAGAAACATCCATTTTGGATTTTTTTTTTTTTTTCTGCAGAGTGAACCTTTGACACCACATTATTATCCCAAATACAAGTCATGGGGTTGAAGGATCTGATGAAGGATCTAAGATGAACGTTACAAAATTAAGCTTCAATTAGGAAATTACTTGGTCTACAGTATAGTTTACAAAACTTCATTTCAAGGCTCTGAAAAACTGTTTTGAAGAAGCAAACAAGGCATCATGGCATTTTCCGCTTTAGATGGGAACAATGCACCATGGCTTTGAGCCTCTGCTGGCACTGGAGCCTACTTCACCCTTTAATGTGCCTTGCAGTAAATCAAGGGCAATATGAATAATTGGGTGGGTCTTCAAAGGAGATAGTAATCTCTAAAATCTTGAAAATCTGAGCTTTTTGGTATCTGCGAAACCACAGGGGAAATGTTTTTGATAAGAGTGGATGCTTTCTGAAGACTATTTGTAAAGATGCAAACTGTTTTCTTTTACCCTTACTTTTAGGAAAGCTTTTGACCTGAACCATTAATATCTTTCAAAAGGATCCAATCCCGGGCAAACTAATACACTTGGGAGGATAAAGTCTTTGCTCTTGAGATCTCAGTAAACTTTTCCAATTTAACTCTTGAGGGAAGGATATCAAACCTGGAATTGAACTAATTTCAGTCTAATGAACAACGTCCTACCTTCTCTCTCTATAAGGCCAGGCTTGTATGAGGCAAAAGGAAAAGGCATTGACTATTCCACTGCCTTCCACTAGTCAAAATAACGTATTTCTTGCAGAAATATTCCAGATTGTGAGTTTCAAACACTAAGTCAAATTAGAGGTCAGCCAAGGTTTAACTGCAGTCAATATTACCCATCCTTTAACGAAATTATTTTAATTTGTAACAATAATAATAAAATAGAATATATACATTTATCCAATCCACCATTCTTCATTCTTCAAGTCTCAAATGGACACAAGGAAAGATTGGTGAGCTGATCCAGCAATGAACAGTCACCCTCCAACAAGAATATTGACTATTAACAAAGCTGACTTGAGACTATAATTAAATGTATATCTAAAAGGCACTGTACAGTAATCTGGAGGGAATTCGACTCTTTCATTCTATGGTAATGTCAGACAGTTTATAGCGGCCTTAACATTACACACTGAATATGAAATGTGTGCTTGTCTTTATCACTACACAGATTTGCAAAGACCTTTAAATTAGAACCTCATTTGAGTAACCACAGGCTTGTTGCTAGGTATGTATTTCATTTTTAGCAAACTCTAAGAAATGAGGGACTCCAGCAGACAGGGGAGAAATAGTCAGGAACCCTGGGATATGACCCTGTGACCTCTGCCAGTTTATGACACTGGATGCCCAATAAACCTTCTGGCCTCAGCTCAGGTCTCCATTGAGGTTCAAACCCCAGCACCCCAGCTTCACACCATGAAGAAAGGCATTTCCATCCTGAGGAAGAAACATTTGTGACACAATGTTAAGCATATTTTATTAGCAGTAATGACCCTGGTGATAAGAAAGTGATTAAACCAGTTCCTAACGTGCTGCTTTGCTAGAAAGCAATCTTAAATGAAAAATATCTGTACCACTGTCTCTTTCCTACTCATACTACTCCATATATGAAATATCAGATCTCAGCAGATTAAATCACAAAATGCCATGTCTCATTTAACAGATACAGTCAAAGAACAGTAAGTTACAGGGGGGATGAATTTTTTCAAATAACCAAAATTTACATCATTAAGCATCAACTTCTTCAAAACTTATCAGATGTATGTGTGTATGTGTGTGTGTGTGTGTGTGTGTGTATACACATAAAATATATATATATACACACACATATATGTATATGTATAAAATAATTTACAGTATAATATATAAATTATAAAATTACATATATAAGTATATGACTCACTTTTTTTTGCCTTTTAAAACAGAAGTTATTAAACATGAGTGTTTTTGGATAACACAGGTCCCTAATCAGGAACATGTGTATATGTGGTAATCTTAGTATCCTAATATTGTTATGCATTTTGATTTTTTTCTTTTTTATAGATTTTTAGTCTCCTTTTCATTTTTAGTTGTTTGATATAATCTCAGGCTGGTGGTTCCAGTAATCTTTCCTTTCAGAGCTACCCAAATATCCCTCTTGTTCTGATTTCTTATTTCTAATTTGCTATGGACAAATAGACTAGATTTTTAAAAGTGTGTGCATGTGAGTGTGTGTGTGTGTGTTTGTGTGTGTGTGTGTGTGTGTGTGTATGTGTGTAATATGATTATAAACCAGCCTTTACAGACTCTCCCAAGAGAAAAATGCAGAAGTTAGTTGCTGGAAACTATAGCCACACTTTTGATTTCTCAGTATTCTCTTTCCTTGGTTGTGAGCTAATCTCCCAATAGTTGATGTGCCTGGTTAAGTGACATCCTGATAAATGAGGTATTAATGGACCGTGATATTCTATAAATTTTTTTCAACTGAAGATTTAAGAAAACAATTCAAGTTTCAAGACTGACCTATCTCTAAATTATGCAACCTTGGTGTGCAATGTAAATAAAATATTATTGAGTATAAAGCATAATTTAACACATATAAAAGCAAAGTATTAGTTTGAGATCACAAATGTTTGGAGAGAGAAATAAAAGGCAGCATATTAACAAACACTCTTGTGAATCTTCAAGGAATTATACCAGTCACGTACTTCAAAGTCCCAGATGGAGCCTGTTGACGTGTTTAAGCATGCCTGGGGCCCTGGCTGGAGATTCTGCTTCTGAAGGTCAAGGAAGGAGCAGTACTTTCCTATGTCTTACAATTTCCTTAGTTAATTCTGAACCAGGGTTGGAAACCACGAGAAATAACCCCTCTATATTATGACACCCCTCCAGGGACTGCTTTCCCCTTTTTATATTAACATTCCTCACTTTTTTATCCTCTTCATCTCTAGTTCTGTTATCCAGTTCTTCCTCTTTCTATTTCTCATTTCTCCTGCCCCTTAGCTAAGCAGTGTTCTCTTCAAGAACTGTGAGATCTTCTTCTGGTTTTTCTAAAGCACTGATTTTATGTTCTAAACTCTCTTTGCTCAAAATTAAAATATCCCAACATTCATGTGCTTTCTCACATATACTGCTTTTAGCAATGACTTCCTCCTACCTCATGTTATAGTTAGTTTTTACTTGCCAATATCCCCACTAAATTCTAAGTTCCTTGAGGACAAGGAATATTTCATTACCTTGTTATCTTCTATAATGCCTAGTGAGCAAGTAGGCATTAGCTCTATATACATATAAATATGTGAATATTTAATAAATTGACATTATTAATACACAATATTAATTTTGCATAATAATAATATTACATTTATATGTGTTGTATTCAAAGCACTTCTATATCTACAATATTAAACATGCAGCGAGCCAATGGTTTAAATGAATTCAAAATGGTCACTTATTACTTTGTCTGCTCAGCATTCATTGACTTTTCTTCTGATAAAAGCATGCTGATTTTTCCTGAGGAAAGAGCCCTACACTACTTTTATTCCAAATGGTATAGGTGGCATTAACTCTAGCCCTGGTTCCACAAGTGATCATGTGATAGAGGCCTGGCCTATCACATTCCCAGGACTCTGGTTATTGCCTCAGGGATGAGCAACTGGCCCAAAACGAAACAAAGACACTGAATTCTGGGATTTCTGTGAAATTTTGAGAAGACAAAATAACTCATTTCTGATGGAGTTGTTGTAACATTAGTATATAAACTAATTTAGTACTACAAGGGGAGCACCAACAGGGAGGACAGCAGAACTGAAGGAAAGAGAAAAAAAAAACTGACTCTTTCTGACATCATTTGAACCCCTGAATCCAGCCATACCTAAAGCTTACGTAGAACATTTTTGCTAAACGAGCCAATAAAAAAGCTTCTGTACAGCAAAGAAAACAATCAACAAAATGAAAAGGCAATTACAGATTGGGAGAAAACATTTCAAATTATATATCTGATAAAGTGTTAATATCCAAAATATATAAATAGCTCGACCACAAAAAACAGTCACAACAAATAACTGGATTTAAAAATGGGCAAAATACCATAACAGACATGTTTCCAAAGAAGAAATATAAATGGCCAACAGGTACACGAAAAGGTGCCAACGATACTAATCAACAGGGAAATGCAAATCGAAACCACACTGAGATGTCTCCGCACACCAGTTAGAATGGCTATTATCAAAAAGACAAGAAGATAGCAAGTGTTGGTAAGGGTGTGGAGAAAAGGGAACCCTTGTACACTATTGGAGGGAATGTAAATTGCTACAATCATCATGAAAGACAGTATGGAGGCTCCTTCAAAAATTAAAACTAGAACTGCCATATGATCCAGGATTCCCACCTCTGGGTATATATCCAAAGGATGTGAAAACAAATCTAAAGAGATATCTGCACAGCCATGTTCATTGCATTATTCACAATAGCCAAGCTATGGAAACAACCAAAGTGTCCATCTATGGATGAATAAATAAAGAAGATGTGGTACATATATATAACAAAATATGATTCAGCCATTAAAAGGAGATCCTGCCATTTTTGACAACATACATGAACCAGGAGGACATTATGCTAAGTGAAAGACAAATACTGTATGATCTCACTCATGCAGAATCTTAAAAAATTGAACCCATAGAACCAGAGACTAGAATGGTAGTTTACAGGGACTGGGAGTGGGGAAAATGGAGAGGTGTTGGTCAAAGGGTACAAATTTTCAGTTATAAGATGAATAAATTGGAAGATCTAATGCACAGCATGGTGATTATAATTAATAATAGTGTAGTTTGCCAAGAGAATAGATCTTAAGTGTTCTCACTACATACACAAACACACAAACACACACACACACACAAAGGTGGGTGATGAATGTGTTAATTAATTTGACTATGATAAGCATTTCACAATGTGTACATATAGTAAATTATCACATTGTACATCTTAAGAATCACCTTGTGCAACCTAAATATGTATCATTTTTATTTGTCAATAATACTTCAATAAGCCTGGAGACGATAAGCCATTTGAGTAGCTTTTCTCCATTTGAAAAAGTCCTGACTAACTTCCAGACTAATATCACTGAGGATCCAAGTTGTGCTAAGACCCCTATAAGATTATGTAACTCGTCCTCCCAGGACCAGGATCAGCTCTCAACCAATGTTTCTTCCTATGCTTTTCTTGCACTCATGGAAGTTAAGTTGGAGGTTTTGGGGACCATGGTAGTTCTACTCCCATCTTTCCCAAACCATTATTCCTCCTCAACATAGCATCGTAAAACACCAACACCTCTGTGGCAACACTCAGGAACAGTCAGAAAACAACTTTCAAAATAAATTAGTCAATGAGGCCAAAAAAAAAAAATAAAATAAAAGAAGGTACGTTACTGCCACAAATTTACAAAGTTCAAATAAGTTGACCAAATATTGGCAGCTTTCACAATTTCACTTATCCACAATATGGATGAATATAAGCACCCCTGTTACTCTGTACTGGTTTTCCCCTTATGGTAACACATGATTTGGTCTTTCCTTCCAGATCCAGGTGAATCAGGCAATGCAGGCAGCTCTCAGTACTTAAGAGTTTAAGATTCAGCCCTTGGCAGGAGTGAGTCTTGCTTCAGCTGTTTCAACAATGTCTACCTATTATCAGCCCAGAATACTGGTCACTATGTATTCACCTGGCTTCTCCCACAAGACAGAACCTATGGAAACAAAAGAAAAAGAAAAACAAACAAACATACAAACCTGGGGGCTCATGTGAAGTGTTGGCTAGTAGCTAACATAGCAGATTAGAAATAGGACCTGTCCCTCCAGTGGGTAAAATGTTAAGGTCAGGCTTGTCAATTCTCATGGATATGTGAAGTTGAAGAATTCACCAAGCTTTGGGGATTAATTTTATTGTTGTCCATTTGTCCATAACACACACACACACAGAGTCAGTCCTCATTATTTGCAGACTCTGTATTTGCAAATTTGCCTACTGGCAAACATTTATTTGTTATCCCCAAATCAATATCCGTGGTGCTGTGCGAACATGCACCGACATGCTCGAAGCAGGCGAAAACTTCAGTGGCCACGGGTGCTCCCAGCAGAGGTGAACAAGGTGATGTTCTGCCTTCTTGCGTCAGCTCTCGTACTGTAAACACTGTCCTTTTCACAGTCTATTTAGTGCCACATTTTTCACATTGTTGTGCCTTTTCTTAGTGATTTCACTGTTGAAAGTGTCCCCCAAGGGTAATGCTGAAGTGCTGTCTACTGCTCCTAAGTGCAAGAGCGCTGTGATGTGCCTTACAGAGAAAATAAATGTGTTAGATAAGCCTCATTCAGACATGAGTTACAGTGCTGCTGGCTGTGAATTCAGTGTTAATGAATCAAGAACATATATTAAATAAATTGTTGCTTAAAACAGGGTTATATGTTGTCAGTTGATGAAAACGTTGACCAGAGACTCACAGGAGTCTAACCTTGTATTTTCCCTAGAAGCAATGGTTCAGTGACTATATAAAGCATAACTATGGCAAACAATGAGACATGTAATATGCATATGTATATTGTATATACATATATACCTTTAATTGACATTGTGTACAGACCTTCATTCAAATAGCAATTTTTAGGGGAAGAGCTACATTACTCTTCCTATATTCAAAGTGAAGGTCCAGAAATAGAGCTATGGTTAGAAAATCCAGGGCCTGCACCATCCTGTGACAGCAGATCGGAGGTTATAAAACACCCAGTGTGGGACCATCTTGCAATGGGCATGGGAGATGAAAGACCTGATTTTGAGCCAGTTAGCCGCCACTTCCCTTGTGAGTTTTAGTAATGATATTCATGGAGGAACCACAAAGACTGCTTATCTGAGAAACAGCAAAACAAGGTATCAGTCCTACCACACTCCCTTTCTCTGAACCTGATCAAACCTCAGAATCCCTCCCCACCACAGGTGGCAATCATGGTGGCAATCTTTATGTCTGCTCCCTACCTCCCAAGTTTAAGCAATGCAGTGATTTTTTTTTTCAATCAAAATCTAACACATAATAGTCATATTGACCAGTTTTATTGTCAGCATCATCAGCCACAAACACATATGTTATACCTGCCAGGTAAAGCACGGTGTAAGACAATTTGAGGCGATATTAAAAAAAAGTTGAAGATAAGATTGGTACCTTCAAAAATCTTATAATGATTAAGGAGAAAAAAAAAACTTAGATAAAATTCCAATTTTAAACTTTTGAGGACCTCAATTAATTTGACATTTATATGAGCTAATTCAGAGTTTCTATTAAAATAATGGAATGAGCAGTAGAGGTCTGATGTCATGGCGCACACAGAAAGTATAGCCATGTAACTCTGTGGGATAGAGTATACTGTTTTATTTCTGCTTGTTTACTTTTCTTTCAGTGGAAATTATATGCAATGCATGTAATTGGAGATGAGTAAATATCTCTTTAATTAAGTGGAAGGTACCTGATATTTGTTGATATCATCCTTACCTAAAGCCCTAGCCTTAGACAAAGATTGACAGTTATGGATCTAACAAGTTTTTAGATTGTATTCCATAATGACTTTTTCCAAATTGCTCAAGATGCTAAAGAAAAACAGATGTACTGGACAAATGCCCCCCTGAATATACAACAGAAGGGATGCCCAGAAGAAGATAAGGAAAGAGAAGGGGATATGATGTTGATAAGGGGAAGAAGGTTAGGAGACAAACACCAAAGCTTTATTAGGTCCTAGGAATGTTACACTTGTACCCAGTGTAAGAGTGTATCAACCAGAACATCTGGTTAAATATTGTGGATTGGACATATGCATTTACTTTCATTCCCTCCCAAAACCTATTAATACAATAAAGAATTATAAACACACAAGCCCAGCAGTTCACAGATTTCACTCATGCTCACAAACTTCAAAGCTGGTTTTAATTCCTCAGTCCTCACTAGGAAGAGAAAACCCAGTTACCAGAAACAAAGAAAAGTTCTAACAAGAAAAAGAGAAACTGGAAAAATACATTTAAAATCACAATCAAAGATAAAAAGTTACAAAAGTATTATTAGAAAATGGTACAAAACTATTATTATTTCATCAGAGATAAGTAGATGTTGCATCTGCCAAAGAACAGGGTGCCACAAAAAGGGGGAATATTTAGAGAGTTCCTGGAAATTAAAACTATAATAGCAGGAATTTTACAAATAGAACTGATGGGTTAGTAGAGAAAGTTGAGGAGATTTCTAAGAAAATAAACAAAAAGCCAAAAATATGGAAATAGAAGAGAAAGGATCAGAAAATTAGAGAATCGGTCTAGAAACTCCAGAAAGAAAGAGCACAGAACAAAAAGAGCAGAGGGAAGTTTTCAAGTTAGTAATGTATGCCAAATTCATAAAACTGAAAGAGAAAAGTTTCAAGATTTAATAGACTTAACTAGTACCCAGTACAATGAATAAGACTCATCAAAGATCCATCATCAGTAGTACATCAGCAATAAAAATTACTGGAATGAAAAAGCTGTCATATAGAAGGAATCAGGAACCAGGTTGGCATCAGATATCTCAGCACCTATACTAGAAGCTAAAACCCAAAGAAACAATGCCTTTAAAATTGAGGGAGAGGAATGATTTCCAAAATTCTATACCTAGCCAAATTATGAATTCAATGTGAAGATAAAGACTTTTTAAGCATCCAAAGCCTCAAGAAATTTATCTGTTGTGGCCCCCTACTCTAGAAGGTATAAGATAAAAAATGTTCATCACCAAAATTAAAGTATAAAATAAGAAACAGAAAGTAATGGAAATAAGGTAGCTCAGGATGCCACAAAAATGTAAGGCAAAATATGTCCTAGGATGATGGTAAAGAAGGGAAGTCCCAGGGTGAGGTGCCCAGGCTGGAAAAGCACTAATCCAGACTGCAACAGGAGCAAAGAAGGTTTCCCAGAAGTTTCCTCTCTAAGAAATTTAATTAAAACTGACATGATATCCAATATGCTTCAGTGTGTTAAGAGTTATTTAAATAAAATGTTATACACGTACACATACACACACACACACATACATACAATAAAATATTACTCAGCCATAAAAAAGAATGAAACCTTGCCATTTGCAACAGCATGGGTGGACCTTGAAGATATTACACACTAAGTGAAATAAATCAGATAGAGAAAGACAAATACTGTATGATCTCACTTATATGTAGAAGCTAAAAAAAGAAAAAACAAAACAAAACAACCAAATAAACAAAAAACAAGCTTATAGATACAGAGAACAGATTGGTGGTTGCCAAAGGCAGGGGGTGAGGGGTCGGCAAAACGGGTGAAGGGGGTCAAAAAGTGCAAACTTCTAGTTTTAAAGTAAATAAATCATGGGGATGTAATGCACACCATGGTGACTATAGTTAATAATACTGTTATATATTTGAAAGTTGCTAAGTGAGTAGACCTCAAAAGTTCTCATAAGAAAAAAATTGTAATTATGTACGGTGACAGATATTAACCAGACTTATTGTAATGACCATTTCACAATGTACAAAAATATAAAACCATTATGTTGTCCACCTGAAACTAATATAATGTTACATGTTAATTAAAACTCATTAAAATTTTTAAGAGTTTTTAGATATGATAATACTGTATTATATACTTGAAAGTTGCTAAGAGAGTTGATCTTACATGTTCTCACCACAAAAAGACATACTAATTATGTGACGTGATAGAAGTGTTAGCTAACCCTACGGTAGTAATCATTTTGAGATATATATATATATATATATATCAAATTATACACCTTAAATTTACACAATGTTACATGTCAATTATATCTCAAGCTGGAAAAAAATTTAATTTTTTAAAAGAAAATAGTAAAAAGCTGTTTAGACATGACAAAGTTAGGGAATAATTGTTTTCATCCAGAAACTAAAGAGATGGACTAGCGGATCTTTAAATCCTTTCCAACTCAAACAACCTATGATCTATAACCTATGACCCAAAATTCTTTAAAGATGAAAATCCATATTTTAGAGCCAAGATGTATGGTTCACGCACTTCCTCGGAAAAATAGGCAAACAATAACATTTAGAAAAACATTTTATTTACATCAGGTTTTTAAAGTCGGCTGTTTAGCCGAATAGGCTGTGCTTCCTCCAGTCAAACCACAACCCACCTCTGCATCCTCTTCATGCACAGATTTCTTTGTCATCACTTGCACTTGCCATGGTTCCCAGAGAGGGAACCATAAATAGGTGACAAGAAATGCCCTTGCTAATATTGATTGGCAGCTCCCACAGACAGGCCAACTGGTCTGCAAACTAAGAGAATTTAAGGATTAAGAAGCTACTGAAGTATAAAACTCTCAATAACCAACTTATCCTTGCATTTCCTAATGACTAAAAATAAAACTTTAAGTGTGTGAAGTGTTTCTGTAGCATGGAATAAACGTGTATTTCCTGAGGAACGATTTTTTTCTCTTCAGCCTCCATATAATCCTAGGGATTATGCTGGCCATACATTTCTTGTTAGGTAGAAATAAGTTTCCAAACTCAATAGTGAATATAAAATCAGGAGACCAAGAAACTCTTCTTTCTTTTCATTTTTTTTTTCTTCAAGTTTCTAGGGACACTTCCACTCTAATTTACCCTCAGCTCTATCTTCCCTGCAGCACCTATGGCCTGATTCCACCCCACCCCCACCCCCCGCCTGGCCCCTCTATTTTTAGTATGTCTTTGTCCTCAGATAAACTTTCCCTCAGGATGATTTCCAAGCCTATTGTTCCTTACGCCAAACCACTGGGGAAGCACCAACAACAAATCTTGAGAACAAGGATGCCAGTCAAAGACAACCAGTTTCGATGTTTTAGGAAATCAGTACAAAAGCTCAGAGTCAATTCTGGGCTTCCCTTGTACTTCACTCAGTACCTTCTCCAAGAAATCACTTGAACCCTGGAGAATCAGGAAACCCAGGAGGAGGGCAATCAAAATGGAAATAAATAACCACATGCTACTTGGGTGTGGGGTCCTATGCATCTGAAGGTGTATAGGCAAGATTTTGCATTCACATTAAAATCTGACTAAACTGGGATTCTTAACGTCTTAGAGAGGCACTTTCTTCTTCATTGATTCTTTGCAGTAGATGAAGGAACAGCTCAACAGCCTGAAAGCATTCATGCAGACGGCAAAGGGAACAATTTATTACACTGCAGGAACCCAATCCTTCCAGAATGATATACCTCTGTACACAAAGCTTGCATCAAGAAATAAAGTCCATGACAGGGAATGCAAATTCACCTGTCTACAGGAATGAGGAGATAATGTAAATGACCTACCCCTTTTCGCAAGGGAGTGAGGGGAACCAGAGGGAACTAGAGTGAGCAGGCCCTGTCCGAGTGGCAGCTGCTACTTATCCCCAGCCAACTGCTGGCATAGAACAGTCTATGCCTACTGTCTGTCTGCCTCGGTTTCACTCTTGAGCTATAAAATCACGTAGCCTTCAAAATCCTGGAAAGTTAAAAGAAAGTCTGTAAACTTAAACCAACCTAATCTATCACATTACAGGGAGTCACACAAATTTTTATCTTTCCCAGCCAAATGGCTCCTCAAGAAGGCGGTGGTATTCCATAGTAGTCTTCTGGGAGACTTCAAATACGCGTCTGTCAAGTGTGACCTCTGACTCTTTGCATGCACTTAGTTCTCATCAACTTCAGCAGGAGTTAAGAACTTATCAAATCAATTATATCAAGCTTTTCAAATGGTAGCCTTCTTTTCCTCTCTCCCATATCAAACACATTTATTTAATAATCCTTTGAATACAGAGTTTCTAAACAAAGAATATTAAATTGTTTTTTACGGAATAAAATATTTGTACCAATGGAGGCCAAAAGAGACTTACATGAATTGACAAAAAATCATTTCTGTGTGGTGTGCATTACAATTTTCAACATCAAATTAGGTAAAGGTGTCAAGAGGTGTTGTTAAAAGCTTGACTGCTCAGGAAAAGTGTAGGGATAAGAGTGTGTAGCTAAGCATTAGCACATTATTGGTGTTTTTCGGCAAGTGTTTGGCAGACACTATTTCCACAGACTATGACTGTCCAGTCCCTTTATTTATCTTGAAATTTAAAATTAAACTAGCACTTTTATTGGGGCACGTGGATTAGGGGAGATCATGACAAGAGAAATGAGTTGGCAAAAGATAAAATTCAAACACTAAGCAACATCTTAAATTGAATTGCCTTAAAATAACCAAATGTTATAAAAGTTTAAAACATTTTAAGGGTCAAATGTTCAGAATCCCACAACATTTCTAATTAGCAAAATTCAGTTCAGTTCAGAAGAAAGCTAAGCTCTCAAGATTAAATCCAACTGATGTTCCTAATCATTATTTTATTTATATTTTTTAATTTATTGGGGTAACAATGGTTAGTAAAATTACATAGGTTTCAAGCATACGATTCTGTAATACATCATCTATATATATCCCATTGTGAGCATTTCTAATCATTTCTACTTAACCAGTCCACCTGACTCAGCCTTCCTTCCTCTGTCAGACATCTGACTGACATTACACTGGACAATTGCCACTAGTAGGTTATTTTGTACACATAAGTTTTATGTGTACTGTGAGTTCCCTATGTTTTTCTCAAGTGAGTTTATGCTAGTTTTCTTATTATTGCTACAACATCACTTAGGTATTACATAAACTGATGAAATATGAGTGTGGAAAGTTTTTGATCTCTATGAAAACCTAGTTGAATACTTTAGATAGAGTTGATAAAGGCAAGTCTGGAAAGAAAATTATGGTGGGTAAGGCCCTGTGAAAGAGTGGGAAATATTCATAAAAACTTAGATTTTACTTTCAGACAACTCCACAATTCTTTAACTTCCAGCTCTGCTTTTAGCAAATTGAAATTAGTAACAATAGTAGAATATCTACTGTGGGTATGGTTTATGCAAGAAAGATGACTGGGCACTCTAATCAGTGCAGTTACACTGAAAAAAAGAAAATGGCTTTGACTTCTCATCAAAGTATTGGTAAACAACATGAATATTTAAAATATGTATATAATGTTTTCATGAATCCTTATTTTAATTTATTGACAAATTTATTGGCCAATGCCAGTCAACATTAGATAACAGGGCTTCTACTATGATCATTTCAGACCTTAAGTTCAATATGAACAAGGTAACACTTCTACCAGAATTTTTTATGTCTGTAGCCTTTGGATTTTAAAGCCTTGTCAAAATAAAAATTATCTCTTTAGCCTAACATACTAGCATGGCAATCAGTTGCAAAGTTTACATTTCAGTGGATCAAAATCAGGGTAATAACCTATGGAAAATTCTCTACTATGAAGTTGCTTTTTACTCCTTGATCTCATAAAAGTTATATTTTTGTTTCATAACTCAGAAAAACTTGTCAAATTACTGTGTATTGTCAAAAATGAATCATGCTATATAAATCCCTGAAATATTCATAATTCGGTCAAAATTTTGAAAATTGATAATCATTAGTAATTTTATGTGTCAGACACTGCTATTAAACAGACACACCATCTATGTTTGTACAGTTATTTTTCACAGCACTCATTTTATACATGAGAAAATTAGAATATGTCACATTAATGCTACTCAACTAAAGGCTCCCAGACTCTTTAGACTATGCAGATTTTATTTTTTTAAATTTCTCCATACAATTTTTTAAGTCATTGGTTATAATATGTGGTTATATCTTTTAAAAGCACTAGATGCTCCTTCACATAATTTCTTCAGAACAGGAAGGTATATATATCTATTACTAATAAGAAAGTATTTCCAAGGAAGAACATAACAGAGATAATTCTGAGATTTTTAACTCATTCATACAAACATCTACTGTGGACTTGTTCTCAGCTCTGAAAATAGAAAGGTAACGTTGCTACTGTCCCAAAGGTCTGGGTGAAGAAGAAATAATTAAGAAGTTGTAGCATGATATGATAGCAGTTCCAAAAGAGAGCCGTACTAAATACTGTACAAACAAAGAGGTGATGAAAACTCTCAACAAATTGAGTATAGAAGGAATATACCTCACCACACTATAAGCCACAGATGACGAGGCCACAGCTAACATCATGCTTAAAAGTGAAAGGCTGAAAGCTCTTCCTCTAGATAAGGAAGAAGTCAAAAATACCCACTCTCACCAGAACTGAACAGAGAACTGGAAGTTCTGGCCAGAATAATCAGGCAAGGTAAAGAAATAAAAGGCATCCAAATCATAAAGGAAGAAGTAAAATTATCTTTATTTGCAGATAATATGATTTTATATATGGAAAATACTAAGACTCCCTCAAAACACTGTTAGAATGAATCAATAAATTTAGTAAAGTTGCAGGATATAAAATCAACATACAGAAGTCAGCTGTGTTTCTACACACTAATAATGAAATACCTAAAAATGAAATAAAGAAAATCCCATTGACGATAGCATCAAAAACAATAAAATATGTTGGAAGAAATTTAACTAAGGAAGTAAAAGATCTGTACATTGAAACCTACAAGCTTTGATGAAAGAAACTGAAGAAAACACAAATAGAAAGACATTCTGTACTAATGGATCAAAAGAATGAATACTGTTAAAATGTCCATACTATCCAAAGCCTCTATAGATTCACTGCAATCCCTATCAAGAGTCCAATGGCATTTTTTTCAGAAGTATAAAAAACAATCCTAAAATTTATATGGAACCACAAAAGACCCCTAATAGCCAAAGAAATCCTGAGAAAGAAGAACAAAATCAAAGGCATTACACGTCCTGATTTTAAACTATAATACAAAACTAGAGTAATCAAAACAGCTTGATACTGGCATAAAAATAGACACATAGACCAATGGAACAGCATTGAGAGCTTAGAAATAAACTGCCTGTATGGTCAACTGATGTTTGACAAAGGAGCCAAGATTACTCAATGGAGAAAGAATAGTCTCATCAACAAAAGGTGGTGAGAAAAATGGATGACAGCGTGCAGAAAAATGAAATTGAACCCCCACCTTACACCACTCAGAAAGATGAACTTGAAATGGATTAAGGACATAAACATAAGACTGTAATTATAAAACTCCTAGAAGAAAACATTCAGGCAAAAAGCTCCTTAACATTGGTTTTAGCAACCAAAATCAAAGCAACAAAGGCAAAAAAAGTAAACAAATGGTACTACATTAAATGAAAAGAGCTCTGCAGAGCAAAAGAAACAATCAACAAAATGAAAATGCAGCCTATGTAATGAAAGAAAAAATTTGCAAACTACATATCTGATAAGGGGTTAGTATCCAAAATCTCGTAAGGGGTTAATAGCACATAATAATAAACAAAAAAAATCCAATTTAAATATAGGCAGAGGAACTGAACAGATATTTTTCCAAAGAAGACATAAAAATGGCCAACAGGTACATGAAAAGATGTTCAACATCACTAACTATCAGGGAAATATATATCCAAACCACAATGAGATATCACGTCACACTTGCTAGAATGATTATCATAAAAAAGATGAGATAACAAGTGATGTAGAGAAAAGAGAATCCTTGTACACTGTTGGTGGGAATGTAAATTGGTGTAGCCACTATGGAAAACAACATGGAAGTTCCTCAAAAAAATTAAAAATAGAACTACTATATGATCTAGCAATCTCACTTCTGGGTAGCTATCCAAAGGAAATGGAAACAGGATATCAAAGAGATATCTGCACTCCATATTTATTGAAGAATTATTCATGATAGCAAAGATATGGAGAAAAAAACCTAAGTGTCTGTTAACATATGAATGGATAAAGGAGTGTGTGTGTGTGTGTGCGTGTGTGTGTGGGTGCGCGCGCGCACCCACACACACAGAGGAATATTATTCAGCCATGAGAAAAAAGGACATCCTGCCATTTGCCGCAACATGGATGGAATGGATGGAACATTATGCTAAGTGAAATAAGTCAAAGAGGGAAAGATAAATACTATATGATATCACTTATATGTGGAAACTAAAATAGTCTAACTCATAGAAACAGAGAGTAGAGTGGTGATTAGCAGGGGCTGGGAGGTGGGGAAGTGAGGAGATGTTGGGCAAAGAGTACAAATTCTCAGTTGTAAGATGAATAAATTCTGGGGATCTAATGAACAGCATTGTGATTATAGATAACAATACTGTACTACATACTTGAAAATGACAAAGAGAGTAGATCTTAAATATTCTTACCACAAAAAAGAAATGATAATCATCTGACATGAAAGAGGTTAACACTAAGGTGATAATCATATTGAAATATGTAAGTGAATCAAATCAACACGTTGCACACTTGAAACTTACATAATATTATAATGAGATACACAGTGTTCATTGAAATATTATTCATATCTCAATAAAGCTGAGAAGAAAAACAAAAAGGTGATGAATTTGCAAGGGAGTCCCCCACAGAGAGAAGTCTTTGGTCATTGACATTCTTTGCAATTGCTGGCACATGGTACTAATAACAAACAGATGACTTTTAGTCATTTTTGTTTAGTACTAAACTCTCTATAGACAATGCATTGACTTCTGTTTGCACGTTAGGTGGACTGCACCACCACCACCACCACCACCCTCCCCACCTGGTATGCCACAGTGAATTTGTTCTTGGTCTTGCCAAACAGAGAAGACAGCGAAAGTCATTTCAGACAGAAACAGTAGTCCTATGTTTGAACAAGCAAGGTGGTACGTAAAAACAAATAGGGCAAGAAGTTTGGTGTAGCTAAGTACAGGGTAAAGGAACAAAGGTGCTGTAACGACGACCTAAAGTCAAGCCAGAATCGGAGCTGACCGGCTCAGGAATCCAGGCTTTACCCTAAAGACAATGGGGAGACTGGGTGATCTGATGCTCTCTAGAGTTTTAAATTCAAATGTTGGCTCTGTCACTTACCGACCACATGATTTCAACCCATAACTCTATCAAAGTGTGAATTAAAGGTGATGATGGATGTATGGTTTGAATGGACAGCAGGCAAGGGGGCTCACTGGAGGAGTTTAAACAGAAAAATGATGTGATTAGATCTATGGTTTAGAAAAATTTCTCGGGCAACAGTGTGGAGACAGGGAGATAAAAAAGGAATTTTTGTGAAAAAATAGGTAAAAGGAAAGGGAAGATATGAATTCCAGATAGCAGTTGTAGTATTTGAAGTAGGAAATATGTTCTAAAGATATTTGGAGGAGGAAGGGTAGATTAAAGATGAGGGAGAAGGAATGTGGATACACTCAGCATTTTCTTAGCCCACCAACAACCAAAACGACGATTCACATAGCATATGTGATTTCTTTTACTCTGAACATTTATTTTTACCTCTTAAAAACAATGGATTTTGATGAAAAGATCTCAGGATCAGGATTCAAGTACCCCAAGTTCAGTCCTCACTCAGCCCTAGCTGGCTGTGCAACCTATGCCTCAATTTCCTCATTCATAAATGTGAAGAAAATACTCATTCCACTTACGCTCAAAATTTTGAAAAGAATGAAGAATATCATTACCAATAATAATGCAAGTTTCATAATAGGTATGGAAATCACAAGAACGCCGTTGTCCAGGGTGATACACAACGTTATTGTAGGAAAGGAAAATGAGAACTCTCTATGCTACTTTTGTAACTTTTCTGTAAGTCTGAAATTATTTTAAAATGAAAATTGAAAATAGTTATGAGTGTGAATGCACCTGCAACCCATGTGTGAAGCTAAACAGCTGTTGTCCAGTGATGAAGTTTGCAGAGAAATGGTACTATGCAAGCTCAGTTTAAATGTTTCCCTGGTGGATTGAACGACTGCCCACTGACACACTGACCCTTGGAAGCTCCCTTTGGCCGCATTCTGAAGCCTGTTCTTGCCAAACATGTCTTTCTTTTCATGTAAGAATGACAGTAAACAGCCAAATCAAACAGGAACTGTTTGGCTTGTCTTAAGAAGCCTTTGGAAAACTGCTTCGAGTTGCCATTTGTCATTGCCACCAAATTCTGGGGATGTAGGGAGAAAAAACTGCAGTGTCATTCTTCAGCGCCTCTCCAGACACTTTTCTTATTTGTTCTTTCACACTAGATCGGAGTGTGCATGTGGAAGGCTTCTTTGGAAACCAAATGTTTAGCACAAGGGTAGATGAAGCATTTTTTTTTAAATTGAAAATTATATGCCAGACACTGTTTAGCCGCTTCCATTTCCCTTTGAACAGAAGCGTTTTTACAAGGAAAAATAAGGTTTATGCATTTGTTCTCCATGCGGAGGCCATCAGTCTGAGCATAGAAAAATAAAAATAGCCACTGCATTGCCTCATTTGCTTCGAACCAAGAAAACACTTTACTAATGAAGAAACAGAAGTTTAAGAAAATGAAGTATTTTGCTAAGAGTCTCTCCTCTAAGACTCAGTATAGTCTATTTAACTTCAGAACATTCATGCCTACCCAACACCATATATAGGAAACTGTTGTGGGTCGATCTGGGAAGAACTTACAACAAGAAATATATATGCACGAACAGCCATCATCAAAACAGGCTTTCACTGCCATGAAACTACTCTGGGGGAGCCTGACCTAAAATCACCCACCCTATCCAACACTAGGAAAAATACTTTAAACCTCCAACACTGAAGCAGAGCCCCTCTGAGCACACATAATCACTGGATTACAATTCTCCTCACATACACACGTGCAAAGGAAGGGCTTTCGAATGGAGCAAATACTCCATTAAATACTCAATTAAAGCCATTTCCAGAATGTACAAGAATGTGATTTAGGTCACACACATGATGTCAGAACTATGGGTTGAATCTCATCAATGCAATGAAGCAAAAGAAAATAAGATTGAAACCAGTTGTTTGGTTTTGTGTAGCTAAAACAACGGCCTGATTAACTAAATTCTTCTCCTTCTAACTGGTTGTCATGGTATTGTGCAGACAAAATCTTAGACTGAGCCTGCAGACAACAACGAATTGTGACATTCTGCCTTGACCCTTATATTGCAATTATATTAGGGCTGTCATGCTGGGGTGACATGGAATCACAACACAGTGTCTTGAAAAATCTCAGAAAGTTGGAGATGGGGAAGCCAAGGAGTCAGTGGAAACCACATTTTAAATTACTTTAAAATATGGCTTTATTATTTTCAAATATTGTGCACATTCAAAACTCATATATATGAGTACTAAAAATAAATTAAATTAAGAATATGAAAAAATGGCAAAAAGCCTGTGTTGCGAAGTAATATATCAAAAACATACAGTTCTATCAGTGCACAGACTACAGTTGCTGTACTGTGGGATAGAGACACTTTCACTCAATAAGAATTGCAATAATGATGATAGTCGTTAATGTTTATTGGACATTTAAAACATTATACGTTTTCCATGTGTTTCCTCATTAAACTTCCCTCCAACCATTTAAGATAGGGTCTAAGATGATCCCAATTTTACAAATGAAGAAACTAAGCTCAAAGAGAGTAAGTCTCTTAACCAAGATCACCCAGCTAGCACGGGGTGGGGGCTCCAGCCCAAGAAACTCCAGGGCCTAAGTCGTAGCCCCACGCTAAACAGCCTCTGAACAAGCACACTCTAAATTGCCGGTTGTCCAAAGCTGATTCCTCTTCAGTTACATTTCTCATCCATCTCCAACCCTTATTTCCAATCTCATTGAGACCAGAGGGCTTCTTTCAAATAAAGAATCAATAAATGACGAGGACTTAATAACTTTCAAACGTAAAAGCAAAGCGTGGCATCTAAAGCCAACTTACCAAAATGCCCAAATCAAAATACAGACATTTTTAGTACAGCAACAACGTCCAGGATTTTAATCCACTTCCACCATTTTTAAGAGAGATATTTTTTCTGCTTTGCTGGAGCGATTTGAATGAAGGCTTTAAAACAAAGAATAATGACTTTTCTCTAAGCCAAGGAAATTTGCATCGCTAGGCTCCACATTCAATCTGATCCTTTTTGTAACATATTTTGGTGAGTGTCTTGGAGCTATGAGCAGTGGCTGTCTTTCATTAATGTCATTCCCCAGACAGAGCACGGGGAAGATGGCAGCCATGCCATGTTCTCCAGTGCTCTCGAGATACAAATAGATACCAAAAGAGAATTAAACCAGCAAACATAATGCAACACAAGGACTTGGTGTCATTTGCCCCTAGAGGTTCAAAAGTGGAAGACTGACAAAGTGTGCACCGTGTCTCGGTTGGCAGAAGTGACAACTCATTATCTTAAAGCACAATCCCTAATGCTCATGACTTAAAAACAAAAGGAAAGGAGCAATAATTTTTCAACTCTAATGCGTTTGATAGATCACAGCTCTGATTTCCCCTCCCCACTGGATGGTTAGGTAGAAAGTCAGTATGAATATGCAACAGAGTTGTGTCCCGCTTTCTTTTTCTGGCAAACTGGTCTTTGCTCCTAATTCCCAGCAGTAGCAATTAACAATGCATGATTTTAACAGAATGCTTGAAAGTATAGGACGGGTGCTCAAAAAATTAATTGTCTTGAGCTGATTTCCCACAGACACTGTTAATCAATATCACGCCATCTCACAAGCAGCTGCTCACCCTCTTCCCAGTGATTCCAGAGAAAGGAATGTGAATGAGGTGGCCACGTGTCCTGCAGATATGTGAGAGACATTTGAACATTTAAGATCTTGGAATGTAAAATCCAGGAAAGAAAATGAATAGTTTTGTTTTTTAAGTTAAAGCTGAAGTTCTTAAGAAGTTTTCCAAATGATTTAGAATGATTTAGTTAAATCATTCTAAATCATTCGATTAAACATGGTATGAATGAAGACTTTTCATTAACAATGGTAGCTAAATTTTGATCACTTGTTTCATGCCAAATTCTGGGAATTACATCCATTTATGTCAAGGAGTATTGCATATAATCATTTGATATGTTCAGAAATGAAATGATGCAGCATGTATCACAAAGAGTGTGTGTTAAATCTCTAGATCAGCATATTGGAAAAGAGCATTCACTTCAGAATAAGAAAGCATGGGTTCCAGGTCTGCCTGAGCCACCTTCTTACAAGAAGGTGTCTTACCTTGAATAAGTCAATATAGAAACTAATATTTTCCCTCGAGGGCTCAAAACGTCCTCATCTATGATGTGAGGAAGTGCATAAATCTCTAATACTTTAGTTCTAAAGTTCCTTGAATTGAAGACAAAGGGCTTGGAGCAATTCACACAGAGATGGAAAACCACACATACTCTTCATCAAATGTTGAACACCTGAACGTAGGCTCTTTAGGCCTGTACTGTCCATTACTGCAGCCAGGAGGCATGTGGGACTATTGAGGGCTGGAGATGTGCCGTAAGTGTCAAATGTGCTGCAGATTACAAGGATTTAGTGTGGAAAAAGAACACAAATACCTCAATAATTTTATCTTGATCACGTGTAGATATCCTTTGGGATATATTGGGTTAAACAAATTGCATTATCAAAATTAATTTTCCTCATCTCTTTTTACTGTTTTTAGTGTGGCTACAGGAGAGCTTTGTGTTGCATATATATGGCTTGCTGTCCATTGCTACTGAACAGCACTGGTCTAGGTCCTGGCTGCTTAGCAGTAAGCAAAACAGACAAGTCCCCACTCTTTAGGAACTTGCACTCTAATGGAGGCAGGAAAGAACAAACAAGCAAGTAAAGAATTAATTTTAGATAACAGCGCAATGAAAAGAAAACAGGAAATTTTGCCAGAATAGTTTTCTTTAGGTAGGGTGGTCAGGAAAAATCTTTAAACCAAGGTGACATTTAAGCTGAGAACTGAACGAAGAGACATGGCAACTTGACACAAATCTGAGAGTAGAATGGCCCAGGAGGAGAGAAAAGCATCCCAAAAACTATGACATGGTAGCAGACATGGGATGTTTGTTTTTACCGCATGTTGAAATACTTACATTCATAATACAACATTTACCAGAAGAATTATTTAGGCTCCATAATGGATTTATCGGGCACCAGACATCCTTTTAGGAACAGTCATATACATTTCTCCACTTAATCTACTCAATAACTCTCACTGTATGTATAAAACTGTGACATAATGTCCATGCTACAAATGAAGAAACTGAAACTCCAAGGGTTTGAGGAACCTGCCCAAGGATGTGCAATGTCTAAAAGAGAGTGGGGATTGACGCTCCCATTTTCACACCTTATATCCAGAGCTCAGTCCCAATGGCATCCTCTGCCATCTTTCCCGAAAGTACACAGGGTAAGCAAAAAAGACTTCCCAGCACAGGTGTGATATCTTTGCCGCTTTTTTGTGGGCTGCTCTTTATTGCTCAGTGGCTCACAGGAGGAGGAGTGAGTTCAGAGAAACGCATCCCCACCATCAAGTATTTGATAAGTTGGGGGCATGAGTTAGCCCTCAGGCAGCACAGTTACTAGACAACACTGTTCATTTGTAGAAATGAAGGAAGAAACTCTTAATCCCTTTTCCCTCCCTCTCTTCCTCTGAATTATTGAACTTTCATCTTATTTACTACATTTGTTAGATGTTTAGCAAGCATTTTTATGGTTCAAATGACCTTAGACTGATAGCTGAACACTGCAGATATGAGAAGCAGAGACCTGCGTTTGAATCATCTCAATTTCACCACTTAGAGGTTGTATGATCTTGAGCTATACAATCTTGACACTCTCTAATTCTCAGTTTCTTCATACGTAAAAAGGACATAAAAATGCCTGCTCTTAGGATTGTTATGAGGGTTAGAGGCTCTGGAACAAGTACCCATCCCAGAAGCTCGTGCCAGCCCCTCAATCAATGAATGCTACACAATTCTAGGTGTGACCACACTTCAATAGATGCTACATTGTACTCCTGTCCTAGAGAATCTGAGGCATGGGAAGTCTGAGACTACTAAGATCCTTGGGCATCCATGGGTTAAATAAAAATGATAATTTATCCTTTATTCTGTGATATAACTGATATGTTTCCATAAATTAGAATCTCCTTGCCCTTGGTCCCAACTAAATCTATTCTCTGTCAGATATCACTGGGGCGATGGCAAAATTGGGAACCATTCTTTAGTCACTGAATTCTTTTCTTATAACTAAAGAATAATTCCTTTTGCACCAAGTAGCCATTGCAATCCTGAGTAAAAAGAAAAAAGCTGGAATTATCACACTCCCTGACTTCAAATTATACTAAAAAGCTACAATAATCAAAACAGTATGCATTGGCAGAAAAACAGACCAATGGAACAGAATTGAGAGCCCAGAAATAAACACACATAAATGGGCAACTAATTTTCAACAAAGGAACCAAAAACATATGATGGAGAAAATAAAGCCTCTTCAGTAAATGGTGCTAGGAAAATTGGAAAGCCACATGCAAAATGATGAAACTAGATTGCTAGTTGCCACCATACACAAGAATTAACTCAAAATGGATCAAAGACCTGAAATAAGACGTGAAATAATAAAATACATAGAAAAAATAGTTAATAAACTTATGGACCTTGGTCTCAAAGAGGATTTTATAAATTTGGCCCAAAAGACAAGGGAAGTAAAAGCAAAACTAAGTAAACGGGACTATATCAAACTGAAAATATTCTGTTCAGCAAAAGAAACCATCAACAAAAAGACAATCAACCAAATGGGAGAAGACATTTGCAAGCAATATCTCTAATAAGGGCTAATATACAAAATATATAAAGAAATCAACTCAACAACAACAACAAAACAATCCAATTAAAAAATGAGCAGAGGACCTAAACACTTTTTCCAAAAAGACATACAAATGTCCAACAGATATACAAAGAAATGCTCAACTTCACTAGCTATAAGGGAAATGCAAATCAAAACCACAATGAGATATCACCTCACCTGTTAGAATGGCTGTCATCAACAAAACAAAGAATAACAAGTGTTGGAGAGGCTGTGGAGAAAGAGGAACCCTCACGCACTGCCAACAGGAATGTATTGGTATAGCCACTAGGGAAAAGAATATGGTAGTTCTTTGAAAAATTAAGAATAGAGCTCCCATATGACACAGGAATTCCTCTTCTGGGTATCTACCAGAAAATTTTAATAACATTTGTTCGTAAAGATATATGTACGCCTATGCTCCTCACAGCATCATTCACAGCAGCCAAGACATGGAAATAACCGAAGTGTCCTCAGGTTGATGAATATTTAGGTTGATGGATGATTGGATTATGAAGATGTGGTACATATAGACAATAGAATATTACTCAGCCATGAGAAAAGATGCAATACTGCCATTTGCAACAACATGGATGGATCTACAGAGTATTATGCTAAGCAAAATAACTCAGACAAGAAAAGACAAGCACCATATGATTTCACTCTTAGGTGGGATATTAACCAGAAATCAACAAACAAACAAACAAACGAAAACCTCCTAGACACAGAACAGTATGGTGGTTACCAGAGGGGAAGGGGGTGGTGGAAGGTGAATTGGGGAAAAACGGGTCAAACATACAAGGATGGTGATGAAAGGAGATTAAACTTTGGGTGATGAACACACAATGCAATATTCAGTTAATACAGAACCGTACACTTGAAACCTATAGAATCTCATTAACCAATGTTACCTCAATACATTTAATTTTAAAAAATTAAAAAAAGAACTCCTTTTAAGAATTGAAAAAAATCTCCAAGTACAATCATGAACTGAAGCAACTTCTGAAGGTAGAATCACGCGTGTCGTTGCGATTCCAAAGGGAATGTCTTAATACCTTCCAGTAGCAGCAGCTTCTACTCTGGGACTGCAGCTCTTTTTCCAAAAACAGAGCACACGGCTTGAAGGTCTCCAGTGACGTCCCCTTCAAGACTATGACACAAACTGCTAAGCTTGGCTCCTAGAAAATGGCTCACTGCTTAGCAAGAATCTCCAACTGAGCCATTAGAGGAGAGATTTATGAGCCATGAAATTCTGGAAGAGGGTGGCCAGGGAAGGGCATGAGATAGAGCATCAAACATTTTTATGCTTATAAACTGGTGAAACCAAACCATGTTCCCTAGTGAGTATTGATATTCTGTTTCTGAGAATTTGGACTTGGCTATAGCAATATCCAACAAAATCCAAATGGGTCCAGAATAAGAGATAGAATGTTTCCACTCTTGTTTAACTGTGTGAGTTGTACTAATGAGATTTTCCTCTGTCGGTGAAGTGAGTGAACTTGTTCAGGCCCCAAGACACCCATCCCATCCAAAATGTCTGGCACAACCTTTTGTCCATTTACCAAATGACTTTTCTTATTTCTTTTCTATTCTAAATCACAATTTATCAATCATTCTGTTGGCTTTCAGTAACCATTCCAAACTTTTCTGCAAGCACTGATTGGAGTTGGGGTTCGGGAGTAAGAGATTTTTTTTATTTTATTTTCAGTGGATTGGCAAGGTGGAGGGTGGTCCCTTAAAATAAAAACTGAGAGCAATCATAGAAGATGCTGTGAAAAGGAGCCCCACCTTCCCACCACCCTTTTTGTCTTGACTTTGTTTTGCCACTACGGAAGTTGAATTGGATACTGTATATAAGCTTCACAGGAGCCTTCATGTCTCCTGCCCTGAGTTACTGCCCTGCCTCCTTTTACCGATGCCTGAGAATGGAGGTGAGTGGGCAATTGTCCTAATTCTCCCTTTCTGGAACTCTGCAAACTCTCCTTTAGAACACCCTTAAGCATTATCTTAGCTCCTATGCACAGATGTAGAAACCCGTACTTATAAAGTACACCAAAGATCTAGTACTGCATCCTATTATAGACCAATATTCCCCTAGTATAAACATTTCTCATGGAGTTACAGAGATTACTGGGAATGTGTTTGAAGAACTATTTGCTTCTCGGTAGAGATCTGTTTGGCTCTAAGAAGCATACACAAGCCTAGTTCAGTTAAAATTTAGACCTCACACTATAGGTGGAATATCTAGCCAGAATTTTCAGTTTCCAACTTGTGATACCAAAGGACATGGACCTTCCATTTCTTTCTGAAGGCAGTAGCTCTTCTGGTTTTTATGTCCACCTTCTTTGTTTCCCTTTCCTTATAAAATCTCAACATGATTGGCTCCAAGCCAAGAGGCATGACCAAGAGGTCATTTAGCTAAAACCTCCTCTCTGAGTTATCCCCCAAATGGTGGAGATCTGGGGCGCACAGGAGGTGCTCAACCGACCTGACTGAGACCATTAACCCTTAAGTATGGCTGCCAACCAGCCATAGGTTTCCCATCATCCTCCAACTTTATATCCAACTCAAATACCTTCAAATGGTTTTCAAGGAGATCCAAAAGGGGGCAGAAGGCAATGAAGAAGAGATAGGATGTAATCTAGAACTGGAAAGAGTCTTAGAATTCATCTAGTCCAACCTCATTATCTTACTGTGAAGGAAATGAGGCACAGATTCATGAGGACCTTGTCCAATGTCACTGTGCTTATGAGGCCCAGAGCTGAGGAACACACCCCAAGTCGCATGACTTCTAGGCTCATGCTCTTTTCCACTATCCAATTTCCCCACCCCGAGAATGGCTCTGACTTTCATCCTCCGACTATCCTCCAGCTTTCCAGTCACAGAAATTTGGAAGACTCAGCACTGTGCACTGCCTTTAATGTCAGACCTGGGGGCAAACCTGGTTAGGTGTAACTTCCCAGGAAGTTACCAGCACCCTCTCTGAGTTCCCGTTTCCTTATTGGTCAAGTGGGGCTAATGCCCGACTTTGGTGCCTGTCTGAACTGTTGTAAAACCCAAACGAGATAGGAAATGTGAAATTGCTATGAGGAGTGTTAACTGTAATGATTCTCAAATCGCACTGGCCTAACAGGCAGAACAGTGGATACCCGAGGGTAAGAGATATTAACATAACACCTGCTGAAAGTTCCCACATCCTAAAAGATATGGAACTAAGGCAAAACCACTTCCCAGAAGCTCTGGGATTAGAGAAAGACCAGGAGGTGAAAGGAAGATGAGGGAGAGGGACAGGGAATCCTATGATATCAGGGTGTTATTAGAGTGACCAAGTGTCCAGGTTGTCCCTATTTTAGCACTGAAAGTCCCATGTGCTGGGAAACTGCTCAGTCTCAGCCAAACTGGGACAGTTGGTCACCCTAAAATACAGTGCTTTTTAAAAACCTAAAAAGTGAATCACTAGGACATTGTATCCACTTACAGGAAAGTAAAAGTGTTTCAGTTCATTAGCCAGCTGTGAACTTTACATTACCCGTCTCCTCTGAGCTCAGGAATGGGAGGGAAACCTAGGTAAACACTTTAAAATACATTTTCCTGCCTCTGATGACCATTGGTTTATTCTCCACCTCATGGAACACTATATGCAGCAGCAGAACAACACCAAAATGAAGTGGACGAGCAAAGAGGCAGGACAAGAAGATTAGAAAACATCAAAAAATACAATTGTATAGACCTTTTGCTGGACCCAGCCATCTAGTGTCTTGCATCCTAGCTGGCTGTGTGCAAAGCCAAGAGGCATGTCAGGGCTCGGTAATCACCACGTTATTTAATCTTCCATTTTGCCCCCGTTTTTCTAAAAACTACTAAGAAATGCAGTCACAGATTCCTGACAACATGGAATATCTCTAACATCCATTGTTTTAAACGTGCACTTTCCAAATGCAAGACACTAAAAAGCATTGCTTCAATTCTGTTTACTCCAATTGGCTTTTCTGGTCAAGGCTCTTAGAGCATGAGTTTTCTTCGTCAAGACTGGAAAGAGTGTCACATTCAGTATTTTAAACTATTCATCCCAAATTCTGAATTAGGATTGGGCAGGCTGCCTGAATGTACACCAATTCTGAAATCTATTCCGAAGAGGTAATTTTGCAGTGGGAAGAATAAGTTCTTTAGGACTGTGTGCAAAAAGCATACCAAGAAAAAGGAAAGGCTTTGGAAAACTTTTGGTGTGCAACCACATTTGGAGATTTCACCAAAATATTTATTCTGGTTCTTCCAATTCTCTAGAGCAGATTTTTGAACATATGGTTTGAGGGAATCTTCTTTATCTTTCTGTCTCCCTCACCATCTTATATTCCAGTTTGGTTAGTAGAAGATATACATGAAAATGATATGTGGGTTGTTTTTTGGGTTTTTTTCCCTTTAAAATATGGGGAAAAATAGAAAATGAAACATATATATCAATTGGCGCTCTTAAAGGACTTATATAAAAGCTTGCAATTAACTCTACTGGCATACAAGCTACAGTGAGCCCATGAGATTTTATCCAGCATTATTCTTTCCATGACCCTTTTAAATCACAAACAATTATGCCCATATAGAGCTAAAAATAGTTTTAAATTCTGATGAGGTATAAAAGCAGGATAAAATGACAGGCGTGGTACACTTACAAAAATAATCAATAGTACTTCATACTTCTGTACTTTCAAATCTCCTTGAGAAAAATGATGTCTATATACCAGAGTGGATTATTGGTTGGGGGAGAATCAAAGAGGGCCCTATTTGTGTATGATGAATTCAAAAGACTATAAGAAGACATCATTTGTCTTTTAAAAATAAATCCGGTTACTTGTACACTACACATTTCATCAGCAGGCACAAGTGTGTGATGTGCCTTGAAAAAACGGTGTTCTGTTCTATTTTTTAAAAATAGCTGTGGCTTATTTCTCTGTATGCAATCCTATGCAGGTTCTGGAACTGTGTCTCTCTCTCTACGCAACCTCGTATTAACCACACTTACGAGAGTACTTACTATGTGCAAAGTCCAAAAGACTTTACAAATATAAACATAAAAATATTAATTAAGAACAATAAACACTATCCTTGTCCATATTATACAGAAGAAGAAACTGAAGACAGAGAGGTTAAGGGACTTTCCCAAGGTCACAGAGGTAGTAGGTTCTGGAACCAGGATTCAAACCCAGACAGTTCAGCCATGGCCTTTACCACTGCCTTTCCAGGCCATACCATTTGTTGCCTGTACTCCAGACAAGTGTGTTTTCCAGTCCCTCAGTCTCTCAAATGTTCCTGCAGCCTCAATGCTCTTCAGTGTTGTATATGTTCACTTTACCTGAAGAATTCTCCCCTGCGGGCACTTTCTGATCATTTCTCTCTGAGCCCGAATGCATGTAGGAGGCGTTCCCTGAATGCCGTCTAAAGTTAAGAGTCTTCTCTATCATTCTCTCTTTCTGTTCCTTGCCTATATCTTTCATAGAATTCATCATAATTTGTAATTATTTTATTTCTGGTTTGTTTCTATCAGACTCCCCCAAAAGAACATCTTCTCACGAAAGCACTGCATGTCGTGATCACTGCAGTGTCCCTAGCACTAAGCACAATGCCTGTCTCATTGTAGGAGTCAATAAATATCTGCTAAATAAATAAATATTAAGAACCCTTTACACAGTCTGGACAAATCACATAACAGGGACAACTTTTGGGCTAACCTGAAGCTATGCCCAGGTGTAGGTTCAGGAAAAGATGTTCTGGAGCCAGATTATTTAGAGAACATGCTTCTAGCATATTCCATGAATGTGGGTCCAATCGCAAGTCCTTTTAGATATCTGTCTTCCTGCAAATGCTGACAGTCATGATATAGCACTCTGCATCAATTGCCAAATGCTTCCTGGACAGGCACCAAGCAACTGGTAAATTCTAATCTAGACATAAGAGGCGGGACTGGAGGGGAGTCAGTCTTGTATCTCGTACCCTCTTGTGTTGCCTACAGATGGATGTTTCTGCCTGAGATTTGAACTTTTATAGAAAAACTATCTAAAAGTTTGATGTTAGTCAAGGCAATTGGGTCCCCAGTTGTTTCTGTCAACCTCAGAATGATGGTAAGACGAGAAAGTCTCACTTTTTAAAACATCATCACCTGACTAATTATCTTATTTGAGTTTCTCAATGGAATACCACTAGTCCAGAGTTCTGTTGGCCAGAAATCACTACTCCCAAGTACCAGTGTTACAGGCCTTGCCTGAGTTTCCATTCCACTTCCATGATGAAGTATTGAACTTCAGCCTGTGTGTGCTCTCAAAGTGTCCTGCAAAGCCGTGCCACCACATTGCCCGGGCAAAAACCTGTCAAACACCAAGATGGCATTGATCAACTGATGACTGTTATCAGTCAGGGTCATGGCAGGAAACAGGTGGGATTCTCAAAGTGGGTAATTTAAAGAGAATTTACTAAAGGAATTGTTTATAAAATATGGGCAGGGTCTAAGGAAACAAACAACCAAAGGATAGTGCAGTATTCTAGGACTAGCAACAATGGGGTGCTATTACCACTACCACCCCTGGACATGGAAAGGCAAGAGGAGCCAGTGGTTCCCAGAACTAGACTCCAGAACAATTAGCTGTATGGAGTAGGCCATCTGACAAGGCCTTCAGAGAAGGCCTGCAGACAGCCTGTGGCAGCCATGGCAAAGAGGAAGCAGGGGAATAAATACCCCAAGCTACTCCTACTCTTATCTCCCCCTGATCCAACCCAACTGGGATCCAAGTTCAGAGACAAGTTGTGTGATCCAATGATTTAACCACGAATCTTTTCCCCCGCCCCCTGCCTAATTTGCACCTTATAGCAGGACATAAAAGTGGTATTCCACACAGTGGGCTCTGGAACATGCTGGAGAAGACTTCTGTTGTCTCTCCCATCTCTAGCATTCTGTGCCTCTGACCAGTGATAAGTGGGAAGGCATAGGACATACGTCAAGTAATGACACTGTCACCTTGTATTAACTGACATGACTTACAGGATTACAACAAGATCCACAATTCAGGATGAGTCCTTGGCCACCGGATTAACAATTGTGGAGAGGAAGAAAAAGAAAAGTCTCTTTGGATAAAATAGCAGAAATTCATCCCAATTTATTTTTAAATGAGGCCGGAGGTTACTGAGAATTCACCAGAACTTATTAATTGCCTCCCCAAAATCATGATTGTGACAAGGGGTCCATACCAGATGCTCCTAAGTATAATGAGACTAATTTGTAAGTGTTCCCATAATGCACTGATTCTGAAGGAGCTCGCTGTCAGGGGAAACTTTCTCCTGACCTTACTTAATGACCTCCTTACATCGTGAAGCATGAAGATTGATAGATCTTGTAATTTTATCCCTGTTAATTTAACTGCAGATGCTATTCTTGGGCAACTTGGTGATCACAAGATTTGAAATATTGATAAGCGTCTATAGGACGGCAGTAAAGAAATAGCAGTTTTTAACAGACTGTGAAGGAACTTACAGCTTGTTAAAGAAAACTGGCTGCGGCTCAAAAATGCATGGGAAACTGACAGAGTGGGAAGCATTTAAGATAGAGTCAAGGAAGTAAACCATAAAATTTATATTTATGAAGCCAGCAATGCCAAATGAGCAACAGGAACCAATGTGGCTCAGTGTGGAAGGGAAGACAGATAGAGCAATAGAGAAGCAAAGAATATCAGAAAAATAAAAATGGACGTGTACACTGGAGTATTGCACCACCTCAACATTTGCAGCTAAGAACTGTTGAGAATATTTCCGACTGGGAGGCAGCTCAGTCTGGGGGGTGATGGGCTGCCTAGCACCCCAAGCCGTCCCAGCACCTGGGAAGTGTATTTACTGGTGATCCCTACACCTGGGCCCTGCTCCCTTCACTCTGCCACCATGCTGGCTCTCGGGACATCCATTATCAGAACACCCAGTTGACACATTAGGAAATTCAACTGCACAATCAGCAGAGCTGTGAAAGATAACAGCCTTTGTGAGAAGAAGGTCTCAGAGGGTGAGAAAGTGCATTTTGTACAGAATACATTTCTTTCAGGCATTGTCAGTGATGTTGTCGTCTTGTTCAAGCTGTAACTCACCACCAATATATAGAAGAATTATGATGCCCAGGCAAGGGAAAAAAAAAAACTGCTGACAATTATCAGTTAATTCCTTGCCATTCTACTGAGGTATATGGTATCTCAAAGATGAAGAAACCAAAACAAAGAGAGTTTCAGCAATGGGACCAGCCAGTTAAGCTTTGGGGAATCACTGCTAGAGCCAGGAGGCAGAGAACCCGAACATTTGCATTACTTCTGAAATCTTTACGCATAGAACTTGAGAAGGAGAACAAAGGTGCTGAAAATGGTATTTTCAGCTCCTCTTCTGTCTCAGTTTACTCATGTCTATTGACTATCCTGGGAAGGAAAGATGAGAGAGGAAAGTGGAAGAGGAGTTATAAAATAAGTATGGAGGAGAGGCGGAAGAGAGTTGGCATAAAAGTCAAACAGTCAGACTGGTAGTAACCGAGCCCCATGTGGCTGCTGTGGAAAATCCCATGGCCGGAGCTCTTTGGGGAAGTAGTTTCTATCTGCTCAGAAGAGAAAAAGAATGACATCTCCTGAAGACAGACACCTGAGATATTGTGATTTATAAGAAATATGAATTTGGCCTTTGTCCACAATTCTTGGTGTTTAGAGTGATAAAGGTGTTTTTTGTTATGCGAATGAAGTGACATATGGAAACACCTAAGGATAAGCTGCCAAGAGACCCCAGAGGGTTGAAACTTTCAGTCCTGTCCCATCCTCCCCCACCCTTCAGTAAGGGAAGAGCGGCTGGAGGTTGAATCAACTGTCAATGGCAAATGACTTACTCAATAATGACTACGGAATGAAGCTTCCGTAAAAAGCCAAAAGGACAGGGTTTGGAGCGCTTCCTGGTTGCTGAACGTGTGGACTTGCTGGGAGATTGGCAAGCCTGGAGAGGGGCATGGAAGCCCCATGCCCCTTCCCACATACCTGGACCTATTATGCATCTGTTCCATCTGGCTGTTCCTGAGTTATATGCTTTTACAATAAACCAGTGACCTAGTGAGTAACCTGTTTCTCTGAGTTCCGTGAACCACTAGCAAATTAAGGGAACCCAAGGAGTGGGCTGTGGAAACCTCTTATTTATGGAGCCAGTCGATCAGAAGTACAAGTAACAACTTGGACTTGGGATTGACATTCTGGGTCGTCGGAACCAATGATCTATAGCCAGTTGGTCAAAAGAACAGAAAGCCTGGGCTTGTAGCTGGCTGGCATCTGAAGTGTGAGGGGTGATGGGGGTGTCTTGTAGGACTAAACCCTTACTTGTGAAATCTGATGCAATCTCCAGGTAAATAGTGTCAGAATTGAGTGGAATTTCTGAGATACCGTGCGGTGTCTGAGAATTGTTTGTTGGTTTGGGGGACTCACCATGTCTGAATAGGGTACAGGAACCTAAGTTAGCATCAGAACACAAAGGCAATGATACTGGACTACAAATCCTGTGGACCTGACTTCTAATTCCAGTTCTGCTACACTCGAGGTCTGTGTGGCCAAGAGCAAATCACTGAAGTGCCTGCCTCTGGATCTGAGTTTGTTTGCCAAAGAATGGGGGTTCCCTCCCACTTCTGTCTCCAACCCTTCAAGCTCTCTTCATAACTGAAATGTATTTAAAAGGAACGCCCAAGCAGAATTGAGCTTTCAGGGAGAGTCTTCTTCCAGACAGCTGACAAATCAACTTTCTATGGTTTCTGTTAGTCAGAACCTACCTCAGCTGCATGATAAGGCGTCTGGATCTCAACCAGTATTTTTCATTATTCTAAATTCTCTGAGATAACTGAGCTCCTGTCTGTCTGTCATCCTTTGGGGTCACCAGTTGACGGAAAAGGGCGGAGGGTGAATGTGATCACAGTTCCTAAAAAATCAAGACCAAGATGCTACAACACTAATGAATTCTCTGAAATACAAAACCCTCTCTGTTCATAATAGAGTGCAAGTACCTACTCCATGTACCAGAACTCACAACAAATACAGTTGATAGACTATGTCTATCAATCTGCTGTGTGTTTTTTTTTTTTAAGTTCTGAATGTCTTGGATTCAATATTAGAGGTTTCTTTTGTTCACTTGTAAAAGACACTGCCTGACAAGCACAGAGAAAAGCATACTGACATATTTTTATAGAACATATCACCAAAGCCTTATTATGAAGCTCGAAGCATTAGGTTTTTAAATATATATTTTAAATAAATAGAAAAGTAATGATGGGCTCCTAACAATTGTAAAATTAGAGGTTCCAACATTTTTCTAACAGATGGCATCCAGCTTTGTACTATCGTGTTTGAGTTAGCAACAGTCTTCATTATACAGAGATATTCTTCATTGTGTGATCTTCATAATAGGGATTAAGGAAAGGATATAAATGCAGTAATTTAGCAGATCTTATTGTTGGAAAGTGCTCATTTACTTCTGGCTTGCAGCATGACTCTGCTGCTTAAAAAATATTTTCCTGCTGTTTTTTAGCAGCAGGGAGAATACAACACATTGTTGTTAAGGTTGTTGATTCTAACTAGCTTTCATTAGGTATAAAAACCCATAAAGAATCAATAAATACTTTGTGTTTTTCTAAAGAGCATTCAAGGGTGGGTGCTATTAATGTGTTCATTGTGTCCAAACAGTATTAGCCCAAGAGAAGTAATGAGGAAAAACATGAATAGAAAATGGAAAATACTCTCTGTTAGTAATGCTTTCCATACACTAAAGCATTTCAAGTCAATAACTTGCTTACTACTCACAGGCCAGCACAATATTAAAAAAATTCCCTTACATAACTGGCCATCTATGCTTAATGGGACTTTCTGCACAAATATTACATAGTCCCTGATGGAGCTATTAGCTGTTCATGGCAATTGTCGATCCTGGCCCTGTTCCTCTAAGCTAGTCTTACCCATCCCCATACCACAAGGCCAGTAGCCAATTAAAAATAATAATAGAAGCTACAGTTTCTTCATTTCTATCTCAGCATTGCCTACTGACCCTGCCAAGCCTATTATAACGCAATGGACATGTTAGGTGCTCAATATATGTTAGGTGCTTCATGTATAGACACGAGTCTTCTCTAATAACTGTAATTTATTTTCTCAAAATTGCTTGCTTGTAGTAAAGCTGGATTCAAAAGCATACTACTACCTGTGGAAACTGGACTGAGACAATAAACTCATTGCTTCTTATTCTAATCATTTTTAAGATCACAGATCCTTTCAAGAAGCTGATGAAAGTAATGAACTCTCTTCCCAGGAAAATTCACCTGCACGCATACATTTGATTTTACATAGAATTTTACGTGATTCCATGAACATTTTAAAATGAAAGCACAATGGATTCCAGCATGGAAATGCTGGTGATACACAACATCAATTTGATTGATATATACTAGAGCAGATTTGAACAAACCATGACATAATTCTTTGCAGTGTTATACAATTTTTAAGGACATCCATTATATGCATATTACGGGACATTTGCATTTGGGGACTGATTATTTGCTTCTCAAAAGAATTGTTCAGCCTACCAAAGACAGTAAGCATCTTGAAGCTAGGGGGTACCTGTCTTTGAATCCACCGTCTCTGCCACAGAGTTCGCCTTCGCTAAGTGCTAGTTGGGTGCATTGGACGAATACATAGCTGTCTTGCAATTTCTGTAAATAGTTACGCTTCATTTAAGTGTTTGCATTTAGGTCATTAAATGTTTGCATGGAAGTCAAAAAGCCTCTGTCAATGGAAGCTTACTCAGAAAAGAAGATAAAGCGTATCTCAGATTGTAATGTGAGTCAATGGGAAAAATGATTTACTTTACAAAAATGAAATTTACACAAAACTAGTGCATAAATCAAGATCTCCTCTCTCTCATGAATAATTTGAGTCACCTAGTATAATTTATAGCCTTTGTCATGAAACCAATTTAAAACCCGATTCCAATTTTAGTATATCTTCTGTTGAAGCTAGCACAAATCCTGATGCAGGAAACTTGTCTGAATTGCATAAATTTTTTTCTGGAGTAAGGGATGGGAAGGCTTCAAACATCAGGCATTTTTTGTTTTGTTTTGCTTTGCTTTTTAGCTGTTTGCTGAGATACATTTTGAAATTTGCTATATCACTTGTCACAAAGAATTCTCTTTATGTGAAGGTTATACATAGCTAGTGGCTCCAACTAAAGAAGCAGATAGCATATTGAGGGGAGTTACTTCATTCTTCTTCTGAAAATAGAAAAGTCCAACCTCCTGATTGGGGGAAAATATGCATGAGGAAGGATTTTTCTTATTCCAAGCAGAAATACCTTCTTATGGTACAACCTTTTTTACCTATAAGCCTCTCAGCTTTGAGGTGTCAAACTCATTATCCAGGAATTCAGCTTCCTCCGTGTATTAATTAGTTTGCTAGCGCTGCAAAAACAAACTGCCACAGACTAGGTAGTTTAAACAACAGAAATTTATTTTCTCACAGTTCTGGAGGCTGCAAGTCCAAGATCAAGGTGTTGGCAGAATTGGCTTCTCCTGCAGCCTCTCTCTGTAGCTTGCAGATGGCCCTCTTCTTGCTGCCTCTTCACATGGTTGTTCTTCTGCACAGACATCCCAGCGTCTCTTCCATTTCTTATAAGCATCAACCTGATTGGATTAGGGCCCCATTTTAACTCAATCGCCTCTTTAAGGATTATGTCTCCAAAAACAGTTATATTCTGAGGAACTGGGGGTTGGGACTTCAACATATGAATTTGGGGAAGAGGACACAATTCAGCCCATAACAGTCTGGAATGCAGGAATCTGACAGCTTGCCTTCTCATAAACCCTGTCTTTACTGAACCCAGGGTCCTGCTTACTTCTCTAGTGCTGCCAAAGTAACCAGGAACCAGGACAGGAGGAGAGTTCTACGCAGAATTCTGAGTGACTTGCTTGTTCTACTGGGGTGTGTGTGTGTGTGTGTGTGTGCACGCGTGTGTGCTCACACATGCCCTCTTCATGATATAGAAAACAAACCTCCAGTCTCTTGTTTGAATTTAAGCATCAATAAATCAATGACAATAATCCCACTTGGATTTATATAGAAATCTACATTAGAGAACTGCGGAAGATAGTCCAACAAAAGATACTGAAAAAGGACAGCAATACTGAAGGCCAGAGGACTGTGTGAGAAAGATCTTAAAGGAAGAAAGGAGATTTGAATGCTGCATAGATACTTTTAGGAATGTTGACCAAAAGGGATCACAACACTTGGAAATTAAGAAACCATTGATAATCTTAATACTTTCGGTGAAGTGGAATGGAATTTTGGAAGCCAAATACAACTCCTTGAAAATTTGGTAAGAAGTAGTCAATCAATACGGTGAAGATTAGAAAGTATTTTTCAGATTCAGAGAGAAACAGGATAGTAAGTAGCTTGAAGAGTGGCTGTGAGAACATGCAGTACCAACAAATGAGTTTGTCAGGATGGGTGAGTGTGGTCAGAGATTGAAGGTGGGGAGGAGGTATAAAGAAATTAATTGAGAATTAGATTAAAAGGATACGTAACAAATGAAGCAAGGTTTGGAGAGAAGAAAGCGCGTCCAAGGGACCACGCGCCGATAAGGAAATACTGGGAAGTTGTGTGGAAGACTTAGTAAAGAAGAAAGACCACATCCTTCCTTCACAGGGCACATCAGGAGGGAACAATTGTCAGCATGGCCAAAAGGAAAGCTCTCTAAGCCTCTCCTGAGTTGGTAATATCAGACAATTTTAGTAGTTCCCATGCAATCCCCATTTGAGGTGACATGTTTCAGATGGCAGCTGGGAAAAGGAGGCCTTTTGGAAACTAGCTTGTCCTCAAAAATTCGTTTTGCTGAAAAATCAATTAAGCAAAGAGTTGATTCACCAAGTTTATCAATTTACCTAAAAAAATTGTTCTCTTCACTATGTATAAGTTTGCAGCAATTAGTACTGGACGAGATTTGACAGATTTTGAAGATTTAGGGGAAGTTTTGGTTGGCTGATTTTCATTTTGTTCTTTATACCACCATTTTAAGAAATAATCTGTCAAAAGTAAAGTATCATGGAATGCTTTAATCTAATTAGGAATATATATAACATTCAGAAAGTATTTAAATACTAGTAATCAAAATTTTCAGCATTTCCTATGGGGTTTCAAGTTATATTGCTTCTAGTAAATCTTACTCGTTTTTTGCCTTGCCTACTTTTTGCCCTATTTAAGACTGTTTAGCCAGTGTATCAAGTAGAATAGCCCACTTATGTTATTATAGCCATTAGTAGACAAAATTTAATATGTGCTACAGTTGCTCTTATGATTGCTTCAGTTGCTTCCCCTCCAAAAGTACAGCATCCCCAAGACACAAAAAGTCAATGAACCTGTCAGTTACTGAGTAAAGCTCATCACAGAGAATTGTCTCTTGTATTGATGCATCCAATTCCATTTCTAAGAGCTCTGTTGTGACGTTCGAAAACTAGAATTAAAAAAATATATATGTCACCCCTTAGTGCATCACTATATTACTTGGGCTCTTTATGACTGCTGGAAGAAGCAAGTTCATGATTTGCTGCCAAAGGTACTGGGGACCTAGGGCAGCATCAACCACAAGGTCACTCAGGGACTTGTGATTCCAAGGCCAAGATGTGTGATCAGCTTCATAGAAAACTGGGACACTAGCTCATAGGAGCTCAGAGAAGAACTAAGCAGGGATGACCACCTGGGGTCTCTTTTAACTAATATATAATTTGATCTCTCCATCAAAATTTTGTATTTACATTTAATGTAGCTCAACTTGAAGTCCTAAGCACAGGGACTGTATAATAATCCCATATCAGCAGTTTCATTTTCTTTCCCATGGTTCCAAACTTCCCTTTATCTGCAACTGTCAACAAGTCTATGCCTTTGGATGCTTTTCATAGTAGCATAAAAAAACATTCATTTCCTAAAAGACTAATATGGAAAATATGAATGCCAAGATACATTTTATTTGAGCCAAAACCATACTTCTCATTAATGAGAGAATAGCCAAATAGCTTAGATAATCACACGGAGTCCTTCAGGGATGGAAGAGGGTACCTCCTGATCTGTCCATTTTGATCACTGGCCTCATAAAGAATCTGGTGCATGGCCTGAAGTCAGATTGCCACACTCACAAAGTTAGCTGCAAAGTATGTAGAAAGGACAGCTCTCCACAGTGCTTAAACTCTGGAGTCAGGTTTCCCAAGTTTAAGTTCTGGTCAGTAATTAGTTCATATCACTTACTACTTAAAATTTGGCAAGTTATTTAATCTCTTGGTGCCTTTGTTTATAGATATCTAGACACACATAACATATATATATAAACTCACCCAAGTCTCACCTAGTTCCCTGAATATACATACACAATCTGTATGTGAGTGTGTATATACACATACATACACACATACACACAGACACACATACACACACACATTTGGCACATAACATACACTCAATAAATGGGAGTTGTTTGTACACACTGGAAAAACCTACAGATCACGGCTTAGGATCCCACACTTTACTTTGTAAGCTCTTCCTTTCTTGCTTTTTCACAAGGCAAATCTATAAAGTTGAACTTAAGTTAAATGCTGTTTCTCTGAAACAGACTTTATTTATTCATTCAAGAAATATTTGTTGAATACATACCATATGTCATACTTAGGGCTGAACACATAATAAACACTAGAGAAAAATAAAACCAGTATCGTCTCCACCCTCGAGGAGTTTACAGTCTAGTACAGAGGACCTCAGACTATAATGAAGCACAATTAGAAGGCATGTGATGAATGACAGGAAGGAAAAGAACAGATGTAAAACAGATGTAAAATTCAAAGCTTCCATCAGTTTAAATCTGTGCTTATGGTCGGTGGCAACCAGAATCGCTGCTAGGGAAGAATGTATTTTATGTTTCTCTGCACTAAAGGATATCCTCATAGAAATTAATCATGTCCAGAGTTAGTGTCCTTTAATATACCTCTATCTGTATATGTGGAGGTAGCTAGAGCAGGACTCACCTCTATCACCAGAGAGAGTCAGATATTAAGCAGTGAAATCTTTCCTTAAAAGAAATATCCAAAAGGAGAAAGAAGTGGGTGCTACACTGTGAAAGAAGGAGAGTGGAAAAATAGGAGAGGGTAGAAAATATTCCCTCTAACTCCTCTCCATGCTCAGTCTTCTCTACCCTGGAGCTACCTTTCTGTGTCATATTTACATCCTTGTGGGCAGCTAGGAGAGCTGAAAAATGGCCTCCAAATAGTATCGGGCTCCTCCATGCCACTGACCCTCTTCAGTATGAGCGTTGCAGAACTAACACGTCAGGGGAGCCATCGATCCCTTGGACATCGTTGTGACAAGCTTCCCCATGCCCGCAGGAGATACAGATTTGCCTCAGTAGTATTGGTGACCAACTGTCTTGGTTTACCTGGGACTGAGGGGTGTCCCAGGAGAGGAGACTTTCAATGCTAAAACTGGGACATTTCCGAGCTAACCAGGACAACTGGCCATCCTACCCTCAGGGAAGTCTCACAAAGGCAGGTATCTTCTTTACCTTCTGGAATATCTTCTGGAATAGTTTAGGGTCCCTAGTAATGGCGTGTGGTGGTTACGTATGGGGGTTTCTGGGGTCAGACAATGTGTGTTCAAATCCAGCTTCCACTTACAAGCTGTGCAAACTCAGACATTGTATCCTTCCTCTTTGTGTCTCAATTTCCTCATCTGCAAATAATGACTTTATAGGTTATTGTAAGGATTAAATAAAATAATGGATGCAAAGCTTTCCACATACTTGGCACATTGTCAACACACTGTGTGTGTTATTAACTTTAGTGATGTAGTAAGCCCTCAATAAATATTTGTTGAATGAACAAATAATTGCACGCAGTTTTGATGATTCTATCATCGTTCTTGTGGTTACAAATGGTTTTTCCTCTGGAAGTTGAAAGGTAGGGAGTAATGAATGTGACACCCCCATTGTTCACCATCCCTATCCCCAGACCACCTTCCACCACAGTTCTGCTTCTACCTTCCTACACTTTTCTGGATCCAGTCATATTCCTTTAGATTCTCTATATCCCACCAAGGCATGTCTTGAGCAAAAGGACACTTCATTGTCATAGAAATGGACAGGGTCACCTTCTCTTTATCCTCCCTCACCCTCAGTTCACCTCCTCAGGAAGATTCGGATACCTTGTAATCATTGCTACATGGAAAATCTGTGGTTGATTCAGCCAGGATCCAAAGAGCGAGCAGAAAGGGAAGAAGACAGGAGAGGACCAGGCTGTGCTGTTTCAAGGATATGGGGAAATACACAGCAGGAGCTAGGTGCAACCTAATCTGTCAGGAGACAGGTTGGGTTTCATCAGGTAGAAGGCTGGCTTTGAACCAAACCAAAGCGATCAATACGGCAATGGGTTCGCTGTACTCATATTAATGAAGCAGTCAACGTCTAATGAGGAAGCATTTTAGTTTCCAAAGTAAAAGATTTCTGGACTTCCAGAGAAAGATACAGGAAGTATATAAGAAACTATTTTTTAAAAGTACAGAAAATACATTAATTCGACCCATGACTTTCAAAAGAGTTAAGACTTTTGTTCTGGCAGCATTTTAAAACTATACTCAGTAACCCCCACCAAAACTCTGATATATCTATCCCCTGTGGAGTTTCATACACACACACACACACACACACACACACACACACACACACACGAAAGTCACTGGTGTTGTGATCCATGGATATCCATGGAAGTGTGTCTCATACATAAGAAGTGATGTCGGTGGGAAATCAAGACTGAGAATCCATGGCTGGTAGACAGAGCACTGGGTAGAAGACTAGAAATCTTCATTTCAACCCAATCCTTTTGTGACTGGCAAATCATCCACTTTTTTGTTTTTAGCTGCTCCAGCTGTAAAAGGATCACAGCCATTTTTGTGCATTTCTCCTGTATAGTGTACTTGTGAAGAGGAGTAGGGCACATGCACGGAGACACTCTTCAGAAGAAGAGAACATATGCATACCTTATATTATTAATAATAAAAATTGGATTTGAAAATTCTGCCAAGAAATCTTTGTCAAAAGGCCAGGAGAGTGTAATTCCTCTGGAATGATACCAGTCTTTTGTGCTACCTAGAATTTAGATGTATGAAGATATTTTTAAGCAACACTAGGTCACTATATAATCACTCTCCATTAAATATTTTCAAGAGTCTTACTCAGGCTAGTTTTAACTTTATTTAAATAACCAGTCAAAGCTTCAAAATAGATATTAATTAAAGAAATCTCTTTCTATAGTAGTTATTATAGAAGCTTATTCTTCTTTTATAAAGCATTTAATTCACATTGAGAGAAACAAGTGGTTTCTGATTATAAGGCGTTATTGAAAAATACAATCATCATCAGATAGCGTATGTTGGATAAATAACACTCAATCATGTGAGTCAGCCAACTACTGTGGATATAAATATATTTTTTGAGTCATGCTGGTTATTCATCAGTGGTAACACCAATGAACAGAATGAAAAATTTCATCCCAAGCTGACTGTTGAAGTGTTGCACATAATACTGCCCATTCATTCTCCATATAATTAGTCGCATTGCTAGTTTTGATAAGAGGGCTTGGTTTCCTTTTTTTTTTTTTTTTCCTTTTCTGGTTTCTTGGGTACTGAAAAGAGTTCTAAGAAAGGACTTGAAACTTTCTGTGATTTGAAACTTTGCTCACATAAAAGTCCCACCTGGAATAAAAGGTGGAGCCATACTCTGAGTCTTTTATGAGCTTATCAGTCCAGTTATATCCAGTAAACACTGTCATCAGTGAGAAGAACACAGTGTTTTCTGAATCACTGTGCCTGAGGGCACTTTTGGAAAAGTGTCCGCAGCATGGGTTCAGTATCTTGACCTTACAGAAAAGAGCCCAGTGGATCACCTGACTGGGGCGGCTTAGACCTAGTATCTGTTCAGGTCCTGAAGGGTTTCCTCTTTGGAGTGTGAGAAACCAGACAGAATCAGCGGTCAATCAATAATTATTGACAGAGCTCCCTTTTCACAAGCTGAGCACAGACTTAATCTATTTGGATTTTGATTTGCGTCCTCTCTAAGATAAGATACTCTTCTACTCTCGAGGAGATTATGGTCTACTGGGGAACTCAAATCATATACTTGGAAAATTAAATAACCATGGAAAATGTAATAAGATGGATGAAGTATAAGAAATGTAAAAAAAAAAAAAAGAAAAGAAAAGAAAAGAAAAAGAAAACGAAGGAAACAGTGACTGATTCAATACTAAACGAATGATATTGAGACCAGTAATTTGCAAACTGTGCTCCAGGTAAACCCAGATGTTCAGGTAGAGAGAGATCTCAAGGGTGCAGCAGAAAAGAAGAGAAGCACCAAATGAGTGAAGCTTCAACCAAATCCGCCATCCTAGCTATCACCTCCACTCTTGATTTTTTGTTTTTTGTTTTCTGTTTTTGCTTTTTACTTTCTGTAAAAAGAAAAAGCGGGTCTTCACATACAATTTCATATCAAGAAAGGGCGTCAAATTTATTTTTTTTAGAAACTACTGATATATGTTTAAATGCTATAAATTTCAAAATTACATAGTATAATCACTATGACCTGATGTGGTGTCAGAAGGTTTCTTGGTGGAGGGAGACTGAAGACTTACCAGATGTAAAGGATTTGGGTAGTTAGAAATTTTCCAGTTTAACGGTTTATGTAAAAACACTAAGATGCCTGAATAAGTGGCAGTCCAGTTGCTGCACCATTGTTAGGGTGTGGTATACTGTAGCCTAGATTAGGTAAAGGAGACAGTGCCACTTGCACCACAAGCTGTAGTGCAAGAAAGTGAGAACGGTGATTTAAGAGGCATCATCTTGGAGGGGAATCATATCAAAATCCGTAGACAGTCATCACTTTATAGGAAGAACCACTATGCATAGATGAAAGACATACTATCAGAGAATTCAGAGGAGACCAAGACGTTTCCCAGTAAATGAGCAGAACCTGACTAGCATGACAGGGAATCAGTCTGGGTGGGGTTCCTGGAGCAGCTAAGGCCAACATAAGTGCTGGATCAGTTTCAGAAACTAAGAGTGAGAGCCCTGGTTTGCTAAGAAACACTGGAATGGCAAACATGAGGGCTGGGTCCTCTTCTCCCAAAGATCCTTTACTCTTGAATTGAGTAGAGGCCCTCTACACAGAGAGATGAGCAGAGAAAGCTCTGGAAGTTGTCCTGACACCATTTCTCCCTTTAGCTGACCTTTGGACCCAGAAACCAGGAAGATATCAATTCTGCTGTTATTGGCTGAGAGATAAAGTTGTAAGAAGTCAAACATATCCCTCGTTCCTCATTTGCAGTTAATAACAACAATTGGTGTGAATTATCTGAGTATAGGTAATGTGATTTCCTAGATTATATGACTAGATAAATATACAAACACATCATAGGTATCCTTGGACTACAAGCACCAAAAAAAATGGATAATTTAAGCATTAAAAACTATTAGAAGAACACATGAGTTTCTTATAGAATCAAAGATGATGAAAAGCCAAGTCTTAGAACGGGGCTGAGATTTGAGGAACTGCAGCAGTAGAAGCCTGAGGATCCCCTCTCGGGAGGCTGCCATTAAAGGCTAAAGTGCCAACTTGCATCCACGTCTACATGACTCCAGTCACATCTTTTCAAATTCTCAGGAAAGAAAGTATGATTGGCTGTTACCAAGGAGTTTTCAATCCTCGATGTAATCATTTATGGCAAGGAGAAATGGGGGGTAAAATTAAGGGAACTCTGTAGACTAGGAAAACTCCATGGTATGTGATTATTGCATAGACCATTATTCACTGGTCTAGGAGCCATAGAAGCAAACATCTAAGATGTACTGGAATATGATGAACTAGGTCAGCCAACTACAGTAGTCTCCATGACAGTAATTTTTAAAAATGGAAACAAAGCAAGTTTCTCTGCTTTAGACTGTTTGTGGTGAGTTTTCCTCCAATGTGTTCTTAAAACTTGAACTTACTTACCTCCGTTATTTTACATGCTACCGTGTTTCCCCGAAAATAAGACCCGCCGGACCATAAGCTCTAATGCGTCTTTTGGAGCAAAAATTAATATAAGACCGGGTATTATATGTTATGTTATGTTATGTTATGTTATGTTATGTTATGTTATGTTATGTTAGACCAGGTATTATGTTATACTATATTATATTATTATATTACATTATATATAATATTATATTATATTATGTTATATTATATTATATTATATTATATTATATTATATTATATTATAAAGACCTGGTCTTATATTAAACTAAGGTCTTATATTAATTTTTGCTCCAAAAGATGCATTAGAGTTGATGGTCCGGCTAGGTCTTATTTTCAGGGAAATACAGTATCATAATTGCCTAGTTACCTTTTTTACTCCCTAGACAGAATGGAAGCATCTCAAAGATAGGGACTGTTTTTTGTTCACCTTTGCATCTCTAATTACTGTACCACAGTTGGGTGATTAACAAACATTTCTTACATATTGAATGAAAATCATGTCTGTCAGACTCAGCATGGACTTAGCTATTGGTCACACTCAGGAAAGGTGCATGTTCTCCAGGCAGAAGTTTTGAGCAAACTAACACAACACGGGATGATAGGACCCTTGCTTCAAGGCCCATGTCATGAATGTGGCTGGGAGGCTAATCAGAAAACCAATCACACAGTAAACTCATGCGAAGCAGATCTCCATGACATAGGCTGACAAAAATGAGCCCTTAATGGTAGTTTTGGTCTCTGCCCATCTTGGCCCCTAAGGCTGATCTTATTAAAGGTTAGGGCTATTATCTCCGAACAGGTTCTGCAACGTCAAGTTGGGTCCTCCTCCATCTACACTTCCTCTTCTAAGTATTTGTTCTAAAATGGAAGAAGTAAATGAGACAGGAGGGGTGGCCGTGTGGTTCCCCTTGAGCCTCATGCCCTACCCAAAGAGAAATAGTTAATATTCACTTGCTGTATAACCCATCCATAAACTCTTTATATAACATCTGGTTTCCAGGCAATTTGATTATATCTTCTACTCCCCATTGGGGGTTTCTTCCACTCAAGAGGCAAGGAGCTTTCCTTTTCTAAATTAAGTCATGTTAGTCGTATTGCACCATCCCCCCCTACCACCGATGGAATTCAATGATAACAAAACCATCTCCAGGGCTGCTACCACTGAGGTCCACTGGAAAACATTGCCTCTTTGAAGAATGTTGCCAATATAGCTGACCCATCCCCAAATACTAGCAAAAAATTCAGGTCATCGGTGATTATCCTTAGCGTTAACTAATCATGTCTCCTTGTGGATCTCATCTACTCAGTATTTTTTTAAGGTATAAATTTTGTAACGTGGGTTATAATAGGACCGACTGTGAGCTCTTTGTGTAATTTCTTAATAATATTGCTCATGTTAATTAATTGCCTGCTCTTTGGAATATGATCAAAGCCAAGGTCCCCTAGTGGCCAGGATGAAGGGCCACAGCTGACGCAGAAAACAGGCGCTAGAGCCCAGGAGAAGAAATATCATCTGTCTGGCAGGGAAACACAAAGAGGGAATCTGAGTCAGGAGGCAGACAGCTTCTACAGTAACATTAGCATCAAAGAAAAGGATGAGAATATCATTAAATGTAGAATAAATACATAAAATATAACAATATTTGAAACTAAATAGCAACTCTGTCCTTTAAAAAAGCATTATATTGCCTTCTCGGGAAGCATATATCTAAAATTATAATAATTCAGATTGCTTTAGGTTCCACTCAGAAACATTTTGTTAAAAGATTGCCTTACATCATATTTGAAAAACATAAGCAGACTTTTACCAAATATAGACACAAGGATTATAAACTGAAAATAGAAACCAGAAGACAGACTCAGTGGAAACCAAGGGAATATTGACATTGTATTACACTTGGCAGTGAAGCAACAGAAATCTATAGTGATTTACTATTTTAACACAAGAATAAAGAATTAGGCAAAAATATATTCAAACTATCAGAAATGGTAGGACACTTTTTAGCAATAAATAAGGAAGGAGATTTATGTAACTTTGGAGAAGGTTGGCAGAAAGGGACTAAAATGAGAAACAATAATATCTCATATTAACTTCATTCTTAAACATCCACATTTAATGTATCAACTTTGGCTGTTGTTATATGCCTTGGCAACTCAATAAAGTTACTGAAATGGAAAATTGAAAAATTTTATTGTGATATTTCCAACTTCTCCACTAGTGGAACACTTTAATAATAAGCCATTACATATGCTTTCAGCATTCTCATTAAAATGAGTGAGCTATCATTTTTCTTTCTATTCCTAGTTATCAGCAACTTTATTTACCAATGCATATTAAGTAGAACACAAAGCTCAGCTAACCATTTGTGGTTGTACTTTCTGAAGAGGCAAGTATTATCTATCGCAAAGACAGTTTCAAAGCTGGAACAATTCCTAAGTGGTTTGTATTCTATATTTCATGGTATCAGTGAGGAAACTGAGACACAGAAAGGTGAAATAACTTGTCCTAAGTCAATAGCTAGTCAATGGCAGAGTAGATGCCATGCTTCTAGAATATTCTATTATAGTAGACTATCATAGAGCCCAAATATTATTTCAGTAGCATTTGTTGAACATTGACCTACACTTTTCTGTTTGTAAAAAAAAAAAAAAAAAAAAAAAAAGCCAAAAAGGAGCCTTAATTTATTAAAAGCCTACTTCAGCCTTATCACAAGAAATGCTAGGTAGCAAAGGACTCAGATTCCATTTATATTCAACCTTACTTAGGAATGGATATTTTCCTTTTGGTTTTACAAATCTGCTTCCAACTTTTCCATGTTTTAAATGCCTATAAAATGTCTCTCTGCATTCACATCAGAGTTATGTGGAATATTGAAGACTCTAATTTGTAAGGTGATATCTTCATAAAGCTGCATTAATTCCTATGTTCATCTTTGCAGAGTAAATCTACTTCTAATCTGGTACCTGCCATTAAGCTGCTTATATCACTTATTTATTTCCTTTTTAAACAGCAATTTGTGCATGGTTTCTTTGGCTCAGGGTCTGTATAAAACATTGGTATTAACTATTAACCCTCCTGAGGCAGTGGACTTAATCGGAAGAGGAGCAGAGTGGAGCTGAAAGAACAGGGGTGGGTCCAACTCTTAGTTCAGTTGCCAATAAGTCACGTGACCTTGAGCAAATCATTTATCTCCTCTGAACCTTTCCTCATGTACAAAATGGAGGAAGTCAATTTCATGAGCCCAAAGATCTGAAACTCTACATTTCTAAATTGCTAAATTTTAAGCCAACCTTAATCATTATTATGCTTATATCCTAAACTTCCATCTCATTTACATCTGGTATGAATGTCAGTCCTAGCACGGAGACAAGTAAATAAACTACAATAAAATGTGATGTCTCCCTTACTACACTGTGAACCCCATAAAAGGTTAATTCATTTTTATAGGCCTGGTGCCTGGCAGAGCTGACATTCTATAAATGTTTGATATATGGACAAATGGATGGATTGCCACAGCATAGTAGTAAGAAGAGCTTAAGTGTATGTGTTTTCCATTATCTCTGTGAATAGCCCAGAGCTCATTATCCTGAACTTCATCAGAAGAGCTAGCACTTCATATGTATTTTCCCTTTTACAGCATAATCGACTTCACAGTACATCTCTTACAGCCTGAGCTCGTCCTGCCTAATCTTACACCCTCCACCTCCTTTCTTGACCATAAGCGTTCTGAGAACAAGATCTGTGCCTGACTCATCCCATCATTCTGCACCTATTCACTGCACTTAGGAGGTTTTCCATCAATTTTATCTGATTAAAGGAGAGTAGTTTCAATACATAGTGGCCCTATAAAGTAAACGATACATTCCGTAACAAAGCAATTTTTTCATGGAAAAGGTTTGGAACAAGTTATCTTTGATGATAAAATTCTGACTCTTTGTTCTTTTATTCTTTATGAATCTCAAAATGTCACCTCTATAACAATCACTCATTTTTAGTGACTTATTTTCTTTCATATATGGTCAGTTCATAATTAATATAATATAGTTGGGTCTAATAGAATCTAAGATCTCACAGAAGAGAGGAAACATGAAGAGTTCTTTACACCTCTGTTGCAGTTCCCCCCAAAAAAGTCATACTAGTAGACTTGTAATATTTGCATGGTTTCAAGTTTACATGAAATCCTGTGGTGTGGCAAAAGCATTCCCCTTGCCTTGCACACAAATCATCTCTATGTTGCTTCCATCATTAAATGGTAATAGTCCACCACTCTGAGTGATATGGAATAGCACCAGATTATTGACTCCTGGTGGGAAGTCGTGCCCCCTTTTGACTTATTATTACCTTGTGATTTCAGGGTATTTACATAGATGTCTTGTTCTCAGGCATGTGTATACATTTCTCTGATCAAGAGATGCTTCCCTACATGCAATTCTCTTTTTCAGGCAACAAAAGTTTCTTGATTGCTATCTCATAACTTTCACACATTCACAATTCCATATTGGCATAAACAATCTATATGAACACATACATAATGTTAATATTTTCTAACTCACTTTTTAAATAGTCATCACAATTCTAAGTATGCTATCAATCCATTATAATTATACTCATTATTAGAAATATGATTTGCTCATGGGGATCTTCATTATTACAAGCAATACTTTATATTACTGTTATAAATGCTACCGATAAACCATAATTATTAGAAACACCATTATTGTATTTACTATCTGTTTTATCAGGTCCCACATAATCAACATGGACATATTTATTTCTATATAAACTTCAAAGGAACCAGATAATCTCTTACTCCTAAAAACTTGCTCTCATGTCAATAAAAATAATAGCTAAGATTTACTGAGCACTTGCCATATGCCAGTTACTGTGTTAGCACTAAATGCATTAGCATAGATCATCTAAATGTCCCCAAGGATTCAATCAGGTAGAAACTTTAACCCCATTTTACAGATAGTAAAATTAAGATTTAAACAGGTTAAATAATTACTCAAATGTTTACAGCTAATATACGATGAAGCTAGAACTGGAATCCAGAACATTTCACTCCAGATTATTGTATTTTGAGGGAGAGGATGAACCTGCTAATTTTGGAAAATACCATAATTTTTGATTTGTATAATTATTTCTCCCAATTCAAGTTTGCATCTGTATATCATTTTAAAATTCTGTCTTAAGATCAGAAGTATATAGAGAGTGCAAATTGAAGTATTTGCAATAGGAATTGCAGGCTATCCAAAATATAATGACTCATTACTACTGCAAAATTATCAAAGTAGGAACATAATATATATAAGTATTATATAATTATCAGTATAGTATTCTGTGAATTTGCTAGTGTTGACTGATTAATTTTATACCTAATAAGCTTATTAACTGTGTATCTTAGTATTTTCTTTTTAGTGTGTAAGGTTTAAAGTTTAATTTCTTTTCACAAAGATTAAACAAAGATTTTCTAGCTGCCAGAGATAATAAAGTAAAAATGATTAAAAGTAAATTTAACCACAAAGATTTTGATAGTACCACATTACATTACATCCATTTATGAATTGATTTTTGTAAAAAAGCAAATATGTGAAATCTGATATTCATTGTTTCCTTTATTATATTCCATTTGCTCTAGTGCAATTAGTATCACATTCATAAGGATTATGTGCATAAAATAGGTATGAAACCACATTCTCTTAAAGTTTAAAGAATCTATGAGCCTTTTAGAAAATATGCCTAAAATGTTATCTTAATAAAGATAGCTTACAAATCAGAAATATTTCCTGGTTTTATGATCTAAAGCCAAAATTATATGAAACTTAGGAGCCAAATACTCCTTGAGTTTAAAAGTATGAAACCTAAAGAGTTTAAATATTTACACTGGGAAGCAAATAAGTACTTTGAGAATATGAGAATTTACCCAAACAGCCTTTAGAACAAAACAATGCATTGTGATTCATTTCAAAGCCATTGCTATATTTACACATCAAAAACTTATTGAGGGTTTGTCATATTCAAGACCCTATGAGGTATACTATGGAATGTGCCCTCAAAGGGCTTTACTTTTGGATGGTTCTATTTATTTTGTCTGTTTTTAATTATGAAAATAATAAAACAGACACCTGTTTCATAACACCTAGATTTAAGAAAGGTTAAGTTTTCTTAGCCTATTTTTTTATGACATAAAAATCTGGCTGGCTATATCAGAACCAATAACTCAGTTTTTCACTTAGAAGTCCGTTTACTCAGACCTTCTCAGTCCTGTGACAGCACTGTTTTAGTTTGCAAAACCAGTCTACTAAAATTTCCAGTGTACTTCAATTGTAATAGTAATGATACTTAGGTACAAGGGTTATTTTCCATGAGTACATTTTTTTAAGAGTCATATTGCTTTTAAAAAGAAACTGAAAGAGAAGAGAAATGGGTAATGTGGTAAGTGGTTCTGAACTTGGTGCCTGTAAGAGGCAGAGACAGATTGCTATACTGATTTTGCCACCTACCAGATACACAGCCTTGAGTAAGCTACTGAATTTCATTCATCCTCAGTTTTCTTCATCCATAAAATAAACAGAATTATATTTCCCTAATAGAGTTTTTGTGAGGATTAAGTGATGTAAGTAAAGCACTTAAAATAATATTGGGAACAAGGCATATGTTCAATAAATTGCAGTTATACTCAAAATTAGAAAAGAAGTAAACTGGGGAGAAAAGGTAATATAGTACGCCATTTTTCAGGGATGTTACACAACAACAAAACATAAAAGAATTCAGATGACAGTTTAAGCTTCCCTGGTATATTATAATAAAGGAACAGAATTTGGGTTAGACTAAAGATTGAAATACAAGTACCTTTCATTACTATAAGCCATGTAGTTAAGAGATGTGCAAGGACTACTTGACCTGAGGAAGAACAACATACTTTGAAGAAATTGTGGATAATTAACTTGTTAAATAATTCACTAAAACTAACCACTTGTCATGGTGTGAATCACTTGGTCATGGTTGAGAAGACTGTAAAACAATAATGCTTAAAATTCAAACTTCTATATACAAAATTCCTTACTTGAAATGAATCAAAGATTCTATTTAGAAGACCTAAATTATGGTTACATCAAGGCAAATGGGTAAAATAAGGAAAATGTCAATATCCTAGTTATTAATTGTAAGTTCGCCATATAAATTTGCTACTTTTGTAAGTTAAAAAAATTGGTTACATATCAGTAATTTCAGACGGTTCAGCTTAATTGTCTGAGGATTTTCATGACATTGTATTCTGAGTTCAGGGTAGCATTGTAAGTCTACCACAGCAGAATGGAATAGCCTAAATCTCCTACTACTCTTTTTGGAGCCAATGCAAAAGTGCGGAGGTTAGACAAAATAGTAAACCCAGAACCAATTTTCTAAAGGAAGCTAAAGAACATAAGGAAGATGGCATTATGAAAATATACTTGGCTATGTCACATCTACCATAAGAATGTTTTTTTTTTTTTTTTTAGAGTAATCCTTGAGTCTCCAATTATCCTTGAATAGACCAATTCTACCAGTTATAACTGTACGGCCATCTTTCGAATAATTTTAAGTTCTGAGCTAAAGCCTTTGCTTTAAAAACAATTTAACTCCAGGGAATAATAGACATAGGTAGTGTACACGTGCCTCACTCCTTCCAGGGTACATGAAAAAACCTCACTTCTCTATGCACTTGCAGTTAGGTGGGACCATGTGAATAGTTCTGGCCAATGAAATGTGAGCAGGAAAAATGAGTATCACTTCTCAATGCTGAAGAAAGGAAGAGGCCCATATGGTTCCCCTTTCTGCACTGCAACCATCAGGAATGACTTGAATTGAAATTGCAGAGCCATAAGATCAAAAGAGCGTGGATTGCCAAGTCACCCTCATGGAGCACAACTGCCATAAAGAGTCACCCACAACCACTGGCTCTTTGCATGAGCGAGAAATGAACTTTTATTTTGTCAAGGCGTAGTAAGGTTGAGGTTGTCTATTACCACAGAATAACCTAACCTAATCTATCCTAACTACTATTATCTTCAAAAACGACCAAAACACCTAATTATCCCTCAGATCCTCTGCTTAACAGATTACTACTAGGCTATAAAAATTCATAGGAAAAAAATATTGAATGGAAATACTCTAAAATAACATTAGGAATTAGAATATGCTTTTTCCCCCAATTCTCCAAATTTTCTCTACTTTAGAGATTTTTCAAAAATTTAAAACTCATAACATTCTCCCCAGTATTACCACCATACACACTTCTTCCAGAAAAAAAAAAAAAAAAATGGTTGTGTGGTTTATGGTTGTGGTTTTGGTTTTTTTTGTTTGGTTTGGTTTTAAGGGAAAGTTATTTAGGGCTTGAGGCTGAAAATTTGGAACTGGAACCTGACATTTCAGATCTAAAATCTTCAATCTTGTTTTCTAAAACTTGTCTAGAGAGAACTGGGTGAAAACCTTTGGAGGCCCAAGCACTGGAGATATTTTGTTTGGTCCTGATCCCTCTACCCAAATCTGATTCAATATGCAGAGCAAAGTCACAAACACGTGGAAGGAATTCTAACAAAGTTTTTTTTTTCCCCCCATGATTACTACACTGTTCCTTCTTTTCATTGTCCATTTTTTAACCATCAAAGACCAAACTGTTTTCAATAGGGCTTTATTTGTCCAATACTTGGTAGTGTCTAAGCACTGTGCCTATATTAACTTAGGACCAACTACAATCAAGTGATCAAATTACATTTATTTGGCCTTCAAGTTTCAGAATGAAATTGGAAAGATAATTCGTATAAAAGGATATTTTACAGAATAATAAAACTGGGCTCTTCTTAATTATTTAGAACAAGATACATGTAATATCCAAAATTAGTTTCATATATTAACCAACAAAGTAATATAAATTTAGCTATAAAGACAATCAGTTTCTAGCCTTGCTTGTGGGGTTTTAAGCCAAACAGGGTTACTCCTGTGCAACTCTACCAATAAAAATACACTCAGGGCACCCAATACCATTGGCAGCAATTGTCTTAAGATTTCTACTTTTGTTTCTTCCTTGCTTCTTGTTCTCACCTGCTCTACCCAAATTCCGAACTCTGGATGTTTGTTCTTTTGAACTTGATAAAAGAATGTGCTTCTGGCTTTTGACCCCTGGCATACCCACAGGATTCAAAGTGTACTTGGCCTCCTGCCCACCCTGATCCTTTCCCTTCTTGAAGAAAACAAAACATCATAGCAACTATTTAGTAAGCAACTGCCCATGTGTTAGGCATATGCTGGGTGCTTTGTATACACCAGCTCAACTAATCCCCACAACAAATCTGACTGATAAATATTTTTATCACCTCATTGTGATTAAAGCAACCAAAGAACTTGACAAAAGTTAAATGGCAAGAGACCAGGATTTAATCACAGATCTAAATCCTCTGCTTTTAACTACTGCTGATAGTATTGCTGCAGCAATTTCTTTTTTCATTAAAAATAAATACTGAGCTCCTACTATGTTCCACATTCTGTGCTAAATAATGCAGGGGTGAATCATACAGACAGGGTCCCTAATTTCATGAAATTGCATTCTAATGGAGATCATGTCATCAACAGGTAAACAATATTTCTGAAAATGGTAAGTGCTATGAAAAGAGAAATAGCAGGTTAAAGTGATGGAGAACAACAGGAGGGGCAGGTGGTATCATTAGATGAGGCAAGAAACATTGGAAAGGAACACCACTCATTTGAAAATCTGGGCGACAAACATTCTAGAAATGAGGGAATCACAAGTTCACAGGCGTAAGGTCAGGAATGAGTGTGCTGTCTTCAAGAAACTGAAAGTCATCTAATGTCACTGAGCTTAGTGACTCAGGGCAAGATGCGTAGAAAAGATGAAAAGGTAGGCAGACCCAAGACCTACAGGCCTTACTTGCTTATGCTAAGAATTATAGTTTAATTCTAGGTACAATGGGAGCCACATTTTGAGGAAGGAAGTGATATGATTATAACATAATTTTTTAAAGCACAGAGAATGCATCATTTTTAACAATGAATATGGAAAGAGAGATTAGAAAGAAATGAACGTACAAGGTACCCCAAAAGGCCAAGGCACTAAACCCTAAAAGTAAATGGATTTTCTGCACCCTCAGCAATCAATGCTATTTCAGGAAATACTAGAGTTCATGGGAGATGAGGGATCAGATTTTTATTTACTAATATTTAATTATATTTATGGGTGTCATCTCTTCAAGCTAGGAATATCCTCCCAAGGTGAAATATGCGTATGCTTTCTCATATTGGCAATCCAAAATTATGGTTTTAGAATTCAACATAGCCCCTTCAATAAATTTCAGGCTTTACAGTTTCTACTCACAAAGCATGTTATAGGTGGAAAATGAACACATTACAACCATAAAATAATTTTATTAAGCAGTGCCTATTGAGAAAGAGAAATGAATACAATCCTTATAATCAAGGACTTGTCTTCTTTTATGGAAGAAAAAAAGTAGTGCCGTTATATAAAATCTATCTGGACGTACGTTACAGAGATGTTATTTTACCATCCAATGTTTCCTTCTGAAATAAAATCCAGAAGGTATAGTACTGCAAAAATATGAACTGCACAAATTCTGAGACTTTGTTAATAAGAAAATTAAATGAAACTTTGCATAGAATTTTGTTACAGAATTTACAAGTCACATTTATAGGAACTATAGATAAATTTCCAAATTTGTTTCAGAAATATTCTACCCCATTGCAGCTTTCAAGTTCAGGGCAGGGGGAGTGGCACAATTAGAGAGATGAGATTATAACCAAATCTTAGCAATTTTTTCCTTAAATCCATGCCATAAAATCTAATACCAACTAGTGTAGCAGGAATATCATGAGAAATCTATGTAACAAGTTTAAAATATGGAGTCTAGAGCCAGAAATGCAAATGTAGGGAGAAAACACAGGAAATAAGGTGTGTTCCAAAATAAATATGAGTGTCCTAGAAGTAACAAAGAAAAAATATTCAGCGTATTTTAACAACTAAACTGCAGAGTAACTTCATGCCCCTGGGAAGAAGAAAATCTTTATTTTCTCATAGAAGAATAAAGAACACACATTTCTAGAAGCATAAAAGCTGTAACTAAGAAAAGGCCATCTGGGCAACTAGATAATCTTTACAATACATTCTTCACTGTTTTATTTGGTTCTATTTTATATACCTCAGAAAATTAAGTTTCCATCACTCTCCTTGAAAATTTTCTACCAAACTATTAGATATCATTGCTAAGTAGTAACCAATAATCTCCACCAAGTAGTTTAAAGCACTCTGCCTGCCTCTTACTGATATTCTTTTTTTTTTTTTATTACGACTGTATTACCAAAATATTTTTTGTGAAGGTTAAAGTTCTATTTAGGAAAACGGTAGCTGGCAGCGGCTTAGTAGTGAGTTCAATTCTGTGACCTCCAAGGAGAAAAATAAAATAATCTATAAGGCCTCCTCTCACCCTTTATTAACTGCAAAATAAACAAATCTCTAGGAGAGAATGATCCCTTTTCCTTGGTGAGCACCCTTTGAGGTAGGGATCTTTGGGGAATTCAAATACCCTAGGCTGTCTGACGCACACATATATTTAGGTACAATGAGGCATAGCCAAACTTTAACTCAAACTTGCAAAGAAAAACAACATTCTCTCCACGCTCATGCTGAAGCAGCATATCAGAGTGGAAAGTACTCAGAAAGGTAAATCAGAGGTTTGGAGCCTAGTCTCAGTTCTGCCAGGATCCGGAGGTTTGAGCGCAAGCAAGCCCTCTGATATCCTGAGCTTTGTCTTCTCCATTCACACAACCAAATGCAGTCAAGTATCCCTTCACCCACTAAATGAAAAAAGAACTACTGTGTTTCCCCGAAAATAAGACCTACCCCGAAAATAAACCCCAGTTAAGATCGTCAGCGAGACGGATGCATTTAGTACGTTACGACGTTACGACGATGTTCCAGAGAAGATGACAGGACTGTATTTGAATAAATGTAGATTATTGCACAGGAAAAATTAAGACAGCCCCTGAAAATACGCCCTAGTGTGTCTTGGAGCAAAAATTAATACAAGACCCAGTCTTATTTTCGGGGAAACATGGTAAACAGATAGGCTGATATCAATTGTTACACAACGTTGGTGGCTGAATAACAAAAATTTCACAGATTGATCCTCCAGACAGACATGTTACAGAGTGTGGGTGGGAGTGTGAAAGCTTAAAAAAAGTAGGGCAAACCTTTCATAGCAGTGAGCAGTGAGAAGAGTTTGACTGTGTTTTAATATTATTTCAAATCCCAGGTTCTATGAATATATTTTATTGTAAGAGAAAAATCAACTAATTTAAAGATGATGATGAATATAAAGTCATACTATTATCATATGTATTAATTCAAAACTGGAACAGCAGGGTAACCAACACCCCCTAAGTACACACCAAATTCCATTTTATTTATTTTTTTGGTAGTTTAATCTTCTCTGCCAAATATCATTGTAAATTAAAAAGGTTTCTTCTCTTATTTCCCTTGAAACTGTAGAATGATCAAGACAGAAAAGAGAAGAAAGATATAAAAAGATGCTGGGTAATGCAGACGCTGAACAGGTAGTGTCTGATTAAAAAGTTGGTTTCATTTTTTCTCTTTCCTTTTAGGACCAGGGTTTGGGGTTTAATAAATTATTTTACTACTGGTTATATAAATCAGTGTTTCTCAACTTTTCTGATTGGACATTCCATCAGTTAAAAATGTTCAGTATATTCGTATCTGATGTAACTGACGAGTGGGCCTCTAAGTATTTAATGGAAGAGAGTCCAGGCTCAAAGGCCAAGAGCCCATAGTCGTGTGAGGCTTGAAAGAACAGCAGCAAGGTCAGTGGGCCAGCGAGGCTGTGGCAGGGTGTGGGAGTGAAGAGTGACAGAGAAGGTAAGGGGGGAGGTGACAGGCAGGTACGGCCTTGCTGACTCAGGCCAAGTCTGAGTTGTTGCAATGGGAAACCACTGGGTGGTTTTTGAGCAGAGGTTGACATGAGCTAACACCTATACATTCAAAGGGTCACCCTAAATTCTACATGGATAATAGACCATAGGGGTAAGATGGAGAGCAGGAAGACAAGTTTAGAAGCTTTTTCACAAATTCGAATGGGTGATGCTGGTTTGGGAGAGTGGTAGTGGTGAAGGTTAGTTTTGGAACACCTTCTGAAGATGGAGTTATCAGGATTTACTGATGAGTTGGATATGCGATATGAAAGAAAAGATAGAAAAAAATAAAAAATAAAAAAGTCTTTGCAGCATGAACAATTCTAGGGATCAAAACAAAAGAGATAGCTAAAAATCACACCACTTGGAGGGTGTCTCTCATACTTCCACATACAACTTTTCACGTACAATTAATTATGTTTTCACTTATCTATTTAGTGGCTGTCTCTCCCCCATTAGAATATGGAAGGTCCAGCTTGTAGCCATCTGTCTAGTTCACCCTTATAGCATCTACACCAAACTCAGTGCGAGGTATTTTTTGAGCACTCATTAAATATTTTAAAGAATGAATGAATGTCCACTGCTTTGAGCAATCTTGAAATTATACCTTACTAGAAACTGTTGAAGGAAATAGGGATGCTGAAAAGGATATATTTTCAATAGATGATAGACAGGACTGTAAAGATTTTATAATGTTTTCTAGCTTATCCTTTCATATTATTTAAACTCTAAGACAAAACCAATTTTACTACTTCAAAGAAACATTGTGTCTCTTATGCTATCAGCTTGTTAACACACTCTTCTATAATATCAAGTTTTACTCTGATCTGACATCATAACCATATTATTTAAACTATTTAATTCTTATGAAAGTATTATTTCTGCTAAAAATAATTGGTACCACTAGCCCTTCATTCTTCAAACTCAAGCAAAATGGTAAAACTGAACAGTAACGTCTACAGATAATTTCTGAATCTTATTTTCAATGATTGCAGACTGCCTGTTCCATAAACTTTTATACAAGCTGTTAAAATCTCTTCAGATCGATTTGGTTGTATTTCATTTTCACCTCTCCTTCATATCTCAGAGGAAATGAAAAAGAAGAGTAAAGAGATGGATAGTTCTAAAGATATGCAGGTGCAACGTAGTGACTGGCTTAGGTAATCCTAGTCACTGCATTATTCAAAGGTAACCATATTTAGAGTTTGGGACAGAGCTTAACATGTAATGTATTGCTTTCTAGCATTAATTTTTACTTAGAAATTAAGTCCCTTTAACCCTTTCACTGAAATGTCAGTAGATTGGGGTTTTGAAAGGCAAACGTGCAGAAGGCTGCAGTAATTGATGAAGTCTTTGTATAAACTACACAAGACAACACCCAGTTTGTCATGTCAGCAGAACCCAAAGATGGAATCATTTTAATTTCCATCTCTTAGCTAGAGAACATTCCTACAAGAAAAGGCTGACCCTTGACACCGCCTGAAACTTCCCCCAGACTTGGCCTCCATTTGCAGAAGACACCCCCTCCTGACGCACCATAAATCCCAGAAGGGGTGTGGGGACACCGAGACTGGGGCGCGCTCCCTCTGGCCCTACGTGGAAAAGGGCGGGGTCACAGGCACTAGGGGCGACAAAGGCTAGGGGACCCAGGAGAGAGGCCGGCGCAAGTTGGGTGACAGCTCTGGGGGTCCGGAGGCGGCCCAGGGCTCCAGGACCCGCTTCCGCTCCAGGGCCCCGCCCGGATGACTCCTGAACAGGCCACGAGGGTGGGGAGGGACCCACAGCCTCCGCCCCGCGGGGAGGCGGCGGCCGGCAGGAGTGAGGTGGCCAAAAGGGACGCTTGTGGGGGGACGTGGCGGGGAGGGGGGTGGGTGCCCGAGGTGGGAGAGTGTGTGGGATTGGCGCAGCGGGATCCGCACCTCTGCCCCGCGGCTTTACAAAGCCCACACAGCAGCCCCGCAGCCAGGCCGACCGAAAGCCACCGCCTGAGCCTCCAGTGTTCCCAGGTAGCCTCTGCACACCGCGGGGCGGGATCGCGCGGCAGGTAGGGGGGAATGCCTGGGTGGGAGGGGTTATGGGGGGTCTCTCTGTGCACCCCCACCCTCCTATCCACAGATGTAGGAGACGCGAGGGCTGGAGAATGCCTTTGCAGCCCTGAAGGAGAGGTGACCACCTGGTTACCTTACAGTGACCTCCTGACAGCTGCCCAGCTGCTGAGAAGGCACAGGGACCTAGAGGGTGCTTGCTTCCAAAATACTTTGGGTGTTTCCTGAGCCCTCCTACCTAACTGTCCCCAATATACCCATTCATTCATTCTCATTTTCTCTCTCTCTGTCTCTCTGTCTGTCTGTCTCTCTCTCTGACACACACACACACACACACACACACACACACACACACACACACACACAGTGTGGAGGCGGGGTCTGCGGGATCACAACAGTAGAGTAACTGTCAATCAGAAGAGATTAGAATCTAGGCAGGACTTGTCCAGGCTGGAGTCTTCAGAAAGTACGTAGGTGCAGCATCTGCAGCTCCTCGGGTCCAGCCCTCAGGTGATGCGTAATTGATTTTTCTTGGTTTGTTAGCTCTGAAAGTCCCAGGCTTGTAAAAAGGTTTCGGTCAAGAATGAGAATTTGATCCATAGGTGCTTTCTTTGCTCTGCTCTCCCATTCTAAAAAGTTGGAAGTGGGTGTTCAAGAGAGCTTAGTCTTTAAAACTTGTGAGTTTTCAAAAAATAAAAATAATATAAAATACAAACTCTTAGCTTGAATTAGGTTTTCTGTTTTTTAATATACATGCATGCATTTGAAGAGAATCGATAACTGGTAATGTGATTAGATAATGAGTCCAGCAGGTGCAGCATCTTTAGAATTGAAAACTAAGTTTACTGTACAGTTTTAGAAAAACTGACTCCTTCTTTATGTGCTTTATTTTTATGTTATAATCTTGGGATGTGTCTCTGTTGGGAATTCTGTCACATCCTAAATGTCTTGTGAGGTATCCTCTGGAATTGGCCAGCCAACCTAGGACAGAACCCAGTATGTTCCCTTTATATCCCCTTTTTATTATTAATGTTTCAGGTGGGTCTGACCTACTCCCCAGGCCTCTTGCCTTGGTCTTCAGTGAGTGGAAAAAGATATCAGAAATGCCCTCTAGGCAAGTTTGGAGCACGAAGGAATGCTGCAGACTTTTTTTCCTCCGCTAAAGTTCTCACATACTGGCAATTTAAAACCTAAAACATTGTTTACCACCTGTCAGACTCACTCAGAAGTATAAGGATTAACTAATAAAAGGTTTGTAAAATGCTTCCCAAATATAAAATTCCATAAATATGCTAAATAGTAATAATCTACCCATTGTTAAATTTATGTAGCTGCTTCTGCCATGCATACAAGATGATTTAGAATGCATGTTTCCTGTCAATTAAACAATGAGTTTGGAGTAAAATAATGAGTTCAGTTCGCATCCTATGAAACTTTGAAATAAAATTTCTCCCATAAGGCACCATTGGCAGAGAATCATAAAGTAAGCAGCATTTCAAAAAGCTACATATGGAATGACATTTACCTTATGGTTTGGGGGGAAAGGGACCCAGTGAACACCTGAAACAGAAATATTCAGCCCTGGTTCATGTGTGTCTGAACCATAAATATTCCCTTACGTTTTAGGTGAGTCTACAGGGAGGGCCAACAAGTACTGTGGAACAGCCTTATAGCTGCTGTCTTCTGTAATCCATGAAATATGCCTCTTGGTCTCTTAGTATTTTTAAGGCTGAAGTTCACTCTGTGGTTTTGTTCACAGACAATGAAGAACATCCTCATAGTTACTTGGATGAATTATTCATTCTTCCAATATCATGGGCTTGGTTTTTAAGCATCTTTAGCACCAGTAATCATTTTAATATCCTGCAGATAATTGAATTAGTTTGTTCCCAGTGGATTGAGTGACATGTTAAAATCACATTTTCCTCTTTGTGTGTATTTACTAATGAAATGTGTCATTTTTCTGTTTACTGGCCTCTTAGAAGAAAACCTGTTTCTTATATGCTAATTGAAGTATAAATATTGTTATGGCTGGCACTTCCTGTTTTATGAAAACAATTCCAGATTCACCATTAGCAGATTAAGCGGTGAGCAAAACCATGATTTGGGGGATGTTTTTCCCTGACAGCTTCCCACTTTCAATGGTCTTTTCTTTTCATTTCTTCCAATCAGGACTCTCAGATGGAGAGCTGCTAATAGATATGCCCCGGCCTAGTATTCCAGAACTCCCCATCTGCCACCACTCCCTTTATCCAAGTAACTTAACCTGTGCTCTACTTATTTTCCAACAGCTTGGTATGGGTAAAAGTGCATTAGGCGAAAACTCAAAAGAGCTCGCGTGTATCACGCAGCCATGATATACCAGGCACTGTGCCTCAGTATCTCATTCGATCCCTGTAACAATCTGATGCAGTAGAGATGTCATCTGTGCTTTACACAGAGGAAACTGAGTCTCCAAGAAGCCTTGCTGCCCAAAGATGAGCAGTTTATGAGTCAAAAAAGCCAGGATTTGAACCAAGGCCTTCTGGCACTTCCTGATACACTGTGACCCCTAAGAAGGATTCGCATTCTGGACTGAAGTATAGAGGAGTCTCCCATCAATCAACTGGCCACTTGATCTTGGATAAGTCCCTTAAACCTTCTGGGCCTCTTATTCCCTTTCTTTAGTTTTGGATTAAATTCTCTCTCAGAGATGGAAGGCACTGTTCCAGGAATTTGGTTGCCAAGCACATGAACTGCTCCTCCCACAGGATTCAGAATATGCTCTCTTTTGCCCTCTCCTCGACTCCCGCCCTTATTTACCTTTTATCTTCCTTTATGTGCAAGTAAATATTACCTCCTCCAAGAGACTTTTCCCATTTTTCAGGCCGTATTATTTTCTGTCTTAGCCCTTCGTGATCCCTCGTAACACTGATTAGAAACTGCAGTTATTTTATTTATGTCAGTTTATATGTGCTGGTTGTTTTTATCTTCTCCCCGAAACTCCCCCATCAGATTGAGGCCAGAGCTCTTTTCGTCTGACTTTTTTCCTTATTGTATTCCCAGGGTCCATCACAGTGATAAATATCACATAGTCAGATATCAATAAGTATACGATGAATGAATAGTTACCTCTTAGAAAGGACATGTGCCTATATATTGTCCTTTTCTTAGGATAACCTAAACGAAGTGCCATCAGTCTTACAATAGTAGAGAGAGTGAGTCTGACTTATGAATGGGGATCCCATTATAAGCACGGAGACAGTGGGGCTTCCCTCGGTCACGCAGGACAAATGGATACACTGCACACTGTCCAACCCCCCCAACCCCCCATTTTACAGCAGAGAAAACTGAGCTCAAAACATAACAGAAACTTGGGTTTGGAAGATACTTTAGAGACAAGTTAATGATCTAAACCGCTGTTTTATTGATGAGGAGACTGACGCTCAGAAAAACAGAACCTCAAGTATAGAACCTGTGCCTCCTGACTTCCAGACCTGCGTTCTTTTCAGCAAGAATCAGAAATCTCAGGGACCACCTAATCAACAGGGGTAGGGAGTTTTGGACAATGCTGCTTTCTTCCAGAAATTCCAAAGAGCCTTAGGTTTCCCAGACCAATCCTGAGTAGCAGCATTAGTACACAGCAGAATATCCTACTTCAGCTAATCTTAGTTTTAAATTTCAAACGGTCTCTAAATTTCCGTGACTCATTTACTATTGTAATGATCCATCAGACAGCCTTTTAATAACCTTTCATTAGTTTACCAACTCTGCTTAAATGCTTGGAAGCTCCAAATGCAAAATCTACAGTGCTGAGCATTTAATACTAGTGTGATAGATTCAAGATACATTTGAAAGATAACTGATATTTTGAACTTCCAAATGATGATGACTTGTTTTGAAGGACTAAAGTAACTTTTCTTCCTCAGAGAGTAATCCTCGCTAGAGTATTACATCCCATTAAAAAAAAAAAAAGCAGTTCTTAAACTTTAGGGAGCATAAAAATCATCTGAAGTCTTTTTAAAAACCCAGAATGCTTGGAGCCACTCTTCACAGTTCCAAATTAATAGGTCTAAGATTGAACCCAGACAACCGCATTTTTAACAAACACCTTTAGTAATTTCTCTGTCAAATGGTGTGAAGATCTCACTTTGAGATCCAATGATAATTTTGGTATGTTTTGAATTTTCCCACATTTCTTCTAAGAGGATTTTTAAATTAAATTTATTGGGATAGCATTGGTTAATAATATTATATAAGTTTCAGGTGTACAATTCTCTAATACATTATCTGTATATTGCATTGTGTGCTTACCCGCCAAAGTCTAGTCTCCTTCCATCGCCATATATTTGACTCCCTTAATCTCTTCATCTTTCCCCAAACCCTCTCCCCTTCTGGAAACCACCATACTGTTATCTGCTTCTATGAGTTTTGTTTGTTTGTTTTGTTTGCTTATTGCTTTCTGGTTTTTATCCCACATATGAGTGAAACCATATGGTTCTTGTCCTTTTTTTGTCTGACTTATTTCACGGAGCACGATACTCTCAAGATATGTTGCTGCAAATGGCAGTATTTCATCCTTTTCATGGCAGAATAGTATTCCATTGTATATATGCACCACATCTTCTTTATCCAGTCATTGGTCAAAGGACACTTTGGTTGTTTCTACTGTGAACAATGAGGCCATGAACATAAGGGTACATATATCTTGACAAAGAAATGTTTTCAAAATGTTCATGGAGCTACCCAGAAGAGGTATTGTTGGGTCACAGGGTAGCTCAGGTCTTAATTTTTTGAGGAACCTTCATATTCTTTTCCACAGTGGCTATACCAATTTATAGCCCCACAAGCACTATACAAGGGCACCTTTTTCTTAAGAGGATTTGTTTAAACAAAGATATCTGAGGAGGAGTTCAATGTGTTTGAATCTAGAAAATAGCAGAGATGACCAACACTGGTTTACTAGTTCTGATAAGCATCTATTTCCTTGTAGCAAAAACCATATATGCATAATCGTGACACAGAACACTCATTCCATGGATTCCAGGCTGCCAGAGCTCTTAGGGACACCAGGGTCATCTGCAGTGGTAGACAGCAGAAGCTGGCTCTTCAGGCTACTTACTCTGGCCTACAGAGGCACATTATGGTTACAGGTATGGAAGTTATATTTTATTTGGTCTGTGCTGAGCACCTTGAGGACATCTTCCACAGCACCTTAAAGATGGTAGACTCGAATAGTTAATACATGAATTTAATGGATAATAAAATACATCACATTTTTCTGATGATACTTTTCCTTCACATTAGGAAACATAACTTTAAAAAAGGAAAATAAAAATAAGAAAAATATACCTAACCTCCATGCAAAATACCGTTAGTCTAATATTTCTAGACTGAAATATTAAAAATAGATTTGGAACATGTATTTAGATGTCTACCATTCATATTTTCTAGAGGAGCTATAGATCGTAACAAGCTTGTATCTCCATTAGGATCTTTGCATTAGCTAGTCTCTCTCTCTGGGAGTGCTCTTCCCTCCGACCTTGTTTGGCCCAGCTAAGATGATGACATCTTTTCAGAGAGGTCTTCCTGACCACCAATCGCATTCACTTTCTATTACATTTTTTTGTTATTGTATATTATTACTATCCAATTATTTTATCTATTTTTTTTTTTGTCTTTCCTCATCCCCCCTGGACTAGTAGTATCCTGAGGTCAGAGGTCAAGTCTACATGTTTACTGCTATTTTCTGAATATCTCTTACAGAGCGAGGCACTTCACAGGTAATCAACAGATCTTTTGTCAATTAGTTCATTGTCAAAAAAACAAAGATCTGATCTTCTGGGGTTATTCCACTGTAAATCAGTAATTTTTAACCTTTTGAGTGAAATGCACCTTTTAGAATTGGATTAAAATCATGAAATTCCTCAATAAAAATTTACATGCAAAAAATTTTGCACATAATTTGGAGAGTCCACAGACCTCAGGCTAGGAAACTTAGCCCTAAAGGTGTATGCGTAAACAGTAAGAAAATCTAACTGAAATATTGAGCTAAATATCACAAAGAAAAAGTAATTACTATGAACACCAGTGTCTTGATGTTCATACATTTATGGTAATAAATTATATGTTGCCTTGGGAATATTTTGCAACCCTCCAAAGGAAAAAGAAAGTCTATATATAGATGTTGTATATTTTATTTATATGCTGGAAAGGATTTAGGCTCATAGAAAAAGGCTAATAAAAATATATACTGCTTAGCAATATAAAATATATTTCAAATAAGTAAGGGAAATGAGTCAAAGGAAAAAAAATAAGGCTAAGAACATAAGATGGGGCCAGGAAAAAGATTCATACTCAAAATGTATGCCATGAAATTCAACACTCTTGCTAGAAGATAGTAACAAATTTTGTTCTCAGATTTTAGTAGCCAATGAGAAGGAGAAAAAAATTAGTTATGCCTTGTAGAAGGTCATATTTTATATATACTTATATATGAATATATGTACAGTATATATATATATATGTGTGTGTGTGTGTATATATATATATATATATATATATATTTAATAGCAAACTGTTTCTTAAAAGAAAGAAGCTGGAATATAGTAATAAGGAATAGAGGTTATATTTACAATGTTTGCTTTTGGCAAGTGCCCTTGTACCTAAGCCTGCAATAACCCATAATAAAATGTTCAAAAATAACTAACATTTTGGATGTTTATAATTAAGATTTGAAGACTCTCTGTCATTTTTGTTAGCAGTAGGCCTTGCAGAAAGAGGCCTCATTAGGTCAGTGAAACCCTCCAAAAGTCAGAGGAGGAGGATTGGGGAGCTGGACTAGGAACACAAAGGGTTTTCTCCAATTTTTTCACCTCCCCACTAGTCCCTGTAGCATTCCGCTCTTTCTATGTTTGCACACTATTTAAATAAATTGTCTGAAGCTTTCATTCTCCCCTTGAAGGGGGCTGTGCACCTAGGACGTTGACTAATGCAAGTTATTCCAGCTAACCTTAGTTTCCTTAGATAGCTGTCCATTGGGGACTTGTCCGCCTTCTCTCTTTGAGAGAGCAAATACAATAACCAGCTTTTCAGAACATTATGTGGAATTGTGGCATTCTCTGAGGTGCTATAAATGGATCACATTGACAGCTTTATTTGTCATTCTTAAATGGAATGTGGTTTTCCCCCTTTGTGTTAAATCGAAATCAGATGGCATTTCTTATTTCAATGTAGAATGTTTTTACTCTCATAATTGCAAAAGTACATTTATAACTGACACTATTCTAATTTGCAAATATTGTGTTTCATTATTTGGGGTGGGGGGTCTGTACTGGAAATGTAACTGAGGGGGAAAAACTTATGCAACATTTTCGTTTCATCTATTTGTTGAGATCCTGATACAGTTGCTAGAATTCAGTCACCATATGGAAGCAGAAACTATTATATTTCAAGTAATGACATGGATTTTTAGAGGCAAGGATATAAAAAAGCATACCTGGCAGAACATCCACAATCCAGAAACTTAAATGTTTAGTTTTTAAATTTCTTCTCTGCTTTGCCTACCCAGCGTGTCTTTGGTTCTAATCCTCTCTACCTCTCCTTGCAGTGACTCTTGTTCAATACATGCAGTGGCAAAAAAAGGCAAGAATAGGGGTGAAAACTACTACCTTCCTATTGTAGCATATTTCTTATATGCAAAAATCAGTTGCTTCAGCCCAGGTGAAATTTTTTATTTAAAAAATCAGTATTATTCCCATCCATGCACTGCTGATTCTGGGTGAGAAAGGAAGTTCTCTGACTTTCTTAAATCCATCAAAAGCTCTCAGTGCTCTTGTTACTGATCTCAATACTATGCTTATCTTTAGAATTTTTTAAATCTAGGCTCAGAGTACCTTTTTCTCACTAAATGTATATGTTTATTTTCATATTCATTTCATACACTCATGCTTCCAGTAAAGTCATCTTTCTGAGAACTCATTATGCGCCAGACATTGTTAGGATGCAATGAATGGCTTCAGGTATTCTCTGCCCTCATTTGGCCTCCATGCTGATGGGGAAGACAGACAGTAAAAGAACAACACAAATAAGCATGAAAATTAAACTATTCTAAAGGCTACAAAACGGAAATACAAGGTTCTAGAAAATGGGATCTAAATGATAGATAGCGGCCCACTAGACAAGGAGTACAGGCAGAAGGCATAATGTTTGGGAAAGCCATGATGTATGGAAAGCAGAAGAGAACAGAGTTAATGGAAAGGAAAGGAGAGCCGAGCAGCTGGAGTACCAGGAACAGGGCGAACAGCTTGAGTATGGAGATGTAATCAGGGCCACTGCCATGAAAAGCTTTTTATCCATATCAAAGAACGTGTCTCTATCCTAGGACCAAAAAGAAAGACAAGGTAGGTTTGTTTTTGTTGTGGTTTTTTTTTTTTGGGGGGGGGGGGGGGTGTAGTTAGTTACATCATTAATTTTGTATTTCCAAAGAAATATTCGGTGGTAAGAAAAGATGAAATAGGACCATTTGTGACAACATGGATGGATCTTGAGATTATAATGCTAAGCGAAATAAGTCAGACAGAAAAAGCAGAGAACCGTATGATTTCACTGATACGCGGTATATAAACCAAAAACAACAAAAGAACAAGACAAACAAAAACTCATAGACACAGACAATAGTTTAGTGGTTACCAGAGGGTAAGGGGGTGGGGGGTGGGAGATGAGGGTAAGGGGGATCAAATATATGGTGATGGAAGGAGAACTGACTCTGGGTGGTGAACACACAATGGGATTTATAGATGATGTAATACAGAATTGTACACCTGAAATCTATGTAACTTTACTAACAATTGTCACCTCAATAAACTTTAATAAAAAAAATACAAAACATATATATATATATATTTCTGTCTACAAGGTGGACTATTGATTGGCAAGGGGCAAAAGTTATATAGACCAGTTGAAATTTTTAAGTGGAGATACTGGTAGCTTGCCTTAGGGGAGGAAGGATGAGATGTTGGTGATTTCTAAAAAGTAAATGGATTAGAGAGATGTATGGGGGAAAATAACTGATGGGCCATCTTCTACGAAAGTGTCAGGGAATACTGGAAGAGGAACAACTTTGCAAAGACAGAAGCTCAATTCAGAGTTCAAAAGTCTTAGCTGCACCACAGGACAGAGCAAGCAGATGTTTGACAATGGGGTGGAGCTCTGAGGTTTGGACATAAACTTTTGACTCATCTTCACATGCACAGGTCTGGATATAACTGGTATGATCCACAGATGGATCTGATTGCCTAGAGAAATGGTAAAGTGAGTGGTAGAGGAGAACACTAGGACCGAAATCTTGAGGAATTCGAATCCATAAAATAGTGAGGGATGAGCTTGCAGAGGATGAAACGAGCAGCAAGAGAAATAGAAGGAAATATAGAAAATAGAAGTAGGAGGTTGCTGGGCCAGCGGGGACAAGGAAGCAAGGATTTCATTTCAGGTAGGTAACAGTGGTCAGTTGGCTTGAATGTGGAAGATCATTTGATTTAGCAAGAGTGGAGAGCCCCGATCAGGAGAGAACTGTTTTGCATTAAAGAGAAATCACTAAGTGAAATGTACAGGAAATAGAGTTGTAACTGGTGCTGTCTGTGGTTATGCCTGTTTGAGAATAGTTCACAAGTTCACATCTCACATAGATCTCAAGAAGATACGTGGGGAGCGCGCATGGTAGAGAGGAAAGTCATTTCGACATGTTGGTGACGAGGAAGAGTGGAACTAGAGTGGAATTTAAGCATAGAACAGTCTGAGATTCTGGGTTCTAACCTGGGGAGAAAATGTGAACCTGACGCTAAGAAATTTCATGAGCACAGTGCTGCCTGCTCCTCCACCCTGGTACTCTCATGACCAGGGCAAATAAACCAAAGGTTCACAAAGCACTGTGGACTGGCCTCACCCACGTGCTGACGTCACTGTGTGGAGGAAGAAGGCCGGGGCCTGTAATGTCACAGAGCACATTCTTACGTAGTGACTCGTGGGAGGTGAAATGCATCCTCAGTTTGTCTCCCTGCATCCACTGCACCACCGCAGTTTGAGTCCACCCAGTGGTGGCAGAGTAGAAATTAATAGCTCAGCACAGTCAGCAATGTGATAAGGCAGAGGTCTGATGAATGGGGTATGAGCTGTGAACGGGAGGTAAGAAAAGAAAGACGAGAGCGACGCGACGGTGATTCCTTGCCGTAGTTTGGCTACAAAGAGGAAGAGAGAGGTGGGGGGCACAGCTGGGAGAGAGATTAGTGGATGAGTAAGCACTTACTCATTCAACAAATATTACACAACCTTACCTGTGACCGGTACTGGGACAGGCTCCGGAAGGCATGTTCCATCCCTAATGCGAGACCTTGTATTTCATGTGATAATTTCATATGCAGAGTGACTAAGTATTTTGTGGTCTATTTCATTAAAACAAATGCAACATGTTTCCTCAGATATAAACCCTTAATTTTTTATAAAATGATCAAATTTCTGTTCAAATAAAAGAGAAAAATAACACATCCACCTGTACTTGGTTTTTCTCTCATCCTCTTTCCTTTCATTCCTTTTGTGTTTCAAATGTGAACAGTCTTAGTCTTGATATTGTCACTTATTCAGAAGCATTTTCTAGAATGGTGTCTTTAAAATCATCTCAACTTCAATTATTTATAGAGCATCCATAATATTGAATATTATGCTGTGGAAGTCAGAAATGTAAATACAGCAGGGTTTCCGTAGCTAGATTATAAACTTTCTGAGTGCTCTTGGCACTGCTGTATATAGCTGTACAAAATAAAGCCAGAGTACTGTAAATGTGATTTTTGTAGCAAGGGTACAGTTAAGCATCCTTGGGTATGTAGAGGAGGGTACAATGAATTCTTAAGAATTCAGGAAGATCCCTCAAAGAGGTGGTATTTGAACTGGGTGTTAAAAAAAATGAGCATTTCAGACAGCAGAAGGCAAGTAACCGAAGTCATGGAGGCATGAAACAGCTTTTGGAGGGAGGAGAGACAGTGAGGAGAAATGGTTCAGTATGACTAAAGAGGTTATATGGAAAATGGTAAATGTATTGGTCTCAGATCTTAGAAAGCTGTGCTGAGAAGTTTTAGACTTGACCCTACAGAGACTGGAGGGAGTTTGGCCCTACAGAGACTGTTGGAAGTTTGCAAGCAAGTGGAGAAACGTGAGGTTCATGAAGAAAACTGGGATCATCAGAAAAGCTGGGAAATTATGACGATTAGAAGCAGCAGGGAGGACATGAAATTGGAGGCCATTGGCTCATTGGTCAATGACAGATGGTACATTGCTGATATGACAATGGCCTTGGAAATGTAAAAGGGGAAGAAAGCTTTGTGTGGGCAAAGTGGCCATGATCAGTTGGATGTGGGTGTGTGGTGGGGAGGAACAATGATGGAGAGAAAGCATTCAAGTCAGACAGATTTTAGTACTGAAAGAAAAGCAAATTCAGGAGAGGATGGAGATGAGCACCTATCTGGAAAAGTATTTAAAAAGATATCATTTCAGTTATAGGTGTGAATGAAATTGTTGCCACCTGAAGAAACTTGAGGAAAGCCCACGTGTAAGGAGAGGTAGAGAAAGAAGAACCAGAGAAGAAAATTGAGAGGAGTGTCTTGTTAGATTGGAATGATGTTTCAAGGAAGAGGCTTCGTGCTGTGATTTGTTTCATTTATATAATCATTTAGTTGTATCTTTTCCCTTTGTCCTCCTTTCCCTTTTGGAATTGTACCATGAATTGGGCTGTGCAGCTGTCAGTACTGCATCACATCTGTACTGTATCACATCAGTACTGTATCGCATCAGTACTGTATTGCATGAGTACTACATCACATCAGTACTACATCGCATCAGTACTACATCGCATCAGTACTGCATCGCATCAGTACTGCATCGCCTCAGTACTACATCGCCTCAGTACTGCATCGCCTCAGTACTGCATCGCATCAGCACTGCATCGCATCAGCACTGCATCGCATCAGCACTACACCGCATCAGCACTACATCGCATCAGCACTGCATCGCATCAGAACTGCATCGCATCAGTACTGCATCGCATCAGTACTGCATCGCATCAGTACTGCATCGCATCAGTACTACATCGCATCAGTACTACATCGCATCAGTACTGTATTGCATGAGTACTGCATCGCATCAGTACTGCATCGCATCAGTACTGCATCACATCAGTACTGCATCACATCAGTACTACATCACATCAGTACTACATCGCATCAGTACTGTATTGCATGAGTACTGCATCACATCAGTACTGCATCACATCAGTACTGCATCTCATCAGTACTGCATCACATCAGTACTACATCGCATCAGTACTACATCACATCAGTACTGTATCGCATGAGTACTGCATCACATGAGTACTGCATAATTATCAGTACTGTATCACATCAGTACTATATCGCATCAGTACTATATCGCATCAGTACTGTATTGCATGAGTACTACATCACATCAGTACTACATCGCATCAGTACTACATCGCATCAGTAGTGCATCGCCTCAGTACTGCATCGCCTCAGTACTGCATCGCCTCAGTACTGCATCGCATCAGTACTGCATCGCATCAGCACTGCATCGCATCAGCACTGTATCGCATGAGTACTGCATCGCATCAGTACTGCATCGCATCAGTACTGCATCGCATCAGTACTGTATCGCATCAGTACTGTATCGCATCAGTACTACATCGCATCAGTACTGTATCGCATGAGTACTGCATCACATCAGTACTGCATCGTATCACTACTACATCGCATCAGTACTACATCACATCAGTACTACATCGCATCAGTACTACATCGCATCAGTACTGTATCGCATGAGTACTGCATCACATGAGTACTGCATCGCATCAGTACTGCATCGCATCAGTACTGCATCACATCAGTACTGTATTGCATGAGTACTACATCACATCAGTACTACATCACATCAGTACTGCATCGCATCAGTACTGTATCACATCAGTACTACATCGCATCAGTACTATACCACACTTCATCTTTACAGCTCTGTCCCCTATTTATTAGTGACTAACAACTTGACTAGAATCACCAGCAATCAGTGACTTACTTCAGAAATTCCTCCTCTATTGAGAACATGACTTAAAGAAGCCCCTTGTGTGTTTGTTAGGAAGGCAAAACAAGGGAAGAGAGCTGGATATTTTGTTAATTGGGAATTAGTAGGTTTATACTTAGGATTTCCCTAATTCAAGCTTCAGGTTTTTCTCTAGAAGTTTTGTAGCAATAAGAACTACCGCCAAGCAAATGTATTGTCATGCCCTTCAGTTTTCAAAGTAGGTAATCAGGCCTACCCTTGTTAAATAGGATAGTCCATTCTATCTCAGTTTCTCTATGTCATGTTTTACATGAAAATATTTTTCTGTGAATTTCATATCAAAAATAAAATACTTGGTGACTTTGGGAGAAGTAATACATTTTCTCCTAATACTAGGAGTTATAGAGGAAATTATGTTTTCCCTTTACCTAAATTACCAAGAAATTCAAATCCAAATTGTAACTTCAATTATTTCAACTGCTGACCAACATAGTAGCATATATACTTCCTCCTTTTTTACTCTCAACCTTATTCACTTATTTTTATTCCCATTTCATTATGTTTTCTTTTGGAAGCTACCTCCAATTCGTAAGATAAACAGGGCATAAATAAATCAAATACTTTTACTGTTAACTAAATGTCTTTCTACATGTCATCTCCTTTCATCGTCAGAACAGTCCACTGAATAACTGGTATTACCACTCCCACCCAAGAGAAGACAGAACTGAACCTCAATGGCGTTAAAGACTTAAAGTGCACTCAGACAAATACTGAGTGCGACACAACCCTGGGACTTCTTTCTCTAATGGCAGTAGTCATTTTAGCCTTTCTTGCTCCGATTTTTGTGGGCAACTGGTTGATTGGTAAATGGCGTATGGTTGGCTAAGACAGCTCTCATTCAAAGAAGAAACAATCATTGACATGAGAAACTAGTGTTTGAGCAGTTTTCTTCTTGATGATGAAACAGTCTATGTTTGTATCTCCAGGTTTTATAACAATCAAGAAGCACATGAAAGAAGCCTCTTTCATCAAGTATTCTTAAGTTATGAAAATGGAATTGAAGCTTCTGTTCCTCCTTCGTGTGGTAAGTAACTACTAATTTGGGTAACAGAATTGACTTTCCGCTCCATCTAATTTTCTCACAATATTTATAAAAGAAATGGAAATGCTTCTTATGTGAAGATGGCATGACTTATGAATAATATCCAAATTTGTCTTCAGAATGTTTCATTAATAAAGGGTATATTCCATTTTTTAGTTCAATTGTGGTTTTTAAAAATTCTAGCTTAATATCTTTTACCTGGTTTAGAATTGGAGTCATTTTGACCTACATGTGGATTTTGATCATTGAAATAACATAACTCTTCTACCCACTTTATAAACATTTTTTAAATTCTTTGGAGAGTAATGTGGTCCTAAAAAATAAACAGCCAGTTATTTTACCAGTAAAGTGGATTTATTTGGGAATAGCAGGTATTGCAATCCAGGACAAGCATGCCACAGCAAAAACTATAGGCACATCCAACAAGTGAAGGAGAGGAACACTATTTTATGGAGAAAAAGGAGGACTATGAGGGGGTCGTTTTGCATGAAAGACCACTGGAGGAAAGCAAAGAGTTCAGGGTGGTGACCGTTTCTTATTGGGTGAGTTGTTGGGCAAAGTAGGACATCTTCCTTCTTCCTGATGGAGTTGTAAAACAGTATGGACTTGCAAGGTACGTATGTCTACTCCTATTGAGGTCTGGAATTGACAAGTTTTCCTGTTGGGGTCCGTACCTGACGCACAGCAGTAGTGCCTGAGGGCTCCCCCTTCTGGCCTTCTGACTCCTTTTTACATGAGGTTTCCCTTTTTTTAATTTTCCCAGTAGCATCCTGTGCAGACAATCGACATGTAGACTCTTAAAAGTCATGGCCACATAGAAGGATGATTTAGAAATACCAGATTGCTGTGTGGTGGCATTTCTCTTTGTCCCAGATGCCATAGTTTGGAGCACCCACCCCTTTTGGCCTGGGCACGGTCTGTCTTTAATTAGAAAAACTTACTATCACTTTTCAAGTGATTAGAACTGACTCATCCCAAGAAAGCACCATTAGCTTTTTAAGAAAGGGCCACATAACTGAGGTTCCACATTATTGAGCTTTTTCACCAGGGTATTGTGCCTAAAGGACTTGAAATGGTTTGAGACAGTTCACCTTCTTTAGTCCACCCACAAAACACTTGTTATTTTCACTCTTTATTGCATTTTATTTTTCTTTGTATGTTCTAACACATACTTAAAAGAAGAATTCTCTCTATATTTGCAGCTGTATTACAAAAATTTCATTTATTCCAAAGAATTAGGAAGGTGGGTATATCTGAATTTGGGAGAAGGCTGAATTATAGATAACTTATAAACAAATGTGGCTTTTATTACTTTAAACTACATATACTAACTTCAACAAAACATTACAAAGAGGAAATCCTTAAGGAAACCTGTTATAATAAATCATATGAACATTTTGTTATTAGCATATAGATTGGATGTATGTAGGAGTTTGTATAGTGCCTGAGGTTCACTGAAAATAGTTTATTCTGCATCTAAAAAGTGTACATAAGATTGAAAATAAATGTTTAAAACACCATATATTATCTACCTATAAATCAATGTATTTGCAAAGCAAAGGTAAATTTCAGCCCAGCTCATAAACAAATTATCAACAGATTTTAAATTTACTGAAGCCCTAAATTAATGAGATATTACCATGTGTGCATAAATAACTTAAAGGATAAAATTTGCTGCTCTTTTTCTCAAATGGGTATTTGTGCTAATGAATCAGGATCCTATTTACACTATTAGTCCCCAAAGTAATTGCTTATTTGAAGAAGTTCTGTCTTATGGGTTTTTCAGTTAATTAAATCCATTTGCATTTTATGCACACATTTTAAATTCTCAAGTTCTATTTTTCATAAGACAGATTCAAATATATTCATGTAATAATACCTCTCATTAAGGCAGTAGTCTTTCATTTTTAAAGGAACTTTCAGAATAGCCATATGCATAAAATGCTTATTAATTAAATCCAATCAATATTTTAGAAAAGTCAACCCATTAAATGTTATTTTTTTTACTTTAAATTTTCCTATTTGTTATGGTGAGTGCTATGCTGAACATATCTCCAATTTCTAATTTTTCAGTTAGTTTAATTTATTCAATAATTATTTTTGCTTTGATTTTGCATGGCAATTTTTAACTTCCAATAATGCCTTCAGAATTTTAAGCAACCTTTTTCCAAGAGTAGCATTTGCAAGGTATGTGCATATTAACTGATTGATCTGGCCAACCTAATTGGGAGATCTCTAAAATATGGAGCAAAATGCTTCTAATACTGAGGAACAGAGTATAACAATTCACAAAGCTAGGGATGTTATAAAAGGTATAGTTTTCTCATAGTTTTCAAATATTTGAGAAGTTGGGAAATAAAGTGCCTAAGTGATAGAAATTGTTAAGTGCCTTCATTAGATCCAAACTATGGAAATCCTTCTATGCTACCTTAGCTCTGAAGCTTGAAAAAGCTACTAAAGTTAGAAGAGTGGAAGCAAAGGAACAGGCTAGATGGAAGGAGGAGCCAGGAAGAGGAGGATCCATTGCAGTCGGCCCAGAGTCTACAATCAAAACGCATAGCAAGGCCAGATGCTGGGAAAGGCACACAGGGCACTATTTGGAAAGTAGATATAAAATGCAGTTTTGAAGTCATGCCTAACTGAACTATTTCTAGGTGGTTATTAGATGTTTATCTAGTTTAGTTTATCTAAACTTATTAGTTCCTCTTTTGCAAAGAAGTCATAAAAGGCAGAGTCTGGATATGTTTAGGTTCAAATTCCACCCTAAGATTATCTCTGAATCAAAAGAAAGTAGAGTAACCAAATGGGAAAAAAAAAAAAAAAAGAGGGAGGCAGAAAAGGAGAGGGAAGGAGTGGGGAGAGAGAGAAACACTGGAGGGAGGGAGGGGTGGTGTCCTAAAATAAAGATAAGTATCACAGTTGTTTCATCCTTTTTGGCAGTATTGGACAATAAAGTACTTTTGTTATCATCTTACCATGAGATATAGGTATAAAATGGAAAACAATTTTTGATATGCTGAAAAACTCATATACTTTATAATAAACAAATTTCATTCAATTATATCTTATTGATTCATTTAAGCAATGATCTATGTAAAGCATAATACCAATAGTCTCCTAAGAAGATATCATTTTCTTTGTAGCTGGAATCGCCCTGAGGAAGCACTTCTCCTCATTTAAAGAAAGTAGGAATACAGCACTTGTATTACCATTTATATAAATTTTTAATACTGAATAAAATATTAGTGTTTAGTGTAATATTGATTCTCAATGTAATACTCCTCCATAATGGCATGCTAATTGGTTAGAATTAAATCAGACAGATTCAAAACCCTGAGAATAGACCATCTAACACTTGTAATTTTTTTTCATTAGTTTCCAGAATTCCAATTAAAATGGAATTAATCTGTCAAATAAAACACCATGATAGAATAAAAGTTCTGTGCATTACATCACAGCACCCTGTCTTCCTTCCTACCACTCTACCCTTCTGATGAGACACACTAGTGAAGAGGGTGGGAAAGAGGGTGGATGTTCAGTTGTGAGTTTCAACCCCAAGAACAAAAGCATTCAAGAGGTAGGCATCTGTGCACATCCCAGCTCTGTAATTGACTGTGACACCGTATGCATTGTACTTAAACCTCTTGGAGCCACAGTTTCCTCATCAGTAATATTATTAGTCTAATAGTACTGAGCCCTCGAATTGTTGAGGAAATAAAACAGAGCTTCTCAACTGGGGGCAATTTTGCCCCCCAGGAGACATTTGGTCATGTCTGGAGATAGTATGGGCTGTCACCACTGGGGAGCAGAGGCCAGAAATGTTGCTCATCTTCCTAGAATGCACAGGACAGCCCCCCACAACAAAGAGTCTCTGGCCCAATAGGCCAATAGGACCAAAACTGAGAAACCCTGGAGTAAAGTGAAGTAATACATGTAATGATCATAGTGTCTGATACACAGTAGGCCCTCAAAAAACATTAGTCTAATGACATTGTTACTGTTGTCATCATTTATTCGAAAAGGAATTCCAAATCACCCATATGCTATCAGAACTGAGTACTACCATATAAGCAATGCAGTAAGCCCATCTCAGCATGGTCGTGCCTACCTGCTAAGTCATCGACTTGGGGTGGCCAATTTTTAAGTGCCTTCGGGATGGACTGAACCATTTAATACTTGACTAGTCTAGAAGGCTCAGAGATAGGATCGTACCAAAGTTCATGGGCTATCATTTAATCTGTACCCTCTCAGAAATTAGAATAGGAAAAGACAAATAAAAAGTAACTTACAGCATCAGATGACTGTTACTTTTTAACTTCTGCTGTTAGTAATGGCTCAGGGATTGCCTGATGATCATCAGCTTTAGAAAACAAACTGGTATTGGGATACGTGGGTAGGAAATATGGTCCAGTTAACATAAGATTCTGACTAACTGCTTATATGGTCCATGAATACTATCAATTTCAAAACCAGTTCAATGCAACAATAAAGTTTTAGCTTAACGTCAAAACATTTTAAGGATAGAAAATGCCTAACACAAAATTTTGGAGGTCAAACAGACCTGAGTTTGAATTGCAGCTTTATAACCTTCAAGCTGTGTGACCTTGAATAATTTGCCTGCCTTCTCTAAGCTCAGTTTCCTCATCTGTTTAATAGACATAACATTACCTCATTGGGTTATTGAGAGAATTAAATGAGGCAGGTAGCATTTGACATACATTGGCAGGGGGTAAATGGTAGCAGTTATTATTTTCATTTTTAGTATTATTTCTTCTGGAGACCTTGCATCGCCTTGGGGTCATTATCATGGTCATGCGTTCTCACTATAAAGAATAACTATGATGTGTAGGAATTTTTATTAGCAGTAGAGGCTCAAATTACATCCATCCCCTCAATAAAAAAAAAAATCTTAGACTTACTTTAATAAAATTGACTTAAGAAGAAAAAAGAAAATGTGCATATTATACATGAAACTTTCCAGTGAGATTTTTTTTTTTTAAGGAAAAGGTGGATTTCCTAAATTAAAGAATGAACGATGTGCACATCTTTCTGGCATATTTTAATATAGTTGATAATCCACTTTTTAATTAGCCACCTAATTATAATTTAATACAAATTTCCCTAGGTGGATGTAGTAACCTACTTCGGAGAAAGAAATGGCGCTCTGAGTGGGCACTCCTACTGTGAATTTTGACACTTTTTCAGGTCCAATTTGTTCTAAGCTTAAATGACCCCAGAGAAATGGAGAGAGCTCTTATTTCATAACCTAATAATTCTGAATGCCAGGAAGGCTGACTATAAGGCTAAATTCACCTTTTGTCAGTATTTTTATTTTTCCATTTTTTTGTTCCCCAGAGAAGACCCAACTTTTTTTTAATCTTCACATCATTCAAAATTTTAAATTTGACAAAAAAAAAAAAAAACATTTATGATTAATCCAAGCTATGGCTCCCTTCATTTTTCCTGGTTTGCTTTCTTAACTCTGCAAGTTTCCCCAACGTCCCACTCCTGAGAAGCAAAGGATTGAAAGGTACCTGAGGACCATCTCAACTTCACAATAGTCACTTGTTTAACTCCACAACCCACACCATATAAAAGAAGGAGATTTTTCACTATTCCTAAGCCATAGATGTTCAAAGTTCCCAAACCTTAATAGTTATTTCTTTTAACCACTGATTGTTTATGACCTTAGTTTAAAATGTTTCACACTTACCATTTGGTGCTGTGTAATGAAATTGATGGCTTTATTGAATTCTATCTTCCAACCAGTTTTAGTTTTGCATAGTTATAACTTCATTGTGTTTGCATGTGATTTTGAGCTATTGTCTCCCATTAATTTCTGGCTCGTATTCATTAACCTTACGCAGAGAGAAAAGTTGCACTTTTCATTTTAATTAATTTATCTCCTTGCTTTCACCCCACCCCTCTTCCCCCACCCCCCCAACAGTCTATTTCAAATAAAGTACAGGTCAGAACATTCTGCTCCTTGACTCAAAATCCTCCAGCGGCTCCTGCAACAAACAGAGTAAAACCTATAGTCTAACAGTGGTCCTCAAGGTCATATATGATCCAGCCCACCAAGACCACCATATCTCCTTCTATCCTAACCCCCACGTTCACTCCACTTCAATCACTCTAACTTCATTACAATTCTGCCAGCAAACCAGGCATGTTCCTGCCTCAGGGCCTTTGCACTTGCTGTTTCCTATTCCGTTAAACTGAATTGAATTACATAGAATTACACCCTTATCGACCCTATTTCATTTCCCTCAAAGCCTTAATTTGTCTTATATGAGTTTTATCTTCTGCTGTTCTGCCATTGCAGTTCCTTTAGGAAAACTTTTATTCCCCCCACCCCCAGTTGGATTTAGGAGATAAAGGAAATAATTTCACTGTGTTTCCTCTTGATCACTGATAAGGTTTAACTACGATAAATTTGCATTTTAGCCATAGTCCTTTCCCTATTACTTTTCTTATTAGACAAGGAGACTGTTATCACCCAAATGGTAAACTGATTGGGATAAATTAGATTCCTGATAAAAACACTCCTAGGTGAACCCTAAAGAGAGACAGATATACTTGGAAACGCCAAGCTCTATAAATAGTTAAATGAAAGAAAATGAGAGGATTGTTTTCCTATGGACCTAGGAATACTTTTTCTAGCACACATGTTCCTAGCATATTAGAGCCTTAAACCTGATTCAAGAAATACCTACCTCCTGATGACAAGAAAGCCATAAATATAGTTCATGACCAAAGATTACTCACTGTTTATTATTACTGGCGACACATGATACATAGAGGAGATCTGGCAATATTTCAGACATCTCCAGTCAGTCATTTATCATTTCATACTGGGAAATGAGGAGGCATTTCTATATTAACGGCCCCTATAAAAAGAAGTGGAGAAACGTCTGATGTGTTTTATCACTGAGAGTCAAAGGGACATTGACAATGTTAAAAATGTGCTGAGTGGAATACAGGTTTTGTACAAGTTGGTCTTCTAAATAATAAGACTCCCTTAAAAAAAAAAAAACAAACGTAGCAGTAGAAGACTACTAAAGGCACTATGTTCTATGTTGCTTATTTCTACCTTGTGCCCTTGAACGATGTTTCTGGACGTGGGTTCAGAAACAGAAGCTTGATTTATCTGTAAAGCCTGTAACATTGTGAGCAGCATGACGGCCTTGAGACTCGCTGCTTCAAGCCAGGTTGCTGTCCGAACACAGGCGATTTACCCTGCAGATCAGTTTGATGCAATATGCAGAGACCCAACGTACCCCCACACCCCCAATTTACCTTTATTTCCCCATTTCAACATATAATTTAGAAGAAACCCAAACACAGAGCATGTTAATAACTTCTGCCTGATTAAAAATTTCAAACCCATGTTCCCTTCATAACTATTATGTCTATACAAGGGAAAGACATAAAGCCCAGTAAGGAGAAGATTTTAAAAATGGGGCTGGGGATGTGAACAACCAAGAACTTTTTCTTAGAAATGGTGGGAGTGAGCCACTGAAAAGTTTTTACCATAACCAGTAACTTCTGTGATGCTTTGCAGAATTCCAAAGACACCATTAAAAATTAAGTAAAAGGTCTCAGCTTGGTTTTCTGTGTGCTTCAATAGGGGGGAAAGAAATATGTAATGCAGACGGTGTTGAATGTGAATTAGTACAAATATTATTAATTTAATGTTCATACTGCATTTTATGGTTTATAAACTGCTAGCAATAATTTTATATATCTTCCCTCACAGCAACACAGTAAAATATATCAGCATTTTATTTTTCCCATGTTATAGATGAGGCAACCTTTAATAAGTGATCTATTTCTTTCCTGTGCATATTGGTTAACTGGTAAATGATTAATTTATGTCTACATGAACTTTATCATGCAAAGTATTTATTTTAGTGTGAGTTGGTATTTATTTTACCCGCAAAGCATTACAGTATCCAATTATATATGCATGTTTTAAAGGCAGTAAAGCAGCCACCAGTAGTTAATGCAACATTAAGTCAGAGATTTTAAATCACAGTGAATTCCGAGTTACGGTATTTAAATCAACCATCCCTCTTGCTTCACCCCCCTCTTATGTGGGTGAGAAATGGTCTTTCTATTAAATGACCAAGTGGCACCCGTCCAGTGATACAAAAAAGATGTGTAGAGATTTTCAGAGTTTAAAATCTTAATTTTAAAATAAAGAACCAAAAGGCTTATAATTACATTTGGCTAGAGTGGAAGGATAAACAAACGTGATCATTTGTATCTGCCCACAGAATAACTTGGGATTGTGGGGCTTCTGTCTTGCCTGTTTCCTTCTTTCTTTTTCTTTTTCTTTCTTTCTTTTCTTTTTTTTTTTATTTTGCTTTCATTTATTTCTTTTGTTTACTTTATCAATTTTTGCATCAGTAAGGTAATTGTTGTGACTGCTTGTGTGGAGAGGTATAACTAACCACACATAAGTGATATATTAAGGTTTAATAAAAAGGGCAACATCCCTTGCAAAACTATCGTTTGCAATATTTCTGTATATTGCACTCTATGGAGCTGTAAATAAAACTGCCTCTTTCAATGTGTTTGGCACTTCAAATCCAAGGTTCTCAAATACTCCTAATACACCCGCTAACATCATTTTACTACTCTAATCCTGTAACTTAGAGGACAGAGCACCAAAAGTTCAGTCATTTTAGAAGTCAAATTTTTTAATTCATTAGAAATGTGCTTTCTTTTCATGATAATTTATTATGCATAATTCTCCTTCATTGACATTGATTGCAAGACTCTTAAATTTAACCAATAAAACTAAGATTTTTTTAAAAATTCATTGCATGGCTGAGTGTAAAGAGAAGACGGTAACGGCAGGGGTTGGGATAGAATAGACAGCTCAGGGTTATTTGGGAGTGTAAAGAATATCTTGAATCAAAGATGTATTACATACTTATTGCAGGACTCCTGTTCTCTCAGTTTGCATATTCTTTAAGTGAGGGGGAAATTTTTACATCATATCATTTGTCCTTTAATTCTTCAGATGCTATCGATGGGGAATTGGTTAAATTACAGTATATCCATTTCCTGATCCTCTCAGGCAGGCTCAGAAACCTCCATGAGATGCTCTCATAGCACCCTGTTTCCTCCTGTTTAGGTGAAATTTTATTTTCATTTTTATGATAATTTAGTATCTGTCCCCTCCACCAGACTATAAGACACATGAAGGCAGGGACCATGAAGGTGTGTGGGTGATGTGTGTCTAGACAGTGCTTAGCACCATGCCTGCTATACAGTAGGTGTTTAACATTTATATGTATAATAAATGACACACTAGGGTACTGTGCAGCCATTTAAATGTATGATGTAGAATTGTTTATTGACATCTAGTTACCATAATGTAATGTTACATTGTTTAAAAACCCAAATTATAAAACAGTAGATCTAGTATGATCTCATTTCTAAGAAAAGAATAGCTACATATAGATATGCACTGATAAAAAATGTGAATAGTGGTAGAATAATGGATGGTTTTATTTTCTTTGCAACTCTCCATATTATCTGAATTTTTAAAATACTAACATTCATTTGATCCATTATTTTCTAACTTAAACATTATTTCCATTATGAAAACAATCAAGCAGATATTAAAACAATTTCTTTTTCTACCATAACCTCACTTGAACACACAATTTTCTATTAGACAGTATTTTAAACAACTGAATTTCTGAATGCAAATCCAACGGTTGGATTTTATTCATCTTGATGCTATTTCTGATTAAAGTGGGCCTCTAACAACAACAAAAAAATCATTGCAGAGAGGGCCTGACCTCATTTCACATGCAAAAGTTTCTGATACTGTTTAAATATTGATGTTAGCTGTCAAAGGCAGATGAGTTAAAACACATCGTGTGTGCTGGGTATTTAAACACTTCCAGAATCCAGAAATTAGCTCTTTCAAAATTAAAATATATTTTTGAAATCAGGAGAATACTTAAAGATCCAAGAAGTCCTATGACAAGAATTTTATGAAAATAAGTTTATTAAAAATTTTGTACATACTGAAACATAAACTCCATTACATCAGACCTACCAGTAAGACACCATGAAGTAGTATTCTTCATTTGCATGATTTACTATGGGATCTGTTACATGGTATCTATTTAGGGCATAGAAGTTTTCAAAATGAATTTTTTAAAACAAGGAGCATCACTACAGAGGACTGTCACTGAAAAATTCTCCTCAGGCTTCTAGCTTAGAGATCAGTTACAAAAGGAATCAGCATTTCAGCGTGCATGTTTTCTTACTCAGAGTTATATATTCTTGACCCTTAAATGGGCACTGTGGATTATTTTCACATAATGAAGACAGATAGAGATATGTACCGTGTTTCCCCGAAAATAAGACCTAGCCGGACAATCAGCTCTAATACGTCTTTTGGAGCAAAAATTAATATAAGACCCGGTCTTACTTTACTATAATATAAGAGCAGGTATAATATTAATATAATATAATATATAATATAATATAATGCCAAGTCTAATATTAATTTTTGCTCCAAAAGATGCATTAGAGCTGATTGTCGGCTAGGCCTTATTTTCTGGGAAACAGGGTATGTATATACCTTAAATATAAATTGGGAGATTTGAGACATCTTATTCTCTGTTATAAAAATAGAAAACAAATACTTAATGAAAACATTTCACATATCAGAGTGTAAATTAAGTACATGAAATATAGAAATTTCATCCTTTTAAAAATCCTTTCAACTAATAAAATATCCAAATTGAATGCTATTACAGCTTTCCTTAAATGCCATTGTTCCAATAGCTAATACACCAGGGTTTTTCCCAGTCCAACACTTTTTCTACAGCATTTATTATTCCGATTCACATTTATTTGTCCCATATTGCAGCTTCTAAATTGGAAATATCATTTTCTCCTGAGAACTCCAGTTCCTTACACAGCCTTATAGGAAAACTGAATTTATATCACTTTCTGGTAGAACAAGGAGCTAAATGGGCAGAGAACCATATACGACTCCCTTACACTTCCTCATTTCCCACCGTCCCTCATAGAACATGAGATACAAGTGAATGTCCCATTATTGCAAACATTGCACTGGGCTTGAGTCCCAGGTTCTCAGTCTTGTAATCCCAGAATCCATTATTATGGTGTTTCTGTTTTCATTGATTGTCATCTTGTTATAAATTCTGTTAGTTTTTGCCAAAGAGAAACATTTCAAGGAGGGATTCTTATATGGAAAAACTGAAAAATAATGTTCATACTAAGTAAAAACACTGTATTCTTTTTCAAAGAAAGAACTTACATAAAATCAAGTACTCCTCATTTTTCAGAACTGCATATGGAGAAGTTACTGAAACTCAATCTTACTTGCAGACAAAGTCAGTACAGCATTTACACAATTATTACCTAGTATTTCCATGCTAACTAATAAAAAATATTTCAGCTTAAAATTTCAGCTTTGAGTCTACATATAACTTTAAAACTCTTACATGAGAAAACTGTTACAAGCAAGTATTCTTGTCCATCAGAAGTTGCTCAGAAAAGGAAAATTCAAAGAGGCAAATATGGGTCTTTCCAGTCCTGATAAGGTACAAAGATCCTGGCCCAAGAACAGAGGTCTCCAGACCATGTAGCAAATGTAACCCTGAGAGAGAAGACTCCAATAGGTTATCTTGGTTTTGAAACATCAGCCATTTACACTTTCTAACTTACTCCCCAGATTCTGAACTCAGATTCCCTTGGTAATCAGTTCATTGATTATAATTCTTCTCCCCATATACTTATATTTATATCTATATATCTGTATTTATAGGGAGAAAATACAGCAGTCAATATAATTCATTAGCTCAATAGATGATTTCTTATTGTCAATTAATATATTGGCATTCTACTATAAAGAAGCTTTGTAATTAATGTAAATATTGCCAGTGAGATCGTTTTAAAGTCATATAACTCAGCCATACATACAGAGATAGATGTTCCATTTCTGTAACATGGGACTAGAGAGTTATGTCTCATCTATATTTGCTTATAAAATACAGCCACTCCATATGTGCTATCACAGTGCCTTCCCCGACCCATGGGAAAGGGGACTAGCGCTTCTAACAAATGATGGTCTTACACTGTCCTCAGAGAAATAAATTGACTTGTTCAGGTTCACCAAGCCAGCAAGTTACAGAGATGAGATTAAAACTCAGGTCTGACACATATCCTTTCAGTTAAACTGTGTCTTGCCTTTGAATCTACTACAAGCAACACAGGCCCTGACTAGGAGAAGCAGGGAAAAGTTCCCTGGCTGCCAGAGAATAAACACCAGTCCTATTGGCTATTTCTTCTCAACAAGTCAAAACCCAAATCTGATGCCCAGGAAATGGATGTTCTGTATCTGGCACTCTGAAGTCCACGGACATGTGGAGACACCTTGTCCCGTAATTTAGCGATACATATATTTTGGAGTCTGACTTTTAAATGAATGCAACACAAAGACATTTGTTGGTCGTGAACTTAAGAATTCAATGTATACTCCTTATCAGGCAATTGGAAAAGCAAAAAAATTATAGTTATTTCATCAATCAGTTTCATTTGATTTTTAAAGTCTATTCATATCCCTTTATTTGGTCTGGCGACAGAATTAGTTACGAGCCAAGTTCCCTTGGTTACATTTTGTTATTTGAAATATAGTTTTAATTGTTTCCAAGTAAACATTTACATCACTTACCTAAAACTAATCTGAAAAGGTCTGAAATCTATTTCACTGGAGCTGTTTGGGATAGAGGTGAGGGCACTCCTAACTAGTTATAAATTTAGTGCTGTACAGATAAAATATTCTAGATTTTGACTATGTATGTTAGATGTTAGAAGTACTACACTTCATGAGATAGAAAACATTCTGGAGATTATTTTTTCATCTTAAAGAATTACAGGGATCAAATGGCATTTATTAAGTCACTTAGATTAATGAGGTCATCCTTCCATCTTCCAATAAACCATTTTGCCTAAACTACTTAAAACATGAGAAGCTTTTCTTTAAGGAAAAGTTACCATTGAAGACTGACACTGTATAACCTAAACAGGAATTCATTTCGGTGTTCAGCATACCTTCTCACTTTGGATAAATTCTTTCTAATGTGTCATCCAAACTGTCTCAAAGTTTCTCCTCTGCAAGTAATGTGACATTAAACAATTTTTCTTATTTTTTGATTTTCATTCTTTGAATGCTTGGTTTGAATTGATATTCTTTTCCCCATTCTCCCAGGCCTCCAGGTGTCTCCCAGGTCAGTGTTTCTCAGCGTGCCCTACATGTTTGCAGGTGTCAGGGTTGTTTCTGTTGACTATCAAACCCAAAGCCTGTTGCCCTCCTCATGGTAGCTCCAATGTTTGTATGATACAACCCCAAATGATTTTTTTCAAAATTCCTTCAGAAATGAAGTCGGGCTAGCTGAGATAAGGCTCAAAAGCAGTTTATGCTGAAAATTCTCAAGAAAAGGATGAACAGTTTTCTCTGTTGGATGCTATTTTGAATGGAGACAGGAAGATGAACTAAATGACCTCTCGATGATCCCCCAGCCCTGTGATTTTGTGATAATCTTAGCTTCTAGCATCTCATTTTCTCCAAACACCAAAATCAAATCTGCCTTAAGATATGAGAGCGTTTAACAGATGAAAACCTTTTAATGGAGGACAGACTCTGCTTGTTTTCTTGGAAGTAATTTCTTAGCAATCACTTACATTTATATTCGAGGCAGCCCATATTGAATCATAAAAATCCAAAGAAAATCATAAAAGAAAAATTAGCAGACATACTTGTAACAATATGCAATTTATTTCTTGATGTTTGCCTTTGTTGCTCTGCATTAGAAACATTTACTCCTATTGGCATGGTTAAAGGACTCATGAACTCTACTTTCTTAAACCTAAAAATCCTTCTCGCTTTCTATACCATGATTGTTTTTATTTTAACAGGAGAGCTTTGTTAACGTCAGCGGACATTTTACTTCCAAATGAGGCTACCTTCTGAGCAGGGTCCTCAAAGAGCAAATTACACCTGACAAGGCTGTTTGATGAAGATTAGGAGTAGATTAAGCAGTCCTTGAGCTTGCCGTTTAAACCACCACTACTGATTTTGTGTACTAAGTCAATAAGGATACTTGGAGGCCCGATTAGGTTATTAGTTTTCATTACCTTTTAATCAGCTGTTTTTGAACCAATGGAAAATGTTAGATACAAAGTGAAAAACAGACCTCTCATTTATCAAATGGAGGCTGTGCTTGACTCTAGATCCAGGTGCTAATATTGTTATTAATTACTACTAATAATGGTGATGATGACAGTGTCCCATAAAAACTAGCTACTCGTACCTTGAGCTAATCTCCAACAGAGCTTTATGTATATTATTTATATTGAATCATCACAACAGTTCTCTGAAGTTTTATCAAAATAAAAATGGTGAGCTACTCATATACGTATTCTGGGACATTTTTTGATACTGACTTTGAGTATTCGCAAATATTTTTACCATGAGTTGTGCGAAATTCAGTTGATTATTTTTGTTGTTGTTTGGTCCAACTGCAGGTTGGATGATACAGAATGAACATACAAAACCATAGCATTAATCTTGGATGGTAAAAGCCCTATTTGTATTGTGACACAAATATAAATGTAGAGCAAGCAGAAAAAATGCTATGTAAGCTCTTTTCTGAGCTTAGTATTATTAGAAAACATTTAATTCATGTTGTTTGGTAACTTTTCTATTGTGTGTACTGTAAGTGCACAAAGAATTATGCTAGGGTCAAAAATGACTCTGAAGTTTCATAGTGAACTATTTTTATCAAAAATGTATTAGTTCCTTAGGTAAATGTGCACCATTGAACTTAAGAAAATTACCAAGAGCCATGAAATATAGAATTACTATTCAATATAGATCTGAATTGTACTGATCAGAAAATATTTGCTATAAGGCACTGCAAAGAAAAAGAAAACATGTTACTATCAATATTCCTTGTCTATTGAATATGTTATGGTTGAAATAATGGGTTTACATACCTAAAGCGGGTAGCATTTTATTGTGCCAAATACCGGGGGAGCCAAAAAAAATGTGCATATGTTAAGAGATGTTGTCTATGTATTACTTTTCGAAGTTGAATTGAATTGAATTACAGTAGCAATGTATAGTATGACATTTGCTCAAAAGGTGGCGTTAATCAAATGAATTGTATTACAATTTTAATACAGTTTTTTCCTTTCTTAAAATGTGTATACATTTTTTTGGCACCCTCTGTATAAACTGTGACTATCACTCACATCACCTAAACTTCACTGTATTCAAAACTGGGAAGCATTTTTCATGCAATGGAGTCATTAGAATTGTCAACGACCACCACCTATTTAATTATAGCACCGAGAGAAAGGTTGATATTGACTATTACAGCCAAATGATCACTGATCATAATGGCATTCTGTTGAATGACAGCACAGATAGACAACAAGCTTCAGCCACAGCACTGAATGAGCCCTGGACCACACAGAATGGGACACCACACTGGAAATGCAGTTTGCACATGACGGGGTTAGCCAGTTGACCTTGTATGTATTAACTAAACAGTCCCCCCAGTTTGTCTATGCTTTCCTTGCTGACATCAAGAACTGATGTGCGAAAACATGAAGTGCTGTAGTCTGCTCTCTAGGGCTTTCACAGTTGGTAGAGGGAGAAATGGTAAGGTCCCTATTGCTCCATTTCCACAATTCCTACAAGCACAGCCTAAACGTGACCCAGAAAAGGTAAGTCAATGTCATTGTACAATAACGATTAGTCAATAACTCTAGAACTAGAGACTCTCAAGGTTGAAAGGGGACTTAAAGTTAATGAATGACCATCCCATCCTACACTTTTATGATGACTGAAGTGACAATGAAACCCTGCTGATGATAGAAATCCCTCGGTCTCCCAACATCAGACTGTTGTAGTTGATAGGAAATCCTTAAATCAAACTATGTCTCTCTGCAAATTCCACTTATTGGTCCTAGAAGTGAACATTTGGACTAATGAAATGTTTACTTTCTCTTTGATACTAACAAGCTCCTTTCCAAGGCTTCTTCATTCTTTTTGATTTCCTTCCTTCAACACCCTAGTCAAGCTCCTCTGAATGTGCTCCAATTTTTTTAATATTTCACAAACTGAGAGTATAATCTGACCTGCACAGGATAAAACACAATTAGCAATATCCTTATTCCAAGCACTGCCTTTCTCCGAACACTAAATTTCCTTTTGGGGCAACTATATCAGGGTGACACTTAAAATTCCTAAGTGCTTCTTAAATATCTAAGCCAAGTCACATGTACCACATCCTATTCCTGCACAGGTGGGTTTTTATCTTTTTGTTTTGGAACTCCATAAACTTCACATTTATTTTATTCCCATTATGTTACATCATTAACTGTGTTCCATCCCATCCATTTTTTTTTTCAATTTGGAGTGGGGAGTGTGTTCTAATTCTGTCGTGTCACTGAATCATTAAGTGAAATCCTAACTTGCATCATGGGTAAATCTGACTAGGATACTTTTTATTTACTCTAATGCCTGATGTTTTTTTAAATGTTGACCATAATAGAACTGAGGCATCACCAGTAGACATGTCCTTCCAGACAGCCACTGATCATTCATTGCTGTCCTCTGGGTATGGTAATGCAACAAGTTGCCAACACCCTTGATTTCTAGCTCCTATTTCTTCCCCTTAGCCACGAGGATGCTATGTGATGCCTTGGCAGATACCCTGTAGAAGTCCAGATGTGCTAACTACCACCATTGGTTAGCCCCGCAACCCCTTCAGAGAAGGAGATGGTGGTCATCTATATGATCTGTTCCTTGGTGAATCACCTGGAGCCCAGTGTGAGCCTTACGTGGTTGATTTCAGGCTCACTGATAGGTAGGCTTAGAGAAACTGCCTCCCTCCTCCCTTTTAAAATCGCATCCACATTTGCCAATCCTCTGCTCATGTATACCACTCGTGCTTTCGGCAGTTCCTCAAACATGTTCAGCAGTGGTTCAGGAGGTTTCATTTGCAGCAGGAACCTCAGCTTACTCATGGTCCCTAGAACCTAGCCGTGTCTAAAACGTAAGAGGTATCCGGCTCTTTTTAAGAATCAAAACACATAAAACTTGATATTTTGGTGGTTATATTCATATTTTAATACTCTGCAATAGGAATTATACTCGCATATGTCCTCACAAAGAAGCACTCCCACATCTGGCCCCATGCCACACGTATTGAGCATCCTTCCAAGTTATCATCTGTGGTTGTAAATAATGTTGCCCAGATTTCCAGAAAGATTATTTGCGTTACACTCAGAGACAGTTTAGGCACTAATTTTCTTGCCGAGGCTCCGATGGAGCCATATTTGAATTGTTTGATATAGAGAGGAAGGAGAGAAAAGGGTGGGAGCATGAAAGAACCTCAGAGGAAGGTGATAGTGCTTCGGAGGAGTAGAAAGAGGGGAGGTCTCCAGTCCAGTCCTGGAGGCCTCATCCCTCTGTGCCCCTAGGATGGAGTCCCTTTGCTTCCTAGTTTTTCCTCCAGGGCCAAATTCTCTTACAACCTGGCCCCTCTTCCACTAGCATAATATAATCTGCACCTCTCCCTTCATCAGCCTCCTTCAGGAAATGTAAGCCAGAGGACAGGGGGATTTCAGGTGGAACAACTTCTAAAGATAACAAGTAGAAGGTGGTGACCAAATCTCATGTGTCAATAAATCTTGCAATGAGTTGAGATTACTCTAAATAATTATAAAAACACCAACATTGTCTCTTAGCACCAGGACTGCAATCATTTCTAAGGAATGAAAAAACGGACGCCAGGGACACAGCTCCTACCAACCAGAACCCTTGAAAGCATCTAGAATGTAGGCAGCCTCTTACACTCTCTATTCTATTCATCTTCTCTTCCCTTTTCGCAATAGTAGTCTATCATTTCCAGTCCAAAGATCATTCTCTCCTCGACATACACAAAGAAAATAGAAGTCTTACAATTCTGTTCTCTCTCTCATCGATCAACGTCACCATCACCTTTACGTTGCAGGTCCATCTTTTATTGGATCATTGTACTCCTTGAACTTAAAAAGCAAACAAAAGCATGTATCCTGAGATTTTTTTTTTTCTTTAATTGATCTCAGGTCATTTGGGGGTTTTCCTGTATACTTGCTATCCTCTTGCCTGGATAGCTCTTCACCTGGATCTTCCCAAAGCCAATTCATAGCATGCAAGTCTCTGATGAAGAACCATCGCCTTCTCAAGGAGGATTTTGAGACCACCTGTCTGAAGCAACCATTTCACATTGCTCCCTCTCCTCTTAACCCTGCTTTATTTTTCTTAAAAGCACCACTGCTGTCTGGAATTACAGATATGCCTTGTTTAATTGCTGGCTCTCTTTCTCCCCTGCTATAACATAAGCCCCCTGATGACAAGGACCTTGTCCTGTTCACATCGGTGTCCCCAGTGCCTGGAACAGTGCTGCTTCCTAGAAGTTCCTCAGTAAACATACACTCAATGAAGGAAGGGATAAATGGGTTACTTGAAGCAGAGCTGCACTGAAACTGGAAAGAAAGTTATATAAAAACCACCACAGTGGTTTCTTTTTTATAGTTTCCAACTTTCTTTCACATCAAAATTATGTGCAGCTATGTGGTAGAAATTGCTTGTTTTAAAGTAACTTTTCTTTAATTTTTTAGATGATAATATAATCAGAATTGCTTTGATCATCTGAAAACCACTTTATAGACAAGTTAAATATATACGGAGATAACATTTCAAAGAACTTACTCACAATCCTAATATCAGAGAAAACAGATATTAAGAGGTTTGGGAGTACATTTAGAATTTGTGCAAACTTCTCAATCTTTCCAAGGCATTTTCCCTTTCAAATTCTCATGCTATAGAATTCTTCTAATCTGTTCCCTGAACTTCTAAAAATCTGTTCTCATAAATTTTCCATCTTTGTCTGATATTTTTCAGACCTCCTATCCCCACCACAGTTTTTAAACTAAATTTTTATGTTCTACAAAATCTCTGTTACTGCCACATGGACAACCAGTTCACCCTTGTGAGTTAAAATTTGATTTTTTTGCAATATCAGTTCCCTTATTCATTTCCTCAAATTTTTGGACAATGAAATTGCTACCACGGCAGATCTATCACTGATCAGGGTTCTAAAGTTAGCTGAAAATGAATTCCAGGACAGTTGTTAGAGACCACTCTCAAGACTGTAGCTCATAAGACACTTGTCTCATTTAGTATTAAGATTTTATTCTACCATTATGGATATACAATTAGAACTAAGGTAATGGAAAAATATTCAAAAGAGACATCCTAAGATATCTATTCATTCATTCATTCATTCAATAATTAATTATTGAGGACCTCTTATATGCCAAACACTTTATGAAACACTTGAGATGTGAAAATGAAAGCAAAGAATAACTACTTGGGAAAAGCGCACCAATTAATTCATTTGTAAATATTTATTGAACACCTACTATGTGCCAAGTACTATGCTAGGCACTATAGCATAGAGGAATCATAATATTGATGATACAGACACACTTGGGTTTAAACTCTACTACATGCTAGCTTATAAATTGCTGCTAATTTAGTTTATCTATAAACTGAGAGTAATAACACACAACTATAGGACTACTCACTTTTAGGCTTGAGAAATTAAATCATCCAAGATACTGGTAATACAAAGATGAGCAAAATAAATTCCCTATTTTCAAGATACTTAAGTCTAATAGATAATATACATAAAAACTAAGCATTTCAATAATACTTGTTGAATAAAATTAAGTATAGGGCAAAATGTAACATTGAATTACCTATGGCAAGTTTCTTTGAACACCTGGAACGCTAATGTAGTATATTATGAGTAATGGAATACTCACCAAATGTTAAATAAACAAACAGAGATTTTATAAGTAACTCTTCCATAATATCACTCTAAAGTCATGAAATTTTCTCTTAAGGTAGAATATTTACTTCCAGAAACTTCATTTTAGTATTAATAATTTAAATTCTCCTTTAAATTTTTAGAAATGAAAGAGCAAATTAATTTCTCCCTATACAATAGGAGGACAATAGATATCCTAATTTTTCAAGTTTTATATATAAAAAAGAAGATTGAATGACCTAAGGGTATTTTAAATTGAATCTACTGTGGAAAAATCACAAGTTGATCTTCAAATTAGTGAAGCTTCTTTGTCCAAAAATAAATAACAACTTGGCAGCTTTGCAAATGTTTGTATATTTTCCTCTATACAAACTGACTTTATAAAGAAAGACTGACGAAGCTGGGGTTTCTGGTTTCTGGAACATTAAAAGCTAAAACCTGAAAGTATTAAACAGTGACTAACATATTAGTCATAGGAAGCAGCTGTTCCTTAATAGGACAAGAAATAACATGTGAAAAATGCTGCAGGAACATGAGGATAAACAAAGCAAAGAACTTTTTCTGCTGAGAGAGTCTAAATTAGGTGACCATAGAAAAGTTTGCAATATAAAGATTTTTGGAGGGGGCACCTGGATGGCTCAGTTGGTTAGAGCACGAGCTCTTAACAACAAGGTTACCGGTTCAATTCCCGCATGGGGCTGCAACTGCTGCAACTAAAGATTGAAAACCACGATTGGACTTGGAGCTGAGCTGCGCCCTCCACAACTATATTGAAGGACAACGACTTGGAGCGGATGGGCTCTGGAGAAACACACTGTCCCCCAATATTCCCCAATAAAATTTATTTTAAAACAATTTTGTAGTATTATACAGCTAACCCTGAAGTAATTTTAATTAGTGTTTGTCTTTCTTAATAGAAGGTGGATAGACCAGATAATTTTCCAAAGTCTTGTCCAATTTCTGGCAGAAGCTTGAGAGACTTTGCTTATTTGCCATGTGTCCCCTAGAGGGCAGTGGTGGCCCAAAACACAGGAAAGGATTTTCCGTCAACTTTGAGTCCTCTCTGGAGTCAACCTTCACTCCAGTCCCTTTACCATTTCTCACAGACGTTTCTTCCATAAACAAGTTGGCAGTGGTATGTTTATTTCTGAGTACCTAACTAGCAAAATTACTAAATATTAGAAAAGACCACTGCATGAAGTATATTTTTACAGAGATTGAAAGAACATTATATGAAGATTATATTTTGTTTGTGTATATCCCTTAATACACACACACACACACACACACACACACACACACACCCTAATTAGGTTATTTTCACTCATTTTTCATGTGTTTTGAAGTTGAAAATGATGTGAGACAGCTGGGAAAAGATAAGATGTGTCAAGGCAAAATAAATCAGTTTTTTTTTTCCTTTAGTTGGTTTGAGACAATCCAAAGTATTACTGAATCCCTATCAATTTATTTACTTCGTCATTCACTAGTTACCTAATGTATAAGAACCATTATATTCCAAGGCACATTTGGTAATGTGAGGATCAAAGAAACTACTGCAGGGAGCTTATAATTAAGAAAGTGATACTAAATTGCTCAATATAAGGATGTTTCCAACTAGTTGCAAATGTTGGTAGCAATGTAACAAAAACCTTTACTCCTTTTACAAATGTCATGGATTTCTTTTGGAGGCCCACAGGTCCAAAATCCTTGTCCCGCTCCAACAGAACACATAACTTTATATTTTAAAGATGATGACAAACCACAGGAAGCTTCCTAAATAGGAAATGTGTGCTTTTCTAACGCTGAGGTTTTCTTTTTTTAGTTAATGTTGCTATTTAAATATTTTATTCTGCTCACACACATTTTTATGCAAAGGGTGCAATTTTCAAAAGAGCGGGTTTTTTTTGTAAAGCTGCCCTAAAAGCCTCTTATAATACCTGTGAATTTATCTTCTGGGATCTCTTTTATGGTATTTGGATTATTTGCTGATTAAACTTCTTTATTCATTTTCATCTTGTGAAATTGGGGGAAAGATGCAAACCTCAAATATGTGAAGAAAAAGATTAATGATGTCAGAATTATACTTCAGTCAATATTTGCTGAGCCATTTGGGTTTTCTGTATGCAGCAGAGGATAATATACATGAGTGGCTCTGAGAACACATTGCTGCGATAACTTTTGGTCAAACCAAATGGTACGGTTTTTTTGATGTGATTGCTTGTTTATGCAGATGGTTTGGGCTGGAAATTATACATATTTGCAATACTCCCTGGGGGAATTCTGCCCATCATATCTGTAGCCGTGGTCTGCACTACAATCAAGATTTTATTGGGATGTTAGAAAATGGACTTTCAGTCCTAACAATATGGCTGGTAATCATTTATGACTGTCTTACTCTAGATTAGGAATGACATGTTTGTTTAAGTATGTTGAAACTGGTGGATATTTTAAGTGACATTGCTTTAAAGAATTAAAGTAGCAGAATCAGTATTGCCAGGGTACATGTTAATATTTGTAAAGCCAGGACCAATCTAGGAAGGAAAGAAAACTGTTACAGTTGGATTTTTCAAACTAGTGTTGTTGTTTTTTTTTCTATTTGCCCAGATAGGAATAAGCCCACTGTTAGTTCCAGGCCTTCAGTAAATCTTTAGACTTTATCAAAGGACAGATAAGCTTCTAAGTGCTTGTCAAGTTGAAAACGTCTTTAAAAGAAAACAGGAAATTATGACTGTTTGAAAAAGACCTAGACATTTACACAAGACATTTTCTGAGGGGAAGAAAAAAAAGCTATATAATGTGCTCCTTTCTGAAGGTATTAAAATTCCCCCTAAAAGGCAAAAAAGAAAAGAAAAAAAAAATGTTTGTTGAAAGAGTAAGTATAAGAGTCAATTTGGACTCCTGGCTTTATTTTGCATTTGCAGTTTGAGATGAGCCTATAAAATGGCTACTGTCAAACATTAATCATTCCTCTGCCATTTCTGCGAGCTATATTTAAAAGGAAAATATAACAATTGTGTATATTTGGATATATTATCTTTTGTAGGAAAGTTTCTCTTTTTCTGTTGGGAAGAGTTATATTGGAGGTCACAGATAATGAGATGATTTTAATGTTGGTTCCAACAAAGAACTACAGACCACTAACTGCATATAACCTTTATTATCAGCAGGAATTTTTCATCACGCGGCTCATTTTGAAAGTTTCCACTCATAACAGTCCTACCAATGGATCTATAATAAAGGGGCAGGAAAATGGCCAGTTTCTTTTAAAAACATTACAAGCAATCACTACATAGCATTGAAATAACATATTAATAGAATAATAACCTATCTCACTTAGAATGCATAGCTTGTAAAAGCACTTCCACACACAGCAATGCTGATCCTAGGTGGGTGTAGTTAAGCCCATTCCAGATAGTTCTAAGAATTAGAGAGCCTAGGGGAGCTCCCCAAGGTCCCATAGCTTGAAAAGTGCCAAAATCGGTCTCAGAGAAGGTCTCCTCACTCCGAGTCTAGATCTACCCAACATGCTAGTGAGGCTGTATTTACCACATCGTTGCATTCATTTTATTATATGAAGCAGCCGACTTGTGTGTTGATGGAACATATGCACAGTGGTGCCATTATTATGTACATTACCAGGGAACGTACTCAATGTACAGGTCTTTGTTTTGGAGAGGTGGCAGCAGAGCCCCAGTGCAACTAAATAATGCATCCAGAGTCACTGAGTGCACACGTGGGCAGGAGAGCCAGGGTTCTGATCCAGGTGTGTCTAGCTCCAAAGCCACAGTGCCTGCCGGAAATGCACTTTCTCTCCAGTACATCTCTAGACTGTGCCTTTATTCTACAATGGGCTTTCACTCCGCTAATTTTTTTTTATTTTATTTTATAACTTCCCCATGGCTGTGCTGGCTTTTGCCTCACCGTTGTATGTTTTCATCGGATACAAGGTTTTCTACATGCTCCCAATGGGGGGTGTGAGCTCTCTGTTTTGAGTATAATTGGCATGGCAGGGCAGTCTCTTTTGAACATCACTGGAAGACCTGCTGAAGTAACCAGGAAACCCCAGGGCGCTCTGAGAATGAGGGCCACCCTACCTTTCTTCCTTTTGTTGGCTGAAAGGTAGAAGAAACAGAGGGCCTGTGTCAAAGCACACTTGACTCTTTGAATACAGGACAGAGTTATTACTCCCCTACCCACAAACCCAAGCTCAAGTTAATAAATAAGGAAGAACTAGGGGAAGAAGTTTTAGAAAGACTCCACAATCCTGCTCCCAGCCCTGTGAACATAACCATGACACGGCATCTTCCTGAAGGGGTAAGGACAGCTTCCTAAGTATTAGATGTGGGAAGCAATGGAGTAGCAGCCACAGGTACCAAAGGACCCAGGCGCGTGGGGGTAGCCACGCTGCCAGTACTGCCCAAAACGCCACAGAAGATGCAATCCAACTGCAGTCCTTACAAGTTCTTTGTGACTTGGGCTATGGTTCCCCACAAACAAGAAAGCGTTAGATGGTGGGGGCATGACACAAAATTACTATTACTTAAACCTCTCTTGTGAGTATTTCCAGTTTAAATATTCGGTGGAACCAAACGTTCAAAGTCTATACTATAAATATGACTTTCGGAAAAAGCAGTCATTTATCCGATACAATATGTTATGTTGCAAATGCAGATGATTAAATTTCCAGTTCTCTAAGGGTGTACTTTGTCCGTGTGAGCAGCTTCTTTACAACTGGCAAAAACCACATGTCTGACTGTAGACGTCAGACTCTGTTGGATTATTTAGATAAACTTACTATTTGATTAAATTTACCAGCGTAATCAATAGGGGGCTCTGGCTGTCACATTAATTACATTCTATGGAAATTCTATGGACACATCATTTAATTAAAATTTTCACTTAGTACTTATCAGAGTATGAGAAATGTCATCATAGATTTTTTTGCACATGGTAATGAAATCATTGGTACATTACCAAGATTAAATCATGAAGGAGTATCTACCCTTCTGTTTTCCTTCCTGCTAAAATTATCAAGCTTCTTATAGTACCACCTGCGATGACAGGCAGGGTATGCCGAATTTCAAAGCTTTCCACAACACCTACCAATCTCCATGTCAGAACAAATTAGTATTTCCAGTCTACAGCTTATCGTTATGGCATTTTAGAGCCTTAGCTAATACTTAAAAACATTAATCACATCTACCTTTATTGAGTGTTCAATATGTGCAGTGAATGTGTTCAACATTCCACTTACATGATCTTATTTAATCTCAGAGAAACACTTTGAGGTTTCTTTCCACTGTACAGATGTAGAAAGTAAAGCACGGGTCCCACAGGTGGTAAAGAATAGAGCCAGGATTGAAACCCAGGTCTGACTCATTCCAAGGCCCATCTCTTCTAATCCACTTATTTCGTAAATACAGAAACAAGCTCAGAGGGATAACCTGTCTTTCCACAGGGCACACACACAGCTGGAGAGCTGTGTGTCCAGACAAAACCAGAGCTCAAGTTTCTACCTGTTATCTTTACTGCCATGAGCCATCACCACAGGCCTAAGCTATTCAACTGTTTATCTTGTTTCATTTCCATTTCAGCATAAAGCAGCCAGAGACATGTAAGCAATGTCCATTATCACTGCTGCCTGTGATGTATAGAGCGATCACATTTTTAATGGACCCCAAGTCCTTGCTTATCTGCCTAGCTCTCAAAGAGGTCTGGAGTGAACCTATTGCTTGCTTGGCAGTCAGCATTTGGCCTAGTTCCTCAAATGGTAGTGTTGGATTTCTGTGGATTTTACTTTCTCCCATATCTCTGGAAACTTTTCCCAGAGAATGTCATACTGTCGCTCCCTCTTCCAAGAACTGTCACTGCTTCATAAAGAGTCTTCTCTACTAAACAGCGCTGATCTGGTCATGCCTTCGCCTTGCTTTAAACACTCAGATAAAAGTTTTGTTTTGCTTTTTATCATGAATGGGTATTGAATTTTATCAATCGCTTTATCTTTATCTATTGAGATAATCATATGGTTTTCATTCTACTAATATGGTGATTTATGCTATTGATTTTTCAATGTTAAACCAACTTTGCCTTCCTAATCACTCACCTTGAGGCATTAGATTGCGCGATTTGCGAATAGTATTTTTATTTGTGACTCTTTGTTCAGGATGTGTGGGTCTATGCTCAGGACGTCCTTGTCAGGTTTTGTCGTGGGTGTTATTCTAGCCTCATCGTGATCCAGGTGGTGGTCACAAAGGTAGTTACATATATTATAAGTCACTGAACTTAAGATGTTAGACATTTTACGGTAGGTAAATTACGTTTCATTTAGGTACAATTTTTAAAAATCATTCAGATGGCTTCATCTTGCCCTCAAGCCAAATTCCTTAAATTGGCATTCAAGGCCTCTGTCTGCTAGGCAGCTGGATCATCTCTGTTACCTCTCCTTGTACATGGCCATACGAGACCACTTTTAGTTACTTAAAACTATTGTATTCTTTTCTACTGTCAGAACTTTGCTAATGCTCTCCTTCACCACAGAATGACTTCCTTCATGCCTCTCTTTCTCCACCTGAGAGAATTCCTTTCACCTCTTGAGGCTCGACACAAATTATGTCCCTTCTAGTACATTTCCTGGAAGATTCAGACTCCCTCCCCAGACACCATCAAAATGAGTTGATTCTTTTATCTGTACTGTCCTTGCGCTAGTCATTGCTTCCGCCAATACAAAATTGGGGGAAAGGGAAGATGGTAAAGTTATTAGCATTTTATAAAATGAATAAATAAATGAATGCCTCCTCCCAAACAAATTTTGGGAAGGGGAAAAGATCTAGCATAATTACGTTTATGTGTTGCTGTATAACAAATTAACCCAAAACACAGAGGCTTAAAACGACAACCATTTCACGTATTTGCTCCCAATTCTACTACTTAGGCAGGGCTCTGTGGAGACAGCCCATCTGTTCCACATGCCATCAGCGTGGGGTGGTTCAGCTGGGACTGGTGCATCCATTTCCAAGATGGGTTCACTTATCTGGTTGGCAAGTTAGTGCTGGCTGTCAGCTGGGAGCTCAGCTGAGGCTGTTTTCTGAGGCTTGGCTTCTCATACACAGGGTCTCTCCATGTTAGAATCCTAACCTAACTAGACTGAAGAATGACAGTCTCAGCATAGTCAACTTCTTACATAGTGGGTGGCTTCCTCCGGAGTGCATAGCAAAAACTGCCAGGCCTTCTTAAAGGCTTGGGCCAGACCTGGTACAGCTTTTCTTCAACCACATTGTATTGGCTAAAGCAAGTCATACGGCCAGTCTCTCCAAGGAAGGACCACTCACAGGCAGAAACTCTGGGAGGCCTGATTCACTGGGGGCCACCAATGTAACATTCTACCATGGTGATGATGTTTCCATCTTAATTGTAAAAATCAAGTCTTTTTTTTTTTTTAAACTCCTACTCTGTCCTCTCTGTTGAAGATGTAGTTTATGATTGATATTTTGTGATTTTCCTAAACAAAAACATTTGGAAATTCATTTCTACACAATGATGTAATTCAAAGGTTTGCCTTATAGATCCAGGTATGCTTACTCATCAAATAAAAAGAAAAAAATATGAGCTCCTCTGCAATATCAAGGTCCCAATCTCTTTAAAAACTAAAACCAGCTGAGTTTCTTTTGCGAGAGGGCCAGCTGAGAAACTTTGGTTTCTAAAAGAAATGAGAGCTTCACATTTCTATACTGGATATTTTTTCAGAAAACTTAGGACTGCATTTGCATTCTTTATAACACACTGTGCTCAAAACTAAATGTTTTCAGGCTTCAACCTTATGCATATAAAAATATAATCAAGTCAAGCTCCCTGCGACTTCTTCCTTTAGAGGTGCTTGACTTTTCCTCCACCTTTAGTTTAGCATTAGCCCTTTTGTTCCCTGTACGGAGTCTTTTAACCACATGTTCTGAGGACCTAATTACTGATTTTTTTAACCCAATTAAGAGTGGGGTCTGTGTCTGTTTTGTCAAAGCACAGAGAGTATACTCACAAGTGGTGTCTGCTCGCAGCGAGTCCTTCCGCTTTGCAGCAGTGTTACATGGTGATTATGAACACGGGTTTGAATTGAGACTTAGAATGTTTGTCCTTGAACTCCTCTTCCTAAGAATAGAATACTGCACAAGTGACTTAACCGCTCTAATACCTCAGCTTCCTCATCTGTACAACGGAGAATATCACAGTACCTCATGAGGCTGCCATGAGGATTAAATGACACAAAGCATGCAAAGCAAGGTGTTAGCCCTAGAGTAAACAGTAAATATTGGTATTGTTGTTACCATTGGACGAATTATTAACAATACTTGAACTCTTTCTGTCACTCAGAAGGAGACCACTACATCTGCAATTATCGCAAAACATTGGGTTCCTCCCCAAACACACACACACACACACACTCTCTCTCTCTCTCTCTCTCTCTCTCTCTCTCTCTCTCTCTCTCTCTCTCTCTCTCTCTTACTTACTTGGGACCTGCCTTTTAGCGTTCTCAGTATCAATCAGCATTTGATTCGGGTTGGTTTTGAGGCTAGTAGAAGGAAGGAATGGGAGTTGACTCCTAAGACTTAGTAGTGGTTATACCACTGCACAAAATTGTCTGGGAACAGTTAATGTCACTCAGAAGAGTATTACCAGCTTATTACAAAATGAGGCCCAACTGTAAAACTTCTGTAGAATCCCCACACGACAACTCATTATTGTTCATGGAGAAAATTAGTGGCTGACTAAAAACTGTTATGAATTTAATAGCATGTTTAAATAAAAAATACCTCATCAACCATGTTAGCACACACTTAATTTTCAAAATACTGACGTTCTTTTTCAAACAACAAACAAGTGTGGTGCACATATGGGTTCATGTTCCCTTTGCATCAAACACTGGACTCTATTGAGTCTACCACTGACAAGTTATAGACCACAAATTTAAACTAAGAGTATGCTTTCTAATACTAGGTCAATGCTTCTATGCTACTCTAATTACAGTATTTTATAATCAGCATTGCTGGTATGTACTGGACTGGCAATTTAAATGAATGTATTTGTGCTATGTAATGATAGCTGGCAATTATCTGTGGTTGGGGATAGCTGGCAATTATCTGTGGCAACTACTCCTTGAATAATTGACCGCAAAGACCCACACGGCTATCCAATCAGAAGGAAGCCTCCATGTTAAGTTGTTGGAAGTGACTGATCCATCAGTACACCATTTCTGTATTATTTACTCTGATGTTCACAAAGTGTGTTCAGTGGAACACTGTGGATTAGTGATGAGTATTCTAAGATCACAGACAAGGGTTACTTAGTCAAATAAATAAGGGCAGCCAACACAATGCTATTTCCTTCTCATAAATGCATAATTTCCTTTCACATATACATGCCCTGAGTAATCTTTCAATACGAAACGTAACTTTAAGAAGAGGATTAAAACAACAAGTATTTCCCAAACTTACTTGACCATTTATGAATAATTAAAGGAGGATCCCCCTTTATTAACAGAGTTTCACCCAGGACGGGTCCCACACGATATATTTTGGGAAATGCTATTTGATTAATTTATTTTATATTTTTCTATTGAGAAAATTCACTATGTAATAATTCCAAAGATGCTTTTTTCCTACTTTCCTTCCATCCAATTTTTCTCCCCTCTCCTGACCCTTTCCAACCAGGTTGCCAGATTTAGCAAATAAAAATACAGAATACCCAGTACATTTGAATTTCAGACAAACAATGAACATTTTTTAATATAACTATGTCCCAAATATTACATGGGACATTTGAATGTAACTGGGTGTCCTGTACTTTATCTGGCAACCCTAACCCCAAGCCAAATGGAAGCCAGTGGTAAGTAATTAATAAAACTCAGCTTACTTTACGCATAGTGATAAGTACATGGAAGGAATTCATTTGATGCTTATTGAATGTGTTTTTTGAATCTTTCACAGTAACAAAACTGTGAAGCGCTTTTTGGGACCCCTGTATCTTTGGTCTTTTTATAATAATTTCAACATAAATAGTATGATCCCTCTGGAACTCGAGACTGAAATAAACTTTTTTATTCCGGTCTGAGTGCTTTCATTTTACAGATAAGGAAACTGAACCCTAAAGGAAAGTGACTTGATTTGCCTGAGGAAACTTCCCCAAAAGGAGTTGATAACAGTCAGTCTTGAGGTCTTATTACCTAACTCTCAAACCAATGGTCTAGACTCTAGACTCACAACCAGGCTGACTTTATTGTTGTTCACCATATTTGGTAGAGCCAGAAAATACCAATTTCAAAAAAAAAGTGATGCACTGGTGTTCTAAATTATAGAGTTAGGTAACCTTACCATTTTAATTAATGAAATCACAATAAAACACATTTAAACAAATTTAAATTATACTGGATATAAGTTAATATTTCGTTTATCCTTCGGAAGGAACTTCAGTATTTTCCAGTGTCTTAATTAATGTATACTATTCAAGAGTACAAATTTAAAGAGAACTCCAGACAGCCTTTTGTGTGCCTATGTGCTTCTATTTATAAACTATTGTTCAGGATATATATGCTTTTTTTAATCCATTAGCCACCTCAAATGTGTTATTGAGAAGAAACACCAAGCCCAGCAATATTCACACGGGACAGGTAGCACGCCTCATGAGATCAACAGCTGTGATAGGTTCCTTTTTATAGAAAGCGGAAGAAGTATTTATATTCACAGTAGATGTTATATCACCTTTACTATTAAAAATAGGTACTGTTTGGATTGGAGTATTGAACACTGCTAAGAAAAAGTCACTTAGGTACAGCTTTTTATTCAGTGTCATATTTAATATCCATTTCACACAAATACCATTGCCCCTTCAGAGGCCATGTAACTTAGAGAAAGGAGTGAGGGACCCAGGGTCTTCAACAAGGATTCGGATTGACCAAGAATTAAAAAGAAAGAAGCATCCCTTTTGAACGAATGGGTTCATATGTGTCTAGCTTGTTCCCTTATAGATAAATGTGGATATTTAAGCATTGAAGAATATTCTTTGAGTAATTGGGAATGATACACTCACTAGGAGCCTAAGTCCCTGCCTTATCCATATACGCATATTTAAATCATACTTCAGAATCACATCATCTGTTAAAATGGGTTATTTTTTTCTGCATACCCTTCTCCTCTTATCTCATCAACCTGACATTGATGGCACAAGGTGAAAGCGTTATACCACTTGTTTCGTTAGGAAGTGGAGCAATAATTTAATTTCTTAAGGATATATCAAGGAGTGAATTAGAAACTGCATTGGACATTTTTCCATGCATTATTAGTTTTCTGTGACACTGTAGTGGTGAGGTGATATCACTCAGAGACAAACGACCCACAGGTGTTAGTTAACCAGCTTGTCAAGGACCTGAGAATCCTGAAGTTGTCGTCTCATAAAAATGAGCAATCTTCAATTCTACTTGACGTTTAACTTACCTGAGGTTTCTGAAATATAAAGCGTATCTGAGCCTGATATCAGAATTTAAGAGGAGCCATAACCCATCAATCTTCCAATTACACAATGTGAGATCATGCATTGTGATCAGCATTAGTTTAACTGAATGAACAAGGAGTGGTAAATATGAAGTGCTAACTAGAATCCTTCCCTATGGAGGAGTGCCCTAAAAATAATACTTAAATAGATATTTGAGCCCTGGCAAGTGACTCGACTTTTCTGGTCCTCCGCTTCCTCCAGTGGTACTTTCTAGTAGTCGTGATGAGTTCATGTGAGAGTGAAAGCATTTAGCATCCTGTCCCACACATTGTGGGTGCTTACTAAATAGCAACTAGTATACTTATAGATTAAGTCAGGTGGTGATCTTGGTGTTTCTTACTATCATCCATGCACACCAGGTACCTTACCTGGTTATTACACTTTAATCTTTGCAAAACATTTTCGTGATCTCAAAGTGCCCTTTCATGGATGGTCAGTGTAATGCTAGCAGTGATTACAGTGGAACAAATACAATCATGAAGCCTAGTTTTACCTTAAAAATTGCAGTTTTGTCGTAAGCCACATAGATGGCCTATATACAGGAGCAGCTAGAAGAAGTTATAACGAAGGTGTCTTGTGAAGGTTTTATCCTTTGCCATTATTAAAACCATTTCCTATGGGCTTTCTTGCCCATACTGCGTTCCAGGCACTGTGGGGATGAAAACACAATGACACTTCCATGTCTTTCACCAAAACTTCAGTTTCCTCTGAGGCTGGTGCTGTGATGGGAAGTAGGAGTCATCAGCTGATGTTCACAATCTAAGGGATTATGTTCTTTGAATATTAATCTAACGTGTTTAACTGCTTTTATCACTCACTTGTGATGCAGTCAACTACTTGTCCATACAGGGGAGTTTACCAAGTGGTAAATTAGAGGTCATGTGAAATATTAAGGTAAATATAAATATTTACAGAGCTAAGGAGAGACTACAATAGTGTGCATTGTATCAGATGTTCTTAAGTCAGGTGCTCTGTGCTTTTAGATAAGGAACCATTATGAAAGGAGGAGTCATGTCAGTGAAGGAAAAGCCTTACAATTGAGTTTTCTGGGGACTGACTGGTAGGCTTCCTTCCAGGACATTGGAGTTTCCAAAAAAAATTGTACTACTTTTGAAGTGGTCCCTACACATGAGTTACTGTACTGTGCCTTAAATTACTTCAGAATATTTACTTCCACATGATCAGAAGATCAGGGTTAGAATTCTGGGTTAAGTAGAATTCTGGGCCCCCTCTGCTAACAGAGAGCAAGTCACTTACCCTCTGGGAAACTTCATTTCCCCGTCCCTCATATTTGAGATAATATTTACCAAGGTTATCATGAAGGTTAAGTGACGTGTATATTAGAGATGTTTGGTAAGCAGAAAAACATGATATGAACATAGATGTAATTATTTTTCTGAAATGAGCTTTGTGTGTGTGTGTGTGTGTGTGTGTGTGTGAGAGTGTAGTCCATTTATTTTTCTAGTTTCTGCATGTAGTTTAGCCCATTTCTATAGATGAGAGAAACTGCAGAAATTGCAAGCCACTGACAGAGCAAAGACCTCACATCTCAAACACTAAACTTTTTTATAGATAAAATTTGATGGAGCCTATTATGTATAAATAATGCTTAGAGTCAGCATGTGGGAAATGAGTTACAGGTATGATATAGTTCCTATATGATTGCTCTTTGGGACTCCCAAATCAAATGATACCTTGTGATGCACAGTATTTTTAAGTGGCCTCATAACGAGTCCATTTTTACATTCATTAGTGTCTATAAAGCTTCACATTTCACAAGACTTATTTTCCACAAACATCATTTCATTTAGTCCTCTTAACAATTTTTTAGAAAGTTATTATTCTTATCCTCATTTTATATATGGAACTTTGAGATGCTATGGATTAAGGAACTACCCTGTTTCCCCGAAAATAAAAGCTAACTGGACAATCAGCTCTAATGCATCTTTTGGAGCAAAAATTAATATAAGACTGGGTATTATATTATATTAAAGATCCAGTCTTATATTATATAAGACCCAGTCTCATATTATAGTAAAATAAGACCGGGTCTTATATTAATTTTTTCTCCAAAGACGCATTAGAGCTAAAGGTCCGGCTAAGTCTTATTTTCGAGGAAACATGGTAGCACAGAATTACATGGCTAGTTAGTGGGATGGCCAAAATACAGTCCCATTTTCCTGTGCTTTCCACTACTCTATGCTCTCTTAATGGGAGTTTGTTTGTTTGTTTGTTTTCACTTGTTTCATGAAGAGAAACACAGGTTTGTGTTTTTTATATGAAACATTTGGTCAGGCAAGATAGCCTTAAACATGCTACAACACATAAATCTTGTCATTTATTTTCAATTAGGTGAAGTTGAAGTCTAGCATTTTGCAAATATTAGGATCGTAGCTCATTCGTGAAACACGTTTCCCTCTCACATACAGATTTTTCCCAGTATAGAATATTTTTACTTTAAAAACATCAAAGATAACACACTGTGCATTAGGCTGTTGTGACACACGTTTTCCAATTAGGGATGCCATATTAAACAAAGCCAGACAGATGACCATAAACGCTGTTTGCTACCCTTTTACACATGCTAAGCTGGACTAGTGGAACACCATCTTGGTAAGAGATTCTGACAGGAAGAGGAATGTAGTTAGAATTGTGGCGCTTGCAAAATCACATTTTTACAAAACTTTCCCCACCCCAACAGAAAACCCAATGAATGAATCCATACAGAAAGGATTTTATGCAAACCTGCACAAATATATTTCACATGCTATAAGGAAAGGATACCTTTTTGTCTATTTCCAGTTCATAGCCTATATCCATTGGTGCTCAGTAAAAAGGAACTCCAATGTAAAAAGCATTTTGCCTCCATATAACTAATAACTAAAAAGCACACAGTATTTAATGCTTCTATCTTTAAATGGATAATCATGGAAGTTCTAGGATCGGATCCATTAGATTAGCTTGAGTATTCATGTATTCATCTATACATACACATAAGCACATTGACATATATTTTTTAAGATAAATTCTTTTAAACATCTTTTTAAAAACTTCTCCTAGAAGCTATATCAGAATGGACAGTGATAACTTGACTACAAACCCAAGACCACTTTTAATTTTTAGGTAAAGAACATCTCTTCCAGTTGATTCCACAGCCAAGAATAATTCAATTACCCCAGAATAGTGGACAGAAAATAGGCGCCTCAGAGATCTCAAAGAGCTGGTTTGAGTAACACCTGAGATAAATTCCTAAGTAGTCAAAACCCCACACAGCTGAGACACTTGGGCTGAAGGGTTTTCACTCTTACCCAACTGAAAGATCTATTAACAAAGGTTCATGCAAAGCCTGCCTGTGGTATTTGGAACAGAAAGGGTTCATGATGGTCAGTTATTCCATGTTGTTGCTATATCAACCACATGAAAGCTGGGGAAGGGGCCCCAGATGGAATGTCGGACATCCTCCCGCCCCAGAATAGTCCAAGAGCTGAGAGAAGCTCTGGCGGAAGGTACTAGAGTTCCTGATGACAAGAGAGTGTTTCTGGAGAAACACGTCCTAGGAGGGTCAGGTCACTTTCTTTTTGATACTTAGCATAAATGAGAAGCCCCAGAATAGATTCAGTCTTACCTTCCTGTCACCATTGGCTCCAGCCGCACCCAGCCTTAGTGAGGGACCTGCGCTGTCCAGACCACTGCGTGGGAGTGGGAGCTGGAGCTCCATCCGATTCTTCTGGAAAGCTGGCGTGCAAGATGATCTGTGTGAGGAAGTCGCCACTAAACCACCGTTTAAGTTCAGTGCCCAGAGGCCTTATTCTGCTCTGTAGTGCAGAAATGTTTCTTGAAAAGCCAGAAAACCCAGAAATGTGAGCCAGCATGTCGACTATATCACCAGCCACTTCATCTTTAGAGTACCGTTAAAATTGTTGGCTCTTGTGAAAGCTGCTAGGTTAAGTCCCAGAATCCGCTCCAACAGCTGCTTTTCAATATCTTGCTACCAGACACCTCTAGTCTTAAAAATAGGTGCAAGGGTGAGCTTATTCTCTTCTATGTCTTCAAACCCTAGTAGTACTTGTCCATGAAATTCTCTGTAACACCTGCACTCACCACCTAAGATAATATCCTCTGAATAGCCAATGACGGAATCCAAGGAGGAAGAGATGGACCACACAAAGCGGGCTTCTTCTCAGGAGAACGTTGCTGCAGAACCTGAGTCACGAGCGCGCTGGCTGCTGGGTGAAGCGCCTGCACCTGCGCGGAGGCCCGACCTCGACTCCTGGGGCTGCCCCCACGTGTTTACTGTTATCTGAGTGTTGATTACCCACCAGGGAAATGCAAGTTTATAAAAATAATACCGGAAAGACCCTATCTATAGGAGTTTTATGTAAGTATTTGAGTATGCTTTACCTAAGCACCTGAGAATATTCTCTATAACACTGATGGCAACAGAAAGGTTGAACTACAGTGATGGAATTGAAAATAGGTATCTTGAGGTAGTAGTAATATTTAATCTGCAATTTGAAAATCCTATTGAATTTATTTTTGAAAAACCTCTCAAAACTCAATAATAACAAAATAAACAATCCCATTATAACACAGGCCAAAGACATGAATAGATGTTTTAGCAGAGATATAGATGGCGAACAATCATGTGAAAAGATGTTCAACATCATTAGCAATTAGAGAAATGCAAATTAAAACTCCTACAAACCTATTGAACTTAATTGAAATTAAGGGGGAAAAATGATAATACCAAATGCCAGTGAGAATGGGAAGAAACTAAATCTCTCCTACATTATTGGTGGGAATGTAAAATGGTACAGCCACTCTGGAACATAGTTTGACAGTTTCTTAGCATATGACCCAGCAATTGCATTCTTGGGCATTCATCTCAAAGCAATAAAAACTTATGCTCGCACAAATACCTGTATACAAACATTTACAGAAGTGTCACTCGCAATAGCAAAATACTGGAAATTACTCATGTGTCTTTCAATGGATAAATGGATGGACATCCTCTGGTACAATAGAAATTTATTTAGCAGTAAAAAGGAGTGAACTACTGATACATGCAACATCCTGGATGAACCTCAAGGGCATTATGCTTAGTAAAAAAAAAAATCAATCTCAAAACATTATATATTGTATATTTCCATTAATATAAGTCTCAAACTGACAAAACTCTAGAGATGGAGAACAGATGAACGGTTGGTGGGGGAATAAAAATACAAAGAGGTAGCATGATGAACTGCTTTCGTGTTAATGGAACAGTTCTCTATCTTGATTATGGGGATTTTTTTTAATCCTATACCTTTGGTAAACATTTACCATTAAAGCTAGTCAAAAGTTTTTATACCCACCTTTGTGTAATATAATCCTAAAAGTTTTTAAACAAACAGTGTTGGTTTAATTAAGCCAAAATACCAATTTTATATTTATTAAAAGCAAACAGTATTGTTTTTATTAGCAAGCAACAACTGTAGCATACAAATATCGATTATTTTACAGTAATAACAAGAACGGGTATAAATTCATGGCAGTGATCTGGAGATCATTTGCTATTATTCCTGTTCTCTCCTTTCTTATTGGCAAAATAGAGCTTGTACTCCTTGCTGCAGTTTCTCCAACTTTTCCAGAATCGGGGATTTCATGTGTAAAATTTGGGAGCTACATATTACCATTGTGGCAATCTTTTTCTCAGATCACTGCCCTAGTTCGGAAGGACTTGTTAAAACAGTGACTTTTCCTCTGCCATATCTAAATTACCACTTATACCAATTCCTTTTCCGGAAAGTATTTCTGGTCAGTTTCCCTCAGATTTAGGCATCCAACTGGACAATTCCATGATGACTGTTTGTTCTTCACTCCTGTAGTACAAGTACCTGTGGAAGGCCTATCTGAGCCTCAGTGCCCCTTGGAGGTGGTGGGCAACATCTGAATGGTGGCCTGATTACTGGGGTCTTTGTATATGTGTCTTCCTGGTCCTACTACCTGCCTCGCTTAAGCATGCCGCTTAACTTTTTTACATTTATAACTGAGAAAATGAAAGAAACTGAGGAAAAGCAGGATGTCAAAAAGCAGGTTAGTGATCAAATAAGGCCTTTGCACAGGCTGACCCAGGTGCAAAATGCAACTGTCAGAACCTTCTGCATGCCTCAGTTGCCTCCTCTACAAAATCGTTATGCTAATAATAGCATCTACCCCAACAGTTGTAAAGATTCAGGAAATATGTTTTAAACCTCCTAGCCCATTGCCTGCCACATATGATGGCTGCAATACATGTTGATTCCCATTTCTTTGGAGTTTCTACCCTATTTGTTTGCTCCCAGGGTAGTTTGAGAAGAAATAGCTTGCAATAAAAGAGGAATGATTACTAGGAGTGAACAGGGTTAATAAACTTTTCGCAAGAAATGTGTTCCTGAAAAGAATGTATATTGATTAACCCTTTCAAAACCCCATCACTTTTAAATAGAGTAAGGGAAGACAGTTTTGTGACACGTAAACGATCACCCTCTCATGTATCTGTCTGGAAGTTCTTAGAATGGACCCCTGTACTTGACTTTTTACTATCTTTTCTTCCAGGTATCAAAGATTAGGGACTGATAACTCCACTTCCAAAGACAGTTCAATGAGGATGGCTTAAACAAAGCAGACCGCCCTTAATACCTTTCCTTGTACAAACAATGAATTTCACTATGTTCTGGAGTCTCTGGGGGATTCAGAGAGCACCAGGCAAGCCTTTAACTCTGAAGGGAATATAAACTTGCGGGGAAGAGTAGGAATATTCAGTGGACTAAAACTCATCTGGGGAGCCTGGGAAGAGAAAGTAAGTATTCCATCTGGGAAATGGAAGATGGTTTCCTGGAAGAAACTGAGGGACAGAGGGGTTTGTTTTAGTTTTCCCGATGTTCTGTTTCTTGAGGGATATGGCAAAAAGAGATATAAAATATGGAGCAATAAAATATGGCTCCCTTTTCCCCGGCACTTCAATACCTCAGAGCCTATTACCTGAGAACTCCCTGAGGACTAAGGACCCATTGTTGCCCTCTCTGCATCTCCAGCCTTGGTACACAGCCTCCTCAGTGAAGGTTCATTGAATGAATAAATTCGGAAGGTAGCTGAACACATTGATACCATTATTCCCCAGTTGCCTCTTTGTAGGCTGGCAGTGAGGCGGTTTAAGGCACACTCATATTAGCAGGCAGACTGAAAGCTCCTCGAGAGCTGGGACCTGTTTGGTTGTGTTCAGTGTCACCTCCTTAGAACTTGACAGGGTACCTGACATACTGTAGGCATCCTAAGTATTTGTTATGTGAATCATGAAAACTACCCCATCCTGTCACAGAGGAGGAATGGACTGTAGTGCTGCTTTCAAGGATTATGACAACCCATGAGCGGCCAGAAGTCAATTTCACTTCCTCTCTCAGCCATTTGTAGGTTGTAAATCGCTTTCTTACTCCGTGGAGGGCAGCGGGTGAGTCCTACGCCCTCTGAGGAGGATCCCAAAAGCCAAGTCACAGAAGAAGGTAACTCAGAGGGGGAGCCAGCCAGCACGTGCAGCCACCCAGGGGAGAAGGAGGCTGGGCTAACGCAGCCCTTAGTCAGCAGCTGGGCTCGGTTTTGAAACAAAAGCCAACGTCCTCCCTCGGAGTCCGCGGCCGGTCAGCATCTAGGGGGAAGAAAGCCGGGCTGCTCAGCCGGTTAGTGCCCCAACTTAGTTTTCCAGAGGACAAAGGGCCAGCAGTTGTACGGGAATGGGTGGAAAGCTAGGGCTGGGGCTGAGACACAAATTGCCCTGACCCTCCCCTCCCAGCCCTTCGGGAGAAGGGCCGGGGTCTCCTATGCCCTGCGCATGTTTGTCCCGGACAATCTGCCTCCCAAGCCCGGGCCCCGCGGATCTGCTTAAAGCTGAGCCACCTTCGCCACCAGCTCCCCAACGCACAGACACACCAGGCCCTGGTTTCATGAATGAAATCCAATCGTGTGGATATAAATAGCCTGGAAGGCTGCTAACGTCACAGTGCGAGCTGCAGCCGCCACCGCGGCGGAGCTCGGTGCCGGGCGCTCTATTCCGCCAAGCTGGCCCGCCGGGGAGCAGGGTGGGGGCAGGAGGAGAAGGGGAGGGCTGGGGGATGAAAAGGGGCGAGCCCCTCTCGCCCGGTACAGGAAAGCGCGTCCGCGGCGCCGGGCGAGCCCGCCAGGCGAGGCAGTGCCATGCTGCCTTTGTGCAAAGTTGGGCGGCGGGCGGCACGCCGCGCTCAGGGGCCCCGCACACCCGCGACCGCGCGCAGTCGTGGCTGCTGCTGAGTGGCGGGGGCCCCCCCGCTCCCCCCAGCCCTTGAAGGCGGAGAGAGCTCGCGTCTCGCTTGGCTTCAGGGTAGGTTCTGTGTCGTGAGTGCGCTATGGTACGAAACTTCTTCTCGGAAGAGCCTCCGCGGAGCCCCCACAGCCCCAGCCCTAGCGGGTGGCATGTGGGGGCCCCGACCGCGCCACGCGGCCAGCAGCGTCCCGAGAGAGAGTTACCAGTACCATAGGAGGCGCCCTCGCCTCTCCGCAAGGCCGGGAACCCTCACATCAGAGGCAAACAGAAGAGATTTCTAGGAGCGCCCGCACAGCCGCACCCCTAACTTGGAGCTGAGAAAACGAACAACAGGCACCCTTAGCCGGCTGGCTGCTCCAGGGAGGGGGTGGTGCTGCGCTGACAAGAGGGCTATATTCTTTGCAAGGACAGTAGCAGGGAGCCGGAGGCCCTGAAGGGGGTGGGGGGGGGGATACGCTAGTCCCTTCGGCGCTTGCACCCTCATGAGAGTTGACTGGTCAACCCACATTTTGGCGCTTCCCACCCCCAACCTAGTGTCTACCGAGTGTGTTGTGAGTTGCTGTGGCAACAGTAGAAGCTGGCGTGAGGGGCTTGCAAAACACCTTACCTTGTCTCCGTGTGCTCAGTTTTGGGGGAGAACAGTGGGGTGGGGGTAGGGGGAGGTGTGCAGACAAGGGAATCCAACCTCGTCTCCAAAAAAAGAAGTGGAAGGAAGGCACAACTATGTAAAAATATATTAGATCCTACTGTTAGCTGTGCTGTTTCTATCCTCAGCAGTATCAAACATCTCAACTGAGGAGCAATGTCAATATTTAGACTTGGACAAGCCAGAAAGTTAGAAGGGAGCGCCAAGCACAGGGTTTTGACTTGGCTTTGCACGTCAGCACACAAGCTGTGCCTTTGGAGCTGACTGTACACATTTGCTGGTGGGGGAAATGCATGAAGGTTGATATATACACAAAGCCACCCAGACCTTCCTAGGAAGATCTAGGAAGACCAGAAGAGGCGCTTTGACTTTGAACTTCCCCCAACCTGTGCTGTTCACACAGCTGTTGGACTCCAGTCAGATGCTCAACTTAAAGTTTCACTAGTTTGGGGATCCCCCACCCCCAACCCGGCTGTGCTGCATATTCTCCACTGTATTGTGTATCCTCTCTAAACTGCAAAAATACTGTTATCAGTAGTTTTCATCTTTGTATAATGTTCTCTCACTATCAGCAGATATAAATAGTCAATAGGCTGTGTTTGTTTGCTCTCAGGCAAGTTCTAAGTTTTTCCAAACAAACACTAAGTTTGTTTACAACACTCTAGAATTTTGGAATTATGTTTCATTTCCAATAACTTTGTATATGCCTCAGAGAGTCACTGGTTGCTAGAAAATAAACACAAGTTCTTTTCAATATAAATAATGTCTGCATACTACTCTGCAGGTGGAGTGAGCAGTAAATTATTATACTAAACAACGTTTCCTCTGAGATTCCTGGACATATTAGGGGGAAAGAGGTTTAACCAGTTCGTCCCAATGTGGAAGACTAAAAAAGCGTTAGGAAGCAATAAAATCATGGTCGGGAGTCTTCTAAAATTGCCCGCTGATTGTTATTTTCCCAAATTTTGAAGGGAATGTAAATGGAACTACATAAGGTTGTGTGTGATGAAGAGGTAGAAATAGAATCGCGGGTAGTTTGATGTCATTGACTCAATAACACAACGTATGAACTATTCAAATATACTTTAATAGAAAATAAAACAGAATCGTTTGGCCTTTTGCTTATGATAATATTGTATAAAAATGTTATTTTGGAGGAATAGCATGTCTGCTTCTATGACTGCTAAAGGTATTATAAAATGCCTTTAAGATTTTTCTTGTTCCCATCCTTGGGTTTGTGGCCAAATCCTTTTTTTTTTTTGGTAACATCCCAAATGCTCAGACATGTATTTTCACAAATGCTACAAAATGTTAACCTAGCTATTTCAGAATTTATTTGACCCAAAGAAATGCCAATCTAGCACTAGCACTTAGCAAAAGTAAAGCGGTTTGAAAACAATATATGTTGAAAATGTTAGTAGCTCCCCGTGTGCTTCTGGCAAGCCGCAGGATTTACAAGTATTTCTCTCTTTTATGTAGGTAAGTCCAACTGTGAGCAGTGTATTCTGTTCTTCACTTCCAGGAAGCCAGGTTAGTGTCTTTATGCAAACCCATGACCACAGGTTAACGATGTCTCATGTCTAATTCTGAGCATGCATTTTAGAATAGGTTTCATAGTCATTTGTCTTAACACAATTTGTCTTTGTCATTTTTTATGGACTTAATTATGAAGCTCATACGTTCCATGATTATTAAAATTATTCTATTTACTTTTTGTAAAACGGCACTAAAATGGACCTTGAATCGGTTTGTTCTTTATAAGACTTTTTTTTGGGGGGAGGGGATCAAATTGGTACCTGAAAAGCTGAGTATACTGGAGATCTGGGTGCTTGCTAATTAAAGTTTTACTTCTATCCTTATCTTAGGCACACGAGAGCTAGGAAAAACTTGATATAATAATAGTTGACATTTTTGAGCATGAACCAAAGTTCAGGTAATGTGCTGCATTCTTTACATTTATGTTCTCATTCTGCATCTAAAAAAAAAAAAAAAAAAAAAAAAAAAAAAAAAAAAAAAACCCTGTGAGATAAAACCACTCTCTTGATCCCCAAACAACAGATGAGGAATTGGAAATTCAGAGAGGTAGGATATTATGTTCAATTCTTAGTTCTAGTAAATGGAAGAAATAGGATTTTTTTAAAAAAAAATAGTTCTATCTTACTCTAAAGCCTAAAATCTCTAGTTGAAAAATTCTTCTCCAATAGGGAAATGGGCCAAGAAAGGTTAAGTGATTTACCTAAGATAACTTGGTAATTAACAGCTCATATAATAGCGTTCAATTACCCAGCTGTTGCAAAAGAATAAATTTTATTTTAAGTAAAACTCTGACATAATATGTATTCATGTGCACTTACTAGCATGACATGGTCAAAGATTTAAGAAAGGTTTTGTCAGACGGCTCTCAGGTCTTAAGGATCTTACAAACAGATTTAAAAGACAAGATAGTAAATATCCATGTGTGAAAAATTGGCAAATAAATCAAGATCATACATACCAAAAGGCTGAATGAGAGGTCAATGATGCATTTAGGAGAAGTTCAGCATTTTCCACTCTGTGGGATTACTTTGTAATTCCATGTATGCATGGAAAAAGAATTTTCAGTATATATTTTTATCTGAAGAGGTGATAAATGGGTACGAATTAAAGAAAGGACCAAATGTAGAATTTCAAGGAACAGGGAGAGATTATGCAGTCATCTTGAACCACTAAATTACAGTATCTCAAACTCAAAGGTGTTATTGCTTCAAAAGGATTGTAACAAAATTGTGAGCTATTTGAATCCGCACAGCATCTTTGAGAAAGCATTACGATTTGGCAGTATGCTTAAAAGTACTGTATTCCTTTTGGAAACTCAATTTGTCTGAAATGTGCCATGTAATAGATTTGGATACATAATAGATAAATCCCAACCAAAGTCTTGAAAATGGCCAATAGTTAAAGACTAGAACATTTTTCTTTTTCTTTTTCTTTTATTTTTTTTGGCCTGGGTTGATAGCTTTTCTTCCTTCTCTTCCTTACTTTTTGTAGAATTTGTAACAGTTGTTAATCCTTCTTAAGAGTATTATACAAAGGGATAATTATTATAAAAAGTAAAATGGGGAACAGATTACTAAAGAAAACCTTAATATGTCATCTTTTTTTTTAATGTACTGACACCATCAACTCCAGCTAATAGCCCTAAAAGTTTAATTAGTTGAGATACTTTTAAGCATTTAAGGGGTTGTTATAAGCTTTCCTATCACAGCTTTGTCCAGTAAAAGTTGTTATATAGTGTATCATTACAAAATAGATCATAAGAGAACTGTGATACTGGCACTATCCCATTACAGGTTAAGATCTCAGCATTAACTGATATTTAGTTAGCTGTGAAAATGGTATGTCATAAGTATGTCAATATAGCAACTATAGCCTATCATTACTTAATGAGTAAAATTATGCTCTGAATCACATCATGTTAGCACCAAACAGACCTTAGAATCCATATGGTATCTCTAATAATATTTTAATTAGCAGTCACTTCCTTGCTCTTTTAAACTTCAGAAGGCATTGGTTAATATGCTTGACCATCTCAAAACATGGCTGGAAACATTTGAAGTTTCACTGTTTTTTTTGCTCAGGAAATTTACCTGTAGAAAGTAGGATTTTTCTTTTAAAATCTTTCTGTTGGTCTTCCTTTTAGCAAATAGGGAGTTCAATCTCAATATTTGAAGGCCTCACTCGGGCTTCACATAATAGGTTTCAAAGAGTGCAGGTGTTCAGCTTCTTTTCTCCACCCAGGCTTCCTACCAACCTCACAACACACACACACACACAAACACACACACACGCACATGAAAAAACAAACGTGGAAAAGAAAGGAAAAATAAGTCACAAAAAGTAGTGTGTGTAGAAAGGGGCAAGAAGGGGAAGAGTGTGAATAGTGTGTAATGAGCAGAGAGAAAGGGAAAGCTTTGGTGGAGAGGACAGAAAGCAGTCACTCAAATGAATGGCTTGTGTATGGTTATTTATATGTCAGCATCAGACTTGTTTGGTTTTTTTAGTTTATAAACAAAGAAAGTTCACCTCCTCTTCCTAGAATCTTTTGTTCCTGTGCACATAGGGCAGAAAATGGGCAACGGAAAAATGAAAACACTGAAAGGAAATGTGGGTATGATAGCCACTCTTCCCAAATGTCCAGGGACACTCTGGTCCTCAAATAGTCCCTCCAACTATCCTGTCAAGTACATTGGCTTGTCTTGCATAAGGTTTTATCCACTAAGGTTTTATCCACATTGGCTTGTCTTGCATAAGGTTTTATCTAATTCACTAAGGGGTGAATTAGAAAGTTTTGTAAAGAAAAAGAGAGATGCCTGTAGGTCCAGAAAAAGCAATTACATTTCTCCATTCTGCACCTGAGTTTATTTATTACATAGGCACAGTTAATGACAAGTTCCCAGTGCTAATGAGGTTACCATCTCAGGTTCCGTCCCTCTGGAGAAATATCCTTTGAACTGTTAACCAATCATAGTTTAAATTCCTAATGACCGCTGGAATAACAATGACCAGTTCCTACTAGATGCACTTTACTGCATTACGGCTAATATTCATTATCAATTCCAATACTACAGAAGCGAGAAATGGAACTCAGATATGTTAAGTCAAAAAGTTAATAGGAGTTAGAGCTTGGGTTTGCACCCAGATCTGTCTAAGAACTTGTGTGTGTGCATATATATATATATATATATATATGCACACACATGTATATTCATTTTAAAGGAATGCCTAGGGGAAAAAACCACACTATGTCATTTCATTCCAGGTTATTCTTGCAGATGGTAGAGTATAGGAGTTAAATAATTATTCTTGTGATTTAAAAAAAATTTTTTTTCATGTAACTTGAACCACATAGCAGGCCTGCCTGGACAGATTTGTTAATGCTTCAGGTCATTTCTAATATATTTTGATGGAAGTCACAATCTTAAACCATTGAGTCATGGAGGGTTGAATCATGTGTCCAGAAAGGTTCTTAAGGATACTTAATCCAGCCTCATGTAGGTTAAAAAAAACTGCCACCTAGAGAAGTGGTATAACTCACCCACTCTCATAGTTTATAAGTGACACATCTGGAACTGAACCCAGGTTTCCAATTCTCAGCCCACAGCTCGGTTCTATTACATAACACTGCCTGAAAAGTGCCAAGTCTTCTAACCCCTCCAACTTTGCCACAATTACAACTATCAAGTATGAAATACTTCTAAAACCTAAGATACATCCAGAAATGGGTGATAAGAGGATTCAGCACTGTAAAGATAAGTTGGGTACTAGGGGAAACTTCACTTATTTTCATTGACGCTGATATAGAACAGGCCTTTCCTCTCCTTCAGAACATAACAACCCCGTACTCTGATCCCTTCCAAGCTGTTTTTGTTGAGTAATCTCTTTTAATCAAGTAGGGAGCTTTTCAATTTTGTCTGTGGAGCTCCAGCTTTTTCTTAACCTACGTGACACGGGTGAAATACTTCTTTGCACTTCATTTTGCTAATCTGTAAAATGGGGGCAGTATCACCTCTTCTAGAGAACTATGAGGACGTTATGAAATCACACATGTCAAGCCCATACCGTGTTTCCCTGAAAATATGACCAGGTCTTATATTAAGGTTTGCTCCAAAAGACTCATTAGGGCTTATGTTCAGGAGATGTCATCCTGAAAAATCATGCTAGGGCTTATTTTCCGGTTAGGTCTTATTTTCAGGGAAACACTATAGTAGGTGCTCAATAAGGGTTCATTCGCTTCTTAGCTTTCCCAGGTTATTTCAAGGGAAAATGTTAAAACACATTAGAGCAGTCATATCATTTTGCCTCTGAATGTACTAGAGTCATTTAAATTCTGATATTGCAAGGGATAGTTATAGTAAACTTTTTTCTTGAGCTAAAACAGGCCCGATAGTCTTGCTGGATACCAGTGGCCCGGTCACAATTACATTTGTTTTCTTCACATTCTGGGGTTACCAAAGTTTACTTGAATTATCTTTCTGTTCCAGTTTCTGCCACAAACTAAAACCAAGCTCCTTTTGCAGATCTGCAGCTCTTATTTCCATCAGGACACTTAAGTATCTGACGTGTTTTCCACATAGACCTTTGCATCTCAGAGCAACTACAATATTTTCAACCAAATAACTAAGAAATGTTTCCAGAAAATATTATTGCCAGTAGAACGCTTTTGCTTTCAATTTCAAAATATGAGGAACTTTTCCTACCATCATTTCAATTAACTCTAGCATTGAGTATTTGCTGTGCACCAGCTGTCTTTTCTTTTCGTCCTGTTGTTCTGACTGGTATATTGGTAGGAAAAGCATAAGCACTACAATTTCCCCCTTACACCCTCAGCACTTGATAACTACCCTGGGCTAAATTACATCTCTGGGAAGTGTTTCGTCACACTGCTCTCCCCAGCTGCCACACTTTGTCATGTGGCACTTGCTGCTCTGCTTTGAATTTTTGGAACTAAGTCTTTGGCAACATGTCCTGTTCATCACAGACATAAAGGAAAGCTACTTTTGTGATTTTTTTTTCTTTCTTGTACCTTGTTTCCCTTTTTAAATTAATAATCCAAGTGGCCTAGAATAGCCTTTATTTTCCTAGCGGTCCAGTTTCCCTTTCAATATTTGACAAATGCAAATTGCGAAATATGTGTCCTTTTCTTTAAGGTCTAGGGGTAGCAATTATATATTTAATTATATATCTTTAAGGTGTAGGGGTAGTGATTATATATATTCCCCTGTGCTATGAAGTGGCTAAACTGGTTTGAAATGCTTAAAGATCATGCATTGCTAGATTGTCCCTAACCTTATTACTAATCTCAAATTGGTTCAATAAGTTTCAGTTCCTACCAAGGAGTTTATTTCTAAAACAGTGCTTCTCAAACTTTAATGTGTATACAAATCACATGGGCATCTTGATAAAATGCAAATTCTGACTCAGGAGTTCTGGGGTAAAACCTGTGATTATGCATTTCTCACAAGCTGCGCCATTGATGCCCCCACCACTGGTCTGACGACCACATTTTGCATGGTGAGGTTCTAAAGGATAGTTGTTACTATGTCCTACGCTGACACCCAGGTCTTATAGGTCATAAGACTCCCACCTTGTTTTGTTTGCTTGTTTCTTAATAGAGACTCATGGAATCTTAAACATGGAAGGAATGTAGACAGAGTTGTACTGGCTAATCAACTAGCTCTCTGGAAAAAAAGAATGCATTTATGTGCACACATAGGTTGATTAGAAATTTTACTGACATACGGAATGTGTGTAGCATACAATTTACAAATAATAATAAAATATATAATACTCTTTATTGTAAATCCCATATAGCCAATTGGGTTTCACAGAATGCCTGCTGCTTTTTGCTGAACTCTTCTATCCATAGCCTACCTACGTCACACTTGATGAAGGGGTTAATTCCCATATAAATGTTGGCTGATGTTTTCCTTTATGTTAATGAGTAAGACAAAAGTGAACCAGCAAAGACATATGTCAGAACTGCATTCATTTATCAAAGATATAAATGACTGCTTTGCTGAACCAGATAATAACTTTCAAATACTATAAGTAGATTTTCCTGAAGTGTACTTTTCACAATGTAACAGCTTTCACAACAAAAGCAGCTACACACAGCTTTTAAATTTAATCTACATTATTAACATTTTTAATCATTTTCGTAGGTCAAGATAATTAACAGAACCATGAAACTGTTGTGTAGTGGTTGCCAATTTGTGTGGTGTAAATACTCCCACTATTGCCAATTTCAAGCTCTCCTTGTGACTGAGCATAAAGCTGGAAAGAGATGGCACAGTAGCACACTATAGCACACTACTATACAGTAGTGCCACCATACAGAGAAAATTGGCGTTAATAACCTCAAAAATGTAGTTAACGGTAAAATACATAGAAAATTATGACTTTTGTACCTTTGCTTTTAGTATAATTTATTTAATCAAAACTTTATATAATCTAATTTTTAATATTGACCCTATTTTAACAGGCGTGCAAAAACCCTAGAAATTTAACAGTTGGTTCTCATGGGCTGATCAGGACTGACTCCAGTACATCACTAGATACAGATCACTGGTCCATGATTCCCAACCTTGTGCTATACATTGGAACACCCCAGGAAATGTATAGCCTACCGTCTCAGTAGGTCTGCATTAGGACCCAGGAATCTGAATTTAAAACATTTGCTTGAAGTGCATCTTTTTTAAACAAAACCCCACAAATCGTAAGTATATGACTTAAGGAATTTTCATGATCTGAACATACCCACATAGCCAACACTTACATACAGAAACAGAACATCACCAGCACCCAGAAAGTTCTTATTAAGTCCCTGTCCAGTTACTACACAACCGAAGTAACCGCTATCTTGACTTCTAATACCATAGATTAGTTTTGCCTGATTTTGAGCTGTTATGTAAATGAAATCTCTTCTGTGTCTGGCTTTCCCCCCACAATATTATGTTTGTGAGATGTATGTAGCAGTAGTCCGTTCATTTTGAGTGCTGTGTAGTTTTCCATTGTATAAATAAACCTCAATTTCTTTTTCATTTATCATTTCTACTATTGATGGGTTGTTTCCAGTTATTGGCTATTCTGAATAATGCTGCCAAGAACATTCTTGTAGAGGCAGCAAAAGACACAACAAAACAAATCCCCCAGTGATTCTAATAAGCAGCTGGTCTTTTGACTGCCTTCTCTACAACTTCTCCTTTTTTCTATTTCTCGTATCGTATGACCAACACTATGGATGCTTTTGTGTGAATGTACTTTTTAGTACCATAAGCCATGAAGGTGAGTGCTTCGATTCAATAAATACAGTATGTTCTCCTGGCTCTTTTCGGTATAGGTCCACCAATGCCCTTTTATCTAGACATCTGCTCGTGTGCACTCTAAATGGGGGCGAGATGTGACCTCACGTCAGTAGCATGGATGAATAATAGACATGGTAGAGATTCAGCCAAGGCTCAATTTGGCAGCGGATCATTAAAGCTCTTGGAAAGAGACTTCAAGGAAGGGGAATTGTTTCCCTTTGTGTGTATCAAACAAAAATCAACAGTGAACCCTTAGAATATTTCAGAGTCTAATCTTAAAAATCTATTCGTCTGAAGTAGACCAGGGGCTGTCTTCTGAAAAGGAATTGAAATCTGTGAAAGTTTGATGACTCGATCTAAAAAGATTAGTGAGAGGTATTCCCATTGGCTTGTTCCTACATCTAGTGTTCAGCAGGTGTATCCTTGCTGCATTGTTCTAGGTCAAGTAGCTGTGTAGTTTTTTTGTGTGTTTGTGCCTATTGAGATATTAGAGTCTTTGATGGAAGTCAAGGAAGCTGAATGACCCCGGGCTCCAAGATGATATTGATGATGAGTGGGATGGCTGCTCAGAATTGAAAGAAAGTTTCCAGAAGCAGCAGGGCTTTTTCCTACCATATGAAAGGCACTTCACATAAAGCTCTCAGGGTATGCAGAGAGAAGGTCAAGAGTAGACATTAATTCCGCATAATGAAAGAAGAATATTCTACTCCTTGGTTTTCCTACTTCCCCTCTCTCACTTTTTTGTAAAAACTTATTTGTTATAAAAGAACATGTGTTCGTTATAGAAAAGATGGAATATGTACATCAGAAAAAAAATTAAAATCAGTTATAATCCTAGTTGGCATTAATATTTTAATGCATCTGTGCCAAATGTTGCTGTGTATATTTAGGCACATAATTTTTAAGGAATGGTGTTGCTCTGTAATTTTTTTGGTAATCTTTTTTCTTTAATGATTTCCCATGAACATCTAACTATAACAATAAATGTACTCCTATAAATCATTTTTCATGGCTATATACTCTCCCATTATATGGACATTTATTGTTGTTGTTGTTTAACCAATGTGCTGTGGTTGTATTTCTAAAATTGTTCCCAGTATTTTGTTTCCAAAGTGATATGATGAACAATTTTTTTAATGGAATCTTTTTGTATACCCTAATTATTTTTCTAGGAATAAAGTCTTATAATTGGATGAAATTTATGGATATTTTTAAGTTCTTTAAGTGCCTGTTACACTCCAGAATAATGGCATTATTTTGCACTCCCACAAATAGTTCCTCATCCTGCTTTTTAAAAATGTACACTCTTTCATGTAATAACTTCTACCTAGAGTTGGAAGGTATAGGAACCTGTCCTGAAAATACTAGCCAGAATCTATATATTGATGTCAGGCAGTAAGCTTAAATAAAATATGAGATTTTAAAGTCTGGTTTTTGTCCACCAGCACTTTTGCATTTATGGTCTAACTTTGCTAAGCATCCTGGAGGGGGGAAACAGCTTTCTTCATTTGCCTCAGTCAGAGCATAACCTAATCCTACCTGGCATATTATAGTCTCATAAATGATTAAATGCAATTGTTTGATTGCCATCATATCTGAAGGTTTCACAGCAAGTGGTCTCTCTGGTACTACAAAAGCTGACCCATTGACATCTTCAGAGAATGCTTTCAATGTACAAGTTGCTACAAAACACTATAGAGACTTTTCTTCATAAGGATGGATTTTTAAGCATGTCTATTCAGCAGACTAGTTATTAGCTTTCTCAAACAAGCACTTACAACTTTGACTCTTTAAAGACTTGACAAATATTTTAATTATTAATTCCTGATCCAGCCCTTAGCTAGGGCTTACCCACAGGAGGACTACAGGCCCTCCAAAATCAATGTGTAGGGTCTTTTGTTGCTTTATTTTTTTTTAACTTTAAAAAATTATTGAAGTATAACATACATAGAGAAATGTGTCAAGATCACAAGTGTACAGTCTGCTGAAGTTTTGCAAACAGCATAGCTGTGACTAGCACGTAGATCAAGAATACCACAAATCCTCTGCTTCTGTTCACTACCCACTGTACCTTCAGTGTGTTTGAAATGCTTCAAATGTTATGCCCTAGGTAAGTCATTCATTTATAGAATTTGATTTTTCACTGAACCCTTACTTTATACGAGTTAGTTCCAGTCAGCTTTGATCAACCTTTCTCCCTTGTAACTGAAATTATGTAGACTCTGCCTTTCCAAGTAAAGATTATAACATAAATTCCTGCGCTGAATGTGCGTCAACATTTATGTGTTTGTGATTCGCAGGTACACACATACATATACGGTATGCACACAGGCAAATTTGGAATTTCTTTCTTCTTAATGAATGTAAAGCTGAATTATACTATATTGATCCAAGCTTAAAATGTCTTAACCATAATTGATTGTCACAGGATAATTCATGTGCTATGTTTCTGAAAATTGCTCATTTCAGTTACTATAAGTATTCCCTTTGAACACTCAAAATGTAAAAGCCAAGAATGTTTCATCTTCTGTTTGAGATAAAATTGTATGTGTGTATCCTGTGTGTCCACAGCTGTCTTTCTACATGGTTCAATTTCTGTCCGATACTCAGCAAGGTATCATTTAGATTCCTATGTTGTTGTTCTTCAGTTGAGAGTTTGAGTCAGAAAAAGACAGGTTTAACAAGCTCACTATACTTTGTAAATATATGGTTTTTAAAAATAATTTATAGATCATCAAAGTCATTTATTATTATTGGATTACATCAGTGTACTCTTAGGAGAAGTAACAAGTAAGGGTTATTCTTACACACTCATTACTCTTTTTAAATGCTAAAATACTTTTCCCATTATAGAAGTAATACATCTAAGAATATTCAGCCATAAAAAGTAATGAAGTACTAATATATGTGCAATGTAGATGAACTTGAACACAGGCTGAGTAGAAGACAGACACAACAGGCTACATATTGTATGATTCCATTTATAAGGAATGTCCAGAATTGGCAAATCCATAGACACAGAAAGTAAATTAGTGGTTTCCAGAGCTGGGAGGTGGAGGGATTGGAAATGACTGCTAACGGGCACAAGGTTTCTTTTTTTGGATAATGACAATGTTCTAGAGTTAGATGGAAATAGTTGTACAACTTTGTAAATATAATAAACCCCCCCGGAACTGTACACTTTAAAAGGATGAATTTTATGGCATGTGAATTTTATCTCAATTTTCCAAAGAAAGGTAATATAGTTTCACTGTAAAAAATTTGGAAACCAAAGGAAAGTAGAAAAATGGCAACCAGTTATAGCTCCATTACCCAGTAACAATCACTGTTAATTGTTTTGTGTCTTTCTTCCATTTTTTCTCCATATACTGTTGCAGGAGGAAAAGATTGCTGTTGCTTCTCTTCAGATGACAGAGACACAATTATTAAATTATAAACATTCACATATTGATGCTCACCCATTCCCCGCTCCCAGAAAAAAAAGGGGTGGGTCCCAAGGAAGAGCCATTTAGTTGGTGGAGGGGAACAATGGATAGAAATGCAACTAAGAGAAGCAGAGAGCAACGGCTGGTACTGTAAGAGGGGAAGGAGCAGCTGAAGGGAAAAGATGTGGGGTCCTGAGAGTCAGACTGATTTGAGTGGTTGCCACGAGAGGTGGAACTCTTCTTAGGAGTTTTGCTGCAAGATACTGAGACATTATGTAAACCACACCTCTCTATTGTTAAATATCCGTATGGTTTTCAGGGTTTTCTAAAAGTCAGAAATGGCATTGTGCTAAGATGGTACTTCAAGTGTGAGACTGAGGAAGGCCCAATTTTATTAGAGTTACACATATTTGTTTATTTTATGTAGTTTTCATCAACTATATTTCAGATTACTACCCTGCACTTTCCCCTTAATAGTGTAACATTAGCATTTCTCTATATTATTACAAGCTCAATGTAAACATAATTTTAAATATTGACAATCTTATAGGCACGACTTATTGAGCATCCTCTTGATGGCAGGCACAGTGATTAAAGTATTTTACAAGCATTATCTAATTTAATCTTCACAACAACCCATTGTGGGAAGAAATTATCCCCGGTTGAAAGAGAAGGAAATAGAGGCTTAGAGAGAGTAAGGAATCTGCCAACTTATAGCCTCTCTGCTGTGAGTTTTTATACTCAAACTATCTTTTTTTGCATGATCAAGTCAATAGAGCATATTTTTTCTTTAATTTTTCTTCTGCTGTTCCTTATAGCCTAGCTACTTCAGTAGACCTTTCCTTTCTGTCTTTAGCTAATTGCTTATCCTTTCTATGTATCAGGGTTTTTAATAGACCATAGGTTGAATGGCCTATGTTTATTCCATTCATATAAAAAGGATTCATGCTGGCCAAAAATTGAAGTATATTCCAAATGCTTGGATAACCTTAGCTCTGTCAGAGACCAAGGTAGGGAGCTGTATAGTGACCCAGGAACCCACCCAGTTCCTGAGTGGACAAGCAGAGCCATCAATTACAGTACGGGTGGAGAACTTTGGAAGGTAAAATCAGGACAGTGTTGAGGAAGGTCATCACTGAATATGTACTAGTGCTCAGTCTTAGAGATCGCGCCCTGCGACCCCACTCACTCGCACAGGAATGTCACTCCTACTGTAGTGTCAAAACTGAAATGGGCAGGTTGAGCAGGATGGAATAAACAAAAACAAAACAAAGAGTCTTCTCCATGCTCGGTGATGTCTATCTGGTCCATCCCAAGCAAGGGGCAGTCACTGGGGCTACTCCTTGCTCACGCCAGTATGCTGGTTTACTAAGGGCTTGCCAGTGGCTCCACCACCTACCCTTACCCCAAGCCAGGCCAGCTCTCCTCACTGCATATCACCGGCATCTGTGCTAAAGAGCATCCTGCTTACCTCCCAGGCAAGCTCTGTTCAGTGTGGAAATGGTCAGTCTGCTGGTCTTCAGAGACTTTTCCACTTGGCTCCATAGAAGTCAATTTGGCAGAAATCCTCCCAATCTTTAGTGTATGGTTACTCCTTATCCTTAGCTTCTGGTATTGTCACGGAGTCTGCTATCTGTGTAGAATAAGGTTAATTTTAGTGAGATGTGGGTAGAGGGGGATCCAAGACATCTGTTCTTTCAATGCTGTCTTGCCTTGAAGTCCAGCTAATTGCCTCCTGTCACGTGATTCTATTTAGGCATAGATTGAAATCCCTCATTCAAGACTCACTGTCATTTCAATTATAAATTGTTCTCTATATTTAGTGGGGACATATACCTCCCTTCTCCCCTTCTTTTCCAGCCAAGTCGTGATTCATCCAAAAGGGCTAGGAATCGCTTGAATTAGGATGTTAAATTCTAAAAGTGGATGAGAACTTTATGAGAGCCTTATATGTAAATATTGTTAAGATTCATAAATTGGCTCTAGTTGCTAGAGTACAATAAATGATCACATTCTTTTTTTTTTTTTAAATCAAATCTGGCCCTAACCACTCCTGTCTGCGTCTATTGGGGCTCTCCCCTGTCCCCCACCCTCCTGTTTGGTGGAGGGGCCTGGTCCTTAGTCCCTGGTGGTTCTCATAGTTACTGATTCTCTTCCTGACGGGGAGCCATGGCTGGTGCGATGCCATCTGTCAAACACCGCTCCCATGATGAGCCACACAGATGTCCCTCAAGGTGTTCCTCTCGCCGACTGCAGGCTTAGCACATGCTGCTGCTTTCGAGGCCACAGACTTAATGATCACTCATCAGAGATAGCCGAGTGTAAGTTCTCTGCCAGCCCCAGGTAGAAGTTTTCCTAAGGAAGGTGGAATGGCTATACTTTCATATTCTCTTTAACAAATATATATTGAAAGCCGCGTATGGCACTGTGAAAGGCACTGTGAAAAGCTTGAGGATTTAAAGATGAATAACATTCTCTGTTGTCAAAAATATAATCCTGGTGACATGAAAGTGATATTCATATAAGCATACTTGTCAATATTACAAATCGAAATTTGATACATACCCTAGGAGACGATATAAAGGAAGCATGTTTTCAGTGCACCTTCTCCCAAAAATGTCACTTGCGTCTGTCTACTTGCTCCATCTCTGCTGATTCCACCCTGGTCCAAGTTTCTACCCTTTCTCTCCCGGTGAACGTGGGATCCTTCTAACTGGTCCTTCTGCCATCGCTCACATTTCCTACAGCATGTTCTCCACACAGCAATCTCGGGGATATCAGTGATAGTTTTAAAAAGCAAATCAGAACCTGGTACTCCTCTGCCTACAGCACTTCAGTGGCTTCTCACTGAAGTGAGAATAAATCCATTTATTTGTATGCATTCATTCTCATTTAGAATAAAATCCAAACCCCTGACTGTGGCCTAAAAGGTCATGTATGATCTGGCCCCTGCCTGCCTTTCTAACCTTCCCCCTCACCAGTTTCCCTGATGCTTGCTGTCTTTTCCCAGCCTGCTTCCTTTCCCATTTCATGACTGGGCCCTTCTCATTGTTCAGAGAGCAGGAAAATGGGGCTTCCTCAGGGAGGCCTCCCTAGTCTTCCCTGCAAGCCTCCCACCCATTATTTTCTCTCAAGGAACCTACCAAATGTAGGATTCCATCTACCTGTTTAGTTGTCTCTCCCCACTTCACTGTGAGGTCCATGAGGGCAAGACCATTACCTGGCTTGTTTACTACTGTACACCCAAAGGCCTGGCACTCACTAAGCATTCAGGCTGTATTTCTTTGACTAATTAAAACTGCCTGAGTCCTAAAAGTGGAGGACAATTCCAGCTGCTGGATCGGGGGCCTGAGAAAGATTGCTTGAGCAGAAGTAACAGCAAAAGCAAAGTCAAAGGAGAGGTCACATGGCATATATGTAGCCGGAAGTAGACCCGTGTGTTCAGAACATAGCACACAGTTTACTTGTGGTGGTTTTGAAACCATTCTAGAATTTTCATGCATCTTTTAAGATAATGTTTTATCTGTTCTTTATTTTTCAACTGGGGCAGCATTTATTCAGGGCAGTGGATAGATAGCAAGTTTATTTCTAATCCTGGCTCACCTCCCCTACTGACCCTGAGTTTAAAAAAAAAAGAGAGAGAGAACATGATCTTGTGTAGGTTTCCATTATCACAGGGCTCTGGCAGGAGAATGACTGGATGTTTAAAAAAAAGTGCCTCTGTATTATTTGTATTCCTGAGCTTCTATGCAGAGTCCTTTCTGTTACTTAATCTCTTCTCTTTTCTGTTTTAATCAAGACGTTCAATTGAAAACAAAAAAAGTGTTGATTTGAATGATGAAAGGCCGTTTTATCCTGGAACTGTATTTCTGTGAAGTTTTGATTTTGGGGAGCCCAGCCCGTCTCTTTCCCAGCTCTGGACCCATTCTCCATTCCAGCTGAGATGTTTGTATTATGCATAAAGCAGTTCCTGCCTGCCTAGGACTGGTGATTAAGAGCTCAGGATAATGAAATCTGCACAGTTGAAACTTGGCTGTTGACTATAGTTATTATGCAACTCTTAACATTTCCCTTTTGTTTCTGTCCATAATATAAACTTCTCAGTTTTTCTTTCAGAGCTAACTCTTCAAATACACTAAAATTGGTTCCACTAGTATTTTTAACGACCAAGTTACATTATTTCTTAATGTTCAGATTATATACTTTTCTAAAGGACAAGAAGATTTAGTGGCTGTGCAATAACCTTGTTCAAACTCCTTACGAACAACCAAATGGGGCTAAAAGTGCAAAGGCCCCTGTCTGGCTCTTAGATTTTTGTCTTTAAGCAGATTGTTCACCATGCCTTGATTAAAACAGCACATATAACAAGAGACAAAGCCAAAATGATGGTAAGGGGTGGCATATTTCGATGGTGGGGTGATTTCAGAGCAATTAGGAGACAATTAATCTGCCCACCCTCCCTAATACCTGAATTTCTAATGTTAGAAGAGACTCGCACCCTCACCTGAATTCAAATAATGTGCCTATACTAAAGTGCTCCTCTCCGGAGCAGGCAGGAATATCTTGTTTCATCAGCCACAGTGCCCCGGAATTATTGAATTATGGGGACAGGACTCTTTGACCATTATCTAGCCATAGTGCAATTGAGGGAGTGAGTGTACAAGACACTTCCTGCGAGCCTCTTTCTTAAGAGAGGAACAGGACATCATGAAGGCCATTTTGTCAAGGACTAAAGGTGGGGGTGGGATATCACCGTAGGAAGGGAAATGATTTGAAGAGGAGGCCAGGGCAGCTAAGGTCACATCTGGCTATGTCAGTGGTTTGCCCATGGTTGGCCCTCGCAGAGAGTCACTAATTAGGGGACCTATGTGGGATATCACCGTAGGAAGGGAAATGATTTGAAGAGGAGGCCAGGGCAGCTAAGGTCACATCTGGCTATGTCAGTGGTTTGCCCATGGTTGGCCCTCGCAGAGAGTCACTAATTAGGGGACCTGTGGACCAGAGTGGGTAGTCAGAGAAAGCTTGACAGAAGAAGGGCATTGCATAGTCGTATATATACCAAGCATGTCAGTACATAGCAGCACCCCAGAAAACTTGATGATTCATTAAGTGCATAAAATGGGCACTTTGAAGGAAAAGTCAAAAGTTCACAAACTTCCATTCCATGATTTGCTAATACAGGATAGTATGAGTCTATATGTGTGTTTGTCTTTCTGATTGCTTCTCCTATAACCATTTATTGGTACAGAGAAGAAAGTAAGTTAGTCTGCATGGAAGCAGGGCTGTTAGAAAAACTTTTTAAAGGAGGTAACATCTGAATAGGTTTTAAGGAATGAATAGAATTTGCCATGCAGACAAGGAATGGTAGAGGGTTGGCAGAGGGAACGCTATGTGTAAAGACATTGAGGTAGCAAACAACATTTAGAATTTGGGAAGCTATTTTATGTGGCTAAATCATGCAATATTGAGTTCCTATTGCTGCTGTAACAAATTACCAAAAATTTAGTGGCTTAAAGCAACACAAATTTATTCTTACAGTTCTAGAGGTCAAAAATCTGAAATGGGCCTCATTGGGCTAAAGTCAAGGTCTTAGCAGGCTGTGTTCTTTCTGGAGACTCTAGAGGAGAATGTGTTGCTTACCTTTTCCAGCTTCTAGAGGTCACCTGCATTCTGGCTTTTGGCCCTTTCCTCCATCTTCAAAGCCAGCAGTGTAGCATCTTCATATTTCTCTCTGACTCTGACCTTCTGCCTCCTTCCACATGCAAAGGGCCTTTGTGATTATATTGCACCTAACCAGGTAAATAAGATACTCTCCTCTTAGTAAGGTCAGCTGATTAGCAACCTTAATTCCATCTGCTACCCTAATTGCCCCATGCCATATAACAGAACATATTCATAGATCCCGGAAATAAGGACATGGACGTCTCTGAGGGACCCTTATTGTGCCTACCAAACATGTAGCACAAGGTGTTAAAGGTGATTATGAGGAAAGTTGGCATGATCAATCAACACTTGGTGGAAAAGATCATCCATCCATATGGGGTCTATAAGCTGATTTTTTTTTTTTTTTTAAATGAAGGAATCAAGGTGCTGGAGATTTTCCTAAGGTATGTTTCAGTTAACTACTGCTGTACGACAAATCACCCCAAAACTTGGTGGCTTAAAACGACAATCTATTCTCACGATTCTGTAAGATTTGGCTAGGTGATTTCTGGGCTGGTTTCACCTGGGCTCCTTCATAAAGCTATATTCAGCTGGAAAGTTGGCTGGGCTACAAGATCCAAGATGGCCTCACACTATACGGCATTTGGTGAGACCATCCACAGGGCTTCCTCAGGTGTTCTAACTGTGAATTCTCATCCTCTGCTAGGCTAGGCCAGCTTCCTTAGATGACGACATCAGGACAGCCTTCCAACAGCATGAAAATGGAGGTGCAGGGCCTCTGGACTCACAGAGCATCACCGCCACGTTCTTTTGGGTGGGCCAAGTAGTCACAAGCTTAGCTCAAATTCAAGCAGAACGGAAATAGATTCCATCTCCTGATGGGCGGTGCTGCAGTGGCCATATTTCATCTAGGATAAGCTATAAAGATGGTAGGATTTTGAAATACGTAATTTCAGAGGTAAAATGTTTCTGGATGACAGCAATATCCAGCACATGACGAAAAGCATGAGTGGCCCAAGTAGAGTGTGGCAAAGGTCACTAGCATTGAAGAGGGGAAGAAACTGTGAGCCTAGGGTGTGGGATGCATCATCCTGTGTACACAACGAGAAAGCTAAGTTGGTGGGGAACGGGACCTCAAGTCCAGGAGATGATAGTATCAACGGCATGGGCAGATATGGGACAATCAAGCCAGATGGGGTCATTGGACAGCCAGAAGACCGTGGCCACAGTTCTAAGTCAGCCTTACACGGCACTCAGAGCGGCACTCAGAGCTGCAGCCACCCTGCACCACCTCTCCCGGTCCTTCACTTCCCAGCCTCCATATTGTCTCGTTCACTTGACTATTTTTAAAGAAAATTACCACTTCTGACTTCCAAAGTGTGCAGGTAGCTTCGTCAGTTATTTTAACTGTCAGCAACTATATCCTGCAGGTTCAGTCTTCAATGAGTAAGAAGACTACAAATCTGCCATAGTAACAGGTTATCAGTGTCAGTTCTTTCTAGCTTTCTCTTTGATACTTTCCTTGCCTCCTCAGCTGTGTATCTAAAGGCAAAAGGGTATCTGCATAGATCTTCAGGATTTATGGTGGTGAAATTTATTAACAGCATTAAATGAATAGTATTTATTACTCTCAGCCTAAAAAAAATCAGAAACCAGATAGTCATTATCCAGATGGTCCCAAGAGCTCATTCAACATAAGAGTGCTAGATATGAATAAATTAGAGCCTGTAACAAGTAAAGAATGAGAAAATTGCATATTTTTATAATTACTACCATAATTTAATGTTTATTTATGTGTAACAGATGAACAATCAGTTTACAATAATACACGTGTAGCATGAGTTTGCATCCTAGGCTGTGATTTCATACCCTTAAATTGCTTTTGGATTATGACAAAATTAATTTCTACCTAAAAGGAAAGATCTTCAGTATTTGAAAATATAGGAAAGCCTTCCTGAAAAGTCCATGTCTGAAGTGAGTGGTCTTGGTGATGAGGATTTAATTCTGCTCTGCCTTTTATTTCCCTTACATGCTGTCCCCTTAGCACAAGATTCACCACCTTTGGCAGTTACTTCATTTTGAGCAGATTGCTAGAGATTAGAGGACTCAGAGATGTTATTCTCACCTTTGACACAGAAATTCTTTTTAGCATGAGATGTGTCTATAAATAAATAATGATATTTTTGTTTTCATAGCCTTAATATAAAAGTAGGAGGCTTTTGTCCCTCTAAAATAGTCTCCGGTAATAGCTACACAGCTATTCCACCTATGCTGCCATGATTCAAATTATTTGGTACTATCTCTCTTTGGGGGCTGCTCTCAGAGCTAGTTTGCAAGCCACCAAGAAAACCAACTCTATATTTTTTGTGTCACATCTCAAGTTTGACGACATTCACACATTCTTCAAATTTTAGGGATTGGCTCTCTGTGACTTTTAATTATCTAAAAAAAAATTAAAAAATAAAATTCATTCTCAGAAGAATAAGGTTTTCCACCACCCAGAGCATTCGAAATAATATACCTCAGTTTCCAGAGTTGTGAGGCTCCAAATGGAACCTGTTTTTCTGGCACAGGCTATACCCCATGGTAATATCACCAGAAACTTATCAAAGACTATTAAGAAGCATTATCATTTTCATTCTACAATCTAGAAATGCCCACTAAAAAATATGTTTAACCTTCCTTTTTAACTCTGTTATCGTTTAGTTAATGATATACTCCTCCCCACCCAGAATTTTTTCTGCCTTTTCTGCAAAAAGTCAGCTATGCTCCATTTGTATTTAGCTCTTTGTTTTTCAATGAATTACCCTTTAATTGCTCTACTAAAATTTATCCCTTTTATAGATCTTTGTGATTATTAAGTCTATGATTTTGCGTCTAATTCTGGTCTTCCACCTGACTCAATTTTATTGTTATCTAAAGGCATCCATCAAATACTATAGAGATTCCTCAAAAAATTAAGAAAAGAATTATCATATGACCCAGCGATCCCTCTTCTGTGTATCTCCCTGAAAAATTTGAAAACATTTATCGTAAAGACATATGTCACCCCTATGTTCATTACAGCGTTATTCACGGAGGCCAAAACATGGAAACAACTGAAATTTCCTTCAATAGATGATTGGATAAAGAAGATGTGGTACATATAGACAATGGAATGTTACTCGGCCATAAGAAAAGATGAAATACTGCCATTTGTGACAACATGGATGGAAAAAGTCAAGAACCATATGATTTCACTCATATATGCAATATAAAACTGACAAACAGGACAAACAAACAAAACACTCATAGACACAGACAACAGCATAGTGGTTACCAGAGGATAAGGGGGTAGGTAGAAAAGGGTAAAGGGGTTCAAACATATGGTGACAGAAGGAGATTTGACTTCACGTGGTGAACGCACAATGCAATATATAGATGATGTACTATAGAATTGTACACTTCAAACCTATATAATTAGCCAATGTCACCCCAATAAATTTAATTGAAAAATGAAACAAAGCCATTCACCTTCAGCATCATGATTATAATTTTTGAAGTCATCCATGTGTCAGGTGTGGCAGCAGGGACTGAAAACATCAGTTCATCTAATCTTCACAACCATACAAGATTGGTACTATAATTCCCACTTCACAGATGAGGAAGTACAAATAACTTGCTTAAAATCAAATGACTAGAGAATGGGGAGACTAGGATTCAAACTCATATCAATCGAAAGCAGGGACTTCTCAACTTCAGCACTATGACATTTTGTTGGGGGGCTGTCCTCTGCATTCTACTATGTTTAGCAGAATTTCTGGCCTCTACCCACTAGAAGCAGGTAGCACTCCTCCAACCCCACTGTGACAACCAGGAATATCTCCAGACATTGCTAAATGTTCTCTGGTGGGTACTTAAGAACCATTCATCTAATGCCAAAGTCATGCTTTTGCCATATTATACTATTAAATAGGGAACTAGTGAAACCGTAGAATGCTAAGGCGAGATTTTGGAAAGACCGCCCTTCAGAATCAGCATTTGCCAGGTAGTGGGCAGGTATCTGCCTATTTTAAGCCTCTCCAATGGTGTAGACACCACAGCTCAGATCCTAGCCTCACCACACATCTGTTCCTTAAATCACTCCACTCCATTCCTGTCAAATAGTTCTCCAGCCTCTGGTTTATCACCTCCTGGGATGGTGTTACAGAAGACAGAAGACAATTCCATGTGCAGATGGTCTTAACTATGAACAAGCATTCTTCTTAATATTCTTCCTTCTATCTCTCCCTCTCTCATATTATCCAAATGATCATTTTTCTCAAATCAGTTGAATTAAACAAACGCTTATTGAGTCCCCATTATGTGTTAGGTCCTACTCTAAATAGTTTCTTTACCATTATGGCCATTAAAACCATTATTGACTCTTTAAGAGTGACCATCCAACCAATTTTTTTCAGTTTAACAATAGACTTCCTCAAAAGGAAAATTATAGTCCATCAAAATCTTCAAATGGATGGGTTGCCCCTCCAGCTTCTACGAGCTCTGCAGTTTATGGGCATTCCCGTCTGGGCTAGCAGTAGCTTTCCCTCTTCCCCTTGACTTCTCACTCAAAAACCCCTTTTAAACCTCTTTTGATGGTTTCAGAAAGATTCCAGAGTAGTTCCTCAGCTTGGTAAAATCATTCTTTACCAAATGCTCCAGACTTCTTGATGAAAACACAGAAAGGAAGAGAATGAAAAAATATGTATTGCTTTACGGTGTTGTTCCAGAGAATACCTTTTTTTATGAATTTGATAAATAAAAATGAATTAATAACTATCAATTGTTAATTTTGTTAATGTATCAAAATTCAGCCTTACAGTTTACTCTTCTTTAAAGTCAGGCAGTCCTTTCTGCTTGCACTTTTGAATCTCCTCTTAAGTCATCGTGATAACTTAGAACCTATAAAAAACTGCTTTTCAATGAGAGCTATTGGATCGCTGGAAGATTGTGATGGTATGGATGTTAGTGTTGCCAAGGCAGCTTATGCCCCAAATGTCTAAGGTTAAGCCTGCAGGTGAAGATTCTCTATAACCGGTCAACATGAGTAGCGGGTAAGCTATAAATGTGTGCCAGCAGTCCTGACTCATCTGGATGGATCTCCAGCAGGCAGGTTGTGTTTAGAGAAAACCAAGGAGAAAATAACATGTTAACTGGAATAAACTGTTTGGGGTCAAAATAACAATCCAGTGTTTTTGTACTTGTGTGAGATATAAAAAGAAAATTCAAGTTTCACGTAGGCTTAGTATAAACTTCCAGACTTCATGTTTATGCTTGGGCACCTCGGAAGAAGCGCCTGGACAAAGAGAAAACTGCCTGAACCCCTCATGTCTGTGATTGTTCTGGAAAAGCATGGGGATCTTTAATGTGGTGTCCACTCTCTTATAGAGCTTTATAAATGGACACTGACATGGACTACGAAAGACCCAACGTCGAAACCATCAAGTGCGTGGTGGTGGGAGACAACGCTGTGGGGAAGACGCGCTTGATCTGTGCCCGAGCGTGTAACACGACGCTAACGCAGTATCAGCTGCTGGCCACCCATGTCCCAACCGTGTGGGCAATTGACCAGTACCGGGTCTGCCAGGAGGTAGGATGTGCAGAGTTTCTTTAGAACCCACAGACTGCTACTGCCAGTCTGATTTTTTAAAGGGAAAAGATACAATGTGTGCGTTGGAAATAAAATGAACCTTTTTAGTGCCATAAGAGAAAACACAAGCAAAATGCACACTTGGGAGTATGGCTGTGGTATCCTGAACAAGGAGGGTTTGAGTCATGTGATTCCAGGAAGAGAATTAGGACTTAGCTTAAGTCCTGTTAGGTGGAATGACAGAACTAAATGGAAGTGAGTCAGGTGGGCAGTGAGGGGTGCTGGCCCAGACGTCGTTCTCCTGAATGATACTGAGCTTGGATGCTCTCTCTTTCCTGCAGGTCTTGGAGCGTTCCCGGGATGTGGTTGACGAAGTGAGTGTTTCTCTCAGGCTTTGGGACACTTTTGGCGACCATCACAAAGACAGGCGGTTTGCGTATGGCAGGTAAACCCAGACTGGTGCGGTGCAGTTGAGCTTGAGTACAGTTTCCTTTCCAAAATCCACAGCTGCTTCATGGATCAACAACAACCACATCATATGGCCTTGACATGTCTTGGGTTCTGCACTGTGTCTAAGAAAAGAAAAAGAACTCCCCAAACAGGGCTATTTCCTGTTGTCAAGAAAAGCAGTCTGCCTTGCCACTAGGTTCCTCCCAGGAATTACTTTACTTCAAACAACCAGTGCTAGTTAAATTGGGACCTTAACTAGACGAGGATTCTCCTGTGCCTCAGCCATGGGCTGCTCTGATTGCTCTTTTCCTGAATGATGCTTTATTTGCCTTCTGTTAAAGTGTTTTAAGTTATTTTAGCACTTGGCCACCCCACTTCTGAAGGTCTCTTTGGTCTTTTCATGACCACATTTGCGGAGTCTGGTGTTATTTGCTCTGGGCTTTGTTATCTGAAAAGTCTATTACTTTTATTTGAAGGTCATTTTTAAAACCAAAGAAAAATATCTCTGAAGGCGTATTTCCGAAATGAACTGACGCACTCATATCTATTTTTCATTAAAAAAAGAAAAAGATGACGAAGGGAAAGTCCAGTAAAGGGAAGATTAATCTAGAAGCATTAATATGAATAGGAATATGGTCCAAGTGCCTTAAAATACTTGGAACTTCTCGTCACCATAACTGCAACATAGTCTCCGTGGCTCCAACTCTCTCAAAGTCTCTCTCAGGGACTGTGTTATCGCTATTAAATTCCAGATAAAGAAATTTTCTTCTCCCTTAATTGTAAATCAACACATTGCATTTTAAGTTTAGAATTTAGGTCTCGTAGTTCAGTGGTCCCTGGCTAACAACATCAAACATCATGTTACCTCACAGGATTGGATTAGTTAGCTACTCCAAACCCATTAGTTATGCCTTGTTATTGAGATAAGCGTTTCTGAAATGTACCTCTGTTTCTTCAGGCCGGTAGCTCTCTTAATCCTCTGTGCAGACTTTTGTTGGCACTTAGCCATGTGGTCTCAAATACTGAATAAACGGCTGAAAGGGTTTGCCCTCGTCCTGAGAAGTAGTTCATACACTGAAAGAATCTGTGATTTAGACCAGTTTGTTCAAGGGGACTCAGAGAGGCCTACGGAAGGCAAACATTGATATTAATGTATAATAACTAGGGCTTTTGCTAACAAGGACTTTTGAACGTAATAGTCAGCAGCATAGATACTTTTCTTCTCCTGAATTTCCTGCTTTGTTGTTTTTTTCCTTTCCATTTCTTGATTCTTATCTTAGTTGCCATGTTGGTTTTTTTCTTTTGTCCAATTATTCCACAAACATGGAAAAAAAGTAAGGATTACGCTTGTAAGTACTACGCAGTCACATTTGTAATATCTATGGTTTTAAGGAAGTATAATAAAATGATGACTTTAAGCAAAGTAAGGGGAGACAATAGATTTCAAAGGACTATTTTTACCCCCACTTCTAAAAAGGTGTGAAAACGATGGGCTGAAATATGATTTTACTGAGATATTGGGTTTAACTTCTTCTATAGGCTGTGTCAACAGCTCAGAGGTTTGTTGCCGCTTGAAATCTGTGCATTTGAAATAATGAACTTTAACTTGGGCTCACAATGTCAAACTTGTATTGCAGTAATAGAAGGGCTGCTTCACTGTCACATGAGATTCCTGCTTAGGACTGATTTAATGGCACAGTGGCCTTCATAGATCTAATATTGACAGGCATGTACCTTGGGCCTCGTCCAGCTCCCTGATGTAACTGGAGTCATTTTCCGTGTCGTGCCTGTGCTTGTTCACCAACAAAAATAAGCTGCTCTTTCATGTGATTCCATCAGTTCAAAGTGCATTGTTCTGCTCCCTTGTCTGTAGTGTTTGGTTCTATCAACTGTTACCAGTTCCCCGCTTTGATGGAAACAGGACACGTTTTCCAAGCCAAGTTTGATTGTCGGAGTGACACAGAGGGGCTTCAGGAAACACTCCCATGTTTCTGGCCCAGCTCTCCGTGGGCCTCCGTTTATACGCATGTTTGTACCTTGTACTTCCTCCGTCTTTTCCAGTTCTCCACAGCCTCCAGGCGTCCTGCCACAGACGCCACCACTGGTAAAGGACAAAAACCAGAACTATTCTGTCTTGGACTCCAGCGTCTTTCTGTAAACGCTAAATATGTCACACCTTATTGATGTAGCACCAAACAATTAACGTTTTGTGGAAAAGTCCGATAGTAATAGACTCCTTCTTTTATTCAGGACTGGGCTCTGACTACAGCATTTCATTGCTCTGTGAAAGCTGTTTAATTTTTTTATGACTTCCATTTTTACCTTCGTATGATTTGTAAAGGAGAAAACTCCTAATTATAGTTTCTGACAATCAGTTCGGTTTACAAACCTATTTTTTGACTGATGTTTTTGCTATGCTTGGTGTGAATTACAAGTCAGTAGCATGTGATGTGTTCCTTATACTTGGAAATGTACTTTGGAACCTTTTTGCAAGAATTCATTTGATTCTTGTGACGACAGTGAGAAACACCATATTCATACCAAGATGCCTTAGACCTCACCTTCAGTTTCCTCTGCTTCTTAGCTAGTTAATAATTTTCCCCCTCAAACATTCTTTGGCATGGACACGCTCTAGTGTGCAGAGTGGATCCTGTAGGCCAAGGGGGTGTCAGTCTGCTACCTCAAATGTGCAATTTTCCTAGCGTGGTAATAACTATAGCCTGAATGTCATTACTCTCTTCGTGATTTTAAAGTCAATTATTCAACCCCTTTTTTTCAGCTAACTAGAATAATATCTCTGATTTATCAAAGGTCTATAATGGGTCAGTCAAAAGATTCAGTGCTTTGTCAACATTACTTTAGTTAAGCCTTTCAGGAACCCGAGGCGGCAGAGATTATCCCCATGCTGCCATTGAATATGGTTGTGTTCTTCTACCACCTACCATAACTTGCCCAATAGTGAGTTTCAGAGGCAGATTCAAACCCAGCTCTACCTTACTCCTGGCTCCCACTCTTTCTACTGTACCAGGATTCCTCAACCTCATTTTAAACAGGATGCAACTGAAAACCACCCCACATTGATGAGCTGGCTGTCTATTTGCTATATATGTGTGCAAAGGCTTAGAACTAGAAGAGATTTCAAAGGGTCATCAGGTGGACCCCTTTTCTTCAGGAAGGGAAATTCTCCGTCCGTGAAAAAGTATGGATAGCAGTCCTTCTATTCAATGAAGATGAAAGGTAGCAGAGTCTCATCAGCATCCTAACACAACACGTTTCAAATCTGTCAAACTGTTTCTTGTCTGGAGCGAATGAATGACTTCAACTCCATTGTAGCCTTTCTTTCCACCACCTACTTTCTATCCACTTTTGCATGAACTTTTGAAGCTCTTTTCTGGATCTTTTAAAATGTCAAGAACGAAACTGTACATAGTAATCGTGACTGTGATCAGCTGCTCTTTTTTTGGCAAGAACAGAGACTCTTTTTAAAGGGATATCTCTCAACTCAAAGTTTTTCCCTGCAACTATTATAAAAATGAAATGTTCATGCTTAGGTACCTGGCACTGAAAATATAGGCAAATAGGAGGGGCTCTGCCTTCCGTACGACATCCGGGCCCCTCTATTCTTCTCCTATGGTCACACCACATATAAACAATTATAAATTACATTGTTTCCTTTCCTTGAAAACCTCCATCATTGATCCATCTCAGGGTCAGATAACCTGCAAACACTTAATAAAGCCTTTAAACACTTAATAAAGTGCCTCAGGTAGTGGTGATAACAGCAGCTACCACTTCCTCAGGGCTCCTATGAGCCAGGCCTGGGCTAGGTGCTCTGTGAATCTTGTCCCATTTCATTCCTGTGATGACCCTGCAAAGTAGGCATATTTCACAGTTGAACAAACAGACACAGAGAGGGGCCAAGGTCAGACAGCTAGGAGAGAATGGAAATGAAGTTTTCCCTTTAGTTTTGTCTGCCTACAAAGCCTCTCTCTTCCCTTTCACCAGTGACGATTGATGACAAACGTAGTTTAAATTTATTCCTGGGGCAGGGCAATTTGTATGCTGTGCTTTGTGGGCACTAAAGACTAGCGTTCACCACCTATCAGCAGCTCTAATGTGCCATTGTGTCGCTTAAGTTTTTCATACACAGCAAATAATTCGGTGTATGTATCTATAAGTAGCGAAACAGGAATCCTTTCCCTTTCAATAAAAATGATACATCCAAGCCAACTTCCTGACATTTTGTGGGAATCTTGAGTACAGTTGGCCCTCCGGTAGGCTCCACATCTGCACATTCAACCAAGCGCAGACCAAAAATATTTTTTAAAAAAATGTACATGGTTTTGCTGATGTGTACTGTGTAGTTGAGCCTACGATGGTGGCGTCTGTACTGAACATGTACAGACTTGTTTCCCTGTCATCATTCCCTAAACACTACAGTATCATGACTATTGATAAGTATTTACATTGTGTTAGGTATTATAACTAATCTCCAGATGACTTTAAAGTGTACAGAAGAATGTGTGTAGGATACATGCAAATATTACACCATTTTACATAAGGAACTTGAGCATCCTCAGATTTTAGTATCCATGGGGGTCCTGGAACCAGTTCTTCATGGATAGCAAAGGATAGCTGTATTTTGTATGGCATGTTTTCTCCCTAAAATTTAACGCGAGCATGTGGAACTACTGTACTTACCCTTACACTCTACAGTTTCTGGGCATATTTTCAGTCTAGTTAGAATCCATTTATTATATAAATTATTCTTATACCCTGAGTTTTCTCCAATGTTGTTAGCTCATGTCCAGTACATGTTTTAAATGATAACATTAATCAGAGCTGTGGTTTCTGGGTGTCTGTTTAGATAAGACAGGTCTAGTTTCACGTTGAAGGCACATGTAATCAGATACAACATGAATACGTCCCATGTTGAATGCTTGGTTGAGGCCCTTTAAAAAATTCAGGACTATGGGTGACCAGTGTTTTTGTCTTTGTCTGGGATTGGCTGTACTTGTGGTTAATGGCGAGGGGAAAGCCAGAAACAACTAATGTGTCTAGATACAGTGTTTTGAAGTAGCTCTTATTGTTCAGGGTACGTTTTAAATCCTGAGCCAGAAGCAACATTCTAATGATTATTTCAGCATGGCAAAAAGCCTGGTGGGCAGAGAAACATATCAAGGGGAGGTGGACCAGGGCCAGGACTAGGGTGAGGTGAATACATGTAAAGCACTCACGTTGGGAATAAAATAGAAATAATCATAATTTTTAAAAGATGGGATCACTATTATTAATTTTTTATTTCTGCCTCAGGCTCAGTATAGCACTGTTACTGTTCCCGACTTTATTTAAAATTTTTGTATTTTGTTCATCATGGATTTTTTTTTCATTTTAATTTTGTTTTTGTTTTTCTAAAATATATTTTTCACGTGTATTACTGAGTTTTTTGACACCTCTTTAAATTTAGCACCTGAGGCAAGTGCTTACTCTCTTCACCCAAGACCTGACCTTGACGGGGGATTTTATAAATGGATAGCAAAGGAGCGAAGGGAGGAAATTTAGCAATGTATGTACTTTATGGAAAAGTGATCCAAACCACATTGTAAATGTGTAGTACAAAGGGATCTAGGAAAATTCTTGCAACTTATGTGTTAAAGATATTTCATCCTCTGTACTGCTACGGCAGAAAGGACTAAGACTTGCCCAGATTACAGAAAACAGTAGAAAGACATAAGAAAAGCAGCTAGTTGGACCAAGGGACAGGAATAGTTATTCCCTAAGAGGTTAGACTGAAACTGCTAGTACTCCTATGTGACTATACCTAAGCACACTGGCTATTCTGATGTCAGAGCTCTAGAGAGAGGTGAATCGGCAAAATTTAGCCAATACCTGGATGATTATAAAACAGGTTGTTCTCAGGCCATGCTTTGGTAAACACTGCCATGGAATTATCATGATGCTTTTTATGGAACCTCAGCCAAAAGGGAGGAATCTCGTGAAGATTAGAGAAAGAGCTTTTGAGTGAAGGAAACCAGGAACAACAGAACACAAACTGTGTGATTCCATTTCTAGAAAATTCTTTTAAAATGCAACCTGATCTATAGTGACCAAAAGTAGATCACCAGTTGCCTGGGAAAGAGGATGGAGGGAGGGATGAATTATAAAAAGACACAAGGAAACTTTGGGAGAACGGAAATGTTTATAATCTTGATTGGGATGATAATATCAGGAGTGCATACGTATATCAAAACTAATCAAATTGAACACTAAGTATGCAAAGTTAAGCGTATTTCAATTGTATCTCAATAAAGTTTTTTTACATAGAAATATTTTTATGGCAACAAAAGTGGTCTATAACATTGAGAAAAATTGCATGATAGACAATATATGTTTTAATTAAAGAATTTAAAGTTAGTTATCACTGAAAACATAAGTCATTTGTGTGAACTTAGGTGAAAAAATGGGACCAGATTCTTAATAGCAGACTATGGGAAATAGGAGGGTTCTAGAATCTCAAAACTAATGATAGGACACTATCAAATTGTCCCAGACTCTGGGATTCCTTTTCCCAGAGATGGAACCCTCAGATGTGGGGATCATAATCTGACCAAGTGGCCTACATCTTTGGCTGTGGTCGTGTTTGTATCTTTTTCTAAGGAGATACATTTGACAACCTACGCTGTGATAGCCAAATAGAGAACACCACATTCCCTGAAAGTTTTCAATGTCCCCATCAAATAGTAACAATTTCGTTTTCCGTAGTGGGTTTTCTCTGGAACTAGAAAATGCAATGGTAACCTCCAGGCGTTAACCTACATAAATGACCTCCTCCCTTCCCGTTGGTACCCAGGCACTGTAGCTGGGAATTGGGTGCAGAGTGGAGTGATCAGGATGTTGCCTCACTGGGTTAGGCAGCTACACGAAGGTATGAGGCTCTGCTATTGCTCGTTTCTCTGACTGAGTCCCCGCCTGCCTTTCCAGCCCCATCTCTTGCTCCAGTCATAGCAAGATGTTTGTAGGTCCCTGTTCCCTGCAGGCTCTAGGCCACAAACATGCTTTACATCCGAATAGAAATTACACCATTAGCCCACCTTTTCTTTACCTACTTAATTACCTCTAATATTCTAAGGACTTAGAATGGGGGTCACATACTCCCAGAAGCCTCTTCATACTCTTCGCAGAATCCAGGTGAAGTGTCTCTCCTTTACGATCCCATAGAATACCTTTGCAAATCTCTATGGCAGCCATGTTTGCATTATTTGAAAATTTCTCCTTAATCATCTTCTCATCCATTCCCCTTATCCTATTATTCTTTGTATCTTTAGAACAGGGTTTTTGTCTACTCTATGTCTCCAATGCCGCAGACTGGTACATCGTAGAAGCTTCATAAATGTTAGTTGAAGGAACACATGAATCTAACGATCGATCTTCTGCAAGCCAGGATCTTCTAAGGCATTTACAAGGAAATACATTATAACACACTCCAAATTATTTCACTGGGTTGAATTTTATATTTGCACTTTTAATGTAAGAATAACAAATCAAGTGCCAACCTGAAGGTGACAAAGATGGGAAACACTGGTGGCGAACCTCTCTTTAAATGAATTAGCAAATGAAAAGATAAGCTGTGAAGCCAGGAGAAAAAGGAGGGAGGCACAGTCAGCCACAACCCCAAAACTTCCTTTTTTCCTCCAAATATTTGGATTTGTAAATTTCCTTGCAACGCATTATTGGAGTGAGTGTTCTTAAACAGAGAATTACTTGTATCAATAATAACACTTTTCCAACTATAGATTGCTTCTTCTCTGGGTATCATTTCCAAGATTTTTATAAGAATCATTTTAAAAAATAATCACATATATAAATTCATATATAAATCCATTTGCCCATAGTTGAGGGCATTAAGTGAACAAATGAAGGTGGATTATTACTGCTTTGTGCTCATCCAAAATAAATAAACAAATACATTAGAGTAAATGCATACAAATAATTCACAAAATTAGAGTGGCAGGAATTTATGGATTCTATACTAAAGCATTTAAGCATAGGATTACAGCGATGCCAGATCATCTAAAACACAGAGAATATATCTGTGCCACCCTCTCATTTCTTTTAGACTTTGAGTCTACAGACATATTTGCATCTATATTTTTCATCCTCCAATATCTGTAAGGCTTTTTTATTTGCTAATCAGTGTTAGAAATGCTGAACTAAAGATGTCAATACCAGGAACAGAGAAGAAAGAATTGCTCAGGGTCAGCACTTGAGCATCATTCTTGACTCCTCTTGGTCATCGCCCCCACCTGGACCATCAGCAAATCCTGTTTGGTTGACCTTTCACTTACATATAGAATGCAGCCCCTTCTTACTATCTGCTCCCAGGCCAAAGTCACCACCATCTCCCTCTGGATTATTATATTTTAACGGGTCCCCTCCTCCTGCCTCATCCCACCTGACCACCCTCTCCCCACCACCATTTAGTCAGTTCTCATTATAGCAATGGGGGGATCCTGCTAAAACATAAATTACATCATCTCTTTGTGCTCCAAAACCCTTAATGGTCTATCAGTTCACTCAGAGGAAGAGCCAGACACCCCTGAGACCCCCCGTACCTAGCCCTGGCCCAGCGTTGCCTCTAAGATTAGCTCCAGCCGGTTGCTTCCCTTACCCTCAGGGAAACATCCCAGGCACACTCTTGCCTCAGGGTCTTTGCACTAGCTGTTCCCTTTTCCACTGTATTCTCCCCCAAGATATCAGCAAGTTAGCTCCCTCACTTCCTTTAGGTCTTTACATCACTTTCTCATTAAGGCCCTCCATGGCCACATTTCAACAGCAACTTCCGCTGTCCAATATTTCTACCCCCTTTCCTGCTTTATTTCCTGTTTAGCACTTGTCACTACCTAGTATGCTAAATATTTTTTCTTGCTTATTGTCTGTTGACCTCTGGAATATAAGACGACGAGGATAAGCACGATGAGGATAGAAACTTGTGTCTTTAACTAATTTCTGTACCCCCAATGTCTAGAAGAGTACCTGATACACAGTAGGTCATCAGTTCATATTTCTGGAAGAAATGATCAAATGATTGCTTACTGACACTGAATAAGGGAGTTAGCAAGTCCTTGTACCTTTATCGATTCAAATAGGATTGCTGAGCGGCCTGGGTTAAACTCCCTTTCTTATTGTGGTAGAATGATCTTGCTGGTTTATTCAGTTTCGTTTCAGAAGAGTCAGGGAGGTTAATTCCAGAGAGCTCCCATCTGACATTCTAGCTGACAGAGTCTTTCTTACATTTAAAAGTAGTCTAGCTCTCCGGGGAAAACATGAACAGTGTAGGAAGGAAGTTCCTCAGTCATTTAGCTTCAGGGAAAGCCAAAGAGAAATGAGAAGGAGAGCTGGAGTAAGAAGGGAATTTATTACCACAATTTCACCTTCTGCTGTTAAGTAAGCCTTCTTTATGTCAATGCTTCCTGCTTCCATTGACCAGGAATGAAATGAGATTGCTGATGCTATTTCTTCTAACAAATTACTTGTGCTTCACCCAATTTCACATGCATTTAAATTTTTCTGATGATTGTGTGAGGTGTACAAATATACTAAAGGGAAAGTAGATTGCTAAGTATAGAAAACAGAACACTAAGTGAAAAATAGCTGGTTTCCATTGGATGATCACCAACAACCTTCTAGGGTAGGGCCATTGCCCCCTGTTATATTTGTACTATGACGGTAGGGCCAACCATTTTTAAGACTCGAGGATTATCTACCTCAGGGTTTGGTGGCATTGGTGGGGTGTGGCTATGGCTTTCCTGCACTTAAGAGCATTCATTGCTTTGGTCCCATGTGGAGAGGGTGGGGGAAGGCTGGTTTAAAGTGTTGCTTCCTACTAAACATGCAGTTACGGGCTTGGAAGAAATACTTGCGCATGCTAATCACTCCCAAATCTGGATATATTTCAGGGTGTTTTCACAGTTTTCCCCACATAACATCTGTACTTAAGAAGCCTCACTGCTATTGGTAAAGTATTGACTTGATTTGTCTGCTCACATTCAGGGCGCTGCATGGTACCGCCCTGCTCTCCCCAGACCCCTGCCAGGCACTGCCCGTCAGGCCTCTCCATCTTCCATGAGTATGAGCTTACACAGCCATTCCTCTCCAGGTGGTTGTGTTCCCCATCACTGACCACTCCCTCTGCATCTCATACACACCGGGCTGCTCCCCTACTAAAAATTTCCAAAGCCACGTTACACATCTCTTTCCTCTGCCATGCTCCCAGCTGTTTTGTGCTGTTTTGATCTGTCTGTTTGCATAGCACTGTCACACTATGTGCATGAGAGGTGTGTCATTGACATGAATAGTTTTGAAAATGTTTCTGTAAAGAGCCTACCTCGGTTATCAGCGGGGAAAAGGAAGCTTGAAGCCCCAAAGGTGGAGGTCAGGGACTTCATGAAACTTCTCCATAAGGGGATTTACATACGTTGGCAAAGAAAAGAAACCCATTAAAATGTGATCATGATCTCTACCCATATAAAGGATATGGGAGTCTCTAGGAAAAAAAAAAGAAAAGAAATGATAATAGGTGGTAGTGACATATAAAGAGGTGGAATCCTATCATAGAACGAAAGACCTAAAATTTGTTTAAAAAGGACATACTTCCAAGCAAGACTCAATTCAGTATAATTGCTAGCCTATAGTCACCAAGTGTTCATCAGCAAGACACCCCATCAGAACCGGGACACTGGAGACGAGCATTTGGCTGCCCCACTCACAGCTCTGGGGAGGACTGGAGGGAAGCTACTATCCTTCACATTGCCCATCAGATTGGTTTGATCTTAGATAAAGGAGAATTTAGGAATTTTTTTTTTTTCCACTTAACCAGATAAGAAAACCTAAGGCCCACAGCTCCTTAGCTGGATAATGGTGACAAAATAGATGGGACTGAAGAAGGGAAGACAAACTAAGTAGACAGCACCTTTGTGATAGGAAAGAACTGAGAGAACTCATTATTAATAACCAACTTTTGATATTGATTATCTACCCTTTTTCAACCACTTCTTCAAAAGATGAATTTGGTATTTCAGATTGGAAAGCAGTTTAGCTCTTGGTTGCTTCTCTGATCTTTTCCCACCAAGTTTGCTCTATTTGATTGTAGATATTATAAAGACGGGCCTTGAGAACATGTGTGGCATTTGCTGTTTAAAATTTAGCTTGGGCCAAAATATGTGTATAAGATACACTTTTTTCAGATTTTTTTCCTTTAATCCTCCAGCAAGAATTGGTCCCAACTTTGCATGCCCTCCTTAGGTTATCCAAATATCTATGCCAATTTTTTTACATGCTATCTTTGGCCAGTGTTCTCCTTGAAAGATAACTGGGGGGAAAAATGTGCTTTTTTGTTTGTTTAATATCTGAAGAAAAACTGATACAACTGAGGTTGGCTTTCTCAGCTCAAGCATTTTTGGATTTACTAGGTCTCTCTCATCCCCTTCCCACCTCCTACCTCTCCATGAAATGGGAGATTCACAATTGTTTCAACACATAGACTTACTTTGGATTGTTTTTTACTTAACTAATCAAAACATTATTTCATGGGCACTATTTGATGTGTTAGTACCCTAGTGAAACTTTTATATGGCTATTTCTCCTAGGAAGCAGAAATCACATTTTCTCCAAAAAAATAAACAGTCAGAGGCAAGCAACTAAGACTACCTGCACACTCTTAAGTCCTTTGTAATCCAAACCTCTTCCTATCCCTTCTTAACATTCAAGTCTGGAGTTCAGAGTTTTGTCTATTCCATGCTTTGTCTCTGCATTCTCAAATTCATGTGCTTTCTACTCCAAAGAGCCGTAGGACTCCATTTAAATCCTGTCAAATTCTTTTTATAGCTGAAATAGGGACACTGCGGTCACTACTAACCCTACTGCCTAATCTGTGAGAATGCCCTCATCACACCTTCCCCTCCCAATTATTTTTAAACTCATCTCTTCAAAGTGAAAAAAAACACAACAAAACAAACTGTAGCAGAGCCATAGAAGTAAAAAAATGCTAGAAGTTCCTTTTTGCCTTTTTATCTTTTGTAGGAATGGCATTTTTAAACATGAGCTTTTGTCAGACATTGAACGGTCTCCACACGGGAATGAACGTTTTGATTAAAAGTTATTTAATATTTCTAGTTCCTTGGAATTCTGCCTAAAGCTGGAGATATTCTTAGCTGCAGGTTTGGTGCCTTCTTTGACCAGATAGAAAAATGGTTCAAAATCTCCAGGGAGTAAATGGCATTCTCCAAACAGTTACTTGATTCGATAGGTGTTTGTGTCACAGAAGATACTGATGTGTTGAGAATCAGGAATTAGACAAGAACGTTGAGATGAGGACGAACGTGGTAAAGCAGCATCTTTCTCTGCCCCTATCACTACATCCATTTTCTCTCAGCCGTTGGGTTAAAATCAGGTTCCAGGTTCTACATTCAGGTAGAACATCCAGGTTCTACACTCAGGCCTAAAGGATAGGATTCTGCATCATCTGTACACAATGTTTTCTTTTTCTTTTTATTTTTTATTTATTTATTTTTTTTAAGGAGGGTGCTGCTCACCATGGCCCATGGGGGGATTGAACCTGAAACCTTGGTGTTGTTAGCATCATGCTTGAACCAACTGAGCTAACCAGCCACCCCCTACAATGTTTTCTTAACTTGCACTTATATTTAGATCAACAAGGGTTAAACCGAAGATATTTAAGCAAATATGATATTTTTTAATGCTTTTGATGTAAAATAATGGGGACAGATTCTCATAGCACCTAAATGTGCATTAAGATTAAAGAATAATTTTATTCCAAGGATACAAATAGAATTTTGACTCAGTAAGTTATTTTAGTTTCAGAGGTAGTGCAATCTCTTCTCTTTAACTATTCTTTTGAGACAAAATATTTACAAAGCACTGGATTATTTTTCTAGCTTTCCAATAGCATTTCATACACTGAGATATTGATGCAACATAGTTAGAAGCTGGGTCTTCCGGTCCTTTATTGTGTGATGGCATTGTGCTACCGGCATCAGGAGATTCCATTTTTCCCAACCCCCGAGGTCCTGTCTGTACTTGTTTACAGGTCATCTGGAGAGTAACTAGTATGTGTTCAGTGGCAGGAGTGTTATCATGGTAACCTTGGCAACAGAGCTAGCTCTAATTTCAAAACATCACATGCTGTATTATAAAATTAGATAACGGAATTGACATTTAGCTACATGTCTGTCATATAAATTAAGCTCTGAGAATGATTTCCTTTATAGCCGTGTGCCTTAATATGGAAATAGAAGGCACAAATTAGAACAATTTTATACAAATACATAATATTCCACTTTTAGGTGCTGAATACATTTCTTTAGTTATTTCTCTATAATATCGAAACTCAGATATTGCCATGTTATTCTCACTGTGCCAAAATTCATGGTGGCTTTATTTTATGATTAGGACAAAGCTTACAGCAGAGCTGCATCAGATATCCTATATAAATAGGATTATGAATAATAGAAAACTCAGCTCCTAAAAAATGTAAAATTCAAAGCATTCTTGGCTTTCCTGGGTACTGTTATTTATGCTGATTAGAAGTAAAGACTGTGCACAGAATATTCTACTAACTAAATCAGAATTGCAAAGACATGCTTCCCTTTCATTTATATATTTGTGCATATCTTTACACATATTATATTTTTATATTTTCCAGTGTCCAAGAATCTTTGCTAATATCTTTATTTCAAGGACATTCTCAACATGCAGATTAATCCATTCATCTACTTTGAGTCCTAGGTCCTCCTTTTATGATTTGTAAATATTTTAATCTCATGATTTTCCCCTCTATTGGCTGTGGTCTGATGTATATATATATATATATATGCACATATATAAATTTAAAGACTCAACTTGTGAATTACATTTAATATAAGCACCCTGCCGTTTTCTGCATTGCAAATGATTATTTTTAGAAATTTTATGGTTGCCTGGATATATTTGTTTGTCTTCATTGATATGTAGGGGAAAAGCTCATTAATGATTTAAAAAGAAAGTGTTTTGATTCATCGACTTGATTCTTCTCATTACATAAACAATAAAGTCAATAAATTAACATCTAATAAAATCGTAAGAGTTTATTTCTGAATTTAACTGCAAGATAGTCTTGACTCCTTGGGCATAACTTTTCCTATTCTTTATACTCTTCTGCCTCAATGTTTCAAAGTCATCATTCAGCATATTTTAACCTAGAAGCATGGTTGATAATTCTGATTGAAGATACCATTTAGCAGCTATCTGTCAAACACCATAATTGAACAACTGTTTTGTAAAACAGTACTTTGGCTTCTGGAATGGTAAGTTATGATACAAAAATGGAAGATCTTTATGTCAAAATTGACTATAAAGCAATTTTTATTTTCCCCATATACCTGCCATGTGTCATCAATAACATTCAAGAAATCTGCTTCCAACATCGTTTCATGTAATTAGCCACCCATATAATTCTTGCTAGTTTTATGTTAAATAGTACCTTCTTGCCTTGTACCTAGTAAACAGTCAAAATTCCTGCAAATTCAGAAACAGATAAGTGGTTGTGCTCTCTACATGTGTGCTTAAGTGGGAAGAAGGGTAGAAATCCTTCTGTGTATTTGCCGACCTTGTACAGCAAATACCTGTCACATTGTCAGTAATGTTGAAACTGTTTCCTTGATCTCATTCGGTTGAGTCATCATCACCTTTATGTTTAAACTGGTAAAAGACAGTTTGTATTATTTTCTTTTATCTTGGAACTATTTCTTGTGATGAACAGAAATAGTTCAGCATGTTGTGGTTCCAGGACTGAGTCAAGTTTGGGTCACCATCTATCCTGTAAAATAGCTTCCTTGGAAACTTTTCAATGCAGAGGCATTCTGCAGTGCAATATGGAAATGAACTCAAGCTGTGTTGGTGCTGGAATGTGGGAACTTATCAGGCTGTTTGCATGACTCTGAGATGTACTTTAATATCTAGGCTTTTTTTTTTCAATTGTGACATGATAATTGGCATTAGATGGATGGGAGAGGGGAGGAAATATAATGATAAAAAAGATTAAAAGGTATCATAGCTTTTCCTGTGATTTCCTTTTAGGTCTGATGTCGTGGTCCTCTGTTTTTCAATTGCTAATCCCAATTCCCTAAATCATGTGAAAACCATGTGGTATCAAGAAATCAAGCACTTTTGCCCGCGCACACCTGTTGTCCTAGTTGGCTGCCAGCTAGATCTCCGCTATGCTGATCTCGAAGCTGTTAATCGAGCCAGACGCCCTTTAGCAAGGTAAGCCAAGGGATTCAGTGTTTCGCTGTGCTGGCCAAATTAAAATTTAGAGATAGCAGATGTCTCTGTAGCCTAGAGTTCTGTTCTGCAATGGTCCTGGGACCCCATCAACCTGCCATATGTTTTCAGTTAGCTTATTCATCATGAGGGGGCATGTCCTGAACGCTTCTCATGCTCACCATCACCTCTTAGGTAGGGACCCATTTTTCTAAATGGTTGACCAGTGCTTGAAGTGAATTCTCTAACTGTGACATGGTGTGTGGAAAAGTGCTTTGAAACTTGTAAAATATTAGACAAAACTTAGCGACTCATCTTGAAATTATGATTGTTATAATAAAGTTAACTAACATTCAGTATGATCAGCCACAATATTTGGCCCCAGGAACATCAGGGTCCTACAAACACGCATATCCAAGTGTTCTTAATCTTCTCATTTTCCTCAATCCAATGTCTGAGAGTATTTCATTCCCCAAATGACAATGTCCAACTTTAACAAATCATATAGATCTATAGTTGCAAAATAACACCATTGTTTTTTAAATGTCTCTAGTGGTTATATTTTTAAAGGGTCACAAGTTTAAAACTCAACTCAAAGGAGGATTTTTTTTCACCCTATATAAAATGTGGATACCGATTGGGGAGGGGGAGTAAAAGTTTTACAAACCTATGCTCCCTCAATATTCCCTCAAAATAATTTTATACATGTTTAACTATATGTTTTGCTGAGAAGCATGCTGATATTGATACCGTCCTTCAATGTTTGCTCTAGGCTTCGTGCAGAATTTTACAACTTTTTATACTCTCACAGCACAAGCAAATGGTACTTTGTTTAGACAATTTACGAGATTCTAGGTACATTTTAGATACATTTTCTGGAAACATTTCATGTTCATTTTTCATGATCCTTCTAGCCTTAAATACATGGACTAGGAATTGAATATGTGAATGAGATACCAGCCTAGGCCTCAAAGCTTTCTGTATAAAAGAATAGGTTAAAATGATCAGGCCTCACCACCATAGACATGTGGGGGGCTGGAGGAAAGTCACAGAGCTCTAGAGGACAGTGGAGGGGGCAGGGCCTTCTCTAGAAGGGTTCTGAGAGTTCATAAAGGATATGGTATTTGAGCTGAACCTTGAAAAGTTTCATCAGTTAGTGGTTTTCAAGTCAGTCCCAGGAACAAGGAGCAGCACAAAATGCCCACAGGAGCAAGCCTGGAAGTTAAACTTTCTTCCCTATATTTCCTTTCCACCTTTGTAAAACTCTTCAGTTTTTCCTCTTTTCAATCCAGGTCTTCAAATCTGAATTCTACCCAGTATTATTTCTCCTAAGACCAGTGCCTATCACACACATTCCCTTTGGTCTCAAAAACCAAATACTTACTTAGAAAGATCAGTTCCTAAGAGGATGTTTTAGAATCAAGTATGTGTTTGTGAAGAGGGTAACAGCAGAGCACATCTTACCTATGTTCTGGAATCTGCTGTGTCTTTACCCTAGTTACGTTACAATGACAGCACTATTCAGCTTGTATTACTTCCAAAGGTTTGACCTCCTTGGGTTTGATTAGATTGTAAATGGGGCTTTTGTGCCAGCCTAAAGGATGTAGACTATTCTGTGAGCATTGTGGAACCAGAGGACATTTTTTTTTTTTAAAGAATTGTGGTTAAGTCACACTTGTGTTATACAATGATTTTTCATGCAGCAGTGATAAATGTGGTCTAAAATGTGGACATTCTGAAGAAAGACCCATTAAGGGGCTAATGCACTAGTCCAAGCAAAAGATGATGAGTTTTTGACTGAAGACAGTGAAAGAAAAGAGAAGGGGAAAGACACGAAAGAAGATTCACAAATCTAATAAAGGAGGTTTATTGAGCTGTTCAATGTGCACCATTTAACTAGTCTAGAACTAGGGAGTTCTAGACTCTTAACAGCTTAGTAGAGGTCTCTCAGCAAGTTGCCAATGTGACCTTAGGCAAACCCTTTAAATTCTCTTCCTCAGTTTCTTCAGAATGTAGAACAAAAATAACACCCATAGGGTTATTGGGAGGTTCAAATGAGAAAACGAACGTGGATTCATTTTAAAGTTATAAAGCAAAATTTAAGCATAAAATGAAGAAGAAGAAGATAATGATGGTGGCAGTATTGATGATAAGAGCTAACACGCATCAGGCATAGTGGGTCAGGTACTATGCTAAGCATATTATCACATTTAAACCTCCCAACAGTCCTTTAAGATGTAGGTACTCATTATTGCTATTCCTCTTTCACAGAGGTAAAAACAGAGACTTGAAGAGGTTAAGTAACTTGCCCAGGACGAAAAGCTAATAAACGGCTGATGTTTGTGGTTACTACTGAAAGCATTTATTTTTTCTGTAGTCAGAAGTCCTTTATATTTGAAAGACTTGAGGTTGGTGGGAGATTTTTCAAGAGCCTTATTTAAAACCTGAATAGGATTTTAAACGTACAATCCAATTAGGTACTTAGGTAGACCCCGGTTACTAAATTTTTCCCGAAAAATAAGGCTGATCATAATTTTTTAAATATCTTATTTCAGGCCCATAAAGAGAGGGGATATTCTGCCCCCTGAAAAAGGCCGTGAGGTTGCAAAGGAACTTGGCATACCGTACTATGAAACAAGTGTATTTGACCAGTTTGGAGTCAAGGATGTGTTTGACAATGCAATCCGAGCAGCACTGATTGCCCGCCGGCACCTACAGTTCTGGAAATCTCACTTAAAGAAAGTTCAGAAACCTTTGCTTCAGGCACCATTCCTACCTCCCAAGGCCCCTCCACCGGTCATCAAAGTTCCAGAATGTCCCTCCACGGGGACAAACGAAGCTGCCTGTCTGCTGGACAATCCTCTGTGTGCCGATGTCCTGTTCATCCTTCAGGACCAGGAGCACATCTTTGCACACCGAATTTACCTCGCTACCTCTTCTTCCAAATTTTATGATCTTTTCTTATTGGAATGTGAAGAAACCCCAAATTGGAGCGAAGGCGCTTGTGAGATGGAGAGGCAGAGCAGGGATTTCCAGGGGCAGGCACTGAGTGTTGACCCAGATGAGGAAAGGGAGGAGGGCACCCCAAGGACACCTCAGGCTGATCTGTGGGAGCCCTCAAGCCAGAACCCATCCCAACAGGAGATGCTGGGGCTGGAAGCTGAGGGCTCCGGCCCAGAGACGCAGACTCTGTCAGGCTGGAGTAAGGGCTTCGTTGGCATGCACAGGGAAATGCAAGTCAATCCCATCTCAAAGCGTGTGGGCCCCGTGACTGTGGTCCAGATGGACGCCTCCGTCCAACCAGGCCCCTTCCGGACCCTGCTCCAGTTTCTTTATACCGGGCAGCTGGATGAAAAGGAAAAGGATTTGGTGGGCCTGGCTCAGATCGCCGAACTCCTGGAGATGTTTGACTTGAGGATGATGGTGGAAAACATCATGAACAAGGAAGCTTTCATGAACCAGGAGATTACAAAAGCATTTCACGTCAGGAAGGCCAATCGGATAAAGGAGTGTCTCAGCAAGGGGACGTTCTCAGGTGAGTGGGTCTGACTGCCAAGTCATGGATACCTTTGGTGTGTTGTATCAAACCTTAGCAGACATGAGCAAGGGAAAGGATAACTGCCACTAACATGTATAAGTACTTATTTTTTCCCATATACTTAAGTTACACGTATTTGTGTATTTAATTCTCATCAGACTTAAGGGCTAAATATTATCTCTATTTTGCAGATGGGGAAACTGAGAGACAGACAGGTTAGGTAACATGTGCATGGCTACACAGGCAGTAAATGGGAGAGCCAGGCGTTGAACCCAGGCTTCCCTCTCAAGTACCATAGTATCACAGTGCTGCCAAGGATAGGTCAGCTTACCCCCAAGCCTGAGCCAGTCAGCTTAATGCTTAGAGTGTCCCTTGGGGATCCCTGCCCTGACCAAGTCTGTTGTCCACTGGCTCTTCAGCAATTACCCATGACAAAAATCTGTGACCTCAGGTCCGGAGGCCACCGAAATCCTTAAGGCAATTTTGGTGACCCTCTGCATTCCCTTCAGGGGTGCCTTATCTCTTTCCATCCCCTCTCCTTTTTTGTTCTCACACTCCTTTCTATATTTTCCTTGTTCCGTCTTTGTCTTTGATAACTATGCCATAAGCTGCCCACAGTATCTTTATGTAATTGCTTCAGCAATTACATTGGACACTGCTGGCCTGCATCCAAGACAGGTTACAGACCCATGCTTGTACTGTCTTACACGCTTGTACTATTTTTGTTCTGAAGTTGTGCTCTGAGCGTGTGCGAGTGTGTTTGTGGGTGTGTGTGCGTATGTGTGATTATAAAAATTTGACTTCCTGACTTCTGTTTATATGGATACTTTTATTTTTGTCTTTATCTTTCCTAATGCCTAGCAGGGTAATACACCTTTAGTAAGTAGTTACTGAGTCTGTTCATAAATGTTAAAGCTTATGAGTAATACTTACTCCAAACATTGACCATCATGGTATAGAAGCAGTCTTAAAAGTTAATGGAAAAAAAACGATACAAACCTGAAGCAAATTACACAGTGGACCTTAAGTTGATGAAATCTCCCTGTCCTTACTACAGAAGCATAATAACCAAATACAGTGTGAGAGCCGCAATTGGATTCTGTTTAAGAAAAAAAAAAAAAAAAGCTATAAAATACAGTTTAGGGATAATTGGAATTTTTTAATATAAACTAGATAGTGGATGATATTAGGGAATTATTGTTAATTTTCTTAGGAGTAATTATGGTATAGTTACCAAGGAGAATGTTCTTACTTTTAGAAAACTCTTAATAAAGTAGTTAAGAATGAAGTGCAATGTTATCTGTTAAAAAATGTCTACACATATATAAATATATGGCTAAAGCAAACATGACAAAATATTAACAATGTGATAAATGAGTTATCATTGTAGTATTCTTTCTATTGTTCTGTATGTTTGAAATTGTTCATAACAGGGAAGAAGAAAATATTTCTCTGAACCTTATGGTTCAGAGAATTTATGTTGTGATCCGATGTGTAATTTTAAATGCTTAATCCTTGGAGAAAATGGAGGGAATTGGGTGTGCCAGGATGGGAGTTGACACAAAATCAGTAAGTAAAGATATGGAAGAGAAAGTACAAGAGACGTAGATTGATGAATACGGGCAGAACTCTCGGCGAGGCTGCTCATGGTGGTCTTTCCTTAATCCTTGGGCAGATGTGACATTTAAGTTGGATGATGGTGCCATCAGTGCCCACAAACCGCTGCTGATCTGTAGCTGCAAGTGGATGGCTGCCATGTTTGGGGGGTCGTTTGTGGAAAGCGCCAACAGTGAGGTATGTGCCTTCTGAAAAGCCTAAAGGGTATCTTAATAAATGTGTCTGTGTATTTGCATAAAGCGTTTTATTAGCCAGATGACTTCAATTCTTTAACTACTTCCATGAAATAGCTTGAGTGTCAGGTCACCCTCTTCTAATGCTGCAATTATGAATAGCCTTTATTTATTATTCACTGGTTATGTGTAAGAACCTAAGTGCTTTACGTGTAGAGTATCCTTTCATCCCCACAGCTCTCCTCTTCTCTGAAAACATGACCAGCTATACCTTTTAAAAAATGTCACCGGGCAACATACTATCAAAAGCACACACAAGAGAGGCAGAGGCTATCTTCCAGGAGTTGAAGAGAGCAAAATGTTTCTTCAGTCACGTACATCCTAGGCTCAGCTCTGGTTCTAACCAGATGCGGGACCTTAAGAAGCCATCTCCTTGTGCCTCAATTTTTTCATCTGCAAGATGAGAGATGCACTAGGTTGCCCTTGAGGTCCCCTTGCACTACAACACTCCCTGAGACTCTGCCCTAATTTGCCTTCGCTGAGGGTTTGTTAAAGGTTGGGGATACAGTAACGGAACAAATGGTTACTCCTCTGAACACACCTCTCAAAGTTCTTAGGTCTACCGGAAGCCTCTGTGTTCCTTGTCTCCAAAGGAGGGATACTCAGTGCAGAGCAAGCTGTATCTTGGAAAGCCTATATCTTCATCTTTTTATAAACTGTTAGAAAAGAAAAATTCCATTCAAGCACTTCTAACTTTAGTGTAGAGGTGAACCAGCATTTTTGTTGAGTTTTGCAAGTATTTTTTGACCATCTTTGGGAAAAAAAAAAAACCATGGGGACACCCCATCAAGTTTATTGTCCTAGGAGGCTTATTTTGCTCATCTCAGCACCTTTCCAAATTTTTAAGAGAAATACAGAAAACAATGGCTAACTTTTTGAAAGGGGCGCTCACACCAGAAATCTGAGCACTCCCATTGTGACCCAGCAGTCTGCATTTGCATCCCCAAAGAGGGAAATGGAATCCTAGAATCACAAGCCAGGGATGGCTAAGGCTGTGGAGATCACTCTGGCCACCCTCCTACTTCCAGAACAAACTGCAGCTGCTCCTAAACCAACCCCCAGCAAAAGGCTTTCTACTGTTTGGGGAAAAGATGTTGGAAATATCCTGATGACCCCTTCTGGTGTCTACCAGCCTTTATAAATCAGGAGGTCCTCACTTCTAACCAAATGTAGTCTTTCCTGTCATCAAAGGTGTCTTGAAGAGTTGTCACTGAGACTACTACAGCTTGTGAAGGCTGTCCAGCTGGGGCTCAACCCTCAGCTCTCCTACATACAATCTGTGTGGCTTGGGCAAGGGACCACCTTTCTGAATTCCCATTTCCCCTTCTGAAAAACACGATAACTGCCCACGGTGTGGTTGTGAGGTGTAAGAGTCAGAACTTGCAAAGCACCTCATAAACATTACATAAATGGTAGCTGTCGGCTTTATTTTGATGTCGGCAGTATTAATGATATTCTTTGCCTCTTACTTCCAAAAAAATGTGAGGAAGCCACCAATTAATAAAACTTCATGCAAATGGCATTTCACTGACTCCAATAATCTCGAGAGAAAGAGCGCAGAGGCTTGCTGCCCTTCTTTTTCCAGCTCACTGAAAGGTGTGCTGAGGGTACTGCAGAGGCCCTGCGATTAACCCAGCAGAGAGGAGTTGATCAAGGTCAGGAACCCAGGCCCAAAGGGACGCTGTCAGAGCTGACCTCGCAAATGCTAATCCCCTTTATCCCTTCCCAGAATGGACTGTAATTGTCTCCAGATTAAAATGTGCAGGAGACATGACCGAAACAAAACCTTGGCAGCGATTGTGAATGCACAGGTATATGTTTCACAGCCTCTCCTGGAGGTGTCCACCTGTGGAGCACTCCCCCATAAAAGACGAACGAGGTCACTCACCACTTAGAGCTGTAGATAAGGTTCATAATAGGTAAGTATAGATTCAACCCAGCTCAATAGACAAAGACCATGGAACCAAGCAACCGAAAGTCTGTGCCAAAACTTCTCTAGGCAATATATGAAGAATGCCATGAGCAGTTTACATTCCTGCCCTCTCCTGCTCCTTCTCTTTATTTCCAGTATAGACTATAATAGTTCTGTAGTTTTGAACTCTAATTTCAGCTTGACCTTGGGCAAGCGACCGACCCTCTCTAAACCTGTGTCCTCATCTATAAAATGGGGATGAGAGAACCTTCTTCAAAGGGCACGTAAGTCATGAAAGTACATGTGTAAGGCATCAAATTTGGTGCCTAGAACACAGAAATGCTCATGAAGTGTGAGTGACTATTATCCTAGAGGACTCTTGTTAAATTCTTTCCAATGAAGAGTTAAGGATCTTTGTGCCCTGGAAGGCCTAAGTCAAAGCCCCCAGTTCCCTTCCCAAACTTGCAAAGCTTGGTAGGAGAGGTTATGGGGGTAGGAAAGAACACTCAACCACTCAGTAAATGCTCCAGGCTCATATTTGCACTTGGGCTTTGTCCTTTCTAAGCCACCTTTTAACTCTATTTTCTCTTGTGAATATCTGATTCCCCCACAAAATTCAGCCTATTTATTTTCACATTAATCGAATTCACCTGTGTATCCAGAAAAGAATAAAATATGCCCACTGATGTTACTTTAACATTAGTCATCATTTCATATTTAAGAAGACACTATTTCACTTGTATTTTTCTCATTACTTTTTATATAGCAGTAAGCATAATTCTCTCCCCAGAGGTGCTCAGCAAGTGGTTCATTAAAAATGCATGCCGGGGTTGTAGTAAGCTGTGCTCTGGGTCTAGAATCCTTTCTCATTCTCTGGTAGACCATCTCTAATTATAAGCCTAATAGTCTGAGCTGATCTTGGCAATTAAAATTTTAAACCAACTAAATTGGAATATGGGACGTTGTTTAGGTAGCATTATATTCTCCTTTATTACTCTTTTTTTTTTTTTTCCTAAGCTACATCCAGCAGGTAGGATGCAAATTCTTAATTCCATTTCTTATGTAGCTTTATTTATCATGTTTTTAAAACTTCTATAAAATTGTCTCTCCATAGTTATACAGTTAATTATGAATGCTGAAATCACAGAAACAGATTTAAAAAAAAAAAAAACCATGGGAAAAAAATAATGTATGTTCTGAAAGTGTTTTTAGTTTATTCTCATTTGCTCGTTACTTCTACAAGTCCCAACATTATTTGCCAAAAAGAGCCATCGCTTCAAAAAAATATTGGCATCATTAGCAAGAAGGAAGCAGCAGGTCACGAATGATTACAAATGTCAGAACCCTCCAGACATTGAGAGTATTGGGGTAGGGCTGCTTGCTGGAATATGTCATCTCCTACTGCTAGAAACAACTTTTTTTTTTAATTTAGAATGTCCATTTTGCCATGACTTAGAACACACTCTTATCAAAACATGCTAATTAATCTGAATATCATCAAAATCCATGATCTCAGTCAAGAAGAAAAAGCTTTAAATGTCATCTATTCCGAATCCCTCCCATGTAACAGATGAGGAAACTGAGTCATAGAGAGTGAATGATTTTTCAAATGTCACACAGCATTTTCGTCGCCTTCCTGGGCCTGCCCCAGCCTCTTGCCCTGTCCTTGAAGCCCTTATTTTCAGAAACAGCAGACATCTCCATCTCTGCGAGAACAGGTGTTCACAGGAAGCTCTGGGACTTTTATATTTATCTTCATTGACACTTTATAGCACTTTATAAAATGTACATGGTGCTTTCATTATCAAAATTGTTCAAATTTTAAACTTTCACAACTTAATTAACCTTCGATTATCTAGAAAACTGTAGCAATCCAAACATCATTCCGGCGAAATGAAGTTTTGCCATGTGCTCGTACACATAGAAATAAGTTTATGTGGGTATCTATAAATAAATGGATGTGTATATAAACATAGATGTAAGTAAGCATATGCACAAATACAATCAGTGTTAGATTCACAGGAATAGCAACTAATTACAGTACAATGGCTTCTTTATTTTAAAATAATGTTAGTAATAGTTTCTACTTGCTAAGTTCTAGCTACGTATTGCAGAGTTTGTGCTAAAAACTTGAAATGGCCACACTTGCCAAATCATTGATGGTAACAATTCATGCACCTTCTTTCTGGAATCATCATTGTTTTCATTGACTATATTTGAAGGGGGAGTAATTTTCTTAATACGTCTAGGAATTTTTCTAGGCATTTCCTTTGATATATTAAGGGAAGGCTCTGTCTGAAAGCATATGCCCATCTGAGGTAGCTGGTGGCTGTGCAGGGGAATAGTGTAGAAATTTGTTATAGCTTAAGCAATTCTGGACCCACACCACTAGAATGCATTGGCCATGAGCCCTGTATTATGGATGGATGGATAGATAGATAGATAGATAGATAGATAGATAGATAGATAGATAGATAGATAGATAGGTGATACATAGATAGATGATAGATAGATAGATAGATAATAGATACAAATATATAGATTTATATAAATATCGAGAGATTAGCTATATAATATAAATGCAATCATATATAATTATAGATGTATATCTTTATATGGTGTGTAGAGGTTTATCAAATACCAGAATTAAGACGTTTACAACCTCTCATCCTTTTGAACTTAGAAATCTAATTCTTAAAAGCTATTAATGAAATATGGTGCTTTATTGTACTGTAAGCCAAATCTTTGCTTCTTTGCCACGAAAGGTTGCTATTAGATTGGCGTAAAAGTAAATATGGTTTAAAATGTTAAAAATAATTGCAAAAACTGCAATAACTTTTGCACCAACCTAACAGTACTGCACAGAAATTCTGAACATAGACTTTGGAATTATTCTCCCTGGATTCAAATCCCAGTCACCACTGACTAGCTGTGTGACCTTGGATATGGAACTTAACCTCCCTGAACCTCAATTTCCTTATCGGTAAAGTGGCAAAATTAATCACTTCCCCCTAGGATCAAATTACTAGATAATGTGTATGGAAAGCTTAGCACAGTATCTTGTACGTACATAGGAGGCTTTCAATTAATGTTAGTTTTTATAATCATCATCGTTTCAATAGCAAACACCAGCGGCATCATTCTATACTACATCAGGGCCCATTTCAGGGAGTAGTTAGAGACCTACAATGAAGAGTAGCTGCTGTACAGTATACATCCCCATGGATCCATGCCCAGCCATCCAGAACTCCCTGGCTCTCTAGCAAATTCCAGCAACCACTACAGGTACTCAGGAGGAAGATGAGGGGAGAATGCACCATAGCCAACCAACTACTCCCCCAGAAATCCCAGGCAAGGGACTTCTCTGCATTCTCTCAATCTACTGATGCCTGATAGTGATCCAGTATTTCTGAACCTGTGTTGTTGTGCCATAGGAAAAATGATGAAGTGTGTATATCGTATTAGCATATATTGACAGGATGGTGGAATCAAGCCAGTCACTGTGGCAACTAGGGTGGCTATGCATCCTCTGTTTTGACATCTTAGAGAGCTGGGCTCTATCATGTGTCAGCAACAGTGTGCTTTGCAGCTCTCCCTAACACCTGTCATGTTGCTAGGAGATTTCTTTCACCACAATAGAGTATTATAAGGTACTTGGCAAGGAGGGACTATAATGTCATCATACATTTACAGCCCATTTGTCTGATTTATAAGTCCAAATAGCCATTTAAAAATTCCAAATCAGGCTTTGTCAGGCAGCCCCACTCTTTTGTCATCTACAAATCAAACTGTTATGTTTAAAGCCATAAATAGTGAATGGCTTCTATACACAGTCTCAAAGCAGGTGTTCCAGACTCACCAATATTGAATCACACAGTTGGAATATTTATAAGCAGGATAGCCTGAAAATATGCCCACTGCTTTCTTCATCAGAACTTAGCTTTTCAAATAACATTTCAGGTGTATCTCCCGAACATAAACAAGATGTCAATGCAGGCGGTATTGGATTATCTCTATACCAAGCAGTTGTCACCTAACTTGGACCTGGACCCACTGGAATTAATTGCTTTGGCAAACAGATTTTGCCTGCCACACTTGGTCGCACTTGCAGGTAAGGCTGATGACTCAGGGCCATGCAGTGTCTGACTGTCAATTGATCAAAATCCCATTTAAACAAAAATAAGAGTTCCAGGGAATAAAAATCAATTTTTTATCACTCAATATAGAACTGTCTTGTGCAGGATGATATGAACGGATCAAATGTATCCAACAGCCCAATTCAATTCAACAAATATTTCCTAAGCACCTTCTTTGTGGTAAGCGCTGTTAGGTGATACAATATAAAGATGGGTAATACGTGGATCCGGCCCTGCAGGCCCAGGCTGTACGCACTCGGCCTTATGTGTGGACCACGGAATTTGAAATAAAACTACCATGTCCATGTGATCCCCATTATGTGTGCTCAGACATAGTCTTTAAGAAAGAGTCAATAGGAGGCAGTGGTTAAGAACACAGATTACACGGTCAGATTGCTTGGGTTCCAATTTTGACTTCACCATTTACCAACTGGATGACCTCACACTTGACTTAACCACTCTGTGTCTCATCTGTGTCTTCACTTTCACTCTCTTTAAAATGGGGATAATAGTATTCTATCACAGAGCTGTTATAAGGACTAAAGAGTTAAGAGTTTATATATATATATATATATATATATATATATATATATATATATATATATATATATATATATATTCCTAGAACAGTGTCTGGCACGTAGTCAGCATTATGTAAGTGGTTTTCTTAAAGTTATTTTAGAAAATGTTCTGACATTGTCAAGATCATTTTGGGAGAAAGTAAAAAAAAAGGGACACTTGGCTTAACTTCACAAAATCTTATCATCATTTCTAGACTTGTTCAGTTGGTAAGCTGAAGCAGGTCTAAATAGAATATATGCATTCAAATACTTTTTTTTTTTAATTTAAACCTCCAGCCTCATTTACCAGCAGTGTCAATCAGCAATCTATGTGTTTATCACTATGTTGCGTTGACTCCTGTTAATGGCGAAAGCAGAGAGAGTGCCTGTTTTGTTCACTGGCCTATCGTCTGCACACAGAAAAGTACACGAGCATATCAGGTTCTCAGTAAATATTCACTGAATCATTAAATGAATTAAAATGAATGCATGAACAGACGAACCAGTCATATCTGTGCTTGACTCTCTGTCAATGTCTTTAGAAAAAAGATTTATTTCTCCAGGTTTCTACTTGACTCAACCAACAGGAAATCAAAGTTCTCCCCTCGCCTTCCACCTTCCCCGACTAGATAGCAAGAGATAGTTGAAGCATTGCCATCTGATTTTTTTTAAAACTGTTTTTATCTAATACACCTGAAGTCATAGATCCAAATGAGTACACATTGCCTTTTAAATATTACGTCTCGGAGGCTACAATGGGCATTTCTTATTTCCAGAAGTGTCAGTTCCAAACCATTTGACTACTCACAGTTTTTAGAAGTATTTGTCCTTTGAGGATAAATTTGATCTTTTTTGAAATAGTCAAAAGTAATTTGGAGCCAAAGTTGTTGAACAAGGTGTGTCATTTTGAAGGAGTGTCATTTTGGCTTAAACATTAAGTACGGTGATGAAAACATGGGACTGATTTCTCCATGGAAGAAACTGACCCAAAAAAACCTTGTGTGAACTACAGATTTCTCTGTATGTTGGTGTTATTAAATGCTGTGATAACTGTTATAATTATTTAATATATGGCTTCCTAAGAGGATTGCTTTAATCATTTATAGTGTTTGCTTTGTACAATGTAGTGTAAGTATAGAGTGTTCAGAACATAGTGTTTACAAATCAGTTTCTGGGGTGAAAATGCTTTGCAAGCCAAAGTGTCGAATGAATATCAAGAAATAGTGCAGTTACCTAAAATTAAAAAGCCCAATAACTTTTCTGGGAAATTGAGTTTCAAACAGCACTTGTTTGTCAATCCAGCTGAGGAAGGGTTTACCAAAGAAACCATTCAAATCTGGATACCTTATTGACCAGCGAGAGGCATATTGCCTAACAAATGTGTAGAGCTAGAGCAGAAATAAGAATGATTTGGACAGTATATTGGATTAGAAGAACAGGTACAATGATAGAGATGAAAAAAGAATACAGCAACTCACGGAGCTAGAAATGCAGGGATTAGACTACTCATGCGTGTCAACCCCAGAGGCAGGTGACAGCCCAAATAGGAGAAAGACAACCGAGGCTCAGAACCACAATTTAAATTCAGCTTAGAAGCCTTGGACACAGCTCCCAGGCAAAAACGGCTTTCTCAACTGGATTTGTGCTCCTTCTGGCTGACGGTCTCCCCAGATGTTGGAATCTAAGAGGTTGAACAATATGTCTCCCGTCTGCAGCTGTTGAGACAGACGTATGCATTCACACTATTAATTTCTCATATGGATTCGTTCCTGTCACTCAGTCTCTCCACTGTCGGAGAGTGTTGAGATTTGGAGTGAAGTGAGTGGGGCAACTGTCAAACAGGAAGATACTAGAGAGTCTAGAGGATTCTAGGAAGGTGCTGGACTGTCTAGAGCTGTACTGTCCAACAGACCATTCTGCAGTGATGGAAACATTCTGTGTCTGCCTTGTCCAAATGGGGTTATTGGGCCCTTAAATGTTGCTAGTGTGGCTAAGGACCTGAATTTTTATTCAAGTGTAAATTCACTTAAGTAAATAGTCTCATATGGCCAGTAGGTACCATAAGGGACAGTGAAGATCTGGGGGACTCTGGCTATTGCAGAAGTGATAACAAGTGTCCCCAGAGCTGTTGGTGCAATGGCTGGAGACCAAAACTCTCTGTACTGAAAGGCTATTACACTTCAGAACAGGCCTTAGATTCGATTTGGGTGGCTGCCAGAGCTGTGTCCCATACTTTCTCCCCTCTGGGGTGACCAGACCCTTAGGGCAAGATGTCTGGCTTGGAGAGGACAATTTGACTTTCTCCTACTCCCTCCCTTCCGCAGAGCAGCACGCCGTTCAGGAGCTGACCAAGGCCGCCATGAGTGGCGTCGGCATTGATGGAGAAGTGCTCTCTTATTTGGAGTTGGCCCAGGTTTGTAACAGTTTGCTTTTTACCTTTTAAGTGTGTTCAACCAGTTCATTTAATGCTGATAAAACATTCCACTGTTGCATCTGTCTAAATAAAGATGTCACCATTGAGTCACAGAGGCCCCCTGTGAACACTGAGAAGATCTGAGAGTTTTACGTTTCATGCACTATACACCCTGCCGCGGTCCGTTTGAAAAAACAACAAGGACCTCACCCCCACACCAGCCCCATTGTCCCCTGAGGCACCAGCTTCAGAGGTGGGAGAACAACGTGGGGCACCCTAGCGGAAGGTTTTGTCTCTCCCTTTTTAAATTCTTAGACATGTGTTGGCCAAGATCAGACAGTTTCTAGAATTCCATGAAGTCCTGTTAGGCCCCACTGCCGCTCTCCTCGGGTTTTCAAAAATCAGTATTTGTTAATATTGATATTGTGATTCTATAATCCCAATATACCACTTGCATTATTCTTGTAGAGAGTGTCCAAGATGCAGCTTCAGCTTTGTAACTGAATACCTTACTCAAGGCACAAAGCTAAACTCTGCCTCAATTTCCTCATTCGTAAGAAATGGGGATGGTGATTCATGCCCAATCAGCCTTATAAATTATTGCGAGAATCAAGTGGGAGAGAATGTTCAAGAAACAGCATTTAAGAGTGGAAGCCCTCCCATAATGCAAGGCACATACTCATATGTGGGATTATCTAGTCCGTGGCACAGACTTATTGGCAATGTGTTTACACTCTGAAAGAACTAAGGACAAATTCTTCAGTCTTTTATTTGGCCTATTGGGTTTGGCTTTCTTTGTTCCCTCTCTCAGTTAGGGCAGTGGTTTACTAAGTCTTAAGTCAGCCAATTTAAATCGATATTTCTCAATCAAGGGAGACGAGGTAGTCTCGGGGAAATGAGGGAGGGACATAGCAGGTGTTACTCAGGCCATTCCAACTGTGGCCATTGGCAATGGCTCAGATTCAAGAAAGAAAAAGGGGAAATATGACTTTACAGAAATCCGTTCAGTCTGACTTAACTTTCAAGTGTTGGTTAGATTTTCTCTCCGAGTACCAAGTACTGCCCTAGACAAGAGGACATGAGATTCAAGTGGTGGATTCTCTGCCCTTGTGGCAATTAAAGGCAAGTGAGAGATACAGACACAGGCACCAATTAGTAGAATCCAATATGAAAAACAACCTGATAGGAGTTATAGTAAAAACTGAGAAGAGACATCAATTGCAGTAGGATCAGTAAGCTCCCATCAAAATTGATTGTCCACACTTGGAATTTGGGGTCTTTTAAAACAGGCCTGGGGGATAGTTGGTGACTTGGGCTTTGTCCAGTAAGTATTCTTCCTACAGAAGATGAAATGACCCAGAATTTCACATAGGGCCAGGCCTCTTCAGGTAATCATTTGCAGTTGTGGCTGTTTGTTTTGTGTTCCCGTGCTGTCCCCTCCCTGCCCTGCCCACACGTAAACCCAGCAAGGAAATAATATGATTACTACTAAGCTCTGACAGGCCTTGGGAGAAAGGGTTAGGATGGAATCTCCCATATCTTAGCTTATTCGTTAGACCGTAACCCAGTGGTGTGCTGGTATTTAGTAATCAGCTTGGGGACAAGTGGGTCCCTGTGCATTCTCTAATTCCCGTGGTATAAATTTCCCACCTGACCTATTTTAACAATGTGAAGTCCCTGAACTCAGAGTAGGGAATGAATACACACGCACAATTGACTTTCCTGACCAGGTAGGTATAAGCCAACTCCAGTACACCACTACCCTAATTCTAATTTCAGAAAGAAATCTAATATCAAAATAAGTTTGAAGCACCAGCTAAAATTGTCTGTGACATGGGAGTTGTGATTTTTAGAGAGTTTCTTGGGTTAGTTTCTGAGGACGTTGGCCTTCACTCAGGACAATGTGGGCCCCAGAGGAAGCCAGGCTGTAAGTTTTAGGGTTGCGCCTGATCCAAGGAGCTTCAAGAGCAGTAACAAAAGAATGGATGTCTGAGAAAGGATGCAGACAAAAAGACTGAGGGATGTGAGGAGATCTGCCAAATTTGGGGAAGGAATGGGGGTTGTCAATATTTGAGCACTGGGTCTTTTTCAGTCACAGCTGAATCAGGGCCAGCTCCCTGAGCACCTGCTCAGAAAGGAGGGGTGGGTGTTTAGACCCCTCCCACCCTGCCCACACTGCCTGCTCTGCTTATGTAACCAAAGGACAGGTATAGGACAGGCACACATTCCACAGTCTCCCCTTTCAGATCTTTGGCCCCAGCAAGCTGAGCTCTGACATGTGACACGGAGTATTGCGTTGCCCAGGCTTCCTTAAACAGAGATGACATCGCTGCTGTGGGCTGGTGCCTTCCAGAGGCCACAGTCACTTATCACTAGAGGGCCAGCTGGTGGGGGAAGGTGGGAGGGCAAGGCATACTTTGAACTCCTGATCTGTTACTATGATTATTTTTGGTGCACCTATCACAGGGGATAAAGGAGTGGTGTGCCAAATGCTATACTTGGCTGGAATAAGAACCATAGCCAAAGTCAAAACAAGATGTTTACTGAGTTAGTATATGGGCCCTTAATTTTCTCACCCCTATGTGGCTTCCCCAATTTAGATAATAGAGTCTGACCCACTTTTGGTCACTTCTCTGCAGTTTCACAACGCCCACCAGTTGGCCGCCTGGTGTTTGCACCACATCTGCACCAACTACAACAGTGTTTGTTCCAAGTTCCGCAAGGAAATCAAATCAAAATCTGCAGGTGAGACTGCGGGGCTCCCCATTCATCCAGTTCTTATCACCTAACTGAAGTGTTTGCCCTCCTTGCCCTTGAGAAGGAACATGGGCAATAAGAAGGTCATGGAGAAGTCCTGGTGACTGGCTGCTGGCCACGTCCTCACGTGACATGACACGGGGATTGTAGATTGGGAATTCTCTTTGGAGAACCTCACGCTTGGGGGTTTGGGTGGGGTGGTGTTCAGGAGGCCCTGCTACAGAATATGCTGAGGTTATGGCTCAGCCTTTTCTGGGGAGGCAGGCTTAGGAGCACGCTTACACTCCAAATCAGGTGGCCCTGGGTTCAGGTTCTCTGTCCCCAGCTATATGACTTTCGGGCAAGTGACTCTACCTCTCAAAACTCCATTGTCACAATCTGCCAATGGTCCTAATCATATTCCCTGCGCATCAGGTCATTGAGAGGATATATACAATAATCATATATGTGAACATTAAACACAGAACCTAGCATGTAGAAACAATCAGTGAACAACAGGTGTGATCATCCACCCCTTTCCTTCACTAGACAACCAGGAATACTTTGAGCGCCACCGCTGGCCCCCTGTGTGGTACCTGAAAGAAGAAGACCACTACCAGCGCGTCAAAAGGGAACGAGAGAAGGAAGATATTGCACTAAATAAACATTACTCGAGACGAAAGTGGTGCTTCTGGAATTCAAGTCCAGCGGTTGCTTGAACAGGAAGAGAAAAAAAAGATCAGTAATCCGACACACCGCTTTTAAAAGCACTACTGTAAAATTAGTCTTATTATTAGAGATAAAATGTAGTTCAGGTTGCAGGCACTGATCTTCCTCCACTTCTGTGCATTTATCTTTGTTGGGATCAAAGCACAAGCTCACCATCCTTGAGCCTGGACAAAAAGGGAAATTGACGCTCACTGCATTCCTTATATGTATATTTTTTTGTTAAAAGGCTTAATAAACCTTAGTCATTATTTCATTTCTTTTTATACAAAGGAAAAAAAGAAAATCCAGCTTTCATGTTTCAAATTCCAAACTGAAAAATATTTTTATACAGTGTCTTGTATTTTGTTGAAATGAAACTACTATGTATTACTTTATTTTACAGGCCACAAATTAACCATGAAGACACCCTGTGATTCTCTGTGCCCACGTGAACGCAGAGCATTATTACATAATTAGAGTGATATCCTTTTGTTGTGAAGTAGAAGGTTGGAATGAAATTCCCCAAAGTGCAAGTTAGGGAGTGTTTAATCTTTGTTCTGCCGAATAACACTGGCATAATAATTACCAAGTCAACTCCAAGAATGTGTATTTCCAATATTTGCCGTGGAAGTGCTAGTAATTATATGGTTATATGTGCCATGTAAAATATAGTGATATCAAATCTTCTGTTGTTTCAAATGTCTAGATTCAAGAGGATAATCTTTATAATCATTAGAAGGGCTTATTAAATCCCAGCATTATTCAGGGCAAACTCACTGGTGGACCTGAATACAAAAGACAACGTAAGAGCATTGGTGTTTGGATCGCTGTGCTAGGGTTTCTGTCTCTCCTATTCCTTGATCTTGCCATGCTTCTGCATGCAGATTCTCCACTGACTTGAATCGAGTTGGGTAAGGGCAAGGGTCCCTGAACTCTATCCCACCGTCTGTAGGCTTGTTACATCTCACCACCAGAAATAAGCTTCCTCAGGTCTCTCACCTGTGGCCAACTTCACTTTATAAAACACGTTTTTAACTCTTCCCAGGGAAAATTCATATTGCTGCAGAACTAGGCTAAGGCAGACCACCCACTGCTGCTGAAATCTGGCGGGGCCTGTGAAGGCATGAAGCTGGAGGCTGGGTCGTCTGGGGTCCCTGCATTCTCCACCACAGACAGGAATCTCATTCCAAGAGTCTAGGAAATGGTGCTATTGTGAATTCATTCTGACCCTTTGTCATTCTGAGTTTTCAGTGTTAAAATAGAAAGTATTGAGCAGAGGAGCTTTCAAGAGGCAGTCAATCACTGTTCTCTGTAAATTGAAACGTTACAGCATTCATATAGAGCATTTGAAGGCCGCAGCTCCACACCTACCATGGGATCTTGTATGGTGGGGGCTCCGTTCTGTTCTGTTGGGACGTCAATTTACTAATGCTAAAAGTTGTGGATTTTTTTTTCTTCTAGCTTTCAGAAGTTGGAAAAGAGATAGTTGAGTCCCAGCTCCAATGTTGATAGTCATATACATTTGAAAATCTATCCAGATTATGGATAGGCATTTATTACTAATAGTGGAAACACACGAGATACAAGAGTTTGCAGAGGCCCAGAAATGCATCACCCTCTCATGACAAGGGAGGGAAGTAGTAGAGTAGGGACGGATGGTTATAAATGCATGTACTTTAATTCTTTTGTCAATAGGGTTGTAAATCATTAATGGAAGGAGAAAGGAGAAAGATTGAGAAGATAAATGTCAAGATTCAGGAAGAATCGGCATATATCCCATCATAAAATGGTAGAAGTTGACTTTTCAGAGTGTAGTCAGAGTTGAATTTACACAACCAAAGCTCCCATTTGATTGTAATCTTGCCAAAAAGTAATGGATATATAAATGAACCTGGGTTATAAGCAATAATATCCACTAGTGTTTGTTATCAGCTACTGTGACCAAGTGGCTGGTTCATTTGGTTGATGCTGATTATGGCCTTTAACCATGGTGGTTTGTTTTTTATTCCACAAAAAGCCAATAAAATTGTTTAGCTATAAAATGCTTTCAGTTTTTTTTTAAGGGACTACCTTCATTATCATGTGTGTAATGTAAATAGCTTTTTAAAAAACTATCAAAACTTTAAAGGTGTTGAGTCATGGGTGCTTGTGTGCTCCAGTAATAAGGCAGCTTGAATGACTGTCATCTTTGTTGTTGTTTTAATTAAAGTTTATTGGGGTGACAATGGTTAGTAAAGTTACATAGGTTTCAGGTGTACAAATCTGTAATACATCATCTGTATGTCACATTGTGTGTTCACCATCCAGAGTCAGTTCTTCCATCACCATTTACCCTCATCTACCACCCCTCTCTCCCTTTACCCTCTGGTAACCACTAAACTATTGTCTATGTCAGTCAGTTTTTGTTTCTTTGTTCCTTTATCTTGTTCCTTTGTTGCTTTCAATTTTATATCCCACATATCAGTGAAATTAAAGGTTCTCGACTTTTTCTGTCTTACTTCGCTTAGCCTAGTAATCTCAAAATCCATCCATGTTGTCGCAAATGGCACTATTTCATCTTTTCTTATGGCAAAATAGTATTCCATTGTGTATATATACCACAACTTCTTTATCCAATCATCTATCAAAGGATACTTTGGTTGTTTCCATGACTGTCATCTTTGATTTTGGTATTGCCAGCTGAGATTCCAATGCCATGATGTAAATGAGGGGTCTGGTTCTTTGCTCTTAATTCTTTGCTCTTTGCTAATAATTACGTCACTAGACATGATTTAACTTTGGGAGGGGAAAAAACAGAAATGATGTCTCTACCCTAATGGGCTTATTATAATCTGGGGTTAGGCAATCTGCCAGCAGCTAAGTGGAAGGTTGCATTGGTGGGCTTATGGAAATCAGTCTTTTCTTCAGAAGGACATTTGACAAAGCCTTTGGGAAAATGTGTAAACAATTTCTGGACTTCTAGGTAGTTTAATGTCTACCCAAGCTCAGAGGGAAGAACTGTCTCCAATGAGATCTCATAGGAGGACTTTTCTGAGTGACAAGTTTCCTGAAACTCCATATGGAAAGGAGTTGACAACTATAAAAACAACTGCAGAAAAGACAACACGATTCCCAACACATTCCCGTACCTTTGCAAGGTGGGCAGTCCACACCATGGCACCTTTTCCATAATGCATACCTGTGGGATGTTACCTATAGAAAGTCTTGGTCTAACTTTCTCCTAGGGCAATGCCTGGCAAATCATGAAGGATTTCAAGAGCCCTATGTTGGCATTATAGAAACCAAAAATCCTACTGGGTTAGAGGTAACTTTCATGATGGACATTCAAGAGCATGAATCTCATGTTTCTAAGATTTTTTTCACACTTGCTCCCATTGGATGGTACATCAGTTGTCAAAATTCAGTTTTCTATCACTGTGACATTAGCTATGCATAATGAATTCTACTAATCAGAGGAAAAAACAAAGTGAATGCAAAGTGTGGAAACTACTTTGTGAGTGCAACATTTCTGAAATGAATCCTTGTCTGCAAGCTGAAGATTAACCAGACTTTTACTTGAATTGGGTTTTATACACATATACACACACATATATACATATTTACAGGGTATTTCATTGAATGCCCTAATTGGGTTCTAGTGGACAAGTAGCAATAATTCATTTCTTCTAGAAGAACTTAACCATGGTATAAAAGATAAAGTTAGAAGTTAGCCAGGGAGAATATATTTGTGTTGTGTGTGTATATTCATGTATTGTAAGTAATCAAGCAGCAGAATAATAAAGCAAAAAAAAAAAAAAAAGAAGAAGAAATTGAAAAAAAAAAAAAAGGAAGAAGGGCCACAGACCAAAGCCATGGAAGTTGAATTAAACATTCTGAGCCATAGATATACTCCCTTTTAAAATGCTAATTTATAAGATTACTCTGTATCTCATGACTTAATTTATTTTCAAGTGAAGACTTTGTCCTCTTGAATTTCAAATTAGGCAGGTGATATATGCAACATGCAAAGGCAGTAGTGTGGCAACACTGGTGACCTCCTGTAAATGCAATGCTTCTGGAGAACCAATGCTCTTCCCTTTAGCTACATTTGAAAATTCCACTCTGTGCTGACAGTACCTCTCAGTTGGGTGTTTTTACTTAAGCCATTTAGATGCAAGATTTTTCACCGGGTTCATGGGCAGATGCCTCATCAGTTAGATATTTACAGACTGTAGTCTACAAAATATGGAAATCATTTAGGAGCAGGTAACTCTTGGGTAGCAGTCAATCAATCATATAGTCACACATTCACAGACATGAAAGTGCTAGCCAGAAACAACAGTAGGAGACATGAAGTGACTTGCCAGCATCTCACTCCTGTTGCTCACCATTTCTCTAGAAACAACATTTTAGTGACATGGATTTCCACTGGAATTATGATGGAATGGGTGATACCCAATTGTGGTCCCATGGAAGGAGTATTTAAATTATGAGTCTGAGTACATTCTCAATCCCAAAGACAAGAATGGTTATATTTTACAGGCATTCCATGAGGAAAGAACTTGATTCAGTTCTCTCTGCATGGATGCCAACCGAAGTTTGTGCATTTTTCTTATTTTCTCCCAGTCTGATAAAAGAGACATCCCTTTGGTTTGATGATTCATGATAGTCTCAACTGGAGTGGCAATACCCATGGAATGTTAAGTTTCACTATTGTGTGAGAAGATACACAACCTCTCCAAAATTTAGTCATTTAAAAATTAGGAATGGGTTTCACTGAGGTTTTGATGCAGATTAAATGGGATGATTTAGGTAAAGCACTTGGCACAGTGCCTGGCACACAGTAAATGAACCTGTGTACCAAGCACGTTGACTACTACGGCAAGAAATCCAAGAGAGAGGACAATGCTACATGTTGCAAAATAGAACAATGTGGTCTGTTCCTGCCATTCTCTTAAACCAAATGCCAACCTTGCTGCTTAGTGCTTCATGCCAGTGATTAAGAATTAGAAAACAAGAGCTATGAGAAAGCAAAAGAAAACAAAAATGAAAACATAGGCTGGAGAGAAAATGCAGGTGGTGGGAGAATAAAGGAGAGTATGGCACTTTCCAAGAGTGACTTTCCTTCTCACTGGGCCTCCATTGTCTCTATGGAATAAGGACTAGGCCACCCCAAGTCCAAATTTGCCTGAACCTCTGATTCATTTGGAGTACTTTCTTTTCTATTGCTCACAGTCATTATTTTTTCTTATTTTTCTTGAAAATTGGATACAGAGAGTCTAGTTAACCAGATTCCTCAATGTTCCTCACTGCTCAGCACTGTCATCTTTAGTCACTACAAGGGCCTCTCTTTTTCTATTTTCTCCTTCTTCCATAATATCCAACCCCATAACATTTTCAATAGATGTCTTTAAAAGTGTGGATATCCTTCTATACAGTGTTTTATGGATGTGATCATTGCACAAATGGTGTTACATAATAAGTTTCATCTATCTGCTTTTCAGATGAATCCTTTGTTCTCTTGAATTTGCAATTAGGCAGGTGATAACATGCTACATGAAAAGGCACTAGTGTGGCAACACTGGTGACCTCCTATAAAAGCAATACTTCTGGAAAAGCAATGTTGTTCCCTTTGGCTGCATTTGAAAATTCCACCCTGTACTGATAGTACATCTAAACTGAGTGTTTTTACTTAAGCCATTTAGATGCATCCAGTCATTTTTTTCCTGTAGCTTCCTATGTTCCTTACACTGCCTCCACATTTTACTCTCCCATTCCACTGGTGATAAAAACCACCAGTCATTTCCCACTCCTTGGCACTACAGTGAATCTTGCCCTGGGGTCAAGATCTAAAATCAGATGCCAGGTCCTGCTCCAGATGTACACAAAGCATCTTATGATGGACATGTGTGGGAACCCACTGGTGATTGGACTCAGTCATGAAAATCCTTCCCTGCTCCTAGCACAAAGCTGATATGATTCTACAGAATTTAAGAGTCATAAAGAATCTGAAAGACTCTGGCCCAGCCTGGAGACTGGCTCTCCTCTGGCCACAAGAAAGAGAAACTGAGCTTAACGCCCTACTACCTGAGAGGCTTAAAGAGACTTTCCTCATGGTGGAAGTTGTTAGATATTGGAATGAGTTAGTCAGTCACATCTGGCCTTAGTATTTTGTGTCATCTGACCATCATGAAAGGTGTGAGGACAAGACGGCTTCTCAAGAGCCCCTTGAATATTAAGATGGCTGACTGCCTTAAAAAAATAATCCCTCGTAAGCTTGTGCAACACCCATTGAAAGTTGCCTTCTAATTCTGTTATTTCACATATGAAGTCTAAAAAATAGTAAACTGCCAGTAGAAATTCTATAGATTGTTCAAACTATCTCAAAGCCTTTCAGATTCTTCATGACTCTTGAATTCTGTAGAATCATATTAACGTGAATATAAACTTCCCTTTCTCTTAGTCCTGCTCTGGGTGGTAAACCACAGAGCAACACCACTTAATTCATTGGATGGAAGGTGTTCAGGCCGCTGTGATTTTGCTCCCAGCCCCACCCACACTGGGATTCTTGGGCCTCATTGCCACCACAGCCCACATAGCCTTTCACTTTATACATCGGAGAGATTTCTTTAAAAATAACTTGTCATAGTAAATGGCCAAACATCTGACATTTCCAACTCTTAGAGAAATGGGCTTACCGAGCTTTAAAACAAAAATAACTATAAGTGGACTCACTCCCCAGCAGATTTTTTCTGTACTGCTAGCTACACTTGCTCTCATTCTGCTTTCACTTGCATAGATAGCCAACGTGGTGAGGTCTTGGTATGTAAAGATACACGTTCACGTGCTCTTTCAGTTTTATTCAAATGTTTCTTGCCCAACTGAATGGATTGATGTTCCAAGTCTTAGAACCAATCTACCAGAGTCCAATAACCTGATGTGAGAACCATCAGAGTAATATTTACCATTTTTGAGTATATATTGTGGCCAAACACTGTGATAAGTGTTTCATATGCATTTACCTCAGTTAATTCCCACAACATTACCTTATGGCGACGATAATGGGTTCCCCAGAAGCAGACCCTGAGATGAGGTGTCACATGCCAGTGATTTATTTAGTAAGTACGCTTAGGTAAGACCAACAAAGGCAGGGGAAGGAAGCAGGAAGGTAAGAAGCCAAGCAGGGGTATCGTTTCAGGCAATCCCACTCTCAGCCTTATCTCAAGGCAGGCTCTTGAGTATAAACTACACCTCAGAGTTGGCTTTCATATTCCTGCACCAGTCACCGAAGACTAAGTGCTATGAACAAAGGAAGGGTAGGGAATAAGTATAAACTTGTGGGCACTCTAGGCTCTCTGGCTTTGGAGAGCTGGAGGATGTGGCCCCGACAGTATTCAGGACATCCTCCAATGAGAGTCACACATGTGGGCTCTTAAAGGTAACCCGAAAAACATAGGAAGCCAGGAAGGACACCCAGAAAAGCAAAAAGGACTCAAGCACATCTGGGATTGATCTGCCCACTAACCTCTATTTTGAAATTCTGAAAAACCACCTGGACTATTTGACAGGGCACACTGATGGAAGTTTTGTATGCTGATGAGTAAACATGGATGAAAAACAATGCATCCTTTTTTGCTTCTATGTCAAAAAGCTTCTGAAATCAATTTGAAGAACATCAAATGATATTCTCCTTGATTAGCTTTTCAAAATTACAGAATCTCAAACATAATCATCCTTCCAAAAATATCCACAAGACCTTATTTGAAAAGGCATCATTGAATTTCCACTAAATTGTGCACAACAAATTTAATAATGATTTACTTGCACCCAAGCAAATTTCTGCCACACAGAATTTTATAGACTTAAGTAATTTTGGAAAAGGACCCAGGATGGCAATTCTGATTCTCCCTAGATTCTCCCATCATCTCCCTAAACAGACACAGACTCAGTCCAGGAGAAATAACCAAAATCTAATAGATTTTAAGGCAAACTTTTAACATTTTGATTTTAATGCCAACTGACTGATTTCCATCGTGTTCACTTCCTGATTTTTACTGAGCCTGCCACAGGACCTACAATGAAGTCGTTGCTCTGAGCCTAAGCACTGGAATGTAAACCTGACACTTAGCTTTAATAAATTAACAGACCATTCCCCCAACTGCCCAAGGGCTAAGCAACCCTGCCAGCTGCAGCCATAGGGCAGTGTCTCCCCTTACATCATTTTCTCTGGTCTTATTCAGACAATTCTGTGGAGAAGAGAATGGTTTCATTGATCCATATATCTTTCTGCAAGTTGTTGAGGGCGGGTTGGGGAGTAAATATCTAAGCTCTTCCCAGTATCTTTTTGTTTTCTTTTCACAGTTTGGTTTGTTTCTGAGTGACAGATATACTGGTAATAGGGGTGAATGATGTCTCTATGTGTGATGGTAATCTTTGGTGAAACTAGCTCTTCCCAAAAATAGCATTCATCTCTTAGTTACAATGGGGACATACTTCTCGATTACGCACGTCCTAAAGCAGAACTGGCATTCATAACCAATTAGAATATATCTCTCGTGTCTTAAAAAACTTTTGGTATGAGCGAGGCCCTCAACTGACAGCCATGAAAACATGCTTGTATTGAGAGTGTCTTGACCAAAAATCCACCCAGAAAGTCAGGGCCTTCTAGGTTGAAGATAATTCCAGATCTCATTTCTTCTAAAACAGACCACCCATTCTCAGCAAAATCTGATAATAGATTCGCTTTGATCTTCAAGTCTGGAGGAATGCATTACAGCTGTCACTTTTCCCTCCCACCCTCTCCCTCACCCTAAGCTGAACCCTGCTTCTAAGCCTAGCCCTGTAGAAATTCCATTTGAACAACATCATACCATATGCAAGTAGATGATACAAACGAAAGTCTGGGGTGCTTTGTGGTGGGATAGGTCAAAAAGGTCCACTTTTCAAATCATGCAGAGGTTAATATTGAACATCTTAAACCTCAAATTTCTGGCATCAGAAGTAACTTTCCCATCTGCTATTTTTTGTCTTATCTTTAGAAACTTTGTGATCGTATATTTAGTCCTCCTTCTACCTTTCCAAAGGGTTGATATAAAGATTATCACAAATCATTTCAATTCATCGCAGAATCTTTGAACTTCAACTATGTGCCAAAAATAGTATGAGACTCAGTCTGTGGCCTCAGAGAATACCTAGTATCTAGTTGGACACACCCAAATAGTATCAACAATGAGACAATAAATGAACATACCAAAATTCACGCTATAGGCCAGATATGGAAAACAGGTTTCATTTCGTCTGCTAACTCAGACAGGAATGTGTGGTTGTGTTGTGAGTTATTCTGAGGTATAATCTAGACTCAAAGGCAAAGAGTGTTGGGGTTGCTTAACGGTGTCTGACATGACTCTGGGAGAATGAACTAATAACATAATTGTCAAGTTTGATTTATTCCACAGATACTGACGGCACAGATACTATCTAATACGTGCAGGCATTTTTCTAACTACCAATGTCTCTATTATTATGGAGTTTATATTCTATTGTGGGAGGCACGCAATGAAAACAAATATGTATTTTTATTAAATAAGTGCTATGAGGGAAAAAAGGAAGAGGATAGAAAGTAATCAAGAATATCATTTTCAGTCAAAATGGATGAACGTGGTCAAAAAGAACAAACTTCCAGTTATAAAATAAATAAGTCAGGGGATGGAATGTACAGTATGGTGACTATGATTAATAATACTGTATTGTATATTTGAAAGTTGCTAAGAAAGCAGCTCTTAAAAGTTCTTACCACAGGGAAAAAAAATCTGTAATTATGTGTGGAGGTAAATGTTAACTACACTTACTGTGGTGATCACTTAGCAATCTATACAAATACACTGAATCATTATGTGGTACATCTAAAACTAATATAATGTTTTATGTCAATTATACTTCAATTTTAAAAATACCACTTTTGACATAGATGGTTAGAGAAGTCCTCTCCAAGGAGGTATTATTTGAGTAGAGACCTGAATTAAGTGAGTCAGAAATTTGGAGAGGACACAGCAGGGCCAGCTTGTCTTTCTGAACTTCACAGTGTTTGGGGCCTCAGCTAAGATTTGGAAGCCAGGGACAACCAAATGGCTAGAGGCTGGAATCATCGAAAGGTGTTTACACTCACCTATTTGCTTAATCCTGGCTCTTGGCTGAGACCTGGGCAGGGCTGTTGACTACATCACCGATTATACATAGGGTTTCTCCATGGGGTCTCTCTGCCTGGGCTTGCTTGGGCTTCCTTAAAGAATAGAAGCTGAGTTCCAAGAGTGAGTGTTTCCAAAGAAGAAGGGAGAAGTATATAGTGTATTTTTTATTTAGCCTCAGGAATCACATGGTGTCACATCTACCATACTGAATTGTTTGAGGCAGTCAAAAAGTTCCATCCAAAGTCAAGGGGAGAAGATACAGACTCTGCCACTCAATGGGAGGAATGTCAAGGTCAACTTGTAAGAAGAACATATGGAATGGAAGATATTGCTGCTGTCATCCACCACCATACCTTGAAGTGAAAGAGTTGGATAGTTTTCCAGAGCTGGCTTTTGATTGGTGAAGGGAAGAAAAGGAGATGAAGAGACAATGAAGGATACTCTATGCCAAAAAGGAGAAAAGGTGGAGTCAGGGCTTAGAGCAAGAAAGAAAAGCTCAGCCACCTCTTACTTAATTATTTGACATCTTTCACATGCAAAGCTACTGCCAGGACTGCTCTCTGCCTTTTCTTGCCTGGTTCCTGCATGAACCCATGCTCACTGAGACAGGAACTCCACCAGCTTCACCCAAGCCTTTGGTCATTAAGATGGTTACCTCTATAAGTGGTTAGCCCTCGTGTTTCAGTAGCTTCAACTCCGAAGATTCTTGACCCCAATGAGGCCCAGCAGTTTTCCTATTGGATCTCCCAGGTAAGAAACAACCTCTTTCAAAGCCATATCCTCTCATTTTCCTCACACAAACTCTCCACAGAGGGTCTGAACTTCTGGACTAATGGCCTTTAGTTCAGGAAAAGTGCAAAAACCAAATATTTTTCATAAACAGTAATAGCAACAGCAACAATATTCCTTTTCGGTGGGAGAACCAGACAGCCTAAAAGTCAATACAAAATACTGAGAGGTGGTGCCCAGATAGCTGTGTTTTTTAAGCATGTGGGTGATTCTAAAGTGCATGGTGGTTGAGAACTACTGCCTTCTCGGATTTGTCCTAACTCCCTTCCTCACTGCTTCCCCTGCCACCCCTCCCCTTGCTTATTGTGCTCCAGGCTCACTGTATTCTTGACAAGCCTTTACTAGGCTAAGCATGTTCTTGTCCTGTGGGCTTTGCACATGCTGTCCCCCCAGCCATCAGCTCTTCCCCTGGTTATCTGCTTGACTCACTCCTCAATTCAGGGACCTGCACCAGGACCATAAAGCTTCACGAAGCAGCCCCCTTTCTCCTTGGATGTCCCACTACCTAGGCCTCTTTGAGTTTCTATCCATTTGTATAACCATGTTCAAGGAGGCCCAAAAGGTTCACATGATAACTAGAAGGAACCATCTTAGCGTAGAGTTGGAAAAGAATTTAGCCTTAAAGTTCTGTAATTATACACATTACTGTTCACTTGTCTACTTTACGATCAGATCAAAGAAGCAGTGACTCAGCCTCCCATATGGCCCTTTCTCTGAAAATAAGTCTCTTGATTATATCCACATAAACTCATTGTTCTACTTTCTGAGCAGCCCCTGGCCTGGCTGCAACCCCAAACACTGTCTGGCTGTTTATTCTCTCTGGCTCTAAGGAGGCTATGTGCATGTGAAGAAGGAGTAGAGTGGGAAGAAACGGCCAGCAGGGATATCAGTTAGGAGGCCCCAGTGCAGTGATGAGAGCCAGAAGATGGAGGTGTTGAGGAGGAAAAATGTCCCCTTTCCTCCAGGGTAACCTTTCCAAAAACAGGCATCCTGTCTCTTTTTATCAAAACCACTAACTCATATATATTCTTGCATATCTGGCACTATAAAGTTCCAGATGTTCTGCTCTTGGCTTTCACACACTTCAACAGGAACTTATATTCAGGTCATTCAAGGTGAACAGAAACATGGCAGATTATGTCTGAGACAGGTGTTGGAAAGTGTATTCATCCAATAGATCTCCCGGAGCCATCCCATTGCCAGACTTGCAAATACCTTGAGCCCAAGCTCTTCACAATAGAATAATTGTTATTTTCAACACCACGGGCACAATCATTTTAGAAGGGACCCTCAGCCACTTGTCCATGTTTCAGCAGCTTTCACATCCATCTCCATGATGGTGGGGTCTTCGGGCAACACCTCCAGAGTTTCTCTCTATCCCTATCGTGCCCTACAGAGCAGGCACTGACATGGTTGCTGGGAGTATGACACTCACTGGATAGGGTTGCTCTCTCTTTTCCCTGCCTCAAGGAAGCGCGGGAAGGGCCAGGACTCTATGATATTCCCACCTGACAGAGAGACCTCTGGATCAGAACTTTGAGAGGCAACCTGGAGGCCACCATTCTCTTGGGGGCCTTGCTTTCTCTGCCAGCAATGGAGGTGGGAGCAGGCTACAGCCTTCCCGGAAGATACTGGACCTCCTGAGCCCACTGAGCCACCCAACAACTCCCCACAGGGGCTAAGGCCCGTGTTTGAGAAGTAGCAGGAAGCCCTCACGTGGCCCCAGCCAAAGTCTCCAACATAGTCTCACCAGGAAACCCTGACATTCAGGATTATTGGGCACTTGGCACCACGAATATAGCTGAGACTTTGATCACCTTTTGACCACTGACATCTTTTCTCTACAAGTTAGAACCTGGAAGCAAGAAAAAATAGCTAAATGATCCCCATGCACACAACTTCTAACTTTGTTTTTCTTTCCACTCACTGTGAACCTGGCACTGTCCTCACAGCAATTCTTCCACGCCTGCCCTAACTCGAGCCCTGTACTGCGATGAGCAAGAAGAGACTCAAGAAGGATGTGGTTGAGGTAGGAGTAGCAGCCGGTCTATCTGATTCCTAATTCCACTCCGCGATGCTCTGCTATACAGCTCCCCCTTTCCTTTACAAACAGATAATGACCCAGACAAGCTAAAGAATTTACCAAGTTTACACACTTCGTACCGGAACAGGGATTTGAACTCACTTCAAGACTTGTTCACTTATTTTATTTGCACACTACAATTGTTTGTTTGTTTACTGGAGTTAGACAAATTTATTCTAAAGTTCTTAGAGATAGATTAACATTACCCATGTGCTATAGACCTAATGTTCCTGTCCCCCTGCCCCACCGCCCCCCACATATATATATATATGCTGAAACCTAACCTCCCATATCATTGTATTAGGAGGTGGGGTATTTGGGAAGTGATTAGGTCATGAGGATGGAGCCCTCATGAATGGGATTAGTACCTTATAAAAGGGACTCCAGAGAGCTCCCTGGCCCCTTCTACCATGGAAGGACACAGAGAAAAGAGTCGTCTATGAACCAGGAAGTAGGACCTCACCAGACACAGAATCTACCAGCACCTGGAACTTTCTATCCTACAGAACAGTGAGAAATATTATTTCTGTTGCTTATAAGCCACCCAGTCTGTGATGCTTTTGTTACAGCAGCCTAAATAGACTAAGATACCATAAAAGCTCTAAAAACAAGGAGAAAAAAATAGGAGATTGATAACCCTATTGGACATTAAAATATCTAAGGAGACTTTACAATTAACACAGCTAAGGTCAGCAGAAGAATAGACAGAAAATATGGAATACAATAGAAAATATATAAATAATTAACATATGTACAAGCACATTTGTCCTATGATTAAAGCTGTGCTTCACATAACTGGAGAAGAGATGGAATTTTTGATAAATGGTGTTGGGACCACTGGATAGGCGTTTGAAAAGAAAATATAAAATATATTTATATTTCCACATCATTTTTAACTTTAGAGATCTCAGTGTACAATAAAGCAAATATAATCATAGAGTTAACACAAAACTGTGGGTGAATTTCTTGAGAGTGGAACATTTATAACTCTGATTCAAATCTTCAGGAAACAAAAAAAAGAACTGATAGTTACAACTATATAAAATCAAATTTTTATCTATGAGGATCCTGAGGGTCAGAGAATGTAAGTGACATACTTCAGGCCACAGAGTTAGTGGAAGCTACTGAGTGTAAGGCCAGGTTCTTTGGCTTTACTCTCAGGTGTTTCTACATGCTGGCCATTGTAATTCCCTCCTACTCCTAATAACCCTCCTGTTCTCTGCTTGAGTCCATATCTGCAAACTGTCTCACACCTACAAAGCCCTTTTATCACTATACGCTCAGAACCATGGCATTAGGTTCCAGGGTCCTTTGAAGGAAATGTGCATCTCATTTTCACTGCTCTCGTTGGCTAAAGTTTAACCTGTGATGGGATTGTGAAGTCGTCCAAAGTTCACCCATGTTGTAATCTGTACGTATAGGTGACAGATGAGCCCCAAGTCGGGCAGACGTTGGCTCTGCAGCTGCATCTTTGTTTTCTGCAGAGGCAGGAGGCCAGCTGGACACAGCATTTCTCTGGTAACTCCAGTTTAGAAGACACCTCATTGGGAGAGATAATGACATAGAAAACCTATTCCCTGCCCTCAAGTGTCTTGGCAGCAAATTTGGAAATTAGAGGGATGGAGGGGACTTAGAGGTCATGTAAACCAACCACTAGTCTTTCAGGAGACATCAGTGTGAACCCGGTAGGAGATCCTAGGTAATCAATGGCAGAGAGTGTACGGCACAGAACACGCTGAGGTTCAGAGAAAGGCCGGATCGGAGGCAGAGTGACTGAGGCTCCACATCACCAAGACAGATGGCTCGTGAGAGGCCCATCCTCACTATTCACTATTTATCCCCACCCCGAGCTCTAAGCCTTCTTCCTGTATGCGGTACTTCCTGTGCACAGTTGTATACAGCACCACTTCTCTAACCCTCATTGCTCACAGCAGGCCCTGTAGTCCGGGTTGTCACTTTGGGTGAAGACTCTGAAACATTACCCTGGTCCAGGCAAACATGCCCTCAGGCATTGTGATAATAGGGAATCTGAGAGCATCGTGTTTGGCATCCTGATAATTAGACAATGAGTTAAAACTGGAAGTGAAGCTCCACTCATTCAGTCAAGTTCTTTGAGGTCACAAGGCAGAGATACAGAGTCTGCAGATCATAGCAATACGGGCCTATTACAAGGGTCCTTAAGCATACTACGTATGCTTTAGTCATCCTAAGTCTCAATTACCCCAGTCTGGGGCCAAGGTGCGTTGACAGCCACTAGGAAGGAACACAGAAGCACCTAGGACTCCCCAGCTGAGAGGCCCACTCTCTTCTTGTCTGCTCTATGTTCATCCTCCCCAGAGAGAAAGAGAGAATGTAGTGAGGTTAGTCTGATAAGACCAGGTACACAACACCTTCTTGAGCACAGCCAGTCTCCTTCACTCTGACGCCATTTGATTTTTGATTCATGTGACAGTTCCCAGTTCCAGCCACCATGGCCAGGAGAACAACCAATTTCATTTCCATTAGAAAGCATTCTCCATGAACTATGGGAACCAAGGTAGGAAACAAAACAAAATGAGTGTGTCCACTTTTATCAAAACTGAACTGCAGATGTCAGTGAGATTTTACAGACCTCTACTTCTCTCTTCCCACTACAGCCACTTTAGTTCTTTCGCCCTTTCTATCTTCATTTGCCTGTCTCTGAGATCATTCTTTCTTAGGCCAGACAGAGGAGAGGGTTCCTCTGGCCTCTGGAGAAACCTGATATAAAAGGCCTTTCTCTGAGCAGCAAGCATTGCAGCAGGGATCCAAGGTGGAGAGGAAGTCTGAGGAGAAAGGAAGAGGGAGGAGGGCAGGATTGGCACAGTTTAAGGACTACTCCAACCACAGCCCATTGGCACTGGTGATGGTCATTAAGAACATGTGGTTCAGAGCTACTTAACTCAGGTAGTTGTCACTCCCCTGTTTAGCCACGCCCTTGGGATTGTGACGTGTAGACCATTGGCTCCTGAAGCCTGCTCCGCTACAGGCTGAAAGAAGGGGTCGTCACATCGCTTGGATCCACTACTCCCCTCCTTAGGACAGCACCCCCATTAAGAAGCAGATGTGACAGCTTTGACTCTTCTGGAAGGGCTGTTAAAGGTTCTGCTCTCTAATAAACCTCCTGCCCAAAGAAGTGATGTGTGGTGACTCTCAGCTGTGCTTGTCTCATTATTAGAGTCACCCAGGGAACTTTTGAAAACCATAGATTTCCACACCCCACATCTTATCTACCAAATCAGAGTCTCTGGAGAAAAGCAGCCCAAGATTCTATATTTTTATAAGGCTCCCCATGAAAGTCTGACGATCAGCCACTTTGGAGAACCAGCTAAACTTAAACTGAAATTGAAGGAAGCTCTGGAGATTCTATGAGGTATCTATTTGCATATGGGAAGGTACCTCCTAAAACGGTGAGTTAGTTAGTGTTTGGATGCCTAGACTCAGGAAAACACTGTGATGAGGGGTGAGGAAGAAGTAAGGTGAGCACATAATCCCCTGGTTTTCCCTAAAGACTTTGGTCTGGTCCCTTATGGAAAGGGGTACTATGACCAGAAACCAAGCATTTGTTTTCATAATGCACTCTGGTCACAAGCAGCAGGGACTCTGAAAGACAGAGATGGAAACTTTCTGACAGTGGTGTGTTGGAGCTGACCTGCATCCAGTTAGAAAAATCAATTGTTAAATTTTCAAGAATTTTGCAAGCCAGTTGACCATAAGTTGGTAGCTTATAATGAACTATGGTGGGAATATTTACACCACAGAAATTGGAAAAGACTACAGATTAGAGCCTTTCTGTTTTCTGGAGAGCCAGTTACTAAACATTCACCAGCATCTTACTGCCCTCTTCCTGTTCTTTGGGAACACAGTGCATTTGGTACATAAAGCATTTGGCAATCAGCTGCATAGTCACGGAGCACCAGGAGCAGTGATGGGCATGAGATGCCTTCCTCACGCAACTGGTGGGCAGATGACATCAACAAACAAGGCATAGGAGGACTGATCTGAGTATATGTGAAACACCTGGGGCCACCCAGCAATAACCTGAGAGACTTCCACAGGTGACACAAGCTGATTAAATGTGGACTTAAAGGCTGATGGGGCCTTTTTTGAAGCCACAAGTGAGGAACTTCAAGGTTGCAGTAGACATTCCTCTAGGGTTCCTAACAGATCTCTACATGATCTCTCCTGAAATAGTGCTGAAGACAGAGGGCTCCCTGCTCTCCACATTGGCCAATTCCATTCTTGGGCAGCTCTAGCTGCTGGAATGCTTTCTCATGTTAAGCAAAAGTTTGCTTGTCTATTATTTCCCTCACAGCCCCATTTGCTCACTGGGCTCTCCCAGAGCTGTTTGCAATAGAAGCCATATAGGGCAGCTCTATGGTTCCTATGGAACAAATACCTTCACCACAGTCTCCCCTGGGGCTTCTCCCCTTGCCCATAATCCCATCAGGGAGGGTCTCTGTCCAAGTTTGTCTGTACTCTTGAATGTTCCACTTCCAATGGATGTGATAACAAAACAGCACTTTCCACAAACCAAGCTTCCCTCTCCCCTGCCAGTTAGAGTGATCTCTATTATTCTTGGACTCTTCCAATATTCTTAATGTCAAAAGCTCTGCTGCCAGAGGTGCAGAATTGATTCTATGGAGTGGTTCACACACTATAATACGCTTTCATTTATTTATCTGAAAGTATCCTACCCTGGGCTGTGTGTCAAGCTGGGCCAGGCAGTGCAAGGCCTTGGGTTTCTGGGCTACATCTCCTTGGAAACCATGTGCTCTGAGAGAAGGCCAAACGGGGCCCACAGCAACCTGAGGCTCCCTCCCGAAGGGGCTCCTCTGCGTTGAGTAACAAGACTCCAAAGGCTACTGCCAACTTCTGCTCTGGCCAGCTCCCAGCTGTAGAAATAGTCAAGCAATGTTTGTAAAAATTGATTCTGTTCAGGATGTTAAGCCTTCTGAATGGGCACGCCTCACGGGGCTTACTTAATGCTGAATAAAATGCATGGTGTCTTGGTAAGAAGATGGGCTTTCCAACCAGATACACTTGAGTTCAAACACCAGCCCTACCACTAAAGAAATCACTCCGTCTCTGCCAATCTCTGTTTCCTCACTTATCAAATGTGTACAAATTAAATGGTAAAAACCATGGGAGCACCTACAACAGGGCTTGGCACATATAAATGCCCTCAACAATGGCAGTGCCCTCTGATTACCAAGAGCTTTACCAGAGGTTAGGACCAAAGCAGAGTTTCGAGTGACGCAAGGTAGATGGGCAGATGTTAGACTGCTGGCTTTGAGGCTTGAGATACAGTTCATAAATGAAGGAATATAGATAACTTCTAGAAAATGGAAAAGGCAAAGAAGCCAATTCTCTAGAGCCTCTAGAACAGGGGTGTCCAAACTACAGCCATGGGCCAACTGCAGCCTGCAATCCATTGTTAATTGGCCCGCAGCAAATTCCAAAAATATATTTAGTTTACTTAAATAAACCAGGTGAGACAATACGTACTTCACCTCGAGTGAGTGGCCCGGCTGTTTGTGTATTTTACCGCGTATGGCCCCTGATGAAAAACATTGAAAAAATTTTTGGACACCGCTGGTCTAGAAGGAACTCAGCCATGCCGACACCTTGATTTTAGCCTGCTGAGATCCATTTCAGACTTCTGACCTCGAGAACTATACCAAAGTAAAGTTGTTTTAGTTGTTTTTAAAACACTACACCACGGTCATTTGTTACAGCAGCAACAGGAAACAACTATAGTCCTTTTCACCTAGAAAAATCTACCAATCCCCTCCTCAGATTTTGGGGGATCCCTGGAATCCCCCAGCTTGGTTCTGGCCCTGAATAGTGAGCCTCCCAATCCGGATGGTGGAGCAGGGAGGCTAAACCTCCCTGGGGACAGAAACACCACCGCGTAAGGTAACATTTACTGAGCACTTCTAAGTACATTGCACATATTAATTCATTTCATTCTCCCCACACATCTGTAATATCCCCGTTTTACAGATGGGAAGCTGAGGCATAGAGATGTTAAGTAATTCATCCAAGGTCCATACACCACTAGCAAGCGGAGGGATGCAGATTTGAACCCAGAAAGCCTTTCTTCAGAGTCCAAGCTCTAAACCACTGCTCCAGGCAGCAAAATTCCCACACCCTGAGAGTGTGGGAAGAGCCCTCTCAGATTCTCCCCTCCAGAGACTCACCCCATAGGCATGGCACAAGATTTTAAAAAGGAATTTTTCCCTCCCTCTGGAGACTGAAAAATGATTGGAGAAAGGGTAGAAGCCTACCTACCAACACTATTTCTGCAAAGCAATCCCCATCAGAGCCCAGAATGCTTTCTAAGATACTTAGAAAGGAGTATGAGTGATAGAATGTCCCTCACATATAACTCTCCCCCCTCCCACATTAGGTTTGGCTTTTTCCTGAGCCCTAGAAAGAGGTTCCAGTCGTCTCCCAGCTAGCCAGGCCAAAGTGGGGCCTGCATGTGACAGGGTGCCCTCCCCCGTCCTGGACACTGCAGGGTGGCCCTGACATAGGTATCAGGCCAGAGTAGAGTACAATGATATGGAGAATGGGTTATTGAAGAGTTAATATTTGAAAGGTGCTCAGAATGTTGTCTGGCCCACAGTAAGGCTGTGTAAGCATTTGTTTAATTTATTAATTGAGTTTCTTTCCTTGGACTGAAGGATGCTGGTGGAAGAGTTACGTAAGGCAGTGCTTCTCAAACTTGAACATGTACACACATCACCTGGGGGTCTTGTTAAAATTCAGACTCTGATTTGGAAGGTCTGAGATGAAGTGAAAGATTCTGTGTTTCTACCAAGGTCATGCAGATACTGCTGGTCTGTGCACCAGAGGTTGAGTAGGGAGGGTGCAAGGCCCAGATAACATAGACCGGGAAGCTGGCCTCGTTATGGAAAGGGGCCATGAGGGCCCACTGTATACCCTGACCGACCGAAACTGGAGGTCTGGCCTTTGAAACCTTTCTTGCTTTCTGGGCAAGTGGCTTTGGGTAGGAGGCCTACCTCAGCCTGGCCAGGATGGTGGCAAAGGGCCATTTCCACCGAAGGCTGGCCATGGCTCTCTCAAGCACGAATGAGGCACTTAGCCAGGAAGCCAAGAACAAGCTGACCACTAGAAACTTAAACCCTTCAAAGCCTCCCCATTGCCTACAAAATAAACACCAAGCTCCTTGAGATTCACACCCATGTCCACACGACTCAAAATCCTGATCTCCTTTCCACCACACCACATGGCTTCCGAAATACTACTGGCTGTGGACAGAAGGCCTCTCACTTTACCAAGCGATTTCTATCACTAGGAAGTCTCAGCTGGCCTTGTGTGCTCAGACAACAAGGGAAACCACACTCCTCTCAGCCTCACAGCCTCCCTTTTGTGGTCCCTCTGCATTCTAAGCCTTCATTTCTTAAAGTGTGGTCCATGGACCAGCAGTGCCAGTACCACCTGGAGGCTTGTTAGAAATGCACACTCTCAGGCCCCACCCGGATGATTGAATCAAACACTGCATTTTAACAAGACCCCCCCGGGAGAATTTGTGGGCACATTAAAGTCTGAGAAGCACTGGCTTAAGGCATTCTATTTCTGTGGTTGCCTCAACGTTCACACCCAGCCCCCGTCTCAACTTCCCTCTCCCAAGCAGGTCAGCTTGACCTAAATACTGAGTATAAATTTAGCCTCCTCTCCCACTCTCCTTGGTTACTTCTCCTCTCAGATACTCCAGTCCATTCCTCATCTCCTCTCTCAGGACCAATTCTGCAACCCCAGCCCCTCCTTAAGTCAGCCCCAGAACCTGTCCGTCGCCCTCATTTAAGAATCCTTGGAATAATTTATTTTTCTTTCTAAATAAGAAATCATTTTTAAACTGTGAGCAGACCAACCAGTTGCTTTGCACAGGGACATGGTTGTGTTATGTTTTCCACTCTGGCCCTTGAGGTTGCCCAAATACCAGGAGGAGTCTGCCTGGGTGGGACAAAGAGAGAGGCCACCACTTGGGGAGAGTTCTGTGTAGAGTTCTTGCCTTTGCAGCACCTTAGATTGTAACAGGGAAAACACAGCAAAATTGTAAGTAGCTGCTTCTCCACAAGAGACACCAACCAGGCTGCTCCAGGTCATCCTGGGGCAGGTGGGGTTGTTCCAAGGAATCAGTTTTAGAAATGAGCCAGCAGAGAGTTCTTTCAAGGCCCTGAGGGCCTGACGATAAATTTCAAACTTAACCTTGGAGTAAGGGATGATCCTAGTCCCCTTTCACTTCCCATGAGAACAGCCTTCGCAACTCTTGATGAGGGATTCTTCGTATGTATTTTATGTAGTTTTTAATCCAGTCTATCAATTTCTCTCAGAACATAAAAATACATGCAGAAAATTTATAATATAGACACTTTTATCAAAGAAAATAAACACTAGTTCACCAAGCAGAGATAACCACAGATCCTATGTGGTCTGTTTCCTTCCTATTTTAGTCCTGTGTGTCTAATATGTACACACAACTATGTTTTATGCCCTCACATACGTATGCGCTGAGATTTCTAACATCCTTTACAAAGTGGGGATTATACCACAGAGTCTCATACTCGGCTTATTAACTTAGTAAGAGTACTATTTCAGGTCACTAAACATTCTTGGAACACAATTATTTACATCATGACATTCTGTCATTTGATTCTGGTTATAATTTATTTAGCCACTCCCCTAATGTTGACTATTTCTTTTGTTTTGATTTTTTGTTGTTGTTGCTATTTTTAATTGTTGATACCTTTCTCATGTGGTTTAATAAAAAAGTTACTTAAAATTTTCATTTCTTTAGCAAATATTTATTGAGCACCTACTAAATGCCAGGTACTCAGCCAGGTGGTGAGGATGTAATGATGAATCATTGAGGGCCTCCTGGTTTTGCCAAGAGACAGGAAGGTAAACCAACGCACAGAGTTTAGTAAGGCCTGCAATGAAGGCTTGTACAAGGTGTGAAAAGAGAACACTTAGGCACAAACGGTAGGATTCCCTAGACAGTCCTTAGTGCAGAAGATAATTTCAGAAAGTACTAAGTAATGTGTGCCTTCTAAAATAAAAATCATTGTCACTCATATATATATGTCTTGACTTATGCCATGTCTGTGTTTAGGGTGGCAATGCATTTTCATGATATTTTCCATATCTATTGTATTTTCAATGATAATGATACATAGCTTCCCAAATTTCTTAAGGCACCGACAATCCCCTGCAGTTCCTCATCCTTACCACATTTTTTTCACGGTAGATGTAGAACGAGTACTAGGATGCCAAGGATAGGATCCATTGCCCTGAAGAGCAGAATCCACAAAGACTAGATGGGTGGCATATGTTCCAGCCACATGAGCAGGGTTCAGAGGAGGACTCCAGATCAGCAAGGGATAGGCACGCCCGTTAACAGCAAGCAGCCCAATGCTATTATCTGGACAAATGAGGTAGAAATAAGTGGGGAAAGGCTATTGCTCACCCAGGTGGCCTAAGTCTCCAGGGTCTCTGGGCAAGTCCGCACACCAAACTAGGACTCCATCCATCACTGGAGCTATGAGGAAGCAACCTCCTGTAACTGTACCTCCTGTGCTGATTATAAACACATACTCTGATGTGGTTTTCTTGTTTCTACTTTGAGATAAGTCCACACACTCCTGGATAGGGAGTAGACTTGTCCAGTGGCAAGGACTGATATTTGAATTCAAGTTTCAAAGGACAGACTTGAGTCATTCCTATTGTCAGTCTCCCAGAAAGAGACAGTAAACTGGAATTTAGACATTGCACCTTCGATGGAAAGGAAAATAATGATCATGACCATACTAGTAAAATGAATTAAGAGATTGTTATGGGCCAAGCACTTTCATAAGAACTTCACAGGTAAGAACTTATTTAAAACTCACAAATATACAAGTTAGCTCTCATTACTTTTACAGATGAAGAAACTGAGGCCCAGAAAGTTTAAACCCAAGGTCACCCAGCTAGTCAGTGGCAGAATCCATCGCTCAGGCACTGAACCATCACACCCCACGGCGACCTACAAGTTGGAGTCTAGAATCTAGACTTCTAGGAGTCCTGGCATGCATGAAAGAATGCCTCCCCATGGAGTGGGACAGATGGTTTCTGTCACTAGGAGGAGCTAAGCAACAAGCAGAAGATGAGTGGGCTGTATCTCCTAAGTTACTGGTGCTTGAACCGCGTATTTCTGCGCCCAACCCCAGGCATTCTGCATCAGAATCTCCGTAGGTGGACCTGGGAATCGGTATTTTCATTCCCTCCAGAGATTCTGTTACCCCCCATCCCAACCCAGGAAGCAGCATTTAGGAACCATATTATCAGACTATATGCTTTTCTGTGTATCCATTACCCTCATAATCTCAAGCATGTCATAAAGTATCTGAAAATTTGAGGACAATTAGAGAAAGCAGAAGCAATTAGTGTGAATTCCCCCAAAGAGTGGATAAAGCTCAAGGAATAAAATTTAAGGCTATCGGTTGCCTAGACCTAGAGAGGGCTGCTTAGTCTGCACTTAGGCAGCATCTGATCAGAAATGTGCCCCCCACAATGATCAGACTCCACTCTCCATGAATGTTACTATGTAGGAGCAGTGAGCTCAGCCATTACACAGCCATTTGTCTTACTACAGACACCAAACAGATATAGTTTCAAAGCATTGGGTAGTCTTCATTGGAATCACATCAATACCCAGTCTTTATCTCAGTAGATTGGAATTATATATTTAATAAAATGGCCGTTGTAAAGAAGACAGGTTGATAAAGACCTAACATTATATATCATGGTAGAAAATCATTGTATATCATTGTGGCATTTGTCAAGCCATCCTTCCATCTGCCAGCACATTCCAACCATATGTTATGGGTTGAATTGTGTCCCTAAGAAAGTTGTTAAAGTCTTAACCCCCAGCACCTACGAATGTGATCTTATTTGGAAATAGAACGTTTGCAAATGATCAAGTTAAGGTCAGGTCATTAGGGCGGGCCTTAATCCAACACGACCGGTGTCCTTATAAAAAGAGGAAATTTGGGCACAGAGATAGACGCACACAGACAGAATGCCATGTAAAGATGAAACCAGAAATCAGTATGACGCGTGTCATCTACAAACCCCGGAGTGCCACAGATTTCCAGGAGCAAACCATCAGAAAGAAGCTAGCCGAGTATGGTACAGATTCTCCCTCACAGCCTTCCAAAGAAACTAAACCGGCCAACACCTTCTCAGACTTCTAGAATCCAGAACTGTAAGAAAATTGATTTCTGTGTTTTAAGCCACTCCATTTGTGGTGCTTTGTGACAGCATCCCTAGAAAACTTACACACCATCACGTGACCCCAAGTTCTCAGTCAGCTGGACGATTCATATAATAATGAACCTCTTAGCTAGACTCATTCTAAAGGACATCCAGTTTTGAGAATCACAGATTTTAGAATCAAGCATATTGTGTATCATATATTCCATAAGGAAGAAAGACACAGAAAGAAAGAGATGGATGGAAAATTCCAGTCCCAAATTATTAACAAGTCATTCACGGCCGCCACAGTTTGAAGATGGACAGAAGCAGAGAGAAAACGCCAACAGAAATGTGCTGTAAATTAAACCCCAGTGATCTTGTCTGATGAGCTCACGGGAGGTGAGCCCTAATACACATTTATTTATTTTAAACATACACTACATTATAAAACACACATGGAAATATCCAAAAGATAAGACAAAAAATAAACATAACTAGAGGTTCTGTTACATTCTTCTACAGCTCGAGTGGATATTCTTACCGACCCGTGAGCACCCTCAACCACTACCACTATTATAGAGCTCTCGTTTCATGACGAGAAGGACAAAAAAACATGGACCCAAGGGCATGACGTCTTCTCCCTAAGACCCAAAATATGCAAGCCCTGCTCCCAAACCCCTTTGCTACTTATTTGGCTTTGGTAGAAAGGAGTAGAGTCAAAGGAGGAATAATGCCTCTTTTCAAAGGGAAGAAGGTCCTTGGTATTTTTTTATAATCAGATCTATAAAAGTGTAAATACACTGACTATATGGTTTGTTAAACAGATTTCTTTAGCACAGGACCTCACAGAGCCGTTAACATGCTATGTGCTTTGGAAAGCCCCAGGAAGAGCTAGAGTCTGGTTCCCTTGGAATAGTTTGGGAATCCTACAAACTGGGAATAAGGGATTATAGGAGTCGATTTGTCTAGGCTCTTTTAGTGTTGATCAGAGGAGGAGTTCTTTTCTTTGCCCACCATCCCCTCCTTGAGTGTTATCTGACAATTGATTTGATTATGGAACTCTTTTCAGTGAAACCTCATTAACATTTTGAGAGAAATTAGTTTGAAATTGAGGTAACCAAAGAAAACTGTTATTTTAAATAACCTTCATTAGAAACATTCTATTTCTAATTCAAATATAAATAAAAATTTTGTTCACTAGGCTGGGAGTAGAATTACTTTCTTCTAAAAAATTTTCAGAAACATATAATGAATTTGTCATCAATTGAATTTAAGTTCACACGAGAGGAGTTAATCTTTAAGTTCTAAATACATAATGGACATAAATAGCAAACATACACAAAAATATTTAGCTCTGCTCACAATTTAAGAAATGCAATTTAAAGATGAGTCTTATTAAGTTAGCAAGAAAGAGAGAAAAGAGAAAGACAAAATTCTGATGAGTACATTGGATGTTGGTCTAATACACTGAAGCATTTTTTTCATTGGAACCAACATTTTTAAAGTAATTTACCAATATATATTCAGAGCCAAAAAAATGTCTTATACTCTTTTACTGGTTAATTCCACTTCTTAGAAATAATTGAAATTCTGGAACCAGAACAAGAGATGAAGGAGAGCTACTTTTCACATAAATATATTCATTGCATTTTTACTTTTAATGGCAAATATTACAAAAAATCTAAATGTTAAATAAATTTTGGCACATCTCCTAGAAGGAATACCATGCAACCATTGAAATTTTAAACTAAACTGTGAGATATGTAACAACATAAGAAAAAGCTTATTTTACAATAAGGAAAAAAACAGCATGATACAAAATTGCATAACAATATGAAAACCATATCCCCAGAAGGATTATAAAAAGATGAGTTCTTGCCGTAGGACGGTAAGATTGTAGATGATTTTTTTGTAATGTTATATTACATTTTCCTTTTAAAACTATTTTCAGAACATAAAAAAAATTCATGCCAATATACCAGTATATACCACTAAAGAAGTATTCATATACATTTTAAAACCAAATGAATTTCTGACAAGAAATTTTCAAACATTCTCCCACTCATCTACAGATGCATTAAAATTCTACTAAGTTTTCAATGATACAAATTACCTTTCAACTTGAAAGCTGTACTAAGGCCCTTAGAAAAATATCATCATTTCTGGTGCCCAACATGATTATTTTAAGTAATTTTATAAAATCTATTCCGCTCTTGCTCCACCTGGTAATTAAGTTCAAACATCCTGAAGAAGGCCACCTCATATCCCTGAGGCCCAGAAAGAATTTCAATTGCCATTTAAAACTTCCAATTAGATCACAACATAAAATTACAATTTACTTTTGATAATTTTTCCTCTGGGCCTAATTCTTTTTTACCACCCTTCTAACCTGTATTGTAATTATGCCTGCTCAATCTGATGCGAAAACATCCCCTTTTTTCATACTGGGTTTACTAATACACAACCTGGCCTGGCGGTCACTGTCCGATTTAACAATACCTGCTCCTGGAGACAAACTGTCACTCCATGCTTCTGGGAAAGGCTCTCCAACCAACTGAAGACCGACTAATCTTGGACCCCACCCCCACCCTTTGTCAGCTGGCCCTTGAAGCTATATCACTCTCAGGTGGTAGGACTTGCAGGTTTTATCTCTAATATCTGTTTCCATTTTTCTAACCTGGTTTCCTGAATGGACCCTATTGTAATTCAGGGCATGAAGGTAACCGCTGAACCTTCTCTTCCTACCACTGGGAAGAAAGTAGCCATGCTACTGTGGCAAGATCATTTATTGAGATATTAATTTCTGTTAGTTTTTTTTCTGTAACTTTCCCTCTGCATATTTTAAGCAGACAGCCAAACCCTTCATAATTCCTTTGATTATCTCCTCACCTCCTACCCAGAAAGCTGAAGCTAGCTAAAGTCAGTCCTTTTAAATACCTAAGTCATTAAGGAGATACAAATAGTCCTTGAGAGAGATAGGAGAAAATAGCTTTTGAGAGCAGTGAGAGTGAGGGGGAAAGATCACCACCTGTCACTCATAGCTCCCCTCACCTCAACCTCCCCCCCCCTCAACCCTGGGAACGGAAGTGTATCTAGGAGACTAAGCCCTGGGAATTCTGGGAAGTTACAGAATGGTGGTCATGTAGGCAGCTCTTTCGTCCCAGAGGCAAGAGGCACCCCTCTTCTGGGCTCCATGCTTTGGAGAATTCCACTTATCACAAACACACACATAACTATATTTATATTTATTAAAGAACATTCTAAACATCTGTTCTGTGCATACCAACATTTAGGCCCCAGAGAAACACTTCTCCCCATCTCTTGTTCTAACTCAAATTAACTGCATCTGAATGCCATGAAATTATGTGGGTTCTATTGATGATGTCAGAGATGAGCACTGGTTGGGAATATGGGGAAGATTTTAGAGGAGGAAGAGTTTAGGTAGGGAAAAAGACAAATTAATTTATTTGTCAGATCCTTTGAATTTTCATGAAGGCAACAAATATTAAAAATGAAATATTAATTACCAAAAGTGCCAAGCATTCTTATTCTTGCATTTCTTTATGTCCTAATTATAGTCACAGAGAAAGCCAACAATTAGAGAGGTATTTACAATATTTGCACATGGTAGCTGAGAAATATTTTTACAGTAGTAAAGAATTCATATTACTCAAAATTTTTATGCATGAGTCTAGATTATTACACATACAAAATGGGATCCTAATTTAATAGCCTGCAACTAGAATATTAGACGCTAGGATTATGAATAGATTTTTAATTAATAAGATTAAATTAAAAATTTTAAAGTAATTTAAACTTAAAGCTATATTTATATATCTTTGAATTATAATTTTGATATTAACTATGATATGTATTTTTATTTTATTTTAATAGATAATGTTTAAAATCTTAAAAGCAAAATAACTTTAGAAAACACTCAAATATTGTTCATTTTAAATTTACATTTACTTTAATTCCATATTTTTTTGATGAAAACGTATTCAAATTTTGTTCTTTAATCCATTGGATCACTATTGTCAATAGAACATAAATTATGTAAAAACCTTGATTATGAGTGATTTTTGTTGACATAAATGAAAAGAAAATAAAGTATATGGAATAAATACTTAGTAATTTCTGGCATATATATGCATGTATGTGTGTTGTCATCTAATTTTATTACTCGTCTAATCATCACCAGCCCACTAACAGAATGCCCAATCATGTTCAATAAAAATTTAACTCATTTGTCTTTGGGTATTGACAATTTTCAATCACATAAAAACCTTTTCTTTAAACATTGTTTTGATTTTGTCAGTATGAAGGTGTATTTGTCATGGTAGAAGGACAGAAATATATCTTATTCACCAACTTGGTACCTTGATTTATAGCTTCATCATTTTTAGACTTATGGTATGAAGCCTCCATCTGTGCCCTTGACACAGCAGTCCTACTGGAAGACCTGCTTCCGAACCAGTTGGCTTCCCAACACACGCCCAAGAACAGAGTCTCTAGCTCTGGTTGGGTCATGTGACCTTTAATCCCTGAACAAAATTCTCTCTGACCAGCTGAATGCAATGCTTTATTGGCCAGCCGGGGAAGACCTGCCCTTCTAGAGTCTGGGATGGAATCAGTTCCACTTGAATGTCATAAAATGAGTGATGAGAAGGGTCATCCCCAGAGGCAGATCAAGTTTTGTGAGTTCTACCACTTTGTTCAGCTGGGAGGGGGAGCTTTTTAAGAAAAAGATAAAATTACAAATTCAAAATTAGATATCAAAAGAAAATATTTCAAACAAGAAAAGAAACAACAAATCCCAAAAAGCTAAGAAATACCACAATCATCACAAAATCCTTCCTGACATATCTCTGCAAGGTTTTGTCTGATTGAAGTGAATCTTCAGTCACTTCTTCATACAATGACTTCAATATATCATTTTTTAATAAGAATAGAAAGATAATTCAGTCCTTCTACCATGGTTAATCAGTATTTTTTGTTGTTGTTATTATTATTATTATTATTGGTAGCATTAAAATATTCTTTCAGCTTCACAATGTGTTATTGGTGATTTTCTGTATATTGTTACGATTATTGCGAAATTTGGGACGTCTCTCAAAGTTCTTCTACATATGAGCTGGATGATTTCAAGACATTTCAAGTTTTCTTGTCCAAACTTGACTCATCTTACCTACTCTGAGTTGACAACACTCGTTGACCAGTTTGCTGTCAGTGTCTTTGCCATCCCATTGGCCACCACACTGAGCAGTAGGAGTAATCCCGGAAGTCGGAAACCACATTAGAATGCTAGCAAACTATGAACTACTACTGAGTAACGATGAACCACATAAATATATCCACTAACACACAAACTAAATGTATTCCCAACTCCTCCTTAACTGGATTTAAAAAAAAATATGCCTACAGCCCTTCTAATACTGCAAACACAAAGGGGAGTGTGAGTGAGTAATGCCAGACTGGAAAGAGACAGTGGTCTTAACGAACTGCAGTCAAAATATCTCCTTTTCACACATTCTACAACTTGTATGACTTCGTGACACATTGCTAAGCCCCCTCACAGGGACTTGGAAGGGGACTGTGCACATCAGAGGGTCGGAGGCTTAAGCCTCTGTAGCTTCGCAGTATATCCACCTCTGGTGGTTCCCCAGGGGAAATTCTAATGCTGTTTCCTGAAGAAGATGGAATGGATTCTTGCAGGCCAAAGCTGTAGCTGTCCACTACAGTCATTTTGGCTTTTGCCCTTTCTATCAGTAAGTCAATTTTCCCCTATGAATAAATGTATTTTCTACAAAAGGTTTTTGCTGCCCTCGATTATAACAGCACTTTGTTTTCTGCTTTTGCTCTGCTTTGCGTCAAATACTCTACACCCCATCTTTATTCAACCAAGTAACTTGCATGTTACAAGGCCAACCCAACTGCTATCTTTTTCTTTTCTTTTACCTCTGACCTCCCTGTACCAGGGCTTTCAAAAATCTGTTCGTTAAAACTAGCTTTTTAAGATGCTCTATTTAAAAAAAGAAAAATGTTCTGTTGTCAAACAGATTTAGAAGAAGTTGCATCATTCCTCTCTTTCTCTCTCTCTCTCTCTCTCCAAGTCAGAATGCATATTTGCACCTTGGTTTTGAGAAGTCCTGCACTAAAAGAACAATCATTACTAAGAGCTTACTCTGTATCAGGCTGTTCTAAACGCTTTACATGTCTGATCTCATTTAATCCTCACTACTAACTCTACGGAGTACGTTAATTTTACAGATGAGGGAACTCCAGGGTTAAATAATTTGACCAAAATCACACAATAGGTAAGTGAAGCTCTACGTTTTGAACAAAAACACTCTTAGTCATTGCTCTATACTATCCATTTCATTTTATCTAAACCAGGGCTTTCTAACATATTCAATGACAAGTCCCCTTTCTGAACAACCCTTATTAAATCCCCCATAAAAATGGGCTACACCCCATGCACTTCTGTTGTGTCACTCTTGGGTCCTATCCAACTTCTGTTTCCTGGCAGATCCATTTGTGTATATTTCTCATCTCTCCCAGTAGGTCGTAAACATCTTGAAAGGGACCTTTACCTTAGTCATCTTATTGCCCCAGCCCCGGCGCCCCAAACCTTCCACAGTGTCTGACACACTGCAGGTATTCAATAAATATTTGTGGAATGAGTACATATTCATTGGATTTTAAACATCCCCAACCTGTATTTAATTTCAAAAGGGAGGAAGCAAATCCAAAACATTGAATGGTAACAAATGGAAACTAGAAGGCTTTACACAACTTTTCCAAATCCTTTCAAATTGCTCCACTTCTGCTATTTACCAAGTAAATAAGGAAATTAAAAAGCTGCTAGTAGCCGTTTTAATAATCAGACTTAAATTCAATTGGGAGTCAGCACAGAGAAATATTATTTCTGAAGGTCCTTAACTGAAAAGGACTGGAAAATATATTACATAAAACTCAGAAGGGAATCGATCATAGCCTGATATTTGCAGCTTTGAAAGAGAAAATACATAACAGTGTTCTTAATAATGTCTAATAATTCCCATAGCATAGGGACACAAAAATATTAATTCTGAAGGAAAACATCTCAATTCATTTTCTTGTCCTGCAACCTGGAATAAACAAGGAGGACCCTCTGAATGTTCTGTTGTTAAGAGCTACCAGTGCAGAAAGAATTTTAACTTTAGAAGATTCAAGTTCAAATCATGAGTCATCTTCTCCATTTCAATCACAATTCTGGCATACTTTTTATTGGTTAAAATGAATATTTCTTACTGCAGAAAAAAATAAAGAATCTAAGCAAATTGGCACACTCGTTTTCAAACTTAATCCAAGTACATTTTGGTACCAACATAAATACACCTCGCCAAATTTGGCAATGTCTTTTGCACAACAAAATGGCTTATCTTAAAATTCCCTTAGTCATATTATAAATATATCACATATCACAAATCCATATTACATTAGTTTGGTTGCAAAATGCCAGTCCAGATATTTAATGTGGATAACTCTGAAGAGCCAAATATTCTACAGGTAGCAAGATGTTGACGAGAGCTGTCTGCCAGGTAGGGCTTCAGCTGTGAAACTAAATTTCAGTGTCTCTCTATTACTCTCAGAAGAAAGTATAGACCAACAAGCTTCTCCATGGCATGAACTCTTCATTAGCCTTATTTCTCACCCCTTTCTCCATATAAATCACTTCAAGTTTCCTGCATATTCCTTTTTATTTTATACCTCCATGGATTTGCTCAAAATAAAAATATCCTCTCAATTCTTATCCATCCTTTCTTGCTCCGACTCTTCCTGTCTCTTCAGCCTAAAGCCCTATTTATCATTTAAAATAATGCTTAGCCAAGCAATTCCACTCCTGGGTATATACCCAAGAGAAATGAAAAGATGTTACACAAAAACTTGTACACAAATGTTCATAGCAGCTTTATTCATAATAGTCAAAAAAAAAAAAAAAAGGAAACAACCCATTTGTTCATTCAGAGATAAATAGATAAACAAAAGTTGGTATATCCACACAGCGGAATATTATTTGACACTAAAGAGGAATGAAGCCCTGATACATGCTACAACCTACATGAGTCTTGAAAACCCTAAGCTAAGTGAAATAAGCCAGTCACAAAGAACCACATATTGTAAGATCTTATTTTACATTAAATGGCCAGAATAGGCAAATCTATATTAGTGGTTACCTAGGTCTGGACGAGCTGGGGAAATGGGAAGTGACTGCTAATTGGTACAGAACTACTTTTCGGGCATAACGAAAATGTTTTAAAATTGTGGTGATGGTTGCACAACTTTATGAATATATAAAAGCCACTGAATTGTGTACATTAAAAATGAGTGAATTGTATGGTCTACGAATTATCGCTCAATAAAGCTCTTAAGAACACAAAGCTCAGGCATCACCACCTCTGGAAACTCTCTCTGACTTTTCCCTGCACAATCTATAGGTAATCCTCTGATTACCTCTACCCTTGGCACACCAATTTATAACAATATGAAGAGCGGCCATTTTGCCAAGTACTTTATACCCAATAGCTTATTTAATGTTTTCAATAAACCTGTGAGATAAGTATTATTATCATATCACTTTGCAATTAGACACATTTTAAGTGCTTTGTCGTTCAAAAGGACTGTTTCTCAAAAACAGAAATTGTACATATGTAGCCTTCAGGTCCGAATGTGGTCCAGTGGGATTCTTTGTTTGTTTGTTTGTTTGCTCCAAAGACACAATGTTTTTAAAACCTTTAAATTAGTTGACAATATCTTTAAAATCTGGAGATTTTATGTAAAAATTCATTTTGCTAAACCTACCTTGAAACTCAGAGGGCCCAATGATAAGATTTGATCAAAGCCTTTAAATCTGGGAAGTCCTCTCCCACTTGCCACAATCCTCCTTACTCCTCCCTATTGTCTCAGATCTAGTTCCTTCACTTTCTAACTGGTGCTACCTGCATAAGGTAGCATAATAGAGTTTGTAAGCAACAACTGCCCCTAGAGAAGGGGCAGTTGCATCCCTATAGTACCTGGACAGCACCTGATCAGTAGTATGGAAACAATAAATAACCTTGAACTGTTACCTCTCTGACATAAGTGAGCTGTGTTCTGGAGCATGCCCCTGGCTCCCCACCCTCTTGGGTGTTTTGTTTGTTTGTTTCCTTTTCATTTTACCAGCTAATAAATCCCCAAAGTACAGCCTTGCACTGAGCTCTTAGTTGAAATCAGTTCAACCAAGTTCAATCCTAGCCTTCCAGGGAAACAGAGGGAGGTCCCACTCACAAAACAGTTAGCAAATGGTGGGAAACATAATTAACAAAATGTAAGTGAAGTGTACAGGTTACAGAGATGGATCTCCTGTCACTATCCCCTCCCGCCCAAATTTCAGTTTAGTAAGCTTTAGACAAAAAGTAGGTATATGAACAGTAAAACCTTACTAATTTTGTTTATCCAATTAGGGCCAGTCTGGTCCAACCTGAAAATGACCAAGAGTTTTCATGAGGGTATATTTTGCCAAGCAAAGTAACAGCATAAATTAAATTTGTAAGAGTTTGTTTAACCTACTTAGTAGGAAAGAAAAAACTTAGGGACTTTATTGAATCTATTATTGCTTATATACAAATTTTACTCATTAAAATGAATCTTCAACTACCTAAAATACTTCCAGTAAGACTCCTTGAAGCATTTTATTGATCCCTGGTACTGACTTCAATGATTATATATTGAACTCTAGGTCAATCTTTCACTAGTTCACTGGTGGTGAAGAAAATTAGCCCACTTTTACACATACAGAATTGTATTAATTATGTAATACATTGAAGTACAATTAATAATGTACATACTGTACATACATGTAAGCAAAATCCTTAGACTACCAATAATGTTTTTAGATAAGTATTTCTAAATTTTTTTTAGGTTTTATTTATTTTAAGTGTGTTTTTCCAGGACCCATCAGCTCCAAGTCAAGTAGCTGTTTCAATCTAGTTGTGGAGGGCGCAGCTCACAGTGGCCCATACGGGGATCGAACTGGCAAACTTGTTGTTAAGAGCACTGTGCTCTAACCAACTGAGTTAACCGGCCACCCCAAATATTTCTAAATTTTAAAATAGTCATACTCATAGAATATTAGAAGAAAGAAAAAATATTGAATTTCTCATAATCCCAACCACCCAAACATTAACATTTAACATTTTAGCATTTTTACCTTAGTCGTTTTTCTATGCATATTTTTGCATAATTTTAATCATACAGTTAATCACTTTTGCACATTGCTTCCCATTTAAAATTATAACTTGATTTTTTAATGCCTGTATAATATTGCATTGTGTATATGTACCCTAATTTATATAACTAGTTCCCTATGATTGGACATTTAAATTATGTCTTATTTTTCAGATTAATTCATAATGCTATAATTATCTTTCGGTAAACAACTTTTTTCATATTTCAAGTTATGTCCTCAGGGTAAATTCCCAAGAATAGATTTACATTGTTAGACTCTTCATCTGTAATTCCAAACTTCCATCCAGGTTGAACCGATTTTCACTCTTACCAACAGCGCTCATCAATCCATTTTTAATCAAGATTTTCTCTTCTGGATCCTTTTCAACCTGTGATGTGTAGGGCTAGCTGCAGACAATCTGGAGAAATCATAAATCAGAGAAGAATGTCCTCGGTGCCACATCACTTGCTTTTAACGCCCATTCATGCCATCACCTCCATCCACCTCTGTCCTGCCTCCCTGGGCCCCCTTCTCCTTCAGGTCTATGGTGCCTCTGCCTTCTCCACTCACATCCCTACTGGACCTGCACACCTCACTAAGGAGCTGATTGCTGCCGCCAGATTTAGGAAGGACCAGATAGAAAGGGAAGTGTGTCCGTCTTAGACAGAATTTGCACCTGCAAAGTTCTCAGGAGCTGCAAGGCAGATGGAAGGCCTTGGGGTAGCCAGAAACTTCCTGGGGCCCTTGAATCACACCATGGAGATTGCTGCTGGCATGTTTTGAAAAAAATTACTTTGGAGGAAACAAAAAAAGGAAGGAAGGAAGAAAGAATTGTTTTAATAAACTTCATTAATTTTTCCTGCTTGTGAAAGTAATGTATGCTCCCTATTAAAAATCTGGAAAATATCTCCAAAAGAATTAAGAAAAAAACAAAGTCACCCAGAATTGCATCACCAGCTTAGTGCATTTTTTGGAAGCCTCTGAATACCGTGTACCCTCACCTTTAGCTCCTGCGGAGTCTGCAGCCCATTGAAGAAGATGGGTCCTGCCTGTTCCTTTTTGATAAGATCCCAGAAATTTGCACTCAACCAGGTTCCCAGAGTTGGGACCAGAAAAGGAGATTTTATCCCACGTAAGCTCAGGGGGCTTCTGGAAGCCCAGACTAGAAGTTCTTCTTCCTCGTCACTGAGAAGACAGCATGTTTCCTGTCTGTGTTCAGAATCCAGTGGCATTTCCTGGAATTCAACCACCTTCCTCTCTCTACAGAGGAAGTGGACATTTTAGAAACACAGCCTCTCCAAAATGGGAACTCAATTACTGACATAAATGTCTTTATACTGTTTCCGTTAAGTATAATTGTCAAGTACCTTCTGTTTTGATTCCGGTTTATAAGACTCAGGTCAAGTCTCTGACCTTTTCTTATGCAACTTAGTTTTCCTTCGACTCACACAGCTGTCAAACAAATTTGTCCTTAGGAGACAGTGTGGTGCAGTGGTGAAGGGCACGGGCCTTATGACATTGCACTGTGTGAGTGTAGCCATGGTGAAACAGGCACTCTGGTCCATGGCTGGTGGGGATAATAAACGGTCCAAGTCCCTTGGAAGGTAACTTGGCTCTATCTATCAAAATTACAAATGCATACAGCCTTCAGTCTAAACTCTGGCTCTGCCACGCACTAGCTCCGAGGTTTGGCACAAAATTACAAAGTTTGTGACTTCTCCAAGCCTGAGATCCTATTCTTCATAAAAATCATATCCACAGGTAATTGAGATGCACCAGTGACATGTTTGGTAGGGTAGGCCCACCGCACGTGTTCAGGAAACCTTAAAGACCACTGGCACTACTTGTTTATCACTTTCCCTTTTTTTCAGGTGCCCCAAAGACACTGAGCCTCCTCCTCCAGCTGCCGGCATTCCAGAACCTGAGACTGGTTTACCTGTGGATGGAAGAGAAGGCCAGACTCTGAGGTGAAACCAAAGCAGGATTCAAATCCAGGCTAAGTCCGTTTTACTAACAGCATGGACTTGGGTCAGTGGCTTCAGTTTCCTCATTTGTAAATGGAAACAATGACAATATTCGTAACCACCGTCTTGTAGGGGGGTTGTAAGGACTAGAAGTGATATGTATGAAGTATCCAGCACAGCACTGAGGAGGCAACTGAGTCCATGGAGGTTCTTCCGAGGAAGACAGGAGATGCTGGGAGAGATGTGGAATGGCTCTTATTCCCAGCTCCTGCTCTTCCAGTGTGGCGGGGAGCCCAACTACTGAAGGCCCGTTGCTGAGTCTTGTCCTCTTTTAGCCCCCTGGGGAACAGAGAGCATCAGCGTTAAAATGCTCATTATCATTGTCACATTCCCATTCTCAACAATGCTCAGTAAGACAATTTCTGGGTAGATCACCAGTCAAAAAGATGGGGTGAGCTAAACAACAAGTAAACCAGCAGCCTTACATTTTGGGCACCCACTGTGTACCAGACATTGTTCCCGGCACTGAGTCTACAGGCACAAACAAAGCAGATGAAGCCCCAGTTCTCATAGCACCTACAGTCCAGTGGACCATAAACAGATAAGCACAGAGAATTGGGACCATGTTTGTGGGGGGCTGCCTAAGTGAGACGGATAGGAAGGCAACATGGGGAGCTCAGGTAGTTGGTTTAGGGATTGTATATGGTATTTTCATACTGAAGATGTTCTAGCTTCCAGTTTGTTGAAAGATTGAGGACTTCAGACACATTTTCATCTGAGGAGGAGGAGAGGAGAGGTCCCATCAGAGATCCAAATACTGGCATAAGCCCTGTTTCCACCACTCACTGGGGCCTGTTCTCTCAATTGACATAGTAGTAATTGGGCTGGAAGATCGCTAATCATCAAGGTCCCGACCCTCTGGGGTCCCACTGCTCGATGGCATTCACCATAATATTGATGTGATGACATTGCAGAATTAACCATAAGATCACTTTTATGTCTTTGCAGACTTTTATTTTTTTACTTTCCCTCTTACTGAGAACCATGTGCAGCTCCATGTATTACGGAGTCAGGTTTTTACTATCCTGGATGTGAAAAGTCACATTTTTTGGCAAGATGTGGATAAGTGAAACCCCATGTGTGCCTATAAAACTAAATAGTAATTCCAAACTATCTCTTAGTATGAGCCCAGGATGTTGCCCAGATTTTAGACTATATCATTTTCAATTCATGATTCTTTTGAAAAATGAAAGGAAAGTAACATAAATCTTCTCTTTTATATACATGTGACTCAAAGAAAACAGAGTTTTATGTAAATAGCTACAGATGGTGATGTAACAGTGTTACAATGGTCCCTAGAAATGTTGGAGTTCTCCAGGTGGGCGCGAGCACAGGCTCTGAGTCTTCATACATTCTATTCCTTCCCTTTGAAGCACCCTTTTCCTTCCTCCCTACGTGCACCTAATTCATCTGAAAGTTTTCTAATTTTCCTTTCGTTAAAACTGAGACAACCGTTTCTCTAGGAAGAGATCTTCTTGTGATCATTCCAAGATTGGGTTAGTCCCCCCGCCTCCTCGTGCTGCCTTAGCATCCTGAATCTTTATCAAATGATTTAAATCATCTTTACCACACTGTTTCAATAAATGCCTTTTTTTTTGCCCTTGACCTCATCTGCACAGAATTAGTTGAAAAATAATCCTTGGTTTGTAATGTATTACCATCACTGGTCTTGTTTTATAATCAGTATTTTATCTGTGTATTTATTTAAAACAGTACTACCCAGTAGAATCATAATGGAAGCCGTACATGTAGCTTTCAATTTTCTAATTGTCCCATTTAAAAAAGTATAGAGTAACAGGTGAAGTTAATTTTAATAATATATGTTATTGAACCAATATGTCCAAAAGATTATCACTTCAACATATAATCAATATAAAAATTACGAAAATATTTACATTCTTTTTTTTCCATAGGAACCCTTCAAAATGTTTTGTTTTGTTTTCTACATTTTACATTTAAATCATAATCTTAATTCGGTCTCGTTACATCTCAAGTGATCAGTATTCTTAGGTGGCCAGTGGCTACCATATTGGACAGTACATATTTATAATACCACCAACCTCCAGTCACGCAAGTCCAAACACAAGAACTGAAATATAACCAATAACTTATGTCTACCTACAGACTCTTCCCCCAACTTGCGCCTTGTCAGCTGGTCGGCTGGTTCAACCAGATGTTAAGTTTGTGAGAGACAGAACATGTATACGTATGACGCTTGTATTTCACTGTCTTCTCAAAGAATGGTCCCTAGACAGAGTCCCTAAGATCCTTTTCGGTCAGAGTATTTTTATAATAACATTAAGACATTATTTGCCTTTTTCACTATGTTGACACTTGCACAAATTCTGAAAGCAATGGTTGTAAAACTACTGGTACCTTATCACAGATCACGGGAGTAGCCCCATATTGTAGTAGTGGTCACTGTAATGTGCAATGCTATGCACTTTGGTTTTTTGGGGGGAGGTGGGGGTTTAAATGCAAGTTTTACTTAACACTTGATTGATTAAGCAGTAAAATTTATTAACTTAGTTAAATCTTGACCCTTGAATTCTCATCTTCTCAGTATTCTGTGTGATGAATGGGGAGCGTGCATAAAGCACTTACACTGTGTATTAAAGTACAGTGGTTGTCCCAGAAAAGCACTTGTGCAATTATTTGAGTTGTGAGCTGAACGAGTGGCTTTTATCGTGTAACACCATTTTTACTTGAAAGAACAACTGACAAACTATGGTTATTTAGAGTTGGGAATTTAGTGGACATTTTCTCAAAATAGATAAAGTAAACCTGTCACTTCAGAGAAAACAACTGTCCATATTTGTTGCCAATAATAAAAACTTGGGCCTTAAAGTAAATATTCAAATTTGTATCCACCACTGTGAATTTCACAGCTTCTCAGTATCTAAACAGCTTTCTGAAGAGCTCCGTGGTAATAGTAACAAATGTGATTTTATCTTTTTTTATTTTTTATTTTTGGTTATTATAGAAAGAAGTGGTAACATTTGGAAGATATGTATAACTCAGGGAGCCAATATTTGCCAAATAACCAGTGCATGATGTTTACAAAATCATGTACGGGTGAAAGATCCATTCAAAGTAAGTGATAAATCAGTGGATTCTGACATAACAGAGAACAAAACGTTCATTGATATGGTTTCAGATTTTACATTGCAACTAACCTTTTAGAAACTATCACTTACTGAGTTTTGGTATAGTATCAAAGATTATCCACAGTCATCTAGAAAGGCTTCTAAAATATCCCTTCCTTTTCCAATTACATATGCATTTTTTCATATGTATTACATATGTATTTTTTCTTCATATACTCAACTGAAAAACATATTGCAACAGATTGAATCCAGAATCAGATATGAGAATCCAGCTGCTCTCTATTAAGCCAGACATTAAAGAAGTTTGCAAAAATGTAAAACAACGACATTCTGTTGACTAATTTTTTTGTTTGGTAAAATAGTTATTTTTCATGAAACATATTATTTGTGTTACTATATAACAGGTTTATTATTGTTACTATTAAATAAAGTAATAAGTCAACATTTTTCAATTTCTCAATTTTAATTTCTAATACAGTAAATATTGATAAATATAACTAAAATAAATAAAAGCTTTTTGAGACCCTCAATAATTTTTAAAAGGGTATTCTTGAGACCAGAAGTTTAAGAACTATGAGCCTAGCACATTTATATTATTTCATGTTTCATTTTTATACTTAGCTCTTATGTTTAGCTTATATGATGTATATGCTAATATATAATATACTTTATAGCTTTCATAATACATTTACTACCACTTTACAAGTGATCAAAGTTAATGTCACCAGCAATGGGACAAATCAAAATTAACATCACATGCTTCCTGATGTGATGTACTGAGAAAGACACAACATCATTTCTATGGTATTCCTAACAAGAATGCACATCCTGAATCTAATCAGACAGTGACATCAGGAAAATCCAACATTGACATTCTACCAAATATTTTGCTTGTACTTTTCAAAAATGTCAATATCAAGAAAGAAAAAGCAATAGCAAGAAATGGGTGTCATCTCGGAGTTTCTTTTAGCATAAAATAATATTAATAGCAAGTGGAAACACCTGAATAAAATCCGTAGATTAGAAAATAATATTGCCTTAATGTTAATTTCTTGATTTTGATCATTGTACAGGGGTTATGGAAGAGAACGTTCTTGTTTTAGGAAATATACGGTGAATGGGGAAAGGTATCATTTCTGCTACGACTCTCAAAAGGTTCAGAAAATATGAGAAAGAGGAGAGAAGAGAGTGAAGAGAGAAAACGTGGTAAAATGTTAATATTTGGAATCTGGGAAAAGGAAATTCAGAAATTCTTTGCATGATTTGTACAACTTTTCTGTTAGGCAGAAATTGTGTCAAAATAAAGGGTTGAAAACAGTTTACTAAATGAACACATGAGTGGATCTTTCTCTAGATATTCCATCTTCTTCAGCTTCTGGATTTACATGTTAGAAGGATTATCACAATTTTTCTAAAAGGGCCTTTAGACCCCTGAAATTGAGATTGTCATTACATAAACACCAAATTAGTTTGTTTCGACTTTGATGTGGGGGAAAGAGGATAGTTAGCTTGCCTCTAACAGTGAAGGAGAAAAGAGCAATTACAAAATTACTCTCGGAAAAATTTAGAAAGGCTCTTGCGTCAAATCTTAGCTGTAGCCATCAGGAGTTAGGGCTGTTGGCAGGGAATGTTAACATAAACTGCTTCTCTATTCCAGGAGGCGTTTGACGACAGGGGAAGGGGGTGGGACACTGTATCAGTGATTCTTCGTTCCACTTCTCTGGTCTGAAAGTGCCTCGCTTGTGGCTTGACTGCTTTGTGGGTGAAAAAAGGAGCCTGGGCCACCTAGGATTGGCTGAAATGTGTGTGGTTAAGAGTCTAGCCCTACGTATAATTAGAGGCAGATCATGAGAGTGAGCGAAGGTTGTTTTGTTTTGTTTTGTTTTAAACAACATGCCCTCAGTCTTATTCTGTACATTTCAATCCTGCACTGGCAGCCTCGCCCGCCTCCCTCTAGTGGTCCCGGGTAGGATCGCCGTGGTCAGAAGAGCCATTGTGTTTCCGACCGTGGCTTCCCAGTTCAGAACAGGCTGTGAGCACTGGTTTCTCATTTTAACAGAAAGAGCCTTATAAAGTAGGTACTGTAACCTGGGTGAAGGCTATTAACATTTAGAGCGGCTAAAGAAATCTCCCAAGAGCACAGCAAATTAAGGCCTAAATCAGTACAGGAACATCCGACGCCTGACCCCAGTCCAGAGCCCCTCTGAGGACAACTCGAGGAGGAGCCCAATGGCTTCCAAAATATACTGGAAATTCCGAAAGCCATACGTAGAAGAACATACAAAGTCCTTACTCTGCACCGCCTGCAGGACCCATACGTAGAAGAACATACAAAGTCCTTACTCTGCACCGCCTGCAGGACCCTGCCCAACCCATTTTCTACCATTCTCCCAAGCGCCATGGGCGTCTGCCACCCTGCTTTATTTTTAGTATATAACAAGCATCATATCTGACATTAGATTGTGCATCTATGTATCTGTTCACTGTTTCTTCCACATTAGAATCTAAGCTCCACGGAGGATGTTTTTTCTTAATTGCTCTCTCCCCAATACCTATCACATATGGTAAAGTGTACTACTAGATTCCTATGGCTGCTGTAACAAATCGCCACAAACTTGGTGGCTTAAAACAACAGAAATTTATTCTTTTACCGTCCTGGAGGTCAGAGTCTGAAATCAGTTTCACTGGGCCCAAATCACTGTGGTTAGAGCCACACTCCCTCCGGGGGCTGCCAAGAAAATCAGTTCGCCTCCTCTTGCAGTTTCAGGTGGCTGCCAGCATTCCTGTTTGTGGCTCTTACTCCAATCTTCAAAGCCAACCCCTTCACTTCTCTCTGCTCCATCTTCCCATCAGCTTCTCCTGTGTGTGAGGGCATCGAATCTCCCTCTGGCTCTTTTTTCATAAAGACGGTACTTGTGATGGCATTCAGGGCCCACGCCAATCATCCAGGCTAATCAAACAAATCAGGAAATTGAGGTCCCTAAAGATTGACTGCCCATAGTCAGACAGGTAGGGGTCTAGAAGAGGGGTCTGAACCCAGGTAGTCTGACGCCAGGGCCTCCCACTACGCTGCACAGGAGTTGATGGGCACTTGTGCTTTTATGGTTCATGCTTATAGGTGAGCCCAGTGAACTGTCCTTCACTAAGTCCTACTCTGGACACTGTAGGGATCCAAGGAGATCAAGGATCTGTCTCTGTCCTCCAGGATATAAACATTTCTTTGGAAAGAAAAGGCATAAAGTGAGATAGTCATTACCCTTGTGCAGGAAGTGATTGAAAAAGAGCATGAAGGGGTTTCTGGGAGCTTGTAATGTTTTGTTTTGTTTTTCATCCGGTGCTAATTATAGGAGTGTGTGAAGCAGTTTGTAACAATTCATGCTGTACTCTTGTGATTTATACACTTTTCTTTGTGTATATTATATTATATTTTGAAAAAAGGCATAAAACAACGGCACAAAGTCAGGGTTCTGAGAAATGTAGGGCCTGCAAGAGAAGCCACAAGGCACTCTTTCCCATAGCACTGCATGTCTGGGCCATTCCCTAGCCTTTTGATGAACTGCACGGCTGGTAAGGATTATAAAGTAGGAGGATAAGGGATTGAGATTTTTCCAGGGCCTTTCATATCAAAATTCCTAAGGTGAGCCCACCTCAAACTCAGTTTGGCTTTAAAGCAAAGTTAAACAAACATTTTAAGTGACATTCTAAAACTTTGCCAATAAGAGTTAACCCCTCCAAAAAAGAAATCTAGTATAACATAAATTTGGGAAATTCTGGGCTAAACAAATTTAGATCCCTTTCTTTACTGCAGGACTTATCAGAGCTTTTAATATATTAACATGAACTATAAGTCTGTAAGAGGGAGATACAGTTTGCATTTTTCCCAAACTTATTTTACTATGGAATAGTTTGGTATTTTTCTTAACATTTTCAGAATTAATGGTCTAAGGAACAAATTTTGTGAAGTGATATACCAGAATCCTAATGTACACACCCAGTTCACCCAAAGATCACAGAGCATTCCTTGAGGCCTTTCTAGGTTACTCTCACCGTCCCTCAATAAACCAGGGAAATTGATCGAAAATACTAAATGAATTGCAACCACCAGAGTGGTTGGGTTGAACAAAATGATTATGTACCATGAGGATATAGGGCTTTCTCTTGGAACCCAAGAGTGGATGACTCTGGGCCTCAAGGACAAGTTGGAACTGCACACCTGGATGCCCTCAAGGCCCCTTCTCCATCAATGCAGCTCACTGGCCCCTGCATTCTTATGTCTCCCTGCAGATCTATGTTTTGTTTCTTGGTCAGCGAGATGGGAAATCTGGTTACCACCAGCTCCCGAGTTTGCATGTCACTGTCAAGTCATCTGGAGAGGGTTTCAACTGACTTGATCCCAAATTCTTTTGAAAGGGATTTTGGTCAGGCTACCAGCCAGTTGAGAACACTGGGTGGTTCCCGTGGTACGCCAGTCACACTGTGACCATGGGGATGAAAGGATGCATATGGATATGTGCCTACAGGCGGGGAGTGGGATGTACCATCCATCCACCCAGTAGACGGCTGTTCAAATCCAAGGATTCATTGAGTGTTGAGCTGATTTTTAAAGGCATTTTCTTGCCTTCCATGTAAATAGAGAAACATAGTTTTTTTTTGATGACTCGGGAACTTTCAATTCTTCAGTATTATGATCCAGAATAAATCCCAGCTTTCATCACCCAGCCTGTAGAGGTATCATAGAGAGGGGATCCTGCACACGGTGCTAGCCATAACTGAAAATCATTTTACCCAAGTAACATGGGAGGAACTTACAGTTTTTAAAAATGATTTGTTTCTTTCCCCTAAAATTTGAGTCTGAAGGGAAATTTGGTTAATTAACAATATTTGTTTTTGGACACTGGTGGTTGGAAGCTTCACTGAGCAGGGTTTCCGTTGTTGTCAGCTATTATATCCTCCATATTTAATGCCATTATTTTGAAAATGGGTTGACTTCAGAAGTATTTTGCCTTTGCTGTGGAGATTTTGCACATTGGCCCAAATGGGTTTTTATTTTCGATTTTAATTTATACAGTATAAATACGATGTTGGACTTCTTTGGAGTTCACAGTTTCACTGTGCAGATGTTTCTTGAAAGCCTTTTCAATTCATAGCGTTGGTTTAAAAAAATTATTTTTTATTAGCCTGGCTGCCTTCCAGGAAAAAAAAAAAAAAAAACTCTTCCATTTTGCATAAAACTGTAAGATTTTCTAGCCTTGTTCTTTTCCCCACCCCCAGCCAGCTACATGATTGTTAGGATTAAAGATGCCATAGTGACATCTGGTGGTCAACCACCAGACACACAGCAGAAAGTGGTCATGGTTGAATGACAGAAGTGATCTAGTTCATTCTCCCACAAGTATTTCTTGATTTACTTTACTTGTGTTTTATTTACCATTTGGCTCAAATCACTCTAGATTTCCAGGTTGTTTTTCTTTACAGAAAATATTCAACTTTGCCCCCTCAGAGAGGATAAACACTCTGTGTTCTAGAAAGGGAGGGAAGGAAATAACTCTTGCTTTTAGCTTTTTGATGGATACCTCCTAAAAACGGAGTTACACAAGTTACTCAGTAATCACTCTAAAAAATATTCAAAATTTTCCCTAGAAAAGGGACGAGAAACAATTATTCTAAATAGCTTTCATCCGTTACTCGAATTAGAAGCTTTCAGAAACTGATAGTTTGTTTGCTTCATTTGTTTAGTATTTGAATGAAAATGTATAAATAATAACCCTCCAAGCTTTATTTCCTCTCCCTAACTAGTGTCGATGGAGATAAAATCTGCTTGCCTAATTCTTGACTTTTAAAAGAAAAATGTACCAAATAGGCAGCAATAAAATATTGCACTTTCCAAAACGTTTGGAAAACATAGGGGAAAGATACAATGTAATGTTAAAAGAGCAAGACACCCAATGATATGAAAGATACGATCCTACCTACTTATCAATGTGAGTACCTACGTGGGTATAGATGTCTACATGAACGTGGATGTAAATATCAATACTGAGGTCCACGTGGAGGAGGGTGTAGACACAGAAATAAGCCCAGAAGGAACATTTTCTGTTTCATGGCATTATAACTCATATCTATTAGGTTTCTCTCAATTTTCGATTTTTTTCTTAAGTGCGCATATATTAAAATCATATCCAGGAAAAATACTCAGCACTTTTTTTTTAAGTATCAAGGTTCTATTTGTTTATATGTAAAATATCTCCATCTCAGGATGATAGGGAAACATGAAAAAGAAATTCCTGCAAAGTGAGATGCATAGCAATACATTGAGATATGGAGGGAATCTGAGTAAATCACAGACCAAGAGCCAAGTTCCTCAGGAAGAGCTGAAATGCTTAGAATTCCAGAAACATAAAGGACTGCCCTGTCTTGTAAATACCTTCTCTGTGGATCTGAGGAAATTAGGTCTTTTTCTCTGGTCTTTGGGGCCACTCTTAATAGGAAAGGTTTGCCAAGGCCTTCAGAAAAACTGTGAAGTAGTTCAAGTTTGTGCATCTAACTATTTATTCAGTACCTAATGTATGCCAGGTCCTCTGCTAGAATCTTGACATATATTAATTTTAACATTAACAATTCTATAAAGTATTTCTAATGGTGAGGAAAGTGAGAGTTGGAGAAATTAAGTACCTACAACTGGCAGGGCTAGGCTGTCAACTCGGTCCTATTGGGCTCATGCTCTTTACACTTCACCTGCCTTTCACTGCCCTTTCAGCAGATAAAATACTCCACACACACCTTTAGTGTCCCAGATCTTCAGAATCATAAAACCAAATTCCTTTAAAGAGCCATTGAATTATATTCTGAGAAGAATCCTTGGCCGGTGCCCCTAAAATTCCACTGTTTTGGGATGAACAGCTTTACCTATCTGCTCCTCATGTTTTCATGGAAGGGTTTTCTGCTCTATTCCCCAGAAAAGAGTGGTATATGCTTCTGGTTGCCTTCCTTCCCTGTCACTCACTCAGCTCCACAGGCAGAGTACTGTTACATCTGATTGGTGCTATTTCTCAGAGTCTGACATCCATTGGATCGCACTAACCAAGGGGCAGGACCACTGCACTGTAACACATATCAAGCCATCACTCCCCTCTACATTAATCAATGTGTTATACAGAGCCAGTAAAGTATGAATTTTTTAAGCTAAAGAAGTTGATTCTAAAGTTTAGATGGAATAATAAATAAGCAAAAGTGGCAAGAAAAATCTGAAAAAGAATAATTACGAGGTTTTTTTCCAAACCAGAAATTAAAGCATATTATGAAGTGATTAAAATGTGTACTGCTGATACGTGAATACATGAAAGAAAGAGAATAGAAAGTCCGGAGATACAGACCTAAGGACATATGGAAATTTAGTATGTGATAAGTTTAATATATCTTAAAGAATAATAACTCAATGGGGAAAAAATAGATTATTCAACTGAAGGCCTTAGGACAACTGGATTGCCATGTCAAAATAAATAAAGTTGAATTCCATACCTCACACTTTACATCAGGAAAAATTCCAAGTCGTACAAAAATTTAAATGTAAAAAAAGAATAGCACATTACAAGTAATACAAGAAACTATGAGAGAATTATTTAATAATCTCACAGTGAAGAAAATCTTTATATTTATGACACACATAAAAAACAATTATGTCATAATGCTGTCAGAGTGAAGAATATATATTTACGACACATGTAAAACACAACAGAAGTCACAATTTCTGCAGAAAAAGAAAAGACAAATGACAGAAATGGAAGGAAAAAAATATTTGCAATAGACACCATGCTAATTTGCCTAAATATATGAAGAATTCCTTAAAATCAACAAGGAACAAGCCAATGACCCAAATTAAAAATAGGCAAACGAGGGCCGGCCCGGTGGCTCACGTGGTTAGAGCTCCGTGCTCCTAACTCTGAAGGCTGCCGGTTCGATTCCCACATGGGCCAGAGGCTCTCAACCACAGGTTGCCAGTTCAATTCCTCGAGTCCCACAAGCGATGGTGGGCTCCGCCCCCTGCAACTAAGATTGAACACGGCACCTTGAGCTGAGCTGCCTCCCAGATGGCCCAGTTGGTTGGAGCACCGGCTCTCAACCACAAGGTTGCCGGTTTCGACTCCCGCAAGGGATGGTGGGCTGTGCCCCCTGCAACTAGCAACGGCAACTGGGCAACTGGGCAACTGGACTTGGAGCTGATCTGCACCCTCCACAACTAAGACTGAAAGGACAACAACTTGAAGCTGAATGGCACCCTTCACAACTAAGATTGAAAGGACAACAACTTGACTTGGAAAAAAGGCCTGGAAGTACACACTGTTCCCCAATAAAGTCCTGTTCCCCTTTCCCAGTAAAAAATTTTTAAAAATAAGAAAAATAGGCAAATGATACGAACCAACTCATCCCAGCAAAGAAAACACAAATGGGTCTTAAAACATATGAAAAGAGTTCAACGTCACTCACCATCAGAAAGCTGCACTTTATAACTCTCGGAAGAATTGTTTTGCACCTGGCCAGCGGAAATTAAACTTTCAGTGTTGGTGAGGGTGCTGGTAAATAGGCATTCTCCTACATTGCTGGTAGAAGTGGAAATTAGAACAATCTCTGTGAACAGCAGTCTGTAATAGCATATATCCTTTGACCCAGCTGTTCAACTTCCAGGAATTTATAGAACAAAAGATGCTCCCATATGCAAAACGACTTATGTACATGGTCACACATTGCTGCAATGTTTAAATAGCAAGAGGCTGAAACCATCAACAGAATGTTGGTTAAATAAATTATTATACATCCACATAAAAGAATACTGAGCAGCTATAAAACATAAAGGATGAAGCTCTTTATGGGTCGAGATAGATAATCTCTAAAGTATATCGCTAAGGTGAAATTCAGGGCTTAAAACAATGGGTAGAATGTGCTACCATTTGCATTACAAATACAAAAAGAAAAAGACTATACCAAATATATACATGCTTATGTGTGCATAGTCTATCACTGGAAAAAATGCTAACAGTGGTTACTTAAATATCCAGAAAGAATGGCCTCTGAATGGCCTCAGAATAGTGAGAACTTCATGATGCTCAAGGCTCTGCTCTCTGCCTGAAAGCCAGGTGTTACTAATGTCAGAGACCAGTGAATGGTACCCTCAGGGAGGTGAGTAATCCCTAAGTGTCCTCCAGAAGGGGGGATGAGGGCAGGTCTTTACAAAACATATGAAGTTTAATTGTTATCTTAATTAACTGACACAAATTTGGCATTCCAGTCAACAACATTTTTATGTTAGTTTTAAGATAAAAATAATGATTTCTTTTTCCCCAAGGAAGATGCGCCATATGGAGCCAAGGCCTCAGATACTCACATATATATGGTGGCCTTCTCCCACTTTGGGCAGCAAAAAAGAACTGCTTAGGATCCATATGCATAGCTTTAACTATTCACCTTTTTATGCTTAATCTTTCCTCCTGAATTTCAAATAATAATAATAATTTAAAAATGGAGATTTGTTGTACATCAGGCACTTAAATGAAATGCTTACAGCAATCCTAGATTAGAAGATTATTATCTTGATTTTTAAAAGGAGGAAACAGAGACTCAGAGACGTTAAATGTTTGTCCAGCATCACAAGCTACAAGATAGAAAGGCTGAAATTCCACCCTAGGTTGATCCGACACCAAAGTGATTTCTCTTTCTCCATATCAAGCAACTTACAGTTCTCTCTGTACTGTTCTTCAACACCCACCTAGGACTTCCTCTTTATTTGTTTCTCCTTCTAGTCCTCCTCCTAAGAATATTAAACCTTATGCATTCTTCTGGCTTCAGTGTCTACAAAATCTAATGATTTTCAATCCTAGCTGCACACTGCACTCTTGGGGAGATTTTAAAACATACCTATGACCAGAATACACTTCCAGATACTTTGTTTTAATTGGTCTGGGATTGGGTCTTTCAACCCCTTGCCTCCACTCCAGGTGTGTTTTATTCAACTTTGTGTCCCCAGTGCCTAGAAGGCCCTTACTAAATATTTGTTGAATGACTGAATGAACAAACAATCGAACTTTAGGGTAAGGCAGAAGCCAAAATTATTTTTGACAATAAAACAAGAACAGTTTTGAAAGACCTAGGCTAGGTGGAAGCTTGAAATTAATGCAGAGTCATTTTGCTCTCCTCCTGGGACGCTGGAGAGGAAGAAAGCTGCATCCCTGTAACCCAGTCCAGGGCCCACACAATGGAAAACTATAAATAGTCACCATGAATCACATGAGGGTTATGTAATATAAGGTTCACAGATCACGGCTGCCTTTATCACTCAGGCTTAAGTTGCACTGAAATGGAAACTCAGCTGATGCCCTATGTATTAGTTTCTCCAAAAGATGAAAGCCTCCCGGCATTTGCCCAAAACATCTACTGGCCCCTCTTTGAGGCAGATTGCCGGGACTTTCTTGCTAAGGAATCCCTGCTGTCTTTCCAAATAACAAGTAGGCAATTGCAGCAGAAGACTTATTTTTATTTGCAAAGATAAGACCACAATTTCCCTTGCTCAAGTGAAAAAGCAGTGTTTGTCAGCTTTTCAGACACTTGGGAACACTGGATCACGGGCTCCAGCAAGAAGAGAGATATGCTACACTTGTGTGTGCGGTTCCAGGAAGGTCACCCCTTTTTGTTCCTCCAGTAGAGATTTGCTGATCATCTGAAAACCTTTCATGAAATGCCCAAATCTACTCTGTGACATTTAACTCTATCAGAAGAGGTTTGTCATCCTCCATAAAATGATAGGGCACCCACCCCACCTAGGAAAGGGATCACAGAGCTACCTTTGAATACACAATTCTCACTGGTTGGTCAAAGGGGACTTTGAACTAAATTTTCCCATGACCCAAATGGTAAGAATGTGGTGACAGAGATTAGTACCCATATTCTCTTTTTCTTCTTTAAGTCACAACTAGCCTTCATTTCCCTACCTTACTTGCAGTTATGCGTGGCCATATGACAGTGTTCCAGCCAATGGAATGTGAAGAGAAGTGACGTGTGCCACATCCAGACCTAGCACATTTCTTCATGTTTTTATCTGCCTTCTCAATGACTGGAATGTAAATGCCTCCTAGGGCAATTCTGGAAGACACAGGTTGAAGATGCTAGAGCAACACCAGTCTAAATCGCTGAAAGATTGTCTGCAGGAGAGACTTCCTGCCATCTTTTTCATTACCTAGTGTTGTCACAGAGTAAATTTCTATTGTGTTTGAGCCATTATACAGCATAGGGTCTGTCTTTTGCAGCAGTTAGCCTTCCCTATCTAATTATAGCTGTCATTCACATGTGATTACACTTTAGCATCAAGGACAGGTTTCCCTTATTTGCCTTGGAAGAAAAGATCTTCCAGAATGGCCAACCCAAAAATTATTTTCCCAGCCTGCCTTGGCCCCGCAGAGGCCCTGGGAGTTGATAAGCTCAGAATTCTTATCTGAAGCCAGGTGTGGATGTTTGCCAGGATCACCTGGCTTATCTCTAATGTAGATGAGCAATTTTTCTAAATCCCATCTCAAAACACAGATATGCCATGAAAGGACTTCATTAAAGGCTTGAACTGGAGGAAAGAGATACTCCAAGTAAAATTCACATTATGCTACACCTGGTTTCTGAAACTGTTGAAAAAAATTAAAATTTTTATCAAACTGATCACACATCAAGATGATAAAAAAGAACCTGTCTTTAACAATCTTTTTGGAATTCAAATAATCACAATCCACGTTCCCTATGTAATTACTTTTTCAATTATCATAGACTAGTAATTCTTTTAGTGAAACACAATGTATATTTTGCAGAAGTTATCAATTATTTGTATGATATCACTGACATGCAAATAGAGGCAGAATGGAGAAAGAAGAAAATAGAATACTTAAGACGAAAGTGAAAAATAATCTGCAATCCTGAAATCCACTATGGTACAGCAGGAAGGATTCCTGGTTAAGAAAGTAGGCAATGAGTGTTCGATACACAGACACTGGGTTCATTAGACAAGCTTATACTTTTCAGTGAAGTTGATAGAATGCTCTGCAGTTGATAAATGGGGGACCCTGATTGACATCTATTGCCAACTGTGAAAATCAGGCCATAGCAGAGATGGGAACTCAAGACCCCAACTGATGCTCCTCAAACTCCAGCTATAATGAGGTGCAAGGAGTGAAGGGGGTTGATAACGTATGGTGCTTATTTGGGAAAATATGTGAAAAGTAACTCTGGAGAAGAGCTCCAACAACAAACATAAAATGGATTCTCCAAGTAGGAGGGAAAACAGTAAGCTCTTAAAACTCAGGATGCTGACAGGAAGGAAGAGCTTGTTCAGCTAAGAAGAAATCTATCCTTTCTGTGTTAGAGAGAAAAATTGGCACAATCTGTGAGACCTTACTTGAACTTTACCACTCGAGAGAACTTGCATAATTGTCTCCTCGGCCATCAGGCCAAATATGAACCCAATGACTTTGGAAAGCTTCCCAAATGAGTTTCCCACAGAGTTTTCTATACTTTTGAGAAGTAGAAGCAGTGTAGCTATGGCTTTAGAACAGCAAAGACCAAATTCTTGATTACCAACCTCATCAATAAAATGCTATTGAGCACATAACATATGTGTTTTGATAAAGTATGTCTGTACACTAATGTATATAACACTAACATATTATACATAATATAAAATACATTCCCAATAAAAGAAATGTTATAGGGATACATAAAAATATTTTCTTCCTGCACCCCATATAGGCTGTTTTGTACACTGCCTTCAGTCCTGGACCTAGAACAAACACCTTATCTTCACAAGAGTTAGTGTGGTAGAGATCTTCCAGTCAAGATGGCAGAGTAGATAAACACTGTGCTCCCCTCCTCCCACAACCACCTCAAAATTACAACTAAACTACAAAACAACCATCGTTGAAAAACTATGAAAGTCTAAATAAACAGAAGTCCTATAACTAAGAATATACGAGGTCAGACAATTAAGTTTGTGAACTCATCCTAGAAAAAGTGCTACATAGCTCATTGCTGAATGTCATTATGATCACCTTCGAAGTCCTCCCCTTGGAAAGCTATGCACCCATGTCAAGGCCTAGTCCACCCTTCAAAGCAATTTTGCAACTCTTTTTCTGGAATGGTCGTCAGAGCTGTTGTCGTATTACGCTTGATGTCCTGAATGTCATCAAAATGTCTTCCTTTCAATATTTCCTTTATCCTCAGGTAAAAAAAGAAATCATTGGGGGCCAGATCAAGTGATTAGGGAGGGTGTTCCAATATATTTATTTGTTTACTGGCTAAAATCTCCCTCACAGACAGTGCCGTTTGAGCTAGTGCATTGTTGTGATGGAAGAGCCATGAATTGTTGGTGAAAAGTTCAGGTCGTCTAACTTTTTCACACAGCATTTTCAGCACTTCCAAATAGTAAACTTGTTCAACTGTTTGTCCAGTTGGTACAGATTCATAGTGAATAATCCCTCTGATATCAAAAAAGATTAGCAACATTGTTGCAACAAGTTCGTGAACTTAATTGTCAGACCTCGTATAGAAGAAGCCATGTTGAGACTGGTAGAAGGGGTAGAGACACAAAACGGGATGGTCCCACACCCATGTGTGGTGGTTAAAAATTGGGAAGGATATCTTGACTGTGGAGAATCCCCCTGAAAGCGAGTGGTCCCAATCCCACACCAGGTTCCCCAGCCCAGAGTTTCTGTGCTGGGAAGAGAAATCCCCATAACTTCTGGCTGTAAAAACCAGCTGAGTGAGATGAGGGCTACTGGAGTCCCACGCATTCCTCTTAAAGGGCCCACACATAAACTTACTCACTGATGGACTCACTCACTCTGAGCTCCAGTGCTAGGGCAGCAGCTTGAAAGGCTCCTGGGACATACAAGGAGGTTGTGAATTTTCTGGCTTCAGAGCAAGAGCTGGTGGGGCAGCTTTTTCCCAGACAAAAGTGCTGGCAGAAGCCATTTTTTCTTTGTTGATCCCTCTACCCTCCTAGCATGCACACAAAGGAGGGCAACTTATCTGAAGCTCCACCATTCACCCCACCCTGATGATTCCTCGAGACCCTATCCCTCCCAACTTGTGGGCCCACCTATGGTGATTCCAGTGGCTTTTCCATACAAACAACTTATCTTGGCTCATGCTACAGACTGTCCTAAAACTGCTCAATGGTACACAAACCCCATACAAGCATCACTGGCCTCAATGTGCCCCATACCTCTTGCTATGCGGCCCCAAGTCCAGCATTAATGGTAGCCAGTTTCAGTTTGCAACTTAACTGCTCCCAGGCACCTTTAAGCCCACAACAAATGGCAAGCATCGGCAGATCTCTTTGCAGCTGGTACTAATTGGTTCTGGGCAGGGCACAGGCAGTAGCTGACAGTGGCCTGCACCAGAAGCCCTTCAAAGAAGCCCCAGAACTGACACACCCAGTGGCCAGTTGCAGACCACACCAGAGCACCACCCAACCACCTCCACAAATGACACATCCAAAGAGCAGATTCAGCAGGGACCAGAGCCCCACTTAAGTGAATCCTGTTCCATAGGATCAGCCCCTGCACAATAGCTCCTTCACTGTAGTCATGGCCAGTCCTCATGACAAATCAGCCTGAGGGTCAATCCCTCCCACTGACATGCCAAGAGAAAACAAGGCTCAACTACAACAGGAGGGCAAACACAACCCACACAAAGGACACATGTGGAGTACCCAACTCAGGTGACCAGGGAAACTGGGCCACACTGGGCCCACAGGGCACCTATTACATAAGACCCCTCTACCAATACCAGGAGACATAACAGCTTTACCTAATACATAGAAACAAATATATGGAGGCAGCCAAAATAAGGAGACAAAGAAACATGTCCCAAATGAAATAGAATAAAACTCCAGAAATAAACAAAATGGAGACAAGCAATGTATCAGATGCAGAGTTCAAAACACTGGTTATAAGGATGTTCAATGATCCCAGTGAGAACTTCAACAAAGAGATAGGAGACATAAAAATGGAGATAGAAAACATAAAAAAAGAACCAGTCAAAAATGAAGAACACAATAACTAAAATGAAGAATACATTAGAGGGAATCAACAGATTAGATGACGCAGAGGACTGAATCAGCGATTTGGAAGATAAGGTAGCAGAAAACACCCAATCAAACAACAAAAAGAAAAAATAATCCAAAAACAATGAGGATAGTTTAAGGAGGCTCTGGGACAACATCAAGCATACCAACATTCACATCATAGGGGTACCAGAAGGAGAAGAGAGAGAGCAAAGAACTGAAAATCTATTTGAAGAAATAATGATGGAAACTTCCCTAACCTGGTGAAGGAAATAGACATGCAAGCCCAGGAAGTGCAGAGAGTCCCAAACAGATGAACCCAAACAGGCCCACACCAAGACACATCATAATTATAATAAAATGCAAAAGGTTAAAGACAAAGAGAGAATCTTAAAAGCAGCAAGAGAAAAGCAGTTAGTTAACTACAAGGGAGCTCCCATAAGACTGTCAGCTGACTTCTCAACAGAAATTTTGCAGGCCAGAAGGGATTGGTACAAAATAGTCAAAGTAAATAAAAGCAAGGACCTACAACCAAGATTATTCTATCTAGCAAGGCTATCATTTAAAATTGAAGGAGAGATAAAGAGCTTCCCAGGAAAAGCTAAAGGAGGTCATCACCACCAAACCAGTATTGCAACAAATGTTAAAGGTACTTTTTTAAGAAGAAAAAAACCCTCAAATAGAAATAATAAAATGACAATAACTATATATCTATGTACAATTACTTTAAATGTAAATGGATTAAATGCTCAATCAAAAGATAGGGTGGCTGAATGGATAAGAAAACAAGACCCTTACATATGCTGCCTTTGAGAGACTCACTTCAAATTGAAAGACACATAGACTGAAAGTAAAGGGATGGAAAAAGGTATTTCATGAAAATGAAAACAAACAAACAAAAAAAGCTGGAGTAGCAATACTTATCAGACAAAATAGACTCTAAAACAAAGGCTACAAGAGACAAAGAAGGACCCAGCAATTCCACTTCTGGGTATTTATCCGAAAAAACCCAAAACATTAATTCAAAAGACATATATAACCATATATTCATTGCAGCATTATTTATAATAGCCAAGATATGGAAGCAACCTAAGTGTCCATCAATAGATGAATGGATAAAGAAAACGTGGTATGTATGTGTATATAAATATATACAATGGAATATTACTTAGCCATAAGAAAAGATGAAATATTGCCATTTGTGACAACATGGATAGATTTTGAGATTATCATGCTAAGTGAAATAAGTCAGACAGAAAAAGTTGAGAACCATATGATTTTACTTATATGTGGGATATAAAACTGAAAGCAACAAATGAACAAGAAAACAAACAATTACCACTGACAACAGTTTAGTGGTTATGAGAGGGGAAGGAGGGGGTTATAGAAGAGGATAAAGGGGGTCAAATATATGATGATGGAAGGAGAACTGGCTGTGTGGTGAACACACATGCAATATATAAATGATGTATTATAGTAATGTACACTTGAAACCTATATAATTTTACTAACCAATGTCAGCCCAGTAAATTTTTAAAAAAGAAAAACAAAGTGTTCATTAAAGGTAACATTGTTTTCTAAAAAAAAGTGGTACATTTATACAGTGGAATATTACACTCAGCTATAAAAAATGAAATCTTGCCATCTGCAACAACATGGATGCACCTAGAGGGTATTATGCTAAGTGAAATAAGTCAGACAGAGAAAGACAAATACCATATGATCTCACTTATATGTGGAATCTAAAAAACAAAATAAAATGAAACAAATTCATAGATATAGAGAATATTTAATAGTTTCCAGATGGGAGGGTGGTTAGGGGATGGGTGAAAAAGGTGAAGGGACTAAGAAGTACAAATTGGTAGTTACAAATAGTCACAGGGATGTAAAGTACAGGATAGGGAACATAGGCAATAATATTGTAATACCTATGTATGGTGTCAGATGGGTACTAGATTTATCGGGGTGATCACCTCATAAGTTATATAAATGTCTAATCACTATATAGTACACCTGAAACTAATATTATATTGTACGTCAATTGTGATTGAAAAATAAAAACATTGGTTTTTTAAAAAAGTGACTGTGGTATCAAAAGGAAATGAAACGCTCTTGACCTGTGCTTTAGCTATATGATACCTTCACAGAGCTGTCCCGCAAGTTGTGTCTAGGTTGAAAGTGTGGATTGCGTGTCATCTAATAACACTGGATTCGAAGTCTGTTGCTTGATAACCAGAAGAATCATGTGGAAATGGAGATCCTTAAAGGAATCTCATGTTTTATTGATCTTGTCCTCCTCTAGAGAGAGCAGCGTGCTCTAGGACACCGAGCACATGCTGTGTCCTCAGGGATGCTTACTGAATTCAAACTTGAATGAGTAAATGAACATTTGAACGAACAGGTGAAAAGCACTTTTAAGCCACAGGAAAAACACAATTAAGGTGTAATTCTCACTTGTAGATTAAAAATGTCCATTGCTAGAGATGTGCACATTATCTGCCTTGCCTGCAATCTGAAACTCTGAGGATCACAACTCAGTTGAAGTTCTTCCTAACTTCTCATCAGGAGCACTTCCTCAAAGAACTTCAAGGTCCAGGCTGGTACCACAGATGCATGAAGAAGACCGAGTAAGGCAACAGGGAGAAGTGGTGGGAACTGACTAAACAGAGCGTGCATAAGGTCTGATGGGGGTGGTCATTTTCACCTCTGTTAGGCTAAGTGTTTTCTCATCTGGTGTCTAATGCTTTTGCAACTTGTCTCATCAACTACCCTGTACACCTAAAGATGTAAAGATGTCTGGGAATGTAAGGTGTTTCTTTCTTCTGTCTGCACCATGGTCTGGTGGAATGAGAACCCGACTTGGGATCCAAATCTACAACTCTTCTACCAAACTAGCCACAGGGCCTCGGACAAGGCACGTAACCTCTGTGATCCTGTGTCTTCATCCAGCCAACGAGAATGAGCGCTGCCTCCCTCAATGTGATGTTCAGAAAAGCAAGTAAAACATTTGTAAACAGTGGTACTGTACACAAATGTAGGGAATTACTATTACAATCAAAGTAGTGAATAAATACTTGTTGAAATGCATTGAATTGAATAGAGAGGTGATGTGATTCTTTACACTAGGCACAGAATCAATATGTGCCCCTATTTAAGAATCCTTTTAAAAATAATATGTACTGTGGGAATATATATAGAAAAAATAAATATAATAAGGTGCCAAAAAAATGTATACACGTAACTTGTATTCATCTTTTGTTACCAGTATATATCAGTATGAGTATTCTAATTTTAATAGTTTTTTTCCTTTCTTAAAATGTGTGTACATTTTTTTGGTACCCTCTGTATATATAGAGAGAGCAAGTTAACACAAACACCAATACATCACACTGTTGTCACCAATGAGCTAGGATTTTGAACATTTGTGATTTTATGGTTAATAAACAAGTATTGATTAATGCTTTTCCACTTTACAGTTTAAAATACATGTTAATTTGTAATTTGTTTTACTGAGACATGTAGTATATCTATTATAAAATACTGGCTTCTGTACACTATAATGGTTATCACTGGAATATTTCCGGTTAGTAGAATTACTATTAAATTTGATTTTCTTCTTTGTGCTTTCCTCTATTCTCCAAATTTTCTTCAACAAACACATCTTATGACCTTTTTTTGATTCTGAAACATTAAAAATAAAAAAAACACCCTGTTTATACTTACGTCGACTGGTAGCAGACCACAGATTCTTGTAAGAAAAAAATTTAAATTGTGGTAGGAGATAACGTAAGAGAAAATTATCAGAATGAGTCAATGCATAGGAAATATTTAATTAATTTAAAGCCTGATTTTAAAATTCTTGATCAAACATTTCCGAGATCTGTTGTTTTTTCAAAAACAAAACAAAAAAAATCTGTGTAATATGCTATTCTTGTGTAAAAATAGGGAGGTATAACAATATATATTCATATTTGCTTGAATTGGATAATGTTAGAAGAGGGAAGTGAGAGGTCGGATGCCAGATAATAAAGACAAGAAAGAAGCAAGGCTTGTGTACTTTTTGTTATACTGTTTGAATTTTTAAATATTATATGCAAGTACTAACTATTCTAAAATACAAATATTACGAGAGCTCCCGACCTTTGTTCTGGGGTGTCAATTGTCACAGTGGGTTTGTGCTAGAAGCTGCCGTGGCCAGGGGAGAGATGAATGCAGGGGAGAGAATGCAGGGGAGAGATGAATGCAGGCCCCTGCAGCCAGGAGAGAGGCAGGCTGGTCCTGAGCTCATTTTCCTCAGCCTGCTGAGGAGTCGTGCTTGGATTTATCTGCTTCCTGGGGCAGGGTGAGGATCCAGCTGCACACGGCCTGTGTGTTCTCTTCTCCAGCCCAACGGCCAATGTTGCCAGTTGGCCACATTGAACAGACCTGCTTACATTTCAGGGACTTGCCCCGTGCAATAAACTTCTCAAGTTAGGCTGTTTAACTGAAAGAAACATATTCCCACTATAGGCTTGTGTTCTGCTGAGTCTGAAGTATTATTGGGCTAGAAAAGCCTGAGAGGTGCCCCCAATGAAGCCATGCACCCTCCATGCTCCCCCCATATTTCCCTTCCTGAGTTCATCCTTCTAACGGGAAGTGCTGGCGTATTGTTCATTGACTAGCCAGCGGCAAAGCCACTTCTCTGCACATGTCCTGTGGAGGGTTTCTGGGTTGCAGGGGTTTGTCAATACTGGTAGCCTGGTTGTACAACTTAGCTCTTAACTGGTGAATCCAATCCCATCAACACTGTCCCATGCAGCTCAAGGAAACAATTAAACTATGTGAGCACCACATTAAAATTAGAAACATTTGTCCATGAAAAGACATCACTGAAAAATGGCAAGACAAAGGATGGAGGAAGATATTTGCCACACATATAACCCACAAAATTTTCATGTAGAATATAAGCAACTCCTATAAATCACTAAGAATCAAACAATCAAATAAATAGGTAAACAAGGAATTCATCAGAAGGAAAACCTGAATTGTCAGTAACATATAGAAAGACCCTCAGTTCAAGAGAAGGAAACTAAAACCTCAGGGAAACATTGTTTCAGACCAGTAAGATTAGCAAAACTTAAAAAGTCTGACAATACTTAATATGGGAATTCTTATACACTGTTGGTAGAAGTATAAATTGGTATGCGCACTTTGGAGAATAATTTGTAGTTGAATTTGCACAACCTATCTATTAGGATGTAACAGGAACACCAAAAACATTACAAATATTAAAATATAAGGGATTTAATCTAAGAAATTGGTTGCCTGGGGATTGAAAGAGCTGAGAAGTGAAACAGTACACAGTGAGGCCACCAGGGACTAAACACTTCAGAACCCACTACCACCCCAGTCTACAGAGACCAAAAAAAAAGGGGTGCTACGGAAGACATGAGTGAGTTGGAGCCTCTGGAGAGAATCAGAACCAGGGTAGACCTGAGCAGTGGGAGCCAGAGGTGCAGAAGTGACACCACCTGAACTGGAGAGAGATAAGCACTCTAACTTCTCTCCTCCCTCTGTCCCCAGTCTCCTGCCAGGGCCTCCCATTAGCTAAGTCCAGAAGCAAGCCAGGTGACACAGGAGTCTAGGAAACGCAACCTATGTGGGTCAGGTCTCTGAGATACGGAGCAGCCAAACAAAACAAAACAAACACCCTTGCACAGGAGCAAATAGAAACAATTGTTTCTGTAGAATAAAACTTATAGCAGCATTGTTCATAAAAGCAAAACATGAGAAACTAGTGTCTAGAAATAGAAGAGATTAATGAATTGCGGTAGTCAGGCGATGGAATACTCTACAGCAGTGAAGGCAAATGAACTATAGCTACATTTATCAACATGAATGAATCTCCCAAAGCCAAACTAAATAAATTTCAGGATCTTTCATATCCTTTATATAAAGCATAAAAGCATATAATACGATGATAATGAAGACAGACAGATAAACAGAGCGATAGAAATGATATACAGGTGAAATAAATAAAACTGAAAAAGTATAAAGAAATAAATCTTTTTTGGGGGAAAGGAAGATGTGATTAGGGACAGATACATTGAGGGTTTCAAACATACAGTAATAAAGACATTGGGTTATGGATGCATGGCGGCAGTGTATATTGCTATTTACAGTTCATATCAAAAATATTTATGTATTTCACAATATATTAAATTTTAACTCTACAAAGAGCTTGGAGGATGTGTAATACAGGCCTGGCTGTTCTAAAGGGCAGGAAGAGACTCCGTTATCCTAAGTTTTAGAGGTAGGCTTAATGCCATGTGGCAAGTGCAGACTGACCCGAATCCGCCCTCTCTAGTCTTTGTTCTCCCTCTTGGTGCTAATCCAGTTAGGCAATCAACTCAAGGTCCCACAAGCACTAGACATGCAAGTGGGTCCCCTCACAGTGGTGTTCTGTCTTGTAGATCTGGTGGGCAGGAGTTAGGCTCCTGGTCACAGTTCTTACGTTTCTTCATGCCTCAAGCAGGCTCTGGTTCTGTTTCACAGTGACATGAAACGTCTTCAGAGCTCTTCAAGGGGTGCCTTTGAACCACTTCCCCTTAGACTTGGACTATAAGGAAACAGTCTTGAAGCACAGCACAGCTCTGCAAAGATTACCACCCCCAAAATCTCTCCTCTCCACTCTTAAGCCTTTGTCCTTTCTTTGGATGAAGGACCTACGCAAGTCCAGCCACAGGCATGTGGCTCGTGCAGTCACACGGGACCCCTCACTTTGAAGGGCCCTGTGCTTGGTTTTAACATTCTGCTGCTACTAAAATTTCCTGGTAAGTTTTTAACAAGAGGCCCTACCTTCTCATTTTGCACTGGGCTCTGGAAATTTGTGTAGCTCATCCTGGGCCTACAAGTTGTGGGACAGGTTCTTAAAGTCACTTCTTTGTCAATTTGCATGCCAGATATGGAATTCTGATAACTATAACCATCTGATTGGCCTCAGTAAGAACGTGCAGGAAGAGTCCCAGTCTAACATCCCACTACATTTCTTTACTTGCATGTAACCCGTCTCCCCTACGATGAGTCTGTGTAGCTGAACTGTGTCCTCACATCCTAGCACAGTGTCTGGCTCGTAATGCATGGTCAGGACATATTTGTTGGATAAACAAACATTTAGAGAATCATCAAACCTGTGTCGTCCCAGAATTATTTTCTAAAACTGTTTCTATGAAAAATCATATACTGATTTTTATACAGAACTTGCACAACTCAATGCCGGTTTTTTGCACAGTAGTAAGCATGAAGTAGGGAAATGCTTCCTTAAAATCTACAACTATTGCATTTTATTTGCTTTAACGCTGCTTTTTATTTTCTCAAGATTATCACTAACATTTCGTGGAATACTCACTCAAAAATGTACCGTGGGAGTTGTTTGGACTTCTTGGTGACATGAGAGCACATCCAAAGCTGACTCTAAAATGGTTCATTTTCTGGCCTATTTTTCAGCACTAGCATTGTTACCTCCATGTAATGAGTGTTGAGATTGCTTCAGAATGTAAAAATATTTCAAATTATAAAACAGAAAATGTTAAAATAAGTACAGAGTCGTCACTATAGACACCTGCAGCTCTAACTCAGGGAAACCCCAGCCTGACAAAGGGCCGCTGCTACTCCAGTCTTACAAGCAAATCACAGCGGGGTAACAGCATCAACCAGTTCTACAGTTCACTCGGCTTGCCAACCTCAAAAACAATTTTCAAAAATTGGGAGTATCTGCATTATTTCAAATTCTACATGAGACATTACTCATAAACTTTCAATTATTTGACCATTTGCATAGTCAGCAAATGCAACCACCCTCTATGTCACTAGGTTCTCTGGGTTTTCATGTGTCCGTCAACACTGCTTTAAACTGAACACAATAAATAGTGGCTGGTGAATAAGCAGAGAAGCAACAGCTTGGTGAAGCATGGGATGACCTAAAGTGGTTCTAGCAGCAAAATCAAACACAAGGACTACTTCTTTAAATCCATTTGCTCCACATAGCAAATGACAGAGGAAGTGAAATATCTGACTAATATCTAATATTTAAGTCCTAGACAAAACATTTCAGAGCAAATAGGGAAGTGCCTTATTTACTCTGATCCAAGTCAAAGGTAGCTGGATAATTGGTTTCCCTTAAACAACATTCAGCTTTGCTGACATCTCATTCTCCAAAAGCAGCTGCTGGCCAAATATAGTATTGTTTATTCTCTCCCTGGAAGGCTGCTTTTAAAAAGCTCTCCTTCTGGTAAAAATGTTGCATCACATAATTGGAGATAACAGGAAAAGGAGGAGTTGCTGTTTGTATTTTAAATAAACATCTGCTCCAAAGTCCAGTTTTCTGTTTGTGAATAATTCTTTTATTTTTTGCCATTAGGCACACTGAATTATTGTGTTTATTTATTCCTTGCTTTTTGGCCATGCCAGGAAATATTCCAAACATGGTAACACAGGAGTTATTTCTCTTGAGAAAACATAGGAGTTGAGCTCTTTGCTTTTTTCCTTTTATACGTACATTAGCTATTCTAGTATGAGACCTTATGAATATGTAATAATTACCACAATGCTTATTATCTGATAATTAAATTGCAGTAGTCTGTTCTTTTGGGTTTGTTTGGTTGGTTTTTTAGCACGTGGCTATTTAAAAATACCTGTAGCAATCTGAGCTAAATCCCAGATTACCCTCCAAAAGGAAGTAGAGACTGAAAACCACTACGGATCTTACAATTCAATACCTCTTCCTTAGAGTGTACTTGGCTTGTATATGCTACTTGCTTTGTTGGTTATTTCACTTTTAATTTCTAGAAACTGAAAATCTATGCAGCTTTCTCTGATCTGACTTCTATTTTCTCCCCACCAATTACTTCGGTTCTCTGCTATCTATTTTACCTCAAAATACACAATTTCTTTCTTGAGTCCATTATTGATCGCAACTTCATTATCAAGCCTACCTGAAACGGAGTAGGGATCCCTTTAGATGTCAGAAAACCTAGGTTCTATTTCTCTCTGCTGCTGAAATTCACAGGCTCCTTGGGAAAATGATTGAACTGCATGATGTCCAAAATCCCATTCAATTGTAAGATTTTATGTCACTAGGAAGTAAGATTTATTGCCCAAAGTGGTGAGTCACATAGTGAATGCCAAAATCAGGGGAGAGGGAGGTACGATGTTTGCTCTTTGGGGTTACCCAAGCGGCTATAACCTGTTAGCACCGGTAATTACGAGCTCCCAACACATATATAACACTGCATTTGTCATCCACCTTATGGGGCTTCAGGTTGATGTTGACTGGTCAAATTGTTTTGTGCTCACCTAGAAAATGACAATCTTTTTACGTTCTGAGCCTTTTCATTAATGCTTGTGCATGAGAAGTATTTCAAACAATAAGCCAAAAAGCAATTCTAAAATTATGTTTAAACTCTAGCAAGATTTAAGATGGAGCACATGCTCTGCTTCCCACTTGGATCTTAGAAGTAGTGAATGCATTTCGTGAATACATTTGTATTTTCTTGCATATAAATACGTTTGTCATGATCCCAGAACCATTGAGACACACGGCTCATGCTCAGCTGGGAAATGGATCTTTTCTCTCTGTATTATACAGAATGTTATGGTATTTTTTTTTAACACTTTATTCTTAATTTTAAAAGTTATGAAAACATGTACGATTATTGTGAGGCACACAAAAAAACTCTAGAGGCTGGCTTTCCAGCTGTGGGGTCCCCGGACATATTCTCTTGCGTTTTGGGTTCCTAATCTTTGTTGCCTGGAACTATCCTTTCACCCTCCAGATTTTAGTCTGATCATGTCATTCTCCAGCATTAAAGCCTTCATTGTCTCTCCATCACCTGCAGGAAAATGTTCAGCTCTTTAGCATGACCTACACAACTTTTCAGGACTGCCATCCCATCCTCCACTGCTCACCCACATACATTCTATGTTCTAACTGGAACAAATAACTTTATCTTACTGCAATGTATTGCACCCTTGTATTCCTCTATGCCTTTGTATATACTATTCTTAATAGAATATTCCCCGTTGACTAAACCCTTTGGGCGAACTCATTTACACTGATAAAGCTCAAGCTTCAGAGCTTATCTGAAGAACTTGACTATTTGGTATAATTATTCTTGCTTATATAGTTAAGAGCGTTTTTATAGCATAGGAAGTTTCTGTCTATTGAAATAGCATATGCTACTTAATTACTACGAAGCTCTTTACAAAGAACTACTAATACTCATTAGCAAATAAATTCTCCTAATATCTTCTGCTTTTTTGTTGTTGCAGTATTTCCTTAACAGATAGCATGGTTTTGAAATCCTATCTCAAGGGAAAGAATTACTGCCTGTAGAAAAGTGTGTTCTACAGATCTGTACTCCTGACTGGTAAAAAGTAGGCACTCATATATAAACGTTCCTCCAAAGTTTGTAGGTTCTTTGAAAGGTCAATAGGCATACATTTTTATCAGTACTATTTTACACAACCAATATTAGAAGCCTCAGTGAAGACAATGATTATGAGCAATAAAGACCTTTTTACGAAGGAAGTCGACGGAACTTCTGTTCAGTTATCCACAATTCTGCAAACTACCTATGTAGTGATTCGCAGTGTGGTCCCTGGACCATCAGCATCATCACCTGGGAACTTAAAGCATATTCAGTCACATAGGACCTACTGAACCAGATTCTGGAAATGGACCAGAAACGTTTCAAGCTCTCCAGGAGATCCTAATGCAAGTTGGAAAACCACAGACCCTCAGCTGTAGAGGACAGGCTTCTATCTTTTCTCCTCAACAATGAAGTCTATGACTCTCATTTCTTCTGAAGCTTTTTTAACCTTTTTTATTTATATTTAAGTGTGTTTTTCCAGGACCCCTCAGCTCCAGTCAAGTAGTTGTTTCAATCTAGTTGTGGAGGGCGCAGCTCACAGTGGCCCATGTGGGGATCGAACTGGCAACCTTTTTGTTAAGAGCACCGCGCTCTAACCAACGGAGCTAACCGGCCGCCCCCTGAAGCTTTTCAAGTGTCTTAGAAACTTGGTATTTCCACCATGGCATGGGATTGAAAATGTCTATTCTTGTCTCCAAATACTTCATTCAACTTCACCTCCTTCTCCAAAAGGTCTCACGTTACCATCCTTGTCAATACCATGAGTACCCCACCTGTGCCTTTTCCTAAACGCTGTTTTTAAGTCAGAAAGCATTCTCCCTCTTCAGGAAAGCTTTATCCTTCCTTCCTTCCTTTAGTCATTCAATACTCTATATCTTGTCACAAACCTGTGTGAATAATGCTCACTATGCTCTTCATTTCACATTCCACAGGCACCCGTCTTTGCTCTGTCCTCAATGCAAAACGGACCCTCCCTGACTCCAGTGTGACTATGACAAGTATCTTAACAGGGACAGGACTGAAGCTGACCTGTTGTGAACTAGTTTGGTACTGGAACTAAGGTACAAGATTGTTTCAAAGGCTCTTCAGGCACTTGTAACTGCTTATATATTTAAACTTGAAGAAACAAATTTAAATACCCTCCTCTAGAGACTTGTAGTCTTCAGACAGAGCAATTGTCAATGTATGTTCCAGCGCATGAGTCTTAGATTGGTGCTGAAATACACAGCCCTCTCCCCTCTAGAGTACAGGCTGAAACAGAAATAGAACAAGTTAAAGATACTGCACGACGTCATGAAGTTTTGAGACAACTAAAACTAGATGTAGGTCCAAAGTTGTCAAACTCACCATCAAATGGTGATAACTGGCTGCATCAGAATCAACTTGGGGAATGTTTGAAAAAATAATTCCTGGAATACATTTCCCAATTTTCCATTTCCGAATTGTTCAGGGCAGAACCAGCTAGTCCCAGGTGTTCCTAGTGCACGAGATTTAAGAACGACTGGGCCAGAGACAAACTCCATTTTGAAATTAATCAAGCACAAGCCAATTGAAAAATATGCATGAGATGATCCACTTCGGTAGCTGTTCGTCCAGTCACTGAAGCTGACATAAACACTTTACATAGGACTACACAAATTACGTGGAACAGTGTAGGTCACTCATTATAGCAATTGATGAGTGTTCTACCATCTCATTGCCCTGGTCCACAAAGTAGGTTCTAAATTGATGAATTATAGACTTTTCAAACAATTAGACTCCATGGAGCAATAGCAGTGAGGTTCCATGCTGCTTCTACCAAATCCACAAGGCCCCAAACATTTAAACAGTTTAAACACCCATGTATATATATATTACTGAAACAAAAGTACCAGAAATAATTATAAAATATAGGCCAATTGTTTCTCTTCTACATGGGGCAAGAGACCGGGTGAGGATGCTTGATTAATGCTGGTCCTGACCACTAAAAGGTTGTAATCCACAATTTGAAAACCATCATTTTTTACTTCACAGGTTAAGAAAACATGTCTGTAGATATGCCATTTCACCATCTCAATTAAATCTTTTGTGACTTTTCATTTACCAAATTCCTACCATAAATTCTTAGTAACTCTCCACATTATGACCCCAAATGAGGTCCATTTCTAGGCTCCGCATTCTCTTACTGCAGGCCTCCATCAAAGGACCTAGAACAAGACCACCAACTTCTCATCTTACAAGTCCCACTGCCAAAGAAAGTGACCCACTTTGTCTTACAGAGTGAAAAAATTCCAAGACAGCATAGATAAGGTAGATCACCCTTTACATATCCAATCAATTAGGTGTCAGGATCAATAACTAAGGAATGCCTGTTCTAGCCATGAGTAACCAGGGGGAAAAATAGAGGCCACCTGGTCACAGGATAGATGTACACTAAAAATGATAAAACTATTTTTACAGACATGTCTCTTGGCTTTAACAAATAATTTAAGAATCACAATGAGCAGCATTATTAAACAATTTAATTACCAAAGTTAGTGACTTGAGCTAAACACTTATACATTAGAACCTTCTAAGAAGGCTGCTAATAAACACTATGTCAAAATTTGCAAATAAAGTTTTAAAGTTACAACTGAAAACCACGATAAGTAACTCCTTTGTATAGTTATTACCTCTGATCAAGGCATAAGAATTCAACCAGACAAACAGCTTTGATAACCTACCTAAAAATAGGAGAGTCATAAATTCTCTTAAACTGTTCCTCCCTGCTGTGGACAGTCCTTGATCTTTGACTGTAAAACTTAGCAAACTCCAAGCATGCTCTAATGTTAGTTTTCTAAGTTAATGAAAATCTCTATAAATTTAACATTTCTCAAATTTGGATAGTTTTCTTATTCTGAATGCTTCAACATTTAGGTCACAAATTGAAATACCAGTAGACAAACATTCATCTTTACAGGTTGCATAGTTACCACATGGCAAGACACTAACAAGAAAATTTAAACATTCAGAACATACAAATTCTTCAAAGCATTATCAACTTTGAACTTAGCATACTTGCCTAAATCTTAGTAGTTCCACCTATAGGAAAACCAGACTGCTGTAAGGTTTGAGACGGTTTAAGCTAACTCAGAATTTCCCCCATTCCTGACATCAGCATTAAATTTATAGTTTTATTATAGTAACAAATAGTTGTTACAGTGAGCTCTACACACATATAATACAGAATTATATTTAAATTCATATAGAACAATATTTACATTTTTAAGTTACAACTTTTGAAATTAGAAAATGAAGTGCAGCTTGAGTTTTACAACAAAGAAAAGAAAAATACACAAGACAAAAATAGAGTTGAGAGTAGAAATATAACTGTGTTCTTCATACAACACACGTTAACTCTTTGCCAGAAAGCTACATCTTCTTAATCTGATTGTCCAAATCATTAAAATACGGATGATTCAGTGCCATTTTGCCAGAAATTCGTTTGGCAGGATCATAAACTAACATTTTCTGCGGGGGAAAGACAAAAAGAAAGGTTTTTATTTAAGAAATGAACCATTTAAAAAAACTCTGTAAAGTCTGAACTTCTCTACCAATAAGTCATAAGCTACTTTTTACTGAAAATCTACTAAATGATTATTTCCATTAGCAAACCACATAAATGTCTCATCCTCTATACTTCACTCTCTAACTCTAGAATAAATTATTCCTTAAATCACAGATATCTCGAAAACCTAGTGGTTTCTGATGTAGCTTCCAGCAAATTCCAAATAAAAACAAAACCAGAGCACAATGTGTTATAAAGTTAAAATGAGTCATTAAACAAATCATAGTCAAGACAATCTAGTATTAAAATTAATTTACACATTGCCAGAAAAAGCTGAATAGTTTTATATTGATCTTAAATTATATCTTAAAGAATTAATCTTAAAGACAATCAAATCAACAAGCAGACAAGACAGTTTTACTGTCTACCATTTGAGCTCTTATTTTGCATCTAGCACCTTTCATGTTACTTAATCCTCACAACAAAAGGTAGGTATTAGTTCCACTTTATAAATTAAGACATTACTTAAGCTCAAAGCGGTTAAGTAATTTGCCCAAGTTCATAGAGCTAAGGAGTGCTAAAGCTGAAATTTGAAACCAAATCTGATTTATGATTTACTGGAGTAATGTTTTCAACTAGGAGAGACTTTGCCCCATGTGGACATTTGGCAATGTCTGGAGACATTTTTTGGTTGTCACAATGGGGTGGAACGTGCTACCAGCACCTCCAGGGCAGAGGACTAGGATTCTGTTAAATATCTTATAACCAGCCCCCAGCAACAAAAAATGACCCAGCCAAGATGTCAATAGTGGCTAGACCAAGGAACCCTGATTTATAGTATTTGATTGTTTTGTTAATGAAGTGAAATTCTTTGTATTCAAGAATTACAGAAATAGATTGGGCCCAGAATATGGAAGGCCTTTCATGTTAAATCAACAATACTGATATATAAAATATTGAATAGCAGGTAAAAGACTTTGGACTATAAATAATTGGGAAATCTGAGCTGAATTTGGTGCACAATGATTTACAAAGTGTGAAAGATGCCCAAAGACCAATTAGAAAATGTATATGATGATAATGCAATCATTTATATTTCTGTTTCATAACCTGCCAAAATCTTTTTTCTGGAATCAAGTAACCCAACATTTATAAAAATTAGTTCCTTCTAAAAGCTCCATACTTAAATACTGTTCTAAAACAAACTTCCTGAAGCAGGACTAGGACAATTTATTTTTTTATCCTAACAGTGTTTTTATCGTTTTTTACAGAAAACTGTTAGTTGGGAATGGCAATGTACCGTATTTTGCCGTGTATAATGTGCTCCCATGTATAATGAGCATTCATGTTTTTTGCCCAAACTTTCAGGGGAAAAAATCTTTCGTTTTTCTTTTTTTGATTCAAATTTTTATTTGTCTACATTTAGGTACTTGTTTTTTGTATTATAAAGGAATTTTAGCATTTTTTATTTTTTAACATATTATGGTACAAGACATTTTATGTAACAAATAATTACAAAACACAAGAACAGACAGATACAAGGTACAAGAAATTTTATGTACCGGTAACAAATTCACGATATTTACCCATCATAGTAGGCCAAGAACTCTGTCGCTGCAAGTTTGTCTTGAGTTCAACAAAACCGATTATGGTATTTCAAGGTATTATTTGCATACGGATATCGTTATTGATTTCTAGATTTACACTTTTAACTCATAAGCACAAATCAAAGAATTAAAAACATTTATATAGATACGGAATTAGTACTACCCATGTATAATGCGCTTCCTTATTTTTTCCTCACAAATATGGACAAAAAAGTGCACATTATACACAGCAAAATACGGTAAGAGAAAGATTTTTTCAAGAACTACATCAGTCCTCTTCTTAAGATTTCTGATGTGGAAACAAGGCACAAAGTAAGAAATGGGAGTCCTCACAATAAAAAGCTTTTAATAACTAAAAATATCAAGCAATTATCAAGCAATAAGAAAAACACCTATGACTAAGATAAACCAAACTGCAGTACATACTGAGACAAAAAAGCTGGAAAGGCAACTTAAAAAAACAACAAAGGTATATTAACCCTGGCCTTTCCTTCACAGAATATTTGTAGCTGTCTATCAGATTAAAAAAAAAAAAGGAAATGACAACTAATACTAAATTCCTCTCAAAACCACTAGGATTTTTTAGTACCTAAAATGGAGCTAATAATACAATAAACATAACAGACATAAAGTTGTGTGCCTATCTCAGTACGTGTTGGTTTTCTTCCTATTTCCCAAGTAAAAGGTTGAGTACATTCAGAATCATCAATAATATTGGTCAGTCTAAAGGGCACTCCTTACCGAGAGCAGATCCAAGCCATTTTCATCCAAGTTTTTGACATGGGATGCTAGGCTTCCAGGTTTCCACTTGGGAAATGTATTCTTATAGTCCTGTAAAGATTCCACTTCTGGCCACACTTCATTGTTGGGGGTACCCAAAGCTCTAAAAGCCACAGCAAAGCAAAAAATTATTCAAGTATAATCTTGTTGTTATATTCATGTTGCCTTTAAAGTTCTTAACAGCTTAAGTATAGAACAGAAATACCTGAAAATTCTGAAGAGTTGATCGATTTCTGAATCCCCATGGAAAAGTGGTTTCTTCGTTGCTAATTCTGCAAATATGGTGCCTATACTCCAAATGTCAACTGGAGTCGAATAGCGAGCTGACCCCAGCAATACTTCTGGAGATCTATACCAAAGTGTTACTACCTATTACAAAGCAAATTTTCACATTGAATAAAGGTGGTGCATTGAATTACCTAAATGTAAACCTTTATACTTCATTAGAAATGTCCTTTAGAAGGCAGTATGAGTGCCACTGATAACATTGTTTAAAAGTCAACTATACACAAAATACTAAATGGAAGATAAATATCTCATTTCTAAGTTCTATTCATTATGGGGGAGGAGGGAGAACAGATGAAAGCATACCACGTCTGGCTTTTCAAATCATCAAAGTGTGGATCAAAAAATTGAGATAAGTCTTATCGTTTCAAAAAAAAAAACCCATTTGATAATGGATTTGGGGTGACACTGTACAAAGTGTATGCACTGCTTACATTTTAAAAACATGAATACGTCACATAACAGTTTATTAGTGATCTAGACTTATTATTTTAGTATATATAATTTATCACAGTGGTAACAATATCACCTCTAACTTAAGAGTTAATGACGTCAATGGCATCTGTTTAAGCCAATGGAAACCAAATAATCTACAGCCATGGGAAAAATAATATAATACGGGATGATAAAAAGAAGCCAACACATCTAACCAGATGAGTTTTGATTTGGGGACAGTCTGGGCTCAAGGATGGACAACTCCACAGAAGACAGTGTTTTCCAATAGTCATGTGTGGCATAATGACTTTTTGGTCCATGATGGCTGGCATATATGATGGTGGTCCCATAAGCTTATAATGGAGCTGAAACTTCCTATTGCCTAGTGACATCATAACCATCTTAATGTCATAGAGCAATGGTACGGTATTTTCTTATAATTTAGTGTAGCCTAAATGCACAATGTTTATAAAGTCTACAGTAGTGTACGGTACTATCCTAGGCCTTCACATTCATTCACCACTCACTCAGTGACTCACCCAAAGCAACTTGCAATCCTGCAAGCTCCATTCATGGTAAGTGCCCTATACAGGTAAACTGGTTTTTTTTTTATATCGTACTTTTACTGTACTTTTTCTGTTTAGATACATAAATGGATCAATGCTTTGTAGCCTAGGAGAAATAGGTTATACCATTCAGCCTAAACATATAGCAGGTTATACCATCTAGGTTCGTGTAAATGCTCTCTATGTTTGCACAATGATGAAATGACTTTAGAGACACACTGCTCAGAAATATCCCGGACGTTCAGTGAAGCATGACTACAATCCTTTACTATACAACTCAATATTCCCTTTCCCTCCAGATGTAACAACGAAATGCAAAGCCATCAATATAACACTGAGAAAGCATGATTATATTTAGTAGCTTCTAAATGTATCTGAAACAGTACTTCTTAAGTAACAAAGCCTGTCTTGTAGCCAATTTGATTGTATATCGGAGAGGACCCAATCAAGACAGAAACCACAGTGACTGAATGAGGGAAAGTTTACTATAAGGATTATTAACTACAATGGGATTGAAATGAGATTTACTAGTAAGAAATAATGAGAATTCTAAAAACTATAGCAAGGAAAACCCCTTCCTCCTGCAATGCCTTTTCAGCACCCTCGTCTGACAAAAAGCTTAACATTGCAACCTGGCAAAGGAAAAACATTTAAAGGTTCCAGTTCCATTTTCACATAGCATGCAGTGAAGGGTGAATTTGGAGCTGAGAAGCAATTGATACTGGCACAGAGTGGAAATGTTTTTTTGAGCATTTCTTTCTTGAACTAAAGAAGAAATACAGAAGACAATCCAGCAATCACACATTTTCAAAAGCACCCCAAACCACAATTCTACATACCTCGTGTGTATATACTCTAATAGGTATTCCAAAAGCTCTGGCAAGGCCAAAATCAGCCAGTTTAATTGTTCCTTTGTCATCAATCAATAGATTTTGAGGTTTTAAGTCTCTGTGTAGAACTCTTCTAGAGTGACAAAACACAATCCCTTGTAGGATTTGGTACAAATAACTCTGGAAGAAGAAAATATGTTCGCAACTTAACTGTAGCACATAATGATTTTCTAAATAATCTTGGTGAGTTTGTTTCAAAGATGGCATAGACAAATACTTTAACTATCATAAAAAGCTTTCAGGCCATTTGAGATTAACAAGAAGCATTTTAAGGTTAAAAAGTCCATTTATATACAATGTCATGTTTACACACCTTAGACAAAAATATTCTCCTTTTGGACACATCTATATATCCATATGAACTCATTTAGTCTTTTTTTACTTATTTTTAGTCCTTGATTCTTAAGTCACAAATTCGTTTTCTGTACAGAAAGTTTCTTAAACTTCTGCTCTATATACTTATAGCAACTCTATTTCTATCTTGAATAAAATTGGTCTTTTTCATCTCTATCCTTTATCTTTACATGTTCATTTCCTCTTTGGAGACACTGGTCAGATTCCAAAAGAAATGACAAAGAGCACAGTATGATTATATGTTTAAATAGATACAATGATCAGAAAATCCTGTTTAGTAGTTCAGAGGTAAGTGACTTGGAGTGGTTTGCTGAAGCTGGTATAAGGACAAGGCACTTTTACCTTATATACTTCAGTACTTATAAAAAAAATTGTGTATACTTTTATACTTGGACAGAAAATATCTACAATAATCAAAACCAGAATTGAGGGGGGAAAAAAAACTACCTGCCACCACAACCACCATCTTGCCTTAGGCTTTTGTCACTTTGTTTTACACACATCAATAGCCAATTAAAAGACCAGAATATCCTAGTTTCCAACAATATAACACATACTTTTGAGTTTTATGTTATCTCTGGCACTACTTTTCATTTTATAACTAGAAGCACTATTTAGTAAAAAATTAACTGTTAACAATCTAATTAATCTCTAGACTGTGGGGAGAAAATGAAATATTCTTTTCTTCCTCATTCTACTTTCTAACACTATTTCCAAGCATACTGCCACAAAACACAGGCATTTCTATAGAGTAGAGCTTTTACATTCACAGTGGATAATTACTAATAAAATTAGGCAAGCTTCTTACCTTAACAAGTGAAGAATCCATGAACTGACCAGGAGGGATAGAATCCAAGTATTTCTTTAGATCCATGGAAAGGAATTCAAAGATGAGATATAACCTGGAATCCTGCATAAGCACATCTTGAAGACTAAAGAATAAAACAATTATGACCAAAAAAAGGGACAAAAACAAAAACAAATCTAGCACACATTTCTGACCTCTCTCAAAAAATAAAACGACTTCCCTAAATTTCACAGTGGCTATTATAAAAAGTGGGGCTATAAGAAATTTTCTGTAACAAATACATACTGTTTTGGGAAAGAAGAGATGGTAGCTTCCCTAGTGGTGAAAACCTTCACTAGAGCTAAATAAGAACTTCAGAAAGGAAATCTCAGGGCAGCAATGGGAAGTTAAGTTGTATTATACAAGAGTTGCTGTCAAACCACTTATATTCCAAAAGAACATTTTTAGGTTGACTGCTTGTTGGTCAGAGCTTGTCTTTCCATTAAGTAAATTATAAATTTTAAAGTAATACCTGACCTTAATATCTGACCTATCTCCAACCACCCCTCTTTTACCCCCGCAATCAATTAAATCCTAACTTGGACCTTTAGAAAGACAAACCCACAAAACACCAGCCCAAATATTTAAAAAGAAAAAAGAAAACAAATAAACAAACAACAAACAAAACCCTCTTTCTTTTTCATCTGACCTAACTGCCTATCTTAGGACTCTGATGAAGGGATCTTTAAAGACCAGAGCTCTCAGACTGGGAGAGTTAACAAAGCTCAGTGAAAAGGTCTTCCTTTTCGCCCATGGCCAATTAACCTTGATTTTCAGCCCTAAATACTAGTATCTATGACCAAGCTCAAGCTCCTTTACCTCTGTTCCTGCTTTACAGCCTATGCCATACCCAGCATTCTCAATTAACAAAAATAGTATTTTTTTTCCACCCAGTGAGGTTATACCAAAAATTAAGCAAATGTGTAAATTTCCCACATTGAAATCCCCATTTTAAATAGCATGGGGAAAATGGTTAGAATCCAGATATTATACCATACCTGACTATATTTGGATGACGAAGTTCTTTTAATAGAGAAATTTCCCGAATTGCAGTACTAGGAACCCCTTCCTCTTCACTTTCTAGTCTGATTTTCTTCATGGCTACCACTTGACCTGTAGTTTTGTGTCTACCCTTATACACAACTCCATAGGTACCTGAAATAGACAAAACAAACGCCTGCTATGTGACACCCTCCACAACCTAAAGATTCAAATATCCTACCCAGCAATAAGACAGGCATAGAACAGGCATAAAGATTTGGGCTCAGGAAATATTACTAACAGGAGTCACTGTGACACTTTCAGAAAACTCTGTATACAGTACTTTATGCATTTCAAATATATAGTCTATCCTCATCCAGAAAAGAATGGGGATAAAACATTTCATTAAATATTTATTAACTCCAATAAAGGTCACATTATTTACCACATAGTAGAAAAGCTTCAGACCCATTCAGAAGTTGATGGGAACACTGATTCTGATAGTTGGACTTCACAATATCAGTATAAGGGATCTGGGCATGGAAGTGGCAATAAGGGAGATGGATTACATAGTTAGCTAAATCAAGTTCATATACATGGTATACTTAATCCACTAGATAAGTGCTTTTCAAACTGGGGTTGAAAATTTTAAGGAAGTCTTGAGCCGCTTAACTATATGTAAAATTTTATTGAATAGCTTTTGCTATTTTTCTATGACATCAGTATAATTTCAAAAGTGACTAGAGTACATTTTTTTAGGGAGGCTATTCTATAGCTTTTATCAGTTTCTCCCAAGGTAGAAAAAGGTAATGATCTGCCTTAGACATGCTAATCAAACTTATTTTTAACTCAGTAACAAAATTAGTGTAGTTGAATGGGTATAATAAAATTTTTAAGTAAATTTATTTTTAAAAAAATCATATAAAATTTTAAGTTAAAAGAAAGAATCTATCTCCAACCCAATCACCACCCAAACTTGTCATTATTATCTTACTGAATTCCTTCTACTACCTCCCCTGGCTTTTCAATAGTATTCCTATACAAGTAAGGCTTTGGAGCACACTAAAGCTATAGTTGGAAATGTTCCTCAAACAGAACCTACATAAATTAGACTCTAGTAGCAAATTGTAAATTATAAGTTATGTCATTTGTTCCTGGAGAGCTTAGAATGTTAATAATATCAAGACACCTATAAAACGTAAGATATGCTGTTGGTGGAGGAAAAACAGGCAGAGGGATATTTTTATCCCTCATTTATAACATATGGATATATTCTTTAAAAACTTTAATGAAATTACAACAGAAAGAACAAATGATTAGATTATTGGTTTTATTAGGTTCGTGCAAAAGTAATTTTGGTTTTTGCAATTATTTTTCTTTTAAACTGCAATTACTTTTGCACCAACCTAAAGAATAGCTTAAACATGTACACACATCATTTAAACCTAGGGGAACACAATAGAAACTTATTTAAATTAGTGTAATAGTCAATTATTGAAACCAATTCGGAAGATTCAGGTAAAAAGATTTTATCATATTAAAAACAATTGTAGGAGACTAAAAGTGTATTACGAAACTTAACATAATTCTACTGTCCTTACTTCTCGCCCCAACACACACACAAGATATCGCTAGTCTTCTCAAAATACAAATATTGCTTTTTAAGTACTTAGTATTAGAAGAATGCAGGATTATGGGGGAGAGGGGCTGTCAGAGTCATATTAGAATAATTTCAATTCTCTTGAAATGTGAACATTTTTGTTATTTCTTGTGTTTAAGTTATTTATGTAAAGGACATATATATTAATGCACAGTAGTGTAAGATGCTTTAAAGTTTGGATTTTAATAAATATTTACATTTCTTCATGTCACAGATGTTATAGCATCATTAAGTCATTAAACATTTTTTTATTACTGAAAAGCACTCACCTTCTCCAATTTTCTCTATTTTGGTATAGTCTTCCATAGTTAATCAATAGGTATGGTAGATGCTAAAATGAGATGAAAAAATTATTTGATTATATGCCACTAATTCAAAAGAGGGGTTTAAGTTATTAATGAAATACTATATGTAAGGTACTTTCCACAGTGCTTAGGTACAGTATTAACTTTTCATAAATATTAGTTATTGCATTAAAACAATATTTACAAGGGAAAGTACTCCAGCAATAAGACTTCCCCACATTTCTTAACCCCTAAAACACTGGAAATATTTGTATCATATATCAGTGTTTAGCTTCTTTCAATCAAATAACCCCTTAAATTCAGACATCAACTTATCTGTCCTTCCCAAACAACCAGAAGTCTGTTTTCTTATGGAATACTTCTAAGGAGCACCAGTATGTGCCAATTACACCCAGATACTTCAACAAATGCTATTTGACTGAATATTTACTGGTTTATGATTTTGTGAAGATAATTTAAAGACATGACTAGGGAGCTAAAATGTGGTCACACTGCACATTCATTAGATTGTTAAAAGCATAAGTGTTTAAGCTTGCTCAAGTGAGTTTTCTGTTTTTAGCAGTCACATACACAAACATGATCAACACTTTCAAGGTATTTTTTGAAAGAGTAGGAAATATCATTTAGCACCCTAAAAGAAAAGGTGCAATTCCACAGACTAAGTTCTAATTATGCCCTATACAATCTCAAGAACAAGTTTATATACATATAAAATATATATGTATATATGTGTATATATGCATATATATATGCATATATATACACATATATATATATATATATTTTTTTAAATCACAAATAATGGTCAAAAAAAAAAAGCTGAAATGCAGATAACCAGACACTCCAGACTTCCTTGGCTGGTAAATTTGCCTATGAAACATAACTAGAAGAAACCCAAAGCATAATTACCTTGATTTTCTAACACACCCGTCACTGATAACATCATATATAAAGGTCATCTGAATACTCTGAGTAATTGGCCCTTAAGTTCTATTTCTCACTTTCATCTTCAGAATCATTCCACAGAAATAGAGATAAATCTTTTTAAATGAACAAAACTGCACTACACTGGCCATGAGTGTCAACCTTAAAAATTTTTAATTTTACGAAATGGCAATGGATGATTAAGATAATTATCTTTCCTTCAGTATCCTGATTTAATATGCCTAATGCACAATAAAATTGTTGAGCTCATTTAGCTAAAAACTAAGTCAATTTCACAGCTGGGTTCGAGTAGCCTCCCTCCATTTTCCTGCCATAACCATTTTTGAATCAAGGATGCAGCGTTAGGCCTTTTGAATACCTCCGAAGGCTCTCAGTACTACTAGCTGCAGGATGTAAAATACCAATGGACTGGCCTGGAGACCTGGCCCAAGTGTGGTTGCTTCCCACTCCCAGAAGCGAGGGCAGAGCGCACAAGGGACCTAGGACCGAGCCTGGCACTTCGCCAGCGCTCGGTGTCGCGGAGCCAATGCCCGGATTTGGCTTCAACCGCGACCCTAAAGCCTCCCTAGCCAGGTGGGCGGCCTCTTCCAGAGAAAAGCCGACCGCGACCCCAGACCGCAACTCCGAAACCAGGGCAGCCGCAGCCCTCCCCGGCTTAACCCCACCAGCTCTGGGCTCCCCTAAACCTCCCTCTAAAGCTGGGACCCGGCGTCACTCACACGCCCAGGCCCGAGCCCGCAGGTGAAGGCCGGGCCCAGCCGCCGGAGGCCCAGCCTGGCCCCACGCTGCCCAGCCCAACTTCCAAATTCCCACCCAGTTACTCAATACTACCCCTCTGAAGCCCCCGAGCCGACCCCTGTGGACCCCACAGGCATGACCCTGACCCAGCAACACTCCCCGGCACGTTACCCCGTGGTAAAAGGGGCAGCGGTGGCTACCGCGTCAGCTTCTCCCTTTCCTTCACTGCTCCGAGCCAGCTTTGAAGCCAAATGCGAGCAGTTTCAAACTCACCGCTCTAAAGGGTCCCGGGTTCGCCAATGAGGTGGCCCGTAGACTTTCAAAGGAGCCAATCAGAGCCCAGTCACGCTTGGGCGGAGTTCTCCGGTGGCTGAAGCGCGAAAGCAGAAGAAAACGGCGGCTGGAGAAAAAGCAGGAGGGCGGGCGCCAAATGAATCTGCGCGCAAGCGCCGTCCTTCATCCCTGGAGAGCGTCGTCCTACTGTTTCTAGTCATCAGGAACCTACTGATCGGTCTCGGTTGGTTCCCCCCCCTTCCTATATCAGCACAATAAAAATTTATTGTGCACAACTAGCTCATCACAAAAGTGATACTATACTTAGATCCAGATTCCATTACTTTGTTCAAACTAGTGTATAGTTATGTTTTTCTAAATAGATGACTTTTGGGCTAGGCCGAAGGAGCACATTTCAAGAAAATGGAAAACTGAAAGACGTCCTCAACAATGTAAAGAAACATGTTTCTTTTATATATATATATATATCTTTTATATATATATAATTGTTTTTACCTCACTTTTTTATTTTAAATTTTTTTATTTATTTAAAATTTTACTTATTTAAAAACTAAAAACAAAATTGTATTTTTTTAATTTCAAAATATTTTCACATCGGTATTTTAAATGTTATTTAAAACAAATAAACAAAGTCACAATTCTATAAGGGAAAAAAAAGAGGTCTTTAAGTAACCCAGTATCAAACATTCTCTTTCATTGCCCTCCACCATATTCTTAAGAGAGATTTCTGCACTTGAACATCATTCTTAAATCTTCAAGACAATAGAAGAGTAAAACAGAATGTGATAATAAGGTTCCCCTAGCAAGAATTTCTCTTTGCACTGACCTTAAAGGGATGCAGAACAAAGAATGATTACCATGACCTCTACAAGTATATTAGATGACCCAGAATAGGAGAAGCAATGGAACTTCTTTTATCACATACGTGGAGGTGTTTAATACCTTTTTACATAAGTAACATGTATCATCTGGCCCTGTATGTGGCACAAATGCTCAGCCTTGACAACTTTATGCTCCTAGGTGACAGAGGCAGAGAATTTAGAGTGGAGGTAGGGGTCTGAAAAAATCTCTACCTGAACCTAATAAACTTTAAAATGCCAAATTCACATTTTAAATGAAAACTGGCTACCCCCAGTAAAGTACTCTAGGAAAGAAGACTGTTCTCTGCTAGTTTAGGGTACTGATTTTAATGAATGAATATATATCTTTCTCTCTGGGAGGCCTAAGCATGGAATTTAATTGAGACCATCTAAAAACAGGTAGTAATTCATTATATCCACTTTATGTTCAACATAAAGAATACCAGAAGTTTCCACAGGTGTGATGCTTGATTTTTTTTTTAATTTAACTTGATTATCTTTGTTTTTGAAGTTTCAGGGATTATTGTAAATTCATGCTATTGTAAATTCATTTTACAGTTTATTACACATAAGTCTCACTTGTATTCAATGTCTCTACAGTGCAATGCTGCGCTTAAATAGACACAAAAATGAATCAGATACAATTCCTGCTCTAAGTGTGGACGTGGGAGAATACAATGATTACTTAGAATTGTTTTCTGGCACTTATGTTGTAATTTATGCTATAAGATAATGTGAGAACATAGAGAAGGAAATTACTAATTCAAGCAGAGGAAGTGACATTTGAACGAACACTGGAGAAAATAAATGTGGGGTGGGCATTCTAAAGCACAGGAGTTTAGAGTCAGAATCTTGAAGAGCCCTGAATACTGTTATAAAAAGTTGCTGAGGAGAGGTACAGTCTTGGAACTGTATGTTAGAACTATTCTGGAGGTAATATGAAAAAAAGAACTGAAGAAGAGAGGATGGAAAGTCATATGCCCCACAAAATTTCATACTTATATTTTGGTAAACTCCATTTAGAAGGAAAAGAAAAGGTTAGTTGGTACTGCACATGAGGCTTTTGTTTTGCTTTGTTTTTAGATATAAGTATTGCTGTGGACTGAATTATGCCCCAACCCCCAATTCATACACCAAAGCCCCACCCTGTAATATGATGATATTTAGAGACGGAGCCTTTGGGAGGTGATTAGATTTAAATGATATCATGAGGTTGAAGCCCTCACTGTGGGATTAGTCCTTTTATAAGATCTCTCCCTTACTCTGTCTCCTCCATGGGAGGACATAGCAAGAAGGGTCCATCTACAAGCAAGAAAGAGAGTTCTCACCAGAACCTGACACTGCCAGCACCCTGATCTCAGACTTCCGGCCTCCAGAACTGTGAGGAAATTAATTTCTGTTGTTTATGCCACCCAGTTTGAGGTATTTTGTTATGGCAGCCCAAGCAGACTAGCACGAGTATTTTTTCAGATAAAATAAATTCGAGAAACAGTTACTTGTGACTACAATAATCCCCCCTTACTAGCAGTTTCACTTTCCACAATTTCAGTTACCTACTGTTTACCATGGTCTGAAAATATTAAATGCAAAATTCCAGAAAGAAACAATTCCTATGTGAATCCTACCTTTGTCCAGCATATCCACTCTGTAGACGCATCCCGTACCCATTAGTCACTTAGTTAATACCCATCTTGGTTATCAGATCCGCTGTCATGGAATCACAGTGCTTGTGTTCAAGTAACTCTAATTTCACTTAATAATGGCCTCAAAGTGCAAGAGCAGTGATGCTGGCAATTCAAAATGCCAAAGAGAAGCCATAAAGCACTTCCTTTAAGTGAAAAGGTGAAAGTTCTTGACTTTATGAGGAAAGAAAAAAGTTGTATGCTGAGGTTGCTAAGCTCTACAGTAAGAACAAGTCTTCCACCCATGAAATAGTGAGGAAGAAAAAAGAAATCCATGCTAGTTTTGCTGTTGCATCTCAAACTAAGAAAGTGCTAGGGAGCTAGATACCCATATCTCACAAGGCCTTCCCAGGTTGTGCTAAAGGATTTGGACAGGATGATGAAATTAAAGGGGAAAAATGGGAGTAGGGGAGTGACATAGTCAGATATGGGAGTTGGAGAGAAAAGTCACTGAAGAGAAGATGCGAGGAGGGACAGTGAGGTAGCATCAGAGCCAGAAGACCAGTGGAGGGCTCTGCGACAGTCCCAACAGGGGCTCAACTAGAGGAGTGTGGGTCAGTTTGAAGAGGAAGAAGTAACGATGAGCTATTTTGAGAAGCTAGGACTGTAAGACCTAAGGAGTCGATCGGGTGTGATGAATAAGGGCGAAAGACTCATCAGGGATGGCGTGGGTGCGGGCTTGACCATGCGTTGATGCCACTGCCATCTGCAGAGAGGCTAAGGAGCAGTCGTGGGGGTAAAATGCCACTCTGGCCTGTGGATTGTGATGTATCATGGGACAGCCACGTGGCCACAGATGGCCAAAGGCAGATACAGGTTCCGTGAGGCCTGAAGTGTATATCATGTAGGGGCCCTTTTTAAATTAAAAAAAAAAAAAAATGCTAAGTTAAGTGTGATGGAAAATATATTTGAGAATAAAAAATTACAAAATATTAAAAGTTAAAAAATACCATCAAGTCACAAAATCCATTAAAAAGTATTTTATTAATTGCCTGACAGATCTTTATATTGCCTTTGTTCTACATTTGAGGGGGTTTACAATTTTTGGAATCCATATTTTAAATGCTTATTTGTTCACCGAACTGATGAGCTATTTATCTTTTTCTCTTTATATGGCACAATTTTGTAATATTTTCTATTAAGAGAGAAAAGATAATGCAGTCTTTCCTTTAGCATGGTTAATCCAAACTGGCTTTTTATGATTGATCATTTCAAAAAAGTTTTTGTGGCTCTCACATCGTTATTGATTATGTCACATATATTTTTAGCATTTCTGTCAAATGTGAGAAAACATCAAGTTTCTTTCACATACTTGTATGTGTCTATGCTACTACTCTACTCATAAACTTGTGCCTTACAAACACAGGAATTATGCAAAATTCTAATGTGCATCATTCTAAATATTCCAGATTTCAAAAATTGTCTGATATATTTATAATTGTCCATGCTGTGGTAACAAGCGTATTCCTGACACAGGAGAAATTCAGTTTAGATGCGGTAATGATATAATTTTATGCATGTTATAATTGACAGCATTGCCCACAGGTTAGCTTCTCCTCTATTACCCACTTCCCATTTACTTAGAGTTCATATAAAATCTCTGACCCTATCCCTTCATGTCCAGAGGCCAAGAGAGTCAGCTGAATGGATGGGCAGAGTATTCCCAGAAGCCCTTCCTACGTTAGGACTGGTGGCAATAACTTGGAAGTGTGGTGGGTAAATAACTAGATGCCGCTAATCCTAAACTAAATGTATCCTCAACTCAGCTTCCTCTGAGCCAATTCTCACCATTGTTCATGGTCCTGCCGGTGCCACTGGACAGGTGGGGAAGTGTGACTGACGGAGTGTTCAAGTAAAAAGTAACAGTGACCTGAATGGATTGTAATGAAAGTATCTTATTTCATATACTTTACAAACACACAACCCTGTGAGCACCCCTCTCAGAGCCTTGGAAAGGGCCTGTGCCAAGGCAGGACCCTGACACTTAAGTTTCATTAGATTCAAGGTGAATTTAACTCAGAAACTGACAGAAAATTTTATACATATTTGGAACCAGGAGAGATGATCAGGGCTGTTAGATGTTAGTTAAATCTCTGAGATATTTTTGATGCTTTTTATGGATTCCTAATGCCTTTTACATTTTTTGTCACGATATTGTGGATACCTAAGTTAGGCCTTTCTGTCAGAACTAAAAAGTTATTTTAACAAGTAATTCTTTAAATCGTTGTCTTTTAGAGTCAGCCCAATGAAGCGGGGCAGCGGATTATGACTAGATCTCTAATCAGTAAATAAAAGAATTGATATAAAAGTTTGTTTTCCAATAGTGTTAAGCAAACAATCTCCTAGTTTAACTCAATACACCATCATCTGGAATGATACAGGCCTGGGGGTTCATGGCATGAAATATTCTGTTTTATTTGAAATGTTTACTATTCTTGAAAAATTCCAAAGAGCAAAACTATAATCGTATCCTCTTACTGCTAAACTAATATGGGACATAATTTATTTTTTCCTCAAACACGAGGCAGGCACTTTAGTGTCTTATAGATTCCAGGGGCCTGTTTGTGAGCAGTTATCTGACCCTTGGCGGTGCGTCATTTTAGACCAGTGACATGATTCTGAAGTCCGACAGAAAACTCTGTCAGTTCCACTCACCAGATATTTGAATGTCTTCTGTTTGCCTGGCATTATTTGAGGGCTACTAAAGACACAAAGATGAATTAGACTATCTGCCCTCGAGCTTCAGAGGAGGGGTGATTATACAAATGATTACACTTCTTTTATGCTAACGATTTAATTAATTAAATACGTTCCTTCAGCTGGTATTTTGAAACAAGCACACGGGGAATGCAAAGTAATGTCTCACTCAGATCTGCTGTTTCAACATTCGATAACAGGATTAAGCCCAAGCGCTTGTCTTCCAAAACTTCAAAGTGCAGATGGGAACATGTGTAAAAAGAAAAGAATTGCAAAGAAGAAAGTGGACATTGTCATTCAACAAGACAAAACAAAAACGTATTCCTACCCCAGGCATCGTATTTGATTCTTTCCACAGCCAATCCCAAACCACAGATTCAAAAATGAGAGGTAAGAAGAGAGACATTCAAGCTACCCTGACAAAGAGCCTTTCTGGAGGGGCTGTGCTATCGTCGTGGTTAAAAGCTCAGGGTCCAGAGACTGCCTAGGCTCAAATTCTTTTAAATCTTGGCTCCTACCCTTACCTGTGGCTTTGAGAAAGTCACTTCATTTCTCTGTGCTTCATTTACTCACATGATGATAATAATAGTACCCACCATGTTTCCCCGAAAAGAAGACCTAACCAACATCCCCTGAACATAAGCCCTAATGTGTCTTTTGGTGCACAACTTAATATAAGACCCGGTCTGATTTTGGGGGAAACATATAGTTGTGTCATTTTGAGCATAAATGAGGTAAGCCATGTAACATTTACTTAGATCAATGTCCAGCCCACAGTAAGCACTTCACAAATATGATTTTTCCTAATCACTTTGTCACTACCTGTCACAAAAATAGTAGCTATGTTAGTAGATACTGAAACAGAGACTTGAATGGATTGCAATGGGATCACAGAAGAGAGGGGAAAAAAAATCTCTGGAGGAGGTAGATAATGCTTCATTAATGATGAGATCCTTGCCTTATGTTGAGAAGGAAAGCTGATGTTGTCAACTTAAATGGGAATTGAAGGAGAGGAGCCTGGGTAGACCATCCAGACAAAGGGAGCGGCATATGCAACAGACAACAGTGTCAGAGAGGTGCCTGGCTTGCATAGGATTTATTAGGTTGGTGCAAAAGTGATTCCGGTTTTTGCTATTATTTTTAACCTTTTAAACCACAATTACTTTTGCACCAAACTAATATAAAAGGAGTTTGGTAAAGCTGAACCAAGGGTGCATTTGAAATAATTCTTGGAATATGAACACACCATTAGCAAATAGAAATGGGAAAAAGAAGTTGGTGGGGTGGGGATGACCAGGTGGGTTGCATTCTAGGCAGAAAGTGGAAAAGCACAGGGTTGGTTTGGAGAACATCCATCAATGGGATTTAGCTGGAGGGCAGAGTGGGTATAGGGAGTGAAGGGGTAGAAGGATGAAAAGGAGAGTTGCATTCATATTGTGAAGATTTTTGGAAGTCACTGTAGGGAAGTTGATCAGCAGCACTTCAAACAGTCCAGTGGGAACGACTAACGGTTTTTTATTGAGCAGGGGAGTGATAGGATTGCATTTTCCCTTTAAACAGTTTAATCTGGCTGTACTTTCCAGAAAGGATTAATGTGGGAAAGGAGAGGAGCAAGAATACCAATTAAAAGGTAATTTCCTCCACGAGTTTATAATACCTAAGGCTGTGACAAACTCTATAAGGCTGAAATTTATAAACCTGCATATTTGCATGTGTGTGTGTGTGTGTAATCTGCAGGCAATGCTGTAAAGATATTATGACTATGATTCCACTAGAGGGTAGTAGAGACAAATTGATAAAATTGATGAGGCTGCTATCAATTGAAGTATCAAGCCAAGCATTTTTCTTCTTGTTTATACTTTGTAATGACTGCAAGCTTAATTCAATTATTCCATGGCTAAGAAATATATGACAAGTACGTTTAGTGGGTTGTAGCTCTAGACAAGTTAGTAAATTCAAGGTACCCATTTTTAGAAGGCAAGAAAGCTGGATTGGCAAGGCAAGACACTAGTAGACATTTAGCGTTTTTACAATAACCAGTATCTTATTATAGCCTTGAATGCAAACTCTTCTTTTAAATTAAATATTACATCCAAGTCTCTTATTGATTTTAGTAAAAAGAGAAAAAGAACAAGAAAATTGGTAAAATGAATTCTGGTGTGTACACTTGGTTACATAATTTAAGTTGAAAAAAGCATATCTTTGATATACTTATTTACAGTTAATATCCTAAAATATATATTACTGTGTTATATATGTTGCTGTATTTTATACACATAGACACACACCTCCTTTTGGAAAGTAATACAGCAATAAAAAGTTATATACTTTTTTTTAATTTAGTATATCTTGTAATATTATTTTATCACAAGAGAATAATTCTATATAGATAAAAGTCATATACTTGAAACAAAGTTATTACAACAGTTTCTACTGTGTTTCCCGGAAAATAAGACCTAGCCGGACAATCAGCTCTATTGCATCTTTTGGAGCAAAAATTAATATAAGACCTGGTATTATATTATATTATATTATATTATATTATATTATATTATATTATATTATATTTATTATATTATATTTATTATATTATGTAAGACCCGGTCTTATAGCAAAATAAGACTGGGTCTTACATTAATTTTTACTCCAAAAGACACATTAGAGCTGATTGTCTGGCTAGGTCTTATTTTTGGGGAAACACAGTATAATAAAAAATTTTGTGCCAACCTAGATATCTAGTGGGGAAATGATTAAATAGGTAATTGTGGTATTTCCCATAATCAAATACCACACACCCCGACAGATACACTGTGATTGCAAGGTTAGAAATCATGAGCTTACACTAGAACGAAATAGACGCAGAATTGTTTCCTTAGTGTGATGGGATGTGTGATCATTTAACAACATTTTCATCCAATTAGTTTTATGTTGATTTTACAATGACCACACACCAGAGGGGAAACATACTGCAGCTAGCAACTTACTTACAATTTCAAGGTATTGCCATTTAACTAACACTTTCCAAGACTTCACAGTGCAAAGATCACTATGTATTCAAATTTTAATCAGAATAACTCTCTTCAATTACATAACTTGTTAAAAGAAAAAAGTAAGAAAGAAGGATGAAGGAAAGAAGAAAGGAAGGAAGGAAGGAAGGAAGGAAGGAAGGAAGGAAGGAAGGAAGGAAGGAAGGAAGAAGGAAGAAAATTGAGACTATTAGAATTTATCTGCTATTTAACTACAAGCAAAATATCTCTGGAGTAAAATATAGTATTTTTTAAATTTTATAAATACCTTCCTTAATAGCTTAAGAAAAGGTACGCAAAGAGACCAGCAGATCAAACGAATCTAAAGCAGAATTTGTCCATATTCCAACAGAACTGTGTGTTGTTAAATATCGAATAAGTATGTTCTAGTATAGAAATACCGTGTTTCCCCAAAATAAGACCTAACCGGAAAATAAGGCCTAGCATGATTTTTCAGGATGACATCCCCTGAACAGAAGCCCTAATGCGTCTTTTGGAGCAAAACTTAATATAAGACCCGGTCTTATTTCTGGGGAAACATGGTAGCTTTGCTTGTTAAAGCCATGAAAATGTGTGTTTAAGTCAGACATCCTCTTCCATCTTTAAAAGCATGACAAAACTCCAAAACTAAAAATAAGCTTATCTTCATTTTAATGGCTTCTAAACACTTGCAAAGTCAATAATCATAGAATTTATCAAATAATAAAATTTGAGAGCCGATGGAGCCTTATAGATCATCTAATGAAAAATGAAGAGAATGTTGAGGAGATTGTGTTTTCCTTTCCCCTATTTCCTGAGCTTTGTGTATTGTATTTGTTTTGTTATTTAAGCTTTTGATAATATACAGTGTAACTTTGTCAATATGTAGGAAATTGTGTGTGTGTGTGTGTGTGTAGATAGACAAAGTAAATCAGTTTAAATGTTTCAGTATGGTAATAATAGCTACTACCTTTTGTAACATTCAGAGTTATGCCATGAACTGTGCTAAGCACTTTAAATGGACTATCTTTAAAGACGCAACAACCTTATTGGTGCATATCCAGCTTCAGATGAGGAAACTGAGATCTAGGGAGGTTAAATAATTTTCCTAGTGTCAGACAGCTAGTACGAGTCACGACAGAGATTTGCATCCAGGATTTTGTGACTCCAAAGCCCATCTTCTCTACCACCATGCTATATTCCACTTATGTGCAATAAAATAAATAATACTCTATTAAGATAATAAATTATTGGAAATACTATTAACACCAATTTTGGTAAATAGGAATTATATATTTAATCCTCTTACATTGTGTGTCTTAATGACACTTTCATTCTCACTAGTGTCTCTTTTAAGAACAGTAGATGGGCACGATTTGCTTTAAATAAGAATGAGATTAAACAAGGTTGAATCATTGGTTAATAGTAGATTATTTAAAATAGGTGTTCATTATTCTTGGAACACCACAATTATCAGCGTCAGATGAAAGGGATGAAAAAATTTACAGCTCATTCTCAAATAGGTGTGACTCCAGCTTTTCTCCCATCACTAGAATTTTCCACTCAAAATATATGGTTATTCTCAGTCTTTTTGTGGGAGTAGGCTAGTGGTGGCTTAAGAACACAGAAGTGGATTAATGTAATCCTTAGTTCATGACACAGTGCCATCGTTGGTGCATTTGTGGCCATTTTATTCATATAATTATTAATTTATAGTAATAATGCAGTAAGTACCTATGAAACCACACCCAACATTAAAACTGGGACCTTAACAATAGCTTACATGTGTGTGATTATCTTTGCACCATCTCATTCTGCCAACAGCCAACCCCGGGTCACTGCCATCCTGAATCATCATTCTTTTGCTTGCATTTTTAGTTTTGTCTTATCTGTACAGATTTAAAGAGCGTGCTTATGTGGGTGTGTGTGTATTTCCCCTGAACTTTTTATTTAAAAATTTTAAACCTAAAAAAAGTTGAGAGTAGTAACAATAAAACCCATATATCCTTCACCTAGATTCACCAATTGTTATCATTTTATTATTTTATTAAATTTGCTTTAACTTTATCTTCTCCCTCTCTTCATCCCTCCCTCTCTCTCTATATCTCTCTTCCCCTCACGAACCATTCTCAAGTAAATTGCAGACATAATGCCGTTACTCCAAATATATCTCTTAAGAATGACATTTTTCTACATAACCAAAATACAATTATGACATCTAAAGAAAGTAGTACTAATTGCATAGTAATCTCTAATATCTGATTCACATTTAAATATCCATAATTTCCCACAAAAATGTCTTTTCTAGATTTTTTTAAAAGTAAAATCTGAGATACAATCAAGATATCTGAATTATATTTGTTATGTCTCTTTAGTCTATGATAACAGTCCTCTGCCTTTTATTTTGTTTTTCGTGATATTATTTCGAAGCTAGTTATCCTGAGACAATTCCCACATGATACACATGATTGTTTCTTTATGGTGTCATTTACCTTGTGTCCAATATCTTCTGTGCTATAGACAATATCTTCTGTAACTGGAGGTTAGGTCTAGAGGCTTGATGAAATCCAGCTCAAACATGTCTGGCAAGGACACTTCATCATCAGGCCATGCAGCTCACGTGACATTCTGCTAAGAGGGACGTGATACAGACTGCCCAATTCACGTAATTGGCAACTTCCAGCTCTGTCCATTTGAAAGATATGTCCACAGATTCTCTAATACTCTTCTGCTCACCAGGTGGATCTTAATTCCCCTCCCCCACATGTAGTACCGTGAGGACACACAGGCCGTGGGTGGAGAGGCACCCTGGGTGAGGAGCTAATTCTGCTGCCAAGAGTAGGTACTGAACTAGTTCTTTTAGTGAGTGAGCTTGGAAGTGAATCCCCCACCCGGACTTGCTTATGAAATTATATTTGTGTAGGAATTTGTCCATTGGGTCCAATTTTCCAAATTGTTGGCAAACAGGTGATAATAGAGTTCTCATGGCATGTTACATCTCTAGTATTTCTGTAGATTGTTTTAATGAATAATACTCCTAGAAGCCAGGGGGTGCCCCTTGCAATGGAGATGGTCACTTCTTCAGACAACTTCCCAGCTGTGGAGAATGAGCATCCTCAAGAGACCCCAGAATCCAACAATGGCGTGTGTACTTCCTTCGTGGAGTCTCATTGCTGCCAAGACCTGATTCCCACAAGCTCCAAACGGGTTGTATTTGATACTTCTCTGCAGTGAAGAAAATTTGCTTCGCTTTGGTGACTAGTCGTGTACAAGCTGCCCCTTGGTGGGGTAGTAAGAAGAAAAGTTTTGTGGGCATGCTGACCACCACCGATTTAATCAATATCCTGCATCATTACTATAAATCAGTGTTGGTACAGATCTACGAGCTGGAAGAACACAAGATAGAAATTTGGAGAGAGGTGTACTCACAGGACTCCTTTAAACCGCTTGTCCGCATTTCTCCTAATGCCAGTTTTTGTGATGCTTTCTCTTCATTAATTCAAAACAAGATCCACAGGCTGCCAATTATTGACCCTGAATCAGGCAACACCTTGTACATTCTCATCTACAAGTACGCCCTCAAGGTCCTCACATTGTTTATCACTGAGTTCCCTGAGCCAGAGTTCATGTCTAAGTCTCTGGAAGAGCTAGACTGGCACCTATGCCAACATCGCTATGGTCTGCTCTGCCACCCCCGCCTACGGGCTCTGGGCATCTTTGTACAGCACCGAATGTCGGCCCTGCCTGTGAAGGATGAGAAAGGGTGTGTGGTGGACCTGTACTCTGAGTTAGGTGTCATCAATACGACAGCAGAAAAGACCTACAACAGCCCAGATGTATGTGTGACCGGATCCCTGCAACTTTGATCACATTACTCATAGGGTGTCCTCAAGCGCTGCCTGCCTGCATGAGACTCGGGAAACCATCAGCAGCAGGACGGTGGCAGCAGAGGTGCACCGACCTGTAGTAATTGATGAACACACTATGGTCTAGGGAATTGTGTCGCTGTTGGACATCCTGAAGGTCCTGGTGCTCACAGGTGGAGAGAAGCCCTGAGCTGGAGAAAGGGGTCAGGTGGCACCCGGTGGTATGCCCACTCACTGCCTGCCCAAAGCTCTGCCAACCACAGAGTTGTGACTCTGTTCTCTGCTTGGGAGCCTCCCTGCCCTTCTACCTGGGAGCTGGGGAAGGGGGTAGGAGAGGAAAGAGAATGGATTTTGTGCTGTCCTATCTTCACACATATACGTGAGGAAAACTTTCAGCCCAGTCCATCCTAGCCCCTGTCCTCTTAGACATAGCCCCCGTCCTGCGTGAACTCTGGACTCTGTGCCCCTCGGGCAAATAAATTCTGGTGTCTAAGAGAGCCGAGACGTCACCCAGCCTTTGCCTCAATCTCTGTCCCTGATTTCACCCTAAGATAATAGCACGACAAGTCTTCATAAAAATACTTGTATTCAGGGGCAGGCCGGTGGCTCAGGTGGTTAGAGCTCCATGCTCCTAACTCCGAAGGCTGCCGGTTCGATTCCCACCTGGGCCAGTGGGCTCTCAACCACAAGGTTGCCAGTTCAATTCCTCGAGTCCCGCAAGGGATGGTGGCCTCCGCCCCCTGCAACTGGAAAATGGCAACTGGACCTGGAGCTGAGCTGCACCCTCCACAACTAAAACTGAAAGGACAACAACTTGAAGCTGAACGTGATTGAAAGGACAACTTGACTTGGAAAAAAGGCCTGGAAGTACACACTGTTCCCCAATAAAGTCCTGTTCCCCTTTCCCAATAAAATCTTAAAAAAAAAATATTTGTATTCATCTGTTTCATGCTGTATGGAGGAGGCTGAGTCCATTTAGTGACATTTCTTCCCACAAAGGGGAGGTTGGTGGGGAGCACTGCCTTTGAGTTCCTGTGCTGTACGCGTATGAAGGACTTAGGTGGAGGAGGAGGGCAGAGCGGGTAGCTGAGGTTATTGCTTTTCATGGCAAACCTAGTTAAAATGACAGGAACCTCAAAAAAATAATATTCCTTATTTGTGATTTTTCTCTTTTGTTTTTCTGGTATATCTTGTCAGTGGTTTATCTATTTTGTTTGTTGGTTTTTCGAGGACTGATGTTTGATTTGTTAACATTCTCTGTTATATCTTTGTTTTATATTTTATTGATTCTGCTCTCATTTGTATTATCTCTTTCTTCCTATGCATTAACTTTTAGCACCTGGTCTTTCCTAATACAAGTATTAATACCTAAAATGACTCTCATAACATCATTATTGCTGTATCCTACAAGCTTTGTTTTATATATAGAAGGTGCCCCAAAAATGTATACACATTTTAAGAAAGGGGAAAAACTGTATTGAAATTGTAATATTCTTTAGATACCAATAACAAAAAATGAATACAAGTCATGGGTATATTTTTTTAGCACCCCCGGTATATAGTGTTTTAATTTTCAAACATATTGAATGCAGTAAAAATAACTGTTTAAATGTGATTTTTCTGCTAATTCTAACATCTGTGTCAGTTCTACTTCATTGTCAGTTAATTTTTTCTTCAATATTGGTTGTATTTTTCCTGTTTCTTCGCATGCCTCATAATTTTGTATTGTGTCTGACATTATGAATTTTACCTTCTTGCAGGCTGGATACTTTTGTATTCCTATAAAAATTTCTGAGCTTTGTTCTGAGATGCAGGTAAGTTCTTTGGAAATAGTTTGATCTTTTCTAGTCCTGCTTTTGTGATTTGTTAGACAGGACCAGAGTTATGTATAGTCTAGGGCTAATTATTTTCTATTTCTGAGGCAAGACCCTTCTAAGTGCTCTTCCTGTTGTCTTAGAAATCATGAAGTTTTCTAATCTGGAAGGTGGAAGCAGACACTATTCCAAGCCATGGGTGAGCATCAAGTATTATTCCCTTTCATCTTTCTTGGATGATTGTGTTAGTCAGGATTCTCCAGAGAAACAGAACCAATAGAATGTATGTGTGTGGTATTATATATAATAATATAATACACAAAAATAATACAATAATAACAGAACCAATAGGATGCATATATGTGATATTGTATATAATATTATTATAAGGAATTATAATTATAGTACTGTCATTATATTATTTAATTATTATATTACATAATTGTATTATTATTATCAAGAATTGGTTTGAATGATTACAGAGTCTGAGAAGTCTCAAGACCTGCAGTCAGCAAGCTAAAGACCCAGGAGATCTGATGGTGTAAGTTCCAATTCGAAAGCGGGCAAGAAGAGGCAATGTTTCAGTCCAAAGGCCGGAGAAGACCAATGTTCCAGCTCAAAAGGTAGTCAGATAAGAGGAAGTCCCCCTTAGTCAGGGAAGGTCAGCCTTTTTCTATTCAGGCCTTCAGATTGTGTGATGTTATGGGAATTAGGGAGGGCCACCTGCTTTACTCAGTCTACCAATTCAAATGTTATTCCCACCCAGAGATAGCCTCACAGACACATTCAGAATAATGTCTGACCAAATAACTGGGCACCCCAGTGGCCCAGTCAAGTTGATACATGAAATTAACCATCATAATGGTTCTTTTCCTGCACTCTTATAGTTTCCTCACATGCATGTACTGGTCAATACTGTCATTCATCCTTGATGGAGACCATTTGCAAATTTCCAGGGTTCTCTGTGTATTTTTCTCCCCTGCAGAACTTGCCTCGGCAAATACTGAATGTCACATTGATCTGTCTCCCTGGACTTTCAGCTTTGCTTCTTCAACTCAGGGAGTCTACTGGGCTCTGCCTGGGTCTCCCATCCCTGAACCACAGGCTAGAAACTCTCTTAAGGCAGCAAACTGGAACAATCAATGGGTTTGCCCCGTTGGATTCCCATCTCTTAAGGATCACTGTTTTAAGTTGCCTGATATTCAGTGTTTTGAAAACTGTTGTTTCATATATTTTATGTTTTATTATTTTTGACGGTTGTTTTAGGTGAGAGGATAAATTCAGTACCTGTTACTCCAAGCTTCCACGCAGAAGCCCCTGTGGTATCCTAGATTTTATTTTTAAATTTCCAGTATGATGTTTTTCCTTAAACCAGAGTTATTTAGTAGTATGTTTTTAAAATTTGTAAATATGCATCTTAGATTCAATTGCATGTTAGATTTGATTAAATAAGGTTTCTAGATTTCAGTTTTGCTTTTATATAATATGATAACCTCTTTTAACTGGCAAGTTTTTTCCATTTTTATTTATTGTAATTATTAATATATATGGATTTATTCTATAATTATAATTTATTATTTCAATATGTACTACATTTCCAAAGCTTATTTTAATCCTCTCTTATTATGTATATTGCCATTTTGGCATGCTTTCACATCCATTAATATCTAGAATATTAAATTTGGGGTATTTATGGGTATCCGTTCTCTCTCTCTCTCTCTCTCTCTCTCTCTCTCTCTCTCTCTCTCTCTCTCTCTCTTTCTCTTTTCTCTCTCTCTCCAGACATTATGGTGGGCAGAATAATGGCCTCCCAATGAAGTCCACATCCTAATCCCTGGAACCTGTCAATTTGTTACTATACATGGCAAAAAATAAAAAGAGTTTGTGATCAAGGTTAAAGACCTTGAGATGGGGAGAGGACCAGGACCCTGGATCTAATCAACTGTCCAATCTAATCAACTGTCCTTAACAAAGTCCCTTAAAAGTGGAAGATGGAGTCAGAGACTCAGACTCAAATGAAAATATGACCATCTGGAAAAATGGTTAGAGAGATGCAAGGCTGCTGATTTTGAAGATGGAGGAAGAGGGCCATGAACCAAGGAATGCAACAGCAACCTCTGGAACCTGGAAGAAACAAGGAGCCTCCAGAAAGGAATCCAGGCCTGCTGACAACTTGATTTCATCATAATGAGACTTGTGTTGAGTTTTTAACCTACAGAACAGTAAAATAATTAATTTGTGTTTTCTTAATCCACTACCTTTGTGCTAACTTGTTATAGCAGCAATAGAAAACCAATACAGATATTTTAAAGTAAACACAAATCTTTACCAAATATTTGAAGATCTTTATATCTCGCATACTTTTTAGACTTATTTCCTTTAATTTATACTTTATTTAAACTGTTCTCATGGTGGGTCTTTGTGTGGTAAAATTTCTGAGGCATTATATACCTGACAATATTTTTACCATGCCTTTGTATTTCAGCTGTATAAAACATTCTAGGTCCTGAATATTTTTCCTTTTTTAGAAAAAACATATTTAGGACATACAAATGGCCAATAGACATAAGAAAAAGTGATCAACATCACTAATCATCAGAGAAATGCAAATAAAAACCACAATGATATATCACTGCACCCCAGTTAGAATGGCTATCATCAACAAGACAAATAGTAACAAGTGTTGGAGAAGCTGTGAAGAAAAAGGTACTCTCATACATTGTTGGTGGGAATGCAGACTGGTGCAGCTGCTATGGAAGGCAGTGTGGAGGTTTCTCAAAAACTTAAGGATAGAATTACCATATGACCCAGCAATCCCTCTCCTGGGTATCGACCCCAAAAAATCTGAAAACATTTATCCATAAAGACACGTATGCTCCAATGTTCATTGCGACTTTATTTACAGTGGCCAAGACATGGAAACAACCAAAATGTCCTTCGATAGATGAATGGATAAAGAAGTTGTGGTATATATACACAATGGAATACTATTCGGCGGTAAGAAAAGATAAAATAGTATCATTTGCGACAGCATGGATGGGTCTTGAGATTATAATGCTAAGTGAAATAAGTCAGACAGAAAAAGTAGAAAACCATATGATTTCACTGATATGTGGTATATATAACTGAAAACAGCAAAAGAACAAGACAAACAAATGAAGAAACAAAAACTCATAGACATAGACAATAGTTTAGTGGTTACCAGAGGGTAAGGGGGGCAGGGGGTTGTAGAAGAGAGTATACAGGGTGAAACATATGGTGATGGAAGGAGAACTGACTCTGGGTGGTGAACACATAATGTGAGATATAGATGATGCATTACAGAATTGTACAGCTGAAATCTATGTAACTTTACTAACAATTGTCACCCCAATAAACTTTAATTTAAAAAAATATTTAGTCCTTTTGTAAGATTTTAGAATTTCCTTTTGATTTGATATTTTAAAATTTCACTCAATAGGTCCAGGTGAAGTATTTTTTCTTCTTTCTTTCTTTTTTTTTTTCCTTCTTTCTTATTTTGGGACTTTTGTAGGTTTTTTGATTCTAGGTCTTTCATCATTATTTCTTCATATATTTACCCGCCCCCCCATTTCTATTTTTTCCTATTTCAGTGATTCTTTTAACCCAGATATTAGCAACTATACTTCTTTCCTATTACCTAGTTTTATTTTTATACTTTCTTTCGCTTTTTTTCTGTCCTCCCTTTGCTGAGAATTCCTCAGTCTGATCTTCCAATATGTTAATTTTTCTCAGCTGAATAATCTTAACATTTATTTCATCTATTGTGTGTTATTTATCCCATCTATTGTATTTCCCACAACATTTTTTTCCACTTGTTTTTTTTTAAATAATTTTTTAATACTGATAATATTGTTTTCCTTTTCTCTTTTAGTATATGTTTTAGGCTTATTTTAAATTTTTTGTTGTTCTAACACTGCTCTGAGAAAATCTGTACAAACATGTTATTTTTCTTTCTAAATAGGTGTCTAGTTATTTTAGATTGTGAGTTCATATTCTCCTGGAAGTATTATCTACTTCACATGCTGATTGTTAGATAAGTGGAATAAGCCCTAGGGTAGAGAGCCTCAGGGACCAGAAAATCACAATTAATTATTTCTCCCTCCATGAACTGCAGGATGAAGCTGCTTTCAAGAAACGTACTCCTTAAATAGAGTCAAAGGAATTGTAACAGCTATATATGATGTCAGAGGGGTAGTAGATTGGGGTAGGGGGGTTATCAGTTTGTGAGGGGTGTAAATGTGTATTACATTGTTTTGCACACCTGAAACTAATAAAAAAAAAAAGAAAAAGAAAAAAAAGAAAAAAAAGTACTCCTTAGACTGTGTAACTGAGTCCAACGAGTGTCAAAGGGGAGGGTGAGGACTGGGGGAGGGAGAGAGAAGCACTGGTGAGGACATGTCAGTATCCAGCTGTTTGCTTTTTACCTGCACGGCTCTTTGGGGCTGCCCTCTGTTTCAGCCTTCTCCTTCAGTCTCCTTGTGACTTCTAGTTGTTTAATTTAAGATGACAAGAATGCAAACTATGTGGGCCAGGAGACAGAGACTGTTTATCTCTGAATCCACGGGACAGGACAGGGTCTAGTTTATGGTAAGCGTCCATTAAATAATTTTGTACTGAAACAGTGATAAATTAGATTAGAGTGGCACAAAAATGTGTATTTACATATTGATACAAACACATATACGCCATTTAACACGATTGAAGCTAGAAGCTAAAGCTATATAGGTTTGGCGAAAAAAACAACTTTGAGTTCATTAAGTTAATTTACAGATACAAAGTATTTGATTTGTTATTCATACACATGGAAAAGTCACACCAGAAGTATTTATTTGCTATACATACATAATTTTAGGTGACTTCTATGAGGCATTCGATATTGTAGGTACAATTTTTTCTTTTGAAACTCTGTTTTAAGAGATACATCTTTCCCAACAAAAGCCTTTCTGTGGTAAATCATTTCCTCTGAGCATTGGTTTCTGTTTTCCCAGTATCCTTCACTGGCTGATTCCTTTCTCCCCATCGTGGTTCCCATGGTTTCATCCTGGGCACCTTCTTTTCACTGAGCTCTAGGCTGACTACTTAGTGGGCATTTCCACCTGGAGTCCCCACAGGCATCTAATCTCAAATATCTTCCTCCACCAAATATAGTCTCTCCATTTTCTCCCACTCTAGAAATTTCAATGTGGATCTTGACTGATGATTTTCTTCCCCAGCCACAGCTAATTTGGCCTGTACATTCTACATTTTCCTATATTTTCACTGCTACCTCCTTAGTTTATAGGCTCTCATCAATTCTTAAGGCTTTTTTTAAGTAACTGCATAGTTGGCTAACTTCTCTCCAGTATCTCCTCAATCTCCATAGCCATGTTATTACTTTCCTCATAATTATTTAGTAGATTTTCATCACAGAGATAATAAAACCTAAACCTATTGGCGTACTATTCCACTTCCTTCGCAATACAGCCTTCGTCTATCTGATCTGTCACATCTCCTGATACCTCCAGTGCTTTATTCTGTGCTCCAGTAGATTCAAACAACTTGTGATTTTTTACACACATCATATTACATCCTCTCTACGTGGAATGTCTACTTGCTTTATCTACACTTTGTTGAATGAGGAGGGTCAGCAATGTTCCAGATAAGAGGAGGAGAAATATTTCAAGTTTAGCTGGTAGAAATGGAAGCAATGTATTCAGTAATTTCAAGAGAAAATGAAGGTCAGCGAGAACATGAGACAGAGAAGTTTTACAGAGAGTGAGGCAAAACAAGGAGAGGAAATAAAACTATTAGTTAAAATTTCATTGTCCATTATTCTCCTCTGATTGACCTGGCAATGGGATCATCATTTTATGGTAATTATACCGCAATGAAAAAACCTATATGCAAATAAAATAAACAGTAATAGGTTTCTTGGACTAGTTAGCATTCCTTGGAAGAAAATCAGGGGATGATTTTGGGAAGGGTCTATGCTGTAAATAAATAATGAAGTCATGGAAGAGAAGAAAGCAGTTTATGTAAACGCAGGATTAACTTCATCCTATGCTTGGGAGAGTTTTCTGGTGCCATGCACCTGTGTTTTCCCCACTGTTTTTGGTCGGAGTCAGTGTAAACTAATAAAGTATGTGGTTATAAATGTCCTTAACACTCTATTCACATGTTTCTGTTTGGAAGGAAACTCAGAAATCAAGAACCTGGACTGGGGAAATGGTAGACACTCACTGCCTACCATGGGTTTTGAACAATCTAGGCAGCTTGCTCATTGACTTGCTCTTTCTGTCCTTGCCATTACTAAATGAGAAGGTGGCAGTGACTGAACAGAGTTTTAAAGGATGAGTAAGAATGAGGCTGACAGTAAGGAGTAAGGAGAAGGAAGGTAACCCTAGCAACACTTTTAACAACAGGAGCTTGATATCAAGGCAAACCCATTTACAATTCTGAAAAAAGACATCTCTGACAAGAATCCTAATAATTTATATGTGGCCAAAAATTTAAAGTAACCAGGTGAATGGAGATTTAGAAATTGTGGGCAAAGAAAAGTGTGTGTGTGTGTGTGTGTGTGTGTGTGTGTGTGTGTGCGCGCATGAGCACACACACACACACAGGCAAGGCTGTGTGAGTGTGCAAGATCAGAGAAAAAAGAAACAGTTACGTTTAGTAGAAAACTAAATCTTATTTCAGATCATATCTTTGTTTTCTGACATTCTTAACAGTAATTGCAATAATTATGACTGGGCCAGTCCCCTTTGCGTTGGCTTAGGCACATGAATTCCTTTCACTGGCTCCGTGTGCAGTCGGAGTAATTTCCTCATTATAACTCATTACTCAGTAGACCAGAAAAAAATTAACGAGCTTCGAAGTATGTGTATTTTTTTCATCCAGAGAGAATTTTGTGATTTTATCAGACCAAATAAATATATGACCAAGTATATTCATAGCATTTCTTCTTTCTAACTTTGAAAACTTCCTTAAAAACAAAGAAATATGTGGGCTTATCCTTCATGGTCTCCAGAGGCCCAGGGGCCAGCAAAATTTCTCCAAGTGCTTCAAGAAGTGACTAGGTGGGGATTCAGGGAAAAAATGTCCTGAAAGAAGACTGAGTCAAATCATCCAGTTAAAAAAAAGCCAAACAAACTAAAAAAAAAAACAATAAAAACGTACAACTGCTCTAATTTCAATTTATGAAATTCATGAAAACCATACCCCATTTTTTTTTTTATCTCAACCACTCTGCTTGTGAAGTGAAGAAATAAGTGGAGGAATTAATTAGAGATTAATTAAATTCCAGACAATTTAAATTAAAGGGTTCAACAAAAATAAGACAAACTTAGAAATGTTACCCAACTCTACTTAGAAGAGCAGTAAAAGTTAACAGAATAATCCTGTAAACTTATATTTTACCTGCAAATTTTTACATCATCACTACTAATTAAGTGGACCAAAAAAAGGAGGGGAGGATGATATTTTGTATGAGCAGTTTGGGGAAAAGATCTCAGAGATTGGTAAAATCAGATTTTTATTTCTTCTGTACCTTTAGTGAACTGAATTCAAAACTCTGTTAACTGAACACCTGGTAGCCTTGGGCAATTCTGAATAGGAAGTAGATAGATATTTATGTTTAATACACAGTGCTTTTTTGGCACATATTAAGTGGAAAATATTAGCCTCTTGGATTTCTCGTCACACAAAGTCATGGAGAATTTCATTACAGGGCTTCTTTCATAATGAATAGGTTTTACTATCACTACTTAAACAATACATGGTGCTGGTGATTCAGGATGGGTGTAATTTGTGATTGACATTCAGAGTGGTTGGTTGAACAGGACATTTCTCATCCCAAAGTTATATGTATCCTTAGTACCATCCCCTGCCATGCTGGCATTGCTGATGTGAAGACAGTCATTGCCCACACACCAGGGAAGAGCTGAGAGAAGGGAACTGGATTTTCGGGCACCGAGGTCCTCTAGAGGAGAAGATTGATGTTGTCTATCTACTCTTTTACTTGATTTTCTCTTCTGTGAATCTAGCCATCAGTCTTTCCCTCTGTCTCCGTCACCACCAATCACTTATAATTGCTCTCAATCACTTTAACTAAAAGGTGCAACGTTCGCTGCCTACAAACATGAAGTTTTCGTGAGGAAGGTAGATACCTAATTTGTGATTGAGATGGGGGCTGTCAGGACACCCTACCCTAGAGCAGCGTTTCCAGCATCACTATTGACATTTGGAGCCAGATAATTCTTGTGGAGGGCTGTCCTGTGCACTGTAGGATGTTCAGCAGCACCCGTGGCCTCTACTCATTAAATGCCAGTGGCAACACTGCAGACTGTGGCAATTAAAAATGTCTCCAGGCATTGTCAATGTGCCCTGGGAAACAAACAGCCCCTGTCGAGAAGCACTGTCCTAGGTCCATGTCCCATCAGGTATAAGGAGGAATTTCTGCCTCTGATAAGTTTGAAGAGTGCTATATGAGTATTTATCTCTCTCCATATTTTATTACTACACCTTGACCTCGGAGCATGGAATCCTTTCTCACTACACTTCACACCACATGACTAAAGGGAACTGAAGCCAGCCTCCAATAGGGGGCTCCTAAATTGTTTTTTCATCAGATTTCTACTGGCGTCACCCAGTAAGTTGTCAGTTTCTCTCGTAATGATTTTGCAGCTGAGACTCCATCTTTCTTTCCTTACTCTTTTGTTCAAAGACAGAACATTAAAAAAATTTTTTTCAGGTCTTGGGTTACTGTGAAGACATCTTTCCCTACATATTGTTGATGCTGTAAGGAGACGGAATTGTAGGAAGGAGAGAGGAAAGCAAGATCAGTTAGAAAGCAATGGCAATATTCCAGATGAGAGATGGTGGCCTTTGAATAAGGTAGAGCCATCACACAGACAGATCTGGCCACCTGACTCAAACTAGCGAGGTGAAGCTGGTCACGTCAGCTTGCTAAGCCCTAATTTCCTCACCCATAACAAGTGGATAATAATATCCATCTTGGAGATTTGCTTTGGGGGATTAAATGGGGTAAAACAGAGTGCCTAGCACATTCAAAGTGACATTCTACAAAGCCAAAGGATAAGGAGTTGGCACTCTAGATCAGGAGTCAGCTAACTATGGCTCATTCAGTCCAGTGCTTACTTCTGTTAATACATTTTATTGGTACTACATTTAATCGCCATGCCCGTTATTTAGATATGCTTGTTTTCATGGAGCAACAGCAAAGTTGAGTAGTTATTAATAGAAACGGTATGGCCCATGAAACTGAAAATATTTACTCTCTGTCCATTTATAGTTTGCTGACCTCTGATTTAGGTTGCAATGAAGAGGAAGAGGAATGTAAGGGAGATAACTGTACCCACCTGGGATGCGGTGCATTCAGGGAAATATTAATGGCATGTCATGTACTATATTTTTCAAGTGCTCTGCAAAAGAGAAGGGCCTGTTTGTAAAGAGGTGATTAATAACAGGAGGCACTTGAAATAAATTTTAAATGTTATCGTCACATAAACCAACCAATAATATCATGTAACATTTATATAGTGTCTCTCTATTTCCATTGTATTCATCAATAATATTGTTAAAGCAATCCACTATATGTTATACATTCAGTGTAAGAGAGAATGAGTAATGGAAAAGACATATATCAATAAATTGGAAGAGCCATAAATAAAATACAGAATTCAGCCAGGCAGTCAACAAATATTAATTTAGCATCAAACATGTGCTAGGTCCATTGCTAGGTGCTGGAACATACAGTGGTAAACACGACAATCACCGTCCCTGCTTTCAGGGCACTCTGAGTTGAATGTTTCCTTGTAGGGAAGAACTGTAGAGCTGTGGGTATCTTTGTGTGAATAAAGAAAGACCTTCTTCTTCTTTAAGACTCTTTATCTCCATCTGCAGGGAACATTAAAAAAATATATTCATTTTCTTGGGGCCTGAATTGCCATCGGCCAGAAAATTTAATATAAATATTCAACTCTACTGTAGCAGTGAGGTGAGTGGTGCTCAGGAATGGCACCCTTTCGCAATATGGAAACTTGCTTATTAGGTATATGTGCGAGCACCCGAGTTACGTGTTCCGAAGAGAAAGCAAAGGCAATGTAAAGAAGGGAAAAATCCAGAACTTCAATTCAAAAATCTCTATGCACTCCTATGTTTATTGCAGCACTATACACAATAGCTAAGACATGGAAACAACCAAAATGCCCATCGGTAGATGACTGGATTAAGAAACTGTGGTACATTTATACAATGGAGTATTATGCAGCCATAAAGAAGAAAGAAATCTTACCATTTGCAACAACATGGATGGATCTAGAGAACATTATGTTAAGTGAAATAAGTCAGACAGAGAAAGATAAGTACCATATGATCTCACTTATTTGCGGATTCTAAAGAAAAGAATAAGTGAATGAACTAATCAGAAACAGTTTGGGAGACAATGAGGAAAAACTGAGGGTTGCTAGATGGGCGGGGGGGGGGGGGGGGGGGGGGGGGGGGTGAGGGGATTGGAGGGCAGTCGGTGACCACAGGATGGCCACGGGTTTGAAAATTAATCTGGGGAACGTAATTTGGTGGTTACCAGAGCGTAAGGGGGTTGGGGGGTGGGGGATGAGGGTGAGGGGGATCAAATGTATGGTGATGGAAGGGGAGCTGACTCTGGGTGGTGAACACACAGTGTGATTTATGGATGATGTGATACAGAATTGCACAACTGAAATCTATGTAATTCTACTAACAATTGTCACCCCAATAAATTAAAAATAAATTAAAAAAAAAAAAAAGAAGGGAGAGCGCTGGGCTGAAGATTATGAAGACTGTTTCTCTAGTTATCACATTTACTAAGTCAGGGCTCCCCAGTTACGGTTATAGCAACACCCTCAGAGTGTCCACAAGAATTTGATATGGCTCTCTAAAACTTTCCGTGTGAAATTTGAGCGAGCTGTATATCGTACTTGAAAGACTGGACAAGGGAAAGAGTGTGGCAAAATAAAATGATCAGTTATAGACTATCCAGTGACCGGGAATGTTTGATACTCTCTGAGGGTCCATTTCGAGGTAGCTGGGGAATGATGTTGGTGTGTTTCCATTGTCATTGGATCTAATTTATTTATTTATTGTCTGGTGTGAATTTAAAAACTCAGATTTGAAGTTCAAGGTCCTATATCGCGTTGTGGTATACAATTAGAGTCTCCAGGTGCAGAAGACCCACCTAAGACCGTTAGAAACAGCTTTATAAAACACAAAGACTGACCTAGGCAACTCCACTGGAGCTGGGAGCAAAGTGTGCAACAACTAGTAGGTCAAAGAGCTACATGATTAGTTTTGTCCTGTGTTCAGGACAAAGATGAAAACGTACCTGAATGAAGAGAGCCTGGTTCTGGTTTAGCAGAATCAGAATGGGGGAGAGTAAAGAAGCGAGAGGGACTAAGTGGAGTATGTAAGAAGGAAGAAAATGTTTTAATTGAAAGGCTGTTCCCCTTTATCCTCCCAAATCTTGTCTTAAGGTGACACTTTCTTTTATTCGTCTTCACCGGTGTCTTAGATGTTATGCCAATGAACATAACAAAGTCTCTCTCTTCTTTTATTTCCTAAGCACCCTCAGCTAGAATCTACACAGGTCATGTCACTGGGAATTCAGGCAAGGGAACAAGGAACGTCTGTTGCCTTATTAATATGTGACTGAAAGGTACCAGTTTAGTTCCTGTTGCTAATTAGTTACTTGTGCTTTATGCTAACTTTTCATATGTAGTTTTGAGGTTGATCGTACTACTATTCATATTATCATAACTTTATGCTTTTGAAATCCCAGACTAAAGTGAGTAAGAGGAACTGATGAAAAGTTATTATACTCAAAATGTGGAGATAAAGTAGACTTTACCATACTGATCTTTTCTGTAACTTTACTATGAAGTTTATTATTGCTATGAAGTTCATTATTATTATAGAGTTTATTATCACATTTCATAAACTGCTTTGTGATTGGATTTTTAAAATCAATAATTAGTTGAGTCAGACAGTGTTTTTCATCCCATAACACATATCAGAATAATCTCTATTTCCTTCCCAATGTTTAAGACATTTAAGGAATTAAGTTGTGGAAGCAGACACTAAAATAAGTTATTTAACCATATTCTACAAGGGATTGCAAAGCTTTCTCAATAAACACACATTATACTCTCATTCCAGTTGACCTTGATAAAAATATTGCCAAACCATCATCCTTATTGTATAATACTTAGAAGTATGAGATTCTACCCAGTTGAGACCGTAATGGGAATAAAGGCCAAAAACCACAAGAGAATAAACATTTTGGTTCAACTTTGTGCTTGGTGAGCTGTTTTCCCTCATAAATTTATAAATTAAGGGACCTATTTCTATATGCAATCACAGTCCCCATGAGTAGCGGTGACCAAATATGTATTTCTCTTATTTGAGAAACGCTATTTTTATTATTTGCTTATTTTATGAAATAAACACATATTCACTAACCATAATCTCCTGAACTTAAAAAAAAATTTAATTTTGCATCAACTCTTGTTTCCTTGTTTATTGCGGATTTTATAGACACCATGAAAGAAATCAGCTTTTCTCTCTTGCTAATTGTTCAGGTGGGAAATTCCAACTGTTTAAACATAATCATGAGTTAGAGGGTAATGGCAGTAGAAACTACTTTGGAAGCAAGAGTGTCTAAATCGAAGTTGTGGGGAAGTATTATCAATGTAGAGGCAGAGTGAAAGAGAGGAAAGTTCATACAGTCCTATTCCTACTGGTGGTTCTTGAGATCCTAATAGGTGACTTATCAACAGTGCATTAAATAATGTTGAATCATACAATAAGATACTACCTTTCAGTTCTTTTCACCCCTTCTGTTAACATTGAGGAGAAAGTTTGCATCTAGTGTCAGTGTTCATGCCGCTTTTACTACTTGCTAAGTTTCTTTTTTAACAAAGAGAGAAGGGCTCAGGCAGAATACAGAATAAAACAAGAAATTAACAATATTTCGTGTTCATCATATCTATTTAGTGCAAGTGAATGTGATTTTCCGTGAACATAGTAAGATAATGTTTCATTTAAAAATGAATGTTAAGGCCTTTCCTCCCTCCCTCCCTCCCTTTCTCCCTTTCTCCCCTTTCTCTCTCCCTACCCATCTCCCTTTCTCTTCCTTCCTTTTCTTCCCCTACCCTCTTTTCTTTCCTTTCCCTTGTTTTTTCCCTAGAAATCGTAATAGGAAGAGAAATATGGGAATAAGTATTGAGAATTGAAAAGCAAAGAAATGATTAAGAAAAATTTGGTAAAGTGATTTCTTCTGGGAGGGAAGGAGGGTAATGTGCTACAAGAGGTACAAGAAGTAGGGAACTAGGGGCTCATCCATGATTTTACTCCGGGGCTTGGGCAAATACACCCGATCCCCTCTCCAGGTCTGTTTTCCCATCTGTAAAATCAAGGGTTACACTCAGTTGTGTCTAAAGTCTTTCTCAGATCTTAACATTCTTTGAGTCCATGAAAACAGATTATGGAAGATAAAGTGTTGGTTTCCTTTCTCTGGGCTAAATGTTGTGGATATAGTAGATAAGGACCTTGGGAAAAAATAAAAATAAATGTTTAGATAAAAAAGTAAGTTAGTTTAAATAAAAATAATAAGTAAGAAAGGTGATGCACAAACATGACATATTGTGAAGTGACTGAGTTTGGAACATGCTATTACAGTCCTCTAAACAGAGATGAAATGATCTTCCCTCAGACTTCTTCCATTCTTCTTTTGTATCTTCCCTTCTTTCCTCTCTCCCCTTCTGTTCTTTTCTACTTTCTATCACTCAACAAAATGCTTTGAGCCAGTACATAATGTGCCTGACATTGTGCCGGGGACTGTGAACCTGGACATACAAAGATTAGTACATCATTTTTGCTTTCAACATGCTCAGTCTCACTGGAGACACAGATATGCAAACAATGATTATCCAGTGAGAAATGTGATGTGCGTGCAAGGTATAATGTAGCCCAGAGGAGAGAAAGCCCTGCGGGAAGCAAGAGGAGGTGTCAGGTTTCGACCTTGGGAGTCAGTCATAGGAAATTCTGTCCAAGTTCATAAATATACCCTCAATTTACTCAGCAAACCTCTACTGAGCCAGACACTGCATTACATACTGGGTATTTGGACTGAAAAATATACAGTTGAAGCGTCAAGAAGCTTTTAATTCCAGGGGCAAACAGACAAGGAAAGCAATGGTTATAGAGGTCGGTATCCCTTATCTGAACCCTTTGGAAGCAGATGTGTTTCACAATTATGAATTTTTAGAACATTAATAAGGTACACAAATTGTATATTACATAACACTCATAAAAGGTCTGGGGCAGCACCCCATAATTCAAAAATAATTAAAGCATAATTAAAACACAGTAAATGGAATAAAGACAACATTGCCTCACGTCAGTTTGGTTAGGTTGTTGGTTTTGTAGTTTTTAAGATTTCTGAATTGCAGAAAAGTGTGGACCTATTCTTCAAAATAATTAGAGGCATGCTGCAGGGTGCTTTTGAAGAACAAAGAAAGGGCAATGAACCACCTTTTAATAGAAAAGGGATCAAGGCAGGTTTCCCTAAAGATGTATTTTTCTAAACAGAGTCTTGCTGGATGAATAGCAGTTAACCAGGCAGAGATAGTGGAGGAGGCAGACGGGGAGGTTTTCTAGACAGTAGGGACAGCCTGTAGGTAGGCAATGGCCTTGGTGTTTGGAGTAAACTGCAAGTAATGCAGAATGGCTATTTGTGTGGTGTGCCTGAGACAGAGATGGAGAAGGGCATAAGGATGGAAATGATGATGGAGCACAATTGAGATCAGGTGGAAGCAGTGGACAGGGACCCTTGCTAAGTTCAACCTTTATCCTGAAGGATAAAGAGTTATTAAAAGATTTTAAAATGTGGCTATGTGGACGAATCTGAAATTATAGGAAAATCATAATACAGAATGACAGAGCTAAAGCACTACACTAAATTAAGAGGCAACTGTAATTGTTTAGGTGACAGATGAAAAAATGCAAGTTGGCACGCTTTGGCACATAGTAATTGCTCAATAAATTGTAGCAATTAGAAGGTCAAAGGCAGAGATGTAGTGGGGATGGATAAGAAGGAATAATTTAGAGATATCTTAAAGAATGATTTTAGACTAAGTATCTGATTAGACTGGGAGGGAGCGGGGCACAGCGTCCTTTCCTCCAAGCCTTCCAAGCCTCTTCCTTTGGCCTCCAGGTCCGTGTTCCATTTGAACATGATGAAATATGGGTTTGAGGCTCAGGGAAGTTGTCTTAGTTGGATTTGGGAGTCGTGATGTGATAGCTGAAGACTTAATGTGGATAAGATCACACAGAGAGACAGTGTGTGGTATGAGAAGTAAGGAAGACTCAGGTCAAAATCCTGGAAAACACTTCAGGGGAAGGGAAGGTAACTGACAGCTATGTGAAGTGTCCTTTACGATCAACTGAGATAGGTCTGGAAAAATCCTTAATGGATGTGGCAAATGGGAGGTCAACTGTGATGTGAGAAGAGCAGTTTTACTGGCTGAAGAGGAGCAGAAGCCAGATTACCAGGAATAAAAGAGTATGCAAGTGAGAAAGTAGGGCCACTATGTTGACTATTATTCTTTCAAGATACCTGGCTGTGAAAGGAGGGGCAGAGAGAAGGACAAAATTAGAGGCAGTCATGGGATGCATGGAAAGGTTTTTGGTTTAGTTTTAGTTTTGAAAGGTGGGACAGATGCTGCCAGACACCCAGTTCTGACTTGTAGTCAGCTTTTTTGGTTGTGTTGCAGCCTGTCTCTGGAGGAGGAGGTGTCTTTAACCTGAACACAAGTTTCTCAGAAACAGCCGGCCAGATAAACAGACTGGACTGGAATAGCTCTGCAGGAAAGCATGTCTTTCTGGACTGCGTCCCAGATGCTGCTTCTGGTGCTAACTTCCTGTAGAGCTTTTGTACCTTCCTCCCTCTATTGTCTACCTGAGTGGCTGCTTGCCACTTAAGATGGTTCTTATGGCTGTACAGGGGGCCAGGGAGCTGGCTTGTAAAATACCAGTATGTGTGCGGGATTTACTAAGGTGATGCTCTTCCCAACCACCCCATTCATTCTTGTATCCTGTATTGTCTGCTTCACACATTGGATTTAGCTCGACCAATGCCTCTGAGTGGCTGAGGAGATAAAGCACCAGGCTAGGCACAGTGGAGATACAAGAAGGCAAGTCATTGGTGCCTATAGACCTTATAAGGCAAGGTGTGGGATTGTCTCAGAAATAATGATGACAGCGGCTCTTAAACTTTTTGGGGACATAGATCTCTTTGACAGTTGATGAAAACTACGTTATCTTTCCCCTATGAAACAGCACACAGAATTTAACATAAAATTTCAGGGAGTGTATATGGACTTGCTAAATTCTGAAGTGGTTTTGCAACTCGAGTTAAAATGCCCAAACTATAGAGCCACTGGTCCTCTATTGGTTTGTGACCTCAGCTAAATTAGAGTTTCTGGGACTTGATGTACTGATTGTGCTGCCTGTCTTGCAAGGATTTTGTGAGGACTAAACGAGATAATATGAATGAAGTGCTTAGTGTAGAGCCCAACGCAGAGCTGATGCCCAAGAAATGTTATTTCAGCTTTATGTGTGTGAGGAGGAAGTGATCTAGGTGTTAAATCAGAGGCACAGCTAACTCACTGCTCTCTGTTTAAGGAGTAATTCTGGCTTTGGTTGTTCCTAGTTGACAAAAACATCGCCCGTTTTCCACATTTCAGTCATTCCCTACCTACCTCTACAATTTTTGCTTTGTCTTAGTCCCATCTGAACTATTACTATTAATATCTTTATTTAGGTAATTATAAAAGACCTTACATATCTTGCTTGAAAAGGAAACTGGATCCCTACCTTAAATAGAAAACATGCTCTCACTTGAAAGTAACAGTAACAATAAACAGTGAAACTAAACAATGAAAGCTTAACAAAGCTATAAATTCTAGTTAAATGTCAGTGTTTACCTATGGCTTTGAGCCTGCAGCCTACTGAGAGAAAAGGGGGGTTAGTGTTTGAGAGAGAATATTTTCTCCTCCTTGTAACTGGAAGAATTGAAAAAGGAATGACTTTCTAGACAGTGTGGTTCGCTGTCATTTAATGCCCTGGCCCTACTCTGTGCACGGACTAAACGAGTCTCCCATGACTCCAGTGAGAAGCTCTCCCGTTGGGAGAAGCTACGTGAGGGGCAGCTGCCTTCCCCTCCACCCGACCTGAATAGTAAACTCTATGGGGGCAGCAGCCTGAATCCAACAGCCCCTCAGTCTCGTCCAGGACAGGAGTTAAGGCCTCCTCATTTGAGCTCCTAGAAACGAGGACACTTAGAGTCCCTGCCCCCTGTTTCCCTGCTACATCAGGCTCGGTGCCTACCTCACACCTCAGATGAATCCAGAGTTTTATTTTTTAATTGGATAGGTAGCTGAGGCAATGTAGGTGCTGCTGGGACATCGGCAGGGGGGAAGGAGACGCTAGGAACAGGATTTTGAAGCTGTGTGCCTCGCACACATGGTTTCTGCATGGATCGTACGCGTAGGCTGTAGGTTAATATTAACACCAAAAAAGCCAAAGCAAAATTGCCCAAATGAAGATTTCATTCACTTAAGCTTGAATGAGCCTCAAGTAACCAAATAACCAGAGACGATGCTGATGGTTTGGTTATAATGGAGGTGCTTCATGGAGCTCTTCTCGGCAGCCCGCAGGAAGCAGGACTCGCTCCCTCGAGTCCCCTCCGCTCCCCGCCTTCCCAGGTGGGGCCCCTCCGCCCGGCCACAGCGGGGAGCCCCGAGCGCCGGCTGGCCGGCTGGGCCTGCTCGGGGGCAGGGCGGCCAGCCCCGGGCGCGCTCCGCGGGCCCCGCGCCTCTACCTGAGCCGGCCCGCCCCCTCCCCCGGCCGGGCGGGCACCTGGCGGGCACCGCTGACTCCGCAGAGGGGCGGAGCCGCCGCGCGGGGCGGGGCCGCGGGGCCGCGCTCGGTGTGCCCGAGCTGCAGCCGAACTTTTTCCCGAGAAGTCCCACATTTTGGGGGCAGGCGGCGTGGGGCGGGGAGGGGAGCGGAGTTCCTGGAAGGAGCGGCAGTAGCGGCCGGACAACATGGCCTCCTCCACTGCTTCGTCTGCGGCGGGCGTGGAGAGCACCCCTCCTCCTGCGCAGGTGAGCGCCGCGCCGCCCCCCTACCTGTGGCTTCCTGCCCGGCAGGGGCGCGCGGGGAATCGGGGCGCGCGGGACGTGCGGGCGGGGGGTCTCGGGAGCCGTGGATGGCGGGGCGCTGCCTGGAGCCCTGTCTTTCTGGGGGTGCCGGGCGGCGCCGGGAAGGCGAGCGGAGGGGGACGTGATCCCTGCGGATCGTGCGGGTCCGGCTGCGCCACAGGGCGCGTGTCTGAAGTTGCGGCCCGGGGCAGAGGTACGAGCTCGTCATCTGCCCGGAGCCCGAGCATCCCATCCCGAGGAAGAAGGGAGGGCCCAAGGATTTGGGGCTTCTGCTTCGAAACATTTGTGTAGAAGAAGAAAAGCGCGGCCCAGGGCTCGGGATACCCTAACCTCTGTCTCCCGTCTGTGGGTTTCTCTGTTCTTGGATCGCCCCTTCAACTCCGTGCCAGGCTGAACCCTTCCTAAGGACGCGACCGAAGTAGGCTGCGTGCTTGGCGGGGAGGAAGAAAATCACCTGGTTCTGAAAGTTACCTTCAGAGTTAGGCTTTTTTTTTTTTTTTTTGAAGGTGAATGGAGATACTTCATTTAACCCAGTGAAAATACAAAATATAAACATTAAGACATAGAAAAAATGCAGACCAGTGCAGTGCCAGAGGGTGGTTTGCGGTGGGTTTTTATTTACCTCCTCCCCTATTTTCAAGAGCCCTTCCTAGGCATGCAAGTAAAACACACACAAAGTAGAATCCGGGTGCACGATGTGCAAAACCTCAGCTTCAAGATAAATCTCCTTCTTCCCATCCCACACCCCCCAGCAAGTTGCCATCTTTAAGCCCAGAAGCATTTAGTAGTAATTTTGCAGCTGCTACTGTGTGTATAATATAGGATAATTGTTTTAAAACACTGGCGTATGTTTGCATGTGCACAGAATGTCTACGGATGGGGACTCAGGAAACAATAGTTGTCCTTGGAGAGGGAGCTGGGGAATGGGTGGGAGGGAAGTTACTTTCACATTTTTTTTGGACTTTTAAAAAAAACATGTACGTAGGTTACCTATTTTACAAAAAAGAGAAATACCACTTTTTAAAAAAATGAAGCACGCTTGAGTATCCTGGAAAGCAGTAGTTTACCTAGTTTCAAACCTAGTTTAAACACACATATCTCCTAGCCAGGATTATGTCTTTTCTCTAGCTGTCATCTCTAAAAATCCTTGCGGAATCAAGGTGAAGTCTTCAAAAGAAGACTCTTAAGTGTTGATAAAGTCAATTGGTCAGTTTTTATTGCCACCTTGATTCTGAGTTTTAATTTTGCTTGTTTCAGAAGAGTGTGGCTTGTCTAATTTAGGAAGAGGCCATTTTTTCTTTCAAAGCAGGGTTCAGGAGTCATCCAAGGGTTATACTAGACCTTATTCCAGGAGAGTAGGCCATGCAGGTAGGCTCTAGTAGAGGGCTACAGGGAGACAGTCTCTGACTGGACATGGATTGCTGCTTCAGCAGTCCACGCATCCTTATAATCTGCTGATCTGGGCTCAAACGACTGCTTCTTTAAGGAAGCAAATTTTCAATATTGAAAGTGAATGTAAAGTGAAAACCACAACTCTGGAACAAAAACTAACTGAAATAAAGTAATCCATTGCATATCTTCAGTCCACCTATTGACATCTGGTGGACCAATTTCTCTGTTCTCAAATAAGTGGAGGATGAATAAGTGAGTTGTGAATCTGGACTGTAGTTAGATGGTTATTTATGAGGAACCATTTATGATGATTCTCAGTGTTCTTTTTGTTAAAGCATAAATAAATATCTCTTTTGTAATCCGGACAGCAAAGTGTTAGGCTCATAGCAGAGAACATTGGCTCAATGTCCTTAAGACAATATAAAAACCGGTGGTGTGTTTTGGAATCCTAGGAAACATTGTGGATTCTGAACTTGTTTGCATTTTTGTGGCAGTGGTTACATGAGGACTGTGGTTTTCCTTTATTCAGTACTTAAAAAGCTTTTTCCTTTTACTGTATTAATTAATGGGTTTATAGAGCAAGTGAGTGTGCTCAATTCTAGCTGATATTTTGGTAATTGAAAAGAATATATTAATGCTTGTTTTGGGCAGTCAATGGTTTTTCCTAGATTGATTTCCAATTAGTAACATCTTTATTTAAAAGTTATCCATTTTTATGCACAGAAGGTTTGGATATTTTTATAGAATGTGTTACTGTGACAATAGGAAATCACTATAATCCAAATTGGAGATCAAGTGTAATTCTAGCCTATGTAAATTACATTTTTACATTTTAAAAAAATAAACTAAATACCTGAAATTGATGAGACTATCTATCTGATACATTTACATAAGAACAATTCTGAGTTATTGAAGTTCAATTGGAACGTTTAGCCTGGCTACAATGTCTCCAAACTTAGTAAAGTCTACCCTTCTGAAAAGATCAAGGTTAGTAATGATCTAATCAGATCTGAAGTAACCTTTCCTTGTATGTATTGACTGGGCTCTTGTTGTTCACATTACTCTGCCCTTGGATCTTATAAAGGTGAATGCCACTGGGATGTTGGGTTAATGCTTATTAAGGTACCTGTAGCAATAAGCCCACTTAATTGCCTTTTCATTTTCATTCTATGTCAACCTACACAAACAGCTTAAAAATCTAAAATTACCTTCTATTAATGATATAATTTTATGTTTATATTGTCTAGTTTCTATTAGACATGTTTTTTTTTTTTTTAAGTACTAGAAGCCCAGCTGTCGTTACAGATTAAAAGTTCTATCAAAGTTAAGTGTAGTATCTGTTTGAATATCTTTTACTTGAATGGACCCTAAAGCATGTGGTAACATCTTCACAATGTTACTCATGGTTGGAATACATCCTGGACACTTGTCCCAGTGTGCTTGAAAGTAGGCAAACTATATCTTCCAATGGATTTGTCTATTCAGAAGGACATGGATTTTTCCCGGAACCAATTACCTTTCTGTGAAATCAATGGCACCCAAATAGAACCAATTCGTTGATACTTTATAGAAATTACTGCCAAATTTCTTCTCTCGGGAAGGTCCTGTATGGATTTAAAAACAAGTATCTTATGTTGGACAAGAAGAAAACTGTCACATGAAAATTACATGTTTTTAGAACTATGTCGGTGGTAGTATTTTTCTCAGAATAAAGTCTTTCATACTTGATAATGTATATTAATAGACAAAGATTACGTGAACTAGTGTTTGAGTTAGAGCTTTAAAATATGAAAGGAATTACTTTGGTTTTTCTTTCTTCAAATGATGTTTAGTTACTGCCATTTTCAGATAATATTAAAGAAAGAGAAATTATGAAAAATTGGCCCTAACATACACGTTTTCTGGGCAGGGCATGAAATATTTGGACGTGGCTTGGTAGAGGAAAGAGGTAGAATGGAACTTAACGTAAATGCCATTTAAATTAAGATTTGTGTTGCTGAATTGGAAAGGCTGTTTCCCAAAGAGTTTTCAGGATAACACTCTTGATTCAGTAGTAGTTATTTTCTCCCTCCAGCATCAAACTATGTTGCTGCACTGTGCAACTTCTCTGGGTAATGCCAAGGCTTGATGCCCAGAATCTGCCATCCAAGGGTGGGGCTTCTCTTTTTCCCTTTTTCCCCCCATGTCATGGCATTTTATATGGAATGTGGCAAAAAATACAGTTCTGTGACTGCAGCTTTGCTCTTTAGCATCAAACATAGAGCTTGACACACAGTAAGCCCTCAATTAATGTTTGTTGACTGAATGATGGAATAAATGATGAGAAGGATCTAGCATTCAGATTTAGGAGCAGCCTTTAACCATTTGAACAGCAAGAACTTTGGGGCTCCTGTCATGTGAAATGCACTTTCAGTTACACAGAATCTGGGTTTTTATACAAGATGTTGATAGTCCATGTTCTGCAGAGTTCATATAGTACAAAACTCAGACAGCTAACACCAGACATTTTCTCATGCGTAGAACTTTGGTATCCTTTAATCATGTGTCTGAAATTTAGTTTGGGCTTTACTATATAATCAAGACAAGAAAATGTAGACAAAGGCACCTAAGAATTTAAGGAGAGGAGAGTCATGAAGTAGAGACACTTATATTTCCTAATTTCTAGACTGAAAAATGCCCCAGAATGAAAACATGGGCAAAAAAGGCACAGAGAACTGTTTGGAAAAGCATTCTAATTATTCTTTTTAATGGCTATCTAATATTCACAGTATTGATAGATCATAATTTATTTACTAATTTTCCTATTAATTAACATTTAGTTTGTTTCTAGTTTTTGGGCCCTCCAGACAATGCTGCAGATAAAGATCCTTATACACAATAAAGGTCATAATCTAGTTTGATAGAGAAGACATAGGCATCTTTAATGACAATGGCTGTGATTTCTTTTGTCTCTCATGGTAGATGCTGTATACTTCAGAACAAACGGTAGGGTAGGTATTATTACTCCACTTCATTTATACATGAAGAAATTGAGCTTCAGGAAGGTTATGCAATTTGCAATTTGATAAAGGCTGAACCTGGATTTGGACCCCTCTCTGCTTGAGTAATGGAGAGAGCAATCATGGTGAAATCAGGAGGCCAGGATTGGAGTCCCCTTTCTCTGACTAACTAGCTCTGTAACCTCAAAATCTTATTACCTCTCAGGTTTCAGTTTCTCCACTGGAAAAAGGAGAGGGTTGGAATCAGTGATTTCTAAGGTGTATTCCAGCTAATGTAGTCTATGAAGACAAAAATTTAAATACTAAGAGAAAGGTATAGATAATTTGTACTAAAGTGATACATTTCCTTGTTTCTCAGAACATTTTTTTCCCCTCATAGTTTGACATTCTTGATGTTAGGATAATTTTCCAAATGTTGGGAACATTTAAGTTTATGTTATATTGATGGTGTAAGTGATTTATTTCCCCCCGAAAATCTAATTTTTAAAGAAATTGTGCTTTTAGCCATTGATGATATCTTACAGCATAAGAAATTCATTAGTTGTAAGGGGAAATAGCAAGAGGACATCTCAGTGAGTTTGGACTGGTAATTCAACACTCATCCAAAATAAAGGATTTGAATGAGATGTACAAGAATAAGGGTACTTCCCATAGTAGGTGGAGAGCAGTTGGGATAACTGCTTGGTCTCTGTGGGTCCTTCAGGTTTTCTCTCTTTTTTAAATTAGTAATATGCTGGCAAATTGGCTCTAAAAAAAAAAAAAAAAAGCCCTAATTTATAGCATTTGCCCATTTCTGTGGTGTAAGCAGAAGAACTCTGGTCACCAGTGCCAATGTGTGTGGGGAGGAGGGTTTCCCCTCCATCAACAAGCAATGTTCCCATGCCAGCGGGTGTCCTACCATTCAACTCAATCCTGACGCTCTCTGTTCACAGACAGCATCAGATCCCACAGGTTAAGGGCTCAATCCCACAAGACTGGCTTGTGCACCCCCTTACCCCCACCCCACCCCCCGTTCAGATGCCCATCACAATCCCAGATTATCACTTGTGCTTCTGGCCAACTGGCTATAGATTGGAGGTTCTAACAACCCTCTCCTTGGGTTCAATTAATTTGCTAGAGTGGCTCACAGAATTCAGAGAAACATTATCTTATCATATTACTGGTCTGTGGCAGGTTTATGAGATGTTAGAATGGTGGAACAGCATTTTTACTGGTTTGTTACAAAAGGATATACCTCAGGAACAGCTATATGGAGGAGATGGATAGGGTAAGGCATGGGTAAGGATTGCATAGCTTACATGCCCTCTCTGCGTATGCCACTCTCTCCAAATCTCCATATATTCGCCAACCTGGAGGCTCTAAGCCAGGGGTGTCCAAACTGCGGCCTGTGGGCCAACTGCGGCCCGCAATCCATTTTTAATTGGCCTGCAGCAAATTCCAAAAATATATTTAGTTTACTTAAATAAACCAGGTGAGGCAATACGTACTTCACCTCGAGTGAGTGGCCCGGCTGTTTGTGTATTCTACCGCATATGGCCCTTGGTGAAAAACGTTGAAAAAAGTTTGGACACCTCTGCTGTCATCCTTTGGATTTTTATGGAGGCTTCATTATATAGGTATGATTGATTAAGTCAATGGCCTTTGGTGATAGATTCAACTTCCAGTCCCTTTTCCCTTCCTGGAGGTTGGGGAAGCGGTGGGCATGAAAGTACCAATGCTAATTACATTTTTGATTCTCTGGGCAACGGCCCCCATTCTTGGGTTGGGGGATCCAAAAGTCACCTCATTAGCAAAACAAGACACCTTTACTGCTCTCATCACTTGGGAAATGCTAAGGGTTTTAGGAGGTCTGTGCAGGAACAGGGTTGAAGACCAAATATATATTGATTATTATAAATCACAATATCACAAAATACTTCCGTCATGGCTGATTTCCAGCTGCCAATGGGGGGTGAACATGGAGTTGGGAAGAGATGTATGGGTTTGGCTCTCTTGCAAGGTCATATTAGCTAGTTTCAGCACACCACCTATATCCAGTGAAATGTACTGAATTTTTTTTATAGTTGAATCAATAATTTGTTTATCTAAAATGTATTTGGCACTTCCCAGATATCAGGCATACATGGGGAGACACAGATAAATAAGAACTAGTTCTTACTCTCCAGAATATCATAGACTAGCAGGCTGTTCAAATGAACTTTTAAGTAAAGAAAGGAAGCTAGTACTGAGAATGGTTGATCAGCTCTCTCTTTTCCCACTGAAAACAAAATAAATACCAAGTAGATCCTCAGATATCTGGATTCGAAATGGGAGAAATGAGTTCTGTAACTGGATTATTAGATGTTAGAATGGTGGCACAGGATGTTTCAGACCCTGTTTCTGTGGAGGTCAAGTTAAGCATAATAGATTTTTCTTCCCCTTGTGTACATGTTGGTGTGTGTACATGTTTATTAATCACCTTTATTGAGGTATAGTTTATATGCAGTAAAATTCACCATATTTAAGTGTACAGTTCTACCAATTTTATGAATGTTATACCCTACCACAACAGAATATTTATCATCCTAAATGCACTTCTGTTCTTTCCCAACTGCCTCTAATCCATCAGGCAACTACTGTTCTGATTTCTTTCTCCATAGATTAGTTGTGTGTGTGTGTGTGTGTGTGTGTGTGTGTGTCTTTTGTGCCTGTCTTCTTTCTCTCAGCATAATGCTTTTGATATTTATCGATGCTGTTGTAGGTATTACTAGATTATTCTTTTTTATTGCTGAGCAGTATTTCACTGTATGAATATACCACAGATTGTTCATCCATTCATCAGACATTTGAATTGTTTTCAGTTTTTGGCTATTGTGAATAAAACTGCTATCAACATTTGTGTTGACACATATATCCGCCCCTCCCCCCCCTTTGGAGGGTGGTTAAGTACCTCGGAGTAGGATTGTAGAGTCAAAAGGTAGTGTATGTGTAACTGTTGAAGAAACTATTCATGTTTTACTTCACATCTCTAGACAGTGAATGATCTCAGATTAGAATGGGAGGAAAGGGCAAGTCCATGGGGGAATTGTTCCTTTGGCATGGACTTAATCTGAGAATTTTTGAAAATATAATTTTAACTATGTATTAAAAGTGGATATTGAAAAAAAACATGAATGTGGAGACTTTACAAGCTTGCGAAAGAAAGTAGTTACAAAGATAAAACCATGTTTTTAAAAACAGCTTTATTGAGATATAATTTATATACATAAATTCCACCCATTTAAAGTGTACAATTCAATAAATTTTGCTATGGTTTACAGAGTTAGAAAATCGTCACCACAATCTAACTTTAGGACATTTCTATTATCCTGAAATACGTGCCCATTTACAGTCAAAAACTATGGTTTGGAGTTAGGAAGACCTGTGTTTTAGTCTGAGCTTTACTCATTAACAATTGTGTTACCTGGGTAAGTTAAATCTCCATTTCCACACCTTTGAAACAGAGATGAGGACATCTTCTTTACAATATTTTTATAAGGACTATAAAGAATGCACATAAAGAACTTGGTCATAATACATATTAAATAAATGGTGGTGTTTACTGTTGAACTGTGTCTGCATCTTTGTACTTTAAGTGGTATTTTGTTTATGTCTTCATAGCTCCTACAATACTGTGCCTTTTACTACAGATACCTTTAAACATATCTTCTAAGAGAAAATGAGGTGGAGTGGAGAGAGGAAGTCTGGACTTTAGAATAACGTGCTGGGGATTTCTGGCTCGACTACTTAATTGCTCCATTGGGCAAATCACTTAACTGTGTCTGTTTGCTCATATGAGGAACTAGAGTAATAACATCCACCTTGCAGGATTGTTCTACGTGTTTGCGGAAATATACACGATATGTTGTTACAGTAGGTACTCAATACATTGGTGCTGTTATTCTACGATATCGGAAGCTACCATCTTTGAAGTAATTACATTTAGGAATAAAATTTATATACAGAATTGAAGGCATAGATGGAAAATTCGCTCATGTACTATGTGCATATTTGTTGTACAAATATTTATATTTTAGTATTAGTAGAGTGTCAGGTCCATAATCTGTAACAACATATTTGCTTAAATAAATGCGTAAGTGAGTAAATAATGAAGAAAACGTATTTTCCCCGTTTTGTTTCAGTCTCCCTCAATGTTTAGGTATCCAGGAGAAAGTTTCGTTTTTCCAAGTTTCAAGTTTATTCATTTACCTCCTATCATTTGGCTGGTGGGGGTGGGGTAGGATGGAGGTAAATTAGAAATTGTCCTAAGAACTAAAATTACAATAATTATTTACATTTGTAAACAACTGTTTATATTCTTAAAAGAACTTTCATGTTATATCTTTAACTTTATGTCTTACGACAACCATATCAGGCGATTGGAGTAAATAGTCTCATTTTAGTGAAAAGAAAAACAAGATTCAGAGGTGAACTTGTTCCTGGTCCTTATGGAGCGAGTAAGTCGCAAGGCCATATGAGGAAATAAATAGGAAACCTTGTGTGTTGCTGGTGGGAGCTTAGACTGGGGCAGCTGTCCTGTTTTAGTATATGTGCTGCCAAAGCGAGCACAGGAGCAGCTGTCCTGGAAAGCAATCTGGCATTACTTAGGCAAATTAACTATTTACTCTATGACCCAATATCTCTCCTACAGGTGGACACTTGAATGTGTTCCATAGGTCCCCAAGAGGATATGCCCAGTGTTATTCACTGCTGTGTTATTAGTGGTGGAGGGGCGTGGGAGGTAACTGGGGGACCATTGCTGGGAGAGGGGAGGTAGAATGGTGGGTGCACATCATGGAGTTGTCTGTAGTTAGAAGCAACAGCTTAGATAAAAGCAACATGAATGGATTTTGAGAATATAGTGCTCGGTGAAAAATGGAAGCGTGTCGGGTGTATTTATTGTTTATGTGAATTAAAAATTCATAAGCATAGCACAGTACACATCTTGTAAGAACACTTACATAAAAGCCCATTAGAATGGCTGCCAATGGGTCCCAGTGCATAGGAATAGGTTATAGAGATAAAAAGGAACAAATAAATCAGAAACATAATGATAATGTGCCATGTACTAGTAAGTGTGGCTAACGCAACCCTCTGAATGGTGAAGTTAAAAAGAAAAGAAAAGAAAACAAAACAATTCATTGTTGCTTGATGTAAATACCTTGTATGTCATCAACTCTATTACTACTAGGCTTAACCAAAGACACCCTGATGTCATTATATATGGGGATGGATGTTCCAAGTGAAAATAAAATTTGGATTGGTTTCTCAAGTTCTACGTGAAATTTTGTACAGATAGTAACATCTTTTGAAAAGGTTTACAACACAAGTACACTTGAGTTGGTATAATTTAAAAATTAAGTTCCTTTAAAATTTTGTATTTTGGATAATAAAAACCTATATGTTACATAGTACTATGTGCTTTTACAGAATTAGAATGCACTATACTAATATATAATTCTAAAATGATAGTAAAACTATTCTTATCAATTTTCATGGATGCAGAAGGTATGCAGTATCCTATTATGTCCAGAAATAGTTGTCTGTATATTATCCTTAAAGGACCTAAATGTGTGATTTTTTTTGGCAGTTATATCACCTTGAAATAAGGTGTTGAAATAAGGTATTGAAATATTTGTCTTCCAAGTTAAATTGGAAGTATAATAGATCACTTTGGTTTTTTTTTTTTTTTTTTTTTGCTTAACGCAATGCACATTTGTTTTATTGCAATTCTGGAGGTCAGAAGTCCAAAATAGGTTGGCAGGACTTCATTCCTTGTAGAGACTCTAGGAAAAAAACTTTTTTTTTTTTTTTTACCTTTTCCAGTTTCTAGAGCCTGCCTGCGTTTCTTGGCTTTGGCTCCACATCACTCTGTCCTTTGCTTTGATCATCATTTTGAATAGATTGCTTTTTAATTTACCTTCCCTTTCTACTTATTATTTCTGATCCTTCTGCAATGATAGTTATGTAAACTGGTTATAATTACGTCTTGTACATATTGTAACTATTTGTGTACAGCAATTGTCCTGTTTAAAGAAGTCACAATGGTTAAAAATTCAACTGAGCATCAGTAGCCTTTGAAAGTGTTCATCCCTCACAACTGTGGAGGTGTTGCTGGTATTCTGTAGGCAAACTGCTGGGACAAGAAGGTCTCCCAGTTATTTTGATGACAGGTATAGAAGTTGGAGAGAAATCGATTACACCCTTAGTGACCCCAGTGTCCACCTGTTTGTGAGTGATGTGCAAACAAGAGTTTCAGGTTTACCTGTAATATGCAGAGGAAGGCCTGGTTCTTGTGTAAGAGTTCCATCTGCAGTACCATGCAATAAAATGTGGACAACAAAGAATTGAATGTAATGCTGTTTCATCTTTCTCAACAACATAAAAGAAACAGTAAGAAAAGGGATGCATTGCTACCTAGTAGAAGAAATGCAAACTCAGAGTCAGATATATGAAAATGTGATTCAAGAGTGTGACTCTGAACTGTTCTGCAACTCAGTTTCTTCATCTACAAAATGGGGATAAATGACAATGCCTACTTTATTTATCTCAGAATTGAAAGGATCAGATTGTACGACTATGGAATTTATTTAATTCAGATTACTTAATGCTATGTGAACATATTGATGGTTTTTAAAATATTGTTTATTAAAGTGTACTGCTCTTTTTTAGTATGATCACTTTTCCATTGAACTAATTTAGCATCTTCCAAATATAAATAATAGCAAATAATATTTCTGTGATTTCTGGACACTGTAAAGTTGATTTCTTAAGAGTTTTTAGTGTTTTAGCATCTCTTTGAGGTTTTGACAATTTTTAATCTTACTAAAGCATTATATATGTTAGGAAACTGTGCTCTTCTGGTTCACTGGGTCCAATAGAATAGGTATATAAACACTAATTAAAAATCTCCTTGTAGCTCCATGATGCATTTTGTAAAGTCCGGTTGGATTGTAAAGCTGTTACTGGGTATGAAATGACATGGCTTGGATTAATATGGATGTCCATTCAGGTTTCCATTGAATCTCTTTATGTGTGGAACCCAGCAGCCTGAAATTCTCCAGGTATTTGAAGAACCAGTGTAATGAGTTGCTCTCTGAGTTGGAAAATTTGGGTTCAGTCTATTACTCAGAATACATTTGTGCTTGGTCAAATCATTTCACTTCTATGGAGTATCTGGTAAGATTTCCTGACTGGTAAGATTTCTATCTACTTAAAGATTCTCCACGCTCTGGGATCCAAACTGTGGTGAGGCTGTCAATCAAAACTAGTATATGCCATTTTGCAGAACCTTCCAGTGAACTAATTCTAAGCTGTAGATTTGCTCAGAAATTGATGAAGATTCAGGAGGGTTGAGTAAATACCTAATGCACATTTACATGGATTTCTGAAGAAGCCTTTTATCTGTTTGTGTTCATTGCTTAAGTTAGAAATCTGAGTAATTAATGAGACCTTTCTACGTGTTTCATGTAACAAGCTATGAATACTTTCAATTCTATTCCACACATGGCTTTGTGGTTTAAAAAATTTTCTTTTTTAATTTATTTTTCAGTTACAACACATGGCTTTTGAATCCCACCATCTCTCCAGCTCTGTGCCACTGCTTTGGTTCTTGTTATTATCTTTCATATGGGCCATTTGAGCATTTGCCTAAATTGTCTCCTTGCTTCCACACTATCTCCCAATGGACAGTTGGCTTTCCCACTTCTCTATACAAAATAAAAATATGATGTAATTCCACTGTTTAAATACCTTTTGTGGTTACCCATTATAAGTAGGGTAAAGTCCAAACCTCTTAGGGTTGCACAAAAGATCATTTTCCATCTTGTCCCTATACAACTTACCATATTTATCCTTTTTTTTTCTGAAACATCTGACCTTGTGACTGTGGTATACTTATGTCTCCAATCTTTCCCCAAATGGACTCTGACTTTGCATTCTTCCATGTCTTTGTACAAGTTTTCTCTTGCTAGTTTGTGTGGTTCTCATTTTCTTCTTCCTGGAAAATGCCCTCAAGTCCTTCAATACCTGGCTCAACTGTCCCCTCTTCTACGCAACCTACCTAGACTTCTGCAGATAGTGACAGTCACTCTATCTTCTGTAGTGTTGTAGCACTTCATGTATATTTGGCTGTCTTGGCATTTATCACATTTATTGGAATTTTTTTATTTACTCTATCTTCCCTAACTAACTAGAAAATGGACTCTTAGAGGAGGACATATTTATGCCTTTCCTCCATTTTCATGTGTGCTTTCCCTCATCTAGAATCTAGCACATCTGATTCAGTTTATGGCTGTTGATAAAAAAAGGTACTTAGCAGTTGGACAGTTTGCCAACACGGTCTCCTATAGGACAGTGTTGAGATTACTTTGATCTTCAAAAACCTTCAAAAATATTTATATTTAAGTCAGTTATAAATATATTATAAGATATTAGAAATGTGTCAGAAATCTGGCAAGGGTATGCATATATGATACTATCTAATAACAGATTATCTTTTGGAAGGTTTGGCCTTGCAACCATTTTCTGCTAAATATCATAGTGTAGCGTTTGGATCTTGTAGTAGTTGTGTGCCTTGGGCAAATGAAATTAACTTCTCAGAGACTCATGCCTTCATCTTTAAATGGATATACAAATCTCATAGGGTTGTTGAGAGAATTAAATGATATCTTCTGTGGAAAGCAGTTAGCACAGTGTCTGTCATATAGCTAGTATTTTTTGGACATCTATGAATAATACTGAGTTTACTGTGTGTGTGTGTGTGTGTAATATCTGTGTTAATATATGTTAATAATATGCATTTCTACTCTTTGTTATTCTGGTAAGGAAGGGACTGTTCACATAAATTCTCTTTTGCAAAAGAACATTACATTCTTTTGCTTAAACTTTTTCCTCTTCTTCCTTCCTCTTATCATAAAATGGATTTTGTCCAACTTTTTTACTTTAAAGTGATTTTTAAAAAAGTAGAGATTATTGATATAATCAGTTGATGAGAAAAGAAAGCTAATCCTGGTCCTAGCAGCTAAAGTCTGTGAAGAGTACGGAGATCTCAGATATCAAGCTTAAAGCACCATTGTTTGCTTCTTACAGCCCCCAGTCCAGTGCTATATTCTTTTGATTGGTTTGTAAATTATTTAACCAAGTGATATAGCAAATGGCCTCATAGTTAAACTCAGAATCAGAAGAAAGATTAGGAGAAAATATTTACAGTAATGTGATAGGATATTCTATTTCTAGTATGCAAAGAACTCTTACATGTTGTGAAGAAAAGAACAAAGTACCAAAAGGAAAAATGGTCAAGGTGTATGAGCAGATACCTGATAGAAGAGGAAAAGCCAATGGCCAATAAACATGTGAAAAGACATTAAATTTACATTTACAAGTCATTAGAGATTAAAATGACTAATTTCTATTTGATTACATTTTATCTATTAGGTTGGCAAAAAAATAAAATAAAAATTCATCTCTAGGGTGTTGAGGATTTGGACCCTTCCAAATATTGCTGAGTTGAGTGTCAATTATTCAACTATTTTTTTTTGGTGGGGTTGGGGGGACTATTTATCTATTAAAATAAAATAAAAACATGCTTATCCTTTGCTCCAGCAACCTAGTTTTGAGAACCTCGACTGTAGAATTAAAACATCAGTGTGTAACAATGTATTTACAAGGTTGTGTAATGCAGCAGTGTTTGTAAAGCAAAGACACTGGAAACAAACTAAACTTACCTTAATGAGACTGGTTGAATGTATTATGGTTTCTCTATGAAATGGAATATGATAAAGAGAGTTTAACAATGAGTTAGAGTTACACATAGTAAACTGGAAGGATGTACATTATTTATTGTAAGTATAACACAATCCAATTTTGAAAACAAAAAGAAAGAAAAAGTAATGTCATAATTGTCTCAGTATTGATTGTTGATGGATTTGTTTGCCTGAGGGAGATGGAATTTTTTAGGAGACGGAAATTATTAGATTTTCTTTTCACTTGATATGGTAATATGAGCATGTATTTTGTAATGAAAAATCTAATAAAGCAAAAAAAAAAACAAGGAGAGAAAAAAATTAAAAGTAAAACAAAGCAGTTATTCTCTTGAGCATCTTTACTTTCATAAAAATTATACAATTATTTATTGTACATTTGATCTTACGAGTGTTTCTTATTCAGTCATAGAATTCCATTCTCTAAAATCGCTTAGCATCTGCTTGTAGAAGTTTTCTCAACACTAATTAAGATTTCTGGTTCATGTGCACAGGCCTACTGTTTAAAAGTTACGTTTGGAACCGAGCTGGAGCTATATGAAATTCTTTTTTGGATGTTGATATCATAGCCCTGTTTTTATAGGGTGGAATTAAGAATGCTTTTGTCCCTCTCAGATTCATGCCCTATCCTATTCTTTTTATTTCCAGGTAAGTAAAGCCCTTGCTTCATTGGTTTCTTCGACTTTTAATTATGCTTTGCCTTTGATTAAAGTTTAAATTTCATAAAATAACTTTTTATTTTCTTATTACAAAAGAAAACGTAATTCATTCCTGAAAAATCAGAAACATAGTCAGGTAAATACCAGATAAACCCAACTCTCTCTCCTCCACGGCAAAAAGTTATGCAAATCCCACTCATTTGATGTTAATCTCTCAATCCCTTAGTAACTTTCATTCAGACTATTCATTGCAAATATTTTCTGTGGAGCAGTAATGGAGGTGAAGGGCTTTAAGAGTCAAACTGTGTTGTACAGAATAATTACGTCACTTAAAAATGTGTGTTTTTGATGATCAGGTGGTACTGGTATGGGATAGCACCGCACAGAGGCCTATGACAGTGAAAGAGATACATTTACAGGCCCTAGAGGAGTGGAGCTACATGCAGAGGGACATGTGGGCGAACTCCAAGGGGTCAGGGTGGAATACACAAGCCAAAGGCATGGGCCGATCACATGGTGTCTTTGAACGTCACTAGGTCACAGGAGAGGGTAAGACGTAGGAACCAAAGTTGTCACACTGGTGTGCCTGGGCCAGGTCTTCAGAGCCTGTTTGTGAGGATGTTGAGGCATCAGGAAAAGAGGAAGATTTAAAAATTTACAACACACAGACAAATATGAATTTCCATCACTAGGACTGGTTGACTTGTATCTTAGTTTGCTCCTCTGGAAAACGGGCATAATAAATAGTACTTACCTACCACAGGGTTCCTGCAAGCACTCAGTGCTTGGTTCTTAGTAAATTGTTTTTATTGCTGTGTGTAATGGTATATATATACCTATATATGTATTTCTATATCTATATCTATAAACTGTGTGTGTGTGTGTGTGTGTGTGTGTATATATATATATATATATATATATACAGTTTTTATTGCACAAGTAATACATTTTCGATATGAAGATCTCGCTATGCTTCTGAACCTTTTTTAGAACATGGCACACTGGGGTCAAAGAACCAGACTATTTGCAGGTGAAGGTGAAGCTGTGGGGCTGTGGCCACACTAGGTTCTTTTTCATTGCTCTGAAGACTGAGTCGATCTATAACTCCTCACTTCCAGGACCCATGTAGGACTTAAAATATGTTGCCAGAACATGCACATAGGATGTGGATATTTTTATATACTTTTTACTTTTGTGACAGTCAAATCTTCCTTCAAATGATAGGTTATCCCAATTTATATCTCACCAATAGGGTACCAGAGAGCTCCCTTCCTTAACTCTCCAATGTACAGCATTATCACGTTTTTTCTTTACCTTTGTTTCTGTGATCAGTGAAAACTGGTCCTGCCTTGTTTTACTTTGTGATTATAAGTTTTTGATCAATATAAAAGTAAAATATGGAACACTAGCTTTTAAAAAAGATCCTCAAGGGACACTGTGCAGAGATGAATACCTGACAGCCTTAGCAATCATTTGCAGGATGAGAAGGTATTGTTGATCTCTGATCTTTTCATTTGTCCTAGGAGCTCAGCTGCTCACATTACCATCGTACATCTTGTACTTCTGGTAGCAGTTGTGTAATCTGTTACTAAACTGAGATTCAAAATGGAAATCTCCATTCTGAAACTTCTCCCTTTAATACCGATGAATGTGAAATTGTGGGAGAATGTAGAGGACCATCCATGACCTGAGTGGAAGGTTGAAACTTATTTTCCTGACCAGAGATCCAAAGAATTGTCCTTACTTACTATGTTTGAAATTTTCTTCCTTAGCAATGTTTAATCACCTGTTTACTTTGGCAATACAAAGTTTGTTTCTCCAAGCGCTTACTTTCTTTTATGAGAAGCTATATTTAGATGGCACAATCACTTTTTCATACAGTTGTTTTCTCTTAATCAGTTTTTCTTAAGAGATGGCAAGAGAATTAGTAAAGTAAATTCAGTACTTAGAATGAGATTTTCTAATTTTCTGGGGTTTTAGTGTTAAAATAAAGATTTTTAGGGGATACAGTGTTAATGATTCTTGATAATCATTTTCATGTCATATTCATGTCTTGTAATATGTGTGCAAGAAAAAACTTGAATCCATGATTATGTATTATATGTAGTAATTGTTTATGGTCCTTCGGTGGAGAATATGACATTTCTAACTCACCATCTGAAGAAAACTTTCTAATGTTGCAGTTATATTTATTTTAATTTATACATACGCCTTTCTCGTTTTTCTTGTATTAGACATAGTCTTTTGTTAAGGAATAGAGCCAGGCTAATTTGGTCAGCATGGTCCTCAAGTTTCAAACCTGTGATCTTCAAATCAGAAACTTAACATCTTCTGGCCAAAATCGATTGCAAAGCTTGAGTTAAAATAAATAAATAAACATCACGAAACCAAGTATCATAACATTCATTCTAGCCCAGAATTGCAAATATATAAAACCTACCATTTAAAAATAAATTTTTTAAAACTGTCAATATAGCTCCTTAATTGTAGTGTCTAAAATAACTATTCTGGCTTTAAGAAGAAATCCAAACAAAAAGTTTCCCCAGAATTTACCCTCTTGCCATTGCCCAAACACGCATCCTGTCCTTGTCTCTGCTTTTGTTCAAATGGTTCTCTGTGTAGTCTCCCCAGCCTTATCTACTTGGGAGAGGTCTCTTGTACCTTATGCCTATCCTTTGAATATCACCTCTTTTGTAAAAGCTTTTTGAGTTTGTGTCTTTGCAACCACCAATTGTGTGTGTGTGTGTGTGTGTGTCTTTTACCTTTAATTTCACTGAGACACCTCTTTGTGCCAAGCACTCTCCGGGTACTGATTTAAAATGGCGAATCAAATACCATCTTTGCTCAAGTACCAAATTCAAAACAAATTAATAGATCATTTTCTAGAGCAGTTTTAGGTTTACAGAACAGTTGTGTAGACAGTACAAAAACCCCTTGTAAACCACCATCTCTCCAAACCCTACACACACTTTCTGCTGTTATTAATGTCTTGTATTAGCATGACCCATTTGTTACAATTGATGAATAAACATCGATACATGATTATTAACTAAAATTCATAGTTTATGTTAATGTTCACGTTTTGTGTAGTACAGTTCTCTGGGTTTTGACAAATGTATAATGTCTGTATCTTCCATTGCAGCATCATACTAGAAATCCTCTGTGCTTGACTTATTTATTATCCCTTTTCCTTCCCCCAACCTTTCGGATCTTTTTACTGTCTTTGCCTTGTCTAGAATGTCGTATCGTTAGAATCAAACAGTACGTAGCCTTTTCACAGACTGGCTCTTTTTGACTTAACAATATGCATTTTTAATATTCCTCCATGTCTTTCTGTGGCTTGATAGCTCATTTCTTTTGAGTGCTGAATAATATTCTATCGTATGGATCTACCACAGTTAAAGTATCCATTCTCCTGCTAAAGGACATCTTGGTTGCTTCCAGGTTTTGGCAGTTATAAATAAAGCTGCTATAAATATTCATGTGTAGGTTTTTGTGGAGACATAATTTTTAATTTATTTGAGGAAATACCAGGGAGCACAATTGCTGGATCATACGGTAAGACTATATTTAGCTTTGTAAGAAACTACCAGCTCTTCCAAAGTGGTTGTACCATTTTGCATTCCCACCAGCAGTGTGTGATCATTCCTGTTGCTGCACATCCTTGCCTGCACTTGGTGTTATCCGTGTTTTGGATTTTAACCATTCTAATGGGTGTGTGGTAGTTTCTCAGGGTTTAAATTTGCAGTTCCCCGATGGCAAATGATGTTGATCATCTTTTCAGGTGCTTAGTTGCCATCCACACATTTTCTAATTGTGTTGTTTCTTTTCTTAAGAGTTTTAAGAGTTCTTTGTATAATTTGGACACTAGTCCTTTATCAGTTGTGTCCTTTGCAAATATTCTCTCCCAGTCTATGGCTTGTCCTTTCATTCTTTTAACAGTGCCTTTTGTCGAACAGAAGATTTTAATTTTAACGAAGTACAACTTGAATTTTTCTTTCATGGATATGCCTTTGGTGTTGTATCTAAAACTCATCACCAAACCCTAGACCACTTAGATTTTCTCCTATGTTATGTCCCAGAAGTTTTATAGTTTTAACATTTTACAGTTAGGCCTCTGGTCTATTTTGAGTTAATTTTTGTGAAAAGTGTAAGGTCCAGATTCATGTTTTTCCATATGGATGTTCAGTTTTCCGGTATCATTTGTTGAAGTGACTATCCTTTCTTCATTAAATCACTTTTACTCCTTTCTTAAAGTTCACTTGAATATATTTGTATGAGTCTATTTCTGGGCTCTCTGTTCTGTTCCCTTGATCTCTTTGTCTTTTCTTTTACCAATACCACAGTGTCTTGATTACTGTATAGTTTTATAGTAAGTCTTCAAGTCAGGTAGCATCAGTCCTCTGACTGATACTGTGTTGGTTATTCTGGGTTGTTTGTCTACCATATAAGCTTTAGGATTAGTTTGTGATATCCACACACACACACACACACACAAACTTGCTAGGATTTTGATTAAAATTGTGTTGAATCTTTAGATAAAGTTGGAAGAATTACCATCTTAATATTAAGTCTTCTTGTTAATGACCATGGAATATCTCTCCATTTATTTAGATTTCGATTTCTTCTTTCATTAGAATTTTGTTGTTTCCTTGTACATATCCTATACATATGTTGTTAGGCTTATAGCGAAGTCACTCTGTCTGCCTGCCTCCCTCCCTTCCTCCGTCCCTCCACCCCTCCCTTTCTCCCTACCTCTCTCCCTTTCTCCCTCCCTCCCCCACTTCCTTGTGCTTATGTAAGTGGTGTTATATCTTTAATTTCAAATTCCATTACTTTATTGCTGATATATAGGAAAACAATTTTGTATAATTATTTTATACCCTGTACATTTGCTATAATCACTTTTTAGTTTAGGAGGTTTTTTTGTTTGCTTGTTTTTGGTTGATACTTCGTTCTTTGGTATTTTCTATATACCAATGTCATCTGGGCACAACCACAGTAACAGTGAGTTCCAGTGCACTGTTGAATAGGAATGGTGAGAAGGGGCACTTTGCCTTGTTTCTGATCTTAGGGAGAAAGTGTCTGTTTCTTACCTGTAACAATGAGGTTAACTGGAGGTTTTTTGTAGATTTTTGAAATCAAGTCTAAGAAGTTCTCCTCTACTTTTTGTTTGCTGACATCTTTATCGTGAATAAGTGTTGGCTATCGTCAAATGCTTTTTCTATATCTATTGATAAGATTATATGATTTTCTTCCTTAACCTTTTGATGTGATGGATCCCATTATTTGTTTTCAAATGTTGAATCAGGTATTGCATACCTGGAAGAAAGCTCACTTGGTTGAGATGTATAATTATTTTTATACATTGTTGTACTTGATTTGCTATAATAATATTTTTGTTGCAGGATTTTGTATCTATGTTCATGAGAGAAATTCTTTGTAGTTTTACTTTCTTGTAATATCTTTGTTAGGTTTTGGTATTGGGGTAATGCTGGCCTCAAAGAAGGTGTTTGTTTATATTTTCTGGAAGAGTTGTAGAAAACTGGTATATATATTTTTTCTCAAATGTTTGTAGGTGTCGCCAGTGAACTATTCTGGAAGGCTGTAAATTATGTTTATGAAGGTTATTAATTATTGATTCAATTTCTGAAAACATCCATTGTATGACTTCTTTTGTCTAAATTTGTGAAGGTGTGTTTTATGGCTAGAATGTGGTCTATCTTGGTGAATAAGATGTGAACTTGAGAAGAATATGTATTCTGGTGATTTTGGATGAAATTCTACAAACAGCGATTAGATCCAGTTGTTTAATGATGCTGTTTAGTTCAACTGTGTCCTTACTGATTTTTTTTGCCTGCTGGATCTGTCAATTACTGATAAAAGACTGTTGAAGTTCCCACTATATTAGTGAATTCATTTATTTCTCTTTGTAGTTCTAACAGTTTTTGCGTCATATATTTTGACATTTTGTTGTTCAACACATACACATTAATGGTTGTTATGTTTTTTTAGAATATTAACCTTTTAAAATTATTGTGTAATGTTCCTCTTTATCCATGATATTTTTCCTTGCTGTGAAGTAGGCTTTTTCCGAGATTGGCATTGCTCTACCAGCTTTCTTTTAATTTATGTTAGTATGATATATCTTTGTCTATCCTTACTTTTAATCTATATGTGTCTTTATATTTAAAGTGGGATTCTTGTAGACAACATAGAATTGGGTCTTTTGTTTTTAAAAATACATTCTAATAGTCTCTTTTAATTTGTGTGTTTAGACTATCTTTAAAGTGATTATTTATGTAGCTGGGTTAATAGCTACCATATTTTTGTTTTCAATTTGTTGCTGTGTTCTTTGTCCATTTTTTGTTTTCCACAATTTAAATTTTTCGTTTGCCTTCTCTGGTTTTAAGTCATCATTTTATATGATTTCATTTTCCCTCCTCTCCTACTATATATAAAATATGTTGTTTTTAAAAACCTTTTTAGTGGTTGTTGTAGAGTTTGTAATATCAGTTTACAACAAATCCAAATCCACTTTCAAATAACACCATCCACTACACAAGTAATACAAGTAATTTATAATAGAGTATTCCCATATCTTCCCTCTCATCTCTTATAACATTGTTGTCATTCATTTCACTTATTCATAAACTATAATCACCAAATACATTATTGCTATTATTATAGAACAAGAGTTGTTACTGAACAGGCTTCTTACATATTAGATAGGTTAAGAATAAGAAAAGTGAATTATTTTATTTTACTTTAATTTACTCCTTCCCTGACACTGTTCCCTTGTTAATATAGATCTGAGTTTCTAACCTATGTCATTTTCCTTTTCTCTGAAGAACTTCTTTTAACATTTCTCGCAGTACAGGTCTATAGGCAATAAACCGCCCCTGCCCCTCCATTTTTTATTTTTATTTATTTTTTTGGTCTGAGAAAATCTTTGTTTCTCATTCCTATTGAAGAGTAATTTCATTGGATGCAGAATTTTACTTTGGTAGGTTTTCTCTTTTGATACTTTAAATATTTCATTCCACTCTCTTTTTTACTTACCTGGTTTCTGAAAAGGAAGTGATATAATTCTTATGTTTGTTCCTCTTTAGGTAAGGTATTTATTTCCTCTGGCTTCTGCCAAGATTTTTCTCCTTGTCATTGATTTTCTGCAGTTTGAATATATCTAGGTATAGAATTTTGGGTATTTATCATACTTGGTATTCTTCGAGCTTCCTAGGTCTGTGGTTTGGTGTCTCTCATTAATTTTTGAAAATTCTCAGTCATTATTTCTTCAACATTTTTTTCTGTTCCTTTGTCTCTTCTCTTGGCATTACCTTTGTGCATATCTTATACTTTTTGTAATTGTCCCACAGTTTTTGGATAGTCTGTTTCTTTTCTTTTTTTCATTCTGTTTTTCTTCTTGCATTTCAGTTTAGGAAAGTTTCTACTGATATCTTCAAACTCACTGCTTCTTTTCTTTGCCCGCAGTCTACTGATGATACCACCTGAGGAGTTCTTCATTTCTCTTATTGTGGTTTTTGATTTCCAACATTTCCTTTTGATGCTTTCTTAGAATTTCCATCTCTTTTCATACATTACCAATCTATTCTTGCATGCTATTCACTTTTCCCATTAGAGTCCTTACTATATTAATCAGTTTGAAATTCCCCATCTAATAATTCCAATATCTCTGTCATGGCTGAGTCTGGTTCTGATGCTTGTTCTGTGTCTTCAAACTGGTTTTATCTTTTTGTATTTCTTACAAATTTTTTTTTTGATAGCTGGATATGATGTGTCAGATAAAAGGAACTTATAAATAGGTCTTTACTGTGAGGTTTTGTGTTTATCTAGCTGGAAATCAGGCTTTGTTTACTGTTTGCTTATCTGTGGTGTCACAGGCTATGATTTCCTCTAGTGTCCTTCTAGCTATCTCCCCACATCGTTGTCTTTGGATTTCCCTAGAGATTCTTTCTTAGAAAAGGTCTGAGGCTTGCAGTTCATCAGCTGTAATCTCCTGTTATAATATAGGAGCCAGGTTGATTACGTCTCATTCTTTTAGTGAGTGTGTCTCTGGACTGACTTTCAAAGTGTTTCTCATCCTTTGTTTTTCCTCTTAGGTGAAACAGAAAGCCTAGGAAATTCTGGATTTGGGTGTTTCCTTTCCCCCGGTAGGTTAGGCTCTGGTAAAACCCAAGTGCATTAGGCTGTGGCAAATTAATTTCCCTTGAGGGCAGACATTTGGTAAGGCGAACATAGGTCTAGGTGTATTTCAAAATTGCCTCTTGTCCACTGTCCCTGCCAGAAACATGAAAATATTTTCCTTTAATCTTGACCCTGAGGACCTGGTGGGGTTCCTGGAGGTTAAACTCATGAAAGGGTGGGGCCCTCTTAAGACTTCGACCCGTGGAGTTTTAAACTCTCCCGCCTGTCCACACTGATCCACCAGCAACTGTGTATCACGGCTTAAGCGTTTCTACTGGTACTGTCTCCAGAGTTGAGCTTCTGCTCCTAGTAAACTGGGATTCTCTGTATTTGTCTATCTCTCCAATTTGGGCGTGGGGCATGTTAACTTTTCCTGTAACATCAATTGTCTGATGGCTCTAAGAAGAGTGGTTGATTTTCAGTTTTTTTCCACCATTTTTCTTGTTGTGAGGACTGGAGTGATGACTTCTAAGCTCTTTTCTTGTATGACCATTAACTGGAAGTCTCCTTATTGTTTTTAATGATTGTTTTACAAGCTAGAGAAATATTAAAATTTTTAAAATAAGTAAGTTGTACATGGATTTGGCCAAAAATCATGAAGAGTGATAGCTTGCTGAGCAGAGCAGTTAGCACATATTAGTAACTTATTAAGGATTTGAATCGAATGAAAACATTCAAACATTACTGCTTTTTTTTAAAAAAAAAATCACTCTTGAATAAATGTTATTTAAGCTTACTTCAAGGAACTTTTAGAATGGTTCCTACTACAAGTAACTAATATAGAAAATAAGTTAGCGCTCCAATACTGGGTTACTGAGTATGGGCTTCAGATGTGATCTGCCCGGGTTGGGGCAGCAGGTGTGCTTAATAACAAACTGTTGTAAAGGGTTAAGGCCACGAATGGTGGGACTGAGCAGATACACTGACGTACCGTGATCACTTTAGTTTGTTCTCAGTGTGACTCACTTCTCAGATGAGGAATTGTCATGCACGACTTAGTTTGATGGAAGAATCATCTATGAATCCCTAAGGATGAAACTGACTCTTCCATAGAGTTTATATTATCTAAGAACAAAGTCTTTCCTCTGAGCAGCTAGATGTAAGTCACTATTGACACAGATGGATCTTAGGGGACTGTTTATGTGTTTTGTTTTTTTTTTCTGTTTTCTTTTATTTATTTATTTATTTATTTATTTATTTTAATTTGTTTATGTTTTTTTAAAGTATGTTATTCTGGCCATGTGACCCAGAACCCTAACCGAGGTGCGAATCTGATTATTCTTTACCTAGATTAGCAATACTAGAAGGTAGAAGTAAGCATCATGATATGGAACCATTTGATAAGTTTCCTAGGATATGGTGATCTCATTTTGTGACATCGTTCTATGTACAAAATTTCGGCAGCTACTTTGCTAAAGGATACTTTTAGTGCAAGGCCCACCAAGTGACTGTATTTTGTGCATCGTTTTCCTCGCCTCTCCTGGGTTCCTTGAATGTAGCTCTTACTGGCTTGTGTACTTTTCAAGGAAAGAAAATAATTATCTAGATATTTACATTCCTGACTCCAGTGGACAAAGAAGATTTTTTAAAAAATAGCTCATTTAAATTTGCTGCATTTTCCTCCTTTTATCTTTGTAACTATAAGAGCTCACTTTTATTGACAGTTTTCTGTCTGCCAACTGGTTTTAAGATCATTGTATTAGCTCATGTGATTCAACAATATTGCTACGAGATAGGTATAATTACTGATCCCATTTTGTGGATGAGCACCTTGAAGATTAGAGAGATTACAGTAGTGGATTAAGGTCACGCAGATCCAAAGAGGCAGAGCTGAACTGCAATCCTAGGCAGTCTGGCTGGGATGCCAGAGCCCATGATTTGTTTGCTGTGTTTATGTCCCACCTTATTTAAGTATTATCCTTTAAATCAACTCACATTTTACAAATATAAATTAAATTTTTAGAAAGGAAACTTTACATTATTATTATAAATTGAAGATCACTGTGGCTTTTTCTGAAATAGAACGTAAACATAAACATCATGACGAAAATAAAAGTGTTACGGAATGGTAGTTAGCTTGCTCAAGGCTTTGCTCCAAGAACTCTGCATTCTCTTTTTCGAAAGGCAAGATTAGCCCTTGGAGTGTTACAGTCTCCAAACCAAACTACGTTTTTCCTTGATGTAATGAGGATTCAGAGAGTATTGAAAAGAGTAATTTTCTCCCAAAGTAATGCAATGTTTATAAATAAGCCTCTTTCCTTCTGTTTCCCTGACTTTGGGGAAATTTCTCACTTGTTAAATTCATTCATAAATTGCAGCACTGTGTCATTCATCACACATAAGAAGCCTCCACACTCTTATGCATATGAGTATATGTGTACATCACATAGTACAGTGAGCGCTACATGTGCATACAAAGGTTATTTATAAATAGTAGTTGCCATGATTGTTAAAATCTAGTCATCTTATTATGCATAGGGACTGAATTTCTAAAATAATTTTGTTAGGATTTATTTTCAGATTAACCTAGCGAGCCTCAATTTTCCCCTGTTAGATGCCACGTTCTTCTGCCACTGATACAGCATATATTCCTACCTCCCCGACAAGAAAAAAAACAACAAACCTTCAATGCCCCCATTTTTTGAAAAATTTCATTCTCTTAAGTTTTTGGCACCACTCTTCACTGCTGACACGGCACCATCTGGAATTAACGGGACAAAGGGGAAAGGAGCTGTGTAGATGTAGAAGTTGTGGACTCTAAGGGAACTGACCATTTATGCTGCAGATGAGACTGTTGCAGAAGTTTCCCACACTACACCCTTATCGCTGTTTCCCCCCTTTTAGTCACAAACATTTAAAACATGTGCATTCTTATTTTTTGGTGATTAAACTAACATATTCATTGTGGAAAATGTGGAAAGGACAGAAAGTATAGGCCAAATAAAAAAGTAATCTCGTCACTCAGAAAACCATGTCGATTTAGACCGTGGCTAAATTGACCACAGGCTTTCTTGGAGGAGTAGTGTGCACTTGTTTTTTCCACTTTTTTATTATTCACTCACTCAGCCACTTCACCCCTGCAGGCTCGCTCCCACAGGTCGTGTCCTTTGGTAGCTACTCAGTTGTGAGGAAATTACTGTCTCTATAGTGAAGCTTCCTCAACTATAAAGTTGATCTAACAATCTTCCTCCCAGTGTCACTGAGCATTCAATGATTGGATGCGTAGCAAGCATTACAAATAGTGTCTGAGACACTAAGCTGGCCGTCATTATAATTGTGCTCCCATCAAGGAAGATGGAGTGTCTGCCTGCCCAATGGGGCTCGTTCATGTCGTTATCTCTAATTGCAAAGTCCACCTTCTGCCCTGACTCTACCTTTTGCAATTCTACTCATTCTTCAGGGCTTATCTCAAATGCACTCACCCCTGTGAGTTTCTGTTTTGACCAATCCTTCCCATGGAGAATGCTTTATCCACCTCTGGTGTTATAACTGTGGCCTTCTAAAAATAATGGAATGCAGTGATTTATTGTTCTCTTTAAACTGTGGTTGGTTATTGGCATTGTGGACACTAAGGTTAGGCAAGGTTAGAGTTAAATATGTTACATCTTCTGGTATGGAGTTTATGACAGAAAGGAAACAGCAAAATGTACAAATTGCTAGCTTTAAAAAAAAAAACCTCCTGCACAGATATCATTGTATGATCAACTTGAATATCATTTCATTGGCATTTTAAATTATATAATCATGTTTAGTCATGTCTAGGTTTATCAGGATTATGCTCTGTTTCATTTCAGGAAAATATGGGAGGCTGGCCCTAGTCAGGTAGCTGCAGTTTCTATCTCATTCTAATAATCACTTTTGTTTGACGATTTTTAATTTAAATCACTCAAGTTTAGAATTGAGGCTTTCAATTGATATACCTGCCCCATACTTGTGCATATATTAACTCAAGGTAAGCAGTCTCTTAAATCAATTGAAATGTGGAAACCTGGGTTTTAAGGTAAATAGTTAAAATGCCCTCTTTTAAATATAGTGTTTCCTATTGACTTTTGAGGATTCAGATATGAAAAGTGAAATCATTAATATAGCCTGCTAATAATTTCATATTAGAACCTCTGTATTCTAAAATTATGTTTTACATGATCCAAATTGTGTGTTCATAATAGTGATTCTGACTGGAAGTTTAGGAGTTAATGGGTTTTTTGTTTTGTTTTGTTTTGTTTTTTGGGGAGGCAAATGTGGCATATTGAATATTAATCATGAACTGCTAGAACTTACAGGGAAGGAATACTTACATATATGCACACATTTATATACTAGGTGTGAAACATATATAAGTATGTATATATGAATACACACATGTTCACACTCAAGAATATTTACTTCTATAAATATTGCCTTTGTTTATGTCTCTCCAGTACCACAACAGTTTTAATTTGCTTTGGTTTCAAATATATAGTCAAATTGTGTTCAAAGTATTTCAGTGCATGACAAATACAAATTATAGACCTGAGTTTATTGTGCTTTAAGTATTTATTATGTGTTCTACAAGCTGTTTGGCTTGATTTTGTTAATTAAGTCTCGTAAACCTGAACAATGTTTCACCAGAATCAATGGCAGTCTTTGTGACAATCTTGAGAAGAAACAAGTCCATAGGAAAAAAGGCATTTACTATCCACGAATACTGAAAGTTTTATTAAACCAATTATATCCTTCCTACACTCTAAAATGTGAGGAAGAGTGAAGCGGTGTTCTAGCTCTTGCAGAGTCAGGAAATAAGAGCCTCTAGTTGAAAACAAAACTGGGAAGATACTAAGGATACCAGAGATGAAAAATCGTTGTGCTCCTCCATGACAGCACTGCTGATAGCCTGGGCTGTGACCCATGTGCTTGGACAGGTACTGCCTGCTCTAAGGAATGCTTCCCTGTTTTGCGTTTCCCTATTTTGTGGGGAAAATGCATGTCTCGTTGCTAACTACACACTACAGACACCCCTCACATCCCCGAATTAAAATGTATTTGAAATCGGAGTGGAACAGTAACTGTTTGATGCATCTGGATTCCTTCTTTCATTCACACTCATTTCCTCAAGTGACCTTTGTACGTCCTCTCTGTAGAGCATCTTTGTTGGAAAAGGTCAGGGGACAACGTTATTAAAATTCTTTAGATCTTTCACTTCGCCACCATAATCTATTGCCTTTTCTGAGGGTATTTTTCTTTTGACTTTTAGTGCCTTTTGCCCCGAAAGCTCTGTTTTTTGGATCCTTGTTTTCTGTGTAATTACACTAAACTCCTTTCCAAGTTTCAGCATAAGCTGACGGCTGCTATTTATGCAGGCTAAGTAGTTAGTACTCAGCATCCATTAAAATGCGTGTGGAGCTGTGGTTTTTTTTATTCTGACTGGTGTTAAATTGAGATGAAATAAATTGATAAAAATACTGTACTTGACATTTACCTAGTGTAGTGACTAAAACTTCGTGAGAGCACGATGTTTGATTTTGATTCAACCTCCCTATTATTGGGCTTACACTTCTTTGACAAATTCAAAATTAATTTTGGGAGAGGCAGAATCGTGTAGAGGTTGAGCGCATAAGCCCTGGAATCGACTATCTGGGACTGAAACCGAGCTCGGCCATGTGTTCACTCTGTGATTGAGCAGTTACTTCACTTTGCTAATCCTCAACAAAATGGAGATGATACTATTCCAGTCTTTATCCATCGTTATCATTTAAATTTTTACAACAGCCTTCACTTCCTTGGGATTCACTGGTCTACAGATTAAATTTCAAAACCAATGCTCTTTTGGAGCTTTGCTTGAACCTCATAGGAGCTCATATGAGAAATGTCAACATTTAATAGTGAACAAGATTCAGCTATTAAAGATAATGTCTATCCTACAAGTAAATGGAGATAATGAATATAAATGTGTGAAAATTATTGGCACTTAAGGGCTTCTTGTTATTTGCCCCCCACCCCACCCCACCCCCAGATGTTCCTATGGCAGCTATTGTTTTATATAACTTAGAAGACATGTTTAAAATGTGTTTTTTGCATATAACTGATTTCCAGCGTATCTCCTTTTTTATTTTTTCCTTACCTCCCCATTTGAATCTGAAGTTGTTCTACTCTGGGAGGAGGCTCTACCAAACTCATACCATAGGACCCATATTAGCTGTCATCTTCCCATGAGTAGGGAGTTCAAACGATCTTGAAACGATTTTCTCTTTTTTCTGCAATCTTTCTTTTGATCTGTTGATAAGTTTATCTGCTGGCAGGGTAATGATTGTTTCTCTCACCAGACTTTGTTTTTGAAGGCCTTTTAAAGGCTAGTCTCTGCCTTGTTGCTGTGGTTCAGTTTCAGGGTCTCCATTATTAGTCTTCATCTGCAGTAATGGGTTTTTTTGTTCTATGAGATGCATTTGGTAAGTACATGTAAGTTTATGGCAAGGGTCAGCAATCTTTTTCTGCAAAGGACCAGAGAGTAAGTATTTACAGTTTGCGGGCCAGAGAGTGTTACAACTATTCAACTCTGATGTTGTATCTTGAAAGCAGCCAAACAAAATGCACATAGATAATACATAAATGAATGGGTATGCCTGTGTTTCAATAATGTTTTATTATGGGCATTGAAATTTGAATTTCACATAATTTTCATGGATCATGAAATAGTCTTCTTTTTGATTCCTCCCTTCCTCCCCCCACACACTATTTAAAAATGTGAACCTAGTCCTAGCTTGTTTGACTGTACAAAACTGGGCAGACTTGATACATGCAGTGTTGTTTGCAGACCCCTGGTCTGGCATCTCATCTTTATGACAAGTACAGTGGTGGAAAGATATCCACAGATAGTGGATATTTTTTCTATGAATATTTGCTCCTTTAAAGTACTTTATTTTATAAATAGGTAGTAAAAGTATAAGGCATGTGGTGTTCTGGTGATATACTGCTGTGTAAAAATTCATCTAGAAACGTAGTGGCTTAAAATATCAATTTTTCCTTCTCTAGTGGTTCTGTTGGTAGACTTGGTTCAGCTCTCTTGGGATTTCTCATGGAGACAGTGACTGGGGCTGGGCTGGGATCATTTGAAGGCTCAACTGCACTGAATTGTCCAGATGACTGGCTCAGGTAGATGACAGCTGAAGCTGATACTGGCTTTCAGCTGAGCGCTCAGCCTGCTGGTGGCTTCTCCATAAGGTCTGGGCTTCACACGGTGTAGCAAAATGGAGTGACCATAGTGCAAATGTTTCAAGAGACTGAAGTGAAAGTTCCACTGCTTTTTATGACCTGTTTTAACAAGTTACACAGTATCAGTTCTACCACATTCTATTGACCAAGAGCCAGTCTTAGAGCCTCCAGAAGGGCATGAACACCTAGAGGCATTGTTCATTGGAGAACTGTCTTTAACTCCTTTTCTGCGACGTTTGGATGTATTCAAATGAATATTTACATCTGCTGACTGCGGCATTTGAGTTTACCCCACAAGTTCAAAAAAAACTTTTCCCTCCACGGCGGAGTTCAAGTATATATGCATAAACTAGTCCAAATATCAGCTATTTATTTTTTGTGGATTTTTGACACATTTTTTGGGGAAAAAAACAAACAACAAATTGAAATCAATTAATAATGCAGTGAAAGGGTTAAAGACTAGCTCCCACATGTGGGACTATTTCATCACTAAATTCAAAATAATGTTTACCTTTGGAGAGGGTAGGCAGTGGTGGACAGAGGGAAAAGTATTATTGTGGAAAACATATTTTTGATACTTTGTTTTATACGTGGTGGGAGATATAAAGCTGTTGGTTCTATTACTCTACTTTTTGGTGTTTTTGAAATATTTTATAATAAAATTACTGTATATTCTTTTTTCTTAAAAAAAGGTTCTGTAGCATCTTAGTTTTGAAGAAGGAGCTTATAACTAGAAAATGTTCATCAAAAATAAATTTGCTATTTGGAGGTAGAAACCAAATGCTTTGATTATGTTTTTATTGTGGAAAATTTTAAGCATGTACATAAATAGACAGAATCGTAGCATAAACTCTCATCTACCTATCATCTAGCCTTAACAATTATAGACACATGGCTAACCTGGTTTCATCTATATACCCCGTCCATTTCTCTCTCTCCTGTATTATTTTGTAGCAAATTAAAGGTGTCAAAATACTTTAACTCTAAATATTCTACTTGTATCTCTGAGAGAAGAATTAAAAAGAAAATAAATCCTAATGTACCACAATACTTAAATCTTAACGATACCTAAAACTTCAATAATAATTCCTTAAATATCGTCAAATATCCAGTAAGTTCAAATTTCCAGTTGTCTCTTAAATATCATAATATTTTAAAATTGTTTTTATGAATCAGGATCCTAAAAAGATCCACACATTGTAGTTGGTTGATGTGTTTCTTGACTTTCTTTTAATCTATTGGTTTCTCCTCCTCTGTTTTTTTCTTTTTCAATTATTTGTTAAAGAAACTAAGTCTTTTGTTTGCTGATTGCATCCCTAAATTACCATGGAATATGCTCTTCAATTTCCTATAAATTAGTAGTTGGATTTAAAAGTGATATCAGATTCAGATTTTTTTGGGGGGTGGGTAGAACTTGATAGGTTATGGTATACCCTTCTATGTGGAGGCAAAATAAGGAATGCTTGGTTGTCTCTTTACTAAGGAAGAAATGCACAGATCCACTAATATTTAAGAAGCACAAAATTGTATTCTGATTCTAGAATTTATTCTTTGCTAAATCTGTAATTCATTTTCCTTTATTTGTGGACATCCTTCTGTAAAGGAAAAAAATCCTTACATCCACTATTTGTTTATCTTTTGGTACAGTTCATAGAGGAAGTTCTCAAAATAACAAGTTAGTTCACTTGTCTCCTATCAACATCCGTACCTCTCTTTTTACTCATTAAGAATTAGTCCCCAGAAATGATTGGACTAGAATACCAAATGATTACTCTCTTGTTTTATTTCACGGTACAGTCATGCACCACTTAATGAAGGTGATACATTCTAAGAAATGCATCCTTAGGTGATTTTGTCTTGTAAACATCCCAGAGTGCACTTACACAAACCTAGATAAGTCTAGCCTACTACACACCTAGGCTATATGGTATAGTCTATTGCTCCAAGGCTACAAGCCTGTACAGCTTGTTAACTTACTATAGAAAACAACACGGGATCAAATCAAACACAAGAGAAAATGGTGCAATCAAGATACACAGTACCCGTGAGATATATGAGGCTGCTGCTGACATAATTGTTTTACAGCAAACTTGTTTCCCTCCCAATACATGTCGTTTATTGCACCTTCAAAATATCACAAAGTTGAGATTCCCTCGGTGTCTTGATGTCTTGGTGCTTCTGTAACTGGACAACTTAGACCTTATTCATCAGACTGCTGAACTGTTCCTTTTTCAGAAACATAGATACCATCCTAAAATTTTCTAATATCCTTCACTGTTGGGGTTTATTGAATCAAATCAGCTGAGTTTGATACAAATTCAGTGTCATTTCCTTCAAGAATTAACTCATCTTTCTGGGCTTGAGATATTGAACAAGAAACACCTGACCTCATCCGAACCCTGTGGATGTATTTTTCACCCAAGAAATTTTGGATTTCAACAAGAGAACCATTCTGCTGAACAACGACGTTGATGGGGAAGTGAGCACACACAGACCTCCTCTTGTAACGGAAGCCCAGTGTGACACCCGTGATCATGTTCTGTCCATGACTACAGATAGTGTGAACAGTAGCCAGTTCCTTTCTCTTTTCCCACTGTATGTCAACGCGGAGACTCTTCTTCTTTCCAAAGAGTCTGAGTTCTGCAATGACGTGATTAAAGTCCCTCCACAGGGTGCCTCTGGGTCCTTCCCAATCACTGTGGTCCCTTCAGAGTGATGTCAACATTTTCTGGAATGCCCACAGTCTGATTGCTGAGAATGGTCTGCATCCTCGCAGTAGATTCAGCAAAGAGCCAAACCTTTTTTTTAATAAGTAAAAAAGTACACTCTACAATAACGATAAAAAGTATAGTACAGTAAATACATAAACCAGTAACATGGTCACTTATTATCAAGTATTATGTACTAGACACAATTGTATGTGCTATACTTTCATGGGACTGACAGTAGGTTTGTTTACATTAGAATCACCACAAAGAGTGAGTAACATGTTGCGCTACTGTGTTGCATTATGACAGCTGTGAAATCACCAGGTGATGGGAATTTTTCAGCTCCATTATAATCTTGGGGGACCACCATGGTATATGCAGTCTGTTGTTGATCAAAACATTGTTATGTGATGCATGACTGTATACACTTAACAATCTCAAAATAACAATACCAATATTGTAGTCAACAATGTGATTACTGCAAAATGTGTTTTTCTCCCCTGGTTTTTTGTCTCTGTGTATATCTCACTTGAGCTATACAAATTACTTGTTTCAAAATCACGTGGTGTAGTTTCTATATAGTTAGGCCTCCAAGTGACCACACATTTAAGTTTGTTTTCATTTTATTTTTGATTTTTTTAGGAATTCCTGCTTTAAAATGTAATTTGATTTTGTAATTATGTACATTATTTATTTTCCTTCTGCCTTGTTCCTTCCCTTCCCCTTTAATTAACTATTTTAAAGTTTATGGTTTAACCCTTACATTGTCTTTAGCTTAATAGGCCATTTTTGGTAGATATTTACATTCCCTTTTTTAGATAAATGATAGTATACTATAACACACTTACCCTACCTTGCTCATTTTACTTCACAAGATATCCCTGAGATTACTTCAGAACTGTGGAGAACTCCATTGTGTTAGTGTACCACAATTTTATTTCTCTCGTCACCTCTTGATGGACTTTTGATTTCCAGATTTTTGCCATTATAAATAATCCTGCCATGAATTGCCTTGTCTTTTCATGAGGTTTTTTTGTTTGTTTGTTTGTTTTGCTAACCTATGTCTTTTCATGTTTTTGCTAGTTATCTTTGAAATAAATGTCTAAAACAATGTTGATTGGTCAAAAGGCAAATGAGCATATGGTTTTGCTGAATATTGGCAAATTTCCTTTCATAGAGGCTGTACTATTTTGCATTTCCACTAGTGTATAAGTACGCTAGTTTTTTCACAGCCTCATCCACAGAGTATGTCATCAAACACTATTCTTACCAATTTAATGGGTTAAAAAGTCACATATGGGCATCGTTTTGATTTTTGTTTCTCTTAAAAGGAATATTGAGTTTTTATTATACAATTAAGATGTTTTCCCTTATTTTTCAGTCAAGTATTTTTCTAGCCCATTTTCCATATCATTATTGTCTTTTTTTTTCTATTTTTAAGAAATTCTTTATATATAACTGATATTCCGTTTGTGATAAAAATTGTAAACATTTTTTCCATTTTTGTCATTTTACTGATCTTATTATTTTTGCCGGTTTGATTTTTCTTTTTCTTTTTAGTAATCAAGTTATCTCTGTTATTGCTTTTAGGGTTTGGGTCTGTAATTAGAAAAGCTTTCTCCATTCTTTGGTTATAGAGGAATTGACTCAGGTATTCCTTTAGTATTTTTTACATTTAAATTTCTGATCCATTTGGAATTTATCGTAGTGTATGGTATGAGGAAGGGATCCAATTTTATGTTTTTTCCATTTAGTTATTAAAATATCATTCTGCCAAGTGAGAGTCTGTCTTTATCAATATTAGATTTGCGATTGTAATTGGAAGTAATTCTTGATTTCATATTTTGCTTGATTTGTCTGCTTACTCATGTGTCAATACCAGACTGTTTTAATATTAGAGACTTTATGAATGTTTTAATATCTGATACAGCTAGCCACCCCAACTCCATCTTATGCAGGATTTTTCTGGCTTTGTTGTATGTTCATTCTTTTAAATGAACTTCAGAATTGACTTGTCTACCTTCAGGGGGGAAATGATATTTTTATTTGGATTGTTTTAAATTAATAAATTAACGTAGATCTGACATCTTTGGGATGTTGAGTCTTTCTAATCAAGGAATATTTTTCCCTTTCTAATTCAAGTCTACTTTTGTGACTTTCAGGTGTGTTTTATATTACTTTTAATTTGTTTTGGACATTCAAATTATGTGAAGACTTTAAATTAATTCATGAGACAGCTGATGAGACTTACTGTATGTGAAACTTAATATATTAAGCAGAAAAAAATGAAGGTTATTGCTTTAGTAAGTTGAATTTTCTCTGAGTTGTAATTATGTACGTCACTGATATTCTCTATAGTAGATATTTTGTATATGTATTTAGTTTCTTTATTTCAACTTACTTGTATTGCATCTGACTTTAGGATGCACTGTGCTCTATGCCCTGGTCGCATAAAAGCAGAACAACAACAAAAGACAAAACATCAAAGGGTGACTGGGAGAGGGGGTGGGATGGGAAAGAGAGAGAACTGTACAGAAACCTAAGCTGTGATGTGGGTAATATCTATATTTAAGTACAATATTTACATAAACTTCTAAGCTTGTAGTCTTTGCATCCCCTGAAAGAATTATGAAAAAAAAACTATTTGCCTCTTCACACATTTTTCAGTTGACATCTAACATTTTTACCATAAATTTAAACTCTTGCAAATGGTGTGATATCCTGTATATGGTAAACATTGTCACTTAAAAAAGATACCATTACATCATTCTTTTAAATGTAGCCAATGAAATTGAAATAACATAGCAATTTTAAGGTCTCTGGTCATCCAGTAGAAAAACATAAACAAGATCTTGAACAGCTAAATTTTACATTATTCCCTTTTCTCCTTGAATGTGTATATCCTTCCCCTTCCTAAGTAGAATTACATTGTAATGAAATACACTTTTATGCAAATTGTTTTTTTTAAATTGATCACTGCATTATACTTCCTTGCAATAAAAATGTATGTAAATTTAAAATAATTATTTAAAAATTTTCTGTGACCACAAAGATTTAAGTTCTAAGAAATTATCTGTTGGATTAATTTACCATTATAATTATTAGCAGTATAAACTTTATTCAAGTAGCACAAATTATTAAATTGAGAATCATTGTATTTTTATAAAGTAAAATATCTTGGAAATGCATTTCTTAAAGAGATAGATGATCCTTTTTGATGTCTTCTTATTTGAATATTAATTATTACCGGAATAAAACTGGGTTCAACAACAATTTCATCTGTGTTTTTATTTTTATAGCTATGATCTTGAGAAACTTGGTTCACATGAATAATAAATGGTAATAAAAGGAGTTTTATTATAACCGTGTCATTTAGTTCTTTCACCTGCTACTATATCATCTGCCAAAATTCACATAGCAATCTTTTATCAACAATCACTTTTTAAGGGTCAGTTCACAAGTGGATTATGCCTTTCTTCGGTTTTGTTCAAAGCAGAGAATTGAAAATCACCTGAATTACAAGAGAGTGTGTTCATCAAACAATAAGGCCATTCAGTTTCTTGAATTGACTGCAGTAAAATTTGAACTATCCTTATTATTGGAAACCCCAGTGATTGTATATCCTGAGGCTATGCACCCTAGAAAGATTCAGAATTGGAAAGAGATTTGCTTATTTTATTTTTATTTTTTTTGTAAATTGGGAGGAGAGCGGGGGCTATAAGAAAAGGAAAGGAAGAGGAAGAAAAGGCAAACTGTAGGACTGGTACTCTCACATATTCTTAGGTAGAGCAGATCAATTTTAGGAGTGTAAAAATGGAAATGGAGAATCTGGAAATTGATACATAAAATATCCATGTTCCAGTTTGTCCTCCTGAACCCTGTGGAGTACACATAACCCCAGTCTTAAGACCCCTGTTCTAGGTCTCCCATGTGAGAAGGCACAATACTTTGGACTGCATTGGTCTCATCTAACACAGGAAGCACAGCAGCTGGAGGTCAGCAGAGGCAGTGCTTCTGTGCTCAGGCAAACTTAGGCCAGTGTTGCTCATATAGAGGCCCTGCCCAGTGTATTGATACTGTCTTCACACGATGTTTTATACAAGATAATATGTGGTCGGTCAAAACAAAACAAAACAAAAAACAACAATCCTTAATAGTAACAGGCAACTCACCAAAGAATATATACCGATGGCAAAAAAGCATATGAGAGCATGTGCCACATCATACGCCATCAGGGTAATGCAAATTAAAACAAGAATGAGATACCACTACACACCTATTAGAATGGCCAAAATCTGGACCATGGCAAATGTTGGCAAGATTGTGGAGCAACAGGAACTCTTGTACATTGCCAGTGGGAATGCAAAATGAACCGCCACTTTGGGACACAGTTTGGTGGTTTCTTCCAGAGAAATAAACACTCTTAACACATGATCCATCAATTACACTCCTCGGTATTACCCAAACATACTTGAAACCTTATGTTCCCACAAAAACCTGCACGTGGATGTTTGTAGTGACTTTATTCATAGTTGCTAAAACTTGGAAGCATCCAAGATGTCGTTCATTAGGTGAATGGATAAACTGTAGTCCATCCAGACAACGGAATATTATTTGGTGCTAACAGGAAATGAGCTTTCAAAATATCAAAAGACATGGAAGAAATTTAAATCCATATGGCTAAGGGAAAGAAGTGAATCTTAAAAGGATGAATACCGTATGATTCCAACTATATGACATTCTGGAAAAGGCAAAATTACAGAGAAAGTAAAACGATCGGTGGTTGGGGAAGCGGCAAGGGACGGTTAGGCAGAAGACAGAATTTTTAGAGCAGTGAAGGTACTCTGTGCAGTAATGATGGGTGCATGTCATTCTACATTTGCTCAGGCCCATAGAATGTAAAACGCTGAGAGTGAACCCTAATGTAAACTATGGACTTTGGGTGATTATGATGTGTCCATGTATTAGGTTGGTGCAAAAGTAAGTACGGTTTTTGCAATATTTAACCTTTTAAACTGCAATTACTATTGCACCAACCTAATAGATTCATCCGTTGTAACAGATGTTTAGGTGATGTCGATAACGGGAGAGGCTGTGCATGTATGGGGATCAGGGGTATGTGGGAAATCTCTGTACTTTCTTCATTTTGCTGTGAACCTAAAACTGACCTAAAAATTAAAGTCTTAACAACAACACACATTGTTTTGAATAATGTCTATGTGAACCTTAAATAACGTAGTCCACATAAGTTTGGTCTACTTGAACACTACTTGAATTTAGCTAATGATGAGGAATAGAGGATTCACTGGCATATTCCTTAGAGCGGAGGCTATCGAGTCCTAATAACCCATCTTATTGGGCGTGAGAGAGAGGAGAGAGTTCTTTTCCTGCTGGAAATGAGTTTGTAGTACAGGTATGTGAGTGTGTGTATGTGTCGGCAGAAGAAACATTTCAGAAATACTGTCTTAAATTATTTATTCTTAAGTATTTCAAAAAGCTCGGCTGGGCTTTTGAGAGAAAGAAAAGGAGCAGATGAATGCCTAGGGTTAGGGATTGAAATGCAGCTACTTGGAAGGAGAACTGACTCCGGGTGGTGAACACACAATGGGATTTATAGATGAGTGGTACAGAATTGTACACCTGAAATCTATGTGATTTTACTAACAATTGTCACCCCAATTAATTAAAAAAAAAAAAAGGAAATGTAGCTACTATATTTGGTGGTGGTGTGTTACGAAGCAATCCATGTGAGACAGGCAAGAGACATAACTGACATGTTCTGTTAAAAGGTCAAAGACCCTGACCTATATTTTGATTGGGAAAAATGGTCTTCTCACTTTGCCTTTTGTGAACATCAGAGACATGCACCCTCTATAGGTTAAGAATTTGCTTTTGATCTGCTGGTAATTTAAATAAGTAAAAAGCGGTACATTCCCTGTATGCCAAGTACAATTCTAAGTACTTTGTATTTATGTAATCCTTATAATAACCCAGTAGAGTTCATACTGGTTTTATCCTCTCCATTTTACATACAGGGAAACTGTGGCGTGGTATGATTAAGTAATTTTCCCAAGGTCACACATTAGTTAACCCGCCAGTCTCTACTCCTAAGCATTGTATTACGCTGCCTTGAGGTATTTGAATAAAACCTCACAGAGCAGAGCTTGCCAATGATGTGCCATACCACAGGGAATGGGGTTCAGATATAGCGGTCCTCTCTGTCTCAGATTTGGCAGGAGCTCCCAGGCCAATTTGCCTATCACAGCGAGCAGCCTTTTCTTCTTACCCGGAGTGCTAGTCTAAATATTATTTTCTACATATGTCAAGAAATGGGAAAGATTGGGAGGTCTGCCATAGAGTGTAGGACAGCTGACTTTGATCTGAAGGATCTGTGGGCAGATGCCATAAATTGCCTATCTGCCCACTAAAAAGAAGTGAAAACATACAAATGGACATTTTGAATCAAGTTACTAATACAGTTTGTAAGAATGGGAGAGCAAATCTGTGTTGCTTTAATTCGGGAGTTATAAAATAGTGGCCTGTGAGCAAAATTAGCCTGAAAATGTCTATCAACAACCTTGTGTTATAGCCCAGCCTAATATTTAAACACGCACAGAATATGCACGCCTTTTCATGGGCTAGAAACAGTCCCAGCAACAGTTCTTACTGCTGCTATATACCCAGAAACTTCACACTTTTACACTTTCCTGCCTGGCTTCTGATGGCTTCTAAGTGTACAGCTCTTGGTTAAATCACTCCAAGGAGGGGTAGGTCACACTGGTTGATAAGCTATATTAATGATCTTTTGGTTATTTTCACCAGAGGTTTGGTGGAGGTGGAGGCGACAGCAGTGGACTTACCCAATGAAGCAGAGTAAAACATGCCTCCAATCGGTTGCCAGCCAATGAGAAGCACAAAACACAACAAAAATCCTCATTTCTTTCTTCTTTTTTGAAAAACTTATTTGGAAAAATTTGATTTCGTATTCATGAAAGGTATCAAAGTAATTTTAGAAAACTACATTGCCTGTCATATAAATAAATACTTTGACATAAGTTGAATTATTTTCTGTAATTACTGGTGAAATCAGAACTACTTTGTATTTACATATTCTGATATCTCAATATTGTTTTTAACTTGAATTGCATATTTTGAGAGGGCAGGATACTACAAATCTTGCACTGGAGAAGTGACTGTGTCCCTTGCAGAGGTAGTTTCTAGAAAAGAACATCCAACTTGTAAAATCATTCCTCAGGTCAAGTCCGTATAACCTTCCTGCCTTAGTTATTATGTTGGGTTGTGAATATTAGTATATCCACTCAGCTAGTTTCCTTTAAAAAACAGCTTCTTAAGTTTTTCTAATCTATACAATTAGGTTAAATATTATAATGATATCTGTGAATCCATCCATCAGCTTTCCTTTTTTTTTTTGTGGCCACATTTTTTCTAGATATTTCTTTAAAAGCAAAATATGTAAATACTGTTTATCCCTGCTATTTTCCCCTTTCTAATGTGATTTCTCTCTCACTGCATGCCCAGAATAATTTTATCTGAAAGTTGGTATTTGCTATTCTCGAGCATGTTCTCATACTACCATGGCATGTTTGCATCTATAAAGAATGCATAGTATTGTTTCAAATTTCATATAAATGGTTCAAGCTCTACATACAATTCTGTACTTTTTTTGTTTAACATCACGATTTTGAGATTTATTCATATTTATATATAGCTCTACTTCATTCATTTTTAATTGCTGTTAGTGATTTCATTTTATAAATACATTTTATGTAGGCATCCGTTCTCTGTTGATATACATACCATTTGTTTCCTCTTTTCTGCCTGTTATGTTAGAAACCAAGAGTCAGTATTTTATAGGGGCTAAAAGCAGGGACCAAGGAAATCTTTTCTGGTTCAAATACTTGTCACATCATTGACATTATTAACAATCTAGCTACTAGGTAAAAATAGGAGGAGATGATGTCAGGAATAAAGGATACTGATTCATCCAGTGTTGTATACATGAGCTCCAAAAATGAAATAAAAAGTAAACTGGTGATAATAATTATACCTAAATCATGGAGCTGTAATGAGGACTAAATGAGTTAATATTTATAAAAAACTTAGAATAGTACTTGACACATAGTAAGTACTATATCGATATTTGTTATATAAATATTAAAATAATATAAAACAATGAAAGGTCTTTAAAAATCTCTCCTTGGGTATAGGAGTAAGAAGAATTGCTGAATCTAAAGGTATGCACATTTTTTATTTATTTTTCAGCCTTTGGGATTTTTGATATATATGTACATCTTTAACTTTACAAGATATTACCAGATTGCTCTCCAAAGTATTGGTACTAATTAAGTTTACAGCAACCTCCATCATCCAAGAGATGACATTTTTTCATATTATTTCAACTCTTGAAATTGTGAGTTTTTAAAATTTTTGTCAATTTTTGGTTGTGAAATGAATCTCACTGTGGTTTTAATTTACTCTATTTCCCGATTTCAAATGAGGTTGAAGTACTTTTATATGTCTATTGGCTGTTTTAGCTTCCTCTTTTATAAATTGTCTAATAATATTCTTCACCTTTTTAAAAAAAATTAAAAAAAAAATTTATTGGGGAATATTTATTGGGGAACAGTGTGTTTCTCCAGGGCCCCTCACTCCACTCCAGAGCCCATCAGCTCCACGTCACCAACCCTCAACCTAGCTGTGGAGGGCGCAACCCAGCTCCAAATCCATTCGCTGTTTCCAGTCTTTAGTTGCAGGGTGCACAGCACACCATCCCATGCGGGAATCGAACCGGCAACCTTGTTGTGGAGAGCTCACTCTCCAACCAACTGAGCCATTCAGCTGCCTCTTGACTTTTTTTTTAATAAGGTCCTTTGTGTTTTCCTCATTGACTTGTTGGCCATCATTATATATTCAGGATCTGCATCCTTTTTGTTTGGCTTGCACATAAGCATTTTCAGTCTGGTATTTAAACATTTTTATAGTGTCTTTTGATAAGTAGAAGTTTAACATTTAATTTGGTTAATTTAATTTATTTTTCTTTATTTTTTGTGCTTTTTAAATCCAGCTTAGGAAATCCTTTCTTACTCAAAGTTCACAAATATAGTCTCCTCTATTTCCTTCTAAAAGTATTAATTTTTTTCTTTTGATGTTTTATTCTTTAATCCATCAGGAATTGATTTTTGTTGGTGGAGTAAAATTAGGATTCAAGTGTAGTATACATGTACAGTTTTTCTGTTGGTTATTCTTGTTTGTTCTTTCCGTGTCTGCTTGGGTCAGATAGCAAGTTTCTATGTACATGTATTTGGGTCTGTTTCTGGGCTTTCTGTCTGGTTTTAGTGGCCTGTTTATCTTTGTTTCAGTCACATGGGGTCTTAAATATGATAGTTCTGTAAATATTCTTGATATCTAGGACACACTGTCTCCCCTTATTTAAAATTATCCTCACTATTCATACTCTTTTACAAAATTTGATATCAATTTGTCAATTTTCATGAAAAATTCTATTTTGATTTTGATTGGAATTATTTTGAATTTATAGATTAATTTTGGGGAGAATTAATAATGCTATTAGATTTTCTCATTTATGAGAAAATTTTTACTTAGGACTTTTTTTGCTCTGTTTATATTAGGAGTGATGCTTAATTTTCTTTGTTCTATTTATATATTACTTTCCATTTTTATGCTTGTAGCAGATATGGTTAACTGGTGGGTTTATGTCTTCATTAGAAGTCCTTTGTTTCTTTCTTTACATTTTCTCCCTCACAGATTGGCTTTCAGAGTCCCAACATTCACCCGTGTACAAATGAATCTTCAGTGTCTCTTCATAGCTTATCTACTCCTGCTCTTGATTATCTAGGTCATCATTCTAGGCACTTATTTTCTGTTCCCATTTTCAATTACAAATAACATTTCCCATTCTAAAATGTATTATCAATGCTTTTTAGATTAAGTGAAGTTTTGCCACTCTTCAATAATGTAGATCATTTCTACGTAATAAACGTGCAGTAGCTATTTAGCAAATGCTAATGACTTAAGATCGACTATACTTTAAAGTCTCTTAGACTATAGTTAGTACAGTTACAAGGCTTTTTATCAAGGGAAGTGAATGCAATTTGACATCAAATGTTGTTGGCCATTTTGCCTTTACGTTGGTTTTTGAAAGGGTGTTTGGCTATCATGCAGCATAAACAGATTAGACTTTCAGACTCATCTCTGAATTAGGGAAAAATGCAAACAATATACTTAAGACTATGATTTGTGTGTTCACTCCTCAAGATGATAGAACTTCTTTTGTGCTCTTTTTATGGCAGCTGTGGCTTATCTAAGTGGATGGAGCAGCTGCATTTTTCTATAAGACTTTGAGCAATCTTGCCAAGAAAAATCTAAATGATTTAAAAGACACTCTCAGTCTGGAACATTAACAAGCATTTTCTAATAATTGAAGGAGGGGCATTAAAAACCATGCCACATCTTTTAACATACTCATATTGAGCTTTTTGTTCTGGCGATACCCCGCCCAAGTGAATGACAGTGTAATAATGAGGATGAGTCTTCACCAACATTAAGGTTTATCGTATTTGTCAGACTGCTTCCCCGCCCTTCTAAGACAGTGATTGTTAGTTCTCTATTTAATGTTTATACTTTTTTTTTGCTGCCTCCATCTTCACATTTATTTTAACCCTACATAATGATTTGATACTAGTTTTATTGGTTAGTATTGACTAAACAAAAACACACAAAAAATTATTGTGGACGCATAAATTAAAAATATTCTTAGGGAATTAAGGTAGTTCCATGCATTTTTAACGAGTAAGTGTATCTGAGGTAAATGTATCATGTTTTATTTTTCTTTTGATGAAAAGATGCGTCTATGTGACAGAAAGATGCGCTGACTTGGGAATGGAATGTCTGGCATGTGGTTCTGGCCACTTCCTTTCATTCTATGAGCCTCAGTATGTTAGTTTGGAAAATTCGGGTGATGCTTATGAGAACTGTATAAAGAAATGACTGTGTAAGAGTTTGGAGAAATATAAAAGGAGAGCAATCTGGTAGATTTTGCCCTTTATGAATTCAAAACAGACTTCTCATAGATTTCTGGCTTTTAAGGTACAGTTGAGAAAAGGCAAACTCTATGTTTCTAAAAAGGAAACCCCACTTGTGAAATATCTTCAGAGTGAAATTCAGGAATATGTTTCTACCGTGTTTCCCCGAAAATAAGACCTAGCCCGACAATCAGCTCTAATGCGTCTTTTGGAGCAAAAATAATATAAGACCCGGTGTTATATCATATCATATCATATCAATCATATTATAAAGACCGGGTCTTATAGTAAAATAAGACCAGGTCTTGTATTAATCTTTGCTCCAAAAGATGCATTAGAGCTGATTGTCCAGCTAGGTCTTATTTTCAGGGAAACACGGTAACTCCTCTTCCCTTTATGGCATAAGGACAGGGAACTGTACTATGTTAGACAGTGAGAGTGATAGGGCTGAAATTAGGCCTCCATCAATTAGCAAGTTTGATGCTGTTGGTTTGACTTCTACTCCTCGATCCTTGCCAAAAAGGCCTGTGTTTGGCACCATGAAAGAGGTACTGTTGATTTTCATTTTATAAACAATGGAGGTGCGGAGAGATGAACAATGTGCCCCAGTAAGTGGTGGAGCCAGAATTCAGACCATCAGTCTGAGCCCAGAATCCTGGCTCTTAAACACCACATAAGCCCTGCTGTGTCTGATCAATGGAGGAGGTGAGTTCCATTTTGGTGATGAGCCTGAGGCACCTTCAGGCCATCTGAAAGGAGAAACACAGTGGTTTGGAGTTTCGAAAAGAAATTCAATTACATAGATTTGGGAAACATATACTTGTACATGGTAATTGAATTGAGAAAGGAAGAGGGGGTTGAGTGAAAAGAGGAGGAGAAGGTCTCATGGGCCATTCAGTGTCACAGAGCCATTCCTAGAAGCCTGAGATTAGGCAAGACTGCCGAGTTATGTAGAAACCGAGGAGAGTGTGGGCTAGATATTCAGGGACATCTTCATGGGAGTAACTGGTTTTCAAAGGACTTTAGTAACCGTCTTCCACACTCCTTCCGTGACTTGGAGCCGCCGGGCCATGCTAACCCTGCTGCCTTGTTCCTGGTCCTCAAGGCGCTCCCATCTTCTGTGCTGTGTCCCTGCTGCTCAGAACCGATTACTGGAATATTTCATCTCTCAGATCAAGTTCTTTGTCTGCCTTGTTCCGTGCATCGTTTTGGATACTCTGGTATGTACGCAGACTGTGGAACTTATGCATCAATTCATTGAGCTTTCTGGTTGTATGATTCCAGACCTGTGGTTTAACTCTGTGTCAGGCTGAGCACCCTGCAATTCCCACCCTGAACAGTCAGTCTCCTTACCAATGATCTCCCCTGTTCCCTAAACCCTTTGCTCTGCGATCTCCACCCTTGCTTTTTAGTTCAACCTGTTTTCTGTGGTCCGCCACCCAACTCTTTAAAACCCGGTCTCAGACTCTTATTAACTTACTTCCGTGTCCAAGACCCAACCTTGGGTTAGGCCTGTGGTGGCTTTTTCCTGTATTCTTCTGGGCCTCAGACATTATGGAAAACAAACAAACAAACAAACAAAATAGTGATTCAGCCTCCAAAAATTCTTTTTATATTTCTGAGACTTTGGAATCCTAATATGTCTTTAATTTTGTCTTAGTAATCAACAATCCATAAGTGAATAATTTACATAAATATTCAAGCAGAATAAAATAATGAATGTTTGTTAGTAGCCTGATAGCATTATCCATGATAGCTTCTGTAGATTTTATTTAGTAATGATACTGAATATATATTCTGGTATATAAGGCATTTTATAAATTAAGCATTTTTAAATATATACTTGTTAATTCTGAGGAGAAGGAAACCATATTCAGTGTTTAAGCTAGATAATAAGATGTTTTGTGCTTTGCTTAAATATATACTCTTATGTATACTTAGGCATTGTGGTTCTAAAGCTATCCAGACTTCCTTGTTTTTATTCTTCTAACTCAATGTTCTGAAATTTTGCCCACAGAATTATTTCTTAAGTAATCATCTGTTTTCCCATTTTCCCATGTTTAAGCCAATATAAACTGTCAGCAATGAATATCCTGTTTTTGCTAAGCTGCCAATTTTAATTCACACAAAAGCCTTACCAATTTATTTTCTTGTTGGATTCCACAACCTTAATGTAGTTTAAAATACAGTTTCTTTAGGGTTTTTGAAATAGTAAAACTAATTCTCAGAGCTCTTCTTATTGCTTTCACTTCATGGAGAGTAAGAAAGTTGGTCCTAAAGTTACGTTGCCTTTTTCTCAGCCTGTGTGTTTTATATCATTTGTTCTTCATCTATGAGGATAAACCACCAGGTCACAGATAACTGCCTCATTTCCATTCCCCCCTAACTTAGTGTGGTAAAGTACTGTCCGTAAGTAGGGCAGTCCTGAGTGGATTTGAGCAGCTGGATGGAATTTAGCTTCTGTGACAAGGACCAGTAGAAGTCTAGCAGAGTCTGGCATTTGGAAGGAGTATTGTGCTTCATCATGTAAGGAAAAGCTAGTAGTGTTTGGTGTCTTTTTTTTCTTTTTTTTGTAGCTGGGAAAGGATTAATTTTGGATTCAGTCTCTAGGTGAGGCTGTGAGAAACAGCTTGGAATTAAGAGTCTCTTGAGACCAAACTTAATGCTTGATTGGAAAGGCTGGTGCTTTCATGGTTCATAAATAATTTTAAATCCTCCCTAACTATTTCCAAATCTAAGGCATCCAGAGGGTCCAAATATACTTACGTAGATAGTCCAAACATGCTGACTTCTTTGAAAACTGTAATGGTAAGGTTACAGCTTTGTAAGCTGCTTATATCAGTAGGAAAACTAAATGAATTATTCAAAATCAGTTTTCAAAAATTGTATCACCACAGCCTCCAAACCAAAGATTTTTTTCCCTTTGGTAAATTTTAAACATTTAAATAACACAATGTGTTCTAATGTCTTTGGAGAGGGACATGTACTGATTTAAATCTAGAAGTCAAGTGATTATTTATTTATTTATTTTAATTAAAGTTTACTGGGGTGACAATGATTAGTAAAGTTACACAGGTTTCAGGTGTACAATTCTGTAATACATCGTCTATATATCACATGTGTGCTCACCACCCAGAGTCAGTTCTCCTTCCATCACCATATATGGTCCCTTTTACCCTCAATCACCTGCCCCCACTACAAATACATATATTCCTTCTGCTCCTTTTCGTGTCTTAGCTTCTCCTTCATGGTTGCCTCACTGTGTGTGTGTCTCAGTCAGTAATTCTTTGAAGGAACATGATAGGATGAATGTTGCAGCTTCTTCCATCTAATTTGTTTAGGAGGATTGCTGATCATTTTCTCTGGACTATATAACTTTACTATTACACTCAAGGGCTCTTGGTGTCAGCCATCCGCTCAGCCCTGGGAGCATGTCCTCAGCCATGAGCAAGCATCACAGTGGCGCCACTTAACCTTCAGACTTTTGAATGGATGAGGAATCGTGGGGCTTATCTTCTTTCATCATTGTTAGTCACCTTTAGTTCTCAACATTTTGTACACCCTCTAGTGATTCCATTTTCAACATGAAACAATCATGATCATTAATGATCCTATAAGCGTATCGTAGCTTGAAATTTATTTATGTTAGTGTTTTATAATTGATAAATGTCAGTTTTAGTGTAGAAATGCAGAGATAGATTTTTCAACACATACGATGACTTGCTGGTATGTGTCATGAACACAGGTTACTAAAAATGTGTATAAAGGAAGTTAATTTATAATTCTATTAGCATATACCTATAATGACTTAAAGAAAATGTAGAATAATAAGCTTGTATATAAAGGTGATAGTCTAATTCATATTTTAAAATTAAATAAGCATGTGAACACACATTTAAGCTGATTTCTATTAGTTTCATTCCATTTTGATTGATAAAGGGTAAAATATTTTTAAATTATTTGCAAGAATTGTCTGCTGTTAGTTTAGTCGAGCAAGTAATTTGAATTTTTCATTAAAAAATCGAACACCATCTATTTTTCTTTGTTATAACATTTTCACTTCTTTTATTGAATAGTTTACATTCTACACCAAAATTAAATATGCCTTACCTTTGTGATAGTCATAATTTTTATAATTAACAGTGTACAGATGAAGTAGAAAAAAATGGAATATCCTTGTTTTTGAGGTGAACCTATGTTGTAATTTAAGTTTTAAATTACTACTTCAAATACAGATTTTTGTCTCTCCCCTCACCCTTCAAATTTTCTCAATGTTTCATTTTCTTGCTTACTACGTTCATGGGGGCTGGTGACCCCAATGTGTAAAGAAATGTAATAGCTAATTGACCTTTGCATAGCCTTGTGATTTTTACCACTTCTTTGGACTAGAGTTTAATTTAAGCTCTAAAGAAAGCTATGGACCCTTTTTGAGAAAAATGTACATATTTATAAACACAAAATTTAGTATACATTTCCAGGCATTTTATGAACTCTGGTTTAAGAACCCTTGTCCTATATGTAGGCACTATTCCTGTCTAGTTTCAGAAATGAAGTGCCCAATTTTAGTATATGTTATTTACTATATGTTATTTTTTCCATTTCTACTTTGGATTCATTTGAAAAATTGTTATTGATTATCAGTTTTTGTACATTTGTAGAATTCAAGAGTTGAGAAGAACCCAGGAATTCTCGGAAACAAAAATTCATACTGTCTGTTGCACAAATTTAGAAAAGGGCAAATTTTGTGGGCGGGAATGTTTTTGGGTACACTGGGTTGAATTAGGCTTAAGAAGATAGGTGGAGAAGAATGGGTCATGCTAGCCTGGCTGCAAATATTTAGTGATGACCTCAAACTCTGGAATCCTTGTATCTTCAAAGGGAGATAGCGCGGTTCTGTCAGGGTTAATGTGTGGGATAAAGAAGTGTTTTCAAACTTATGTAACAACTCATTTTAAAAAAAAAAAAAAAATTATTGTGGCCTGTCAGTGTTGACTTAATTTTTTTTTTTTTTTTTAGTTTCCCATTATTTAAATATGTAAAAGTACAAAGCTTGGCTTGAACACTTTATACTTATAACTTGTGCAACTGTAAACCCAAAACTGTTTTATACATCCCATATAAACAAAATAATACAAGCAATGATAATGATATGTTGCTGCAAATTAATTGCCACTTCCAACTCAAACTGGTCACTAGCCATTTATGACATGGGTTCAGCATGCCCATGTTACCAAGACTGAAAGGTGTTGTTTATGCTTTTTTTTTTTCATCAGCTCAGAAATATTTGATATATTACTACCTGATGTCAAGTTGATTGTGTGCATAAACTGGGCATAGTATTCAGTGACAGTTATCCAGATGATTCAGAAGGTATTTGTATGAATTTTTGAAAGATTGTAATTGGTAAGGTGATATAAATCAAAACCGTGGTTGCCTCAAAAGGGGAGATTGCTTAGAAAAGGACAAAGACAATGAAACTTTTTATATTTTGATTTGAGTATTCAACTTCATGAGTGCACGCATTTATCAAAGCTCATCACATTATACATTTTTAATTCACTATATCTAAAGTTTATCTCAATAAGAACCATTTATAATTGGAATAAAGACACATAATTAAGATAATTCTCATATTCTGAGATAGATCCATGGACTTCAGTTGGGGACCCATAGTCAAGGAGGACTCTGAAGGTCACCCAACAATATTTATGACTATGTGTGACTTTTGCCCAAACACATGTGCTGTTTCCTACCCATGTGAACTGAACTTGACCATTCATGAGCAGTGAAGACTCTGTGCCTAGAGTAGAGACAGTGTCAGCAGCGTGACTTATGCCACCAAGTCCTTAAGTCATCTTGATTACAACTCAGTCTTCAAATTCTCTAATATTCCTCTGAGTATTCTTGCTTCCGCCTTTGTAGCCACATGGGAGAAGAGAAAGGAGGGTAACCTGAACAGTGCAGAAGGAAAGGGATTCAAGGGAGCAGCAATCAAAAGAGGTTGAGTTTATTAGATGCTTTTGTCCTCAAACATCTTTATTTTCACAGTGAACACTGGGAGAGGTCAAAATTTAGAAAGCATTCTGAGGAGAGGTCAGAATTAGTTAGACCCCTGATACTATGAGTTATTTCCTGTTCTTATGACTTTTTTTTAGCTTATTGAGAAGAATAGGACCTTACAGTCTCTTAGGAGTGACTTTTCTATACCCATTAAAATGTTTTTTAAGCAAAATATGCTTGCAGCACAAGTTTTAAAAATTTCAATAGTTATTTCATCATCCTTGAAAGAGTCACATGAACTCTTTCAAGTTTTCCGGTTTTAGATAGGTGGTCCTCATCTAAATGCAAACATGATTGTTACTACATGATCAAAATGTATAAATTTGTTGTCTATTGTTAAGTAACAAACTACAGCAGAATGTAGCAGCTTAAAACAATAAATATTCTCTCCTACAGTTTCTGTGGGCTAGAGGCATTTTAACTAAATGATTATGGCTCATGTTCCTTCATGAATTCACTGCCGAGATGGCAGCTGGGACTGCAGTTGTTTGCACACTTGATTGGGGGTAGCTCGCTCACATGTCTAGCAAGTTAGTGCTGGTTGTTGGCAGCGGGCTGTACTCCCTCACTATGTAAACTTCTTTATAGGGTGTTTGAGCGTCCTTACAATGTGGACCTCTCCATTGGGCTTCTTGAATGCCCTCACAACATGGCAGCTGGCTTCCTCCACAGTGAGTGATCCAAGACAGAGTAAGGTAGAGATTGCAATGTCTTTTATGACTTAGTCTCATAAGACAGATGCCTTTATTTTCACAGTATCCTGGGCTGGACTGGATACTGGTGTCTAATGGTGAACAAGAGCCACACGGACACACATTCCTGGCCTTGCAGCTTACAGTCCGGCCAGGGGAACACATACACATGCACCTGTGTAGGTTCAGTAACAAGAAGAAAATTTACAAAGGCAAAAAGTGTTGTGACAAAGGCAAACAGGGTGTGGAGTTAGTATGTAACCAGGAGGACCCACTTAGGTGGGGATGCCAGAGAAGGCCTCTGAGAGGATGTGACCTTTAACTGAGACCAGATGGATTAGTAAGGGTCAGTCAGGAGAAGGGCTGGGAGGGGAGCGGGAAGATCTTGTGCAAAGTTCCCGAGGTAGGAAACCATTTGGCCTGTTGGAGGAATTGAGAGGGGGCCAGTATGACTGAAGTGTACTAGAAAAGAGTTGGAGAGGTAGGCTGGAGCCAAATCATGGAGGGCCCAGTAGATCATCAAGAGTTGGAGTTTTTAATATAAATGCCTGCTATATTTGCATTTAGATCACCTGCATATAACTGAATACTACTGCCCACCCCCCCCCCAGAGTGATTTATACAACATCAAAGTTTAAAGTTTATCCTCTCTCTCTCTTATGAAAGGACTCTTATGGTAGAAAATCCAGGGTAATCTGGGATCTAGGCCCTTATTAATTCATTTATTTATTCAATTAGTTTTGGCTCTGCTACCCTAGTGCATGGCTTCCATCCTGAAGGTTGCCTCATGGCCAGCAATATCCTTGTTGTAGACCGGAGAAGAAAGAAAGTCAAAAGGGCAAAATGGGGACCTCCTCCTAGCTCATCAGTTCCCTTAAGTAGCCTTCCTAGAGCCAGTTGGCCAGAACTTAGTCAAATAGCCTTCATCAATTATAAGAGACAGTATAATCTTTTTTTTTGGGTGAAGAACACGCAACTAAGTGTCATGTTTCTGTTACTTAGTGGGAGGGAAAGTGGACGTCGGGTCAGGAACCAACAACCTATGCCACAGCGGAAAGCTCCTGATGGTTTCAAAACCAGGGAGCAGCAATGATGCTTTCTAAAAGAATACTCTGGCTGCTGGTGGAAAATGGCTTATGAGGGGGAAAGAAGGGAAGCAGGGAGGCCAGTGAGGAGCCTGTTGAAGTAGTTCAGGGGCTAGATCATGGGCCTGGACTAGGTGAGTGAGTGGCAGTGGTGGTAGAAGTGGGTAGATCGAGGCTAGATGTTAGAGTTCCCATCTACAGGTCCTGATAACAGGGAGATGTAAAGGAAGAGGAGGACTCAAGAATGAAATCCAGGTTTCCTCTCTGAGCTACTCTGAGGTTCTTCGTGGTGCAGTTTATGGACATGAGGAAGACCAGTAAGGCAGCTTGAAGAGAAAATTAGGAGGTTGGTTTTGAGTATCTAGGGGAGGTGTCCAGTAAGCAGTTGTATATGTTTCAGGAGTTCAGAGAGGAGGTCAGAGTCTACCCATTGTGTTTGTAGTCATAGGGATATTTAAAATCACCCAGGGAAAGAATAGACAGAAGGAAATGGAAGGGTGGGGCATGACCTAGCCCCAAGGGACTCATGCTAACATTTAGAGGTTGGATAGGGAAGATGTCCACAGAAGAAAGTGAAAAGGAGTGGCCGAGGAAAACCAGGGTGTGTAGTGTTGTGGAAACCTTGAAAGGCAGGGCTTCAGGATGGCATGTTTCATTGTCCAAGGCGGCTGAGAGGCCGAATAAGATACAGTCAGGAAGATACCCAGTAGAGCTGGAAATCTGGAGATCACTGGTGCCCTTGATAAGAACATTTCAGTGGAGTGGTGGGAATGAGTTCAGGTGTGAGTGGCAACCCAATAGCACCCAACTGCTGTATATAGGGAGCCAGCCTCTGACAAGCTGAGCGTCCATCAGGACAGGAAAATGAAAATCCTCAGTAGATAACTTGCAAGAATCAGAATGGAGCCCTTGTATGAGTTTAAGCTGCTGCCTGCTAGAATGTGGCTGAATACTAGCTTTGGGAACAAAAGAAAAGTTTGTCAAATTACCGAACACTCACCTTCTGTGCCGACAGTTGTCAGGAGTGGACATGGTTGTGAGGAAACTGTTCACGAAAAGTACTCTTCTTTGATTGTAGCTTCAATCAGAACCTGAAAGGAGAAAAACCTGTTTGACATGTATACGGCCATAACACAAGTCTGATCAGTTAGACTCCGTGAAATCAGGAGATCATAAGCAAAAATTGCTGGCCCCAAAAGGTATAACACCATCATTTGAGGAGGACAAAGCTTTCTTGATGGTAACAAGCTGAGCTTGGCTGTTGTGCACCTGCTTGAAAGTGGTTTTTTTTGTACTTTTTTTTTTTTTTTTTTGCAGTGAAAGAGAAGATCCCCAGTGTCTTCTCCACATTTCTCCTATACAGCAGGAATGAGTAATATCCCTATAATTAAAAAATTCCTGGCACCTGGCAGCTAGCAGTACCCATCCCCTGATGTCAATGATGTAAAAACAGTCCACCAGCTCTTTATATTGTAACGCTGGTGCTTATTTATATCTGTGTGTTGGTCGGCTTCTGTGTCCTTGAAATACTATAATTAGTGCCACACTGCCGTGGTCCCCAGTCCTAAGAATAGTCACTTCCTAAGTAGTTTTTACATTTCAGGGACACCCTGTCTACTCAGAATCTTAATTTTGTCAGGAGTAATTGGGAGAGAGAGAGGGAGACCATACTTTCAGTGAGACCCTTAGTCCGATTAGTTATTTCTGGCTTCTCTGGGGGGGACAGTGAGTACCTATGTTCCCGGAGCTTCCTTCCCCTCCCTCTTCTAAGAAGTGAAGGAGGGTTATTTGGAATAGACCAAGGAGCAGGAGTGCATCTATTTCCTAGTGCACTGTTCTTGAAAGTGTGATCCCCAGATTAACAAGCCTCAGCAGCACCTGGGAATTTGCTAGAAATGCAGTTTTATTCACTCTAACCCAAATTTACTATATCCACACTGGGAGGTTTTTCCCAGCAGTCTGTGTTTTAAGGAGCCTTGTAGGTGATTCTGTCGCAAGCTAAAGACTGAGAAGCACTGCCCTAACCTAGAAGGAGAGAGACAGACTCGTAGCCATTCCAGAATAGGGAAATGGATACAAATTACTGGGGAGATAACGGGGCCTAGAGTTGACTCTGTTCCATAGCAATGCAAATCTACAGGCTCTGAACCCAGTGTCTGAGGCCGTCGAGATGTCCCCCGTCCACCCATGTACTCACTGGAAAGGAAAGAAGGGACAAGGGAGGGAGTCACGGTGGAACGAGAATTGGAGTGGAAATGGAGACAGCTTGAGTACAACCCTGGACAGGGTTGTAAAGCATAAAATTATACATAAAAGGTGTTTCCATAAGATGGTCCACCTTCCTATGTCTAAGACTTTGATGTGTATTTAGAGGTTGAGCCCTTTAATTTTTATGACATTTTTTCATTTTACTGCTTTGATTTCTTTTTTTAAGACTCAGAAATTGGTAAGAATCATTCTGTGCTGCAAAAATTGCTTTGAACATCTCAATGTTTTATTTAATTCAACAACATCTGTAACATTTTAAATTTGTAGTTAAGAACATTCTTGTTTGACTATAAGGACTGAAGAGGGACCTTTTCTACATCCTCTTAGTACGAAATGGGGAATTCCTTTTTATCTGACATCTGGCTCATCCTTAGAGTGTGGTTCTCCCTCCTCTCATTCACCATGGATGATAACCACAGGATGTGCGTCCTACTTCCATAGCTGGGACCAGACTTAAACCCCGCTCCAATTATGTAGGGACATATAACCAAATGGTGCTTGCTACAGCTTTTTTCTTTCTTTCCTTTTCTTTTTTCTTTTCTTTCTTTCTTTCTTTCTTCTTTTTTCTTTCTTTCTTTCTTTCTTTCTTCTTTCTTTTTTTTCTTTCTTTCTTCTTTCTTTCTTTTCTTTCTCTTTTCTTTTCTTCTTCTTTCTTTTCTCTTTCTTTCTTTCTTTTCTTTTTCTTTTCTTCTTCCTTTCTTTTTCTCTTTCTTTCGCTTCTTTCTTTCTTTCTTTTTTTCTCTTTCTTTCTTTCTTTCTCTCTCTCTCTCTCTCTCTCTCTCTCTCTCTCCCTCCCTCCCTCCCTCCCTCCCTCCCTCCCTCCCCCTCCCGCCCTCCCTCCCTCCTTCCTTCCTTCCTTCTTTCTTTCTCTCTTTTTTTTTTACACAGAGGAAGGGAGGGATACATATCCTAATGGCATTTTCAAGGTACTTAGGTAATGACATGAGATCTTTAAGGATCTGAAACTTAACAGAGAACAAATAAATTGGCAAATATAAGTTTAAAAAACAAACTAAAGTGAACTTCGATTTTGTACCTAGAAATTCAATCCACCGCTAATAACATAAGTGAAGAATATGCATTCTGAAAAAATTCAAAAATAAACTTGTTTTATTGTTAAAATAATACAGCATCTAATATTTCTGCAACTTAGTGTATGTTGTTGTATAATTACTTTCCTGCCTTTGATTTTCTGAAGGTATCTTGTGTTAAGAGCACATGTATCACTTCCAGGTGTTGCGTAGATGATTTAATTTCTTTTTGATCTTTTCCTTATTAAAATTTTTATCCCAGAATAAAATTAGGAAGAAATTAGGGTAGGTTTGCCAGATTTAGCAAATAAAAATACAGGGTGCCTAGTTAAATTCAGATAAACAATGAATAGGTTTTTTGGTTTTGTTCTGTTTTTTAGTATAAGTTATGTCCCATGCAATATTTGGGACATATTTACCTTAAAAATTTATTCATTGTTTGACTGACATTTAAATTTAACATGGTGCCCTGTATTTTATTTGACAATCCTAACTTGATAATAATTCTAAAATTATAATGTCAAACATTATAGTCATTTAAAATTGCCCCAGCTATTAACTAAAAGTTTCTTGAAAGAGTTATAGCCTTATATTATGTACATATGAATTGCATATTGGATATAAAAGTAAATGAAATTCCTTATATTTTACACTGTTTACAATCAAGTCGTTCATCAACATTTGGCATCTGTGGACTGGAAAATATTTCAACTTCTTTTCAAGATTAATTATTACTTTTTGATTAAATTGATATATCTATCTATCTATCTGGCACGAAGCAAATATCGCTGCAACACTTTTGGAAAATATTTATAGGTGTCTTATTCATGGAGGTCATTGTTGGAATTTTGAGTTTTGTGCTTTTAAGTAGATCCTGGAGTCACTGATTTTTTAGATTTTTAGGTCTCCGTGAGTTTATGAGCATTCTGCTAACCACTTGGCCTGCAGTGGTTTCTTTTAAGCTAATTTATTCTGGTTTCTCTCTGTGCTTTGAGACTTTAAATGGCTAACTTTGCATGAAACAAGCTTACACTAGGACCATCTGGTATATCAAGGTGACCGATTCTCAACTCATTTGATTAAATGTTTCTTTCTCGAATGTCCTCTGCTATGTACACACATATATACCTTTATCTGGATATCTTGAATTGTATCTTAGATTTAGGACAAGGTCATTACTTCTCAGTTTTTGGCTCTTTGTTTCACAGAATGCAATGACAGCGGTCATTTCAGGCACAATTATAAAATCTTGCTTGTACTTTGCCCGAACTTGGTAGTATTAGTACAAGAAATTCGATACTAAACTCTTCTCATTTGTTAATCCCAAGTGTCACTGTTAGAAATCCCTGGAAGTGCTGGATTGGATTTTAGGCTGGGTTAGTGTCACGATTGGTGCTGCCTCACTCCTATTTCTGCCTTCCTCCTGACACGGGTAGGTGAGCTTTAGGCTGCTTTTTGGGTCCCCACACGGCTGTTTGTTTGGCCTTGTGAGCACCGCCAGAGTGCAATGGTGGAAGAGCACTACATTGCAAAGCAGAGGACCCAAGATACATTTGGTTTTGAGTAAGCTTCTTAACTTCTTTTCATTTCCTTATTTTAAATAATAGTAATATCTGCCCTGGTCTAACTACCTTACAGCTTACTGTTGCTATGATAAATAACATATGATTTGCGAAGGCTCTTTGTAAATTCAAAAGCCCTATACAAAAATAACTTTTATGTATTAATTTGGAGAAATGGATTAATGTGCCACCTGTTAATAGTTGAAAGAATGAAAATAATTTATGTGCAATAGTGTTTTTAGAAGGTGTTTTTACATACAGGTCTCATTTGAGCAGTTAAACACCTTGTGAGGTAGGACAAAAAAGATATTATCAGGCCTATTCTGGGAATAAGGTAACTCAGACATTTGGTCCCCTCACTGAATTCCCAGGGTCAGGAGACTCAGGGTTCAGACCCTGGGGCTTCTCTCCAGCCCTGAACTACTGTCACCACTTCCAGTTTTCCCTTCATTCTTTTGAACAGGTGTAAGAAAGTCATCGCATGGGGGTTTCATGTTATAGCCTTTCTTTCAGCTGAGTCCTGTGACAAAGGTAAAGGTAAAGATGCTTGGGTTGAAGCAAGAGACGAGGGCCTCAGGGACCAGTAGCATCCCACCTGGAGCCAATTCAGAGTTCTCTGTCTTTGCCCTCTTCCTGTGACCATTCTAGGAAAGTCAGCAGCCCAGGGCTCTTTCCCCATATGATGCTTATAGTAACTTCTTGAATCAGAATTTTACACTTCCTGGTGGCCAAGAATAAAACGTACGAAGGGCTAAATGGTAGCGATCTGATGCAGGGAATGTGTGCTACTTGCAAGGCAGACACATTATTTTTACGTGGATTGCGTGTTTATTTGGGGGTGACTTCATGGGGGGAGTTACTGGAAGGAGGAGAGGGACAGGAAAGCTTAGGATTACCGTGCACTCTTAACATTATTTGACTTGACTTATTTCCCCAAGTAGATTGTTCTTCAGGACTTTTCAAGCACCTTAGATGAGGCTTATTTGTATATCCCGTGAGGTCCTACACAGGTGTTCTGGGAATATCCGAGTGACCAAATGAATAAAGAGAGAAGTCTTGGAATAGTTTAATAGTTTGTCTGAAGAGCCATTTAATAGTGGGCGGTATTCTAAATATAGTCAGTCATTTAACAAACATGTTTTGAGGACCAGTCATATGCAAGATACTGTTTTAGAGACTCAGGATAATGTCATGAACAAAATAGGTTCCTCTCCTCTTGGGGCTTGCATTTCTCTTTCCGTTTAGAAAACAGATGTAAACATTTCGAAGGAATTAATTAGTAAAGGTGCATATCACACTTTATATATTTATGTTAATCAGTGACTGAGAGTACATGTTATGAAGTGATGACAATCATGAGTGTGTATGTAAATATATATATGTATTTACCAGAAAGTTAGATTAAGATTTGGTTCTAGGGATCATCTAGCTTTTAGTTTTTTTCAATTTTCAGAAGTATTTTGTGGCAGAAAGATTGACAAAGGATTCGTTGTGTTCTTCTGTGATTTCCACATCCCTTTTATCTTTTATTGTATGACCTATATTCATCAGATATGAATTAAGCACACACTAATTTAACTTTATATCTCAATGTATCAGTTGAAAATATTTTTGGATTCCTTCTCATTGTAAGGCAATCCCACATTTAAAATTGGCTGACATGGCATCAGTGTTCTTAAAACCCTTTCATTTTTCTTCATTTTTCTCAAAATAAACTAAAAAAAATAAGGAGGTAAAAAGTATGTTTACAATTTTCCTGATTATAGTTCATATTTTTAAAAGATATGTTCTAACTGATTTTATCCAAAAGTTTCACTGGATGGATTTAAGATGGTCTCTAGTCTCAGTTCCTACTCTTGACAGCCTGTATGGTGTAGCAGTTTAGAGATAAGACTAGGACCAGATGATCTGCTTCAAATCCCAGTGTGGCTTTGTTTTGGGGATAAAAGTACACGATGGTGTTAGAGTCAGCTCAAAAAACTGAACTTAGAAGAAGTAATAATGCATTTATAGCCTAAATGAGCCAGATGGAAGGTGAGGGTGCCAAGGGGCTCCCAGCGGGTGGCAGGGCATCATTTGGATGTTTTGGGATGTCGTTTTTTGCAGCTACACCTGGAAACAGGCTGTTTGCCATTCATCTGGGAAATGGCTCCTTGATTTTTTTAAGTCTACAAGGTTACATACAGTGACCAGGCCACTAATGTGCTGGGAGTTCAGAATCCAAAGTGAAAAGAAAATGGAAACAGATAAAATAGGATAAAAATTAGTGGAATCTCCTTGGAATCAACTATCCATAATCAAAGGTGTACAATAGACAGATGAAAACAGTAAAGTTTGTAAAGGCTAAGGAAAAAGAAAGAAACTAGAAGGGCCAATGTCTCGGTCCTTATAATCTGTATCTCTGGGTACAGTGCCTCTTATAGATTGGAGAGACTCCCTAAAGAGCATTATCTTGGTAGAAGGAAAACAGAATGCCTACAAATTACAGTACTTTTATTTCTGGCCCTTGTTATTTTACATTCTAAGAAACTATTTCTTTAGTTTTATGATGAAGGACATCGAAGTTTAGATACACTAAGTCAGTAATATTTGCTTATATATTTATGTTATACCTAGTTAGCATGGGGCTTTACAGCAAGGATTGGCAAATGTTTTCTGTAAAGGGCCAGATAGTATACATTAGATGTTGTGGGCCATAACAGTCTCTGTTACAACTACTCAACTCAGCTGTTGTGGCTTGAAAGTAGCCATAGTCAACACGTAAATGAATGGACAGAACTTTGCTTACAAAAATGGGTAGCTCCCTGGATTTGCCTCATGTGCCATTGTTTACTGACTCTTGCCTTAGAACATAGGTTTGGCAAATTATTTAGTGCTTGTAACAGTTAGAAGGATAGGCTGCAGTGTGGTAACAAAAATCCACAAGATCTCAGTGACTTTATCCACTGAAGTTTATTTTTTTGCTCATACTTTTTGAGCAGTATGACAGGAGATTTCGGCTCATTCGAGACACTCAGGGACCCAGGCTGATGGGGACTTTATCTGGACATGTGCTTCCATGCAGGAAAGGAAGGAGAAGGTGACAGATCATGAACTGTCCCTTACTTAAAGCTTCCAACTGAAGGTGACACATTACGTGGCTGAAACAAGTCCTGTAGCCACTTCAGAGCGAATAGGATTGCAATCCTATCAAGAACCTAGATGAAGAGAAATGGGATGTCGGTTAATAGCTCAAGAAATCTTACGTGGACTGTAACAAATGAAAAGTAAAACAGCATGAAAATATGCAATCTAGAGTTGCTCAGTCTGAAGCTGAGATGGGGTGGTTACAAACCCTCCCCTAAGGCACCCTCAGGGGTCTCCTAGAGCTCCCTAGATAATAATTGGAAATATGTTTTACAGAAAACCATCAGCCTAACAACTGGTATTAGGGATTGGTAGTGAGATGGGTGGTATTTTGATGGAAGGTCTTACCAGTGCCAAAATTCTGGCATTCTCTATGCCAGAATTTCTCCCCGTGGAGTTCCTGGGACAGCATATTTCAGAAAAATGACAATCCAAGAGGCAAGATGCCTTCTCTTAATAACTGGGAGACTATGTTGGAGTAGCTTGAATCTGTGTCTTGGGAACCAGCAGGGTCAGTTAGGTGGTTCCATATGGAAAGTTAGCCAGGAATGTCCAGTTCTCAAGAAGAATGCTGAGTCCCATTACACTCTCTGATGCACAGAACCAGGAAAAAAAACATGGGAACATGGCTCTGAACCTTCTTAAGTCACACTAACCCTACCCAGTTGGTTGTGATTGCCTTGAGCTCTGGCCATCTGATTAGCAAATTTTCCTGGATGGGGGAAGGAAGATCAGCGTGAGCTTGGAAATAAGGATCAGAGGTATATCTGGGGTGGGAAGAGAGACAGAAGGAGTACCTCATCCCAACAAAAATTTTAACAAACTTTTTCCCAAAGGCAAACTATTTGTTTCTTTACAATTTCTAACACCTACTTTGAATTGAAAGAGGAAAGATTTTCCTTTATTTTGTGATATATAATGAGCTTGACATACTTTTCCCCCATAATTTGTTGCTTTGTGAAACTGATCATTATGAGTAGTAGTAGAGATATAACTTTTCCTCCCTTTTCAAAATCCACACAGTTCATGTTATAAAACTTACAATAATAAGGCTTTTTTTTTTACTTTTTAGACACTACATTTTGAAATTTATTAGAATTGAACTTCTTTTGTAACATCTGAATGTTTATATTATGTTTAAATTTACACTTATCAGGTAGTTTACTGTCCCAATTAATAGGCAATGGAGTTGGTTGTCTGTCACTTAAAAAAGAAAAACAAAAAAACTGTTAAAGAAAATTTTAGCAAGAGGCAGTAGATGGCAGTGTAGCGTTGCACTTGAAATAAAGCTCTGCAAAAGACATGGTGTTGCAGCTAAAATTTGGCATTAAGGCAAAATGACTTCATTTCTCATTAGAACAACTACATTTTAATCAACAGCCAAAGAGATTTTAAGTAAGCTCTGAGCAAGCAATTTCTTCCTCGCTTATAATCTGTATGACATTATTTTAGGTATACGTATTAGCTTTGCATCCCGAGGTTAGGAATAACATACTGTACCTGTTTTCTCTACTTTCCACAATGCTCACAGGGCAGTACTAGGTACATAATTACTAATTACTCAACTACTTGATCATGAGTGTTTTAGCTCAAAAATGATTCAAGTGTTTTAATATATTTATGTTTTGTATTTGAACTATAGTCCTTTGAAGTCCTATATAGTCTGTAAACACACACACACACGTCCAACACACACAGATACACCCTGTAACCATACTGTGTAATATATTTTTATATTGGAAACGTCAATGTGTGAGCCTTCATGTTCTGCTTCTACTCCATCTTCCATCTGCTTTCAGCCAAACTTAATAAAATTGCTGTTTGCCTGCCCTTGTCTACACTTCTCACCTACCATTGACACTCTGCCATCAGTTTGGCTTTTTCCCTCATCATGCCATCAAAACTTCTCTTGCTAAGAGCTTCCCAGGGATCTCCATGTTGCTAAATCCAGGGGACACACTTCCTTGCTCTCAGCGACTTTCCACACGGAGTCCATGGTCTTACAATGTTTTAGTCTACATTTTCCTAGTTGCCCTCCTTCTCCAGCTGCAACTGCTTCGTATTCATTAAATTCCTCCTCTTCTTCTGTCTGAGCTAAAAGTTGAGGTTCCTGAGGTAACAGTCAGCTCTGACATCTTTCTCTCATGTCCCTCAATCAAACCACCCACCTCTCTCATCACTATGGCTTCCACCCCAGCCCCTGTACTTGGTCACACGGTGTCACTTTACTGGTTTTTGTAAGTCCAGACTTGCCTTCCACCAATTCCTTGTCCACATTTCTTCAGAAAGATTTTCAAAAGCAATTTTACTTCTCTTAGAACACTCCTAAGGCTCTTCATTGCTTTTAAGATTGAGCCTCACATCCTATTACCTCACTGTGTATTTCATCCCACCTACAGTTTCAGCTCAGTCGTGAGCCATTCTCCTTCACTCAGTGCATTCCAGCCACAGTAGCCTCCGTTTTCGTTTCCACAGAAGCCCCCGGCCGCCTGCCTGCAGACACTAGATCTGGTTGTTCTCTGTCTGGTCCTCTCTTTTCAGCCCCAGTTGAGTGTGAGTTTCAATGCCTTTCCTCAAGAACTCCTTCCTTGACCCAGCAGACCGTATCATGTCCTCCTCCTGTGACAAGTGCTCATTTCCTGTGGCACTTATTTCAGAACCTTTATCACCACTCTATAAATGAAACTGTATATAATCATGGGTTCTTCCCTATACTTTAAGCTGTTATTACCTGGTTCTCTGTCATATCCTGGTTCTTAGCAAAATCCCTGAAACAGACCAGGTTAGTATAAGCATGGTAAACATTTAATAAATATCTGAGGAACTTCAGAAACACCTCATTTTTCAATTTCTAAAGTTTGTCTTTCCATTGTCATAGGTTATGTACATATCAATTTATTAGACCAATACCATTGGTAAGAATATTGTCATTAGAATTTAAAATTATTCATGTCAAAATAAACTTTGATAATACCAAGTGTATTTTTAAGAAGTGGCTTAGTTTTTTTTTTTTTTTGGGGGAGGGTTGGCGGGGAGAGGAATTAAATATCAGTGTGTTTTAATAGAACACATACCACAAATTTTTATTTTGTGTGTGTGCATATATTGTAATTGTCTATAACTGTGGACAGTATAAATTAGATGATAATAGAGGATTTCAAATTGCATTAAAAAACCTCATTAGAAAAATGTATACTTTTTTGTTTTAAGATATATGAGAATTATATACATCCTAGCCCACATTTCCAGATATATTCTAAAATTAAATGAAAAGGCATCAAGATATTTGCATAAAAGCCCCATCATTTTTAAAGTAAGTAAAATTTTAGTCCTAATAAATCTTGTAGACCACAATTACTTCTAAAAATATACCTACGTTTTATGTCTAAATTTGAACCAAGAAACAGCAGCAATGACTCATCATCATTATTATTATTTTTAAACTAAAAGCAGCAGTAATTCAGGCCTAAATGTGAGAGCATTTTTTTCTATCAACTTCCTTCGATAGCTTTCTTTCTGATTTTAAAATTGTCTGTCGGCAGAATAAGTATTGAACACCTTCCTGCTACATGACTCACAATTATACTTTTTTGTAAGATACATGATCTCTTCTATTTTCTAATCTAGGAGAAGAGGAAGGAAATGGGTGAAGAGGATCAAGGAGAATTATTTTCCAAGAAGAGTGTAAGCGATCCCATAAACCAGGCTGCAGTGTTTAAGAAACCCTGTTCTGATGATTAGACTCAAATCTTTGCTACATTTTTACCCCCAATAGAGAAATTTGGTACTTTTAAAAATAATTATTCCTTCTTTTGGTTCAGAGAATAATTTTAAAACCTCTGGCTTTTATTTAGTATTTACTTAGAAATCTATATAGCATGGAGGAAAAATTCTCATGGCTCTATAACGGAAATTTAAAAAAAAATCTTGTTCCACACTATATGAAAGCATTTTAATAAATGAATGGAAGTATGTTTTAAAGGCTGACATAACATTTAGAAGAATCTACCTTGTATACTTACTGGTCTTGGTAGATACCATGTTTTCCTTATGTTTGATGCCACTGTGTACATCTAGAGGTGGTTTATTTTCTCTGGGAGCTTATTTCAAGAGATTGGCCATGACTGATAAATGCAATGCCAGAGTGATGGGCATAGACAAAACCAAGAAAAGAGAAGTCATCTTATATTTATTGTTCTTCTCTCAAAAATACAGATAAGCAAAGTAGAAGTTAGTTGAAGTAACTCTTTTACATTATTTTGTATTAGTCACAGTTGTTTTGGTTTCCTCTGGCAGAAACCACAGTCAAATTAGTTTAAGCAAAAAATGGAAAAGAATTGGCTCATGTAACTGAAAGGTCCGGGAAGGCATGTTTTTAGGCAGAGCTGCATACAGGGGCAGAACTAGTATTGTCATGTCTCTGTTTCTTTCTCTTTGATACTCAACACAATTTTCCTCGTAGTAGGTTCTTGTCCCAGGAAAGCATTCTCCAGAAGAGTCAAGGATGTTCCTGTTGGTCCACGGTTAAGAGGCTCTCAGGTAGAGAGATCTTCCAGCACACTTGTAAATCCTTGAACAGGGAGCCCGAATAGGTCATTTTCCATTTGTGGATTCATGACTGAATCTAGGGGAATTGGATTACACTAGTTACTCTGGTAGAATGAGGGGCTCTCAAATTGAGAATTCTATCATACGAGAGGAAGAAGGGGTTCTGTTATTAGATCAAGGCAGGGTTGAGAGACAAAAGCAAGATGGAGCCAGGAAACCATTATTATGAATGTTTAATAGGTGCTTGCCAAAGAAAATTCTGAAAATACAGAAAAGTATAAGAAAGGAAAAAAAAAATGACCTCTAGTCTTACCATCTAGAGAATTTTCAAACATTACAGTTCTATTGGGTTTTGCATCATGTATTTGGAAGTTCTATTATAGGATGCATATTCATTGTGGATTGTTATATCTTGATGAATTGAGTTCTTATAAAATGTGTCTTTGTCCATAATATTACTTGTTCTGAAGCCTTCTTTTCTGATTAGAATGTAGCTCATCCAGTGTTTTTCCCCCCTTGGATAGTTTACATGATATATCTTCTTTTATCATTTTACTTTTAACCTGCTTCTGCAAATTTCAAATGGATGTCTCATAGACAGCATATAGTTGAATTTTATATTTTTGTGTAACTTGACGATCTCTTCTTTTAATTGGAATGTTAACTTATTTACATTAAATATAATTATTGATATGATTGGTTTACTTCTGTCTTTTTGCTGTTTACTATATGACTTTATTTTTTCTTTTCCTTCCTTTTTTTGGGAATAATTGAGCATGTTTTGAGATTCTATTTTATCTCATTTATTTGCTCTTTAGAAATACCTCTTTATTTTACCTTATTTCAGTGATTATAATTTAGGGATTATTATACACATATTTAATATATCATAGTATATCTTCGAATATTAGATTGATGCAAAAGTAATTGTGGGTTTTGCAATTGTTTTTAACCTTTTAAACCTCAATTGCTTTTGCACCAACCTAGTAATAATATGCTACCAGTGTGAAAATGTTACAGCAATGTACTTCCACTTATTTCTCCCATTTTGTGCTATTGTCATACATATTAGTTCTAAACCCTATGTTATAAACCCCATACTATAGGATTATTATTTTTATGTTAATCACTTGTATTTTAAAACAGATTAAAATATTTTAAAAGCTATGTTTTTATTTCCCACAGTTACACTGTGGGCTTTTTTTTTACTTCTTTGATTAAATCTAAATTTCCATATTTTAGAGAAACTTTCATGGTGATGAATTCTCTCTTTATCTTCATTTTTGAAAGATATTTTTGCTGGATATAGACTTTGTGTTGACAGTTTTCTTCTTTCAGAACTTTGAAGCCAGCATTCCACTCTTATATTTGCTTAGTTTCTGACAAGAAGTCTACTGCAATCTTATTTTTATGTTTCTGTACTTAATATGGTTTTTTACCTCTGACTGCTTTAAATTTTCTTTTTCACTTTATTACTATGAGCAATTTGATTATAATGTGTCTTTGTGTGGTTTTTTTTTAATGTTTATTCTATTTGAAATTCATTGAACTTCTAAAATCTGTCAACTTATAGTTTTCATCAAATTTGGCACATTTTCAGTCATTATTTAAATATTTTTGTACTTCTACCCTGAGTCTCTAGTTACACATATGCTAGACTACTTAATATGGTTCCACTGGTCATGGATGCTCTGTTAATTTATGCAATATCTTTTCTCTCTGTCCTTCATTTTGGATAGTTTCTGTTTCTGTCTTCATGGTCATTTGTCTTTTTTCTCTGCAATGTCTAATTACCTGTTGATCTCATCTAGCATATTTTTGTCTCTAGACATCATCCAACATATTTTCATTTGTATAAATTCCATCTGGGCCTTTGCATATTTCTCAATTTCTCTTATTATGGTTATATTTTCCTTTATGTCCTTGAGATTACTGATAATATTTACATTAGGTTTATTAACATTTTGTCTGCTGTTTTCTCTGCCATTTCTAGATCTGTTTCTATTGATTGATATTTTTTTTCCTGCTAATGAGTTATATTTTCTGCTTGTTTGAATGCTTGGTAATTTTTGATTAGATACCAGACATCAAGAATTTTACATTGTTGACTGTTGGATGTTGTTGTATTCTTTTTTAAAGCGTTGATCTTTTTGTTCTGGCTTGGAGCTAAGCAACTGGCAGATCAGTTTAATCTTTGGAGGCTGTTCTTAAGCTTTGTTAGAGTGGATTCAGAGTAGCCTTTATTTTTAGGCTAATTTAGCCCCACCTACTGAGGCATGACACTCGTGAAAACTGTACCCAATGTCCATGTATTACAAGGTCTCTCCACTCTGACTGGTAGGAGCATGAACTATTTCTAGTCCTGTGTAAGCTCTAGGAAGTTTTTAGCCTATTGGTTCTCTCCTCCACCTCATAAAGTTTCACCACGTGCATGTACACATCTGCACTTTTTAAAGATTCATTGATTCTCTTTGTAGATATCCAGAACCTTCTGTGCAGCTCCTTCTTCACTTGTACTTACCCCATAACTTTTACCTGTCTTTTTCCTCCACTTAGTAAGACAGCTGTGCTGTATTTGGCTTCTCTCTTGCTGCACTGTGGCCTGAAAGTACCCCCAGAGAGCGAGTTGAGGCAGTTGTAGGGCTGAACTCACTTTTCCCCCTTCACTCAGGAATCACATTTCACATTTCAGCACTGCTTATTCCCTAACATTTTAAACCATTGTTTTATATATTTTGTCCAATTTACAGAAGAAAGGAAATTCCTATAACACTTAATCCTTTAAGTGTAGAAGCAGAAATAAAAGTATTATATATGTGGGTTCATTTTATAAATGCATATTTCATTTATATTATATCATAAAATTTCCCCCATGTTATCAGGTATAATGACTATTATTCTATCCTGAGGATGATCCATAATTTATTTAACTCCTCCCTTATTTTTAGGATATTACACTTGTTTCCAGTTTTCTACTCTTTCAAAGAAGGCTATGGTAAACATTCTTGGATATGAATCTTTGGTTTGTATATTCAGTTATATCTTTGTGAGACATTTCTTGCAGTGCAGTTATTGGGTTGAAGAATTTGAAAATGTGAATACCCTATAAATATGTTCCTAGATACTTTCTAGAAAGGTTGTGCCAATTTCCCATTGGCATTGTATGAGAGTGCTCACGTTACTGCACCCTCAGCAGCACCGTCTGTTTTATTCTTTGCGTGAACACATATTGAATGCAGTTACAGTGTGAGGTCAAGTGCTAGAAAGAATAAAGCACAGCCTCTTTCCTCAAAGGGTTCATAGATGAGCAATAGAGACAGTAAACCCATCACCAGAGTATGATAAACTTTGGAAGGGATGATCAAATTCTGCCCGGGAAGACCCATGAAGTTGAAACTGTCCTTAAATATTTGAGGATAAGCAGTTTGTAATAAGGTCAAAGAGAGAGAGAGAAAAATGTTAGAATGGTTAATAGGCTATTTAACGTTACTGAAGTGAGATGCAGTATGGCATATTCACTGAATTAATTGACTGGTACTAGGGTGTGTTTGGAGTGAGAGCTTAGTAGGAAATAAAGCAGGATTTGGAAGCAGAAAGCAGATAGTAAAGAACTTCGTGTCATCTTGAGCAGGTGAAACACACACTCCAAAGGTGTACATTTCATAGGTATACTGAATCCATATATGTAGTAAAATTCAACTAGTAACCATTTGCTTTGTTTTTCTTCCTCTTTGTAAAGGTTTCCAAAGTCTTTTCACATCATGGGTCCTATTTCATCTGAGAGTTAACACCCAACATCTAAATATTGCAGCAACCATTTTTTTGTTGGTGGTGTGTTTCTTAAGACAGCAGATTGAAGTCTTATTTGCTCTTGTAAATTCAATACATTTGATTCTTTCATTCGTCATAGCCTGTGCACACATAGCCCTGCCTGGAGCAGTTTTTCTTGAGCTGAATACAAGATCTCTTTATCCTGGATGGTCTCTTTGGGGTGCCTCTTACTAATTCAGGGTCTCGCAGGCTGAAGGTTTTGTCTAGGTTGTACATCTCATTCGAACAAAAGCAAACCATACATATTTTGTACAGTAAAACCAAATATCCTTTAAGTAAAGTTTAGCCATCACACTAAAAGAAGGAAGTAAGAAATGTCACAGAGTTGACTGGGACTTTGGAGACAGGCCTAGATTCCAGCCTGCTGAGTGATTAATAGGTTGAATGATCTTAGTGACGTCACTTCGCTCTTTGGGCCTCTGCTTCTTGATTAATGAAATGATCTTTACATTCTCTACTAGTCCTGAACTTTGAGTATAGAAGCAAGGGTTAAAAAAAAAGAAGTTTAAAAAAAAAGATAAACCAAATTCCTATAATTTACATAAAGAAATTGTTTGTGGTTCCTATTAAAAGCGACTTTTAGTTATATTCCATAATTATCTAAGTTCCGGATTACCAAAAATCTTTAGTAAGTGCAATTCTAATTTTGTTATCTAATGATCTTCTTACCATAATGTGTCAACTTAATTTCTGAGCAAAATTCCTTTGGTCACTAGTCATTTATCCGAGATGTATAGCAGATATTTGTATTTGAGATTTTTACTAGAAGTATAGTTAAAATTAAGTGCTTAAATGGGTGTCAAATACTTCCTTAAGAGACTTCAAATTACAAGAGTTAAGATCAGAATAGCTATCCTGATTGTGTATATCCCTCTTTCCATTTTTACTTCTGGTATAATTCTAAGGCGTTTACTTGTCTTGCAATGTGAGATGAGAAAAAAGGCTTTCTGAGGCTGTGTATTATAGTTTTTGTTTCAAGTACTATTAATTTGATACTTCAGTTATTTTTTCTTAAATAGGCTTTTTGCATGCTATTTTGGATATAAATTTTAATAATGTTTTTAATGACTGGGAACACTTCGAATCCTGAATAACAAACTTATGCTTGAGCTTTGGTGCAAATACCTCTTCATAATTTGGAAACCATGTATAGAGAGCGTATTTGAAATGTCCTACAAATGACTTGTAGCGACTGGTATGAAATCAGTTATAAATTGGTATGTTGTTCAGTAACTATTGATGAGGTTAGATCTACCAGTCCTTAAAAGGAGGGGCCCTAAATTGTTATATTTATAGGTATTCTAATTTTGTAGATTTTTCTGTTAGATATGTTTGCTGCTGTCACATTTTTATTGACTGCTTCTGATATAATTTGTGCTTGGACTACAGTTACTGGAGTTTATTCAAATTACAGGAAAATCAGAAGATGTAGATTCTGAGGATGTCTTAGAAAGAACATCTTCTACAATAATGAACAGAATTCAGTGTAATCACTGAATTTTTGAATAATGAGAGGTCTTTCCACAAAGACCATATCTGCTGGTGGAATAGAGCAGAGAGTTGGGGAAACTGGAATATGCCTCAAGTATGACACCTGTGTTATTAGGGTTTTAGAAATGCCTGAGCTCTTAAAATTATAATAAAACTTTGTTTAATATTCAAATAATCAGATTTCTTACTAGATGAATTTTCCACTCAAGGTGTAAATCATAAATTAATGATTTATGAGGGGAGGGGAGAATTTTGGAATACTTCACCATCTTGTACTATTTCCCTCTTCTTGTAGAATTATCAGGTGCTTTTAAAAATTTCAACCCAACCAAAAAAATCCCAAACATAAAAACTTCCAAAGTAATTTTAAAGAATCTGTGTTATTCTTTAGTTGTAAATCTTATCATAGTGTGTTATAGAGGATGAGTGAACAAATTATAGCTAATCCCTTCCTAATCATATAGTTATAATGGAACGCAATGCAGACAGACTGTATTATAATTGAAATACCTATGTCTTATTTAGATTCAAGTGCTAGAGTTTATTCAAGTTTCATAGGACTTTTTTTGCTCTTTTATGTTAAATTATGTTCTCCTTTCTAGTTGACCCCAAAGCAGGAAGCTTTGGCAACATTTGTTAGGCAAAAACAACAGCCAACATTCAGTGGAAAGCATGGCTGTTTCGACTCAAGAGAAAATGAACACTTGAGCATTAGAAAAAGATGTGTATGTCTCACATGGTGTGGACACATAGGATATTGGTCTGCCAGTGATGTTGTTATACCATGTTGTGTGTTTGTAAGTATTACCTAGAGTTACCAAGAAAATCAGAGAACTAGAACATCATTGCCCATCCCCAGCCCAGCATAATTCCTTTTTCCTTGTTTCGTTTCTTTGGATTGACCAGCTGAAATTTAAAGCAACAGATCACAACCATTTTTTCAGTTGTATCCACATCTGGACATTTGTTTAGATTTGCTTAAATGTTTATGCCCATTGAATAAGTTTTTGTGTGCTTTGAAATTCTCTATTCACTAGTGTTTCTTTTGCATTAATAAGTTTAAAATTTTTTTTTTAAACTTATTATGTAATGATTTATTGTGTTTGCTTAAAAAAAACCCACAAAACTCAAGCCATCTATCATTAGGAAGTAAATTACTCCTAGCCATAGGATAGAACTTAAAAATAACTTAAAGGGGTCTTTGTGACTTACATTTATTTCCGTTTGGTAGACTATTTTTTCAGCATTTGTTTAGTGTATGGTTATTGCCCCTCATGCTAATGATTACTTGGTACAGATACTGTGATGACTGCATTGTTTTCCATACCTGCTAAAACTAGATTTAATCTAGGTAGAAATCCCATTTGATTTTTTGTTATTGTTAAACCAACTGTGAATAATAGTAAACTTCTAAATATATTTTTTAATTTGAATTGATTAAATTTGGGCTTAGTGTAGAATCTATACACACTGTTTTATCTGGAAAGAAGTAATAGAGATGATAACCCCAAAATAAACTACTAGAAATTCTCATAGCTTTAATTTTATATACTAAAAATTGGCTATCTAAGCAACGTTATGTAGTCTTAAACGAAAATATACTGTCTTAACTTCTTTGTTTTTCTAAGCCTTTTATTGTCTTCTCCTTTTAACAGAGGGTTTTACAAAAGTCAATGTTTTGAACTCCATTGAATTGTAATACAGAATTTTAAATACTATATGTAAGTGTTGTCTTATAAATTAGAAGAGATTGAAAATGTAATTGAAGGATCAGTGTCTTCCTGGTTGTAGGAACAATTAGGCTTTCATTTAAACTAATATATAGCATATGAATTGTAAAGAAATATAACACGAAGTTTAAGTGGTATTTTAAAAAAGAGGGCTCATGTTATTCGAGCTGAACATCTAAATTGTTAGATACAAGGTTTGAAGATGGCAATTGGTGGTGGGGAACTGGTGGTGGGGATGTGGTTGACTTCACAAATGGTTGGTACAACCCTCCTCAAGTATCAGTTCCATGCTTATGTCTGGAATTAGATTCATGGCCAAAACTAGACTCTGAAGTACCTGAGTATATCTAGGCATGAAGGTGTATTCCCTTGTTAATTTAAACAGTTTTGAAATACACATTTTAATTTTCAATAGCTTTACCAAAACTAATTAAACACATAAAGATAAAAAACATTAGACCCATAGTCACCAAAATGTTAACAGGATTTATCTCTGGATGGTAAGATTAGAAGTAATTGTTATTTTCTCTAAACTTTTTCATATTTTCCAAAATTTCTACAGTGAATCTATATTAACTTTTATCATAGAAAGGGTAGCTATTTCAAAATGTATTTTAGACGTATGTCCTTTCCTATGTGCTCTCATTACCACACAGGTACTCTTAGCATAAATCTACCTTTATTCATATTTTACTGTTCATTTTTTACTATTTTTATGTATAATTTGATGTGTGTTTTGAAAAACGAAGCTATGTATGGATTTTTATAAGTTTTCTATTAATGGGCACCAATTAATGAAATAGTCTTAAGTGTTTATAAGGAAATCTATGACTGTGGACTGAGAAAATATTTAATAGGCAAATCAGTACAAAATGGAGCCCTGTTTCTGTCTACACCTTCCTGCCACTCCAAACCTGTCCGTTCACCCCTTCATATTTTCCATAGTAGATGATGGTATCATCAACGACCCAGGTGTTTGTGCCAGAAATGTGGGTGTCGTACTTGATTTTCTCTTCTTCCTTACCTCCTGTCCCTAAATCCATCAGCAAATCCTGGGTTCTCTGTCTCCAAAATCTCTCTCATATATATCCCTTTCTTGCTGTCACCATTGCCTCTGCCCTAGTACAAGTCATATCATCATCTCTCACTTGGACAGCATCTGCAGCTTCCTGTGTGGTCTCCCTAGCCAATCCATTCTTCAAAGTTACAAAAACATGTCTCTCCACTGGTAAAATACATTGTACTAATAACAACCTTTACATTCTTACCAGGACCTCACTTTGGTTCTGCCTCCCTTTTGGTTTTCATACCGTTTATTCTTTACTCTTCAGCCCCACTGACCTAATGTATTTTGTTCATACATTAACCACGTTCCTGCTTTGAAGTCTTATGATGGCTCTTCCCTCTACTTGATTGTTCCTCTTTTCCCATTTCTAGCTCCTTCTCATCCTGGAAGTCTCCCTTCGTAGTCCTTCCTTCCTCTGAAAGGGCTGACGTATAACTTGACCTAAATTAGTGCATTTCTTCTCACAGATTCTTTCTGATCACTTCTCTCTGATTATTTCCTCTGTGGCACTTTAAAATCTTTGGTCGTCTTTGTTTACTTACTTATTTTCTTACGTTTTCTGGTAGAACATCAGCTTTGTGAATGCAGGGACCTATCTCTCTTGTTCTTTGTTCTTTGCTTTAACACCAACAACTAGCTGCATAGTAGGTGCTGAATTAATAATTGTACATCAAAACAGTTTGTAATTTGCATGGATTTTTATATGGATCTTTGTAATTAACTCCAATGTCTTTTAAATAAAAATATAAAGAGGAACATTTCAGTTCTTTTTCTTTAGCTAAGAAAATAAGTTTAGTTTTTTTCTCGGAGCGCTCATATATATCTAGCACATTTTGTAGCAAATTGGTAATAAGGAGGCAGATATCATACCCTTTGACAGATAAGAAACTGATACTCACATTAAATGATTCGTGCACATCCATACGCTGGCAAATGGTAGAATAGAGATCATAGAGGCTTTAGTGTCCTTTAAATATAACATCCTTTTGGGAAGGAGAACCTGAAGCTTTTAGAGGTTAAGTGATCAAGCCGGAACTCTTGCAAAGCATAGGCACTAGGAAAAGGATGAGAGCTAAACAGTGTTCTCCTGAGTGGTTTCTAGGTTTAACTTTGCATTTTAGCATGTAAATCTTCTTCAACTGGGAAATATGCATCCATTTTTATAAAAAAATTATGATTCTCTATTTTTAAAATATAAATTACATATTTTCACATTTAATAGTAAGGACATTGATGTGAATTCTTTAAGTACTATAGGCATTAGTTTTTTTCAGAAAATATTTCAGATATTCCTTTTATATTTTCTAGCTACTATGTCTTTGAACACTGATATTGTTTGTAAAATATACAAAAGCCTTCAGAGCATTTGTAATAAATGTAACATGAGCCTTTTGGTTTCCAGACATCACCTCTTTAACTCTCTGTTGCTATGGATTTTCATTAGTATTCCATGGGGCCTGGGTTGCCATGGAAAATGTGTAGTTGTAGAGGTGTTACCATGACAACAGCCCACCATTATGTATTTTTCAATATCAGCTAGCTAGAGATGATAGTAAATCTGAATGATGTTTGTTTAGGAATCCAGTAATGAAAAATAAACAGAATATTTTAATATCCTAGTTATTGCCAACAGATATTTTAAAGATGATGCCCGTTACCATTTATTCAAATAAATAAAATAGAAATGAGAGCTGCTTTAAAGGGGTGGTTTTAGCAGTCTTTTAATTTGATCTCTGGAGATACTAAAATTTCAAATTGCCTTAAATGTGTGTCATGCATATAAACTCCCATATAATAAAACTCTGTGTCAAATAAGCGTAAGTTTTTTTTTTGTTTTAACCATTTGCTCCTTCGACCTTGAACAATAACAGCTCAGGTGCGTGTAAGAAGACAAAGAGGAGAAATAATCTTTTTTCAGTCTTTGAAATGGAACTCAGAGGAAAGGAAATCACCTGGTGACTCATTGCTCCATGTAGTTTTTCAAAAGAAAGAAAAAAGTGGAGACTATTTTCAGTAAAATGGCAAATCCCTTGGTTGAAGAGAGGTTTTAAACATACTATTCAAAAACATTTTGATATATTCAACTCTTTAGCAATCGTTTGAAATTCCTAACCTGTTAGAAATGTTAGGCATATTATGTCAGTTGTCTACAAATAACCTTCCTTATTTTTACCATGCTAGAGTGACACACCATTATTTTGTCACAGGGACAAGTAGAAAAAGTGTTAATTATTCAGAAAATTGGATCTATATATATTCAAGATTAAAAAAGACTGAACTTCAAGTTTTACAATTTTAGTTTTGAGATCTATCTTAATTTTTTTTTTTAATTATTACTATGGTCTGAATGTGTCTCCTCCATATGCATGTGTTGAAACTTATCGTCCAATGTGTTGATATTAGGAAGTAGGACTTCGGGAGGTGACTAGGTCTCCTCCCAAAGGAATAGTATTAGTGCTCTGATAAAAGAGACCCCATAGAGCTCTGGTGCCCCTTCCACCATGTGAGGACACAGTGTAAAGATGGCCACCTATGAACCAGGAAGCGCGCTGTCACCAGACACCAAATCGGCCTGTACCATGACCTTGACTTCCCAGCCTCTAGAACTGTGAGAGATAAATGTTTGTGGTACATAATGCAACCAGTCTATGGTATTGTTATAGCAGCCTGAATGGACTAAGACAATTGCCAAACCTTTGTCTGAAGTTGTGGAAAGATATGATGCTGGGATTCTTTGTTTTTGTTTTCTTGAAGCTGTGTAAAATGGGAACTCTCCAACAATCTTCCCAGGAATTTTTTTTCTTGTGGGACTTGGGAAGCTGGCCCCTTCTATAGCAGAACAGAGGCTCAGCATAGAATCATGGGGTCATAATTCAATACTTCTGAGAATCGGCCATCATATGACTCACTCCTGGGTAACCATGGGACATCTGAGAGATTTTTTTTCCAGTGTTTTTATCAGGTGCAGCTTGCATAGAGGAAATATGTAGAATTTGGTATAAAACATTTACAAAGCTGATTTTCTACTCTATGATGTTACTGTGTCAAGTAACCCTCTTGCAAGAAGTAGCTTTGAGTAGAATTGAGTTATTAAAATACTCTGAATTGCCAAGCTGTGGAATTCTCAAACAATGATGTTCATTTATAGATGACATTTGACACATACAGTTTTATAGATTAGGGAATCAGTAACTTAATGGATATTATCAATCGAGGAGGAACTATTGAGTTTAGGAAAAGAATAAAACTAAATATCAATACTTGGTGTTTAGCGAATTAGGGTTTATTATTTAGAATGCATTCAAAATATTATTTTGTGCATTTACTTTCTTTGCCACGGGATATCTCAGAGCGGTGGGTAACAGAATGCTGTGGTTAAAAGCATGGATTTTGGAATTAGACTGCCTGAATATGATTCCTGGCTTGATCAACAACTAGCTTTGTTATATTGGACAAGTTCATTAACCTCTCTGGGCCTCAGTTTCCTCATTCATATAATGGGCATAATAGTAACTGTTATAAGTTATTATGATTAAATGGACTTACATTTGTGAAGTGCTTGGAACAGGACCTGGTACACAGAAAGTGCTATTTAGGTGTATATTAATTAAAGTAGAAAAAGTAGGAAGGTTGGAGTTCAGAGTCACTAAGGTGATGACAGCTGATCAGAGGGCAAACTCCAGATTGAATCAAAGATTAACTCATGTCAAAGAAGTCAGATGAACAATACCATAAATAATGAGCTTGTTTCCTTTTTTCAGATTTAAAAATCACATACAAGGCATTGGCATGACATTAAAAGCCTTTCCACCGCACACTCAGGTTGCGTTTGCTCACAAACTCACTCTACTCTAACCCAACAACAACTTACTAACCTTGCTCTGTACGATCTTCAGTCCCTGTATAGAGGTTTTTGGCAGTGCAAGACAGGTGCCTTTTTGTTCTTTTTAATGACAGAAGATAACAAAGTCAAGTAGAATTTATCATAATATATTACCATCTCTTCCGGCCTTTTTGCCCCCTTGATGGATTTTGAGTCAGTACTTAACAGAAAATTTAAATAGAAGATAAATAGTGTTTTCTAGAGGTTGCAGCTTGATTTGATAAATAATTTCTTGCTATAGTTGAATTCCTTTTATGGGAATGGAACAAGGTTGTCTGTGTAAATAGCTAATCCACAGTCCTGATTCAAGCTCTTTTCTTCCTTATCTGCGGTAGCCCTAGACTACATGAATGAACCATTCACTATTGCTCACTCACAGCTTTCAAACGTTTCTGTTTTCAATCCTTTGCCTTTCCCTCTAACTTTGGTAAGTCTCAAGGCTCTGCTCTTCTCTGCCCGATCTTTTCTAAGTTTTTAATTTCCCTCATCCAGTCGCATAGACCTACTTTTATTTCTACTTGAATATCTTTAAAACCATCCTGTCATCATCCTGTTGTTTTTTTTCTAGCCGGTCTTCAGTCTGACTGTACGCTAGTGTTTACACTTGGCGTACTCTGCTGTAACCTCCAATGGTCATGTTGCCCCAAGCGCTTAGTAGTTCTTAACTCTGCCCAACTCTTCCTCTTAACCATTTTCTCATTGTCCTTTAGAACAGTGACTCCTCTTACCTTTGAAATTCTGTCAGTGTACTAGCATCTCCCAGGCACCAAGACTCAGTGTTGTGGAAGATCTGTGACTTCAGGGTAATTAACAATAAGCAATTCCTAATGCTTTACTGCAAGGGATTTGAATCATCTGCCTGTGAGTAGAACTTACAAGGCCCCTGAATTTGGATGGGAAAAAAATTTGTTTATTTCAGTAGTTTCTAAGTCAAAACTTTAGCTTTTCCTTTGATGATTAATATAGGTAAGAAACCACAGTAGTATTAATAGTACCTATGATTTTGTCACCAATAGTAATTATAAATTTTTTCATATTATAGTACAGTTGTTAAGAGGGTATCTTGAAATATCATTTATACTCATAACCACTTCAAAAGTACAGTTATTAGACCTGCCACCAGATCATAGAATTTAATGCATTAATAAATAAGGACTTATATTATTATACATTTATTTTTAAAAACATTTGGATAAATGTTTCTCTGTGTTTGGTTTCCTTTGCAATCCTATTTTATTTTACGTCTTTAAAAGTCTTACTTTGAGAAGTGCTTCAAAGGCTTTATCAGTCTGCCAAAGGGGTCTGTGGTCCAAAAGACGGTTAAGAACCCCATTTTTCTATAACATGTGCTCATAAAAATCTGACAGTCATTATAAACTTTGAGTGGTACTGTTTGATTATTTATTTTTTCATTCATTCAGCATTAAAAAAATACCTATTCATGTCTCAGGAATTAATTTAACCAATACTTTATCTCAGTTTTTAGAACCCTAATGCCATAATTTTACAAGAACCATGGATTCTATTGAAATATTTTTAACATACCAAATAAAAGTTAAGAAAAGGATTAATCTGTGCACGTGTGTGTGTGTGTGTGTGTGTGTGTGTGTGTCTTGCCTTCTAGTGTTATTACAGATAACACAGTGAGCATGCCAGCAATGTATCAACCAGGATTAGAGTAAAGATATTAATAAGCTGGGAAAGTGGAGATAAGAAGTAAGGGGGGAGGGTTAGCCAAGTGTAATCAGAGACCCGACTGAGCACGTTATCCTTAGCAGCTCCTTACACAAAATGAGGTACTTTGGATTAACTGATTTTGATAATCTATAGCCACATTGCAAAATGTTCTCAAGGTCTTTGTGTTATCTGGGTGATTTTAATTAGTTATACTTCTTACTCCTGATCTCCATCGTCTTGGAGGATCATATACTTTCTAAATAAAGAAATTAGCTAGGGAAAATGGTTAGTTGAATTACATTTACTGTCTTGCATTTCAGTTATCTATTACTTCATAACAAACCATGCCTAAGTACAGTGGCTTAAACAACACTGTTCTTTATCTCTCCTGGCTTCAAGGGGTTCTTGCCTAGGGTCCCTAGTGGCGTTGCAGTCCTATAGATGCCCCCCTTGCTCTGCGTGCTCATGGTGGCTTCTCCATTCACATGTCTGATGCCTGAGTGCTCCATCTTGCACCTGTCTCTCAGCAGAGTGAGTTGTTTTCTACAGTGGCTCAGGGGCCAAGAGGCAGGGCCTGTCCTCGTTTTTAAAGGCCAGGATCAGAGTGGGCACAACATCACTTACGCTGTGCTCTCTTGGCCAGACAAGATTCAAGGGGTGAGGGAACAGAGCCCACCTCTCAATGGAAGAATTGGCATATTTGCACGGGGGGAGGGGAATGAAAGCACCCACACTTCTCATTCCCCCGCTTTCCTTCTCAAACTAGCTTTTCCCTCTGATTTCTCAATTTTCTTTTACTAGGAATTCAATTGATTACATTCTCTCAGGCTAACTCCACTTAAGTTTCTTATATCTAATCAAGTCTCCATCCATTTTTGTTTGTTTTTCTCTGTATAGAGCTCTATCATCCATGGCTCTTCAATCCCACCAGTTTTTGGGCTACCATAACTTCCCCCTGTACTATTATGGGGGTGTTCTTACCATGTTTCCCCAAAAATAAGACCTAGCCAGACAATCAGCTCTAATGCATCTTTTGGAGCAAAAATTAATATAAGACCCAGTATTATATTAAATTATATCATACTCAGTCTTATTTTACTACAAGTAAAATTATAGTAAATAATAAAAATAAAATTATATAATTTAAAAAATAAATTATATAAGACCCGGTCTTATTTTACTTATAGTAAATTATTTTACTATTCTACTTTTTTTACTGTAAGTAAAATAAGACCGGGTCCTACAGCAATTTTTGCTGCAAAAGACACATTAGAGCTGATTGTTCGGCTAGGTCTTATTTTCAAGGAAACACGATATTGGTTATTTTACAGTTTGGAAGCCCCCAAGACCACCTCACTTCTGAAACCAGCTGCCAGTTTGGGTTCCCAAGATCACCCTCAGGTTTAATAATCCACTAGAGAGACTCCCAGAACTCTGAAAGCTGATAATCACACAGTTACGGTTTACTGCAGTGAAAGGACACAGATTCAGGTCAGTCAAGGGAAAAGGCGCATAGACTGAGGTCTGGAAGAGTTCCGTGTGCTTGCTTCCATTATTCTCTCCCAGTGGAGTCGTGCAGGCAGCGCTTCTCCCAGGGGCAATGTATGATAACACACATGGAGTATTGCCAACCAGAGATTTCATTCAAGCCTTGGTGTCCACACTTTTTACTGAGACTCGGTCACATTTCCATGGATGGTCACGATGACGTTGTTGACTGCTCATGAAGTTAATCTTAGTATTCAGTTCTTCCTGAGACTGAGTGATACCATGTGGCCCCAAGCACCCACCATAAATCACATTGTTAGTATAGCCTCTGTGGGGTGGCCCCAAACCCCAAAGTCAACAAAGCCACTCTTAGGAGTCAGGATAGTCCAAGGGCTTAGAGGTCACTTCCCAGGTGGGAGGGCAAAGGCTAGATTTTTCTTCAGACAAGGTTAATCTTTCACTGCTCAGTTACTTTATGTCTTTCCCTTTCCATTCTATCTAGCATTTCTTGCCAGATAAACCTTTCTAATGAATAGCCTTAGTCATGTCACTTTCCTGCTCAACAACCTATGATGTCTTCTTACTACACATTTGTCCCTGTGTTTCAGATTTCACAGGTGGTTTTGATTATAAATATTCCCTTTCCTTGGCCCCATAAACCAGTAAAATATCAAACTGGTCCCAAATTACTTAATCACCATAAGTTTTCCTAACTATTCTTCCCTTGCTATCTTCTCAATCTGCAATGTCCCTGTCTATTCAAAATCCTTATGGTTTCAGCCCCTTATCAGATGTGTCTGATATGTGTCAAATTTGTCTACTCCAGAACTTGCACTTTTCACCACTGTGTCATCGATTACTATCAAATTGAGTAAGCCTTGCCTCCTTTTGCTGCAGTTGGCTTCGATCTTGCATTTTATTCTAGCCAGCCATCAAACATAGCTCTCGCCTAATGGTGTTAAAATGTACACTTTGAGTTGCCACTAGATTATCAGTTATATGAATGGATCAAATCTGTTGCCTTGCCCATAGTAATATTCATAGTACTTATCTTTGTTCTTTACAGAGCCTTACTGTATTGCTTGAGTATCATCTTGGGGAAAAGAAAAATAGTTCATGTTAGAAATTTTTTCTTTTTTTTTAACTAGCTCCAAGTTGCTAACAATAATTGGGCCACTTGGAATTTTCTAGTAGTTCATTCTAAGTACATTAAATGGTCTGAGTTCAGTAAGTGAATTATGCTTTTTCTCACCAAGTTTGTTGACATGCTTCTCAAACCTGCAATGTGAATCACATGACTCCCGGAAGGTCTGGGATGTTGGTTTGTCAGTGATGAATTGTTTCACTTTTCTAATGGGAGAATACTATGCATGTTGAGTGTGTCAGTTTATTTATTCAAGTATTTTTGAATTGATATATTTGGAAATCTGTTACTGTTTGAGTTTCCTGAAGGAAATAAAAATAAAATGTCAAATTCAAGACAAAACAATCTAGATTTTTAATTCTATGAATGAGTAGGGGTGATGATACAGCTTTTTAAAAATGTCTTACTTTTCCAGCACTTCTCTCCCTTACAAGTCTTTGGACTGCCTTATTCCATTAAGTACTTCTCTGGAACATATTGATGGATGCATTTATGGGAGTAAGTGACCACAGTATATCCTGTTGTCTTTAATGGTTGCAGTGGCAAAATATTTGTTTAAATCACTTTTCTCTAATTGAACCCAGTGTTATTTCAATGAAATAGATGGAGGGCAAGTGAATAAAATAACTAAGAGTAGGGCTCTGAAGATAGAATTGGATTTAGATATTGCTTTTGCTATGGTAAACTGAGTAACTTTGGGTAATTTAATCTCTCCTAGAGTCAGATTTTTAATCTATAAAATGAGAATAATAAAAATTCCTACCTCATATTGTTTAAAGGATTAAACATATTTTGTGTTGGGCATATATTAAATGCCCAGTACCTCCAAAAGACTAGTTGTTATATATACCGGGGATGCCACAAAATGTATACACATGACTTGTATTCATCTTTTGTTATCGCTATCTATTGAGTATTACAATTTTAATACAGTTTTTAATACAGTTTTAATACTGTTCTTAAAATGTGTATACATTTTTTTGGCATCCTCTGTATTTTTCTTGGAGAAAGTATCAGCTTTCTTTATTTATTAAAACTAATCACCACTTTAAAATAATAAGTGGTCTCAGTTATTGGCATTATTGCTAAATACAAAATATCCACTCCAAGGAAGAACAAAAAGCAACAACACAGGTAAACTATTCATTTCTCTTATCATTGCTTTCAAGATGCCATACTTGATTCTAGTGGCCAGCATTTAAGAGTTTTGAATTCCTGCCAAATTCTTGGTATCAAACGAAAGCCTTTTGGAAACTGCAAGTTATTGAAATTCTGTGAACCCTGGAGCCACACAACCTGGGTTCAAATCTAAGTTCTGTTTCCTATTTACAGTGTAACTTTGAGCAAGTTACTTACTCTTCCTGTACCTTCGTTTCCTTGTATGTATAGTGGAGAAAATAAAAGTACCTACCTCATAGGGTTTTACCGTAGGTGAGGCTCAAATGAGATGATATTTGCAAAGCCTTTAGAACAGTACCTGGCACATAGTAAGCACTATGTAAGAATTAACTCTTATTATTTTATATTGATGGTTCTAACACAGCTAAACTTGATTTTCATACAACTATAATAATGGATATGCATTTTGAATCATGGATGGAATAATTCTTTATTATCATAGACATTGACTAGCTGGATATATACATAAGAAATGTATCAGTTATGAAAGAGTCACAAATTCAAGACCTCCTTGGAAATAGAGCCATTATTTAAAAGAAACTATTCATAAGATTGTATACAGTTATTGTGAATGATGTTCAATCTATTTTTTAATTATTTGTAGCAAAATGATAGTCTCCAATCCTGCCTTTATAACCATACTTTGACTTATATTTTCCTGCTTCTTACCTTACGAGATTGTTTAGTCAAGGAAGAAACAAAAATTGTGTAGGATGGTCTCGAAGTAATTACTGTGGACTTGAGAACAGTCTTGTTGGACAACAGTTGCTGAGAAATGAACCATGATTGCCTCTGTGGCTCCAATAGAATTACAAAAGTTTAGTGACTAATGTTTTAGAGACTGTCGGAGTCAGCATCAGGGAACAGGAAAAATTTTGGATTTGACGACAACAATCCTGGGTTCAAGTCTTGTTGCTGCCACTTACATAGTGTATAACTCCAGGTAACTTGTTTCTTTGCTCATCAGTTTCCTCCTTTATAAAATAATAGTGATAATGTCTGCTCTGCTGTTCTCACAGGATTGTTTGTTTTGTGGGCCCCATAATATAACGTCTGAAACCCCTGGACATGTGATTGTGCCTCTCATTTTAATTAATGTGAAGACAGGGGTGAGGAACTAAGCATTTTTGTTTTCATGATCGCGCTATTTGAAGAGAAGAGCAGAGGGACATTTTCTAGTCTATTCTACTATATTTAATTACAATTAATTATATTTCATTTATTCTAATTCTATTTAAATATATCACTTTTTCTCACAGCATGTAATTTTGACCTCTTTGGCATAAAGAGAACAGGGGAGTTGGAACTTGGGTTGGGGGCTGGATTTAGGGAGAGGAGAGGGTCTCGGTGTGAAGCTGGTTACCAGAAGAGGGTGTGTGCGGATAAATTTGGTCAAGCCTGTGTCGTCCAGGTAAGGTCTTAGCAAAACTCCCAGACCTTTCCTAGGAGGAGGGGAGGTCCTAGGAGTAAGGGAAAAGTTGGTAGGACCAATTTTAGAAAACCGGATGATACAGGAGCTCTCCCAGATGAAGGCAGAACTGACCTAAAGAAGTATGGTTTTCGTAATTACCTTCTAGGAAACACTAGGCTCACCTTTGATTGAGGCTTCTAGAAACTGCAACTTTGTTTTTATCTGCAGTTTTTCAACAATAGCTAATGTTAAAATATCCTAGAGCAGAATACAAAGACATGTATTTATTTGGGATCAGTCCAATAGAAGGGAAACTTGTCTTTCCAAAATGCAGTGGATAGGAGAGAGGGGAAACATTTGGTTGGATCAGAGCTTGGCTGGTGGCCATGAAAAGAAAAGCAGATGGGCCGAATCTTGTTTCTACTTAGTGTTTGCTCTAATAGGCACTCTCAACCCTAATGGCCCTATAGAGAAGGAGGAGATTCCACTTAAATCCTCTACTCTAGCTTTCTCTCTCTACCCTACTTTTTACTACCGTCTCTGTCTTACCTGCAGACTCCTAATTGTCTTCAAGAGTTCCTAGTTTGCTTCCAAGTCCTACCTTTTTCTACTGCTGGGTTTGTGCCTTCAGTGGCCCAAAGCTATGGAAGTTCTTTGTTTTTTCTTCCTATGGGATGAGTAGGGAGGAGTCTCAGCCATGTCCTGGTATCTCCTACTAAATTCTCTTTCTGAACAAACATTGACGAATACTGAAATATTTCTACAGGTAATAATGGATACTCTACATTTCTTCAGATCAGCTGAGAAATTAGCCATTCTTTATTATATTCCATTTATAAGAAGATATTCTATAAGGTCTAAATGAATTTATATGGTTAAGTTTGGGACAAAACATATAGCTGGGTGGGAGACTGACTATATTACAGGATGGTGGCGTGGTTTCATTCAGGCCCCACTACATACCACCTGTATGACTTTGGGCAACTCATGTTACCTCTTTAAAATTTAGTTTCCTCTGTGGGATGGACATAAAAATACTTAATCTTAAAAAGCTAAGACTAGAAGGCTGCTTCTTCTGTATTATACAGACTACCTATTTGATACCCACAGCCAACATCAAACTCAATGACGACACCATAGTATTTTAAGTATTTTAATCAGTTAAAAGATAAGGATATCTGTGTTCACTATCACTTTTAAACATTATTTTGGAGTTTAGACCTATGTAATAAGGCATGTCAGAGAGACAGACAGACAGAGAGGGAGAAAGAGAATTGTGAGCAGAAAAGAGCATCCATCCAAGAATAACTGAAATGAAAAGTGAGTTGGGCCCATGTAAAACAAATAGGTGAGACTAGCCAAGAACATCCTGAGAAGGTGGTTGGACATAGTTCTCCTACCACATATTATATGTTCTATCAAGTTTACACTGTGAGCACAAGAATTAACAGGTGGACCAGAGGAAGAGAAATAGAGAGCCCTGAATCTGGGGTCCAGCGATTGACTTACTGAGCGCATATGCTGTGCTAGGCACAGAAATAAGTAAGTAATCTTTACAACAAAACTGTAGTATAGGTATTGTTATCCCCATCTGACAAACAAGGAAATTCAGATTTAGAAAAGTTAAAAAAAATTAAACTTACCCAGGTGTCAAAACTAACATCAGAGGTTAGGTTGTACCTCAAGGCAACTGCTTTGAAAGGGAACCTTATAAAAATGAAGGAAAGAGTGATTTTATCAGTTGTGTTGGGAAAAAGGCTGAGTGGGGAGGGGGTTATCAGAAATCACATTAAGTACTCACCTCACACCATCCCTACAATAATTTCTACACAGATTGGAAAAAAGGAACCAAGGGTAAAAGGTGATGGAAGGGGTTAGTGGGCAAGTAAAAGAAAATATAAGTAGCTATTTAATTGAACTTGGACTGAGGAAGAACTTTCTAAGCATAGAAACCATAGAAGAAACAATAAAATAAATGATTGATATATTTGATTATATAAAATTTAAACTGCGTATTTTCTATAATGAATGCATAAACTTTTTACAATAATAAAAATGTTATTAAAATTATTGTTTTAGAAGTTGTTTTGAAGGTTAAATAAGAAAATATGGCTGAGATACCAAAAATAAAGTAAGGTTTTAGAAATGTTAATTTTCATCTGTTTCCTTTATTGGAACCTCAAATGGAAACTTCCAATTTCACATTTAATTCTCTGTGATTTGATAGTGGATTTTGAAAAACTGGCTCGATCAAGTCATTTTTGTGGTGTCAGTTTATATAGCTTTGGTAGAGTTGAATTAATTATTGCAAGCGATGTTAGAACTAAAGGTACAAAGTAGAATTTTCCTTTCTTCACAATCTACATATTATTTAAACGTTGATGCCAGTTGCAATAATTTACATCTTGCACACATTACTATATCCTAATAGGAAATGAGCTAAATGAATTTTTTCCTGGTGGAAAAAAGTTAGCATTTTGTAAAAGCAGAAAGTCATCCCTTAGTCTTCATCTTGGAGTTCCTGTACTCAGAGTGGTCCTTAGTTTTTCATTTTAAGGCTTTAATAAAATTATAGGAACCATGTCATCTGCATAATCAGGTTTTCGGCTTTTACATGCCTTATTATTCATGATATTGATTAGCAACATTTAGAGTAACATAGTTTGAGAGAGAAAATGGGTTTTTCATAATAACTGTGAAGGAGAATGATATGGGGAAGTGTTTTACTATGCCAGCATTTTCACACATAGAAAAATTGTTTTGCATTATCTGTATTATAACTTTTACAGTTCTATATCATGGGTATATTCATTTCAAGTTCAGGGTCATATTTTCTGTGTATTTGGCACAACTTCAGTTTTAAAAATTCTAACCAGGTTATCAGTGCCATTGACTTGGTGTGCATACTTCAGAGCTTTTCTTTTTTGTGTAGTTGTCTAAGGATGTCTTACGGACTTCTCCTTTTACTATATAACCCATCATACTACTTCTGGTTTTCTTTGTGTCCCCTTTTAAGGCACTTCCTATGTTTTTAAGTCTATCAATAATAAGCATTTGTAAACTGCTGTCATGGTAAACATATGAAATTCCTTCATGTTTGCTAAATGTTTGTTTCCTTGTTTTTAGGGTGACTACAGATCCTACTATTCACGGAGCTCTAAAAAGGTAAAGAAAATGAACGCTGCACTCAACAAATATATTATTTTTGGTTCTCCTTCTTTGTTGTAATTTGCTGTAATTATAAACATTGACTCATGAATTTTTTTTATGAGATACTACTTTTTAAATCAGCTTATTATTTTTATTAAATTAGAGAACAGTTTGAAAGCTTTTATAGTTTTGCTGAATAGGGCCACTTGGTCACTTGGACACGTGGTCATGGTAGACTGGCACCTTGGAGGTGTTAACTTTGTTCCACATCTGGTTCTCAGCTGTGCAGTTTGAGGTTTGATCTGACGGCATGTAAGAGTAGCCGTGTCCCCTGTAGACTGATATAGCATCAATTTCTCTGTTTAAAATGCTATGAAAACCAAATACTTGGCTTAGCTCATTAGTAGATTCTCCTGTTTGAAAAGTCGACATTGGAGGTCCAATTATGATCAGTCATTTGCTCCTAGATCTGTAATTAGAACAAGGAGAGCCAGTTTGATGATTTTAATAGAACTAACGGTACAAAGTAGAATTTTTCTTTCTTCACAATCTATATATTTAAACTTTGATCCCAGTTGGAGTAATTTACGTCTTGCACATATTACTATATCCTAAGAGGAAATGAGCTAAATGCATTTTTTTCCTGATGGAATAAAGTTAGCATTTTGTAAAAGCGGACTTTATAACCTCATGTGTCTCTCTTACCTTCAGGGGTATTATGCTCAGTGGGCCATGCAGGTTCCTTTCCCTTAATCAGTGATGAGTAAATGCTGCAAACCCTCCCTCTCAGTTTCCCGTTTACCTGGAGTCCCCACCATTCATCTTTCCATATGCTTATAACGCCACTGGTCTCGCTGCTTTTACTCTGGGAGGTATTCATTCTTTTCAACTGGCAGGCGAAGGTAACTGTTAGGACAAACTGCCTTTGAATGCCAACTCTACTTGATTCCATGATCTTGGACAAGGTACTTCTGTGCTTCATTTTCCTCGTTTGAAAATAGATTAGTCATAGTATCTACCTCATAGGTTTTGTGTGAGGTAAAACATTTATCTCCACGGTAAGAGCTCAATAAACACCAAATAATATAATCCATGTTATTATGGCTTAGTGTTTTTTTCTAAGATGACTTCTGCATTCAAAGGTATAGATTGTATTAGATTGAGTTATGTGAAAGTGCCATTTTGGTATGTCAAAAGTAATGAAACATCAGCTATTTCATATGGTTAAACCCAGTAAGAATTAACTTATAATTTTTTTCTATTTATGGAAACTTTAGTTATTTTGCTTCTTTTACATATATCACTATCCTAATCCTTTGAAATATAGGTGTACTTGAGTTATCTTCCTTAAATGATGTTGTGATGTTATTTTTTAGTTGTTATTCATTGTAATGGTAGAGTGATACTGATTTTTTTTGGTCGTGCTCTACTTGTAAGAATGATAATGTAATCTATTTAGGTTTTTACATCGATTCAGTAGGTGTTTCTCATCATATCACTAGCAGGATATGATGCAGAATGTTGTAATGTTGTTGGTCGGTGTTATTTGTATCACTAGTAATAAGCTAAACCCAGATTCATCTGAGTCCTGCACTTAATTCCATCTTAGCCATATATATATTTAGTATATACATACACGTGTGTGTGTGTTTGTGTGTGTGTATGTGTGTGTGTGTATGCAACCTCTTGAACAACTTTTGCATTTTTAGGGTATATTTTCTTTTCAGTAATTTTAAGGGATGGAAGTGTAACTATCTTCATTTTCTAAAGTTAAAAATTTGAATCATATGTTAAATAATTGGACCAAAAAGCATAGTTCTAGTTGGTGGGTATAAAGAGAGTTGAGCAGAGGTCTTTGTAATTTCAAAGCTAAAAGGAACTTTTATAGGTCTGATCCCAAACTGTCATTTATATTGTTGGATAAACAAAAATCTGAAGAGGTTATGTAAAATAATAATGGCAGAATCAAAACAGAAAAAGTATCTTCCAGCGTCCCCCAGTCCTACCGTATTTTTAGGATTCTGTGGTTGCTCAAAAGCATTTTCTGACCATGTTTTAGAATTTTAAATCCAGTATAGTTAATAATTAATACCATTTATAGAATGAATGAAAAATGGATTCACCAATACTCTGATGAAGAACAAAAATATATGCTGTCACATCTCCAGATTGAAGTATTGTATTGTTTCTTAAATCTAATGTAAAAATGGAACAACTATTCATGTGTGGATTTAGGACTTTCTTGTTCTGTTCTACTTATGTATTTGTGCACAGACCAGCCTCCTTTATCTAGTCCTTAGCTATTTAAACAGCACCTGGGATGAATGTGTGGTTATGCTTCCTTCGTAGCAATCTTTTACATGTGGTTTAAATGCTGTCTTTATTAAAGTACTGACGTTGTACCCACGGTGTCAGAAGATAGCAGCTATTCGGAATGCCAGGCAGGATTGATTTCTCTAAAGGCTCCAACACCATCAGGAATCCAGTGAGTGATTGAAACTGACTGGGGCAAAAAGAGCTGGGGGTCGTGCCTTTTATCGCCCAAATGACGGGTTTCTTCTACTTTACACTTTTGGTATCTTGGGAGTCTTTCTTCTGGCCTTTATACAGTTTGGGTATAAACCCAACTGCCCTTGGTGCTTTGGAACCTGACTGGATTGTCAGCTCAGTTTGCCTTCTGTTTTCCTTGTCACAATTTCAAAGAACATTCCAGACGTCAGAGATCTGAATTCTGAAGAGGTCCCTCACTACTCCAGCTCATCACATAATCACTTTGCCAGCAAAATGATGTCCGGGTCCTCAGGGGGCAACAAGAATCCTTGTTTTTGAATCCTCTCACCCAGTTAAAATATTAAAGCCCTCCTGGGAGGAGAGCTGAGGAAATATGATGACGTCATAGTGCACAAATTGAAGGGGTGGCTTGGATGAATGCTGAGTTTAATGAGATAAGAGAGTGAATAAAAGTGAAAGGAAACCCATTTACTATGTCTGGTATCTGATTCTTCATTTTCCCCCACTACTTCGATTATGTGTTTTTATAGACTGTGAATCAAATGGCAGCATTTAGGAAACCGAGGTCAGTTTTAAAATCTTGTACTCCAAAGGTAAGCCTTTGATTTAGATGTTTGTAAATGTGACTTGACATTTAAAGATAGGTGTGCTGTCAGGGTATTCGATTTACTTAATAGAAAAGATGGAGGAAAGCGTGAGCCTCTGATAGAATTCTTTTGTCTCTGAGCCCTGGAATATGAGTAATCAGGAACAAAGCTGCAAGGTATGAGGTGCCGTCTGAATCCTGATGAAACAATTCTAAAAACTGGCAGAATTGACTCATTCCCAGTTTAAGGGTATGAGTTACAATGAGGCTGACTAAAAATACCTGGATGGTTCCTGTTGCTTGCAAAAGTTTGTTTTCATGTTACGTTCAGAACAAATCAGAGGTACCACAGTGCAGACATGATGCCGCCCTGAAGATCTTTATGTGGCGACATTGGCTTATGTCAAGTTCTGATGTGAGAGTACACTGGCTGGCGGCATCCACTGTCATTTCATTTAGCCTCAGGACAGATCTGACGGGGCAGACATCTTTCCTCTTTGTTACTTCACATGGACTCTTCCTGAATGTGTGTGGTCAGAAGGAAGAAGACTCATTTTCTTTGGAATATCAGTCCCAAAACACCTTTCTCTGACATTCAGAGAAGACATGTTTGCTTTGATTTTTGTTCCAACGAGAATAATGTTATTGTTGCCCTTTAAAAAATGTGAGAGAGAGAGAGAGAGAGAGAGAGAGAGAGAGAGAGAGAGAGAGAGAGAGAGAAAAGGGGGAAAGAGACTGATTTGGAAGATTACAAAATAACATCACTTAATCAAAACAGTTTTAAAAGTATACAGTTTACCTATATTAAAAATCATCTTATATATGTCAACTCATCAGTTAACTAATATCTAATTATCACAGGTAAGTAACTGATATCAGCTTAGAAACCACAGGCTTAGAATCCTGGCTCAGCAGATCAAAAAAATAACCAAAAATTAATGTCATTCTCTCACAAAATGACACTATCCTACTGCCCATGAGAAAATCTAATTTTTCAATTGTCCTATTTTTCAGGACCACTACAAAGTTGGTAAAGATTTTAGAAATGAAGTCTAATATCACAGTATTTTCTCCCAGACCACTGATATTAGACCACTCCCTGATGGTGGAGGGATAATCTATGTGTGTTTTTTTTTGTAAAAATACAATATTTAGAGACCAACCATGAGAACTGTACTTAGTAAAAGACCGTTTCTACAAAAGGGTCCTGTCCTTGCTTTTCTTTGATCACTGAGATGAAACATTTTTTTTCATGCTTTGTAAACATTTTAACTTCTTTTGTGAGTTGTGTATCCATGTCTTTGGGTATTATTTTATTAGTGTATCAATGTTTTCATGTCAATTCATATAAGCTTTTTGTGTACTAAAATTAAGTCCTTTATCTCCGTTTTGTTGGCAGATGTTTTTCTAGAGTCCCTTTACCTTTGAATTCTCTTTTTATTATGTTGAACTTGCAAAGCTCAATTTAAACAGTTAGTAAACAAACACTTATTTTCTAACTGTGGTGGAACTGTTAACTGTAGACTTGTTTTAAAAATGTTAATTTTTAGAAAGTATGTTTAGGCACAATTTCAGATTAAATTTTTTATTTGAAATCAAAAGGTGGTAAATATGCCTGAAGAGGTAGGCTAGAGTCACGTCGGGGGCCTTGAATTCTCAGCGCAGGAGCTCAGTCTAGTTTAGATATGTTTCATATCAAACTGGATGCCGTTGTGATCTAAGGTATCAGTGCATGTTAATCTCTTCGAAGTAGTTGACAAGATACCAAAGTATCTGAGCACTGTCACATAATTTCCTTTTTTTTTTTTTTTAACTCTCATGGAAGTCCCCTCTGTGGCAGACCTTTTTATGGGTTTTTCCATATCACATCTAAACCCATGATCACACCTAAAAGGCTTCATAATAAACATGTTTTAACTGACTCTCTAGAACTCAAATTATCCCCCTGGCATTATAAGGTAAACTCATACTCTGTGGCTCTCCTTTTGCTGAGGAAAAGTGTGGTCCTAAGTTGGGTAATGTTATGGCTCCTGATCATAAACCACTTCCTTTTGGAGGGCAGGAGAGTTCAGGGGTTGGAGTGGGGCCGACTAGTTACTAGTTAGGAATTGTGAACAAGCTGCGTGGTCTCTCTATTCCTCCATTTTCTCAGTATAAAGGGGAGTGATAATAGGGGCTTACCTCACAGGGTTGTTATGAAAATGAAATGAATGCACCTTCCTCAGAAAAGTTCTGGTACGTTCTATGTGTTTGATGAATGTTAAATATCGCCACCACCAGCAGGCAGATGCCCCTTGCTCTTTCCTTATCCTCGTTGATGACCTTCTAAGCCCATCTTCTATGCAGTAGGTTTTAAGAGCATGCTAAACCCCAGAAAATTGTGAAGACTTAACATTTTTAATAGTGTGGTAATGAAGCCGTAGACAAGAAGTTGGTGATGGACCCCAGGAAATGACAATTTAAAATCCAACTTCAAAAGGGTCAAAGTTTCTTGTCATAGATGCTTCCCCAGCCCATGTGTCACAAACCTCCATATCCATTTGTGATATTCTAAAAGTTGGATCAAAATAGATGAACAGGATTTGAGAATGTTAATCTCATTTCAGTGTTTAAAGATATATGTTTATCTACCTAATGTGTGTGTTATTACTATATGTATATAGATATTCCTATATATAATATGTGTATGTATATACATGTGTGTATATATTATATATAAATACATCTATATATAAATATATATAGATATATATGTTGATATAAGTTAGAGCTCTAAAAAAAATCTCCATAATTCCAGATCCCTGCTGAGCCTCTTGACGGGAGTTTCACTGCTAATTCACCCCCAGGGGAGTACCTGGAGAGGAGCTTCAGCATGATAAAATACTGTTTACTCCATGCTACAGTAATGGGTTTTTTTGTTCATGGTAGAATATGAGGTGTATCTTCCACTGTTCAGAATGTAACTCCCAACTGAAGAGATTACTGGAATAAAAGTGATTCTGTCTCGGGCCATAAAGAAAATAGGACACATATGTATTCTTCCTTAAATTCAGGAAAGAGAAAAAGACGTCCTGATGTGGCTGATTTTTGTTTGTCTTTTAAACCTAGAACCAGTCTGCTGACACTTAATTACTTCAACTGGTGCAGTAAAGGAGGAAAAGAACTAACATTTACTGAGTGGCCTTCATGTGCACCAGGATGTGAACTCATTTGAGTCTCCAGTGATTCTGTGAGGCTGGTTTAATTACCCCAAATTTATAGGTGGGTGAACTGAATTGTGAAGTAGTTGGTAAATAGGAGAGCTCAGACTTCAACCCAGATCAAGTGATACCCCAAATCATGCTCTTTCCAGGCCTATGCTGTCTGCTGGTAAATTAGATTCTGAATCAGAGAGAGCAGGAAAATTGTTCCAAGTTTTCCAGGTGTAGCATTTCAAGTACTGGCCATGGTTGGCCACACCCAGGGAAGTCAGAGGTAGCTGCTGCTGCTACTCAGACGGTGTGGGGTCGGTGTCCCCCTCAGCTGTGGGTTCCTCCGCAATCTGTTCTCACCAGCTGTTTTCTGGTTTGGGGGTGCTGCATTGCTGTTCACCTCGGCTTTCTGACTTCTAAGCCCTCCTACCTTCCACTAACATTTTAACACTTGGTAGACTTGCTTCCTAACTACTAAAGCCACATTGGTAACAGTTATAAAATTTACCACACTTATTTATTTGAACTTTGATCCAGTGTCTTGAATATCCAACTATAATTCGAGGCGTGTATAACCTCCCGAGAAAAGAGTTGGCAATTAAGATGTCAGCCTTGTCAGGATTCCTGAGCACTGAGCTGATAGGTATTTGGAAATAATATGGATAGAACATATGCTAAAACCTTCTGGCATGTAAATGTGTTGCTCTTCAATGAAACATTTCCAGGATTCAATAGGCAGCCTTTTGCAATGATTGGGATATTCTGGGTTGGTTTCCGTCTTTCTTGGTAAGATTTTTTTAAAAAAAAAAAAACGAAAGAGAGGACGTGTGGTGTAAGGAAAAGCAGATGTGCATGAGAGTCCAACTGATGCAGACTCAAGTTTTAGTCCCGTCCTCCACTGTCTGAGTGCCCCTGGACAAATCACTTTAGTTCTTGGAGCTCTGGTTACCCATCTGTGCACTACAGAGACATGATACGTACTTCACGGGACTGTTTATAACACCCAGTGTGGTGCCCAGCACATAGCATCACTGGGCAACTGTGAATTCTCTGCATCTTGACCTGGAAGGGGAATTTTTTTCTTCAAGTTCTTGCCTTCAATGAAGGCATCTATATGGGGAAAAGACTGATTAAATAAGCCTTTCCTCATATAAGACTGTGTTTCCCTAACAGTTCTATATCTGTTCCATTTCAAATAAAGGTGTTTTCTTTTTTTTTAAGTTTAAGTGTAAGACCCGAAAACATAAAACTCCTAGAAGAAAATATAAGAAGTGAATTTGCAGACATTACCCTTAGTAATATTTTTATTGGGCAAGGGAAGTAAAAGAAAAAAATGAACATAAACATATGGGATTACATCAAACTAAAAAGCTTTTTCACAGAAAGGAAACCATCAATAAAACAAAAAGCCATCCTACTGAATGGAAGGTATTTGTCAAGGATACATCTGATAAAAGGTTAATATCCAAAATTTATATAAAAAAAAACTCATTGAACTCACAAAAACCAAAAACACAAACAACCCAATTAAGAAATGGGCAGAGGACATGAAGAGGACATTTTTCTAAAGAGGACATACAGATGGCCAACAGACATATGAAAAAATGCTCACCCTCCCTAATCGTTAGAGAAATGCAAATAAAAACCACGATGAGATACCACCTGACGGGGGTCAGAATGGCCGTCATCAAACAAAGATTTAAGCTCTCTCATTTCCCTGATACGTCTGCATGAGATAAGACGTGCACTCAATACACAACAGCTTGTTGGGTATATTCCATACATCTGTTCAGTGCAAGTGTTCTTCCTGCCGGATCTGGGGTGCATTGAGTTGAGAGTCACATTTTTCTGGTAGACTTAGCTATTGATGATTCCAGCACATTTATCATGACGTAGGTGATGCTTTTGAAATTGTGGAGGAGGCTGAAATGACTAATTTGGCAGGTCAAAGCTTAAAGCCACAGGAGAAAACACTTTCGGCTGGCTAGGGACTATGTTCCATGTCAGATTTCTCTTCTCTCTTCCATGGATTCTGTGTTCCCTGATAAAGACCGACCTTTCCTACCTGCCTGCCTTATTAAATAAACTCAACAATTTCTGCAAGTGATGTTAAATATACCCAAACAAAGGTTAACTGCTTATGTGTACAAGCCTAACAAGATTTTACCTTAATCAGCTATTAGACACTCTCCAGTATTGAAAATTAAAATTGACAACTGTTTTTTTTTTACTTTTAATTCAACAGATATTTGAATGCTTTTATACACAAGGCATACTTTTTCATGAAAAAGTAAATATGTTTAATCACCAAACGAGGGAAGACTTTCCTTTCTACAGAAATACATGTTTTAGAAAGGATGATGTATACCTTTTAAAAATCGTCTCATGAGACCAGTTACTTTGATTAATCAAAGCTTTTCAATTATTTATAGTGTTGTACTGTTATTATTCCCAAAGAAAATATTTTCCAGCCCAATTTACAATTGTGTTTATTTTTGTCCTAATTCAGCCATTGAAACTATAAGAAATGCATCATTTTTTAAAATCAGGAAATACAGGGAAATGAAGAATGATACCTTTCATTTTTAATATCATTTTCTAATTGTCCACAGCACTGCCCATGAACAGCTAGCACTAAATTTTCTGTTGGTTTGCAGTCTGTTGATAGCGCTGCATTTTTATTTTCCCTAGCGCTTCTTTATAGACAGAATTAAGCTGAAATATGTTACTCCCTACTAATGATTTGGAGCCCTGGAAATAATCAGTACCAATATGACAGCCCTGCAGCATGACTTGAGGAAGCAAGAAGCGTTGTTGAAGGTCTGAAAGAGTATTTAGAAGGTCGTGTATGTTTTCTATTGCTTTGACATTATTTTATTTTTTTGGACCATCCTTATGAAATGGGCAGAGAAGCTCTTCTTAATTTCTCTTTAGAGACCGAGAAATGGAAGCTCGGCTTATGTGACTTACACAAAGTCTCACAATGGATCTATCTGTGACTAGAACCCGGACCTCGGTCCAGTGTTTTTCCCACTGTCCCACAATCCAACTTACTCATTTAAGAGACCACATGTCCCCATTCACATCATTTCCTTGTGAGATGCAGGCAAGCCCAGTTCCTTGGGGGCCAGGACGTTGAACATTGATGTCTGGAATCTGTAAGTAAGTATAGAGAAACTAACACACCAGTCCACCAATGCATGTGAATCATTTCTTGTAGGTCTCTGCTTTTCCCTTCTTTCAGAGCATTTTGGTCTGGGCTCATCACACCTGGTGATATGTGTTGTTTATTTTCCCCCCTGTGGAACCTAGATTGAGCAAGACTGAGAGCTGGTCTGTGCCTATCAGCTGTGCTGATGCCAGTAAGTTCACTGTTTATGTTTACCAGACTTAAGCTTTTAAGATAAGGCTCTATGGAACTGAATTATTCATTTTCAAGCACAGACTTGTCAGTGCTGTGATCAACCATATTCAAAGATGGTGAAAAAGATACTATTATAAAAGAATAAATTATAATAATGTCTTTATTGGAAAACTAAGACAGCAAAACCTAAAATAAATCTAACGTTGTTCAGTAGCAATCTTGAGAACAGCATAGAGAGTAGATGATGAATGGTAGTACTTATGGAGTGAAGGTCCACTTGCTACCTGCTAACTCTTGAATGTATTGATTTAGTTTTATGGAGCTTGGTTATTGTGTTTCAGTGATAAGGTGCACTTCCTATGGGTGCACCTTTCTTTCCCGTGGGGGAGTTGTCTGCTTAGAGTACATAGATGGTGAGGGATTGTTTTTACAGAAGAGCTCATAGCATTCGGGAACTTCCTTCCGGATTTTTGGTTCTAGAAATGCCAAGGATATTATTCTATCTTCCTTTTTTTTTTTCTTTTGCAAATATAGGTAACCTTGAAAAATATACTGAGTAGTTAGCGTCTATTTCCACAGCTCTGGCATGGAAATTTCTTACAGGCTCGAACTGCTGCATAGATTGGTTGCTATGCAACCAGGAGAGAAGTTCACAAGCTTTATCACAAGCCAGCAATCAAATGAGAGACACTATTTTCTTTTGAGTATGTATTTTGAAAAATCAGCTCTTGTTTTTGTTATTCTGTATTTACATCCTTTGGGGAGTTTTCATTTGTAGAAATGCCTTTTCCAGAGAAACTTTATTTTATTTGTTGAAAGCACTTTGGTTTTATCTTGCTAGAAAATCAAAAAAAGGTATGCCCCACCTCACTGGCAGTAGGTGTTGAAATGAGGTCTTGAAGCAGATAAAATAGTTCTTACAAAAACATAATGGAGTCAAATACTGATTTAGCTACTCTTCTACTAAGAAAACATCCATGGAGCTTTGCATTCTTCTACTTCTGGTCTTTACTTATTGTGCATTTCTCTGATATAAATCAGTGGCTTTGAACCTGCAGTACCCGCACCTCTCTTGTCCTAGAGAGTCATTTCTGAATAAAACAATTATTTAAACCTTTATAATCAGGATTTATTCTGACTGAATTCTTTGGAGCTGCCTTTTCTGTAAATCCTTCTTGACCTTAACAGCTCTTGTCTTTCAAATACTAATGAACTACCATTTAAACAAATGCTTGAGCAAATACTTGTAACCAATGTTTATATTTTCAGTTATCCGTTTTTAATTGTTCACTGATGTTTATTGAAGGAGGCTGAGGGGTGTGCTTCAGAACTGTTCATAGTACTCTTACAGGTAGAAAAGAGGATATGCGAAGACTAAAATCATACAGATCTTAGCCTGTGTCCCACGGGAGGAATTGATGGATTGAAGAAACTGCATATCAGGGAACTTGATCCTGATGACGGGCAAAACTGCAGTCTGGATTATTGAACTAATAGCTAGTGATGACTAAGAAGAAGTGATAATTAGGGGCTGACATGATTTCACTAGGAAAACCTCAGGATTTAGACCTGTTTTCTTTCTGATAATGTTACTATGCTGGTGATTCATGTAATTCTGTAGCCACTGGATATAGATTTTAGGAACACATTTGATGAAATTTCTTATGATAAGCAACATTCCATTATTGCAATCACTAACTTTTATGCTTTAAAAGAGCACTTAGTATTTTTTCCCCTGCAAATGGCTATGTAAATTATTTGAAGGAATGAAACAGAACATTAAAACTGATATAAATGTTGTTGAAATTCAGGGACATGAGCATTTGCATATAAACATTATCATTTACATTTTCCCCTTGTACTGTGGGAAAAATATTTTGCTTTTTATCTTTTAAGGTTTGTATTTAGTGTTTTATTGCATGAAGCCATGCTCACATTTTAGGACAGAGACTCCAAGCATTCAGGTTGAGCTTATGTTTACCATTCCTGCCCTCCCAAAGCAAAGGTGATTCCTTCCAGTTCAGGCCTTGGCCACTATTCAGGTTTTGTGTATGAAGTGTCAGTGTGTCAATGACTACTGGGAAAAGGCCTGATACTGTCTCTCTGTTTCCACATTTTCTTTGAGAGCCTTGTAGAAAAATGGAGAGTGAACTATCTTTAATCCATAAAGCAGTAGTTAGAAATGCTGATTTGTTTCATTTCCTCAATCCACAAACATTTGCCTAGGAGGGTCCTTCATTGGTTTGAAGATCAGTGGGGCAGGTGCATTCTTGTCACATGCTAAATTCTCACATTGACCTTATTTTTAGAGCACTTGGCCTACTGATAAAGCCCGTGAACCCCTTTGCAGAAGAAACATGCCTAACTATAGTATGATACAGAAAGTAAAATGTTAGAGAACTTAATTATATTAAAATAGTTATTGAAAGATTAAAAATTGTGATAAAGTAAGTTTCTTAATGCATTAAATAATAAGATCTAGCAGAGGGTTAATAGCAGCTGTATTTTGGAAGTCGTGATGAATTTACACAATATTATGTGATACCGGCCTAACTATAGTATGATAGGAAGTAATTATTTCTGCTGGTGACATAGTCATGGGTACCGCTAATACTTTGTGGCTTGTATCATGCCTATATTTATAACATAAGGAGATGCTAGATTTCAGTTAGTTGTTTGTGAAAATAAAGATGTGCTTTTCCTGGTCCAAGATCTATCCACAGACCCATGGGTTGGGGTAGGGGGAGGTGTCCATATACCCTGATTTTAAAACCCCTGTTTATAAGTTTACCATTGTAACTGTAATGTTCACAGAAGTAATTGTTTTAAAAAGTAAAGCATAATATTAATATAAAATTATGATATATCCTTTTCAGTTGGTAAACTCTCTGAGGTTAGAATCCATGGGGATATTTCAGTTGGTATGTATAGCTTAAAACTATATTAAGTATATATAATAGACACAAATGAGTTTCAAACATGTATATTGTTCATGTGGCCTAGTTATCAATTATCAATAAAATAGAATGATAAATCTTTACAGAAGGTGCCAAATGGCTGCTCCCTTTGCCATGCTTTCATTATACTGTTGAAAAGCATACGAGGTAAAGCCATAGTTTAAATAGAGTTCATCTAAACGGTCTGTAAGAGAGAGGCCAAAGGGAAACTCATTAGTGAGTAACTCCAGTAGGTATATTGAAAATCTTCTATACAAATAATAGCACTGATGTCATAGGTAATTGTGGGTTGATACAGACATAACACTTAGCGCCATGCCTGTCACATAGTAAGACCTTGTATTGGTGCTATTATTACTGTTCCAACATGTTATTGCTACTAAGTTCTACAGATTTGCTGTGGAGGCCATAGAGCTTTGTTTCTTATTTCAAAGAACCACATTTACATATAAAACAGTATCAATTTAGGCCCTTATCAGCCCATGATTATGGGATGACTTTAGGGACATACTTTAGCTTTTTAAAAATAGGTAATATGTTGGGGCGGCCGGTTAGCTCAGCTGGTTAGAGCGTGGTGCTCTTAACAACAAGGCTGCTGGTTCGATCCCCGCATGGGCCACTGTGAGCTGCGCCCTCCACAACTAGATTGAAACAGCTACTTGACTTGGAGCTGATGGGTCCTGGAAAGACACACTTAAAAAGAAAAAGGTAATATGTGAACATTATGTAAAATATCAAACCTATAAAAGTATAGACATATTAAAAATAAATCCCCTGTTTCTTTTTACCCCAGCAATCCAGTCACCCATCTCAAAGGTACTGTTTTACATATAAAAGTAATAGATTCATCTTTAAAGGGGCATTTTATGCACATATAGGTTTTACACACACACGTATAGTCTTAAATGTAGAAATGATTGCATGCTATACATATTGTACTTCACCCTGAGTATATCAATAAATGATATATTTGTGAGATCATTCTATATAGAGTTGCCTTGTTTTTCTTAAATGAACTTTTTGTTTTAGAATAATTTCAGACTCCCTGAAAGATTGCATAGGTAGGTCAGAGTTACTATACTCCACTTCCCTATGGTAAACGTCTTACATTACCATGGTACATTTGCCAGAACTAACCAGCACTGGTGCATAACTATCAACTAAACTCCACATTCTATTTGGATTCTCTAGTTTTTCCCTAATGTACTGTTCTCTGTTCCAGGAGCCATATCACATGTAGTCATCTGTCTCCTGTAGCCTCCTCCAGTCCGTGATAGTTTCTCAGGTTTTCCTTGTTTTTGATGACTTCGACTGTTTTGAGAAATGCTCATGAGGTGTTTTGTAGAACGTCCCTTTATTTGAGTTTACCTGGTGTTTTTCTTATGGTTAGCCTGGGATTACGGGTTTGGGGAGCATGACCACAGAGATGAAGTGCCCTTCTCATCGCCACTATCAAGAGTACATGCTATCAACATGGCTTATCACCAGTGATGCTAACCTCAGTCACCTGAACACGGTAGTGTTTGCTAGGTTTTGCACTAAAAAGTTACTTTTCCCTCCCCTTCCATACTATTCTTTTTGGAAACAAGTCACTAAATGCATCCCACACTCAAGGAGTGGGCACTGAAGTTCTCCTTCCTTGAGAGGAGGGTGGTGTGTGTGTGTGTGTGTGTGTGTGTGTGTGTGTGTATGTTTAATGATTTTATAATAGTCCATTGGACTTTATATGACATGTGAAAAGTCTATTTTTGACTTCTGTTAATTCTCCCCACAATAAAAATCAAATCCAGAGTTCTAAAGATGCCTCCCCAAATCTAACTTCACTCTCTATATTTCTTATTTTGGGAAACTTCTCTTTAGCTGCCTGGAGATCTCATTTTCTTTCTTTCTTTATAATTTCCTATTTTGGGGGGTCATACTTGTGTAGAGAGCTGAATTCAAAATAAAACAATGTGCTGCTGTATTGGCCTTGTTGATATTTGTAGATGCTAACTGCTAATCTCCTTAAATGACAGCAAATTATTTGTTCCAGGTGACCGAATAAGCAGTTCTTCATAGAGCCACATTTTTTAAAGTATTCCTGTCTAGGGATGCTGCTGTCTTATCACAGGTCACATATAACTGTGTACCATCAAACTTGAGTCAGTACTCACACATATTTTGGTACTCTTTCTTCAGTGAACAGGTATTTATTGAGCTTCTGCTATGTTCTAGCCATGGTTTGGTGGTAGTCAAAAATGAGGTGCCTTACATGAGGCAGATCATGTTTCTGGTGGGAGACACAGACAATACACATGTTAAAAATTAATGGAAAAGATAATTTAGGGAGAGATAAGTGCTTTGAAGAAAATAACCAAGGTGAAGTGCTAGCGAATTATTTGGTCATGATGGTTATATAGCGGATGCTTTCGGTTTGGGGGCCAGTGAAGTACTCAGGAGATGGCAGTTGAACTGGATGAAGCCTGCGTATGCAGGAGGACCAGACATTGAGTATTGCAGCAGAACCTGGAGTTGTGATGGGTCTGGTGAGTTCCAGGAATAAGGAGGCCAGAGTGATATCAGTGAGGTGGGCAGGGCCTGGTGCCTGCGGGCTTCACAGGCAGCGTTACCTTTTATGGTACATCTCCCAGTGGTTTTAAGCAGGGCCGTGACACGATATTATATATGTGTTTTAAAAGACCTTTCTCGTTTCTGTTTGGAAAACGGACTGTAGGGGAAAGAAGAGGGAGCAAGAATGACAGGAGACCATTCTAAGAGTCCATGTGAAAGATGGATGATGGCTTGGTCTAAGGACATAGGAACACGATGGACAAAAGTGTACAGATTAGGATATATTTTAGGGATAGAGCTGCCAGAATTTATAGATGAATTGGGTTAAACTATTACAGCAGGGGGGAATCAACAAGAAAGATAAGGAGATAATGCCATATAAACTGCCTCAAATATAGATCATCTTTCATGTGAGTCTAATGCTAGAAAAATTTGTCAGAAGAAGGAAAGGTATCATCAGCATTCTAATCTCAATACTGCTTTAAAAGAAGGGTGGTATCAAATATCGACATTAATACGTATACTAGGAATAAGTTAGAGAGTCATGTCCACTATAACATAATTCACACATCAGTGATGGGAGAGGAAACTTGCTCATCGAGTTAATGAGCTCTTAACTTTTTAAAAATAAGCTCTCAATGTTTATTATCTAATACGTGCCATAACTACCAAGCCTACAACAGTAAGAATTTCTCTTAAGGGGTTAATAACAAACTAGGGGAGTTAAGCATTCGTTTCTCTGATGATTACTCATCAGGAAATTCTCATCTTAAGTCGTAATATTTTGATGGAATGGTCACTGTGAATTGCTTTTATGTCCTTATGATTGTAATATTCAGCAGAGCAGAACAAGTTTCAATCATATGTTGATATTTAACTTCGTAATCACTGAGAAAACATTTCGTTTTGTAGCTGTTACTTTCATGCAAAAATGCCTTTTGATAAAGGGCTTTACAAAGCTTTCTTCGGAATGAATACCTAAATGTAGTCACAGTTTTGACATTTTGACTTGTATATCAAATACAGCAATTCATTTTGTGAGGACTTGGAATTTAATGTTCTAAAAATTGGTTTGTTTTAAATTTTCAAGGTAATTCTTTTCCGTGTGAAGAAACTATGCTGTTAATCTAACACAAACCTCCTTAGTGGGGCTAAATTTAATATTTTTGGGTAAAGTAGGCATGATAAGGAAAATTTATTTTTGTATTCTAGAAATAAGAGTTTGCTATGGAACTGATGAGATATAGAGAAGGGAACTATTTGCCACTGTAATAAACTTTTAAAAATTCCCACATAAGTAGATGTATGTCACAAATAGGTGTTGGTATGTTCAGCATCTGTGCTTCTAGTCTGTTAACGGGTGGGTATAGCTGTAGTAGTTTAATTAGGTAACACTTAGTAACCTTGTGTTACGGTGTACGAGATGTTTCTGCATCACGGGGTGTTTGTTTGTTTTGAAAATAATAATCTATAAGTTGAAATGGGCTACCCTATCAGAATGTAAGTTAGTTTTCAAACAAAGAAATCTGCCCAAATTTATTACCTGGAATACAATTAACTCTGGTATGTTGAGTGTTCTTGACTGTCCTCTCACTGAAAGTTTTAGGAGTATTTCAGTGAGTAACGTCTGGAGACAGGAACCAAACTTTGTGAACCACTTTAAAATACATACTTCAAGAATTATGCAAATAAAGAAGAAAGATTAAAATTGCATCAGTCCTTTACAAGGAAAGAATGTTTTGACATTTTATTTTGTTATTCTTAAGAAAGAATCGTGGTTCTCGTAGCCCAAGGAGACTGTTCTCAGAGCAGCATGGAGTAAAAAAATGAAACCAAACCAGAGGTTGCCATTATGAATTATGTGGAAGCTTTGATTAAATTCCTTGCACAAAGAGGAAAGGTCGGTAGAAAATGGCATGATAATTATAAACATGACAAGGAAGCATTCCTTTCCCAAAGAATGTCAATCAAGTTGTGGCGTGAGGATGCTGCTCATGTTCTATCTTGAACTGTTTCTGTGCATGCCCAGGGCAGTGACTGCAACATGCTAGGAAATCATTCTGTGGGACAAAGTCCAGCCATGAGAAACTCCATGGAATTTGGCCTTTGAACTGATTCTTCAGGGAAGTGTAGAATTTAAACAGGTGGACATGACAGAAGTGGAAGTCTTGAGGAAAGTGATGGAGGTGGGAAATGACAGCTTTTATTCTGGCTCTTTTGTTATAGCAAGGGATGGTACTTACCACTTTACAGGTTACTGGGCAGCTGACAAAGTGTACTGAATAGAAAGGCTGCGAAAACAATACAACTGCATGGATGCACAATGTATTTGTACACCGACAGTATACAGATTACTAATGTGTATTTAAACCAGTTAATCAAGGTAACATAATCACAAACTATATTCATATTATGTTCTCTTGGCAGTCTGTTTTATTTTCTTCACATCTCCTTCGCAATTTCTGATTTGATTGTTGCAAATCAGAAGGAGAAAGAACATCTTTGATAGGAGAAAGAATTCATCAGGATTTCTCTGGATAAATGTTGATAGACATCTCTGAGATGAATTTTAGGGTGCTACTCTCCTGGTCTAGAAATCTATAAAAGTACAATTGTTTTGATGTTTCTCTTTTCCAACATTTAGAGGCTCAGTTTAGTGAAGGGGGATGCTAAGAATTTTAAGTCAACACATTTTAAACAGCTGTATTTTTTTAATCACGAAAATACCACATTCAGAATGAATACTTTGATATTCACTCTGTTATTCACGCTGATATTCACTTTTACATTAAAAGTCAACTTTTAATGTAAGTAGTCTTTTTCATAATTTGCTCTTTTAAAAAACTTGGTTTCTTATACATGTGATTTAAGGTTTGGGTTTCTACTCTCCTGATCTACTAGAACTCTAAATGAACAGTTAATTTAATCACTCTATTTTCTTATATTTAGGGGCTCCCTTTAGTGGTAGGAATCCTAATAAGAGTTTTAAAGAATATATTTGGATAGCTTTATTTTTCAAAGGAAGAATTGCATATTTAGAGTGAATTTTTTAATATGATGTAGATTCATTTGTCACTTAATCTTTCTATAATTTACTGGTTTCAAAGATGTTTGTATATTGGATTTGATTTAAATGAAACATGTTCCATATTCTGTTGACTTTATGTTAAGACCATTAGAGCATCCAATGGAAATATCTGTGGGTACTACTCATCATTTTGTTCTAAAACCCTATCATATTTGGAGGATAGATAACCTGGAAAATTGTTTTTGACACAATATAAAAATATGAGTTTGTTTAAATGGTCTCTACACTAAGCTAATCACCATGAAAGAGTATATATAGATCTGTTTCTATGTTTGATTAGAACAAGTATTTTTGAGATATAAAATATTTCTCTAATTAATGATCATAACAATGGATTTTGGGGAGCAGATTTTAATTTCAGTGTTGGTTTCATTATGTTGAGTGTTCAGTCATTTCACAGCTTGTTAAAGATCTATTTCAAGCATTGTTTTTCCTTCTGAACATTTTCCCACTATCTAATTATTAAGTGAACACACAGTATGTAGAACAAATTCACATGTGCAAAACTGACAATCCCAGAAGTGTTATATTCTTATTTGCATTACAGTCTTATTCGTGTCGGGTAAAATCCATGTATTTCTCTCAAATTTCTCTTCTTTTCCTCACTGAGCTTCTTAGCAGGGATGCTGTACATAATATTGCAGGCATGCTGTTAGGAATATTAAAAAGGCTAAGAACCTCACACTGAAGAATTACGTGGAAAGAAAAGATTCAGCATGAACTGTCAATCTGTCCTCTCTTGCCTTTTACTCTGACTTTCTTCTTGGCAATATCTTGGAGGAAATGTGGAGCACTTTACCTGCCATTAAAAAAAAAAAAATGATCTTCCAAGGATTTGAGTTGACAAGGCCTATGCTTAATATCAAGATCTGAACATTTTATTTCTTTCTCTAGAACGTTCCAGTCTCTCAGACACCAGAGATTTTCGCGGGTCCTTACCTTGTTGGAAGTAGTAACCATCTAAACTATGCCATTAGGCCAGAATCAGTCTCCGATTGCAATTATTACCTAAGAGGAGCAATTACCATTCTCCATAAAGTGATTGCAAAGAAACCAGAGAGCATGTATTTCCCAGGCAAAATCAAGAGCTAACCTGTAAGCTTCAAAGACCTCCTGATAATGAGCCTATTGCCATGCCATTGTAGGCCAAACAAAGGTATTCCGGGAATAAAAACAGGCTTGCTATGAATATAAGTTTTCTACAGATAAAACACAGGCCACAACATGTTAAATATCTATAAAAAAATTATCTGTGTTGTGTACATATTATTTATATAGGTGTGTGTCTGTGTCAGAAGAGATGTATTTTTATCCTTATATATAAAATGCAAAAAGTATGATCGTGAATAAGTTAATAACATTGTTTTAGAAAATTTGTGATAATGATTGACTTAATAACATATTTTTGAAAAAAGAGACTGAAGAAAATCAGATATATGTTGTCATCCAGTCTCTTAGAAGAAGTTAATAAAGACTTTAAGTGACAAATGCATTTATTTTTACAGAAAGCATCAAAAGACCAAGCACCATACGTTAAATTATTAAATGTTTCCTCGTTTGATAGAAGGGAAAGCTGTAGTCCAGGGCTTAGTCTTAGACTGTGTGAGTGTTTGTCCATGGCTGTAGCCCCCGTTTTAACTCTCTCCATGTAGAAAGGTTGAGAAGATTATAGGGAAAGAGACAGAAAGGGAGGTAGAAATCTTTATGTAGGTAGATGGGTAGGTTAGGGGGAGAGAGAGGAGAGAGAGAGGAGAAAAAACTGATTATTTCAGATTTTTCTCAGGCTCCAGACAAAATTAAAATAGGTAATTCCTTGATAGATTTGAGTTATGTAAATCTCCTCTATGGCTATTAGTCATTTACCCAATGCCAGCCAGGATATAGGGAAGAAAGCCTCAATGGGACTTTATTTACATGTGATTTATCTAAATTTGTTTTTTTACAGCACACGGAAAATAGATATTGGTTCTAGGTCATCTATCTTTAATGTATAAATAAGTGCTTTCACTGTAATAGCTTTTGAGTAAAAGGTTACAGGCATTTGACTCATAGAAACCCATATAGACACCTTCATATTTTTCAATGTGTAGGTTTTATGTCAGCAGAAAAATGAAGAGATTAAAACTCGAGTGAAGAAAACCTGGAATTTACCACAGTTCCTGTGAAGAAGAGTATTTTTCTTAGAATACTTTTATGAAAATTATCTTTACTACATATTTAATTTGCTTGTAGAAAACCCAGCCAGGCTTAAAGATCCTGAAGGAAATGAATAAACATTGTTCATACTTGTGGAAATACTGGGGATGTTCAGAAAGCCATAGAAACCTAAAAAATATATATTGATCATTTTTGTATCATTTTCTTTTTTCTGATTATGGATTAAATAATTTTGTTTGCTACATGAAAAATATTTGGAGCTATTACCATCTGCATTTCACAGTGCCTTTAAGAACTTGATTCTCTTTGCAGTGAGTTTTTAGAGATGAAGGCAAGACCTCCTGGGAAAGAAATTCAGGAATAATATTTTATAATAATTCGTATGTTTTGATGGGGACACTTTTTTTCACTTCCTGGCTGCAGGATAGGCGCAAAATATTTTAAAACATAGGGGGAAAAAATCGTCATCAATTCCTTAGGTTTGTGGATACCTATAATGGTGAGAGCTAATTAATAAGTACATAAAACTCCTTAAGATTAATTGTTGTGTTTACTTAAGTATCAGTTATCTTTCTAGGCATTGCTGTGGCCCTTGGCGGCTCTAAAGATTTCAATGTTGTGTTGATCTCAGCAAAGACGTAGGATCATCCCTACTGCTTGAGTAACAGAAATGCTAAGTAGGTTTTAAAAAGAGGGAAGCAAAGGGAAAAGAGCCCCTCATTTTCTTTCTACCCCTTCTCTCCACTAGGATCTGTGCCTTGGCAAATAGTGTTCAGGAGCATTTTCCTTGGGCCCATTGTGGAATGTTATCTTAAGCTATAGCTTCTTGTATCATTTGGGCATCAACAGCCCAGTGAGCCTACCAGAACAGTTGGAAGGAATGTGTCCGAGGGGAACACTCTCAAATGCTTATCTGTTTTGAAGTAGTTCAATCCAAATTGTGAGTAACTCAGCTACTCAATTATTCACTCGAGTCCTTTTTAATTTCTGTGCCTTACTTCACATGTTGATTGAATATGGAGTGCACTCAAGCACCATAATGCTCAGTAATCTTTGGGCTTACCTTCTAGTACATAGCCCTATAAATTCTGTAACCTAAAATCATTTAGTATATCGTTCTTGTTTGCAAACCACAAACTGATTCTGGCTAACAGAAGCAGCAAGAGTCTGTCGAAGGATATCAGATGGCTGCAGGATTTAAAGAAAGCTTGGAGAACAAAGGCTTGGAGTTATGGCAGAAGTGGAGGAATGTGGGCAAGCTGAGTAAGATGGCTGAAGTCATGCCACAGAAAATGTCTGGCTAGGACTTTAGTACTGGAACTTGTCATGATCCCTGCTGGACATTACACCCGATCGCCACTTCTGTGAATAACCTGCTGCTTCTCCTATGCTTTGTGTCTCTTGCTCTCTGGCACATGTGTTTTATGAGGCATTGAGGATAACTGCTGGGTCTTCAGGAACTCTCAGTATGATGCCATCAATGTCCTTAACTGTTGTGATATCCTGTAGCTTTGCAAGATGTCAGAGTTCTTGCAGACTAAGTGGTGGAACATGGCCAAAGAGTAGGTGTGATCCAAAGGCAAGACTGAAGGAGGTGTGAGAACCATCCTTACGAGGTAAAGCAGCCTGCTTCTGGTGTTTGTGCTTTGTAGAAGCCAGCCTTTGCAGTCAGTGGTTGCATAGTAGGTTCCAGGGGCTGAATGAACTTGTTCTGGTAAGCAGACTATGTCTGGAATGGCAGGTGGATGTCCATTCATCACCTGATTAAGCATGATAATCACTGTTCTTCTTTAAGATCCTTTTGTGTTCTGCTGCACAAATTAGGAATCACCATCTCTGCATCTCTCAGGTCTTTCACGCTGTTGTTAATGTCTGCCATTCCTTCGGGGATGCTGGATTACTTTGATTATGATTTTGATCACAAGGCAAAAAAGCGCAAAGGGCTTCCTCTTGGCCGTTCCTACGCTAATAGCCCCCTGTCTTCTCAACGGCCACCAAGTCCTTTGAGGAAGGCTACACAGGAGATTCATGAACTGTATTTATTATGTTCCTGAAGATAGGTGTAACATTTGTTAATGTTGTTCATCACTTTCAAATTGACCTTAAAAATATAGTGAAATAGAACTACTAAATCTTAAATACTTAGTTCCCAATGATTTGGGTGAATCGACCGACATGTTCATTTATCTAGGCCAATCAGCTTTTCATGTAGTTCTTAACACAGGATCTACTTTCACTCTATCCTAGAAGAGGCTGGAAATTATAATCCTGCCTTCCCCTCTTCCAAATAGGGTGGTGGCAGTCACCTTTTGGGGAGGTGGTGCTTGCCATCCTTGGCAAATGAATAAGAAAGTAGGAGTAAAGGAGATGGGAAACTGCCATGATGTTCTGTGGTTCATTTTTGAGTTGCATCTGCACAATGATGATTTATTATTCCTTTTGACTTATTATCAACATACTTCTAGAGGCTTAGATTTGAGAGGCAGTATAGCATGTGGCTAAGAACTAGGCCTCACTGCCTGGCTTCAAACACCAGTTCTGTTGCTTGCTAGCCGTGTGACCTTACACAAGTCATTTAACAAATCTAAACCCTGTTTCTGCATCTGTAAAATGGAGGAAATAGTGCATGTCTTAGAGGTTTGTTATGTGGATGTAATCAGAAAATAAATAACACAGAGAGAGCATTCAATAATATTAGCTAATATAGTTTTAAAAGCTTACACATTTTTAAGTATAGAAACAGAGTAATGCCAAATTTAAATGCTTTTAATCTTCCATATTAAATTATGTTTGCTGCTGATTTCCTTAAGAATTCATTTTTCCGGCATATATTTCTTAAATACCTACAATGAGCAAGGAAGGCGCCATGCTCATTTTTACATGATATGCTATCCTTGCCCTCTAGTTGCTAGTTGGCCATTGTTAGAAGACACAGAGTAGTGGAGAGAGCTTTGTTAGTAAAATGCTGGGCACATAAAAGTTTTTCCTTTTCTTTTTTCCTCCTTATCTGGGTCCCATCCTATCCTAAGTTCTTCAATGTACTAACACTTACTTAGGCTGCGTAAAATCTTCAAACACTAAATCAGCATTGTTCAATTGAAATATAATATAAGTCTCAAATGTCACATATATAATTTAAAATTTTCTCGTAGCTGCATAAAGAAGTACAGTGACTGAGATGAAATTAATTTTAATAATGTATTTGATTTAATACATCCAGAGTAATATCATTTCAGTGTGTCATAAATATAAATATTTATTGATCAGAAATTTTACACCCTTTTTTCATACTCAGTCTTTGGAGTGCAGTATGTATATTACGATTACAAGTCATCTCTAGTCACACCCACCACAGTTCACATGCTCAATCGCCACTCGTGGCTAGGGGCTAGTACAGTGGACAGTGCAGGGCTAAATTATGTTACTGGATTCTAAGAGTTAGCCACAATTTCTCCATTAAACAGTTTTGGACTATGGTCAGATCCTCACCTGGAAGGAGAAATATAGAAAGAATGAATTGAAGTTGTCTAAAGTACATTTTTAATATGTGCTTTTTGTAAAGCTCATCCAGGGTATGCATAAAAAGAGTTTGTATCAAAGACCAGCTCAGCTATTTTCAGAAATGCAAGTAGCAGTTAACAAGTGCTAGGAAAGAGTTAATTGTGGAAACTTAAAGGAGAGTTATACCTTTAGTTATTATTGGTTGGGAGTAAAATCAACAGCTATTTAGTGATGCTGAATGGAAGCTGGTTGCAATAGTAAATTTAAAAAATGGGTGTGATAAATTATCCATAATCGTCAAGTGAAATCTTTTTTCGTCAGAGATCTTTTAGTCAGAACGTGGTATTTGTCAAAGGTAGAAATGACAGGATTTTATTTACCTTTCTGAATGGTGGTGTCAATGACTTTTTTTCCTTTAAACCAGTTGTATGGTCTATTATAGAATGAAGCCATTATGTGGAGATAGATAAAGACTCTCTCTTCCTTATGCCATCTGTTGCCAGAGTTCATTATGCTTCATGCCATAGTCATTTGTGACTTTAGTTGTCATCGATATGGCTGATGGTCCAAGTCAGTGTACCACCTGGAACATTAAAAAAAGTCTATTGATAATTTGTTATAACAGTCCTATAGACCACAATTGTGTGATGCCATTACATATAGAAGAAGCATAAATATTTAATTTATTAGGCATTTGAATTTTTGGATCAGAGACATTAAGGATTCACATGAGACGAATGTCATTTTTTATTTTGTCTGAACTTTTTAATAGAAAAAATTTTTAGTAGAAAAATTCATGTATATGCAACTTTAGAGAGAATAGGATGATGAACATTGAAGTACCCTTTAGCCCAGCTTCAACAATCCTTAACTAATGGCTAATTTCTTTTTCATCTATAATTCTAACCTCAATTACCTGGATCCACAATGCCGGAATCATTGAGAATCCATCAGTAATTTTAATATCTTCAATAAAATGCCATGTCATACCTAAAATTTAATAATTTTAGTATTTTCAAATACCTACGCAATGTTCACATTTCGACAAATTTTTTACAGTAAAATTGTTTGGATCAGGATATAGACAAGATATACATATTGCATTTGGTTCCTAGGATTGATCCGTAGGCTTTCTCCTCTCCTTTTCTCCCCCCTTACATATTTTTTGAGATAACCAGGTAATTTGTTCTGTAGAGTTTTTCAGTCTGAATTTTGCTGATTGCATCCCCATGATGTTGGTTATCATGTACTTCTATCCCCTGCATTTTTTATAAAATGGAGTTAAGTCAGAAGTTCTGGCAAAATTCCGGCTTGATTTTTTTTGTAAGCATATTTCCTAGGTGCTATTATGTATTTTCATATGTAAGCACCTATGTGTCTTAATGTTATGCTATGTCTCTTAATGTTAACATAGATGAATATGTTCACGTATCATCAGCCTGAGCCATCCATCCATTATAATGTTCTCCATCCACTTGTCATCTAGTGGTTTTAGCCGCCATTGACGATCATTGCTTTAACCCACCATTTCATAAGGGATTGCAAAATAGTGATATTCTAATTCTGTCATCTCTTCTTAACTTATTAGCTGGAATATTTCTTCATACAAACGCTTTTCTTTATCAGCAGCCTGGTTACTTTGAAGTGTGGTTCCTATAGCAGCGACAGTATTAATATTTAATTATTTTCCTTTGTTTAGTAGTCTTCAGGTGAATTGGTTCCCTAACATATCCTCTAAAAGTAAATATGTGTGTGTGTGTGTGTGTGTGTGTGTGTGTATTCAGTATCCTTATAATTCATGGATTTAAACATATTTGATATATTTCAATCCATTGTATGTATTACTCTTTGTGATGCCCCACTTCTGGCCAGTGGATGCCTCTTCAAATTGGCTCTGAGTCCTTTGAACATGACCCCAGTGGACTTCTTTGCTTTCTGTGGTATCATATTGTTCCAGGCTCATCTTACATTTCTCTGCCCCAGATTTTGAATCAGCTATTTCTCCAAGAAGTCTTGGTTCCTTTAAGGAACAAATGGTATTTAGAGAACATACCTGCATACCTCAGGTTTTAAGCTTCAGAATCTTTTGTTCTGGAATCTGTATTAGTTAGGAAAACTCTAGTGAAAGAAGCCCCAATGTCAGTGGCTTAATGCAATCCAAGTTTATCTTTACCTAATATATTGGCAGGCAGTCATATATTTGTGCAGTGATTTGGGACGCAGAATCTTTTTTCTTGTCATTCTGTCAACCCATAGTGTCTTCTTTCAGCTTAGAGATGTAGAAAGGAAAAGTGGAAAGGCAAAGGCACCTACTTTTAATCACTGTGGCCTGAAAGTGACACACATCATTTTCACTCTCAATACGTTAGTGAGGCTTAGTCATATAAACCCTCCTCAAGGTAACATGGTAGTAAAGGTAGCCCCTGGCCAGGCAACTCTATACTGTAGCTGAACACACATCTGTGTTGAATGTCAAGCTGTATCTGCCAGACACCAACTCTTTTGCCATCCAAAATGATGTGCTCTCTCCAACTTCCTCCAAAGAGACAATTCAAAGTCTCTGTGACTGCATCTAGCTTGTTGTACATAGCATTTTCTCCTACCCTGAATAAATATGTATAGAGAGAAGATAACCACAATAAACAGTCCCATTTGGAAAAGAGAAGAAGGAGGTAGAACACAGATCACTGGCCATAGAAATTCTGGAATACTGTCAAATATATAGTATGATGAAATCCCTCGATTAGACTTGAATTCTCCTTTCAGTGGCTGCAAGCAGTTCCCTGTCCGTTGCTTTCTATGGGACCTTGCTTCTGCTCCCTGGAAATTTTGTCCTTATCCATTTTCACACCTGTCCACATTTGAAGTAGTTACTGAATACGGTGCCATCCTAGGGAGCTGTACATTTTTTGCAGTTGGCTTCCTGTTCTTGCAAGTTAGGAAATAACTTTGGAGAGTCAAAGTTTTTGTTTGTTTGTGTATTTGTTTTTAAAACTCAAACTCTTTTAAGTTTTTTTTTTTTTTTTTAAAGAAGAGTCTCTGACTTCTTCAGCAATATGTACTATTCTTTCAAAACCTGGTAGGATTATGATCTGTATTCTTCCTGTTAGTTCCATATGCCAGTAACTTCATCCAAAGGTCTGTCAAGGTATAACTATCAAACATTGTTTTCTTTGCATCTGAATTCCTTTCACTATATGTCTCATTTAGGAGTAGCTGTTAAGAGGAGTCACTGAAATAGTAGGAAGAAAACCATATTTTTAATTTAATCTTTGCCCCAAGGCTGAGTCTTAATGGGTCTGTCCCTCAAAGCCTTTCTCAGTCTTCTCTCTTATCCTTTGGGGTCTTGAGACACCTGGCTTTTCTATCCTTTCAAATTCCTAGATATCTGCACTTCCTCTATTCCACTCTTTTTTCTCATAAATTTTACCTAAGCTCATCTCTTTCTTCCCAAACCTTGCTGAATGCTGCCAATAACAACCAACATGTGCAAAATATACAGGCACAGGAAACATGCAGTCTGCCTTTCAAGTTCCCATATATGAGATTTACCAACTGTTTTCCCACTGTATGCACCAAGGATCTCCAGGTTTCCAGCCTCCAGCATCAGTTTCCTTGCTGCCTGACTGCTGGGCCAATTTTAGATATTTGTTGTGGCAGCCCCTCACTGGAAGGTACTAATTTCTGTGTTCGGTAGGGTAATGCTGGCTGCTGTAATAGAGACTGTCACAGACTTAGAGAATCTTAGGACGAAAAAAGGACTTTAGAGAGCATGTAGTACATCCAATTCCTCTTCAATTTAGGAATCAGAAACCAAGACAAGAGAGAGTTGAGGCTTGCTCAGAGCCACACAGTGACCTGGAGGCCATATAGGTAGTCGCCCGACTGGGCCTTGGCCTCTTTAGCCCTTAGCTTGTCCTGGGACATACTACAGGCTTAATGAATATTCTTCAGACTGAAGTGGGAATAAAGATGAACTCTACTAGGGTGTCACTGAGGCTAGACAAAAAGAGAGGAAGGAAGGAAAATTCAGAAAACAATTGGAACTTCAGTAAAAATGCCTCCAGAAAGGTACAGATTAGAAGACCTATAGTACTTTGTTCTGTAGATTTTGTACATTTTCATGCTTTTAATCTTAATCAAAATGCTAAGGACATTTGGATGGTACACTTCTGAGACAGCAGTTTTGATATAGTCTTCATAATAAACCACTGAATACTTAGTTTAAAACCCAAACATAGTTGACCCAACTGTTGTTCCCTTAGCCTGGCTTTCAATCTTCCTCTCACCATCTCTGAGCTTCTAGTGGTGGGTAGAGGTTGGAGTGGGGGTCATAGTTGGGATGAGAGGGGCCAAGGTTAAGGGAAGAGATGGTTTGAGAAAATGAAAACCACCATCTTTATGTTTTGATGATGAGTGTGCAGTAGCCTGCTGAGATTTCCACGTTAATGCCCTCTTCCCCACCACATCAAAATGTAAAGACAGGACTGTAAATTTTAGATAGTGTAACATTTTTGGTGTAGGACAGTGTCCAGCATGCCACAGGGCTCCATAATTCTGTCATTCATTAATTCAGGTGGTATTTATTCAGCACCTCTTCTGTACCAGGACCTGGACTAGCATTTATGATATACACACAACATGATACAAGCATTGTGGCAGGAGCTTACAGGCGATGTAATTTATTAAGCTTCAGCTTGTTGTACTGGACTGTAATACTGGGTGTAACATTTTGGAAGGTAATAAAAGTTTGTGTAGACATAGACGTGACCCTCTTGAATACTCGTATCTTCTCCCACAGAGATAGGGAAGACAAGCTTGGAGGCAGTTTCTTTGGGAATTTTTTTCTACCGTTCAAGCCTGAAAAAGGCCTGAGTGATGGGCTAGGCCACATCCCGGTGTAGGCATTCTATTCACTTATTTGGGGATGTTTTCAGTGTCTGCATGAGTATATCGTTAGTTTCTAAGTCAAAGTCAGTATAAAAGTTGAATTTGCTTTTGGAAATTTTTTTGCAGACTGTTAAAACAATTGAATAATAAAGAATGTCTGCATTCTGAGATTAATTATTTGGAGTGCTTTTTTCATAGCTTTGTAAGATATTGTAGTGAACAATCCCAGAAAATAAATAAATTCTCTCGCAGAATCATACTATAAAGGTGAATTGTGTCAAGCTAACCTTTATTTACATGAAAAATTCTTGTTCTTTAAAAATCTTTTATAGACGGGATTAGGAAGGAGCAGAATTTGGACATGTTTACTATTGAATGTTGTGTTTGAATTAACTAAAGATGGCACGCCAAAAAAATGGTGTGTATTCTGGCTGTCATCTGAATAGGACCTTTAGAAACTGATTTAGATATCAGTTGTGGTTCCCTAATCATTTATTTATTTCTCATTTTGGTTTAGACTAGAGGCTATGTGTTTTTTCAGTCCTCTCATTCTTAGGCCTACAAAGAAATTCATCTTTACTGATTATTCTGATAGACTTAAGTACAGTCGTGAAAATAAAAGTGACAAAGTAAGAAATGAAAGTGATTAGTAAACATGAAGAAATTCAACTTTTCTATCAAGCAGAAACATGCAAATTAATACCCAGCATAATAATAATTTTTTCTTTTTTCAATTTGGCAAATGTTACAAAATTGATGTTGTAACTTATGTTGGTGAAGATGTGAGTAAACACACATCTTTATAGCCTGTTGAGGTATGTTTAGATTGATAATGAATGATAAACTCCAGAGGAATGTCATTCTTATTGCTTATCCTGACACGATTTTCAGTATCACATTACCATGTCTTAAGTGTATAAACCCTAAACCCTTTAAAACTAGAGGTGGATTTTTGTGTCAAAGCATCAATATTAAAAATAATTTGAGGAGGATTATGAAAGGATTGACATTGTCCTGGGCTCCCTCCCTTTGAGAGGAACTTGTGTTCTCACTTATTTGGTTGGAGGAATATGGGTAGAGAGGACCATGACAGATCCAGACTACTGTGTGGCAACTGATTCACACTTAGTTCATAATTAAAGATATTCACCTAACTTACTTTCAACTAATCTGAGGATTCATCGTGACACGATAAAAACATCATTGTCTGGAGCCTAGGCCTGGCTTTAATTGCAATATCGTCTTGGACCACGGGGCTAAATGAGGCAACATCCTGCTTTCACAGGTGTGTGCGTAGAAGTGAGGCAGGAGGCTCCTAGCGCAGTTTTCTTGACCTTCATTCCACAGACTCTCCACTTCACTAACCAATTCCTATTTCATTGTAGCGTCTGCTTTATTTTTATTGTTTACTGCTAGGACCATCTCTCAAATCCATTCCTTCTCCGTTTCCACGAACAAATGATTTCAGGTATTGGTGGGAACAATTGTTAAGCAAAACCAGAGATCAGATGGTAGGAGGTAGTGCAGACATACTTGTCACTGTATCATGATGGTTTTAGTTAAGACAGCATTAACATTAGTATAAAATTTTAAGATATGTGAGCTATGGCTTAAGTTAAAGTTTTTAAAAATCTAAGTTTTTTCTAATCCCTTTTATTTTAGTAGGTGAAAGAATAAGGTTAAGGGCCTCAGTATTACTCTGTTGGTTGAAATGTAGAGAGTTGAGAAGCTGCTATTTTGGTGGCTGTTTGAAAAAGGACACCAGTAGAGCTGTATCTGACCATCTTTTGCATAATATTTCGAAAACAACAAAAAAACCCCAGCAGAACCACTGACCCCATTTGGGTGTGAACCCAAACACAAGCATCCGTAGTTCTTAATCATTTTAATATTAGCATTGCTGGAGATTATATTTTTACAAAGCAAGGGAATCTTTAGAATCTGTCACCATGGTTCTTTTACAATCATTTAAGATTTCTATTGTTATTAAGTAAAATACATGGATTCAGGGAAGATCAAAGGAATGACTCATCAGTCTGTTGCCTCACAAAAGGAAGTGTATCTGGCATGGAAATATCACCAGGCCTCTAAAGAGAATTGTTAGCCTAGTGAAAGAAAATTACCCTGCTTAGAAAATCATGCAGATTAACATGCAAAAGTTCAGGGATGAAAATAAACAAAAAGCACACCATCCATTTACAGGCTGTATCTTTTTGAAGATTCTGTCTCTCCCTGTTTCTCTAATCCACTTGGATTACATCATTACATTTTAATGGACACGTGGCTGAATAATTAGGAAAGAAAGAACACCCAGAACAAAACAGGAAAATCTAGCTATGGACCTGTCTGAGGCTTCTGATGCATTATCAAAAATGGAACTAGGTATCAAACCTGTACTTTCACAGATAGTGTTGCTTAGAGCAACATAAGAAATTCTATTTTTAAAAAGTATTAATGAGTCGCACTGAAGGCCATTGGATATGGCAAAAATCGTGTGGGTATTTGAGAACGTGCTATACATTGAGTGTCAATTCACGGTCTCATTTCACTTTACCTCATGCCCATATCTACCTGAATTTCGAGTTGCTCTAAGCATATGCCGATGACACTGTATGTTATTTTTCCCTATGAGGACTCAAGACTAGAAGCTTGTTTCCACTCACATCAGAAATATCAACACATTGTATAAAACAAAGACATAATGGCTTTGATCCATAAAACTACATTATGATAGTCTTTGTATTTACACAGCATCACTAGAGACAGGCCAGGAGTTTAGCGGCTCTGGCACATCACTTGCAGTAGTTGGGAGGCAGGAGGATGAAGCAGTGGTAGTGCTAATGGTGGAAGCAACCCATGGAGCACCCCAAATCTGTGGGATGAAGAGTGACTAACTAGTTGGGCTTATGAAGCAACCACCCATTTCCTGTCATACTCTTTCTCCTGTTTCCTTCTCTCCTCTACATTCACACAAAACAGGGCAAGGGAAATACCAAAACCCCACAGTGACGGTTCCGTGAGATGCCCCCAAGGGGCTCTAGTTGTATTTTTTTCTAATTTAAGGTAAATGCGTAACCGTTGGAGACAAGTTTGCTTACCACTGAATATTACCTCAGACTTCACTGTGGGTTCACGTTCCCCTCTCTGGGAGATACTGTTGTACTGGAAAGAAGCCCCTTCAGGAGAGCTGCTTCTGGTCCATCTCTGCTATTAACTGGCTGGGTGACCTCGGGGAAGCCCTGTCCAGGGCCACAGGTGGATGAAGAGAAAACACCTCAGTGTTTCACTCAGCTCTTAAAGAGATTTCCAGAAAAGTAGATTACTTCCCTGTAGTGTTGTCTTTAAATTTACAAGCATTTTAACCACTGAGGACGAATGAATGGTATCAGGGGAATGCTGTTAGTAAGATTTAGCAACTATTTTAGATTGCCAACGAGCAGTGTAACTTACAGTAAGTACATGATGTCCCAGCCTTAAAAATAAAATGAGTCTACTCATATAGGTATTTCTGTTGCATTTAAATGGAAAGTTGTTTTCTTTCACCTTTAATTTTGTACTTCAATTTTAGTCAAGAAATTATATTGTGTTAGTGTTTCCAAGTGAATTTTATGCAGCATATATTTTTAAAAATTTGCTTCCTAATAATTCTAGCCCAGTTATTTCTCCTATGGTAAGCTACTTTCATTTTAAAAATAGACCTGTTCTACGAGACTTAACTTGGCCCTGGTTGTTGTCCTCTTATGCGAGTTATTTAATTTAAAAATAGAACTGTCTCAGTAGATCTGTATCAACTAGTTTATGATTGTCTCTATCTGGAGGAAACTTTAATTAGGTAGTAAGTTCTGTGGAATCATGTTTGGGAGCATTATCATCCAGTTATATTTTCCTCTTTGGCATCCTGACAGAAGACAGTTTTGTTTCCAGGTTGATAGTTTCAGTGTATTTAGCTGATGTTTTTTTCCTTAAGCTAAATTTAATATCCTCAAGGGCTGGGGGATTTTATAATTTGGATGAAAAAGAGATTACCATTGAAAAGTAGTTAACATGTACCATTTTTGGAACAAGTAATTAGCCTGAGACTGTTTTTAGATCAATCAAATTATTCTTTTACCCGGAGCAATTTTAATTTAAAAGTGCATTGGTACACCTTTGGGCACATTAAAAACAATCAGTATTTCTGTGAATGCATATTTCTAGAGTACAAGTGTCTGAAACACCACTAACCAATGATAAGGAATAGTTTTTCTATTTATTAAGTCTAAATTGTTTTAATTTTCAACCTTTAAATGAAATTTGATGTCCAGTTGTACAAAAATATGTTTCATTTTGTTAGAAATTAATATTGATTTTGTGATATTTTAAGCCTTCAATTTTAACACAAACTCTTTTTGCCTTAGAGATGTAATTATTTGTCCCTTCTAAAAGGTGTAGAATTTATAAAGTTACAGAAAATGAACGTGAAACATGTTATACATCACATACTTTTATTATTAAAATGTAGCTCAATATATTTTATTACTTAAACATACAATTTGACATATTTTAAAATTAATTTTTCAAATTGTGCTATCAGATCCGATTATATAATGTGACAGTTTGAAATATAGTCAATCAGATTTATGAGTTCCTCATCAGTAAAATTAATTCCTCCCTAAAATGATCTTTTGTAGACTTTTGCCATGTAATCCAATCTTTGAAAGTCCTGGTTTTTCTTTTGTTTGTTTGTTTGTTTTTCCATCCAACCAGCAGAGACCACTTTAGCTTGTAATATGAGCATTGTATACATAAGTAATACAGTAGTCAGGATCATGCTTTTTACAAAGAAATGGGCAGACAATTGTCTTCAATCACAATCTTATTTTCTGTCAATTCCTGTGTACTTCACCAATTGCATAAACTTTTCATCAACTTAGACACACACTTTTATAGTTTTAAAAAGTTATTATAATGACATTTTCCCCAAACACATTCTTTGCCATGCACTTGGCCAGACATTTCCTTGTTAGTTGTATTTTGTATACTCATATTTTTTCATCTTTATCAATTGGCAAATTTTTACATGAATGGACTCAATTTCATCTCAATTTCTGTATACCTTTGTTTTTTTTTTTTTTTTAAAGAGTCTGATACTCTGTGAATATTCAGTTAATAGGTGTTGAAAAAGACTTTCCTGGAAAGGTGATTCGATTTGGTGATTCTTTAGACACTAGGGACCAAAATGTCAAGATTACTGCAGATGGATGCACTCTTTCTGTTGCTGGACTTGTGAATAATGCAAAGATTTAGATAGTCTGACTTTAGTCCACCTGCTTACATCCTTTACGTTATATAGAATTTGTATAAAGCACCTACCTTATCCTTGTCCCTCAAAAGGTCCATAGCTAACAAACCCAGGCTTACTGGATTAAAGTAAATGAATGATAGAGGTGGTACAAGTACTGTTTATTCCCCAGATTGCCCAGGGTTTTGAAGATGAGCAAGGGTTCAATCATGGTAGAAGGTGAAAAGCTTATTCTGCAACATTATGATTTTCTACCTTTTATTGCGAGATGAGATGTACATTGTGGAATAGCCCCAGAAAATGGGAATTGTGGATAGGTAGCTGTTTAAAGTCTGAACCGAAACTTGGAAGGTAGGCGGGAGTCAGATGCTTGACACCATTTTGAATTTCGGCCAGATTTACTGAGATAAATGTTATTGTAATTAAGTAGTGTGAAGCCTCACAGTGGAAAAGGAGCTCAAGTAGCTCACCCACCTTTGTAAACTCCATGCAGCTCTTTGAAGAGTCATTCACACCCCAGTCCCTGGCCTGCTCTGAGACTGTCCCTCATACTCAGGTCTTTCTGGGAGACTTGAGGTGTTAGGGAAAGGAATGTTGGTTGCATATGCTGTAAATACAAACTTCCTTTGTATGATAGGTAAAGAATAGGGAATATTTTAGCATAGACATCTGTCCTTTTGGTTCAACATTTTAGCATAATTTCTTCGAAACAGTGTTAAATCCTTTGATACACATCACTGAAAAATTAGCCCTTGTGATGTGTTTTTCCCTGTAAGACTGATTTATTATTTTAATCCAATTTGTCCTGAATGCAAATGTTAATATTAAGTTTAGTCCAATACTTCCTGAACACAAATGTTAGAGGGAAGAAATAATATGATTTATTCCTGGCTTCTGGGCTCCCAAGGCTGGATCTGACACTGCTCTCCATTTTCTTCTTTCCTTTCCACTTGTTCCCCTCTTCCTTCTCTACACCTGTGTCAATTATCTGCTCACATAACCTGTTTGGATCTTAGTGGTGGCCTGCGGTAGTTCATAGAACTGTGATCAGTCCTAAATCTGAATATATCTGACATTCTTGAAGAGATGCTTAAATGACAGCTTCTGATGATAATTCAGTTATGTTTCAATGGATGGAAAGCACGATGAGGGAGTTTCTAGCCAGGTGTGAAGGCACCTCCCCCTCCCCCTACACACCCCATACACAGAAAACATCCTGAAGCCTGGGGCTCAGGATGGCATGAAGCATGGAGTATGTAACTTGATCTGAGAGTGGCAATGCCCTAAACACGGTCGGTCGGGAAGCACAAAATGTTTCTGTCACATAGGTAGCAACTTTGCTCTTAGTATTTGCTGAATATTCTGGAGAGCTTCTGGTTGGTTGGTTGGCATATTCATGGAAGGAAACCAATGATTAAATATGAGTGATGGCAAATTGGATATGGGGCCTTCTGTGATTAGCCCTTCATAAGAAATCTTTAGCTGAAAATTGGCAATTTGCCTATCTTCTTGCTTATCACATTAAAAAAAAGAAAAAGCAATCATGGAGAAAGTGGAACCTTCGATTTCTCTAGTCATAGTACGGCTCTTTTATTGTTTGAATCGTTAAGTGTCTTTTTTTTTTTTTTTTTACCCACCAGTAACTTGATCTTTTATCACTCTCCGGACTGCCTCCTCCTCTGGTATGCCCTGATGTATTCAACACATGTGTTCACATGGGAGGCTCGCAGCACTGCGAGCAATTTACATTCGGCTTCCCAGCCTGTGAGAAGCAGCAAATCAGTCTCTGAGAAGGCTTCGGAGACTTGTCAGCAGTCTGTAGCTTATTTCTGTGCGTGTGAGGGTGTGTGTATGTCTCTCTCTCTCTCTCTCTCTCTCTCTCCCTCTCTCTCTCTCACCATTTACAGGCTGGAATCACTGTGGAGGAACAAGCAACAAAGTCTTGTCAAGATTTTATCTCAGGGTAATGATTAGTTAAAAATGAAAGAATAATAATACTGATTTTCCTTAGAAGAATAATTGACTGTTTGATGTAGAGAACACCCAGTTTCTTCCTGAGGAAAGCTGAACAGGGGCTACATTAGCAGCCGGAGGCTCTGACAGCAGCAGGGGCTGGATATAAGCAGCGGCTTGCTAAGCGAGCCCGTAAATGGACTTTGGTCTCAATGCTTTGACTCTTTGTCGTGGTTTTGGATGTTGGAATACGGGCGGTGATCTCCTATCTTTTGTCAACTCACCTGATTTAAAGGAAAGATGAGTGAAGAACCAAAAGAGAAAAATGCAAAACCTGCTCATAGGAAAAGGAAAGGAAAAAAGGTAAGAAATGAATAAGCAACATGTACTCTGTATTGTTCTCTGACTCTGGGAGGAAGTGATCTTCTGGCTGGATTGTTAAGAGACTGGATTTTAAGAAGCTGCTAGAATCAGAATGCTTTTGTTTTTCTGGTCTATTAATGGGTGTGTTTTGTGTTGAAGAAAAACATTACAACTCTCAAATACATTGCTAAAATATTTAAACAGTTAAATATAGTCATTTAGATTTCACTGAAGTAGTGTGTTTTTCATAGTGATATTTATTATTAAGTAAACACATGTCCTAATTATGTGGGTGGGTGTGTTTTTTTTCCCCCTTTAAATTTTCCAGAATGCTTGTTAATCAACAGGGTACAATTACTAATGAATATTATTATGGTATAGATGTTTAGCTTTAACACATATTTTAGGCAAACTTAGGGAAACCTGTAGTTACACTTTAAAATTACAGCATGGAGGTGAACTCCATCTTAATTATTGATCAGCTTATGGCTGACAAATCTCAGATTTGCCATTGACTCTGCAGTTGTACAGCCATATGCCTAATTTGTTCATTCTAATTTATGAAATTAATTTTGTTTTCCATGTAAATGGAAGAATCTTCAGCATATAAATAGGTGATTATTATAAACCTGTAGATTCATTTTGGTTTTCTTGAATGTGTATGTCTTAAAATGTGCTCCTAACTTTTTAATACATTTTGAAATGGGGTTGCGGGGGAGGTAATTCCCTAGGTCTGGCATTTGCTTTTGATCCATTGTGGTTTATAAACTGGCTTCTACAGGGCGTGCCTCCAATGGAAAAGACAGTTGTGTATCTGTAACAAAGAAAACAAATCCCTAAAATTGGATTATATTTCATAACTATTTAAAAATGTTATATAGAAAATGTGTACTATATTTTGAAATCTATAATCAAAGTCTTCAGATATTATATTTTAATTACTAGAATTATTATGTATAATTGTGACTTTAAAATGCTTCTTTGACCCAATGTAATGTATGCTCAGCCAATGGACATACAGAAACTGGATGGTTGTGGTAGGGAAGATAAAGCTTTCAACTACTCATTGAATGGTCAGGCATTTAAAAATATGTTCATAATCGGTGTGTTATTTAGGAAGCAGTCATTTGAATACAGTGTTCTTGAAGGAGTTACTAACAGCAGACTCTGAGGACATGCCAACTTTCTAGGGCAGTGCTTCCCATCGTGCAGATGGTGAAGCTGTGCAGACTGGCCTTAAGTCAGCCTGGACTCCCTGCACATTGTCTCAGCAGGGGTTGATGATGTTGCATAGGTGCTCTTCTGATTTCCCAAGGGAGTAGGTCGCAGCTGCACAGCACAAACCATTTGTTTAATGGTTGGCGTCATGGTGCTGGTCTCAAGGAGAGCTGTCAGCTTTGCTCATGTTTATGAGATACGGCCTAAGTGTCTGACAGCCTCCACCATGATTCTGCACACAGAGTGTCACGGGGAGCCCAGACAGACATTATGAGCCACGACAGTGCAATCCGGATTAAAGTGAGCAGTGGCCCGGTCGGTTATAAATCACTGAGCTTTTATGTGGAACCCCTCAACATGGGCATTTATTTTTTCCTCTCTTCTTTGAAAATTTGCCAGCTGTGTTCCAGTTTTCCTCATAGAAGGTTATCCTACTCACAGCACAACCCTTGTCCCTTCCATCCTACGCTCTCCTAACTGCTGCCAGGGTACTCTTTATGAAAGCCTTTATCACCACACTCTCCCCCAGTACCTTCCAAACTCCCTACCGGGGCAGGATGCGCAGTGAAATCCAAATTCCAAGCTCCAAATTCCTGACCACAGAGCTTGAGGCCCTTCGCAATCTAACCTGTACTCCCATCCCATGCTTTTTCCCCTTCACCATTTACTTCACTCACATCTAACTCCATCCAAACTGGATTCTTGCCAGTCCATGAATTAATCTATTTCTTCTGATGCCTGTTCTTTGTCTATGGAGTCAGCATTTCCATGCCAGCCTGCCTGGTGAAATCCTACTAATCTATGAAGATCCAACCCAGCTCTTCCCCTCCCTTGAATCTAACCCGAGTTAGAATGAAGTCAGTCTTCTGGATTGTCACAACACCTTATTACTGTCAGGACACTTGACGTATTCTGCTTCCTTGTCAGGTTGTCAGGTACCCGGTCTATTCCCTTGTCCACATTGAACCTGCTAGTATTCACGTCAGGGGGTTCTCAGCGTGTTCCCTGTATGCAGTTGAGTCTCATTGAATTATCTCTACCATTTACTGACCAGTGTATTACCAATAATTTTCAGTGTCAGAGCAGATATGTATCAAGTAGGAGATATCTTTTAAATGAATAGAGCTTTTCTCCCCATATTTTTTGGATAAGGGACACAGTATTTTTTGTTGGCTATTAAATACACACACAGATCCCGATCTCTCTCTCTCTCTCTCTCTCTCTCTCTCTCTCTCTCTCTCTCTCTCTCTCTCTCTCTCTCTCTCCCATGTCCTTCTGAACCAAATATTTCATGAGGTCTCTGGGTGTTCCAGATAACCTACATTGCACGATTGCTGGGTGTGATCAAATGAAAGCAATTCAGGTGGAAAATATATGCAACGTGACAAATTCTGTTGCAACAAGCTCCCCAAATATTTAAAATATTTCCCAGTTATTTATGGAATTATTTTGATATAAAATTTAGTGTAGAATTTTTTTGTGTAGGAATATATCTCAAAACTGCCCTAAAAATTGTATGTTGGTGTTGAGTGTTTCAGAACAGATCACATGTTTAGGGCATTTGGGTATAAAGTCTCTCATGAGACTTTAATATTGGAGTCAGTGAGATAACTGTGAAAGAATCATTGTGTAATTCCTTTGTTAGCACATAGTAGTATGTATTTTGCTCAGGAATATATAAGGATTCAAAAGGATGGTAGGAAATGCTTTTTTTCTAATAATTTCTATATCTTGTTTTGGAACGTGAAGAGGGTGTGTGTGTGTGTGTGTGTGTGTATCCACATCTTGTAGCTATTTATTTCTCCTTATGCTGGTTACCGGAGAAGGACTTACTAAAAGTCTGGAGACCTAAGTTCTAATCTAGTCCTGCTTCTAACTTGAAATCTTGTCTTTGAAAGAACAATCATAGTCTTTATAAAATGGGATCATACACCTGGTACTGCTACCAACTAGTATGACTATGTATGATAGTATGAGAGTGAAATACAAATCATCAGTAAGACCATATTTTTAAAAGGTTTTAAAATGTTGACTCCTAAACTCAAGGTGGTTGTCACCATGGAATTTCCAATTTGCTATAGAGTGGCTGATTCTCTAGTAGAAATGACAAATGAGGACATATTGTCCTCCTGATATTATTCCACCAGAAATACTTAGTTTAACTAGCCACTAAAGATTAATTGTAAAGAGTGACATTTAATGATTTTATCCATTTAGCATCTGGATTCCTTAATCAGGTTGCCATAACAGAATACCATGGACTGTGTAGCTTAAGTAACAGAAATTTATTTCCAGTTCTGGAGGCTGGAAATTCAAGATTAGGGTGCTAGCAGGGTTGGACTCTGGTAAGAGCTCTTGCTGGCTTGTAGATAGCTGCCTTCTCACTCTGTGCTCTCATAGTTTTTCCTTGGTGTGTGTAAGTTGAGAAACAGAAGGAGAAGAAGAAGGAGAAGGAGAAGGAGAGGAGAAGGAGAAGGAGAAGGAGAAGGAGAAGGAGAAGGAGAAGGAGAAGAAGAAGAAGAGAGAGAGAGAGAGAGCGCTAGCTCTTTCTCTTCTTATAAGGCCGCTGATACTGTTGGATTAGGATCTCACCCTTATGACTTCATTTAACTCTAACCCCTAAAAACCTTATCTTCAAATACAGTCACACTGGGGGTTAGGGCTTCAACATATGAATTGGGAGCAGGATGCAATTCAATCCATAGGAGCATCTAAAGAAGGTACGTTGTCCAGGTTCCCGACTTAAATATGCTTAGTAAAACACGTGATGGTGATTGAAGTCCTTTCAATAAATTTAGTTATTTAGCAGATGCTGTGTAGCGGTCAGCTCCAGGCCCCAAGCCAGTCGCCAACCAATTCATGCAGAAACGGTTGAGGCTACCAAATAAAGGTGAATTCAAGTTCCATCACTGACAGAAAGGAGAGTAATAAATTCCATTTGAGGATGATGTTAGGAAAGGATGCATACAGGAAGGCGTGCTTGAATTGATGTTAAAAGGATATGAGTTTCCCAAGTGTTCCCTAGAGGGTCGGAGCCGTCCAGGTGGAGAGTGTAGGATGAAAGAGAAAGGTTTGAAGCAGCCTAGTGTGCTCAGGAATCTCAGACATTGTTTTGTGTGGCTGGGGTGGAGAGTACAGGGGTGTGTTATTGCAAGATATGTGAATGGAGAAAAAGACCAGGACCGTCTCAAGGAGTTTGAGCTAAAGGTCTCTTTTGTGTCCTGGTGTTCACCAAAAGGCTTTGAGCAGATCAGTGTTGAAGTTCAGATTTGCTTTTGAGAAAAACATCCCTAGTATTTGGTAGGAATGCTAGATCTTTATTTTACACCATCATTCCATCTGGTAGGAAATAGGTGTCATATAGTTTCATTGCCAGTGATTACTGTGGACTTGGTCCCTTGAGTGTTTCATTCAGTGATTTTATTTATTTATTTATTTATTTATTTTTTATTTATTTATGTTTTAAGTGACAGATTAGAGAAAAAAAGCATAGATATTTAGAGCCTGCTGAGTAATGAGTCCCATTGCAGTTTGCTTATTTTCTAGGGAACTTTAGCAAAAGATTTTTGCACCATTTCAGTTTAGTTGCCTTTTTCCTTTTAAGAATCCAAAATAAGTTACCTTACTTAAGTTAGTTTTTATAGTTGACGTTTTTTTCTGAGGGTGAACTTCACAACTTGCTCCTGCCCCCTCTCCCTCTCTCTTTTTTTTTCTTTCTTTCCTCCCATGTGCTCGCCTTAATGTTGAGAGCTGTACTGGTTTCCTGTCTGATAAAGCTTCAGTTACAGAAATGCATATTAATTTTTAAGGGCGAGTCAAGAGAAAGTCCATTTCTGATTTTCATTCAATATTCCTAAAGCTGCTGGAGTTTCATTGTTGGCTTCTTCTTTGGATCTAGGTTCTTTGATGAGGTTGACTTGTGTACACGATGCCCTCTTACAAGGTGGTAGTGTGCCAGCACACCTTGAGCACAGGGCACATGTGTTTACATCTAATATTCATTGGGGTGTTTGGACATCGCTCACTTTGTTCTCCAAGCAAATAACCTGTCAAAGTCTTTTGTGGGTGAGTGGATGAGTTATTTGAGCTATGGTTCACTGAGCATGATCACATGTCCAGTGCATGATGACGTCTGAGGGGCTAAGGATACAGGCCAGGTCTAGTGGCTTTTATATCCTTTTCCGTTTCACTGGCAAAAGGTTTTTTTTGTTTGTTTTGTTTTGTTTTGTTTTTCTCTCTTAGTCTCATATAGCTAGAAATCTAAAAACGATTTTTTATTCTCTTATTTTTCTTCCTCTTGGTTGTTAACCTTACTTTCACAAATGCTATCAACTTCATAGTTAATAGGCACTTAAAATATTTAAATGTCTTATGCAGCCATATCTCAAAGCAGTAATTTTGACTCCTCCTATAATTAATTTGTAGTGGTTTTTCTTGAACTGAACATTGGAGATTGCTCATTTAAGTATGCGGACTTCCATATTGTCTTTGCCCAATATATTTGTACATTTGGAACTTGCTTTTTGTTGGGCGGGATTGAATGGATTAGGAGAACCTGGGCGATTACTTTTTATTACAGAATTTCATAAAATAATAGACTCTCAATATACTACTACCTTTTAACAATCAAATTTAGTGAGGCAGATTTACCTGGAGATTTTGTTCAAATTATTTGTTAGGAAGAGGGCAGAATAAACTTGATATAAACGTATTTTATATATAGAAGCCTTGGGGCACATGGCTTTCAAAGCGAGGCACTAATATTCCACGAGTTTAAAATCCCTTCTCCGTAATCCCCAAATCCAAAACGAAAAACTGAACATTTTTTCCTAACTTCTTTGGCGGCAAAATCTGACCTGACCTGAACTCATTTGGCAGCAAAACCTGTTCTGACCTTATGTGAAGCTATTTATAGTCTTTATTTATCTTACTTCGTGTGAATATTCATATGTTTTGTTGCAGAAGTAAAAATTGTTTGCTTATGTGGTGCTGTCCTAACATGCTGCTGGGGATGTCCATAATATTGGTATATACCCATCTAAATCTGGAAAGTTCTGAATTCCAAGTCTTTTCTGGCTGCAAGGATTTCAGAAGATGGATTGTGAATCTGTATTGAGTTCTGAGCTGGGTCCGATGAGCCAGTATGACTAAAGCTTAGCTTGGGGTGAGGGGTCTTGTTTTTATCCATAACAAATTCCAGATAAAGCGGTAATAGGGGGTGCTATATCAAAGGTCCCTAATGCAGTTTTCAGTCTGTAGGAAAAAACTATTCCCAGAAGCATTCTAACAGATATCAGCTTGCTTGGTAATCTGAACATTTGGACAGGGTGGTTTTGAAGATGATATTTATCAAGCCTGGTTTTCTGTTTTCTGTTTCTTTGTTTTTTAAGTAGTAACTGTGGCTTATCAAGAAAAAAAAAATTCTAATGCATTACTTAGGAAATTCTTAATTTTTTGTTGTTCATGACCATTTGATGAGGTTATAAAAAATAATGCAGGTTATGAAAAAAATATATAGACTTTGGGGGAAATTATCATTTGATTGAATCATTGTGCCTTCATTCCAAGAAAATAATGTTAATCATATGAAAGATAATTCATTTCCCACAATTAGCACATGAAATTACTTTCTCTGTTATCTATCTTTAAAAATTCTTACAAGTATATTTTTATACAGCTTAATTTTTAAAACTTTTTAATTCTATTTTTCCTCTGTTACACAAAATTGCAGATATAAAGTAATTTATTTCATGACTATGTTAATAGCTTAAAATCTGGAAGTTTCTCTCAATTTTTTATTCCTTTCTTACTTTTATTACTTCGGTCTCTGAAATCCATTGGTCCTGCCATCACTAGAGAAGTAAAAGGAATAAAGCATATTCAAAACATGCTGTCATATGATATCTCATTATTTATTAGCGATACCAGTTGATATACGGGTATTAACAGTGTCCTTAAGAAAAACAAAAGTAAATCACATATGAAGTTTCAATGCTTAAGGAGAGTTTAGATTGTGAAACTCAAAACATAATTAAGCTGTTTGCTAAATGCTGACTGCTTGTATAGACAGCCTCAAAATCTTTCATCCTTTACTCCCAACTGACTAGTGTTTTAAATTATATCTTTTACAGCACACGAGATAGGTTGATTTGGCATTTCTACCGTGTGTGTGTGTGTGTGTGTGTGTGTGTGTGTGTATTAAAGTATAATCGTGCAAAGCTATTTAATAGATCTAGTTCATCATTTTGGATCTGCCTCATTGATTCTTCCAACAAATTTTTTTTGAGCACTTACTCTTCTAGGTGCAAAGGATTCATCAAGGACCAAAACAGACAATAAACATACAAAGTGGATAATTAGCAATAAGTCAGTATAAAAATTCATGAGACTAGAGCTCATAGAAGGGGTCACTCCTAGGGCCACTTCTCTCTGAGAAGGCGACCCTGAGGTGAGCTTATGCACAGCAGGGACTTGCTCAGCTCTGGAAAGATGACATTTTAGGCAGAAGAAACTGTTTGGAAAAGGCCCTGTGATGTTTGGGTCCTGAGGAAGGAACATCACCCTAATGGACTTTCCCAGTTGGCATGAACTTTAAAGATTTCTGCACACAGATCTGAAATGTCTTTTTCCTCCCGGAATTCAGTCAGTGTCTTGGGAGTTGTAAGGGTAGGAAACAAATTTTAGGGAGTCAGCTGGGGATTCATGGTATCTAAACAGTGTAGTGTCCAGTGCATTTGTGAGAATGCTGAACTTTTATTCTACTTTTCACTTTCCCTTCAGGGCTACTTATTGTTAAGTACAGTGAGGAGCTGGAAAACTTCTTGCAGAAACCCCCATCTCTTAAGTCTCCAATTAACAATTACTTTCCCCCTTGGTACACAGTCTACTTGATAAATTAGAAATACAAATAAAAGTATACCAGAAACTGAATGTTTGTGCACAGTAACTTTTATAAATAGCATATGTGTAGCCTATAAAATATACATTGTCTTAAAGTATAGGCTCCACAATTCCAAGCATTTGTGTCATATGTAATGTCAGTATTTTGTGGGTACTTAATGAAAAATTAAACAATAATTATAGCGAACCAAGCTAATTTGTTGATACAAAACTTAACCTCTAGATAATTTATTTGGGACTATTGTGTAATTTTCCTTCGTCATTTTCATGATACCTATACTTGTGTATTTTGTCTTTACATGCAGTCATTTTACTACTAATTTATCTTGGCATTTTACAAAATTGAGAAGTCTCTTTGGAACATTATCATGTTATTTTAAGTGATGGTTCAATCATTTTTAAATCTAGTTCATTTTGATATAGAAGGCAAATCAAAAACACAGACGTTGAACCACAGTAGTCTGAATATTAATGCAGAAGACATTATGTGTGAGTCATGTATTCAAATAAATATTTATGAAGAACTGCAAACTTTCTCTTTAAAAAACAAAAGCAACTGCAGTTATGAATTTATGGATTCCCACCCCACTGCCTCTACAGAGATGTTTATCAGAAATTGAATGGATTGCCTCCTACTGTACATGTGGAGTTATTTCACTCAATCTGTTTTTTGTTTTTTTGTTTTTCGTTTGTTTGTTTTTTGTTTTGGACAAACAGACAAGCATAGGAAAAAGCTTGGCTTTAGATATTCCAAGTTGCTTGTTCTGACCTATTAAGCAGGGCTCATACTCACCTGTTTTTTATGACTTTAAGTCAGAAAAAAAAAATGCACAGGGAATTTATGAAGTTAGAATAGCAATAGTAGGTTCTAGTATTTCTTTTAAAATTGGCTTTCTTTTTAAAAATTTGCCTTTCTTTTTAAAAACTTGCTAGATATGCCTTTTATGAATTCAATTACATGAGCGTGCTTGAAATAGATGTAAGTAACTTGAAGCAACACATTAGTGCTGGAGAAGTTTTCACTGTCTTTCACAGAATTTTGCTGTTTTAGGGGACTCTACAGCAAAGGTCTAAAAAGGAAGGGAGGTCCTGTATATTATCAAAGTGTAAAAACTACAAAATATTAATTTTAATTTCTTAAATTAATGACCGATTTTCGCTGAGTAATCTCCCTCATGAAATGCTTTTAAACTAATCCCCATCGCTCTGTAAAAGGTCTTTTAGGGGGGTAAAGGCTCTATGTTACAGTACTTTGTGTACATTATAAATATGCCAATTATAGTTTTGTCTTTAGAAAATAGATGTAGCTGCATTAAACTAATATGTCAACAAGTGCCTTTTATCTTCTAGTTTTAAAACATTTCTGTAATCTCTAAAGTAGAGGTTCTTCTGAAAATATGATCATGGGCTTTGATCAAAAGACGACCATCTGCGTGGTGAACTGGCAGGACCAGCAAATGGAACCATGTACATACAGCACCGTTTAAATCCTTGTTCCACCATTTAATAATAATTCTCAGTTAGTCAAATTACTTACATTTCCTAAGCCCATGATTCCTAGTCTGTAAAATGGGGATATTTTGCTTACATAGAGGTTTAATGTGAGGATTAGAAATGGTATATGTCAAGTGGGCTAGCTCAGCTGTTGGCCAAAAGTAGGCATAAAGCAGAGTGGCTGTTTTTGTCATTAATGTTAAAATCATTGCTAGTATACGATTCGTTGTGGTGCTACTTATTACTTATGAAGAAAAGCAAAATTTGAGAGTTATAATTGCAATTCATTGTCTACACAAATCAGGATTTTTGTGTATTCTTTTAATATGACTTACTCTCTTTCATTTTTTACAAGTCAGTATAGCTTGTTCCATGATGGTAAAATTAATTTGTAATGTTAATTTCCTTCCTTAATTAGAAAATTATAAATTTGTATTCCAACTGTAACAGTCTGTTAAAAAATTATCTTTAGAATTGTTTTAGAAAATTACATATTTATCTCTACTGAAATTTTGATTTAGGAACAGCTTTATGGAATATACTGCATTATAATCATAAAAATTGGCTGAGATAGTGTATTACATACGTATTTGTGTAATGTTAACTTCTGATTGTACCTGTCAGATAGGATTTGGATTATCAACTCTAGTATATTAGCCTAGTAGTGTATATTTCACTCTAGTATTTGTACTCTAAAAATTCTTGTACTATGTATTTTATTTAACCATTTATGGTGAGGGAACAGGGTGATGTATGGAAAAGAAGAACACATTGTGAGTTTTCTTCTTGGCACTGGCGTTATGGCAGCAAGAGGTGGTGAGGTGGAAGGAACATACGACTCAAAATCAGCTGATCTTTACAATAAAGGCATTTAAGACAATATATATGAAAATATAAAGTGTTCATTGAGTTTATCTGTGTGACACTGAACTGAAACCCCACATGTTCTAATCTCTGAAATGTAGTTGAACCAGATGATACTTGTGACTCGAGTTTTAAGACACTATTTTCTACCAACAATATTGAATTCATATTTGCAAAGCAGTGGTCCAGTAGGTGAGATTTGGGGTGGTGCTCTGTGTTTGATGAAGGGGGTCAAAGGCCCAAGAGATCCTCCTCTTTGTAGGTGGCATCTTCTGTACATCACCTCCAACATGATTTTGCCTCTAACAAGATAGCCATCTTATTCGGTAATTTGCATTCTAGTTCCTCTATTTTTATAACGGAAGTGTAAAGAAAACAAAGAATGTTTCCTAACATTTTCTCTTTTCAAAGAGAATCCCAATTGCTGTTCTATTCTATTTAACACCACCATCATGTGAAACATTCTGAATTTAAAGTATGGGATCTAAAGAAGTTTTAGAAAGAGCACCCTATTTAATGGCAAAGTAAGTTGTTGGTCTCTTATTTCCAGTCTTTCATAGAAGTCCCTTCAGGGACAATTTGTGTGTTGTTTACACATACATCATGAACAATTTGCCAGTTTGACTTTTTCTTTATTAGTGTGGTAAAATACGAATAACATAAAGTTCAGCATTGTAACACTTTTAAAGTGTAATTTAGTGGCATTCACTACATTTACAATGTTGTGTGGACAGCGCCACTATCTAGTTCCAGGACTTTTTCATAACCCAAAATGGAAACCCTACACAAAGTAAGCTGTCGCTCCATATTCTCTCTTCCCCTCCGCCCCTGACAACCACTAACCTGCTTTCTTTCTTTCTGGATTTGCCTATTCTGAATATTTCATATGAATGGTTCATAGTTTGTACAGTACGTGTCCTTTTCTGTCTGGCTTCTTTCACTGGGAGTATTTTCAGTGTTTATCCATGTTGTTACATGTATCAGTACTTTATTCCTTTTTTTGCTGAATAACGTTCCAGTTTATGGGTATTCCCCATTTTGTCCATCTATTCTTCTGTGGGATGGCATTTTGGATGTGTCTACATTTTGGCTCTTGTGACTAGCCTGCAACAAGCATTTGTGGATAAGTTTTTATTTGAACATCTGTTTCCAATTCTTTGGGTTTATACCTAGGAGTGGAATTGTTTGGTCATATAGTAATTCTATAAAAATTATGAAAGCTATTGAGGAGCTGTCAGAGATTTTCCTCTGATTGGTTTTTATACTTTGATTTTTTGTTGTATGCATATTTGTATATCTTATTACTTATCCAGTCACGTGATATATTATTCTTTCAGAGGTTTTTGGGTGAAAATGTGTGCATATTCATCATAAAGAGATGCAGATGGTGGGAAGTGGTTTGGGGAGAATGACAGCGACACTGATCTAAAGCAAATAGAGGAGCCACTCGTGGGCTGTTAGTAAATGGCAGCAGGTGTATCCTAGCACATAGGAGAAAAGTGAAACTATTGTGGTAACATTCCTGATGAGGATTTTTCCTTGAGACGTGAACTTTGAACAGTGAATGAACTGAGAAGACTAGGCAATCTGTGTTCTATTCCCCAGCATAAGTCACTGACTATCCCAGAATAGAGGGTATGAAATGGACTCTGGTCTTCACCCAAGGCCAGAAAAATAGATGGTGCATTTAGCCACATCTGGCTTCAAGTTTCTCCCAGAGAGAAGTAATCTAGAGGCTTAAAATGTCAGACTCCCTCTGTGTTGCATATTTTTATGGTTAACTTAACTGTGAAGCAAATCATATGTAATTCTCACTTCATAGTGTAGCTTCAATCATTCTCAGCTGTTTCTCTTTTAACATCTCGTGTGAGAGGATGCCCCTGGGCAATGTTACAGAGAAGCTTCTGAACCAGGTGGGCTGTGACTGACAACAGTGGCCACTATTTTGGTGAACTTTTCTGGGTAAATCCAGATGAGCTGCACCACTCAGTGTTTCCTTTAAGAGCTACTGAATGTGGGACTGTAATAAGAAGAAGGTTGAAGGCAAAACCAACAAGTATTAACTGCTTTGTTCTATGGGAGATGCTGCAGGAAAGAGAAATAAATGTATTGGAAAGGTATTTGCTTGTGGGTCACATGATCTTTACAAAAGAAGCAGGAAAATTCCAGAGATATTCGGTTCCTATATCTCTTCTAGATGGGGCAGATTTTTCATTTTGTTTTTCTTTCTTTTTTGGTGATACCCAGCCTCATGAAAATATGCAATTATTCAAGCTATTCCACAGTTCACTGGGCAAAACTAGCATTACCCTGTAGGTTATTTTCTGGTCATGACGTTTGCTACGAAACTGAAGATTTAGAATTAACTATTCAGGAAAGCCACTCAAAGTCTGTTTTATGGTCTTCAGATACAAAATGCAATGTAGCCTTCTGACTCTAATGCTTTTAAAAATGTAATTGCCTTAAATTTATTTATAACTAGAAAATTTTTTATAATTTCAATTCTAAGAGGATATATTCCAACAGTAGGTGGCCTGTTTTTTGACTGTTTCCTTAAAATTTCTTGCTTTAAATTTATTTATAACTGGAAAATGTCATAATTTCTATTCTTATCATTTTTCTATTTATTTCCTACCTGCTTCTGTAAGAATTTTGGACTCAGGTCCCATTTAAAAATAAATACAAAACTGAAAAGTTGGGAATATTATTGCTGAAAAAAATCACCTTAGAAATTATTTTATCTTTTCATCCCCCACAATTTTTTTCTCCCTGAATATCTTTTAGGGTCTTGCATGATACAAGTATATTATATGACGTGTAACTTATAAAAGTGTACAGCAATTATGAAAACTGTATGTAATTATCAGATAGTGTACTAAAGATAAATGGTATAGTATGGTTGATTTTATCAGGAAAGTAAATTTACTAATAAACAGGTATAGGAGAAAATCCACACTGGAATCCACCTTAATATATACCATTGAAGATGTCAGCATCCCTTCTGTGGGTTTTGGATTTTTTTTTTTTTTTTGGTACTTTTCACTTTATTTTACTTTTTCTTAGCCATTGCAGAGGATATTGAATTGAGGTTCCCAGTTGTACAAAATCCCTGTGTGAGAAACGCAATGTGTCAATCTGACTAGTGGGGGCTGGCCAGTTTGAAGCGATCAGGCCTGAAGGGGCTGGGAAATTCAAATGATGATTAGCATATCAAGTATTCAAAAAACCCTCGTTTCCCAGACCAGCTCCTTGGATGCTTTTCTCAAACAGGGGGTTTTGGATTTTTTAAGAAGTTCACAATAGTTCTTGGATCGTCGTGTACTTTGAAATGTCATCTACTCCTCTGATTCAACTATAAAGCCTTCATGGTCTTGAACCAGGTCAGCAGGAAGCGGTTATCATTTATAGAAAGATGCTCCAGGAAAGAAAGGCTTAGAATTTAGCACTTGAGGGCTCATTCCTTGAGCTGCCACTAGTTTGGAGCCCAGTGGAATCGCCCGCAGTTTCCTGCACTCAGGGTGAAAACACACTGTACACCATGGGTGCTGCCCTGTCCCAGAGACATTGTGAACTCGCAGGACGACGACTAGAATTTTCCCTAGAGAAAGAGCTCTAAGTGACATAGTTTGAGAGGATAATCCGTGGAAAAAATAGAGCAGTAACCTAAGACCAATAAGGACACAGACTTAAGGGTGTATTTTGTGCAATGGTGTATGACCTGGTGTTCATCTGAAAGAGCTTTTCTGGAGAAGGCTTGTTTTGAACCAAGGCATACGGTCATATGATTAAAGAGCCAGAGAAGTAATATAAATGAATAAATTGGGGCTGGTGTGGCGGGATTTAGGAATTATTTAAGAAAAGCCAGGAGTCAATTTCTATGTGAAATCTCTTTATACTGAAATATTAAAGGTATTTAATATATTTTTAAATATATTGTATGGGCCAAAACAATCAAGCAAACAGACAACCAAGCAGCACAGTCTCTTGGATTTGTACTTCTTTCTTCAGCTGTGTTATGGCTTGGCTACTGTCTTCACTTCTCTCTGAGTAGAACCTTAGAACTGTGTTCCTATATGGGGAATCTCCATGGTCAATGTTTGTTTATCTCATGTAAATCTAACTTCCTTTATTGTACTGGTTTCTGGTCTTTTTTTTTTTAATCTTTCGATTCTTCAAATACTGATATCAGATTTTACTCCACCCCACTATAGTCAAGGCCCATTGGAAAGATGACTTACATGAACATTTACATGAATATATGCAATTTATTCCTCAGGGCACTGAATAGATGATTTCAAGTTGTAGAAGTAACAGACTGTAGCCGGGAAAAATCTGGATGACACTTGAGATGCTCAGGAGCTGTAAATGGGGCTGAAATTCCAGATTTCCAATTAGCACGTGTCAGGCAGGACTTTATTTTATTACAAAGTTATTGTGAGTCAGAAGATGAAATTAGTATTTTTCTGAATCCCTCCGATGTACCAGATATAGTTTTACCCAACTTACCTCATTTTCTCAAGTCCTACAGCAAACCAATGAAGTGTTTTCTTCTATTTCACTTATCCTAAGAAAGTGTCTGAACTTCCCCGGTGAGTATGTGGCAGGTCCAGGATTGCAACCTTTCCAGATCCAAAGCCCAATTTCTGTTCTCCAGCTCTTTAGTACTTCCCTATTTTAAGGAAATTTGCCATTTCAGCACTGTCATTAAATTTTAGTCATTGTAATTTATCAATTGGTATTAAAGGGAAGGAAAGGGAGCAGAAATACATGCGTTAGCAGATTTAGCAAAATAATTCAGTTCTTTATACTTTACTACTACACACAGCACATTTCTAGGATTCATACAAACAGCTCGGATTTCACATATTCGGAGTTCATGACTGATACATGAAAACTAGCAACAAGTAAGTCTATTTTCGCTCAAGTGCCATCCTAAATTCATAAGGTGCCCCGATCCTTACCATATGTTTGTGCTACGTCATTATACATAAAACTTTAAAGCCGGTGATGTTCACATTTATTGTTGTAATAAAAGCATTTTGTTGAAACCTAACATATGTATATTTTAGTGGGTTGTGAATGCTCAGACATGATTTATAAGTGTTATGTATCCAATCTTATTAAATACTTAGTTGAGAGCACAAAAATTAGCGTAGATTTTATAATTATAAGGTCGGAGATATATGAAGACTCCTATTTTTAATTGCAGATTAACAAGAAATAAATATGAATATCATATTTCCTTAGTTCTAAGCGATAGAGTATTTTACACATTTTAATGGCTTTAAAATTGGGATGCATCTCACAATCCATGAAGTTTTATATTTGCTTTTTCGAGACAGCAGCTGTGATGTAATTTTCATTGCTTACATGTGCTAACTTGGTTGTTAATCCAGGTGACATGACTGCAGTGGTTCAAATTTTCAGTCAACAAACTATTTAAAGATTCTTTGAGGAAGGAATTTGCAGAAAGGGTGACAATGGGTTGCGAGAAAATCCCGGAGACTTTAAGAAATGGCCCATCAACTACCATCTTGTGGCATAGAGATTGATATTGCGTGAGAGAACATATTAGTAACTTAACCTTAAAACATTCGTGGTACAGAAAATCTGAAAGTGCAGAAGTTTGAAGATAACCAGTTTATTTCACTTATGTCTTCCTGTTTTAGTGTATGTAAGAGTCATATATGATAAAAGTTATGTGTAAATGAGTCTCAATAATTCTTTTCAGAAAGAATAAATTTGAAATTCATATGAAAATGGGTTCTGTCATAATTAACATTTTTTCTTTATGTTACATTAAAAATGATGCGTCTCATAATCAATGGCATCTTAGATTGTGAAACAAAATAGTGCATAATTCACTTTTCAAATTAAAATTCAGAGCTCAGAAATAGTTTGTATTTTCATGACTAAAATTAGATATTGAATGGTGTTAAATTTCTACAATCTACTATAATAATGCTATGTTGCTAAATTATAATTTTAAAGCTCTTGTCTTCTGGAAGCTAACATTTTTCTTCAAGGTTAAACCAAAGTCAAAGTAAATAAATCAACTGCACATAGCTTCTTTTCAAGTTACTTTACTTCATAAATGGCAGCCCAGGGGTCTATAGTGTGCACCAACTTAAACTTGTAAATAAGACCAAATCACCTGTAAAAATATAATGGAAGGGCATGGAACTTAGTTGGCTTTCATTTTTATTCCTTCTGTAATATATTTTTATCAATAATAGCCCTTTCTTTATCTTTCAATTTGATTATTTTTTAAAACATGGTTGTATTTCCTGTTTATTAAATGTATGGGCCATGCATCTTTACTCTTTAAAAGTATTACAGTTCTCAGTGTTCTTGAATATTCAGTTTCTAAGTTCATGTATTAAATATTGTTAAGTTTAAAATGCAAGAAAACAAAAAGTCCAAACCAGGCATTTTACTGTGTGATATATTGAAAAGAAAACCTTTATCATGATGTTGGTAAAATATGTAGTTGAAGAAACAGGAAATGTTTAACTTAATTTTGTATATAGAAAATTCTTGGTAAGTATCCTACTAAACCTTCTCTTAAACTAAATATACTGAACTGATGTGATTCCACTTCTGAAGGGACACAGAGCAATATTTGTGATAATGTGATTGGACTATTAAATGGAAATATTAAAAAGGTGTAATATTCAGTGTGGAAGTAAAAAAATTAAAGCATAAACAAAATCCTCGGCAGTTTATGAACTGCCATAGAGTTATCAAGTGAACTTTACTTCACTACAGTAATGACTTCTCCAAAGATAGATTAGCTGTCATAACATGCTGTGTTCATGCTCTTCGGCTGGATATAAAAGGTGGACGCGTAATGGCGGAATAGAAAAGTCATTTATTTTAAATCTTTATATGCTTGTTTTTCAGTCTGCCATTTTGTGTTTATCTTTTAGAAAATGTATTTTATTCTTTTTAAGAATACAAGTAATACAATTTGTCCAGCAAATAGCAGCATATAAAAAAGAAAAAAAATAGAAGAAAGCTATATAAACATTTTAAAAATTCTGTTTTAGACTTTCTAGAAATTCTCTTCCTTTCTAGACTGTTTAGAAAATGCTAGACACATGTATTTTTCTTTTCTTTTTATAAAAATGGTACATTAGACTGAAGTTTTTGAGAATACATTTATAACAAGTAAATGCTTCTGAGTCTGTTACTTACAGGAGAGGAATCTGTTAATGATACAATTAAAAGCTACTGCTCATGTATCTTACTTTAATTAAACCTATTTAACCCTAGCACACAAGAATGTTTTTATAATAAATAAATAATATACAATATCTAAATATTTATGCACTATACTTATATAGCTATTCATATTACATACACATACATATAATGTTTTATAATACTTTAATTATTAAGAAAAAGTTTATAATGGTAGAATTCACACATTATTTTACTGTTGTGATTTTTCAGTTTCAATAATTTCCTTTCTCGTAAGATATGACAGATTACCGAATGGTTCTGTTGTTTTAGTTTAAATAATTTTATTCATGTCAACACAAACAAAGGTTCTTTATGAAAGCATAGTATGTACTCTTGCTTATTTCTTTGAAGGCATTCCCTGTCCTCTGTTTCGCTCCTTGATGACAAGCTCCTGTTGGTCTGGTGCAGACAACTCAGAGCAATATGCCACCTAGTGATCCCATAAAGAATTCACAATTTTCACTCAACAATCTAGCATGTGTGAAAGCCATTTCGTGACATAGATCTTTATTAAAATGCTTTTGAAAGACACCTGTATGTGTATTGTTTTTGATCTTCTCTTTTATTTATATTCTGAAATGTCGATTTTGATAAGAATATTTGTATTGGATGCAGAAAAAACTTAAACATATAATTTCATTCCTCCTAACCTAATAAGAAATATGATAGTTCTTAATAGAATATAAGTGAAATGGCCAAATTGCCTAGAATTCTGGGCAGATTAATCCCCTTTGTACCTGGAATAAAGTGTAAATGAGTTTAAAATACATTGTAAGCATTGGTTCAACTAATTATGTGCCATAGGGAAAAGTATTAGGTCTTTTCCCTGATAGAGAAATAAGAGTTTTGGTCTTTGAACAACACTTAACATTAATTTTAAAAGAAATGTCATGTTATTATAGTATTTACATTCTTGAAGAGCAAGAATAAAATATTAAACCATAGTAAATTAGTAGTAAGAACTTTTTAAAGACATCCCAGAACATGATGAAATTATTGCATCATAAACCATACACCAATTATTAATGTTTTAAACAATAGCTTTTGAAACCTATTTCAAAGTTGTTATATATTTTAGACTTATGGTATATGTAACATCTCTTGGAAAACCATGGTGTTTCTATGTATATGCCAGTTATCATAGTGTATATATGTGTGTGTGTGTGTGTGCATGTGTGTGTGTGTGTTTGAACGAGCCCTTCTCTCTTGATCACATGTGTGGCAATGTTTGATTACCCGGTTTCTTAAAGAATTGTTCTCTTCAGAAAGACTGATAATAGAGACTTGGTTTACTATTCAATGTCTTTTGGAATTAGAATGCCTATGAAATTGTAATTAGTCAAGGTGACAAATATACGTCCTTTTATGCATGGGATCTGGCTTTAGGTATGATGTAGTGGATTAAGTGAGCAGAAGCTATAAATTCTGGTGATAGAATGCCCTGAATTCTCTCAGCTTCCTCATCCATAAAATAAGATGATGTCTTGTCTGCCCTAAGAGATTGCTTTGAGAAGAATTAAATGAGATAAAGAATGTGTTTTGTGGTTTATATTAGTAATTGTAGAACAATGATATAAATGTAAGTTACCATAGTTATCCTATATTATAGAATTTTAAGCATTAGCTATATAAGAAATGGAGTAATAATATGTTACAGTCGATGGGAAATAGTACAATATGTTTAACTACTTAAGTTTATAAGGGAAGGATGTTAATAAATCAGGGCCAAGCCCTCATATTGAACCATCACACTTAAAGTTGTTTGGGAGACACATAAAAATGGGTTTTAGACTTCGTTTTTGAGACTTATTGGTTGTGTAACATAGGTGGGTTGATATTTTGTGAAACTGTATTATTGTCAGATTTTTTGAATATTCTCTGTGAATGTTTTCAAATACTTACTTTGGGAAGTTTTCCTCTTTGGGAGAAAATAATAAGAACCTGTCCTTAGAGCAAATGGTGCTCATTACGCCATTTAACACTTGTGTGTTGCCTTTACAGGGCCTTGTGACTGTAACTAATGATTTCCTTTATGTATGCTGTTTTCTTTTTTCTTAGAAATTAAATAAAACCTAGGGCTGTGGTGTTGACATGTCTCCACCTTTTCCTATTGCCTGTGATACCTAAGACAGAGTTGTATAGTATTTTTAAAAGTTTGAATACGTGAGAGCCTGCCTTTTGCTCTGTCCCGTTCTTAAAAACATTGCCAATCTACTCAAAAGGGCAATTCCCCTCTTCTTTTCCCCCCCTAAATATATACATTTTTCTGGTCAACTGCAAAGTTGTTTAAAGAATTTCACTGAAGGAACAGATAAAGAAGGTGACAAAGAAAAGGTAGCATATGGTTAAAGGGGTCAAAAGGTACAATATTCCACTCATAAGATGAGTAAGTTCTGAGACTATAATAGACAGCATGGTGACTGTAGTTAACAGTACTGCATTGTATGTTTGAAAGCTGCTAAGAGAGTCGTCTTAAAAATTCTCACCAAAGGAAAAAAATATATATCCCCGTGTGCGTGATGGATGTTAACTAAACTGATCCCGGTAATCATTTTCAAATCATTATCAAATCATTATGTTGTACACCCACAACTAATACAATGTTATATGTTAATTATACTCAATTTTTAAAAACCTGCTAAAAAGAAGACAATATATGCACATGCCGTGGTTAAAAGTGTACCTGGTTTCAAAGGGAGGCTCTGGCATTTACCAGCTGTGTGACCCAGGACAAATTACTTCCCCTCTTTGTGACTCAGTTTTCTCTTCTGTAATGTAAGGTCTTAATATCATCTACCTTATTGGATTGTGACGATGATTGCCTGAGTTAAAACATCACCTGGTACTAGAACGCACTATGTGAGGGTCTGCCCAATAAAGTCGCTTTCTGTTGTACCCTTTCTTGATCTTTTTTTTTTGTTTTGTTTTGATCTTTTCTTTTGATTTGATTATTCACGTTTTCATTTTTGTAATTATTGTTTTTCCTGTTTGTGTGTCTTTGACCTCTTGCATTGCAGAAGCTAACCTCAGTTGCTTGTTTTAGGAGGGGCCATGTTTCTGAAGGAAAGGAAGATAGTGCAGGAATAAACAGGCAGCTGAATAGAATAAAATGTTAGCTATTGCTAACAGAATACAGTCAGTACAGAATATACTAGAATATGACAGTTTACCCTGGAGATACACAAAGGTCCTTGTGTTTGCCTTATATTTTTAAATGGGCCGTCATTTCTGTGGATCCTCTTACGTTCAGGGAGAAGTACTAGAGAAATGTAATTGCTGTCAGAGGGATACAAATGGAATTAAGGATTCCAATAATACTGCAGGGTAACTAAAATTATGAATGTGGAAATACTTTATAAGTTATAAAAAGACAATTAAGATGTTAGTGATTCTATCTGTTATATCTTTCGCCTTCTGCAGGGGAGTCTTGCTTTCTGGAAGTCATCACAAGTCAGAGCATGTTGGTTTGCAGAGCCTGTTATTTCTCAGTCTCTCCAGGCTGAGGCCTCCTTATGAAAACTCATTATAGCATCATCTTATCTTATAAGTGGATAAAATCACAGACCTAGAATTGTATAGTTTTAATGACATAAACTGAGGTGATATTGCTCTGTACAATGTCCTTAATATGAGGAAGTCTAAATATCATATACCTAGTTCTTCATTAATAGTGCTTTCTCTATGTCTGTCTTGATTTTTGACCTTGTGAGTTCACTCTGATACACAATATCCTTTACCTGACTTGATGAACGCGTTAGGCTAATTAATCCCTTGAAAATCTTACTCATGAGAATGTTCCTTGCCATCATATTTGTAGCCTTCAAGGCTTCTTGAATATATATTTTTCAGGTTATGTCACCAAGGTCTGTAACACTTATTAGCACAAAACTGACCAGAACCCTGGTAACCTAGAACTATTTTTTTCTTCATCTGACATAGAACCACAGAGCTTCAATTCTGGAAGCACCTAAGAAAACACGTAGTTCAATAAAAGACGCTGGCATTCTCTCCAGAGACCCATAGTTGGAATGCAGGATGAAATTGCTATACCTGGACTGATAGTTTCTGAGTCTGCTAGTTCTCTAATCTCACTTTTCTCTCCTATGACATTGGCCTCTTCCTTGTATCACTTAGTTTTCATCTCTTCTCTCCGTCTTAGTTCCATCTCACCTTGCGGACCATCTTTCTAGCACCTGTAGCTTTCCTTTACGCTCTGATTCCTACTCTTCCCTCCCTACTATCGTCACTATTTATCATGATACCGATTTTCCTGTTTTATGCATCTTTTATACAATGATTATGCTTGTTTAAATTTTTTTAAAAAGCAAAGATCTTTGTAAGCAAATTCAGAGCACCTTCCAGAGAAGAATCAAGAAGGGACAATCTTAGCCAAACTAACATGGCAAGTTTTTTCCATTTTCAAAAATATTTTATCTACTCCCTATAATGCCGAAAGCATAGAAAAATCAGATAATCCCACCTCTACCACTGAATTCCTTTAAGATTTTAAATGATCTGTTTTAAAATATTTGTTGAGTAAGCAATATTGAATTTTGTATATCAGTAATAAATATTTAGACCTCTGTAAATGTCCTAGTTTAAGTAGTAGTATAGATGAAAACAAACAAAATGATTAAGACAGCCTTATAAATGAGAAAAAATAGATAGAATGTATTTATTGTACATTATTTTGATATTTGAATGTGTTGTTTCAGATTAAAATCTAAGTCTGTCATTTTAGAGTGAGTTGTCTAGTAATATTTTCGTATTTGTAAGTGCCATTTAGGGATAACTCGGAATTCAGTGCCAAGTCAGTATTTTTTTAAGGAAGAACTTGTTAACTTGTCAGCGTTGAAGATTACTAATGATGATTAAATATGAGAGAAAAATGAAAAGCAGTATTTCAACTGAAGTCCTAAAGGAAGCAGGAATGTGGCAAGGGTGGTGAATGAGAATGTTATATTAGTTTTACATTTAGGATTTAGTAATCATCGTTTCATTACTCTAATTTTCCTCTCAGAAGTTATAAAGATACTCTAATTTTAAATTCTACTATAACAGCATTGAAATCAGATGGTTTATTAACTTAAAGGATTGCATCTCAAAAAGGATTGCAATAGACTAATATTCTTTTATGCCCGGACACATTCCGTGGGCTCTTAGAATCTAGTATATATGGATATTTATTGATGCTTGCCCTATTCTCTGGGTTGCCTTTCTGCTATTGCCTTTTACCCAATACAGTTTGCTTTCTGTACACTTCTGGGCAAACAGTTTACACATACCTAGAGTCTACTGTATGTTTTGCACTTTAGCAAACCACAGAGAGAGGTATAAACAAAGCCTTCTCCCCGACCCCTTCGTCCTTTCCCTCAAGGACTGTTCATTCTTATTGACAAGATGGGAAGTGAAGCAACAATAACAAACCTAGTAGCATATGAAGCATAATGGAGGTGTAGACTCTATGTCCTACTGAAGTTTAGAAGAGATGAGAATTTAATCTGGGTAGAGTGACCAGGGAAAGCTCCATGCTGAAGCTGGGATTTGAATTGAATGAACCTTAAAGATTTAATCGTTTTAATGAAGTAGGTGTTAGAAACTAGGCATTGTGAAAAAATGGAATGGATGTTAACAATTAACAACTGACAACTGTTGAATTAACAATTGGAAAGTTTTGATAAAGTTTGATGAGATTTTAAAAATCATTTATTTAAGAGTAAGTAATACATGTATAGGATATGAAAATTCTAACTGTATAAATAATGGGTATATACACAGTGACAAGAATATTCCTCTCCCAAGAGACAATCAGTATTAGCAGTTTCCTCCCAGAGACCCTCTATGTATACTCAAATGTGTCTGTCTGTCTGTCTGTCTGTAGTATTCCCTGCACCTGATATTTTCCACAAAGAGATACTTTGTTCTTCGTTACAGCTCATCTCATGATATAGAAGTTGCGTACTTCAAGTACTTTAATTATTCACCTACTGATGGACATTTGGTTTAGTTTTTACAAATAGTGTTGCAGTAAATATCATGCACATTTATCTTTGCACACGTGTCAATGTGTCTGTGGAATGCATTCCTAGAAATGGGATTCCGGGAGCAAAACCTGTCTATGTTGTCCACTTACAGATATTGCCAAATTTTTATTATTTATTTATAATTTTTTAATTTAGTTATGATTATTTTATTATTTATTATTTATTTGATTGCCCGTTTTATCCCATATTTTCCTACCAATAGTGTATGGGTGTTCTTGTTTTCCCGAAGTCTTGCCATTGCAAGTGTTGTCAGATTTTGATATTTGTCAATATGAAAGGTGAAAAATGTCTGTCACTATAGTTACAGTTGCATTTTTTAGTTGTCACAAAATTTTAAGTTATAAAAATAGCGTGGTTCCTCATGGACTATGTAGAGCAGGACATTTAAAAGAGATTTATTATAAATTTTTTTACTGTAAGGATTACTCATCGAATAAAGTTTCTGGAATAGCCAAGAAGGTCATACTGAGGGTAAGCTGAATCATGTCGGGTATATGGGGTAAAAATTACCTCTACATTTTACTGGCTTCCGTAGTTTTAAACTCCATTAACATCAGTAAAGGGGAATGTAATGTTTCAAACCTCAGCCTGGCCCTGAGAGGGCACTCAGCTGCTTGAAGGAATGGCCCAGTTAATGAATGCAAATCTTAACTTTTAAAAAGGTGAGATTTCAGAAGTTGAAAGGACAAACCTGCTGTTCCAGTTTTATTCTCTAGTCATCTAATTATTTTAATTCATCGCACCCAAAGACTAGTTAAGGAAATAATGAAGGAACATGCATTATAATATTACTCTTGGTGTCCTGAAATAATAATGTACTTTATAGATAAAATGGCTATGGGTTTCTTTCCCCCTTCTTTATATCCACGCCTTCTATGAGGCATTTTGTAACTTAATAAAGCTGTGGGATTTATCTTATTAGTAAAACAAACAAACAAACAAACAAACAAATAAATAAAATACTGCCTACTAGGGAGTATATAGCCAATCCAAACATTCTTAGCATTTTTCCCACGTTATGATTGGTGTGTTGAAGGGAATGCTGTCCCCAAAGTAACTGGGGATTAAGGTAGGATTTTAGGGTAAATGTCAGCTGTTGTAACAGTGATGTGGCCCTCAGACACAATAAAAGAACCAGGCAATTGCTGGGGGTGGGGATTCTTGTATATTTTTTTTTTTCTAAGCACTATCGAAAGAGTCCAAAATTCACTGAAAGGTGAGGAAAGAAATTAAACAAACAAACAAACAAAAAAATCCAGCCGAACAATTGGTAATTGGTATGTGGTATTCACAAGTATGCGGGGAAGGGAGAGGACATTTCTTGGCACATTTGTCATATTCCTAAATAAACTACACATGTGTTTGCAAATGAAGAACTCACTAGTCCATGACAGCCCAGCCCCAAGGAAATGGATTTCATGTTGTGTGTTCACACATGAAAGTCTCCTGCAAGGAGCTGTGCCTAATAAAGCATCCTCACAAGTAAGACAAAACTCGTCACCCATTTCTGAAAAAGCGTCTATGCTTTATTTTTAACTTCAGTACAGTGATCTCCCAAATGAACCTTTTGGGGAAAGCCTGTCAGGGTGCTATGACAACCCTATTTTTCCTTCCCCAAAGGAGCTCCCTCCTTTGCCAAAGCCATATTCTAGCCTAGAAAGTAGGGCAACTTCCTCTCCAGCCACACGGTTAGGAGTACTCTAAAGAGTAGGGGTGCTATTCTTAAGGTATTTATAGTAAAGGGAGTTAAATGAAAGCTGGGTCCTGTGGTGGTATGGGGGGTATTTTTAGTACTTTCAGTACTTTGTGCCTTTCTGAAACTGTGGGTTTTTCTGAACAAGATGTAAAATTACTAGGTTTCTTTCTTTACAGGACTGTGTGCAGTTTAAAAAAAGAAAGTTTATATTTCCCTACGTTTCTAAATCTGTGAGTTTCCTTACAGATTTCATATAGTTGAACATATCTTTTATTTTATGCACAGGCATGGATTGAGTATAATTATTGGTTCACTGATTAGAAGAGTGATGCATACTTGTGAAAAATGTTAACAGTGGAGAAAATGAGAAATCAGAAAATGAAAATCTCCCTTTAATCCCAGTCTGACATAATCTCCTCAGTGAAGAGTTTGGAGGAGAGCCTGACAGATTTTTCTTTGCATATTCTGATTACATGTGTAAGTGTACACACATATGCTTATTTTGAACCTTGGATAATACCGTATATTCTTTCCTGAAGCTTTCTTTTTTCCATTTGCCATTATAATTTGATCCTCATTTCATGCCAATACATGTAGAATAACCTAATGACTTTTTAATTATTTGATGTTTCATTATGACTACAACATACTTTAGTAAACCACTTGACTTTTGATGTGTTTTTATGTTAATCCCAATTTCTCACTATTAGAACTGCTGCAGTAAATATCCTCATACATGTAAGAATGTGTACTTATGCAAATATTTCTGTAATATGGTTGGAGTGAAATTTTGATACGCACATTAAAAAACTGAAAACTTTAAAATGAGCAAATTGGTACTATCATGACAGGGTTTTCAAAGATAGTTATTTTAGGAAATCAAGTAGAGCCTAAAGCCAGTGGCCACATTGGCGATAGGTCCTGTCAACTCTCCATTCAGTGTGCCGTGATACAGGTGTATGCGCAGTCTCCTGAGTTTTAGAGACATCCTGAGCTCTCTTTTGTGTTTATTTGTGGAGCTATCACAATGGTGTCCCTTTGACTCACTGTCGTCACATCTCCATTCACCATACCATGCTTTCTCTTAGTGTTCAGTGCTAATTTGATAAATGGATTCCAAAGGTGCTTCCGGGGGCAGCTAGGGCAGCAATTTATCCCAGTTGTAATAACCACATTTTAGAAAGTTAAACCCATTCGGATTACTTCAAGTAAAAGAAGGAAATTTATCTGAAGGCTCCAGATGCACCTCATGGACCCCATGGAATGAAAACACAGCTGTACCTCAGAAGAGACTAGACCCAGGAACTGGGAAGCCATGTAGAACTGAGGTCATTGCATCTCCCCCAGGAACATGTGGTTTCTCATCTCTACTTGTGTTCATCTCCTTCATTCTTTGATGGATCAATGGTCTTGGCCCACCATGCAGCAACAAGCCACCCCAGGCCATCTTTATAGCACTGCCTGGTCCAAGCACTTTCAAAGATTACAGTCTTAGAGTGCTGATTCCAAGTTTCTAGGACAGAATATTTTATTGTTTGGCTTAGTCACATGTCCACACCTGGGAGACGGAATTAAGGTGAAGGAGTGTCAACACACCTGAAGCTTTCTTATCATTCACTTTCTGATTCTCAGATGTTTCTTAGAGAGAATGTCTTCCCAGACACCCAAAACCTGTCCGTGCATTTCCTCTCGTGATTATGCATTACTACTTCATAACACTTGGTGTTGAGCTCCTTTTTTTTCTTTGTCTTTTTCTCCCATTAGAATGTTAGCTTTGTGAAATAAGGAAATATACTCATTGTATTCACTGCTGTAATCCCAGGGCCTAAAATCACACTTGGTTCTCAGTAGGCACTTAATAAATACATGTTGAATGAAGACACAGATGGACAGACCTAGAAGACACTCCTGTATCTTGCATTTTTAATGGCTGGTGAAATTGTGCATTTCAGGTTCTCTGAAAGCTGTTTTCTCCTATACTTATATTTAGAGAACCATATATTTATTTAGGGAACCGTATATTTCACTACCTCCTGTTTTAAATAGCGTTCGCTAGCTTCCACGTGCTTACAGTTTCATTAACTTCATTTTCACAGCAACCATACTGGATGAGGAAGTCAGGTATCATTTTGTTTGGTAGAAGCATTTAGAGAGATGCTAAAGGACTGCACACTTTGTTTAAGGCCAAATACCTAGTAGATAATGGATCTCATTCTAAAACCCAGGTCTTCTGATTTCTATGTTAGGGTTAATCTCAGTAATTCTTAGTTCCTAGGATTAATTATTTGAAGGTAACAAGGAATTACCCAACGGTTCTATTTCTTAATAAGGCAAAGCAAGAGACCGTGTCAAAAACAAAACAAAACAATGGTATTATAGCCTATACCTCCTTAAGAAAAAAAATCCCATGGAATCATTTTATATACATAAAATTTTGAATAGTAAGAATCATCTTTTCATAAATTTCTATTTTAATATAGTGTAATATAATCGTGACATTTCAATTGTAAAGTGTTAGCTTCATGTTTGTATTGATCATCTATTTCATGCTTCCCTTGGTGATGAATCTCTGAAGATGTATTACCAGACAACAAATGCTGTGATACTGGCATCCTGCTTCATTTAGCTTTTGCCAGTACTCATTCACTCACTGTTAGCAGAGAGATTACTGTGTAGCATATAAAGAACTTTATGGATACCACTTAGGTTGGTGAAATTATAAAACCAACAATAAACACCAAATTGTAATGTATATGTTAAATGTTCCTATTAAAAATTACTATTTCAATAACTATGACACAGAGATTATAATTTTAAATATACCACTGCTTTTGAGAAAGGGTAAAAGTAGTTCTAATAGACACTTGGTATTTGTCTCTTCCAGCAGTAAATTTACTACTTTCTGTATGCAAGAGGATAGTCCCTGATTTTGGAAGTTTTAAATGCAGAAGGAAAAGTTACATTCAAAAAAAAAACTGTAGAACCATGGAGTATGTTAAATGTATACAGACATTCCTTCTTCGTTATCTGGCCCAGTGTCTAGCAGATTTTATAGCATATAGAGTATATGCTTTTATATAGCATATAGAGTATATGCTCTATATGCTTTTATAGCATATAGAGAGATGTTTGTTGAATGACTAAATGAATGGCTGAATAATTGAACATACTTCAAGCAGAGTGATTAATGCAAAAGGCTTGATGAAGAGGCAGACTTTTAAGAGGCAATGCAGGGGCCAGAAGGTGAGTATTTCAGGCATAGGGAACTAACGTGACTAATGATTTCCTCTTCTAAGGACATGAAAGATATTGTATTGTGGCATGAAACCTGCTGTCAGACGCATAACGGTGAGGTTCTGGTCGTTAAGAATCTTGTACTCTAGACGATAGGACAAGTATAGTGTACAAGACTTTCTTAAGTAGAAGACAGTGGGTTTTAATTTGGAATTCTTATGTTATTGCTACTCACCACTGGCTTGCTTTCTTTGCCTCACTCAATTTCAGTCATCATCCTGAAATATCTACTCTACTTCTAAAAACAACTGTCAAAGAACATGTGACCCAACCCAAATATTACACCATGGTTGGTGGCCTCATGGTTAAAGTATAACACAAAATTAAGTATAACCATGTTTTCCCTGCTCAGAATGAAATGGCATTTATCTGAAAGTATTTTTGATGTTCTCAGATTCCTTATTGTTATTTTAAAAAGTTTAGAATTTATTCATTACCCTAATACATTTAAAATTCCTTTATAAGAATGACTCATCATGAATCTCACATTGCATCTTAGTCATTGTACACAAATGAAATGGTGACACAAAAGAAAATGAAATGTCACCTTATTTGTTCCATGATATTAAGTACGTCATATAATTCAGATTTATTTTGCGATTATATCACATGGCTAATGCAATTACAATTTATCTTATTTTTAGAAATCAAATATGAATTTTTTATTTATGTGAAATAAGGCTACTTGATTATATTTCTTCCATTTGAGCAATACTTTATTTTCATAATTTAGAGAGTCATAAGTACGTTTTGTTTCTATAACGTACATTGATTTCCATTTACTTCTGTAAATTTCAAAAGCTAAATTCTCATTTAGGCCACTCAAGGTATTATGAATATAATACAATAATATGTGTATATTAACAGTGACATTATTTTGGTGACTTATATGGTAAAAATTTTACTCAGTTTTGCCATCACTTCCTCTGTTTTATGTGCATGAGATACCCATGTGATGGTTTGAGGTTCTCAGTAGAGGATGATCACCATTGTTCTCTAAAAGTACTTTTATATCATAATCTTAAAATAATTAGTATGTTCAGGAAATAAATGAAAAATCTAAAACTAGATTCACATCACATTAAACTGCTGAATTGTTTGACATGTGACTTTTTAATTATTCTCCACATCTTATGTCAACCATTAAAAAGCTGAATAGCTCTAACAGTGACATTTCAGAAAATAACTGTTTTCATTCTACAAAATAACAGTCCCCTAATGAAAACAAAACTCTTGTTTAGTTGACTGTGAAATTTAAAATCTTTTCCCCAGATTTTCATTTCTTATAAGTCCTTCCACTGATATGTGATTTTTTTTTTGTGCCATTTTTTTTTTTCTGTATAATTTTTCTCAACGCTGAATGTCAACATTAGCATTTTCTGGCTCTTGCTGAAGCAGACATTTAGGTTAATGCTTCTGCTGGCTTTGTTTCAGCCAACTGGAGAACTTTGATTGTAATTATTGGGATTACTTTAATTTAGAAGAGTGCCAGTTCCTTTTTGTGAGCATGATTTATTCTTGCACAAATCAAATGAGATGTTTTTATGGCAAGCAGACCTGTTTTCTTGGCTCTTTAATTCTCAGATGCACTATTACTTCAAGAAGAAAGAACTGGAAGGAAGGAGACATGACTTGTCATTAGAGATGACACAGATTCAGTTGTGGAAATTTTTGTCATCAGTTGACTGACACGTAACTGGTTGGAAGCTTCTTGCTTACACTTTCTTTCAATAGCAGAAGTGGCCATTTTTTGTTGTTTATATAATTTATTTTTTGAAGTGGCATGAGAAGATTCCAGAGAAGGGAATTTTATGCATAAACTCAGTTTGGGTGTGTTTCAGGATATTCAGAAAAAAATATACTTCTCCTTGAATGTGAAATATTTGAGAAACTTACCCTCTTATAAATTTTTAATGAGGAAAGTATTTTTAAGTTTAGTGTATGAAATTTTTTATTTGAAAGAATTTTTAGGGGGATAAGTAGATGAGTTGCAGGTGGCATTTGTCTCATTTTTTGCTATTACATCATCATAACAGTACACAGCTTATTCAATTTTTCATGCATGCTTTTGAAATGTGTGCATTTTTCTGCAAAACAAGCTTTCTGGAGTTTAAAAAAGAGATGCAGATTAATACATCTTTAAAATAATTCTGTTAAATTTTCATCAGGAATTATAAAACTATCTGTGATTAGGATTTTGACAGGAGAGAATGATATATATTTTATGATAGGTTTAATAAGAGAGATTATAAATTCCTGAAAAATGACATGATCAACTTGTTAAAAGTAGTTTCCAGTCATTCCCAACAAGATCTCAGGCATTTTGTAAAATATTTGTAACCATATAGAATTCTTTTCTGCTTTGTTGTGATTCACAATGGTTATCCTTAGAAAGAAAATAATTTGATTGTTCTTGAAAGCTTAAATTTCAACAACAAATTGTTATTTCCAAAATAATGATTGTGATTATTTTGGCTGGAGGTTTCAAACAGTTGTTTTGCAAATATCTAGAGCAGTGTTTCTCAACCATTATTTCGTTATTGTCCTAAGGAGCCTCTTTAGACATGTTTTCCCCCTAATCATGCCACGCGTGAAATTTTAATATGATAGATAGACTGTATATCATTTTATATACTGTATGTATATCTGTGCTTTATATACAAAAATAATGCGTAATATCTAAGATTGTTTCTCCTCCCACCTTCCAAGAACCAGTATTTTCCCTGCTGGGACCGTATCGCCCCACTGAGAATGCGTGGTCTAGAGCCGACCCCACTCAGCCCTAACAGGTCAGAGCAACATCTAACCAAGAAATAATGGCCTCCTTCTCTTTATTGCTTAGTTATGTGGAAGAGACGTACTTTTTTATACTTATAACAAACGGCTTCCTTGTCATGTTATTCCACCGCATGTAGCTAAGTCAGTCTTCACAACTTAGGATTCAAAGGGAAAATAATGATGGTCTCCTCAGATAAAGGGGCTTTCAGAGCTTTCTGGAGGAAAGGGAGACTGTACCCAGAGAGGATGGATTTGGGTGGGCATCACTGAATCAGAACTTTTGGATGACCTTATTACTGTCTTCTACTGCTAATAAACTAGAGAAATGAAAAGTAAGGAATTTCCCAGTCTGAATTTGGCTCACATAGTACGGTAAGCTAATATCTGGGCTAAATCTAAGTCCACTGATCCTAAGTGATTATGAAACTGCAAACATCAGAACCCAAATGAAGGTTTTGTTTTTGTGAAAACTACACGTTATGGTTTAAGGTCACCAGCCTGTATTCCTAGTGGTAATGATCAAGGGTTTGACAAAAAGAAAAATGTGTCCAATGTAGCAGCTCTGCCGCCCTAACTACAGTGAGCCCAGCTAGTCTCCAGGAGTTGTGTGGATATTTACCCAGCGGTGAGGAAATTGGGTTTGGTTTTGAGCGTCTAGGAAGGCTTAGTAGTGGAAGCTGATTGACACTGGTTGATCCTGCTGGCGTTCTTTTCTTGAGTTTGTTCCTTGCTGGAAGGCTAGGGAAGTATTTTTCCATCCTACAGCATTGAGACTTTTGTTACAAGCCAGCAGTTCACCAATTGCAGTAATAAGACACATGTATTTTCCCCATACTGGAAGACAGAAAGTTGTCATTTTAACTGTTATAGTTGGCTTATGGCTATGGTTTCAGGGTAATTCCAGTTTTCTCACATATACTAATAGCTCTAATTTAGAATTTTTTAAATAGGCACACTGTCAGGTGGAACTGACAAGCTTCTGAGAAATGGAAACTTCGTATATACCCTGGAGGACATTTAGCTTGTCGCAGATTAAATGTCCTGACCTACTATAATGTAATTACTTTTCTTGAGTGCTTCTATATTTTATCCATAGGACTCTTCAATTTCAAGTAGGAAAAAAATACACATCTTGAAGATTTTTTTGACTTGTTTTTGCAATTTGAAGCATCCAGTTATTTTTCATTGTATAGTTGACCCTTGATCTTTGCAGGTTTGATAGCATAGTCCCAGCCTTTCCCAAGTGACCCAGAGTCATCTGTAATTTTGCTGAGCCACAGATGTGTCTGGAGTTCTGGAAGGCTGGTGTGCAGAAGGAAGTGACCTGGTGAGCAGGTTTATCCATCCGCTCAGGGCTTACTGACTGTTGCACCTTAATTATCCTGTATTTTTTGTTACTTACACACGTGGACATGCATAGGGATCCATGAATTTGGGGAGCCACAGATGTCTCTCGCTCTTCCAGTGCTCTGTTGTAATCATTACTATTTTGGAATATTAACGTTGTGATTCTTCTTACCATCTGGAGATACTAATATGGCCCTCCTGAGAATCACTTCCAGAGTGATAGGGTTCTGTCAGAAAGCCTCAGGTGAGTCAGGGCAGGAGAAAGAAGTTGAGGAGAGAAACCAACTTGAACGAGGCTTGAAATATAACAACAGAAACAAAAACTTTTAATTTCTTATAAAATATTTTCATATATCCAGTATTAACTATATTGCAAGAAGAAATCATGTTGATATTTGATGGATGATTGAATGATTTTTTAATTAAGTCTTTTAATTAATTCTTAAGAATTAAGAATCTTATTCTTAACTAGATAAATACAAGTAGAATGTTACATAGGGGCCTGAGAACAATCTAGCTCCTCCTCTCCAGTTTTCTCCTCCACTAGCTAATCTCTTTACATTATAAATTTACCTTTGGAACATAAAACAATCATTTCCTAAACATAATTTCTCCCAGCTCATGAAAAATAACATGCATTACACATAATGGGGTCAAAAACGAATTCAGTTTTACTCTGCACTTGGTTCCCCCCTTGCCTCCCACTCCCAGTTGCTTTTTCCAATGTCACTGGTACCACCCCCAGCACCCACAGAAATACCTTCTTCCTAGCTCCACCTCCTGTGGTGCTGCTAAGCCGAAATATCCTCAAGCTTTACCTTTTGTTCCTGTGAAGCACTTATTGATATGCATGAGAGTGTTTGAGTGGATGAGACCAGGAGAGCTCCTAGGCTGAGCTACAGGGAGCCCAGCATGAGGTGCACGGACCCCCACCCTCGAGGAGAAAGGGGCTCCCCCCCACCCCCCCATGGAGCTGCTGAACACCTCATCTGTTTTGGTTTATAGCCTCCGCACCGGAAAATGCTGGGGTTTTGCAGTCCAGTTCTAAAGTTGTATCTTAATAAATTCTATCGCTCTTAGTTGCTCCCTCATTTATTTACACAAGCAAGGGGGCCTCTGTGTGACGCTGGGCCTTGTGCCGTCCTCATTTGGTCTCATAGCCCAGTCCAGATTGGACAGCAAGGTCATCAGACACGACGTGTAGGAGCTGTGCTGATGAGAACCGTGGTTCTCAGCCTTTAGAGTTCAAGGATTCACACACAAGAAATGTTGGAGGAACATCTTAAGGGGTTAAATTGCATTTCTACACGGTACACTCTATTGTATGACTTTTCTGCTAGATGAGAAGAATTGTTTGCAGCCCTGACCAGGCTTTGTCACATATTCCTGAAGGTACCTGTTAAACATTTAGTTGTAATTCTTATTAATTATCCTTATCAGGTGAACCCTACCCAACATTGCGAAGCACAACCTGCTCAGCTCAAAGTTCCGTCTCACATCCCCGTACAATTTTGCATCTTCCACTGGAACAAAAAGTATTATAGATACTGAACGTATTTGAGAACGGCCTGCATGCAGCGTCCTGGTTGAGAACCAGTCCCTTGGGAGAGAAGTGGTTCTCAAAGGGCTCAGAGCAACAGCCTCCGCAGCAGTCTCCCCGGGAACTTGTTAGAAATGCAAATTATCAGCCCCCTCTCCCCTTTCTACTGGATGGGAAACTCTGCACTTGGAATAATGCAGTTTGTGTTTTAGCAAGCCCTTCAGGTCATTCTGATGCATGCTACAGTATGAAATACACTGTGCAAAAGGAATTATTACCACACATACACTCCACTGAGAAGTGTAACTGTGAGAAGTGGGCCTTCAGATTGCCATATGCAAATTAATCTCAGTAAAACCTCTGGGTTGATCACAGCCCACTTTAGTTTTAGGATGTGATTCTTAAACGCTGGCTGTGTGTCAGATCAGACTCTTATTAAACAATACACATTCCTATGTTTCATCCAGGATATTGTAATGCAGGCTAGGTTGGGGCCCAGGAACCAGTTTTCAATAAATTATCCATTATCCAGGTGTGACCATAATCAGTCTGCCAGGTGTGTGTGTGTCAATCACTGATCTAGACCTCTGCTTGTGAGTGAGCCTTAGAATCTTCTAGAGGGCTTCTTGAAACAGATTCCTGCCCCCACTGCCAGAGATCCCTCTCCCACAGGTCTGGGGTGGGACCACGATTCGGCTTTTCTAATAGGCTTCCAAGTGATGCTGTTTTTGGACCGCATAGCACTTGTCTAGAATGCTACAGTAATGACTTCTGGCTCCCAAACAGATGTCGTACTTTACTTACATGAGCTCACGATAAGTTGTGATCTTCACCTCTCAGTCTTTTATTTATTTTTATTTTTCTTATGTTTTGAAATAGCTAATATAGTCACATAAAGATTCTAAAAATACAAAAGGATATATATATATGTGTATATATATATATATATATATATATATATATATATATATACACACACATAGTGAAGTGTCCCTCTTTTGGCCACTGGTTTCTCCTCACCAGAGGCAACTAATATTACTAGTAAACTGTGTATCTTTCCAGAGATATTTTTGTTTACCTGGGCATACATACATAAATGGACACATACCGAACTTCCTTTTGAATTAAAATGCTAGCACTCACTGCTCTATACCTTGATTTTTTTCACCTATTATATTGTGTGAATCTTTCCATTTCAGCACACAGAGGGATCCCAAGTTTTGTGAGACTGTGTAGTGTTCATTGTATGTATGTCCCATAATCTGTTTATAGAGCTTCCTGATGATGGGCGTAACTCAGTTTCCATTCATGGAGTCCACAAATAAAGAGCAGACACCCAAAGTCCAAAAACCTCATGTTTGAGTGAATTCCTTATACTCTGCGTTAGCTCTGGCATTGTTCAACAATTCTGTGCCCGTTGACTCTAAGTCAAGAATAACAAAGTTTAGTTTTGGTCAGTGAAAAATAATATTTTTTAAAAATCGTCATTAAAATATTGAACGAAGGGTTTTAGTGGGTAAGGAAGGGTGGAGAGTAATATTTACCGTGTACATCTTTGGGGCAAGACCTTTTGACTGACATGTTCTCCAACTCAATTGTCAGAAGTTAACACTTAAGTAGATATTATGGTTTTTCACAGAAGTAGCATGTGGCTCAGAGAAATTAAGGTTTACAGCTAGTTAGTAGTGGATGCAAGGTGTTAAGTCACTTCTTATTAACTCTAGCGCCCTGTGGTTTCCCTCACGACTATCCTGTTCAGTGTGTGCCTAAGAGCTGGGGCTTCACACTGCAGACCTTGCACTCCCAGTCCCTGTGGCCTCTGAGGCTTGAGGCACCTAGGGCACAAAATTTAAGGAGGAGCTCACTCTCAGTCATGCACTGTGCCTTATTTTTATGATTTTTTTATGAGCTTTCTTTCATGACCTAACTTAAACAGGAAGATCCTGACATCTCCTTTTAAGTTGTCTTCTTCTCAGGATCTAGCCGACCGAAGCCACTGTCTGGGCTTCGAGGTTGGCCTGTGCCTCCGGGTTGGGGGCAGGATGGCAGGACCCTGGCAAAGGTTGGTCTGCCCCAAGGGGTCAGGTCCGGAGCAGGCTTTCTTGTGACTCAAGTTTTGTTATCTTCCCCTTCAGAGGCAAGGACGTGGGATGGGGGAATCCCAACTCGTTAATTCCTATTCAATGCCAGCTTTTATTCAGTTCTTTTCGAGAATTCCCTCCTTCCCACACTTCCTCCCACTCAATTCCCCAAAATATTAATGCTTGAGAAAGAAAGTGAATTCTGAGACTTTTAAGTGAGTACTTCAAAAGTGTCTGTCACATATGTTTATTTGTAAATTGCTCCAAAAGTAACAGGCTAATATTTGTGTGTAGATGGTGAGGATGCCTAATGGCTATGTTGTCTTCATCTTACTTATGCCAACGCTACTGGGAACCAAGACAAACCAATTCATGATTAAAAGCTGTTTCACTGATGTTTTTTAACACATGTATTTTTCTTTAAGGATGAATGCGCCTTCAGACCACGTGAGTAAGTGAACAAGTATTTGAACTTCGCCCTTTTTGCTTTGACGGGAGGAAAGTGAGCTCAGTTAGCACTGTGTGTGTATAGGTACACACCCTGGAGTGTGTACACATGAACCCATGTAGATAGCATCAATCTCAATTTTCAAAAAGAAATGCTACTGATTAAATCCCTGTCAGTGTGTGGGGGTGGTGCTGGGAGATGGGTCTGTGACTAACATCCTTTTACACTGTGTGCATCTGGGAGGACAGTCCTTTGGCTACTGATTGCGACTCTCGCAGTGTTTATGACGAGGCATTTGAGAACATTTTGTGATCCAGTGTTCAGAGCCTTCTGAAAGCCTTCTCTTGGGAAAAGGGTACCCAGGCCTGATGACTGACAGCGTGCTAGCCTGGTCTATCTGGCACTGTTGTTTCTGGAGCATCCCAGATGCGTTTTCTCTCACCCTTATTGTCTAACCCCAGTTTAGCTGGGGAGAACAGCTGCTTCTGCATTTGCTTGTGACTGGGTCTTTGCACATGCTTTGTGTACATAGCATGATGCTGTCATGAGTACCCTCTATGTTAGGTCACAGCGTTCATGGTGACGATGAACCTGTCTTATCTTTATGGCTCAAATGTGAAACTCACTAACATGTCCAGATCAGGTTAGCACCTTGGTGCTATGGTAAATGTTAATGACAACGATCCCTCTCGTCTAGGCCAGTGGTAGCCACACTGTTTTGATCATTCACACCATTAGTAAAAAGAAATCAGCACATGCAGTCAATATATAGCCTTGGTTCTCAACAGGGGGTGATTGGTTTCTTTGTGGGACAGTGGCAATGTCTGGAGACATTTTGTTTGTAACAACTGGGGAGGGGGGCATATTACTGACATCTAGTGGGTAGAGGCCAGGGATGCTGGGAAACATACTAAATACACAGGATATCCCCCAAAAACAAAGAGTCATCTGGCCTAAAATGTCAATAGTGCTGAGGCTGAGCAACCTGGATGTATAGGGTGAACCATGTGAAATTGCACCCAATTTCTAATTATACACATTAGGTTGAACCACAGGAAACTGCTGATATTCTATCCGTTTTTATTTATAAAAATGGCACTTGCATACATTTCAACATAATTTGTGTAATTATAAATTGTATGAATGAACTACTCTACCAGTAAATTATTAACATTGTATAACTCGCAGAATAGCCTGTTTTAAAGAGGTTATTCACATAAACATATAGAGCGCATTAATATTTTCTAGTTGTGTCCCTGTGGGTTATTTTTATGTACCCAACCGTGGAGAGCACCGCTCTAGACTTTAGTTTAATCTGGAGTTTGAGGTGACTGCCATTGATTTACTAGGCCAGAGTGTATTATACTGTGCTATTTGGTACAGTTAGGGGTTCTTTGGTGGTATCTGGGGTGACTGGCTGATTCTTGCTGGGTAAGACCTATAGGAATCTGGGCTCTAATCTTGTTTGCCACCTCAATCAGAGCATCTTTCCACAGCAAACGCTTAGATATCGACCTTCCGTTCAGATTGCATTTCACCAGAGGGTTTAGCAGGTGGAATTATAGTTTAAAAACCATTGCACTGGACAGTGACCTTCTAAAATGCAAGGACAATTTCCTTTCTCTGTTTCTTCCATACATAGCACATAGTAATTGCTCAATAAATGCTCTTTTGGATGAATCCCAGAGGATATTCTCCTTAAATGGAGGAGGACTTTGAATTGAGGAGAGAAGGATCTTTTAGTAACATCTTCTGGGGAAAAAAAAAATCTGATTTTCCCAAGGTTCTTATTCTTAGGGAGGTTCATATGCTATTTTTGCTTTTTTGGTTTATCAGGTGGTATTTATTAAGAACTCATGTGGGTGTAGGTGTTTCTGAACCCACCCCCTCTTGTATTCTTAATGTTTTTGCAGTGAATATGGATTACTGAAAACAAAAGACTTCTCCAGCATATGGTTGCTTGCTGTGCCTTAATCTTATGAAACTTGTTGAAGAGATGCAGTGCTTCTCATCTTAGCACTTAAGCAATAGATTAATGTTACACTTACTCAGGGAGTTTTTGAAAATGTACATACCTGACCTGGGGTAGGTCTCTAACATTAGTGTGTTTTCAGTGGTCCTTAGGTGAGTCTAGCTTTCAGTCAGAGCTGAGAATCCTTGATTTAGAAGTTAAATATCATTTGTTTCCTGCAACTTTAAAAAAAATATTACTGCCTATCTAGCACTTTATGTAAAAGTTCTCAACTACTTCTCTATTTAAATTAAAAAAGCACAAGATATTGACATAGTATGTATATAGGTGTTTGTGTGTGTATATATATACATATATATGAAATGGAGGGATGCACCAAAATTTTTAGTACTTATCCTTTGGGTGGGATTTGGAGTTTGATTTGGAAAGGAGACTCACTAATTGTCCAGTTTGCGTTTTCCCATATGTATTATTTAAAAAACAAAACAAAAGCAAAAACAAAAACAACAAATAGCACTATTACCAATCCACAGCCTTTTCCACGGTACTGACATAATTTCTTTGGAAACCTGTTGAAGAAAATATTAATTTAGCACTGGGAAAAAGCTGGTTCTTTGTTTTCTAAAAGCCTATTTAGAAAGATTCTGATGTATTCCTACAACAATGCCTTTTTTATTTCAAATTCTTTATGGGTAAGCATATTATATTAAAGAGCTGTTTTATCACAATGGTCTGAAATGAGAACTACTTTTTTTGGGGGGGGGGGAACAGTGTGTTTTTTTTCCAGGATCCATCAACTGATGGATCCTGGAAAAACTTAGATTGTCCTTCAATCTAGTTATGGAGGACGCAGCTCAGCTTCAAGTCTAGTCGCCGTTTTCAACCTTCAGTTGCAGGGGCCGCAGCTCACCATCCCACGCGGGAATTGAACCGGCAACCTTGTTTTTGAGAGCTCCCGCTCTAACCGAGCCATCTGGCCCCTCCAGCAGATCAACGGTAGCTGGTTGTCTTCAATCTAGTTGTGGAGGGCGCAGCTCACTGGCCCATGTGGGAATTGAACCGGTAACCCTGTTGTTCAGAGCTCGTTCTCTAAACAACTGAGCCATCCAGCCGTCCCATCACTCTTTTTATGAGTCATTTTTAGACATTTTTTATGAGTCACTACAAAATTCAAAGAATGTCTGATGGAACACACAATATAAGGGGCCCCAATGTATAGAATCAGGGAAAATGTTATATATTATAGTTGCCTCAGCTGAGATTGATACTGTCTTTAAAGTTGCTACGGATTACACTGTTTCAAAAATATTGAAATCATTCTAGTGAACCCACCTTACAGTACTCCGAGAACAATCGATTAAATCTGTCTATTGTAAAGCGAGGAAGCTAAGAATTTCAAAAGCCCTTCTAATTTTCCTGTCACACTGTGTAGAAGAATGAGTGTATTTGATTTCACTGAGAGGACCCCCTTAACTAAGGAAGGTTTACAAGTGAAAACTGTAAATGGTAGAATGTTAGAATGGGGAATTTTTTCATGGCTGACTTGTTTCATATTGTCATGAAGCGTCAGAGTTTCTGACAAATCCTGTATCACCTGGGCTAGCTCACGTTATGTTTTATCTCTTTGATTCTTAAGATTCAAATCTCCTTTCTCTGCTGTCTCTGAGAAAACTTGATCAGTTTGGCCTGGTTTTCTTTGACCCAGCATCAGGCAGTCAGGCTCAGTTCCTTTTTATACAAATAATGTTATAGATTTTTACATCTGTGTAGAATAATTGAACTGACAGTAACTAGAATTTGTGAGGTGCTTGGCCATGCACACAATGCAGTGTCCCATTGGCTCCGTACAACAATACTAATGACGTAGGCATTCTATTCTCTCCATGTTGCACATGAGGCTCAAGGAAATCAAATGACTGCCCAAATTCTCACAGTTTATACAGACGGAACCAAAACACATACCATGTTTCCCTGAAAATAAGACCTAGCCGGACAATCAACTCTAATGCATCTTTTGAAGCAAAAATTAATATATAAGATCTGGTTTTATTTTACTATACCCCGGTTTTATTTTACTTATCGTAAAATAAGACCGGGTATTATAGGATATAGGATATAGGTCTTATAGGATATAAGACCTGGTCTTATATTAATTTTTGCTGCAAAAGATGCATTAGAGCTGATTGTCCGGCTAGGTCTTATTTTGGGGGAAACACATTAGTAAATGGGGAATAAAACATCCCTTTCTGTTTACTCTGATAGTTGACAAAATCCAATATTTTTCCATACAAAGGGATTGCATCTACAAAGGACAGAACCCATGTCTCAGATTTTGGTAACCACCGCAGTACAGGGCAAACAGTAGGCTTTCAGAAAGTATTTAGTATCTTACCTCTTTGCAAAGATATCTAATGCTGAGTTCTTTTAACATCATGTTCTCTTTCTTTAAAAAGGCACCAATGTTTGTTTTCAGCCCTTCTAGCTTTTGATTATTACCGTGTTTCCCCGAAAAGAACATCAGGTATTATATTAAGTTTTGCTCCAAAAGACGCATTAGGGGATGTCATCCCCAAAAAATCAGCTGGGGCTTATTTTCCAGTTAGGTCTTATTTTCGGGGAAACACGGTATTGAAACAGTGATTTTCCCCAGTGTATCTTGCACTTATATGGATAAACAATGTTTGCATGGATTTTCTGAGTTGCTTAGAACAGTTGTGGATATTAAAATTGGGAGTCTGATGTGAAATTTTTACAGGGTTTCTGAGAGTGAAAATGATAAAAATCTTTTCAAGATGGATGTTTATAATAGAATCTTAGATTTTTGCTCAAAATAGGAAACTTCTGTTTACATATGTAAACTGTGTTATTATTTTAGATTTAACTAATTCCTCCTACAATTTCCCATGTAAGAATTATCCTTTGTGGTGTGAGGGGGTTCTACAAAAAAAATAATGTCAGATAAAATTATTTGAGGGAAAATAACGTTTTAAATTACATATGCTTAGGTGCTGAATATCACAATGATATAAATGAATGAAAAGTGACAATGTTTGCTTCATGATTGATTCAGCTTGTAGTGTCCAATTACATTGCAAAACACCTCATTTTATGGGTGTAGTTCATCATGTGAACTGTAGGGTCATGGACTCTTCATGTTTGGGGGGTGATTCCTCCCTTCAACCTTGAGAGTGTGCCCTCACAAGAGTTGAGACGAATAGAATTTTGCTTGGCCCCAATCTCAGTTTTGTTTGTTTGCTTTACCATGGATAAATATATGGCTTTATTGGTTTACATTCTCCTATGGACCACTCTCTTCATTGCCAGGCTCTAAGATGCTGCCTAATCTACTTTTTTTTTTTTTTTTTTCCTAATCTACTTTTTGTTCAACTTGACTAATCATCAAAATTACCAGGGATGGTTGATTCAAATTTTTAAAACCTTTCCTTGGAGACAGGATTTTAGTTAGCCTCGAAGAGTCTTGTTATCAGGAGTCTATAATCCCTTGGTAATACCACCATGCCTAGGGCAGGCAGTTAGTAGACCTAAAGATAACCAGGATGGTAGAGGTAGGAGAAAGAAAGGGGAGGCCAGAAGGAATTGGATTTTTCTCTCCCTTGTGGACATAGGAGTCCCATAGCATCCCTATAATTTAATATAAGAAAAGGCCTGGCCAAGCCTTGGATACCTTTTGAACAGCCCAGTGTATGTTCATACATATGTGTGCACATGTACACATTTGCTGTTCTTACATAGCTGCCACTTGTTAAGCACCTGGCAGGTCCCGTGCATCCATTTAATGCTGCAACTCTTTTTTTTTTTTTTTTTTATGGTGGTGACAAAAAGAGTGCATGACCATGTGTTTTTAATCAATAGGAAAAAAATATATGTCTCTGACAAATTACTTTTGGTAAATAAATGTTTTAATTCATAAACCTCTTTTGCACAAATCTACTTCTGTGTACCCCAGGCAATGTAAAAGATTTTGTAATGGGCAAAAAACAGACTACTAGGTGTCTTTTGAATGGAGTAATAGATAACGTCTACTGTTTTCATACAAGTTATCTAATTCTCTAGGGATGCGTGTCTTTCATTATCTTTAACATGGGTTGCAGAAAACTGATAGTAAGGCAAATAAATGTTGTCTTATGTAGACTCACTTGCCACCACCCATCTTCCTTGTGGAAGTGGCTTGTTTAATATCTATTAATTCATCATTCCAGATTGCTTATATATATGTCTGCTCTGTGACCTCGTTGTAACAGCTTATTGGTTGCTTCATTAGTTTAATAACTTCCATGAAATTTTTGAAACATGTTCATTTATATTCATATAAGAATCATCATTTTCACCTTAAAATAGATTATCCTTTAACTCATATCAGCCTAATAAAGCCTTATGAGGGTATTATTGGGTAAAATGGGCATTATTATCTCCATTTAACAAATGACAAAAATTGAGCCAGTGGATGGGATTCGGAGCCCCTAATCCTCTAGCTGATGCAGATGAATATTTAGGAGCTTCTGGTTATGCTTAATCAGAGAATCTGGAGTTCCGCAGTTTAGAGTGGAGATTCAGGACAAAGCCAGACAGTGGGCAAAAATCCGAAACCTGGGTTCAACGATGGAAAGTCAAGTGTCAAAGATTTAAACAAACCATGGTTGTAGGATATAGCCACATGAACTGAAAAATTTGAATGTAGCAAAGGGGCTATACAGTGAGAAGCCATTATCCAAACAGAAATCTGGCAAAAAAGTATGCATCGCTCACACAAAAGAATGTCTTGATATGGAGCCCTAGCAGTTCCTTACTGTCAGAGCCATTATGTGGTCCTGTGGCAGCAGGAAACAAACCCCAGCTCGGGCATTTAAACTAAGCATAAAATTGGAAACACCTGGCCCACAGAGACGCTTGTGGGTTGAGGCAGGCAGAGACTCCTGAAAACTAGGTAAGGACAATGAATGGCTTTCAGCTGGGCTCAATGCAAGGCAGTGCATTGATTTTTAGCCATGTGGTTTATTTCAGAAAACTGTACACATTCCCCAAATCCCCATGGAGCTGACATTTTCTACCACTCTGATTAATCAAACTGTGTTCAAAGTGAAAAAACTTCTTTGGCTAGCCTATTTTTAATCTTTTGATGGTAGCAACAGTTACCTGGTCTTTTTGGTTTTTTTCCCCTCTACCTTTAATTATTCCCGAAGTTAGGGTTACTACCATTGTAATTTGGAAGCAAGGTAGGTATTTTGGTAGCCTTCATTATCTGCTACAGAGAATGAACAAATGGTGATGTTTTGGAAGTGATTTAGGAAATGTGGAAATTTTGTAATTACATTTTGGGGTAGGGCCATCTTTTGAATAAGGCAACCATTCTCATGGCTTTGATCAATTACATTACAAAGGAAAAAAGTAGTTCCAGATTAAGCCCCGCATGGTTTGTAAGAAACCATGAATGATGGTTTAAAATATAAGATGTAATAAAATGATTTGAGTGCTTTATACCACACCATTATCCAATGTCACAGCCACCGTTTTACGTTAACCTCTACTTTTAACTATGAGATCTTGCTCATGGTTTAATCATAATTTAACTCATTATGATTACAAATGAAGCTTAATCAGACCCGTCAGGAATTTGTTAATTATTTTTTCATGTAGGATCTTATCATGCAGGGTCTCTGGTCCCGCTCCCCGCATAAGAATGCAGAATATGGTGAGGCCAAAAAGGAACACCAACGAAGCCATAGTCGAGTCATACCACTATATTCCCTCTGGCGGCTGGTTTGGAGACACAGGAAGCAGGAATCACATGATCCGCAACCTGACATCCGCTTCTCTACCAACCAACCAACCCCCTAGCGTAGCCGCAGCAGTTGTATTAGTGGCTAATGGCTAACTGGTTACAGCTGATGGCCAACTAGTCACAGCTGATGGCCATCTGCTACCCAAGCCAGCACCTTTCCACGTGAGGTCGAGAGCCTGGTGGTCTCTTACAAAGAAGAAAAATAATTCTTTTATAGCTAATATACAAAGAAAAGGAAATGGTCAGAAGTCCATGATTATTGACAGGAATAATATGTATTGCCCCCAAATAAATGGGACTTGACTGTACTTGCCAAAGGGCTGTAACTACTTTTATTTTTGAAATAATGGATTTCGTAGAAAATAATGGTTGCTTTGCTGCTGATATGTATACACAATACAGTGTTGAACTAGTTTGTGAATCACATTTTGATAAACAAATATTTAAGACAAAATTGCAAAATGGGAAAATGATTAGGACTTTTGGGTCAGGTGTGAATTCAGAGGTTTTCAAATGTCACTCTATGTATAAGTGGTCTATTAATATCTAAAAACTGTTTTCCATTTTTACTTTTTCCAAGGGGTTATGTCATACAGGTTTTCAGAAGAACAAGTTTTTCATTTGTCAGTCAGTGTGCTCTAAATGACAGTAGTGGGCAGAAACACCGTTAAGTACTCAAGGAGTAATTTTAAAAATAGAAAAGCCTGGGCCTTCACTGGAGCAGTTTGTGACGTAGCTGGCAAGGAAGGCAGAATACATGGACAAAAAATTCACAGAGGAAAAAATATTAAAGGATTGTTAGTGTACTGGAAATCGTATAGAAATTGGGCAGGCTTTTTAAATGTCGTGATTGAACATTTTTTTCATCTTCATTTGTCTTACTCCTTTGCAGTGTCTTTCCATGAGACATTTCATGATTTCCTTCCATCCCTATGCATGGTTGGAGATGAGAATGGGACTTGAAATCAGCACACGTGAGCTTGAATCTTAGGCCCACCATTTTCGATCAGATTAAGTTATTGTGTGTGTGTGTGTGTGTATAATGCAGGGTCTCTGGTCCCACTCCCCGCGCAAGAACGCAGGATATGGTGAGGCCAAAAAGGAATACCAGTGGAGCCATGGAAAGGGGGTTCATACCACTATCGTCTCACTGGCGGCTGGGTGGGAGATACAGGAAGCAGGAGCCACATGATCCACAGTCCTCCGTCTGCTTCTCTGCCAACCAACCTATCCCACTTGTTAACTGCAATCCCCGCTTCTCTGCCAACGAACAACCCTTTGCTAACTGCAATTCACTTGCTAACCGTACTTGGTAGCCACAATCCGCCATCCGCTTCTCTGCCAACCAACCAACCCCCTAGCATAGCCACGGCAGTTATATTAGTGGCTAATGGCTAACTGTTACAGCTGATGGCCACCCAGCTACAGCGGATGGCCATCTGATTACAACGGATGACCATCTACTACCCGAGCCAGCACCTTTTCTCTTGAGACCGAGAGCCTGGAAACTGCTCTCTGGCGCTCTGTCCCCACAGTGTGCTTGTATTAACATTGCTTAAATTGAGGCTTAAGTCAGAACACAACACTTTATCACTTCATGACAAAGAAATTTCAGTAATTTAAGAACTGATTAATCCTCTAACCCATCTTTCTGGTCCTATACACACCCACCCTGAGTTTGATGTCATCCATATTCTCCAGTGGTGTATTTAAGATGCTATGTCTTTGTGTTTATCGTAATGATGTATAATACAATTAACACCAGAATATATGTTCTTTAAAGGCAATGATTCAGTTCTTTTGTTTTTGTTTTTTGTTTGTTTTTTTACCTTGTATCCCAGGGCCTAGAATTGTGCCTAGAACACAGTAGGTATTGCATATACATTTGATGGTTTACATAGCATTAGAAAACCCGGATGAAACCCCAGGCTCGTTCTTAACTAATTGTCAAGTCTCTTGTCTTCTCTGAGAATCCATTTGGAAACACTAGAATTTAAGGTGAATGGGAGCTAACTTTCCTATTAGTAAAATGAAGGGCCAGAACAAGATCAATTTCTCCAAGATGTTTGCAGTTCAGTTAGTGGAAAATGATTTCTCAGTCCTCCAAACCTCTGTAACATACTTTTGTCTATTCTACCTTTTTATTAACGTTTCGGTCGTGGTTGGACTCTCAATTCCTCCAGTGTAAGGACTTTGCCTGAACATGGATTGTATTTCCCACAGCAGCTGCCTAGAGCCTTAACAATGTAAGACACTCTGGGAGTTATTTGGTGACTGGATAGGTGGCAGAGCTTGTCTGTGTTGCAAAAACTGCCCTCAGGCACACAGGCAAATTTGCCAGCCTCTTTGTGGGAGTTTGTCATTCTTTAATGTCTCACCAAGGGCACTGGGTCTGGGCCAAGGGCACCTCATAGAGCCTTAGATATTGCAACCTTGCTTTTCTTTATTCTACTTATGCTTTTAGCAAAAAAAAGAGAGGCAAAGGTAAGATTCTCTCACTGTGTTCTTCAGCATCTGTAGGAAAGGCTTTTCTGATGAAAATAGGAGAACCCGTAATATTCCATCCCTGGGGCAAGAGGGAACCCAGTAGAAAGGAGGCTGGGAAGTGAGCCAAGGGTGAGATGGGGAAGCCACCTGTGCTTCTTTGTAGCACTGGCGCTGGTGCCTTTTATCCTTTTGGATCAGCTATGAATTATCAAAATGCCTACAGGCGTTGTAAGCCAGATTTGCCCATTGGATTGGATAATTTAAAGCCGTTTCCATTAGCAGATTTGTATTCAAGCCATTGGTAATCTTCAGGTGAAGATACTCTTTCTGTCATCAAGGTTAATTAGTGTGTGTTTATTGCTGAAGAGATTGGTTTCATAAACAAGGAGACTGGGGGTTGGAAGGGCGGGGTAATGGTACCCACATAACGGTTTGTCCCTAGTAGTCAGCTAGGCCGCTGTGTGCAGTGTATCCCAAACAGGCCCGATCATAAGACTCCTTTGGGGTACACATTCTCAGGACTGTTCCCTGGAAATCCAGCTTCCGGGATTCTGTAGTAAGCATGGCAATCTAGAGTTTTAACACGTGTTCCAGGAGATTCTAATTATGGGGTAAGTGAGAAGCCCTGCTGAGTGCCTATTCAAGTATTTAAAGAAGCCAGTTTCCAGGGCTCAGGCTGGAGCGCTAGCAGTTCTGATGGTGCTGAGAGCAGCCACAGTACAGCCTTCTTATGTGTCACACTGAGTGTTTCATCTTCTGGGAAATAGGAGGTCTCTATTTTTTTTCCCTTTGACATTTGCTGTTGTGCACCATGTTATTTGAAGATAGGAAACGTAAGTGAATTTTACATAAATTATTTGATGACTACACCAGAAACTTCAGGCAATGTGGAATAAGTTCTTTGGTGATTTCCTTCTTGCTCCAGGCTTTACATGTAGATTTGACCCAGGCAACCTCTAGGGTGGTGTAGTGCTAAGGCATTTTGGGTACTCTAATGAATAGGTAACATTTATTAAGTTTTACTACGTTCCAGGACTTTGCTAATGAAATGAATCATGCCACTCAGGCTTCGTGCCTCCCTGACACATAGTACTATTCTCATACTTAACAATGAGAATAATGAACACATAGGGAGGTTGAACAACTTGCTTGAGGTTACACAGTGGGCCAGTGCGGTTGTTCTCGGGTTCCTGAGCCTTGCTCCTAACCATTACCTTCTGTTGTATGCTAGGGAGGGAGTCTCTAGTGATTGGTCCGTGTGTACCTCTGGGGCCATTCTTAATTGTTGTCTTACACGATTCTACTTCTCTTCACGTCCTGCTAAAAAGTTTCTTATAATTTTTTTTTTTTAATAATTTACAAAGTACTTTCAAGTGGAAAATTTTGTGTATTCCCCACAACAATCCTGAGAGGCAAGCTTTGAAAATAAGAAAACTGAGGCTTAACAAGTTAATGACTTGTCTGGGGTTGCAGTCATTTCCTTTATTTTACTTTTTGTCTTTAGAAAATGTAATTAAGCTTTTGGGGCAGGTAATAAATACATATGGCACAAAATTCACTCTGTACGAAGTATACATGTAAAAGCCAGCTGGTTTTACGTGTTTCCTTCCCCAGAGGCAAAACCAGGGCTGGGAGCCAGCTCTGTGGATGCCATCGTTGTGGTTTCCTCCACGACTCTGCACATAGCTCTTTTCCACCGGAGCCTTTCCCTGGTCTTCTATCTGTAGCTGTCACTGCAAAGTTTGACTTTGATTAGTTGAGTGCCTAATATTTTGAAAGAGTGAAGCAACTATAGGTAACGTAATGAGGTTCCTCTAGCTTAGGGGAATCTTTTCTCACTACCTCTACCCACCATGTAAGTGTAGCTGTCACTAAAAGGCAGAATTTTTTTTCTAAAAAGGGGGCAGGGGACACGTTGTTCTTACACTTCTGTGATAATGGCAGACCTGAGGAAAATGTAGTGAGTGGAAAGAGCTTTGGAATAGAGCTTCTCCATGCTTTGAGTCGATCTGCTATGCGTGATCTTGGGCAAGTTATCTGATCTTCAGTTTCTCCATCTGTGAAACTGGTAGGGTTGTGAAGGTGAAATGAGATTTACCAGAACAGGTCCTGGCTCTCAATACCTGTCCCTTCAGTCATATGAAATTGTCTTAGAAGTCGTTTTTCCTCCTATTTCAGCAAATGGTACTTGATATTTTTTTCTCTTTTTCAGAGCCAACCTTTGAAACACCTTCAGTTGGTCCCTCCCAAGTTCCCCATTGTTCTTAATCGTGGTTCCCTATTGATGACTTTATCCCCGCCCTGGTGAATTTGTGAATTTCACTCCAAAACTGACCATAGTTGGTACTGCCTGGCACATTTATTGGCTGCTTTGCTTGATACCATCTGTCTTCTCCGTTAGATCGCCAGCTCCCTGAAGGCAGAGAACATATTCACTTCATTCACTGGGGTTTATCCAGAACTAGCACAGTGCCTGGCACATAGTTGGTCCCAAAGAGACCAGGGGAATTAATCATTTTTACCAATATGATACATTATTAGCTTTCAGTGTTGACAGTTGGTCTGCTTCTAGTCTTCTGTTTAGCTGCTTTCTTATACTTCTAGTCCGAAACAAGACAGAATCTGAGGAAAGAGGAATTCTTCATGTTCCATTGCTGTAGCCATAAGTCCTGTAGTCATTTCCCTTGAGAACAGAACTTGGTGTTGATAAGGGTCGGTGGTGATTCTAAAATATCCTGCTGGTTATGAGCCACTGGGACACACACAGTGGGATTTCATGTAAATCCCAGGCACTGATATCTTAATAACGATTTATAATGACATCAAAAGACCTTAAGAAAATGAACTAATTAAGCACTATTCTGGGCCTTATCTGTCACCAATTTATTTTGAAAAATTATTTACCTTCTTCTGGTGGGCCAGAGAAAGTCCTAATGAGCATGGTGATCCTTTTCCTAGCTATACCATGTCTTGTAAAATCTTAATTTCACTTTCATTTCAAGCCAGACCCAGACTAGACCTGACCCTGCTCAAAGTGCACAGGCAGCAAAACTGGGAGGATTTATGGCCAGTGCTTCCTGCAGTTGTACTTTAAGTCATAAGAACTGGAAACTAGTGGATAAGCTGATTTAATCATTTTGCCCTTGTTTGGCCTTTAATGTCAGCTGCCTTCCAGAAGTATTCATACCTGCGTCACCCCAGAATATCTGGCATAATACATTACCTATTATAGGCTCCCACTCAGAGTGTTTTGAATGAATAAATACTATTGGTCTAGTATCCATGCGTATCATTAAAACCCATTTAGCTTTAAGCTCAACATATTCACATTTATCTAATGGCAATGAGTCTTCTTTTTCTCTTAAAAAAAAATTAGCAGCCTTGTTGGTTTAGAGCCTATTTAAAGATCTAGAGTCATCAACCATGGATACAACTCTTCACAATAAATTTTGAAATTTTCTATATATTATTTGAGAGAAGCAGCTCATTAGATGCATCTTTCATTTATTTGCTGTGTTTTTATGAAATAAAATGTTGATTCAGTTAGGCTGACATACCCTGTTTCCCCGAAAATAAGACCTAGCCAGACCATCAGCTCTAATGCGTCTTTTGGAGCAAAAATTAATATAAGACCCCGGTATTATATTATATTATATTATTAGTAAAATAAGTCTGGGTCTTATATAAATTTTTACTCCAAAAGACGCATTAGAGCTGATGGTCCGGCTAGGTCTTATTTTTAGGAAAACATGGTAGTTATAAGCAACTTGGGAACATATCACCAGACTACTGATATATGTCATCCCCTAGTGGCTCTGACTATTTTATTTTTGAGTGCTTTTTTTAATGGGTCGTTTCAGAGAAGAAAGGATCCTGATAGGACAGTCACTGTGTAAGGTTGATAGTGAGGGAGAGTACAGAGGGCTCCAGTTTGCTTTGTGTTTTGTCTGTTCATTCTGGACTTAAAGGAAAAGAAATCCACTCCAAAAAGCTCAAATAGGAAGGAACTTATTTTAAAGGCATAAAAAGAATGGATATTGGCGAATCCAACTGCAGTAAGTAGCATTATTACTGAGAAACAGGAAAATCATCAGGCAGCTACACTGTCTCTCCTTTTTTTGTCTGAATTACATGATCTCCGTCTCATCTTTCCTGAGTTCATCTGCTTTGTTTATTCTAGACAGACTTTTCTTCTCATTCGCTTCCCACGTAGCCTCCCATAATGGCCACCTCAGCTTCCAATGGCTGACTGACTCGGCCTCAGCGTTTTTAGTTGAAATTTTAGTTCAAATCAGGGTACCATTGATCAGGTGTTTATCTTGGTTCCGATCAACTCTGAGTAGGGTTTGGGCCATCTGGTACTAATATGGCTGCCTAGGCTTCACTCTCCAGGAGGGTTTGGGATAGAGATGGATTCTCTGAAATACATGAGACCAGAGAGGCAAAGATAGCTAGTGAAGTTTTCTCTTGTAAAATAGATTTTTCTGGATCATTTTCGTAATTGCTGGTCTCTGAAAATTTATATATGAGTAGGGTGCCACAGATGACATGGAATGTTCCCATACACTGTCTCACTGAATCCTTGAAGCATTGCTGTAGGTTGCATCTCTTTGTTCTGATTTGGTAGGTGAGGAAATAGGTTCATACGTGTGAGGTGAGTCTCCCAGGGCAATACCGCTGTAGCTGGCAGACATGAGATTCAAGTTCCCTGATTATAGTACAGTTCCATAGATGTCTCTAATTTAGACTTCTATTCATATACATGCAATTAATCATGCAGATCACTAGATGTTGTTTGTTTGTTTTCCAAAAACACAAAGATTTTATTTTTACATTGATCTTGAAGCAAATATTAGGCAATTTTGAACAATGAAAGGTTAGAACTGGGGCTGAAATTCTCAATATCAATCAGTTGTACCCCCACACCCATTCTAATGAGCCAGGGGGCCATTTTGATTCCTTAATACCTGAATCTTATGATTTATTAAATGTTAAATATTACTCTTGATTAGAGTTTTATTTTTTTCCCTTAGTTTGGGAATTTTCAATTTATCAACCTGTTGATTGGTCTATACATGCAGGCATACATCTGAGATATTGCAGGTTCTGTTCCAGACCACTGCAATAAAGCAAACTGTAATCTTTTTGCTGGTGTCTTGCCTTTTTCAATTTGTAATAAATGCAACACCTGTGAAGTGCAAAAAAGCAAAGTGCAATAAAAAGAGGAATGCTTGTAGTTTTTAAGGCTATTCTAATTCTGTAATAACTGCTTCTTTCTTGTTACTACCTGAGTGGGTGCTATACATAAGAAGTCTTTAAATAAAACAAGTGTCTGTTTCCATTTCTATGAATGGTATATACTACTTTAAAATATTTTACAGATGAGGTTTTTAATTTTTCACACTAGGAAGAAGACAAACAGTATGTTGTATGTAGGGGGAGGTCAGTATGTTATCAATATGAAATCATTTGACTGTCACATTTGAACCCATATTTCATTATCAATTTTTTTCTCATACTCAGCACTAACCCCCATTCTAACCAAACGTCCCTTAGTTTCTAAAACTCATCCCCCTTCAGTTTTATCTCCATTGAGTTTCATTTCTTCAAGGAAGCCTCACTGGTTCCCTCTGTCAACCTAGAGTGGTCTATTCCTGATCTGAACTCCCTGGAATGATAGCACTTACCATCCGAACGAATAGTCTCTTACAAAGTGGATTCTTGACTGGTAGTTGGCTTTTTATGTTTACATAACCCCAACTAGACTTTCAGGTCTTTGAGAGCAATGACCACGTCTTACCATCTTTGTGTCCACTGTAGCACCTCACACCTTGATGTGTTTTCATTCATTTATTGAGCAATACTGAACACAACCTGTGGATCAGGTAGTGTTCTAGATACTAGAAACACAAAACATAAATGAGCTGCTCTAACTATTATTAACATTATTATCTGTTTCGTGAGGGAGGTAGACTCATACTTGAGTGAGAAAAACACTGATAGAAGTATGTACCTCTTGAAACAAATTCAGATTTGTCTATTGATGTTTCATTCCTTGTCTCATAAATTGAGACAAAGAAATTTTTAAATTAAAATTTTTCCTTATTAGACAATTCCTTATTGCAGATTTTCAGTGAAAATCAGTATGAATCATTTAAATTATAGAAATAATTGTTCCTCCTTTTTGTTTCCATTTTTAGTACATCTTAGGTGAATTAATTCCCTGGTTTTCCCCTAATATTTCTGCTATTTTCCAGCTGTTCCTGCAGTATTTAACCCTACTTGGTCATTAATATGTATACTCCAAATAATAAACAGAAGTAGTTTTCTTATGACTAATATTTCTCTATTCTGCATCAAAAGTCTAGTTAGTCAGTAATGTTATATCAAATGTTATTCCCTCGAGAACAATTTTTCCAAGTTGTCCAAGAAATCTTTGAAATAATCATCCTCCCATTAAATTCAGAGACTAAGAATATCTAAAGCCATGAAATTACTGATAGTATCCTAGGCCCGCAGCAAAATCATTTTCCTTGTGTTGCAATGAATGATTGATTTTGCTTAAGAATTTTCTTTTCTCCTGTAGAAAGATCTTGATGCCATTTCCTCAGTGTGAAAATAACCCCTGGCATATACACCTACCATGACACGTTCCCACGTGTTAGGAACTTTAACATCTAAAACCAATCGGGTTTTTTTCACTAATTGGATGAATATTTCCTTTCAGAATTCTTTATACTTCAGTTAAAAAAAAAAATCCAAGAAATGTTAGCATTGCTTTGTGCAGGGGGCAAAAAGAGCTCAAGATATGAGTGAGTGTTGGTTTTCAATCACTGAATTAAGATAACTGATGCAAAACGACCCTATTCAGTTCCTTTTAAAATTTACTTTGCCATTGGGGAGGTGCAGGTGACCTTTTTCTACACAGGATAAGACCCAGACTGATGTCTGTAGGTTGTACTTTCTTTAATTGCTAGAAAAGGTTAAAGTTCTCTGAAATCAGTGACGTGTATCCCTGTTCATGCAAGGTGACTTCCTGAGTGTCACCCATAGTGAAGTTGGACACCCTATGCTCTAAGGAGAGTTGCCAATGTTTCCACAATGTAGATAATTCCACGGTGGCTATCTCAGTCTTGACTCAATGGGCCTATGCCTGAGATTTGTTTACCCTGGTGGTTGAGACCTTTAAATGTTCTGTCACTACCAGAGACATTTGAACCTCTTTAGAATGTAAAATATTCTGTATACTACTAAATTTGCAAAGTCGTCTGCAATTGAAAAAAAGTTGCTCCACTACTGACCTGCTAATGGTTATGTGAAGAGTTGGGGAAGTGGAAGGTAAAAAGCAGGAGGGCAGTCTGGTGCTGGGGGAAACTGGTTTTACCATCTCTATATACTGCAAACGTTGAGGGCTGGTATAGAATGAAGGTGCATAATAAGAAGCTGGAGGCCATGTGGAGTCATCGATAAATGCTTTGAAAAGAATGTTCTAAGACACATTGAATAGCTATTTGCGTAAAAAACTCCTTTATTAAAGATATTGTCTATAGGATGCATTAAGCGTTTATTTTACCATTAGTTGCTAATAGTTTTTATTATGCAATTCTGGACTGGAACTTTATTAGTACGACGACAAAACACAGATGTTATTAGTGCTAATCTATCACCACAACTACCTTCTAATTTTGTGGAATTCAGAAAAAAACACAATGACTTTTGGAGGTGCTTTCTCTATTCTTTCGTCTGTCTCCTTGTCTTATTCCCTCTGTAATTCCCCAACAACTAAAAGTTATAGCCAATAATAACAAAACCCCAGACAAATCTCAGTGGCCAGCATTCTCTTACTAGCCAACATATTTAGGGCAGGAAAGCAATTGGCTTGTAAATGAATATACATGCTGAATTTTTCTCCAGCGTTCAGGTGGTATCTGGAGCAGTTGATATGTGTGGAACAGATCTAAAATATAAATCATAAGAAAGAAGGTGACTAACCCTGATGAATGTTTCTCTTTTAAAGAAAAATATTCCCATTCAGACACATATCTCACATTATCCTTATAAACAGGAGATGCTCAGTCGTGCAGTTATATGGAAGCTGTGGTGCACAGAACGTCTTGTGTTCTGGAGACTTAGGCTGGAATCCCAATGACTTTGGCCTTGCTCATTTTTAAGTGTCTTTCCTTAGCTGTAAAATAGGAATCATATCTTTCAGAGAAGATTTTTACTGAAGTAAACTCAGCTGATATATGTGAAAATACTTAGCATTGGACTGGGCACACATTAGGTAATCAATAACTATTAATTGAATCAGATCCTTTCTATGATTGGTCTCAATGATAAGATGATTAGGAGAAAACCACATACATGCCAGAACATTCAAAGGAATATTTTGCCCTCCAAAGTCTGCCTTCTAGAAAGTACTATGCGTATTCAAGGGATACTTTCTTGCCTTGATATATTGATATACATGTAAGCTATATCTAATTATCTGTGTCATCTGTCTACCTATGTGTTAAATTTAATAAATGCAAATATTTTAGAAGGGTGGATTTAATTTTTGAAAATGTTATTTGGCACTAGGTAAAGGACTATTTCCACCAAGTAATATAGTTTTTAGTCAAAAATAAAATGATACCATAAAGTAATGAGATGATTGTTTTGTGGAACTAATATGGCTGAATACAGTCCAAAAAAAGTATTCCAAAAATAGAGAAATCGCTACCGCAGTGGAGTAGGCACATAGTTTCCATGTAGAGATGCATTGAAGGGTGATGCCATTAACTATAAAAGGTTCTGTTATGTATATTAATATTAACATTTTATAATGTTGTATATACCAGGTATCAATCCTATGAAAATTCCTTGAAGAGACTTTTGTGAAGTCAGTTTTATAGTACCAGTCTAAGGACAAATAGTGATTTGATACTTGCAAACTTTGGTACATTGAAGCATTTTACTTCTATCACACAGTTACTACTGATTTGTTCTAAGGGAATGATGCTCTGTCTTATAGAAAACAGCTGTGAAACCATATTGTCATTTTGATGGGTTTTGAAGTGCACAATTACAGACTCTTCCTCAGTCTTTCAGTAGTATGTCAAAATGAGGGGGGAAACTTGATGTTTTGACTCAGAAGTCTGTGAAATCTAAGTTGGTAGTAATAAAAGTATACATGTCTTTATTCTACTTTGTCACTCCTGGCTATTTAGCTTTGAGCAAGTTGCTTTATTGCTGATTCGTAACTTCCCGATTTATAGAAAATGAGAATAATACTAGTTTTTGCTTCAAAGAGCTGTTTAAAAAATGAAATGACAACACAAAAACAGACTCAGAAAAAGAGACCAAGGGGATGGTTCCAAGATATAAGAGGGAGGGGGTGGAAGGAGAATATAGTCAATAATATCATGATAAGTTTGAATGGTGACATGATTACTACTAGAATCAGTGGGGTGATTATATTGTAAGGTACAAAAATGGCAAGTTACTATATAGTACACCTTAACTAAATACATTTAATAATTGTGTGCCAACTATACTTGAAATAAAAAAAGCAAAATGAGTTTGCAAATGGCAAATGCTCTGGTACTTGGCACATGAAAAGAGTTCAAAAATATTAGCTGTTACTGTGTTTCCCCGAAAATAAGACCTAGCCAGACAATCAGCTCTAATGCGTTTTTTGGAGCAAAAATTAATATAAGAGTGGGTCTATTTTACTATAAGACCGGGTCTTACAATATAATATAATATAATATAATATAATATAATATAATATAATATAATATAATATAATTAAATAATATAATATAACATAATGTAATCTAATATAATATATACTGGGTCTTATCTTAATTTTTGCTCCAAAAGACACATTAGAGCTTATTGTCCGGCTAGGACTTATTTTGGGGGAAACACGGTATTATGGTTTTAGGTAGGTAGATAAACAAACCATCTCTATAGCTGTTTCTTACATTTACTATTTTTACTTTTTTTTTTTTTGCTAGTTCCATGCCCCTGTTGCATCAGTATTTGGATATTTCCTATGCTTTGAGACAAGAGGAAGGTTCCTGCTAAAACATACCTCTGAGAATGTGTGAGAATGTACACACTGAAGTATACAAGGGCGAAATACTTCAGAGTAGCAAACAGTGATGGTGTTTGTTGCTCTGTTTATGGCTCTTGTCACTGTCTGTTGCCTGGGAGGCCATGGGCAAAATCCCAACAACGACTAGCACCATTTTATCCTATAAAGAAAGAGGTGCAACGATCTAATGACAATCATTAGGCACTTTCTGGGGAAACATCCTCAAGATCTGAAGAGATGTTTATTCTTATCACCTGTTTTATTGCCACATCTGCTCTTCAATACACTGTAGAGGGATTATTTATCAACTCATCCTAAAGAAAATACTGATCCCACTTCCGCATCCAATTAAGTTGTAACGGTTAAACAATTTATAGTTTATCAGTGGGAGAAAGGACCTTCTGTTTCCAAACGCTGTTATTAATTGCCACAAGGTTATATTTGTCTTTTTTCTGTATCGCATAATCTGCTTTAAGTCAAAGCTAATAAGTGGAGATGTGAGGAGATAATTGTGCCTTTTATGACTAGAGCATTTTAAACCTTTGCTTTTCCTTTTGCAGGTAAGTGACCGTGGCATTGGGCTTCACTCATTATGTTTCCCATCTGGCTCTCTTGACTCGTGTTGCCATTTTATGGACTAAAACTCAAGAAGGCAGTTAGAAAAATACTGATATGCAGGTACTGTGGATACTACTGGAGTGTGTGTTCTAAGACAGATGGTAAGTGTTGTCTGTTTTATCCATACCTCGTGATATCAAGCTGGGCAGCCCCACGCCCTTTCCCCCTCCTCCCAGCAAAAGTGGCTCTCTTGGTTTAATAAGCATCTCTAGTGGGCACAACTAAAAAATTGAAAAATGAGATTCACTTTACAGTCCTGTTGGATGTGTTTTTTGGGGGACAATTTTTACCAAAAGCTTGAAATCATTTGGCATTGTTGGTGTTTTAAGTAAGTCTGCATCACAGCACTTTATATTTCACATCTGGCCAGTTTGGCATAAAATTTAGAATGCTGTGATAGTGCAATGATGTAATCATCACGAAATGGTCTGTGCAGCTCAGAGAAAACAACCTAGGCTGAAAGAGAAGAGTCTAAAGTCCCACCCAAAGTAAAATAGTCTGTTAATAGTTGCCTAAGGACGAGAGTATTATTAGATCTTTTTTGAATTCACAGTTCTAAATCAAAGAAGCATAATTGGAGTTTGAAGACTGTATTTGCTATGTAGATGTTTATATACTAGATCTATATTTAGAAGGAAATCTAAAAGCATTTTCAGCTAAATAAGAACGTGAATTCCTATTCAATTCACCATTGAAAAGATTCAATGTCATTAAAGACTTTTTAAACTATTAAGTAGCTTTTGAATATTATAGGACTGTTACAGCTAAATCCTTTAAATATTTCCATTGTTATGTCTCTAGAAGTGAAAAATCTGTGACAATTTTGCTTTTTTTGAAAATTGGGGTTCAGTTTACTAGTTGGCTATTTCTTTTTGTTGAGTGATTATTTTTTCAGTCTGAATGATTAAAAATTAGATCAGAGTTATATTTAAAAAGTTGTATTTAAACAAATTCTTGGTTGTTTTTTGCTTTCATTTTTATTTTATTGGAAAACATTTTGCATAGAAGTATTGATTTGAAGTATTCATGTTTTCAAGTTGACATACTTAGTTCCTGGAGTCATTGGTTCCTTATTTGTTATAGTTTCATCTGGGATAAATGAATAGAAATATTGTCATGACCTCTAGAAATTTTACTCAAGAGAGGCTCAATGCTAAGAGTATTCCGACTGCTGATGTATTTCAGTTTTAGTTTTTCCCAAGAGGTTATGTTTACATGCCATGTATTTGAGAATGATTCTTTTAACTCTTAATTGTTATGCTACTGTGACAAATGAATCTTTGGGGAGGATTACTTTGGTAGAAAATAAATTCCCTCTCAGTGCTCACCTGACATTTTCAAACAGCCAATTTATAAATGCTGAATGGACATGTGAAAAACATCGTTTTTATGATGGTGGTTATAATCTCAATGAAATGTTATTTTTCATGTTTCACAAATAGGGGAGCTATGATTCATAAATGGAATATTATCTTTCTTACTGATTTATTTGCAATGTAACTACTTATACTGCTAATGGGAAACATCCTTTTTAAAAATAGGACATAAAAATAGAATTTTCAAAATGAGGCCTTGAGAGAATGGGCCATGAACCTCAGACCTCTGAAGCCTTTAGATCACCTTCTGGATTCTTGTATCTTGTGTGTTGTAAGTTTTAGTACTAGTTTAATTCATCAGATATTAAAATCTTAGTCAACATGCTTTGACCCAATAAACATATCAGTTGCTCACATCCTGGATCTCACTGGGGCATTCCTAGTCACAAAAGTTCTCAATACTGATTAGAAGCAAAGTCATGTCTGTATCGCCAAGCTGCTGAAATCCAGAGCCTTTGATCTTGGGGAAATCCAGGGTTCTTTAAAACCCTCTGAGAAGCTTAATGATAACTTGAACTACTTGGGAAATTGTGTTTATGTTTGGAATATATGGTTCACACCATATCATCCCGTTAATTCCGAGGAGACGCCCCAGCTGTGTCTTTCTCTTTGCTAGAAGTTCCGAAATAGCCAAAGCTGTTTATCTTAGGCGCGCTTTCTAGAGCCACTTTGGAATTTCCTTGAGTGGTTTTGTGTGCAATGAATGTCATTTGCACAGTCCTTGAAATGGTGCTGATGGTGACCGTGCTGCTTTTCCTTGTCGGAGCGGAATCATTTTGGTGGCCTTTATAGCAGGGCAGTGCCTTCCTTTATTATTAGAATAATGCCACTGTATGGGAAAGAAAGACTTGTATTTGCATATTTCCCATGTCAGTGACCGTTCTCATTAGCTGTATTGTTTACATTTGAAAACATGAAATAATCCTCTGTCCCTTTTCTGCTCTGCTGTGCTCTTCTGAGGAAATGGATTTGGGGTTTACTATGAATATGAGTAGTTACTTAATGAGGAAACGTCATCCAGGCATCTGTAGAAGCAGGTTGTTTTGGGGGGTGGGCTGAACAAGTTGGAACTTAGACCCCCACAGTGATATTCATCTTCACACTGTGGAAAGCTTGAGGTTACTTGAGCTGTGAGGGATTATAAGATATTTATTATTGTCATTGGAAACACAAAGATGAATTTTTGTAAAATCGAAAGAAAGATTTTTTTCCCCCTAAGACTTCTAACTCATTTCAGAGTTTTCTGAAATAGATACTGAAAATTTGGGGCTACAAAAGAAACTGGAAGATTGTCAGTCAGTTGCAGTAGGGAGAAAATGAGGACACTAATTGTCTCTTCACTTCAACCGCACCTTTGAACCCTGCCTGTAACTGACGATTTTGCATCATAAGCAACTGTACAAATGGCATATAAAGTAGCTGCCCATATGGTTGGGAATATCAGTAAATGCAAGGTTTAACCTATAATCGTGATAAGGAATAACCTCTAGCTGTATTTGCCTTGTAATTTTCCAGGAGAAGTGGCTTATGCTTACTTTGAACAATAATTATCCTCATGAGTTAAATATTAAAGACAAACTAATAAAAATGTATTGTGGTGGAAAAAACAAGATTGTCATTTAACAACTTTTTGTCAAATGATGTAAATGAATTTTTTGGTCTGTTTTTGGAAGAGTTGATGTTTGCAATCTTATATCTACCTTTTATTATAATTTTCTGAGAGCATGCATTTTATAATTCATGTTGATTCTAAACACTATGGACAGTATTTTGTACACTTAGAATTCTAGATTTTCTTTTTAAAACTTTTTACTAATTTCATCATACACAGAAGAGAAAATTATCTAATGAATCCTATCATCCCGGATTTAACAATTACCAACATTTTGCCATAATTGGTATCTTTTTTTTATTTTTTGAGAGGGGAATGCTGAGGTATTTCAAAACAAATTTTAGACATCATGTCATTTGCTCTTAAATACTTTAATGTGCATGCAAAAAAGGGGAGACATTATATAAGGACAATATTACCAAGCCTAGAAAATTCCTAATTATCTCTTCATACCCTCTGCTACCTAGTTTATATTCAAACTCCCCGTAATCATTTGAAAGTGACTTACTACAGCTAGTTTGTATAAATCAGGGTCCAAACAAGTTTCCATTCCTTCCATTTGGTTGTCACTCAAGGCTTTTAAAATTGAAAATAATTTTTCCTCCTCCCTCTCTCCTTTTTTTTTTTTTTAAACCCATTGACTTGATGAAACCTGGTCAGGTGTCCTATAGAAGAGCCTACATTCTACATTTTTCTGATTTCGTCTTAGTGGTGTCCTTTCATTTGTTCCTCAATCCCTCATACTTCCTGTAAAGTAGAAGTTGGATCTAAAGGATTGATTGTAATCAGTTTTAAGGTTTTCAACAAGAATATTTCGTAGACGAAGCTTTAATAGATTCTCCCCCAACCACATTTGTTTAGTAACTGACTTCATTTCACTCCATTCTTCAGTGTCTTTCACGGTCATTCGTCTTATGACAGCGTCCAACAGTTATTTCTTTCCAGAAAAAAAAAAAAAAAGATGCCTTTTTCTTCCCATTAAGTCTTTATTATAACTAAATTCTTTACAGTGAGTAGTCAACTTCAGTTAATTGATGCATGAAATACCAAAAGCCAAGTAAACACTTTAATATCTCTAAATTTGGCCATGCATAAACAAAGCCTCATTTCCCACATCTGTCATAGACTGTAAATGACCAGCAAGACTGAAACTGCTGCCCACACACTGCCTTGTTATGAGCAGATATTTTCATGCTATAGAGAGCTTGTAGTGACCCAGACCTGCCATTTGGATCTCTGATATCCATCAAGATTTTACTCCCGTCACTATATTAAAAACTCATGTTTTTAGGGTTTGGATAAGTATCTAATACGTGTTATTCAGGAATAAAAAAGATCACAAGAAAACATGATGCCAAATACTTGGTTTGTGTACAGACCTTGTTAGATCCATTTGCTTTCCCTTGTATTTTGAGATTTAATTCAACTCATCTGCTTCTACCCAGAGCGTGAAATTCTCACTGTTAAGGTCATTTTTAAGAACTTCCTGGAAATGTATATTTGAATGGAAATCATGTAGCACCTAACCTGGAGTGGATAACATATAAGACTCGCTGTCCTCCAGGCAAGATGATGGTCCCAGTGGGCATCATCGAGGAATGTTTTGGCCTTGGATGGACATCTCATCTGGGGACTATTGCCTAGGCTTCTGGACACTTGGGGAGCAGCTTGTGAAGACCTGTTCCTGTTGTAGAAGTGGGGGAACTTCAAAAGGAGAATGTGAGACTGAGTAGGATAATTCACTCTCGTTTCTGATAAAGTGAATTATATTGATCATGCCTATGCCAGACTCCATGGCACGTGGGAGGAACGGTGTATTAGGAATGAAGAGACAATGATTTCTTGTCCTGGATTTCAGGCAATATAAGTTGGTGAGCAAGAGCACAAGCTCTAGATTGACAGTGGTGGACCAAAATCACGGCTTTTGATTTCTGTGTGACCGTAGAATATTTACTCGACCTTCTGAGAAGCCTCAGTTTCCTGATCTGTAAAATGGTGATAATAATAGACTTTGGCCTTATAGAGTTCTTCTGAGGATTTATTGAAATAATTCACATGAGTGCTGACACAGTTCTGATACTTAGGAAACAATCAAGAAGTGTCATCACTGCAGTTTTTTTATTGATGGTTAACTAATGGTTGTTCCTTTCATTAAGAGTTTCACGGCAAATCCTGGCAGAGAAATATATTTACCAGTTGCACTCCCTTAATTTTTAGGTTCCTGTATGATAGTTGTTTCATTTAAAGTATTGCTCTTTGTATGCCAAAGTCCTCTAATAATAAAACTAAATTTTAAAAGTTTGAAGACCAACATATCAAAAGAAGCACAATCAGCCTGTCTGCTGATTATTTAGATCAGTAAAAATGAGTATATGAGTTTTCAAAAATATATAAAGTCACATATATAAGGCTACATATTTAAGCATGCATATGTAATTGCTTTTTCTTTTTTCTAACAACTCCATACGTTGAACCATTAAAGTTATAGTTCTAACAGCTAACCAGAAAGCTTTCAAATATCCTGCCACGTGTTTTATGGAGATAATTTAATCTGCATAACAATTGTGTAGGTTGTGCCTTTATTTCCCCATTTCACAGATGAGGAAACTGAGGCTCAAGGTCACACTGCTAGAATATGGAACATCTGGGATATGACGGGTCTGTCTGACTTTGGAGACATTCGGTATCTTCTATATGCACTCTCTGATTATTGGAACCTATCATTGTCAATCAAGGAACTTCTCGTTGCCTTCTTTTCCTAATGTGATATGTTATCTTAAGGGAAGAGTAAGGATTGCTTCTTGTGGTCTGAGAGTTTCAATTATGGCGGTGACCACCTGAACCGTCTGTTGCTGCAGCTCCAGAACCTTGGTTACTGTCAGCTCATCCTAAGACTTCAGACAGCTTTGTCACTTTAGGTAAGACTTTTCTAGCTAGTCAGTAGTTTTAGAAATGCATTTTCTGTCATTTTGGTTGAATTTAGGATATTCTGTAGTTATTTTGGAGGACATTTGAAACATGTCCTCTTCTAAAGTACTACTTTTCATTTCTCAGTGTTGCCCCATATGAAGAACCATATTCTCCTTTGGTAGCACTGTGGTTTGTAATCTGGAGAGAAAAATGCACTCCCCTTGAGAAAGTGAGTTCCCTGTAATATAGTTTGCTTGTGAATGGGATGCAGACTAGAATGAGTGTTCCATGCTGCTATCTTTGTCCTCTCCCCACAACCGTCTGCTCTCAGCCCTCTGTCCTCCCCACCCCTTCCTCTCTGGCATATCTTAAAGTAAAAAAAAAACAAAACTCTTAGAAATGTATTGATTTAGGCTTTCAGAGAATTCCTTTATTGATAAAGCAGACTTTTGAATATAGAAGTGTCTTTGTTTTTTGACGGTGTCCTTTTTTTCTACTTTTTAATGACCCAACTTGATTACGTAAATGAGACTGTGAACTCCTGGAAGGCAGAATACTTATACGGCGTATTTGCATCTCTGAAAGTGGACACTATTTGTAATTAGTAATATTTATTTAATCGAGGATAAAATTACCATAACAAAATGACCACAATCAATTATCTAATTATTGAGAGCTATCTTATGTGTGTATGTGACAGAAAGATTTCATGGTGAGAATTTTAGTCCCTCAAGGAAAAGTGATACAACCCTCTAGAGCAATGATTCTCAGAATGTGGCACTGTAAGGAATCACCTGAGGTACGTGTTATAAAATGCAGATTCCTAGCTCTCACTAGTAGAAATTCTGACTGAGTGGCTATAAGGCAGGGCCCAGGAATCTGTATTTGAAACATCCCGGTTGTTTCTGTGCTGCTGCTGCTCTGACCACACTTTGAGTGTCATTGATCTTGGGTTTTTGCTGTCTCAAATCTTCACTCTATTTTCAAATGTGATTTCAAAGGGCCTGCATTTACTATTAGGGTGGTCGGGCCTAGAACATGTGAAGCTGTTGAAGAGCATTTGGAACCCGTCCCTATTCTAGATCCTCCCCACCCCGCCTTTGTTGTGCACAAGGTGTCTGGTCTCCTCCGGTTGTGTTTCAGATGTATGTCCAATTCCTTCCACAAATCGAAAGTCTTGTTTCTTCATTGTGTTTAGCTTGCTGCCTCCAATAAAAACCGAAACACTAATCTGAGGTTGGATATGCAGGATTGGCAGCTGCTCAGTTGGTTACCCCCTTCCCAAAATGTAGTCTACAGAACCTAGATCAGTAACTCTCATGGTGAAATTTAGTTAAGACATGTTTGGGGGGTGGCCTGGGGGCAGAAATGATTAAGGTCAAGGATTATTCTTGGAACTACTCCAGTCAAACAGCACCCGTCAACCTTATCTGTAAATCTGTGTTATTAGTAAGTAAACCAAACTAAGATTGTAGCTTTTTCTGGTCAATAATTATGCAGCAATATACACAAATATCAAGTCATTATGTTGTAGGCCTGAAAGTAATATGTCACATCTCGATAAAAATAATAACGGGTGCGGCAGCAGCTCAGGTAATGTAGTCACGCTCTCTGGTTTTTGATGAGTGCCATAGTTGTCTGTCTTATAATGGATGGCATTTAGTCACCCTAGATGTTTCTGAATTCTTTAAATAATTCAGTAGCTCTATGTGGGTGGGAGGGTTTGTGAGCAGTCTGGGCGAAACAAGATTGTCTTTCTGTTGCTCCTCAGTGAAGCTAAGTAATGGGTGCATGGTGGTTATACACCCTCTATATGTTGTGTGCATTTGAGATTTTAAGACAGTAAATGAAAATGGGCTTCCGCTATTCCACTAAACTTGGCCAAGCTCTCCTTTTTGCTGTCTTTGGACTCGTCCCTCAAACGTAGAGTGTTCTAATGCTCTCTGGGTCTGGCTCCTCTGCAGGCTGTGTGTGCACACGGCAGGCAGGCTGAGCACCGGAGGGGAAGATGTACCGGCATCGGGGGAACATTTGGTCTTAAGCAGCCTTCATTAAGGTGGTGTTTTCTCTTTCTCTCCACATCCCTCACGGGTACATCTGGACAGAAAAGGTCAAACCAAATCGACGTTTTTGTTTGGATATTTGTTTGACTTCGTGAGTGTGGCATTTCATAACGTCTCACGAATTGTGTACAGTTTTCAAAAGAGTTGGGCTTTTTCGTTTTCCTTTTTCTCACTGGATGAAAATATGTATTGTACATAAAACTAGCACTATAAATCAAATGCTTTATAAAAGACTGATCACTGCTGCTCACAGCTGGAGCATAGCTGGATGGGAGCTATCTCAACTTTTAGAGTACAGCCTGGTATAAGTAAGATACCTGTGACTTTTCCAAAAAGATTTGTGTGGCTTTTATTCATGACCATTTTCGGGGAGACTGTATTTTTTTCAAGTAACCAGGATACTGACTAATTGAATTTTATGGAGATGTAGGCTGCCTGACCCTAGTGAGGGTGGGAACATGCCTCAGTCTGTGTTTTCTCTTCTGCGACATCCTGAAGGACAGTGTGACAGGGACTTTGACTATCACAGTGAATGAATAAACAGTGCTTAAAAGAAATGCCACCTTACCATACTGTGTTTAAGAAGATAACATGACTGGATTGTTTCAGTTGTCACTTCACATGTATGCATGTATTCATTAAAATCAATCATTTTCATCGGGTTAGTGTAAAGTGCTTCTAATATCTTTATCCTTAACATAGCTGTATGGATTTTTTTACACATATATTTTATTCGCCACATTGAAATTTGCTATCTATGGCATGTGCTGATTACTAGCTTAAGGAATGGTTGTCTACCTGTCAAGGTCAGTCAATTAAAGACAATGGAATGGGATAGAATGTTGAACAAAAGTTAATGCATACACTGCAACATTTATTCAATTAAATGTAAAAGTAAGCTAACTTCAAATTTTCAGTTTCACTCGAAAGCATTCTCTTCTAAGCAGTTAATATACCCAGAGTCAACGTATCTAAAGAACTGCACGTCACAGAGAAACAGTGCTTTGTAAATGGGAATTTATTTTCTTATGAAAAGCTCAGTAGTGTGTGAAGAGCAATTGTTAACCCCACACGGAAGGTGCAATACCCCCTGATATTCAAGGAGAAAGAAAGGAGGAACAGGTCTGTGGTAGAGAGGTGGAAATGGGAACGAGGCTTAGGAAAAAACTGGAGGAGAAAAGGGTGAGAGGCTGTTTGGGAGTGTGGGGGTTGTGGGTGGATTATCAGGAGTCTGTGGGGGAAAGCTGATGTTCTCCACCATGTCGGAGAAAACAACTGCAGGTAAAACCCTTAAAAATATTTTGTTCTACTGAGAGATGCTGCAGGTTCTGCTGTCTGAGATACAGGGGTGAAATTTTATTGATTTACAGCACCCACATTTTGTCTTGAGTTTATTGTGCTTTGCATGGCTCATGTGAGTCCCTGTATTATGAGTTAGGACAGTGCTTTTCCAACTTTGATGTTCCTCAGAATCACCTGCCTAGTATGTTTAAAGCTGTGAAGGGGACCTCAGCATGGTTTAAAATAGATGGCTGCCCAAACTAATCAACTGAACATTTTTAGGAGATGAATATTAATTGCACAAAATCCTAAACCAAGGTGTCTTTTCATTGTTCTTTATAAGAACCTCAAGAGCCATGTGAGAATACCAAAGTGAAATAAGAACAAAATCTCTAAAAATTGATCATGCACATATAGAAATCCTCTATGATTTTTGCTTTATACATTTTTATGCTCACATATGTCACAAACTTGGAAGAGCATAATCTGCACACATGGTTTCCTCAGACGTCAGTTTGTGTATTATCTATTGTTGACATTTGGGATTGAGCATTTTAAATATAATTAAGTACATACCAGGAAACCACAGTTACTTTTTCTGAGTATGTCATTGAGAGGATTGATTTCAGGTGTATATTTATTATAGATAACTTGGGATATAGATTTTGTTTGTTTTCCAAAGCCTATGTTGTATTCAAAAAGAAAAACAAAATCTTTCTGCAATAAGTCCTTTCTCAGAGAGAGTTGAACATGAAGTGGTAGTCTATCTAAATGTTGGTAAAATAGGACGCAAAGATTCGGTACAAATGGCTGAGAAATAGGAGACTCAGGCCCTATCCTTTCATCTGCCTCTGATGTACCTCCCAGCTCAGCAGTTCAACCTATCATCCCTATGTCTTTCTCCTTTGATCTATTTTTATTTTATTTTATTATTTTGGTCTTAAAAGATTGTACAAGAAATACCAAATGGGAGTTCAACATGTCTCTTACTTGGAAAGGGATGTTCTCTTGCCTTTAAAGTAATTAAAGTTGAATAAATTGAGCCATAATAATAACAAGGAAAGCTAATGTTTATATGGAATATTTCCTTCCCAAAGTCATTTTGGAGAAACGTGAGAAGATTAGCTTTCCCTAGAGATGGAATACGGCACAGGTTTATAATTATGAAAAAGTATAAATTACAAAGAAGTAGGAAGCAGAATACATTTAATTTTGTCTTGCTTGTTTTAATAATGGGTTTTTTGTTTGTTTGTTTGCTTGTTTTTGTTTTAGCTTCAGTTCTTTTATGGCAACCAAATTGCTTAAAACATAGGAAAGGACTTCATTCATGATTCTGCTATTATGAGCATAATAAAGTCTGCTTAGAGTATGTTGGTTTAATACATGGAGAGGTGGTTTGGAGTGGCTGGTTAGCTCAGTTGGTTAGAATGCGGTGCTCTTAACAAGGTTGCCAGTTCGATCCTCACATGGGCCACTGTAAGCTGCACCCTCCACAACTAGATTGAAACAACTACTTGACTTGGAGCTGAGGGTCCTGGAAAAACACACTTAAAAAACAACTGTGTGTGTGTGTGTGTATATATATATATATATATATATATACACACACACACACGGAGAGGTGGAAGGAAATGTTTCTTACGTTCCATTACTTGTTGGAATTATTAAGCATTGCTTGGTATTAGTTACTCAGGGAAACTCTTGGGCTCGGTGGAAGACTAGAGAGTATAGCAGAAAGAATTCTAGATTAAGCTTTGGTGGTGTCACTACTGGTCCCTACCCCAAAAAATAAATCACTCACTAGGAGAAGCAAAGAATCATTGCTATTTGCATTCGTTTGTTCATTCAGCATTGAGCTCCTTTGTGTGCCAGTCACTATGCTGGCCCTGGGCATACAAATTAGGATCAGGCAGTTTTTCATTTTTCTTTTTTTAAATCTGGGGGTTGGTGGGGGATGGGAGCAAAGAAAAGAAAAATAAGACATGCACACACCAGGGATCTGTCCTTCATTTAGATTACATCAGCTCTAAGAACACCTATTAAATGCCTTTTGGAATAAGGATTTGCAAAGGCAAGTTAATTATTAATGACAAGCGTCTGGGAGCCTTACTAAAGAATTTTAACTAAAGGTTGCCTCTCTGCTTGAGGCTTGATGTCTTTTAACTCTTTTCTTATATTATAATTACGTAATTGCGAATTTATTTTCTTCTTCTCCTTCGATCCCGTATGTTGGGATTTGCAGTAAGACTATAGAAATTTCCTCTCCAATCTAAGTATCAAAAATGATATCTAGTGCTTCTCACAGTACTTCATAAACAGGCAGCTGTCACATCGTTGTTGGTCTTGAGTCAGACTGTTGGCCTTGTGCTTTTTGCTGGAGCCCTAAGTGCACAAAGAACAACCGAGCACTGCACGAGAATTAGGGGACTAGCGCTCATGAGTCATGGACTCCGTATTACTTCAATGAGAGTTTAAGCAAGAGGACAAATGGAGAATAAGTGTGCTTCTCCAACTGCAGCAGGTGTGGGTGGAGCCTACTTTTCAGCACACTCCTCGGGGATGGTAGTGGTGCTGGACCATGGAACACACTTTGAAAAGCAAGGTTCTATGACTACGTATGGGATGAGCCTTAACCTTGGGTCTTCATATAGTTTTATAGGATATTGACCTTGAATTGATGGTCTTGCTATATATAAAGCTTTGGATAAAACATCTTAAAGCTGTCGCGTTGGCCTTCACTACAAGACAATTGCCATATGCTATTGAAATTAACTTTTTGCTACATTATGGACATTTCTTGTAGGAAACAGAGATTTCTTTTACAAAAGAATGAGGAATGAGGATCTCCGTGTTTCTTCTTACCTTCTGCTAACAATCTGATCCTTTGTTGGAGAAGGCATTGTTAGACTTCCCAGTTCCTTTGAAAGCTAGAATTATCCAGGCTTAGAAACGTCTTTACTAATCCTTATAGAATTCGTCTTTTTCTGTGATGTTGTTTTTGAATGATGGAGTCTAATGCAAACAGTAACTTTATGTCTTTATTTCATCGAATCTGTATTAGGTTGGTGCAAAAGTAATTGCTGTTTACAAGGTTAAAAATAATTGCAAAAACCGCAATTACTTTTGCACCAACCTAATACCATGCAGAACATTAACTTTTAAGTAATATTAAAAAAATCAAATCATGTTCCCCAAAAGTGTTGATCGATTCCTAAATTTTAAAGTGTATTTATTGAATGTAGTTGAGAGACCATTTCCCACAGTAAATAATTTAGAAATGGAACTGATTAAACAAGTTTTTAAAAAGAAGCTTAAAATAAAACAATTTACCTTGTTGAAACCAGTTTGCATTCATTCTACAAATATTTATTTCCTGCAAACTATATGCCAGGTATCAGGTTAGACTTTGGAGAGAGGACAGGTAAATATTTGGTAGTTTTTAGTCTTAATCGTGCATTTTTTAATGTAAAGAGAGAAAGAGCAAGCATATATGTCGAGATATATGAAAACATATGTCAATGTAATGAATGTTTCTATGTACATACACATATATTAATAGATTACATATGGTAATATATCGCTTCTTCTTTCCATGTTAAAGTTTTTTTCTCTTGATTTCAATAATAGTACTCTCTTTCCATTTCCAGTCTAACAATTTCTTCCCATCTCCGGCGTGGATACCTTTTATATCAGTCAGAGTGTTTTCTACTTCCAGTAATAGAAACCCTAACTCAATCTGGCTCACACATTAAAGACAGTTATTTTCTCATATAACGGAAAGTCCAGAAGTAGGACAGACTTCAGATCTGGTGGATACATTAGTTCAGCAATTTCGTAAAGGTCATCTTCTTTCGTATCATATAAACAAGAAAAAATTTCCCAGAAGTTTCCACCATGGTTTCCTCTGGCCATAATTGGGTCCATGTCTATCTTTGTTCCTAGCCAGGAACATGAAATGATCATGATTGACACGTTCTGATCGTTGATAACAAAGTAGAATGGGTGTTGCTGTCCACTATCCTCTCTTTTCTGCCAACTTTAAAATGTTATATTCCCAAGGACTGTGTTTGGGAATCTCTTCCATTCTCATTGTATACCTTTCCTGTGTAATTTTGTCCACTCCTATGGCTTAACTACCACTTTTATGTATGATGGTAGTTGGCATATTTTATATGCAGCCCAAAATATTTTTAGAATTTCATATCTATACATCTAATTTCTTCCTGAAAATCTCAACTTGAAATTGCCAACAAATTCAATATAGTCCGGAACTGAGGTTATTATCGTTACCTAAAAATCCCAACTCTTCTACTCCCATCTTGGCAAGTCATTTAAATGGGAACCGTGGGTGTCATCTTTGACTATTCAGTAACCAAATTCTGTTGGTTATTCTGTAACTTCTCTGGGTCTGTCCTTTTCCACCCCCTTTCACATTCCTTTGTCTGTCTACTCTCTCCCTTTTCATGAGTTTTGTCTTTTAACTGATCTTTCCATCTCTCCCCATGCTGCTTCCCCTTACAGTTTTTTCACATCTACCAAGTCCCCTTTCCAAGGTTATATGTGGTCATGATATTTCCAACTTACAGGGGAGCTCCTCTTTGTTAAGTGAAATTCTTTACCATGACATACATATATCAGGACACTCTATAGCCTGACCTCCTCTCGTGCCTTGACTGCCCTAGGACCCTTGTCTTAAAAACTTGCATTTTAGTTCGCTTTTCTTATTACTTTTTCCCAAACACACAGTGGTATTCCTGATAGTGCCTGTGTTTATGCTGTTTTATTTACTTATCTTTTACATCTCAACTCAGTCATTATTCCCTTTTTAAAGACTTTAAAACTCTTCTACTCCCTTCACATCCCCGGGAGAACTAAAGATGATGACGATGGTGGTGGTGGTGGTGGTGGTGGTGGTGGTGATGACTAATGAATATTTTGGTATATAAAAATATATATAGTATAAAGTAGATATATAGTCTCTACATATAAATATACTTTAGAGCACTGTTCTAAATGCTTTATACATATCAAGCCATACAAAAGCACTATGAGGTCGGCACTGTTGTACCTATCTTACAGATGAGGAGACTGAGGCACAGGGATGAAGCAACCTGCTCAGGGACTCAGAGACAGTCAGCAATACCACAGGGATTTGACCTTAAACCGTCTGGCTCTTAGATCTGTGCTGTTGGGCACTATGCCTTACAGTGTCTCAATCATTTGATCAGTCTTTTCTAGGGTAACATTGTACCTTGGAAATATTTTTCTTGCACTTGAAAGATTTGACGGCACTGGCATTCTGGTCTGATTTCCCCACTTATACCAAAAGTTCCTTGATGGCTGGAGCAGCTCTTGTTTACATGTGGTCCTCAACACAGTAAGCACAACACATTGTTAGGGTGAAGATGGAAAGAAATGGAAAGAATGCTTGCTCCAGTATTTATGGATAAAGATATGAGTCATACATTTTTCTCAAATGCTTTACAATTGTTGTTCAGCTTTGCACTCATGATGGCAAGCTTTTTGACTGAATAATTAGTGTTTTTAAGAAAGAGGTCTTCCTGCATTTTACTGAGTCTGAAACTTAAGAACAGATGATTTATTCAGGGCACATAACCCAGGGTCCTTCACTGTATGTGTTTCTTTATCAAACACAAGTCGCTCTACAAAATGACTTATACACGAATGGTCATTGTAGCATGAGTCCTAATATAAAGAATTGGAACCAGTTCAAATATCCACCAACAGGTGAATAGATAAACATGGTGTATTCATATAATGAAATGCTACTCAGCAATAAAAAATAAGAAGGAACCGATAACTTACACCATGCAACAACATGATTGACTATCAAATGCATTATACTGAGCAAAAGCAGCCAGACACAAAAGGGTACATACTATATGACTCCATTTCTATGAAGCTGTAGAATAGACACAATTAATTGTAGTTCTATATATCAGATCAGTGGTGGCCTGAGTGGATAAAGTAGAATTAATTGAAAAAGGGCAGAAAGGAACTTTCTCAGGTCATGGAGCTGTTTTATATTTGTTTTGGAGGGGTTTAGACAATTATTCTAACTTAGTAACCTGAACCTTTAGAATCTGTGTATTTTACTGTGTTAATCATACCTCAATTTTTAAGAATGATGGCAGTAGCTAGCAAGGGAAGTGGGGGTCAACAGGAATTTAAGATGGGAAAAACAACAGCAAGTTTGTATGCTAATGAAAACGGTCCAGTTGAAGGAAAAAATACTAGTGAATAAAAGAGAATGGAGAACGAGTGAGGTGATGTATTTGAACAGGAGAGAAGACGGGCTCAAGTGCACATGTCGAGGGACTTGCTTTAGAAAGTTCATAGATAAGGCAGGGTATTTAGCTGCAGCTCCTAGTAGATGACTGGTGGTGCTGTTCCAAGTCTATACAAGTCCTCTTTGCTTGATTCATTTTTTTCTGAGGGAAGTAGGACGCCAGGACAACAGTTCACAGTGAGGGCAAAGGAGGAGATGAAGGGCAGGAGATTTGAAGTGTAGGACAGCGATTGTCAGAAGGATGCTGCTGCATGTTCAAATAAATCTGTTGGGCCCCACCCCAGAGTTCTCTAGTTCAGTAGGACGGGGGAAGACGCTGAGAATGTGCCAAGCTTGTAGACGATGCTGGTAGGGGCAGTACCCTGAGAACCATCGGTGTACAGCTTTCATTTTTATTGCTAAGACAGACATGCTTTGAGTAATAAAATGATTCCTCTAAGGTGCTTAGAACTGGGACGAGTAAGGAGTCCAGGCTGCTGCCTCCAGCCTAGGATTGATTATCCTATGTACCCTCTCTGATTTCAGTAAGGCAGAGCAGTGGAGAGCAATGGGTGCCAAAGGTGAAGTGGGTAGCGTGGGGGCACACTAAGATGGAAAGTTGGAGAAAGGAGAAGCTTGGATTGCCAAAGCCAATCTTGTTAAGGTCACGTTGGTATACTGTGCCCTATGCCCTGATGAATAAATATGAGATTGAAAGAACATGTTTTTGCCCTGTCTAGTATACATGAGCAGAGCTTCAGATTATAGGAGAGCTTCGTGTTTTTCTACCTGTGAAGAAGGGTTGCTCTTAGAAAGTTCTTTAATGGAGGTATGATTATGTTTTTCATTAGGTTGGTGCCAAAGTAATTGCGGTTTTTGCGATTATTTTTCCTTTTAAACCGCAAGTACTTTTGCACCAACCTAATAAAAGGTTGGTACTTATCTCATTTGCAAGCACATGCTTTCCTTTGGTCCTAGTGTATATGTTACATGTCACAGATGTTATAAATAGGATTGTGTGAATGTGATTGCAAATATATTTATGAAATTAATACTTCAAGGCATTTTTACTATATATACACATATAAATTTATTGAAAAGCGATGGTGAAATGTGACTTGAACTGTATATGCAATATACTAATTAATATACCTGTTTATACATAGAAAATGCTAGAAGGAAAAACGCTAAATATTAGCTGTGGCTTTTTTTGTGAATTTTGACCACAGATAACTTTAATTTTTCTGTTTTTTTCATGCTTCTAAAGTGAGTGTAAGTTATTTTCATAAGAAAGTTATCTAAAAACAAACTCTACTCATAACTAATATAGCAGATAATATATAATATAATGAATAAATCTAAAAACTAATATTTTTTTAGTGTACTGGCCTTGAGTGCTTGGTATCTATCTATAAACAAGTGAATGGTCCTTGTCCTTTCAGAATTTGAATTTTGGGACATCAATGATTAAACTCATTGCATCTTAGTAAACCTATTGACCCTAGTGGTTATTTCAGCACAGGGTAACTGCAAATTTATATTTTGGTTTGAAGTACCTATTATTCACATATGTTGTTTGCCCCTTTTGGATTATAAATTGCTTGATATTATGGACCATGGCCATTGTAGAAATTGTCATGTGTAATGAGTGCTATAATTTTGCCAAAAATAAATTATTAAATGTATTTTGTCAGTATAAAAATATAGCAAAAATATGCATTTCTGGTTGGAGTCTATTCATAGATATGAGTAAAAATTGTCAAGAGTATGTCTGGTAGTGTTGAATCATGTCAAAAATAGCATCCATTCTTTGATTAAAACAACTTAACAGTTGCCAACATATGATATATTAGCCTGACACATGAATAAATAAAGGCTTTTATAAGAGTTCTTCCTTTCTGAACATTTGGTTTAAAAATACTTTTTTCCGGCAGTAAACAGGATGAAGTTCACACTACATGCCACAAGGTGGGTGAACCTTGAAAACTTACGCTAAGTGAAAGAAGCCAGGCACAAAAGGCTAATAATATATTATTCCATTGATATGAAATATCAAGAATGGGACATGAAGGACAGAAGGTAGATTTATGATTACCTAGGACTGGGGGCAGGAGGGGAAGAATAGGGGGAACTTACTAATGGATATGGGGTTTCTTTGGGGGATGATAAAAAGTTCTAAAATGGATTTTGGTAATGGTTACATAACTATGTGACTATGCTAAGGCTATTGATTCTGTTCTACATCGTAAGTGGGTGAATTATATGGGATATGAATTATGTTTCAATAAAACTGCTACCAAACACTTTCTTAAACATGTTTCAAGCTCTTGGGGAGCTCTTCACCTAAAGTGTGACATAGCGTTTTCTTACTCAGGTGATTGATTTCTGGCCCTGCCACAGACTTTCACTGAAGTGCCTTTCCCACTCACCTTCCCACTCCTATGGTGCCTGTAAACTTATCTGAGCATTTAAATTTGAAGTGAAAGAAAACTTGGCCTAAGGGAGTTTCTTAAACTGAGTTACTTTTGGCGAACAGTTTCATTAGCCGATATGCAAAGAAAATCCAGATGGTATCTATCTCATACAATTAAACACTTTAAAACTTATCTGAGTGTTTCTAATTCTCTAGCCTCTCCCACATCTCTTTCCTCCCTGCCACCCCCTCGTTCTTCACTTTCTTTTGGTGTAATAGGAAAAAAAAACACTCAATACCTGAATTCTATCCCTAGGTATAATTTTTCTCATCTCATAAGAAGAAATTTTGATTAGATGCCCAGGGTTTTCAAAGAGTAATTCATGAAACAACAGTATCAAAATTATCTGGGGGAATTTTTTTTTTAATTTTTATTTTTCTGTTACATTTGACTTACAATATTTTGTTTGTTTCAGGTGTACAATGGAGTGGTTATATATATATATATATATATATATATATATATATATATATATATATATGTATATATATAAAATTTAGGAAGTGATCACCCCGATGAATCTAGTACCTATCTGACACCATGCATAGTTATTACAATATTGCTGGCTATATTCCCTATGCTGTACTTTACATTCTGGGGAATTTATTAAAAATGCAGATCCAATGTCCAATTTGCAGAGATTCTTGGTGGGGGTTGACCAAATATACCTTATTATTTATTTATTTATTTATTTTTTAGGAGGGTGCCGTTCACAGTGGCCCATGCAGGGACCAAACCAGCAACCTTGGTATTATTAGCCCCACGCTCTAACCAACTGAGCTAACTGGCCACCCCGAGATCTGCTTTTTACTAATTGTTCCTCCCTCTGCCCCTCAGAGATTCTTATGGGCACTAAAATTTGAGAATCACTGTTAATTACTCTATTAAAGGTCCTGTCCATCTATGATTCTTAACTAATGTTCATGTCTTTTTTGTCTCACTTGGTTTATTCTCTTTGGGTGTGAGGAAACTGCTTTGCTTTAGTCTTTGCTTAATAAAGAGTTGGGGCAAAATGGTTGTCTGAGATATTTGATTTCCTCTTGAACAGTGCTTCTAAAATGTCTTACATTTTTCTTGGATTAGTTTATTTTTTATACCTCTCCCTGTTTCTGTTCTTTCACTACAACGTATTGGGGGATTCTAGGTGATGTGCTGCTAAGGACTGGGTGTTCTGGGCGTTCCAGGGTGAATAAAATACAGTTGGTGTCTTCAAAGACTTACAGACAGTACACTTGCCATGCACTTTAGTCCCCCCACCACCCCTGTGAAGAACTAGGTCTTTTAAGTTGTTGTTTTTTCCTTAACTGCTAATAGCTATAACTTTTAGAACAAGTAATACCATGTTTCCCCAAAAATAAGACCTAGCTCTAATGCGTATTTTGGAGTAAAAATTAATATAAGATCCAGTCTTATTTTACTATAAGATCAGATCTTATTTTACTATAATATAATATAATATAATATAATATAATATAATACCGGGTCTTATATTAATTTTTGCTCCAAAAAATGCATTAGAGCTGATTGTCTGGCTAGGTCTTATTTTCAGGGAAACACGGTATATATGTTATATTAAATTTGGGAAGAAATACACGTAGCTTTACAGCTTAATAATTTAGCAATGAACATAAATAGCATGGAATTTTAGTAAAGAAAATTTTATTTTTAATATTATAATAATACGAACATTTACCATGTAATACTTAGGAATTAAAATCTACTTTGAAAAAAAATCTACTTTGAAAAACAACTTTTAAAAGTTGTATTACTGTGTATGCTACTAGAAGTTGGGGAGACACATTTCTTTCTCTGTTTGCATCAATAGATCAATAAGAAGTTATTAATTCAGTTTCTTTTAGTATACACTGTTAAAGAAAAACTTTTCTTAACATTCCATGGCTTGGGGTATTTTAAGAATAAAGTATTGACTGAAGATAGATTCCAGAATAAAATCAGAAAGTTTGAAATTCAAATATGCTTATAAGATTTGACCATACTTTGATTACTAATAATCATAAATTTTATTTGAGGCTTACTATTTTATTTAAAACTGATAAGCAACTCTAGTTTGCTATTCTTTTTATTAATTAGAGTATAAGTGAGAATTAAGTAATCAATCTCATTGTATGTATTTTTATCAATGCCAGGGAATTCCTATTCAGAGCTAATGCTTTCAGTGTGTTGGGTAAAGCTCTTGCCATTTTGCACAACTGGCAACTGGAGTATCAGCTGCCAAGGTACGATATTCCATCCTGTTTAAGTTTCTTCAGTCCCTGAGTAGGCCTTCTTTCTTCAACAGCCCCTTTCCTGTTTCATTGGTTTCCTCCTTTTTTCTCCTTCGTTTTGCCAACTCCTTATTTCCATATTCTCTATTAGTTAGAACTTTCCCAATCCCCCCTCCCTTTTATGTATCCAAAAAGCCAGGTTTTAAATGTACTACTTAAAATTAGCAGCTGCTTTAGATAGAATGTTCTCAGAGTGCCAATCATGTTCATATTTTCCACGTCATCCTATGTTATCATTACTCTCCCAGCAAACACAAGAATGTCGCACTGTTCTGAATGCTGGAGATACACACTATGAATCAGAAACCCACAGGCTCTGCCCCAATAGTTCACACAGCTAATTATAAATCAGTATGGCCAATGGGCAGATATGTTCCTGGGGCCTTGGGCACATTTATCCTCCCTGGGAGAGCTGTGCTTAGGGGTGGTTGATCAGCGTCTTCCCTAACAGCCTTCCCTGCTCCATCTCCCTCTGAGGTCTCGTGTCCTTTGTTGGTGTCCCTAGAACCCCCTTATACAAATCTCTGGCACAGAGCTGGGCACATTGATACATTCTTCCCTCAGCATAATCCCTGCCATATGACCTGAACAAAACGCTTAGATTCTCTGCCTGTTTGCATGGAATTGCCTCATTCACATTCGATGAGAAAGGCCAGAAATAGACTTCTCTTTGCTGTTCCATCAGCTAGACTTGTTGAGACCTGGAGCCTTCTAAAATTGGAGGTGTCATAATCTATGGTGAGCACTGGGTTCCTGAACAGGTGTAGACATGGGGACAGATTTCAGCCTGTAGGGTGTCAGAAACAAGGGAATCTTGGATGGCATGTAATGGAATCTAGTCATAGTACAGACGAAACTGGGACTCGGGTTGAGTGACTTGCTTGAATTTACATGGTAGTAAGATTTATATCCATGACGATTACCTAAGTCTCCTAATTTCTCATTTATTCTGGTGCTTTTTCTACCATACTACTTTTCTGAAATTAGTGGCTCTTTATTTTCCTTTGGTGGTTATCATGGATTATATTACTAGATATAACTATATCAATAATATAGTTAAGTAAATGTCATTTTTACAAATGCAAAAATATACACACATATACATATATATATATGTGTGCGTATAGTTTCAAAAATAATTCTTTTACTTGATACAAACATAAGTGGAAAGTAATATTGGAATCATCTTAAATTAATTGTTAAATATAACCATGAACTGATTTCTGAAAATCTTAACTTAGAGTTAGAATTTGGAAATTCTCAGTTCTGTGGCGCGGTATATGATAGTGGGAAGCTGCTGGGATTTTATTTATGTTTTTACTTGTGTAACAGTAACACTGAGTCTATCAACAGGGGAAAAGAATTCCTTCCAATTAGTTAAACATTCCTGTTTCTCCCTTATGTGTGTTACCTAAACCCTTTACTTAATTACTTAATTCTTTCTAATAAGGAACAGCATAGACTTTTTTTTTCCTTCTTTTTTTTTAAAGATTTTTATTGGAGGAGGGGAATGGTGTTTATTTCTAGGACTTTATTGGGGAACAGTGTGTTTTTCCCAGGACGCATCAGCTCCAAATCAAGTTGTTGTCTTTCAGTCTTAGTTGCAGGGGGCGCAGCCCACCATCCCATGCGGGAGTCAAACCAGCAGCCCCGCTGCTCAGAGCTTGCGCTCTAACCAACTGAGCCATCCGGCCTCCCTAGACTTTTTTTTAAGAGAATAATCTAATGAACCACTACTTACCTGTCATCCAACTTGTCGATTATTAATTCATAGCCACCCTCGTTTCGTTTCTTTCTCGTATCACATATGTTATTTATTTGTTTACGTTTTGCTGGAATGCTTTAAAGCAAACCACAAACATCATAGTATTTACCTGTAAATATTTTGTGTATATCTCTAAAAGACAAGGATTTAAAATATTTTTGTAAAACCATTATTGCATATAAAAACAATCCATTGATATTATCTAATGCCCATTAATTTAAATTTCCCCATTTGGAAGAGCCAGGATTTGAATAGTTAATCCTCTAGGCTGGCTCCTTGCTTTTATTAATTTGATAAAGTTTTACTCTCACTGTGTCCTTTGCTTTGTAAGCCTGGCTGTCAAAGACATCATCTGCAATACTTTCTTACTATTCTCTATTCTGCTCACTAACTTTTAGTTTTCCTTGTAATTTCTTTTCTGAATTTGCCGGTCTTGGATCTCTGTTGAATGCCTTATACATGTCTAATACCCCCCTGTTTAGCACCAGTGGTGCTGAATTTTGGCAGTGCTTTATTTTTGCTTATTTAGGATGTTAGCTTAATACGAAAAAAGACATTTCTGGAAACATGCTATATGTATCAGGAGGTAAAATTCCAGGATCTTCGCCGTAGTTTGACTCTTTCTAATGGTGTGAACTTGGGCAAGTCTCACAGTCACTGTACCTGGACATTATTTTGCCCTACTGTATGTACCTTTTCAAGTCTATCCGAGCTGTTCTGGGCTTAAGCCCTGGCATAAATAATTACAGATTCTCTTCTTCTAAGGTTTTGGTCAGGGGTATAGACAAGCACACAGAGTATGCAGTTGACCTGGGTTCATGCTTAGAAGGTATCCATAATGGTTCCTGGGGGATACAGGGAGAAATCAACAGAAAAGCATTTAGACCTGAAAAACTATTAGTACTTCACTAAAAGCAGCCGCATAACAAAATACATTCTGTGTTATTTTCAAATTGCTATGACATACCGATATAAAAACAAAGAAAAAATGCTAGTTAACTTTTGTAAGCATACAAAAGAGCTGAATGGAGCCCACTGAATCAAAGCTCTGTTTCACTTGATTTCTCACGATGCTGAAAATTATCTTTGAAGGAACATGAGCATGAAGAAAGCAAAAAATGGGCAAGGAGCGGAAAAGGACATACTGCTGTTTACAGATCTTTACTTGAGATGCCATCATTATCTATTTGGCAAAGATTACATGGGATTCGACATGTAAATATATTTTGGGAATGTTATTTAGGTATTTCCATTATTTTCAGAATTAACTTTTTGTTATAGATATTAAGGCATAAGTTCCTTTGCTTACTATGAATCCCTATTTTTCAATACTTTTCCCCAGGAGAAATGGTGTTTTAGGGTGGATGAAAAGCTAGGCCCTGATTATATAAATATTAAATTATAGTTGACATTCAATAACATTCAATATTGAATATTCAATGACATTCATTGAATATTGAATATTAATGACATTCAATAATATTGAATGTCAACTATAATTTAATATATATATATATATATATTGTCATGGGATGTGGAGTAGAGCATAGGGAATAGAATCGATGGAATTGTAACAGCTATATACGATGTCAAAGGGGTAGTAGATTGGGGCAGGGAGGTTATCACTTTGTGAGGGTTGTAAATGTCTAACTAGTACATTGTTTTGTACACCTGAAACTAATAAAAAAATTAAAATTTAAATAAAAAAACAAAAAACGCTGGGCCCTGGAGTCAAACAGATCTTGCTTCAAATCCCATCTCTGCCACTAACATTTATTTCTCTTGGAACTAACAAGGTAGATAATTTTGCCAAATTTCAGTCTATTCATCTACAAAATAGAAACTATTTCTTATAAATTGGTACAAGGATTAAGCACTATTCTGTACCTAACAGAGCTTAGCACTGACGCATGTGCATTAAGCACTAGAAAGAGGTAGATGTTGTGTCCTTCCTTCCTTGACACTCAAATCACAGGATTATCTTTAATTTTTCTCAATAAGCATGGCTCTGTTACATATGTGTTGTATTGTGCTTCTGTTTTCTGTTTCTTTGGGTCAGAGTCTTGTATCTTGGATAAAATTTTAAGTATTTTTGTTTTTTACTTCACTTGAATAAATGAGACATCTTAGATCTTGGTAGAGAGTAGTTGGAATTCTGATTAGGTTCCTGAGAACATTGTGAATCTGATGAAGGAGATTTTATTTTAAGAAGGTTGAGGATTAGATGAAGGAAAAACTGGGAGTACCTTTCGCTTGGAAATGAGGAGATCTGTGTTCTGCCAGGAGCCAATTTGCTGATGTCATGCAATTTGCTTAATTTCTCTGGACACCAGTGTCTTGTGTTGTGAAGGAGGGTTTGTAGCAGGTGATGGTGCAGATGCTTGTAGTTCCAATGCCCTATAATTATTGTCGGGCAGGTAGAGCTTTGCCATTTGAGTCAGAGAGTAACATGGGAGCAGGGCTCATGGGTGGGAGTAGGGAAGGAAGGCACAACAGGAGATGACAGAAGGCATTACTTTTCAGAATAAAGGGAGCAATATGGGGAGTGGGAGGAAATAAGCAAATTGAAGAACAGAAAAGGAGAGCAGTGCCAGGACTTTCATCTGACTTTTATTTTTTGAGTAATTCCAGTATTTTATAGCAGTGTCCACTATTGCTTCTGGTACATTCTTTTTTAAGGGGGTATCTTTGAAAGAGTGTGTATTCTGAACCCAAATTCTCGGTATACCGTAGGTCTTTGCAGCTCTTTGGAGATAAAGACAGTATGTTTTGATATTTGTGCTAGGGTGCAAACAGAAGTATGATGTGATGGCTTTTGCTCTCGGGTTAAGTAGGAGCTTAAAATACGTGGCTCGTGTTTGTAGCCAATAAAAACCATGGAATTTCACCCAAAAACCAGGCACCAGAATATAAGGCATGGCTTTCGCTAGAGAGCTTATGACTAGCCATGTGACAGATATAATGAAATCACTTTAAAAACGTGCTCACCTTGCCTTTTGTCAGTCTTCCTGTAGGATTTCCAAAAATCCTCCTCTTGACAATTTGGGATTAGACATAGGCAGATGGAAAAAAATAGCATTCAGCAGAAAGGTACTCCTTGCTACTCTTTGGCAAATAGTTTTCTCCGTTGTCAGGCTTATTAAAATCACTCTGAGCAACCTTTCAAGGAAAGTTTCATAGTGAGAGATGATTAACCAGTGAGATTGGATTGTTATTCAGGCACAGCATCACAAAACGGCATTTTCTCAGTGAGGTCATTAGCTTCTAAAATCAGGTGCTAAGCTTGGGAGTCCAGAAGCATCACTTGTCAGTGCGTTCATTGAACTGATCATAAACCAAATCTACAAAATGCTGATGTAGAAACCAACATGATAATTTCTAATGAGACATATGAATAGATCTAAAACTTTTGTCACCTGTTTTCTGGCCAATGGAAAATTTACCTGGAAAGGTCATTGTTCTTAGAGTTTGCACAGAGGTTGGGGAAATAGTTGATTGACCTTGGCCAGTATCCTCAAGGTGTAATATCATCAGTAGTTGAGGGACAGAACTACCCAAAGTACTGAATATCCAAGTTTCCTGATCAGGGAGCTCCCTGGGATCATGTTTCACCTGCTTTACTTCCATGTCCATCATCTCCTTATATTAACTCTGTCTTGTTTATCATAGCATTTCCTGTTTCCGGCAAAGTGCTTTTCAATCACATATTTGCTGAATGATTGAGTGAATGGTTGGTGCTCAAATATATTGATTTGAATTTTGTTGAAATGGAATAATCATCAGGATTTTTCAGTCTTTGCATCCTCTTTTCTTTCACCTCTTCTGACTGAAGTTGAATGTGCCCAAATCTGGGGACCAGAAATTCGGTTACTTTGTCATCTTGTCCATTAGGTGTTAATTCTTACAAATTTCATTCACCTCTCCCCTAAGTATCCTCTCTTCATGAATTCATCTGTTCCCGTGGCCTTAAATAAATGCTGATGGTTCCTACTTGTAAATCTAATAGGTCTTGAGTGCTCATGGCCATTTCAGACTGAACATAACTGACCTCATCATGGTCCCCCAAATCTCCCTAGAATTCTCCTTCAGTAAGGACTCAAGTGTTCATGTTGGACCTCCAGGAGTAACCTTGACCCCCGTCTCTACTCATCTGATCAATACTGGTGTGTCAGTGTTCAGGATTAGCTGCATTTCCTGAGCGATAGTTTTGTTTCTCCCAGGTTGTGCCCCCCAGCTTTTTGTATTCATTGCTAACCTCCAAATGTACCAAATAGTTACTATATATAATATAGTAGAAGATACCAAAGGTAAACAAGATCAAGCCCCTTCCTTCAAGAAACTTATAAGGGAAAAAGACTTGTTGTATAAACGGTGAGCACAAGTCGATGTGCAGTAAGTAATTAAAAGTGTGAAATCCTGGAGGTTAATTTTGGCCATGTATGAGAAGGCTTCAGGGAGATGGTAAGTGAACTGAGCCTTAAAGGGCATGATTTTGATGACCGTAGTTGGCAAAGTTCTCATGTGTGTCACCAGTCTGTAAAAAGAGGTAAGCAGCAATGTCTCTTCACCTCTTTGGGGCTGTTCAGTTCCATTGTTGCCTCGTAAGAAGGAAATATATTTCACTCAATGACTCTGAAAACTATTTAGCTGACTTGTAATTCTGTACTATGGTTTCTGACTAGCTTGGCTTAAAAAAAGAAAAAGAAAAAGAAAAAACCGAAGCTGTTACCATATCCCCTCAATGTTCAGTTTTGTTTTTTTTTTTAGGAAGGAAAAATCATTCAGTTGCCATTATCTGTTTTTATTGCTCGAATTTCAATCAATTTACCAGTACAACCAGTTTTAGTTCAACTTGTTAATCATTGGTGAATAAAATAAAGCTTGAAAATAACTTTAGTTGCATGTATAATATCTAGAGATATTTGGTTAGTACAGATAAGATGGTGGTTTGGGAACAGCTACCTTTTCTAGAAAATATCAACAATATTGATAATAATATTGTCAATAATATTAATATTGATAATTCAGAATTCATAACAACCTTACAAGGGAATTATTACAATCATATTTTACAAATCAGGAAAGTGTTTCAGAGAGGTTGGAAACCAGGTCTTCTGACCCTAAAGCCTCTTCTGTTAACCAATAACATGCTGCCATTTGATTTTTTCTGCCATTTGTGTTAATGAAACATATTTATCAAGTTTTGCTTTTAAGAAGAGCAGTTCCATCAATGATTAGCTCTAAAATCTCATTTTATTCTCTCCCCTTCCTTATACTTGTTAGACTAACAAAATGATTTGTCAAGGTAAGTTAAGGTATCAGAAATATATCTTTCTGGTACAGTTTTTCCTCATTCTCAGAAACAATTTTGCTGATATCATTAAAATGATCTGTGTATATCTGAAATAATTACCATTTACTCAATCATCAATTGCCTTTAAATATTGCTGTTAGATTTGAAATGGAGAGCTACAATGGTAATTTCACAAAGTGTCATTAGTCACTCTTCATTCCATACAGTTTTTGTTTTTACCATTGTATAAAATATTCTGCCATATAACCTATAATATAGTTGCAGAATTTCTTTTATCATTACTAAAAATATGTGACTCTTAAGAGAATCTGAAAGTATGGGAAATGGCAATTTTCTAAAGCTTTGAAGTTGAGCTTTTAACAGGACCATGAAAAGGACCCCATTAGATGAGACTGCTGACGTGTTGCCTGTTTCACAAATTGACTCTTAAAAAAATCTCCTGTCCTAAATGTTACGTTGCAGAAGAGAAACTCATCTCTTTGGGGATTAATAATCAATCAATTCTGCCCCTGTCCCTTTCCCCAAAGAAGACTGGTATTTCTTTTTTCAGTAAAGGAACATCTTACTTAGTGGGTAATGATAGTTGATTTCTTACATAATTATAGAGTGTGAGTTTTACACTTAACAATTTTATGTGCCTTTGTATTATTCCAGATGTCCTTCCTGTTGGATAATTATAGATTGCATGAAACTGTTTCAACCGGTCCATTTTCAACCATTCTTAATCTTGTTGTTTTTGTACTATGGAAATAATGGGGATCTACACTTAGATTCCCCTTAATGGTTTTCAGAGTGATTCGTTTTTTTTTTTTGCTTACCTGTTTTCTCAGTCAGTTTGACAGTTTTTATGTGGCAGTTTCCTGAGCTTTCTACATGTATGCATTTTTTTCCTTTTAGAGTAAAGTGACTAAACTGGAGCCAGCATTCAATATCTTACTGATCCTTGTTGATGGATTTTCCTTGTTGCATCTTGCTGTTCATTCCTCATCATTTCGGTATTCTGCCTTGCAAGGTCTTTGTTCTACTTTCAGTTGAACACTGTGAGTTTTCCTTTTTTCAAACAAATTGGCCATTCCCCTTGTGCTTCTCATTTGTTGCCTATTTAGTCTCTGCAAATTAAATCTCGTGATTATGAAGTCTCCAAGGGGAAAAGTTTACTTTTATTTTTAAAGATGATGGCATCAAAGGCCCTCTATTATTCACCGTCCACCCCCCATTCTTGAAATTAAAATGTGTATCTTAAATAGTAATTTTCTGTGACGTGATGTGCATAATTGTGGAATTACATATATTTTATACAGGGGGCTTACTTGAAGAACAGAGTGACTTTTTGGCGAGTATGCTGGAAGATTGTTTGCAAGCCTCATTTCCTTTATTGTGCTACCTTTAGCAATCTTGAAGCTGAAAAATGTTCATAAACAATTTTTCATATTAATTTAGGTTAAAAAATATACTCTCCATTCCTGGTGGTATTAAGTTTCCAGCGAGAGTTGGAAAAATTCATGATTGTTATTTTTTTAATTTGGCATCCATAATCTAATTTAACTTTTAATCAAGGGCCTCATTTTACAGATGAAAGAACTGAATCTCCAGAGATTCATTGCTGGTTCAGGTCGATACAACCTGTAAATAACTGAAGCAGAGAGAATTCAAATGCAGAATTTAGAGTATAAATGTAGTATTTTCACCACTGGAGCACAGCTGCATTTTTGGAAATTACCCCTTTAAACTTCATCAAAAGCATATGGTGAGTGTCTCCATAAAATTTTTGGCATTGCATAAAATACTTTTAAATAGCAGATTAACTACCCTTAGGAGCACAGAGTTTTATATGAAGTTCTTTGTAGTTGAGACAAAATAGTTTCTGCCTACTATTCGTTGTTCTTGAATAAGTTAAAATCATTTAAAAAGGGATGTCATAATCAGCAATGCCGGGAGAAATTACATTAGTGTTTATCCCCTAAATAGACAACTTAAATGATCAAATCACGTGTGGGCTGTCATACATTTTGAATGTTGATGGGTCTTAAGACTACTTCTTTTGTTCCTTCAACTCGACTCCCTCCTGCCCTCTCCATGATGAAAACTTGTCTGGAGAGCAAATTGAGAATTCCATTGTTCTCTTTTCCTCCTTTCAAGTCCTGTCCAAAATATTTTTATTTCTTATTTTGTTCTAAGAGCCTCATCACCAAATTTATAACAAACGTCTAGATATCATATTATTTCTCTTAGCTTCTGGCCTTATAGTTGAAGACAAAATATTATTAAAACAGCAGCCAACCATGTAGAGGTGCTTTCTGTTGAGTCCTGTTGTTTTGATTTAATGAAAAATTTCCTTTTAGTTGTTTTCTTCTCTACATACTGGTCAAAAATGATACGTTTGGGACTATAAACAATTACTTTTAAAGCTGCTGTTTTTAGGTTGAGCTGGAGTTATCTATTGACATGCTGTGTCTGTCTTCAGTGTTTTGTGGCTACTATAGAACCAGATTTTTAAAAAAGCAATTGCATGCCATGAGACCAAAGTAAAGATGGTGGCAAGATGGACATTCTTTGAGATAGGCTCTCTTTATAAATGGATTCTGTTTAAAGAGTTGATAATACTATCTCAAAGTTAAAGTTCCTTTTTTTTAAAAAAACGTTTTTCTTATGCATTTGTTTGGGCTAGGAAAATTGTGCATGTTACAGAAATAAAGATTCTTTCTCTCTGAAATAGTTAAAATCTGAGTTCTATTGTCAATTTTGAAATAGGACTAAAACATATCTGTAGAGATGATGTGAAAAATAGAAGCCAAAACTTATAGACACAGCTAACACCAGTAAAAAGGAAATGTAATTCTTATCTATAGTCGGTAACCATAGTTACAAAGTGATTATTATTTTCAACTTGGATTTATATGAAAAAGAGAAACAGTAAAGCTTGTCTTGCCATACTTTATTCCATTTGTATTTTTCTGATAAGGACGATGGTGGGTAGATGTGGTTATCAGTGGGGTCCACTTGCTTTTATAAAAAAAAAAAAAGATTTGCTTCCATGGTTTCATTTTCATTCAGCATTAGTATATAGTGCTTCGATACTTTTGAATATGTCAATGCTGCCAACAAGTGTTATGATTTTTTTTATTAGGATTTCTGATTGGATTTGAATGGTAGCTTCGAAATGGCACATATTTTAGTAAATAAGACAAAGAAGGTTTGGGGTTATTTAACAAAATCTACAAATATATACACATAGATATGGTGGACAGTTTCCGTTAGGTATAAAAACCCTATAGAAAAACATTTAAATGCAGAAAACTATAAAGAAAATAAAAATCTTCCAAATACCTATTAATCATATAGTATATATGTGCTAAAAAATGTACACATACACACAGACACACACATATGTTCCTTTCAAAATGAGCATAGGATATTTTAAAACAGTATAATTGCATACATAATAATTAGATTTTAAGTTTATACTGGAGTGCCCTCTAAATCTTACTGAGCCTCTCATTTCGTCATATTCTGTCTTAACCAAAAGAAAAATTCAGGTCTAAATCTTTTGAAAGCCCCAAATTGCTGGAGGCCAAGAATGAACTCACAGATGCAGAAATCATTCAGTCTTACTGTTCCTTTGCACATCCATTAAGTACTTAAAATAAAGTTGAAAAATGTGTGTTTCATTTGATTTATACCCACTGTTTCTGTCACTGACCCTCCCACTTTCACAGAGAAACAAAGCCACATTTAGCCCACTCCCTTGTTGGCTGCCTTCTTGTCAAAGTGATGTAAACAATCTCAAGAAATTTTGGCCCTCCTCTGTGACACTAGAATGTTCTAAAGATTGCTAATTCTCCGTGTGTGTGCGGGCGCGCACAAGCAAGCTCACATTTGTTTTCTTTGGGGGGGGGCACTGTCTCCATAAAGAAGTGTGTGCATTCCCATTCTCTCTGGTTATTTATTCACCTTCCTTCCCTGCACTCCCCAGACTTTTTGAAAAACTCCTAAAGAACAGTGAATTTATATCTCTTCCAAACTTGAGCAGCTTGAAATTATTTTGGAAATTTTGGGAATTTCTGTCTTATTTTAGAAGTTCATGTAAACTTGGCATTCTGTTCTATCATAAGTCAGTATTTGTTTTGATAGAAGAATATGTCAAGCGTGTTACCACCCTCCTCTGTAGGTTAAACTGGCACGCCAGGAAGATGTCCACCTTTATCTTTGGGTTTTTACACTCCGATCTCCCTACCTTTAGCATGTGTAGTTGAGGTTAAGAAGCCATCAAAGTCATTCATTCAGGGATTTCTGTCACCAAGTGTTCCCATGTGAACATGGAAATGTGGTACCCTTTCTTAAGGGGACCTTCACACTCACCTTTTTGTTATTTTTGTGATAAGGTCACATGAGACGAGCATTATTGCCTCAATATTTTTCTGAGTCATGTTAGGAAATACAAAACCCTGAAGTTATATTTTTCTATTTGAATAAGCAATTATATGTAGACAAAGAATATGTAGGCATCTGGAAATTTTGAGACATCAAACAGTAGATTTGTATCCTTGTTTTCTTTTATGAAATGAATAAATGTAGGCTTTTAACGTAGATACTTGTAAAAATGCTGAATAGGGAAATATAGAGAAAAAATCAGTGGCATCCCATTACTCAGACAAAAGTCACTTTTTTAGGCATTTCCTTCCAGAATTTGTTTTCATTCAAATATGAGTATGAATGTCTGTATTACAAAATTGGAATTCATTTTTTATATTCACTTTTGTATCCTGCTCTTTTTATTTGCTATTGTAAACATTTGTTTGTGATATTAAATATTCTGCAGTCGTGCTAAAATTATCCTCAATTGTGCACCCTTTTACTTATACATTAAAGAATACCTACCTTACAGCTCTGTGTGGGAAGAAGGTGGCAACTCTCACAGAAGGTATGTTGTAGACTTGACAAAGGTTGTTTTTCCTATTAGGAGGGTTTTCAGGTTGCTTTACAGAAGCTTTATGTGCACAGTGTAGAAGAGATAATGCCCTCATCAGCAATAAATCCTATGATTTCACAAATGAGGGTAACTTTAAAAGCTCAGTTTTTCTTTATGATGAGTTATTCATTCATCAAATATTGAGTGAGTTTCTACCAGGTTTCAGGGAATGTGTGAAGAGTAGAGAAAGAGTAAGACATAGTCTCATCCACAAGGAATGTGAAATTAAGTGATCCAATGTTTGTTAAAAGTAACAGTGATGTTCCTTAAGATATGTATATTTTAGGGGAAGAAACATTCATTAGTCAGATAAGTTTGCCAAATGTTGCAACTATATCTCACTCTTGCAGACTCACAGAGCTTATTAAGTCTCTAAGAAGTCTTGCAGGGGGAAAAACCCTCTAGTTAGCTCGATAAGCATTTCCTAAACTTATCTAATCACATAAATCTTGATCGCAACACAACTAGAATTCTCCAGAATTCTCCTAAGGAGTACAGTTAATTATTTAGCACCACAATATTTTTGTGATTCTTTCTATGATTATGAAATCATGCACTTGTTTTAAATCTGGGCTGGAAGTGGTTACTGGAAAAATCAATGTGGTGGTATAAATCACCACTGGATACTTTTCCTTGTCTTAAATCAGTCTCAATTCATACCAAAGTGCTATCCTGAGATGTCAGCTCGATAATTGCAAAAAGGATAGCAGTGGTGCTTAACCACGTATATTTGCTCGAAGATAGTTCAGGATCTTCTGTTATTTGATATCTGTCATAATCATGACTTGAAATGCTGAATTAGAAGCCACTTGATCTGATAAGATCTTAACTCTCTTTCTCTAAAACTTTTTCTATTAAATTTCTCTGAAATAAATTCTGAGAGTACAAGGGCTTTCACTGATAATGACTCTTTATCAAATATTAATATTATAGAAGATTGGCTATTTTTTGTAACTCTTCTCTTGAGAGCCTTTATTAACAGTACAGGAAAACTCCAGTATCCAGTGGTGGCATCATTTCATGAAAGCTACATTGACGGGAATTTACAAGTCACATTTCCATCTCAGCTGACTTATTTATTTGGTGGCCATATGTTTCTGGTACAGTATTTCAGAAATGTATCCTGTTTTCAGGACATGGGTAGAACAATGTATTTCAACGTATACAAACCATGGGAAAATTGGTAGTTTTTTTAATGCTATTAATGGGAGTTTTAAATTATTCTAACATTATTGGAAGACAATTTGGCCTTTTTTTTTTTTGCAATAAAATGTATATACTCTTTGAGCAATTTAATGGCTAGGAATTATCCAATGAACAACCTCGTAAAAAGAAGCACATTATGTAATGTGCAAGGATAGTCATTTCAGCTTTGTCTTCCTATAAGGTATTAAATAAATGTTACATTCATGCAATTAAATACCAGGCAGCCATTAAAAAGTGTAAATATATCTGCTCAGGAAGATCTCCAACACATAACAGTAAGTGAATAAAAGCAATATGCCAAGAAGCTTATGTAGTATACCTATTATTTAAAATTAATAGCACTAGCAAAAAGGTTATGCATGCATACACATGCACCCACACTTGTATATATATATATACATATATGTATATATACATATATGTATGTATGTATATGTATATATATATATGTATGTATATAGGTGAGTTGCTTTTTTTCCCTCTAAGAACTATACACAAGAACTGTTGGCTGTTTCTTTTCGGGATAGAGACTTGAGTGGCTTGTATTTTGCTCTGCATATTTTTCTGTATTTGAAATCCCTAAATTAATTTTATGTATTACTTTTTTTTGGCAGTGTAGGTGTTTTCTGTAAGTATTGAATGCGATAACACATGTAAAAAAGCATAGGACATTGTTAACATTGATATTTCGATATGATTTTCAAAAATCAGTGCTGTTCAGAAATAATAAGGATCCGAGGAGGAGATGAAGGATAAAATGCCATGGAAAGTCAGAGGAGTGGCAATCAGGGAAAAGATATGAAAAGAAGGATGTGCTTAAGAAGTGGGGAAGGATGGCAGTTTGTAACTTTACCAACTATATTTTTTTCACTTTCAAGTTTTTTTTTCCCCTCTGTAAATCTCCTCCTTTTGTCGTTGTACTTCTACCTTATTCTCTCGCTGCTTTATTACTGGATTGTATCTCTCCTGTGTGCTGTTACGTTTTCATCCACTCCAAGTCATTAGTCTTGTGGCTCTGTTGTTAGGACTGTAGTTTGAGGGGTAGGGATTTCGGGGTTACCAGGTCAACATCAGCGTTTATTATGTGCTTGACGCTGGCAGGCCACGTGGTTGATGCCTGCCAGCAGTCTAACGTCCTGTAACGTGTATTTCTCCTTATTAAATCAATTAATTCTGACATGGTCTAGCCTTATATTAGCAGACAGTAAATTGCTGTGTTTCTGGATTTTTTTAAATATTTTTTTTGCTTTTTTCAAAAAAGGTAATGAAATGGCATAACCATGATACTTCATTGATATTATTGGAAAACGTGAAGTATTGTATGGTGGACAAACTAACCACACTATAACACAGCTGGATGATTGTCAGAGAGATTTGTTAGCAGGGTAAAAGAAATCGTTGTGGTTTATTTATTGTCATGATTATCTAACTTAATTTACCAAACAGAGCTCCCCTACTGTGTGATTGTATAATTGAACAGCTGAGGACAACACAGTTACCCAAACTGACTAATTCATATCCAGTTAAACAAAAACATAAAGCTATGTACATTTCCCCTGTGATTCTGCACATATCTTCATGAACAAATGCTTTATTTATATCCCACCATTTCTGTGATTTTTCTGATTTGACTGGATGGTAAACCAAAAAAATCCAAAGTACTTTGCGCACCGACATGGAGGATTATTACAACTGTTTCCTTATCTACACAAGCAAAGCAGAATTCAACTTGAATACGCGTCCCTGTTGGCTTTGCTGTATCAGTAAGAGCTTGGGGAAAGAAATATACACAAAAAAATCGGTTCTGGTAGAATTTATCTGTGACTATTCAATCTAGCTTCTAAAGCTCAATGCCTATGATGCCTCAGGTCCATTTTTGCGTGACTGTTGATTATATGAGAGAACTGGTTACATTGTCACAGATTAATTTTCCACCCAGGTAAGTGAAAGGATGTGACTCATTGATAATATGATAGCCAGTTTTTAAATATTAATAAAAGTACACAATTGTAAAAGCAATACTATGTCCAGCTCATGTTCAACGTGAATTAAAGGGATATGTAGGAAGATGACCACAAAGAAATATTTAAAAGAATATTGATCAAGACTGTCTTAGTATTTCATTTTAGCTTTGTCTTTTATTTAATTAATGCACAGCGTATCATAACAAACAATACTAACTAGTGTTTACTGAATCATGTAAGGTATTATGGTGAAGTGATTTAGTTGTGGGGTCTCATTTATTCTCACCTTAATATTGACTTTATCATTAGCTCCACTTCAAAGGAAAATAAATCTGCCAAAGTTCGCCCAGCTAGTTAGTGGCAGAGCTAGGATTTGAAAACCAGGCTAGAATATCCTTGTGGGTGAATCTATAACCACAGTAACAAGAGATTGATTAGGGGACTATCGGAAATGAAATAGGAAGAGAGGCAGCCTGATCTTTATGATGTCATTTTGCTCTTTTAGTTCAAATGCAGATTTGTAGAACATCAGATAGCCATACTTAAATATAAGTACAGCCAACTGCTGTTTTTCTTTCAGAAATATGACGTATAAAAATCTGTTTGGCTTAATTCACAAGTGAGAGTATCCCCACCACCTGTGGGCATTACTTATTTTAAGTACGTATGGTTTGGAATCACATGAATATGTAAAATTTTTTATATTTTTTTCAGTTTTTATCTATAAAAATGATTGTTTTATGTTTAACTTTGTCCCAATTACTAATTTCAACATTGTATATCTGTGAATTCAATTAGCATGTCTCATTTATTTGTGACATATTTATTAGTTTTTCCCAAGTATTCATAAATTGTTTATAGAATTCCAAGGAATAATTTGGAATTTGTTTTCAAACTGGTTTTCTTTTCCTTTAATTACATGTTCTCCTCTGCTATGAGGAAACAGTATGAGAAGATAACTTCACATGATTTACTGGGAAATATTTTTGGTTTTAGGAAAAAATGCAGTGCACCTATAAAATAAAGACTCATGAATGATCTGCAGGGTTGCTTCCCACTTTACTTAATGTTTGGATTCTGTTATAAGCAGAAAAATAGCATAACTTGACAAGTATCTTGGCTCTTTCCAATGAAATACCCTGACCGTTTCTCCTAAGTCTTCTTTTATTTTTTATTTTTTCTATTAAAAACTGTGTTCCCATTAGGTTATTTTTTTCCCGCTACTATCTGGTTTCTAGAAAAGTTATTTAAGAAAAAACTATTTGTTAATTTGAAATAAGCACCACATTTTAAAGCAAGAAATGAATAAAAGTGTTTATAATTAAAATGGTAAAAACAGCAGAAATAAAACCCCAGTAATCTCATGCATAGGATTTTTCTTTCCTGAATAAGTAATTCGTATTGTGCTCACCTCTTTAGCTCCATGATGTAAGTTGTCCTAATGAAAAGCACCACTCAACCTGTAGCATTATCATCTCCCAGTGGGCTTTTTTTAGCTGTTTCTTCCTTATTGTGTGCCTAGAGTCCCCACAAGTAAGGCGCAAAATTTAATACTGTGTGGAAATAAATTCTCCATGTTAAACAGCGCTAATCTCTATTTCTGGACCATGTCAAAGTTTTAGTGGAGTGCATTTCTTGGCAAAAAAAAGAAGGAATTTTTTGTTCCTCAGAGGAGAATTAAAGTGTCTTTTTGATGGAAGGAAGCTGTCACTCCCTGTGGAGCACTATATACATGTAGAGCTCCTCTCCTCCAAACAAATATAAAATCTTTCTAGAGGAGGAAGAGTCAAGTCTTTTTATTTTTCCTTCTTTAAATTTACGCTCAGAAAAAGAAAATGGGAAGTATTGTCAAAGAAAACTTATCAACTGTCTTAAAGATATCTGGAAAATTCTTGGGTACTTAGGCATTTTTTTAAAGCGAGGTTATTCAACTATGACAGCTGAGAATGAAAGGGAGTAGTTCGGTCATGTCAGACTTTCCTTAGCTTCTCCTTTGACAGGGTTGCTAGCCTGGTGGATCGGGGGATTTCAGTGTACAGTTAAGATCACTCTTGATATTGTTACGGAAAAGATGGAGAAATGCTGGGGAGAGACAGACAATACTAAGTAGTTGAATGATCCCCCCCCAAAAGTGACAGGGAGGTTTATAAAAACATGCCACAGGATTCTGTCTTGGGCCTTGACATAGCCACCATTTTTGTCAGGACAAAATGTTGACAAATGCTTCCATAATGCATATCCCCTCAAATCTAGGAGGGCAGGAAATACATTGACTGGCCAAAAATACTGTAACAAAATCTGGAAAAGTGAATGAAAGGGATGAATAAGGATACATGCAAGGTTCAAGAAAATCTATGGAACAAGTTCAAAAGAAGAGAGAAATCTCTTCGCTATTGAACCTAAGGAAAAGAACATAGGGCAGAAATTCTCAGCTTTGGTTATATATAAGGATTACCTGGGTGGGTACCTGGGGAGTTTTCTAAAAAAATGCCAATATCTGGGCACCACTCCAACCAATTAAGTCAGGGTCTCTGGGGGTGAGGCTCAGGTATTGATACGTTTAAAAATCTTCCCCGGTGATTTTATTGTGCATCTGAGGTAGAAAGCCAGCGAGTTTACCTTGTGGATAGATTATAAACGCAATAAGGCAGTAACAGTAGCTTGTGACTGTACACCTCATTTTCTTAATTAATCAGACCACATTTAGAGTATCATAAAAAGGAAGAACAAGATAAAAATGGTGAAATGATTGAAGGTCTTCTCTGAGAACTCGTTAAGAAATTATGAATGCTTAGATCACTAATATAAACGTACTATATCTTGTATAAGGCAGTAAACATTTTTAAAGAGATCTCAGCATGCATACTTCTATATACTCAGGGTTATCAAGAAAAAGTCTTCTGGATTACTATTCTGGGGATGTTACCCAAAAATATTAGGCTAGATTGTCTATAGAAAATCAGAATATCACAGAGATTTTCTTGCAAGAAAAGGGGCCTTATTCAAATGAGCCTTCTCCTTTTCACAATTTGCACGTGCATCAACCCTTTTTGGTCATTTTTAAAATTTTGTCAACACACTGGTCTAGAATGTAAAACCCTGGCTTTCTAATCATGGGAAGTACTGATTTTTGCCATCCCTTGACCAAATCTTCCTATTTTGCCCCTTGTAGTAGTTAAATAGTATTGTAAATCTCTTCTTTCTTCTAGTTTCTTTCTCGGAGCATAATCAAACTTGCACTTTCGTTGTTCTTCCCATGTTTCTCTTGGGCACCAAAACCACTGACTGCTTGTTTTACGTCTCAGCAACATGCTAAGAACCTCCTTTTTCTCCTCGATCTTGGGGTAGATAGGCAGCCAGGACAAACTTGGTGATAACAGGAGAGAAGGTGATGTCAGAAGAGACTATTTTCACTTCAATCTCTACTTTTTCACTTCAATCTCTACTCTGTCCGGACTGAAATGTGTAATTTGCTTGTGTGATTCTTGACCTTGCACTGCCTCAACTTGCAAAGGAGTCATTACGAACTCTTGAATACTTGCCCTGTTATTAAGCAGTCCGTAAGTCACTGATCGACCTTTCCTGAGGAGTTTTGCTGTAATTTTTGACGGGATGTTGGAGTCAGGGCTTTTATCTAGACTAGGAAGTCTACCCAAATGTATCTTCTGTACAGAATTCACTTTAAACACGTGTATTATTGGACCCATCCTGGCTGACAGTCTCTATGTGTCCTTCTTTGTTGATGTGTCTACAACATCAGCATGTGAAATCCTCCATAACAGATATTTGGACATTTTTATCCATTGCCAGTCAATCTATGTAGTCAAATTTTCATTTTGATCCAGTTACTTTTATGGGACTATTTTAGTAACTGTAAAGCATTATTTATTAATATGTGTTATTTTAATTCTAATTATAATATTTGGCAGTAGAAAAATTAGCAAAGGAGTTATGGCATTCATTGATTGACGTTTAGGTTTAAGAAAAGTGTATCTTCCTTCAGACGTGTTAGGGAAAGAAGGCACACTCCATGAGGGAGTAGGTCAGAAGCTAGAGCCTTCATTTTAGTGAAATGTTAGCTGATGTGACAGTAGGGGAAGCCGTACAATAAAGTTCAATGGGACCATTCAGGGTAGATTTGTGCACAGTTGAAAAATGGGCATGCATTGAAAGTTATGTGATCTGTGCTCAGAGCATGTCCCTTTTTCCGATCAGTCATTGACAGAAGCCACAACTTTTCTGGGTTTCAGTGTCTTTCTCGGTAGAGTGAGAGCATTTGACTACAATTATTCTAAAATCTCTTCTCACACAAAAACTTCTATGGCATATAATTTTAAAGCCATTTCCCATTTATATATATAGTATTTATGCCACAGAGTTGTATTTTCATAAGGTTTAGCACTAATTTTGATATTCATCTATACTCTTAATTTGCAGTTTTGTTTACATTGTATTGTTGCTGTCTTTTACACAGAAAATATGAAATAAAAAGAATTATTAGGATTATGGACAATAAAGACTCAGGTACAGTTTTTTGGGGGTAATACTTTCAAAATCAGAAGAACTACTACAGCATTTTCCCTCAAGTTCTTAGATACTTCAAATAATTAGAATGGAAATTCTACATAAATACAGGTATAAAATGATACAAAATAGATAATCCAGTGGCATGAAATTTGAACAGTTCCCTTCCTAAAGCCCTGGAAACACCAGCCAGTCTAACTTAAATGCCCGAGTAGACAACTTTTCAGTTTTGATACTACATGATTTCTTTGTGTTTTGAACAATATGTTCCTACCTACCTTGTGGACGCCAATTTTAATTCTATGAAGATTAATTAAGAGTTTGCATTGATCATATACAACTAGGACAACTGATAAATAACCCAGATGTTGTTGTTGTTGTTCTTCTTCTTCTCCTCCTTCTCTTCTTCCTCCTCCTCCTCCTCCTCCCTCCTCTTTCTCCTTCTTTTCCTCCTCCTCCTTCTTTTTTTTTTTTGGTAGTGGTGGTTGTTGCTTTTTTTTTGTTTGTTTGTTTTTTTTTTTTAATTGGGGAAGCGGTACAGGACTTTATTGGGGGAACAGTGTACTTCCAGGACTTTTTTCCAAGTCAAGGTGTCCTTTTAGTCTTAGTTGTGGAGGGTGCCGTTCATCTTCAAGTTGTTGTCCTTTCAGTCTTAGTTGTGGAGGGCGCAGCTCAGCTCCAGGTCCAGTTGCCGTTGCTAGTTGCAGGGGGCACAGCCCACCATCCCTTGTGGGAGTCAAACCGGCAACCTTGTGGTTGAGAGGACGCGCTCCAACCAACTGAGCCATCTGGGAGGCAGCTCAGCTCAAGGTGACGTGTTCAATCTTAGTTGCAGGGGGCGGAACCCACCATCCCTTGTGGGACTCGAGGAATTGAACTGGCAACCTTGTGGTTGAGAGCCCACTGGCCCATGTGGGAATCGAACCAGCAGCTTTCAGAGTTAGGAGCATGGAGCTCTAACCGCATGAGCCACCGGGCCGGCCCGTTGCTGTTGTTTTAAAGTAATTCTCGAAAACCATAGCTTTTCTAGATTGGATGTGTTTGTTTCTTCATTCTAACACAGTACTTTTTGGCAATCGTCTTTTTGTACCTTCACATTGCTTAGGTAAGTACCATGCAAAGCTGTATTTTCTCCCTGAGGTTCCAGTGATGCTTGCTCTCTTAAATATTGCCTTTCTGGCTGCTGCAGTTTGCTGAATCATTGCGTGTGCCTCTGGGAGACATGTAGTTATTTCCCAGAGGGTTCCCTGCTGACGAGAAGTGATTACCTGCATATTAGCAGTTTCGATGTTGCTGCTGTTCTGCTTCTATGTAGGTAAATCACAGTTGTTGCAGAGCAAACGTGCAGCTAAGCTCAGGAATAGGAGATTCAACATGGGTGTGCTCAAAGGAATTGAGCACAAAGGAATTGGTGACACGTTCTGTGCTGGCTTCTATCTTCAGACCTTGTTTCAGAGGTCAGAGGGCAAGGGTGATAAAACGGATCTGCCATCTGCTCTTTGAGCTGAGGTGTTGGTTGCAGTTCTCTGTGTGTAGGTTTTTAAAAGCAGTACATAACTGGGGATGTCCTCACCTAGACAGTCTGTTGAAGAAATTCACGGTGATTGATCTGAGATCACTTTGGTTAGTTAAGGTCATATTTCGTAAAGTGGCTGCATTTTACTTTCTGCGTGATAAAGACTGGGAAAGCTTTATGGAAATCATTTTCAATACCATCATGCATCATTAATTAGAGCTGACAAAAGAAGCAATCAGTCAGGAAGAGAAAAGACCTAGAACAATGCTTCAGCATGGAAAGCAGATGATTAGAAGGCAGAGGAGGGTCCCAGGCAAGTGCAAAAACAGCTGAGGTAGCAGGATCTGGAAAAGTCCAGTGCACCTCATTCATCTCGTCCACATGTGCATGATTGTCAAGTTGAAGGTTCTAGTTAGTACAGGACCCAGTGGTGGTTTCAAACCTTGACAGGGTTTGAGGTGAGGAATATGGCAAAAGAAATAACCTGTTCATTACGGATGTGGACAGCTTTTAGATAAAGGCAACACTGAAAATATTGGCAAACAACTTTTGACTCCAAGTGACTTACTAGTCTGTGAAATGTCATAGGAACAGAATCCATACTGTTTATATAATACATCTATTCTTAGAAGAGCAAATATATTTGTTCCTTGTAAACCGATTTTCCTAAGGTAATGATGAGTACTTTTCAGTTTAGGCTGTCTATAATATGTGCATCATAACTCATTTTGATGTGCTTGTATGTTTTATGGCACTTTTTTCTTTGCTTTTTATTTCATATTAAAAAAATCCCACCTATATTTTAAGTAGAAAAACAATGTTACCTACTTTTTTTTTTTTTTTTTTTTTGCCAGTAGCATGAAGACCAATCTAATTCTCTTTGATAAAGGACATGCATCTCCATAAACTCCTTGTGGTTTTTTTTTTGGTGTGAATAACAGACTTCTTAACTTTCACTACATTATTTATAGGCCATAAAAGAGGAGCCCAATTTTCTCATCTTTATGCAGGCAAAACTCCAGTGAAATGATTTGGGTGCTTCATGAAAATGGCTGAAGTTAATAACTTTGTTCAGCTACCATTTCCTTAGACTACCCATTGCTATGTGGTGGCTATTTTTACTTAACCTTATTTTTTTTTCTGTTTCCCTTTCATCTACTCATTCAAAGGAATATTGCAAGTTCACAAGGAAAAGTAACCTTTCTGCTTTAATCTTCTCTGCTCCCAAGGGATAGAACCAATCTCGTGTGTTCTTGCTGAATTTTCTCAGTTTAGCTGTTGTGATGTACAACCTGGATGTGATGTCGTAATCAGCTGGCATTTGTCTGTTTCTTTCTCTAGACTGTGAATTCCTTTTTTGAGGGGGTGGGTATCTTATTATTTATTACAGTGGTCAGAGCTGTACCAAACACATAGTAGGACCCTAGGAGATAGTAAATTGTATCTTCCTTTAAGGGGAATTATGGAACGTAATTATGAAATATGGATCACCGGGGCTGCTAGCAAAGTTTCTCAAGTTTGATGGCAATATGAGATCATTGGCAGACCATGACAGAGAGTGTATACTTCCATTTCCTAGCAATTTCCTTCCTTACTCGTAGGATGCCAATTCAGAAAAGATGCTTTTTGCACAGAATAGCACAACTTGCCTGGAAAATTTTTACATAAGGGAAATAATAGCAACCAACAATTTTTGTTCATGGTGTGTGTGTGTGTGTGTGTGAAAGAGAGATTGATTAAGTAATTTACTCAAGGACACATTAGAAATAGCACAACAGACCTATTATTGAGCCTGTTTCTGATCCATATCCCATCACCTCTTACCTACATTATTACACTGCCCCCAACACTTCACCACTGATATATTCTGAGACTCAACTGGTTGTTGGCAGGATGCAGCAGATTAGAAACAGTGAGGACCCAGAGATTAGGCAGATGTTAAGAAAGAACTGCATCCTTTAAAAATAAAACAGAACCCAGAACCTTCAAGGGGATTTTCTTGAAGGAAACCATACGGTTCTAATTCTTTTCCTCCTCGTTTCACCTTCCCCATGAGGCTTCTTCTTTCCTCTCTTCATGTTCCTCAGCCACCATCCTGCCCCAAGGAGATACTGATGATCTGTTTATCTGTGCTTAAGGGCTGATAGGGAGTGAATCCCCCCTTTGGTTCCATTAATATAGTGGAGACCACTGGAACTTGCTAAATGCCCAGGGAGCACAAAACTGATAAAAATACAATTCTTAAAACATACTCATTCCAGGCTTGTTTTACCTGACTTCACTTTTTGCCCCTTTCCTTTAAGACTGGCAGATCCTTTTTCTTCCACCCATTTCTTTCAGTATCCACATATTAACATGGTGAGTCCTAAAGGTTTTTTCCATCATGAAGACAACTTGTATTTAGCATATAGATGGTGTTTGCAGCTCATGTGAATTGGTAGGTCTTTTGTAATTGCTGTACTCAGTATTTCCATTCATTTCTGGTATCTACAGTTTAGCTCGAACTTTGCACATGTTTAGCGTCTTTCTGTGCTGGGGATACTGTTTTATAATCCAGTATTCAGGAGGCCCTTCTGAGTATTTATGACACACCATGGTTAAGGCCAAGGTAGAGAAGCCCTCTTTGTTTCTTACTAAAGACTGTCTCACAGGTCCAACTTCTTAAGAGAGATGATTGCCTCCTCAAGTGATTGCCTCCAAGAAGAGTGTGTGGCCTGGTGGCTAGACTAGAAAAGTCCCAAGTAGAGCTGACAGTTGAAGACCCAGACAGGAAAATTAGCACAAGACCCAGACTCCGCCTAGAGATGAGCCGGAAGAGGAATCCTATTCAGTGGTAGAGGGTAGTCAGACAATAGGTTAAGGTTGGTTAGCGTTAGCAACCTGACAGCCGGAAGCAGAGACCTAGTTTTGGAGATTGGGATTTGGGAGTCAGATGCTAATCCTTGAGCTGACTCTCACAAGGCAAGACTCAGTTTTGAGGAATTTGAGCAGAGGATCAAAGCAAGGCCGGCAGCTTAGCTTGAGTTGATGTCGGCTGCTGAGGGCCAAGGGTGGTGCAGCGCCTACCACGAGGTCATCCTGTTGATGATCACAGTGCCTCAGTGGGGAATCAGAAGGATGTGTAGCAAGCAGACAGACATGTATTCAAAATCACAATGGTCAGTTTCAGTCTCACTCATCATCGTGTGATAGTTTGATCCCTGGTTAGTTCAGTTAGGTGAGTGACGTTGGGAGGCAGTGGGAAGATGGAATACTTGCTGGAAAGGGTATATTTTCTCTCTGGGATCAGCCTAGGAAGTAGATATTTTTTGGGGGAAAAAATGATCAGTGTTTTTAATTTTCTTTTTTCACTCAGGGGAAAAACAGCCCTATTGTCTTTGTAACACAGAGACTAGAAACTAAAGCTCCATGGGATCTTTTGGGCTAGTGATAAGAAAGCCCAAAAGAAAGTGAATCAGAATCTCTTGGGGAAAGTGAGCTATTTTTATTTATCCAAAGGGGGCATTGGTGGCTTGGCTCCTAACTGGATCTTTTGTCAGCTCTCACACACGCATTTTATTCCCCTGATTAGATGCCGGGGAAAGGGTGTGTTGTTAGAAGGAATCCCTGGCAGGTGTCCTCCACTAATGGGAGGGCAATTGATTCAGGCTTTTTCATCTAGACAGACCTTCAAATTACATTGCATGAATGACATTTTAAAAAGAAGACATGCTGAGCCAAACTAACTGTAAAGACCTGCCTAGGCTGCTAGTAAGATAGAGTCACCTTTGACCAAAAAGGACTTGGTTGGATAGATAGAGGAGGGAACTCTTTAAAAATATTCTTGCAGTTGATCTCACCCGAATTTTCATCATGTCTCCTAAGAGGAGTGACACTTTAAGGAAGTTAGAGTGGAAAGGGATTGACACCAGTAAGACCCAAGAAGTATTCATTTAGGCCAGCAGCCAAGATTCAATTGACATTGCCTAATGAGGACCAAGAGAGTTGTCATAGCCTGTGACAGGGTCACCTGTTGATGGAATCCCATCACCTCATTTGTGGGGAATTGGAAGGATATATAATGAGACAGACATGTAATCAAAAGCACAGCGAGTTAGACTGCTCGACCATGCTACCAAAAAGGGGATCAAATATATGGTGATGGAAGCAGAACTGACTCTGGGTGGTGAACACACAATGCAATATATAGATTATGTATTATAGAATTGTACACTTGAAACCTATGTCATTTTACTAACCATTATCACCCCAATAAATTTAATAAAAATTAAAAAATAAGTGTACAAAAATTACAGTTAAATATTATAGTGAAGTCAAAGTAATTTTTGAATGTGATATGGACAAATGGCTTATGTTTATAGGCAAAGTAGAAGAAATTTTAAACTGTGTTTAACAATAAACATAATAGTTTTAAAGTGAGCAATCATAAACTATTTAAAAACTGTAATGAAATACAAAACGTTAGCACATTGAAGCCCCCTAGGGCATTAATTTTTGTTGCCTGGTTGAATTGTGTTGTACATACTTTGAATAAAGTTTGTATTATCTATGTTTAAGTGAAGAGTATTGTGACACAGCAGGGTGAAAAATTAAAAACTGTTATTGTTTGAAACTAATTGTCTATTAATTGGGCATTTTTCGGTACCATGCAACCAACAAGAAAATAGATATGATTTGGAAGCTGAAGCAAATGTTATTATCTGTCATGCTCAATTTGAAGTTTTTGGGTAAATCAAAACAGCCTCATTCTCGTTAATTAACTTTAGAGGGAATAAATTTGGTAATAAAATTAGATTTTGTAAAACGTTTAATACTTAAAACCCTTTTTTATCTGTTTTTTGCATTGATGATTTCTTATTAAGGTTTTGTTTGAAAATGGTTACATTTCTTTAAAACCATTTTAACAACAACAAAACAAACATTTGGACACACCACACCAAAGGCCACTTATTACTACATATAATGATACTGAAATTTAGTTTTTATAATAATTTGCAACTTTTTCAAATTTAAGAAGGTGGCCTTATTGTTCCCATTTGTTCGGTTTATTTTGAGTGAATAAAATGAAGAACCTGGTTGCAGTGCTGTGTAAGGTTTTACTATCTTAACACTAGATTCTTTAGTGGCTGAGTTTCCTTGGTAATAATTCATTTCCATTAGTGCTTCAAGTCCCAGAAAGTTTATTTGTGAACTTAAAGTAGGGAGAGAGATTATGTTATGTTTGATTTTTCGGGTAGAGTCATGCTGAACAGAGGAACCCTTTTGTGTGTATAATAAAAACATCATTCCAGGATGTCCTAGTTCAGGCAGAGCCAAGGGTGGCCTATTTTCATCCTAGTGCATTGAATGGGGCTTCTTTTTGGCAAGGGGCGTCCTGTAAACCGACCTCCCTGGCCTTCTGCCCTATTATAAAGGAAGTGCTCTTCCTGTCCTTATCAATGTTGGGGTTCCAATTTCATGGGGCTCTAAAGCCACAAGACACATGAGAGATCCTAAGAGGCTGGGCTGGCATTGATAGAAACTTCGGGAAAAGGCCCGAGGGCAGTCTGTGGCTAGGAAAAAGAGGAGAAAAGTATCATTGCAGATAGTACTTTGCTTCTACTGACTTTCCGTGGATTGTGCTTTTTCTCCCCCTTGTTTTATATATGCATTTTCCAGCATATATAAAACAGTACATTTTAATGTCAGAGAAGACCAAGAGTAATGTAACCAAAAGATGCAGTCCTTGAGAGGTTTCTAGTCTGAGTCAACATGACAGTTCAGTAGTTATAATTCCAACCACTAGTATGACTTTGTAGATGGAACAAAACAACAAAGGAAGTATCTAGTTCCTTGTGAATTTGAATCCGCACTGTCATAAAAGATGAGAAAAAGTGGTGGACACAAATGGTTTTAAAAAGACCAAATTCGCATATAAAAAAAAATATGCCAGCTGTTTGGCTCATTGTTAGACTCAGATGATGACAAACCTATATAAATCAGTCATGTTCAGTGCCTGGCTGTAAATTTATATTTTATTTATTTTTCAGTGTCTGATTACCAAGAGTAACCAGATAACCAGATTCTCATAAAGCAGTGCTAATGGGAGTATCCCAGATGATTGCTAATATTTAGGCATACAATTTGAAAAATGATATTACAGTATTTCAGAAACAATCATAATCTGGGGAATTCGCATTGAAATTTCTGTTTATAAATATAGAGGGAGTTTAACTTTCTCAAACATTTAGCCATTTGTTCTTGTATGTCTTCTAGATCCTATTCAAATCCCAACGTTCATTTACTGTTTAGCTCTGAAGTCTCTAAGACATAGAGAATTTGGTAACAGCACACAGAGATAAACTGAGACATATTTTAATTTCCTTTGAAAATAGAACATAATGAGACCAATTAAATGGTTGGAAAATATATTTAAGTTAAATAAAGAATTCTTAACTTGAAGGAGTTTGAACAGATTATGGGAATAACTCAGGATTGTCATCTCCAGAGCATCTGTGACAGAGAGAGTAGTGAAAGAGGGGGAGAAGAGCACCTACTATGTGCTGGCATTTTGCCAGGATTGTGTACATTCAGTGCTCACAACTACTTTATAGATTGCATATTGTTATTGACACTTTATGTGGGAATAAATGGACTTGTGTTACACAACGGTCCCAGGGTTTCACAGCTAGTAAATGCTGGAGCCAGGATTCAAATTCCAGTCCTGCTGTTTCTACCAGTCATGCTCTTTAACCACTCCTCTATGCCACTTCCCCTAGAGATTATTTTCATAAGTTTAGTTTTCTTTGAAGCAAACTGTTTGACTTACAGAGTTTCTTTTGGCCCCCTGCTGTGGTGTGACCCAGAACAGACACTTCCCTGAGATGACCCGCAGCCCCCTAGGTACTAAAGGAAATGTCTTGGGGATGATTGTGTCCAGGTAGATGTGATGGCATCCTTCCACAAAGGCTGTAAACTCTGAACTCCTTGAATTTAGCTTATGTGAAACTTCCCAGTAGCCACAAAACAAACAAGCCTTCCTGATACAACCTGGAAAAGGAGAAATTATATGAGAGGAGACATTCAAATTCTGCAGGTGACCTGTCTACGACGTAGATCAAAAGTATAACCTTTGAAATACTCATTTAAAAAATATAAAGCCTCACATAATTGGATTGAGCTTGAATTTCTAGGTATCTTTATAAAGGTCTGAAAGATTTAAGATGAAAAGGTTTTCTTTGTGGACCGTATTTGGTATTCGTCTCTCTTCGGTGTTGTTAAGCAGGCTCATTATGAGGGTTGTCCCTCCGTTTAAGACATTTAAGACATTGAAGGCAAAAGAATGGTTCCCTGAGGTCCCTCTTCATTTCACTGAGTCTAGAGTATCAAGAATACTACAAGAGTATAATAGGTGATTTTTCAGTGATGTTTCCTTTTGAAAGATGCAGCTGAGAATACTGGCTGGGACTTTGGTCATTGCTTCATTTTGGGGGAGTGGCGTTGCCATTCCTGTATTCTTTTCTTTGAATTTTAGGTTGCAGTTTTTCTTAGCACCTCTGTCAAGATGTAGCCATCTATAGGAGAGTCTTGTCTACAATGAGGGGAAACGATGGGATGCCTGATATTACTACCGTGTTTCCCGAAAATAAGACCTAGCCGGACCTTCAGCTCTAACGCGTCTTTTGGAGCAAAAATTAATATGAGACCCAGTATTATATTTATATCATATCATATCATATCATATCATCATGTCATATCATAAAGACCGGGTCTTATATTACAGTTAAATAAGACCGGGTCTTATATTAATTTTTGCTCCAAAAGACGCGTTAGAGCTGATGGTCCGGCTAGGTCTTATTTTCGGGGAAACGGTATTTCCGAAGCTCACCAAAGATCTCTTTGGAAGAACAAGATCACCATTGGTCTTGCCAGTGAGCAGCCATTCTTGTATCCTGCCAGATCTTCATCCCCAAGGAACAGCACTGGTTGCTATGAGGGAACCACAATAGAAGAACTGTCAATGCTGAGGGTACCCGTAGGTATGGTGGTTACACCGAGATCGAAAGGGCACATTTTTGGCAGTGTGAATGGCAAAGCAATGGTTCCTTACAGTTTGCCCTTGGAAAAGGGTGGCTAAAAGAGTTTCATAGCTGATCAGTCCACTCTGCTGGTTTGCACTGGGTTCTCTGCTGGGGGGATGGATGTCCTTTCTCTTACTCCTAGGATTATCAAGATTTCTACAAGCTTAGAGATAACATTTTCAGTGAATTTGCAGGAACATGTTATTCTGGGTATTCTTCCCCCCAGAAGACAAAGTGCTTCATCAATGTTTACAGAGGCAGGCATAGGAAGTGTGTCTGACACCACATGCTGGTGAGAATCCACTGTTTTTAGACATGACCTTGCCTCTGGGCCTCCAGTGTAAGCGCAGTGTCCTAGAAGATGGTAGAAATCCTTGGGGTAAACTTGTCAAATCTTTCAGTGATGGCAAAAATCACTCAGTTCCTTAAGTGACTTTCCTCTCTCGGGCTTGGCTGATGGCTGGCTCCGCACACACCCACAGAGTGGCAGAGTGTGAGATACGAGAGCAAACAGCCTAGGGACCACTGAACTTGGAGCTGCCTAAAGGCCCAACACTAACGTAAGGCCAGCTGATCCTGCTTGGGAATCAGCAGATTGCCCTGGACTGAGTGGTCATAAACACATTCATGGGTTCAGGCAATTGGGAAAATCGGGGAAAAACCATGGTTTAATATTCTAGGCGGGAGGGAAAGTTTATGTTCTGCTTCTCCCTATCATGAGGTGACTTTGTGCAGCTTTCCACTTTTCTTAGAACCCAAGTGTCCTTTGAAAGACAAGGCCATGTGAAATATTAGAGTAAGTGGGAGACCAACTTCCAAGAGCCCTGGATCTGAGTACCAGCCTGACCAACTTCTAGGCCAATGGTTTTGAACAAATCACTTCACCTCTTTGAAGCCTTCATTTAATTCTCATCTCTCTTCAGAGGGTTTCTGAGCTTCCGAAGGCTGCCATAACAAATCACCACAAGCTAGGCGGCTCAAACAACAAATTTATTTTCTCACAGTTCTGAGAGCAAGAAGTCCTAAATAAAAGGTGCTGGCAGGGTTGGTTCCTCGTAGAGGCTCTGAGGGAGAATCCATTCCACATCTCTCTCGCTGTTCGTGGTGACTGGCGATCTTTGATGCTTCTTGGCTTATTGTCGCATCATTCCAATCCTTCTTCCATATTCACATGACCTTTCACTCTGTGTTTCTCCTTTTCTGTCTCTTACAAAGACACTGTTCCTTGGATTCAGAGCCCACCCTAATCCAGGCTGATAGCATCTCAAGATTCTGACCATAAGTGTAGTCCTGCACCACATAATGGTGTTTTGGTCAGTGGTGGACCGAATATATATGACGTTGGTGAACCATAAAGATTAGGTTGTCGTAGGCTATACCATCTAGGTTGGTGCACGTGCACTCTGTGATAGTCACACAATGACAAAATTGCCTAATGTCAGTTTCTCAGAATGTATCCCTGTCATTAAGTGGTATGTGACTGTACATCTGGAAAGACCCTTATTCTAAATAAAGTCACATTCTGAAGGTCTGATTGGACATATCTTTTTTGTAGTCAAGTCACAACAGAGGTGATAATATCTGCTCTGCCTACTACACAGGTCTGTGTTAGACAAAAGCGGGATAATACCCATCAAAGTGTTCTGTGAAAGGTGGAGTGCTACATTTTATCCTTGTTACTCTCCAATTTGAGACCTTTGTAAATGGCCTGTTTTACAAAAGAAAGTGTCTTTCCTATTTTTGTATTCCTTTATGATCTGATCCTAATCTTTCTAGATTCGTTTCCAGCCCCAAAAGATTCCTTATTTTTTTGAATCATCATGCACTTTCACGCCTATTAATTTTTTCCCCCACTCGTTCTTTCCACCTCATTTTGAGCTCTTTTCTCTCCTCCTTATCTTTCAAAGCTGGGCTGATATCCCACTTCTTTGGCTAATTGTTCTTACCTTAAGTTGAAATTTTGCAGGAGTATGCTGGAGTTAGCTCATGCTGAATAGAGGGAGCTGAATGCTGATTGTTAAATAAATATTCAGTAATACTCTGGCAGCTTGAAATCAGCCATGGTGGGAGTATTTACATCATGGAAATTGGTAGATGCTACAGGTGGGAGCTTTTTCTTTCTTTTTTTCCCAGCACACCACTGAATTTTCCCCTCCTTTGCACCTCTGTTGCACTGTTATTACCTTTACAGTAGCATTTTAAACATTATTATACTTCATTTTGTGAATAGCCATCACTTCTGCTAGATTTTGAGTTCCTTGAGACCAAGGGAATATTCTGTGTTCTGTAAAGTTGTCTTATATCTCACAGCACCTGATATGGACTGAATGGCTCCCCGCCCCAAAATTCACATGTAAATCCTTAACCCCCAATATGACTGTATTTGGAGATAGAGACCATAAGGAGGTAATTAAGGTTAAATGAGGACATATGGGAAGAGCCCTGGTCCAGTGCGACTATTAGTCTCTTTATAAGAAGAAAGACGAGAGAATGAACTAATCTTTCTCTGCTATGCAAGGACACAGGGAGAAGGCAGCCGTTCTGTAAGCCAGGAAGAGAGCTTTCACCAGAAACCTAGTTGGCTGGCACCTTGATCTTGGACTTCCCATCCTCCAGAACTGTGAGAAATAAATGTCTGTTGTTTGAGCTGCTCAGTCTCTGGTATTTTGTTACAGCAGGCCAAGCAGACTGATACATTACCTACTACACATGACTCAATAAATGGTTAAATTGAGGAGGATAAAGGGATGAATAGCAATGACAACCGTTTCTCTCTGTGCTAGCAACTCTGTAAAACAAGTGCTATTATTGACCCATTTTATAGATGGTAACTGAGGCTTAGAAAGTTGAGTAGGTTGCCTAAAGTCACACAGCTAGTAGCTAAGTCCAAAGTCAGATTCCATAGCCTAAATTCTTCAACCCTATGTGACATTTTTTCTTGATTAAAATGAAATATCCTAGTAGAGTAGAGTAGCCATTAGTCACGTGTGGCTATTGAACACTTGGAATGTGGCTGGTCCGAAGTGAGATGTGGGTAGTCTGAATTAAGAAGTATAAAACACCTATGGGATTTCAAAGAGTTAGTCTGAAAAAAGCAAATGTGAAATATCGAAATGTTCAAGTATTAATGTTTTAGATATATTAGGTTAAATAAAATAAGTATTAATTTGTACCTTTTTAATGAGGCTCCTAGAAAATTTTAAATTATACATATGGCTCCTTTATATTTCTATGGAAATATAAACTACTGTGTCTTAGGTCCTGGGAACTCTAACTGCGGCATTCCTACACTTATATCCACAGAGATCCACACTTATCTTAGTATAGGGCTAACACATGGCTTACTATAGGGCTAATTCCCAGGCTAGTCCACTTGTCCCTAACTTCCTCTGAAATTTGCCTTTTGGTCATTCCAGTGACCCTTTGAGACTAGGCATTTGCTATGGGTAAAGGTCAGTGCTTCAGTCAAATTGGCATCTTGTGAAAAGGTCGGGCACCCGAGAGTCATGGAACAAGGTTGGAGCTGTTGGCCAAAATATTATCTCTGAATAATGTGTGAATATCAGTTACAATAAATCTTACGTCTGCTCAGTTGGAGGGGAGCCACAGCTCAACAGAAGATATTTCAAAAGAATTAGTAATCAATTCCTCTCTTCCTTTAGGGCAGGATGGTACTTCTAGTAAACACAAAGTGGGCCATGCTAGAATCCCACAGTTCTCCCCAACTAGCAGGTTGATGTCATGGAGATGGAGAGTCACTTCCAAAACAGGTGAGTAGAGACAATATACAAAGCAGGTAACTAAGACATAGGCATACTTTTCACGCCAGGTTATCACAGGAGGCAAGGAGTAAGGGAAGAAGATGTATGATTTGTGTAAGTAGGTCAAATCTTTTAGAAAACAGAAAATGGAACACCAGTCCATGTCAGTAAATAAATCCACCAGCCTCCCTGCTTTTCTATTTCTATGCCAAGGGAGTTCTCACTCACTCCAGCTGAGTCAGAAGGAAAGACAAGATGTGAAAGCCCTAATTTTCCTGCCTCTCTAATGAAGAAATTAATTCTGAAAATGTTATGATGACATTTTATGTTTCTCCAGAGTGCCATAGTTTCAGGTAATTATTTTGGATTTTCTTCAGTGCTCCAAGTTTCTCAGTCCACCCCCAGAAACATCATAAATCTCCCCAATTTTTCAGGCACAGAACCTAAACATTATGCCTAAGCCGTGGTGTTTCTGGCTGTCTCTGATTACCAGTTGTTCTCAGGATTCCCTGGTGCCTGGAACTGAGTCCTGTGGAAACTCCTAGGATGTGAATTAATGGGCTTTGTAAAGGATGTCAGGGAAGACATCCGGGGTGGGGGGATGGGAAGTGGGGGAGGAGTGGGGAAAGGGGACATCTGCTGCTCTTCCACTTACAGAGCATGATGTGAATGTCTAGAGTCTGTAGATAAATATCTAACCTCTCAAGAGAACAAAACCATAGATCTTTAGAGATGGTAAAGATTCTTAAAATCATCTAGTGTCACCCTCTAATTTTTAAAGTAAGTGACCCAGCCAGGTTAAATCCCTCAAGCAAAGTCACATGTCTGGGTCTCCTAACTGCAGGCCTAGCCTCCAGCACACCACATCAGGCCCCACATTTCACTACACAACCTCTAATTCCTCTTTTCATTCACAGGACTGGATGGCAGTCCTGTGAATGGAGGTCAGGAATAAGTCATTGTCATTTTTTGCATTAAATGTGACAATTTGTACGTGATGCACTTGGCCCAGGGAGCACCTAGTCTCACAGTGATTCAGAATCCCCAGCTGCATTCGTTTCGTAGGCAAACGTCATTTGTTTCAGTTAACGTAGGTGACAAGAACTGAGATGCTTTCACTGGAGTAGCACAGGCCTCCTTCCTTGGTGTTAAACAAGAAAATAGGTGAACTTGGCAGCATCCTTCAAAATGTGTTTCCTTTGGGAGAATTAGCCTCTCCAGCAGTCATAGAAACGCTTCTATTTTTGCCTTTCCTGAACCATCCCCATCCTTCTGAACACTCAGTAATGATACTTTATCTCTATTTTCCCTTTGTCCTGATACCCCCTGTGTCGCAGGCTGTGACAATTTTAGAATGCTTGAAAGTGAAATGCCTCATTTTCTTGGCGTTTTTTTCTATCTAGGGAAGCCCTCTAGTTTTTGAACACGCAAGTCTCTTTCTTCCCCCAAGGACAAGCCACTGTGCACAGACGCCTGTAATGTGGTTGTGTGGCATTTGGCAGAGCAGTTGCCACTGGGAGATTGCGCTGTCTCACACCCCACTGGTATTTCCTGCCACTTGTGGAATTTGTTTCCTATTACCTTTGCTAACTCATGAAGGTTAGTATTTTAAGCAAACACTTCCTGCTTCCGTAGCACTTCTCATATACAAGAGGCAGAGTAATCTGAGGATCAAACAGAATGACTAAATTGCTAAGTAAATTAATCTTACTTCCAGATACCTCTTGGGTGCCATATTTTGATGTTTTCAAAGACATTTTCATTGATTATGGTTTAGGGTAAGCCTTAATTTGTCTTAACATAAAAATGCCTTACTGTATCCTAGTCGCTTTGCGATAGATAAACCCCCAAATTAACCTTTGAAGTTGGAGCTGCTTTTAAAACAACCTTGGCATTGCTACTTGAAAAAACAGAGAGCAAGCAAACAAACAAACAGAAAAACCAGCAGCAGGCTCGATGGCCTGTACATGTTATCTGCCCTTGGCTGTATAGAAAAGCTCTAAAGAACAAACCAGGAGAGAGATAAAGGGAAATAAAAAGTTTTGTTTTGATAAAGCTCTGTCACTGAATGTCATTCTGAACCCAAAATGTCACCCCAAAGTTTCTAAACCTCTAATTCATCTATAAACTGGGAACTCATGTTAATTCATGCTAACTGTAGGAATTAAGAGATGACGAGGCTAGGGGAGCATTCCAGGCATATCAGATGCTGCCCAGAATTAATACAAATTGATCCCAAGTCCAGCTGCTTAAGCCCTGGAGGTGAATGGGTTCCCAGGTCATGATGGAGCCTGCCCTGAGATGCAATTTTCTCAAACTCCGTTGCCCATGGATGGGTACATTTTGTTCTGATGGATGAGGTTATTTGCTTCCTGGAAATGTTTTCCTTCACAGCAGGCAAGAAAAATTGCTCTTTAAAATATATCTCTCCATGGTTGAGAAACATAAAACCCTCCAGGGTTTAAAATTTCAAATGGCTCGCCATTGTCCAAAGTACGAAGGCATCACAGCACCCAGGAGCCAGGTTTGCTGTGTTTCAGAGATGAGTGTTTACAGCAGGCCACTGATAGCCTCTGGTTTTCCTTCCTCCTCCTTCCTCTGAACAAACCGGTCGTAATTTTAAGAGCAGCGCTAACAGAGAAAACTAACGTTGATAATGTCAGTGGCTACAGCGGGCAGGTATAAGACACGTTAGGGCTCTGGATTTGCATGCTTTTCCTTCACGTTCCATGATCACATGAGTGAGCCTTGGTCAACTCTCAGTGTATTTTTGTCATTGATTAATGTGCTGATGAGAGGTCTGGGAAACAAGACCCAACCCTGCATCAGCCTGTTCGGAAATTTCCCTGATCACCTGGATGGGCCACAAAGCTTGAGAACTACGGGATATTGTTTAGGTTACTATCCCAATTGGGAATTACAAAGAAATTCCTGTTTGCAGCTGCTATTACAGTAATTTGAGAAATTTTGTTTGCTGATGATGTGTGCATTTGATAGTGAGACTCGTCCAACCAAGACGAGTGTGCAGTGAAGTTCAATTCCCATTTTGCAATAAGGTAGAAGGCGGAGGGACTGTGCTACAGGTGGAGTGACCTGGACCCCGAATTTTGTTTAATCGGTGTTGTCGGCTTACTAACTTTTTATTGTGATCCTAGTCTGGGTCAATCACCATGTTTTATCTTTTCCGAAACACAAAATTTCAAATGAATTTTGTCTTGTAATCTGGAACACTGCATAAACTAGTGTTCTAGAATTGCTTCAAAATCAAGTTTATTAGAGGATAAAACTGTCAGAAGACTGACTTTTTTTTTTTTACCTTTTATTATAACAGCTATATAATTGTGATGTTAGTGGAAAGGATTCATTTTTAAAGCAGTGAAAATGCAAGAAACAAAAACAAACAAACTGATGTCATTAGAGGTTTAATTTATCAGCATCAAGATTGTACTGGATTCAACTGGAACAGTTACAAACTAGAAGCAAAGCAACAGAGAAGATTAGAAGGGCCTCCAGACCCCATGTGGCCATCTGTGACCTTTACAACATATTCACTTTTTAAAACAAATATATGTTAAGCATATTAAAGAAAGAAATGTTTTTCTTAGCAAATTAAAAATTTGCTTAAGAAGAAAAAAGAACAACCACTCCCTCTAGTGGCAAGTTATAAATTAGCAACAAAATTAAATTTGGCTGAAATTCTAAACATTGGAGAGGGAAAGCCCTGTGTTTCAGATGAAAGGCGATTTATGGCTGTAATCAATAGAGATTAAAATGCGGGAACGTGAGGGAGGACATTTACTTCGTGTTTTTAAGTGTTAATAGCCACTTCTTGTCCAGTCTGTCTTTTCTTCCCTTTAACAGTCTTTACCTTCATACTATAGCGGGGTTCAAATATGAAAGTTTGGAAATTGATTTGGAATTATCTCACATTTTTTAACTTCAGTAATATTCAGTTCTGCTCTTGAGCGAGGGTTCACTATTTTAGTTCTGATACTATATCATTTGCCAGTTTCAGTACTAGTGATGCACAATAAATTGATATAAAGTAGTAGAAACATTAAATAACAAAAACAAGAAAATAAACAGTTATAATTTCACTACTCAGATATATCAGTAATATTTAAGATCTATATGTATCTTTTCTCATTTTTTAATGAAAAATTCTGACATTTTCCTGTTAAATGGCAGTGCGTAAGTAGCATTGGGGTGGACCCCTGGTTTAATAAAGGTGAGTTCATGACTTTCAGATACTTCAGAAAAGTGGAGGGTTGAGTATATTCTGATATAAGTACATCTGAGATGAATGTGTGCTCCCAAATAAGCGATGGCTACCGTCTTGCCTGACATATTGGGGGCGGGGGCAGGGGTCAGATCAGAAAATGTTTGCTGAAAGAATGCAGGAGGTAGCCTCACTCTTTAAACAGAACTCTGAGGAGTAGGGAGAATCTCAAGCGAAGCAGGGCTTCTGTGTTGATACTAAACCAAGACAGATGTCCCCCTTCCCTCCAGCATCTGTCCATATCACAGTGGGGCACTGTCCTTGAAATTTCAAAGGCTTTTATTTTTAATCTACTCTTTAGTGCAATTTCCTACAGAAGGGCTAATGTTTTAATTGGAAGTAAATTGGGTGAAAGGTAATGGGGATTCTGAAATCAAGTTTAGGTTGGGAGCCTTGAAAGATGATAGGGCAGTTTTGGAAATCTGTGGTCTGTTATTTTTGAAAAGCTTGTGCAAAATCTTTTTTCACTTTCGTTGTCTCAGGGATCTAGTAAGGAATCAGATGTAGGGCAGAAAAAGCTAAGCATTTCAACTAGGTCATTAGACACCAAACATCTCTCTCTCTCTCTCTCTCTCTCTCTCTCTCTCTCTCTCTCTCTCTCTCTCACTCACACACACACACACACACACACACACACACACACACACACACAGGCAGACACACATACACACTCACTCACACCCTCCCCCACGCGCCCACCCACTCTTTAATTCTAACCATGTCTTTTGTTTCCCTACCTCTTTGCCTTTCCTTCAGTTGGACACTAGGGGAAGTGTTTTGAATGACAAATGGACACAAAGGGACAGGAACTAATAGAGATCTTACTGTACCTACTATAAATATAAAGTTATGTGTATTTCATTTATTTACTTTTGAACATAAACATTTTCTAAACCTGAGTAAGTTGTTTAAGCACAAAACAGATTTTTATAGGAATTCTCATGTAATTGCTATTGTACATGTGGATAGGACATGCATAAAGCATTTCTAAGAGAAAAATGCTAAATTTTTGGAAATAGAGATTAAGCTGCAGAAATTTCACTTCTTAGAAAAACATCCAGAGGAAAAAATATAGCTTTTCATGATATGAATTAGAGGTTTCACTGTATTAATTCATTATATAGTGATAAAAATAATGCTTTCAAACAGAAATATTTTAAAAAGTGTATTAGGATTGTAATTCTGGGTTTTCAGTTCCCAAGAAATTATTTGTTCTCAGGCTATTTTTAGCATTTTTTTCTCATCTCTGTTATACCAGGCATGGAATTATATTTTGACTAATGGTTATAAGAATAGTAATACTCATTGAAAAGCAAATGCAAACAGCATCTGAAGAAAAGTATTGTAAAGAAAGTAGAAATCGCCCACAATCCATGTTGCTTCCCAGACGTGACCACTGTTCACGTTTTGGTGAATATCTTTCGAAACTTTTTCCTACCTTCTGTTTCTTCACCTCATCCCTTTGTTGCCCGTCTCCTGGCCTATGGGCAGTAACCCTTAATCGATCCTGCCAGGGCAGACCTGTCTCCTGAGTGTCACTTGAATGTCTCACAAGCTCCTAAAACTCAATACCATTTTAAAACCAGTTTATGGACAAACATCCCTCCTTAGTTGTCTGTATACACTGCCTCAAATGTCAGTTCCGATTGTCGAGGCAATCTGCCAGCTCACATACATCAACCTGCCAGCTCTTCCTACATTAACTTAGGCTGTTGGATGAAACTTATGTACGTTTTGCCCTGTAAGTCTCTCAACATTGGGAACTCTCACACTGCAAAGGAATCACCCAGGGAGCCAATTCCTGTTCCCTGCTCCTGCAGATCCTGAGTCAGTGGGTCTTCTGGAATCTGTGTTGTTTCCCAAACTGCCCCCAACCCCAGGTAGTTTGGTACAGCTCGTCTCATGCCCACAGTTCCAGAAAGTCCGTGTATCTCCAAGGACAAGCAAGGGAACATTATTTAAGTTTTTGTTCACTTTATTTTCTTCCCACTCTCACCCTGATTTTTTTTTCTTTCCATAAATCGTTGGAGCAGCCAAGTTTCTGAATACCTGCTGACAGCTTGAGTGTTCTGTGTAACCTGGGAGGTTCCTGGGGCACTCAGCCGAAAAGGACATATTGAAATGTACTTGGTACAGATTGAAAAATTCCGTATGTAGAGTGTGAGAATTAATTGATTGGTTTTTGTTTTGTTTTTTTACAATTTGTTTAGGTTTTCATACAGGTTATTCAGCTGCTAGAAAGATAATCTGGCTAAGGTGGAAATTTAGGAAATATTAAGGTACAGTCATGAATTCTCAGAGCTGCAAGGACTCTGGAGGTCACTGGAACCAGTGTTCTTATTTCATGGAGAAGGGAACTAAAGGCCAGGGAGGTGAAACATCTTATTCAAGGCCACACAGCAAGTTATGGTCAAAATCAGATCCTGAATTTAACCTGAGCACCACCTCTGTCTAGTGTTTGTTCTTACCCCAGGTTGGATGGCATCCTGAGGTTCACAGGGGTTTAACATTGAATTATCTGCCCTGATAACTGGTTCCAGTGTTTCACAATCCCAAATGTAAGTTCTCAGACAAGGTCTATTATGTTAGACCATTGCTAGACCGTAGTAGACCAAGGTCTACCATGTTAGACCAGTGTTATTGGCATAACAATTTTATGCCAGTCTCTACTATAGGAATCTTTTAAGTGTAGCTTTTTTGATAAATAAGACTTTCCCTTCCTTAGTAATTTGAGAAGTACCTACACTCAGCCACCACTCATATTTGCAATAGAGTCAGATCCTATTCAGTGGCTGAGGTCTAAGAGTCAAGGCATTATCAAAATTAGCATTGGAAAACTCTTAGTAATGTATCATCTCTCAATTAATTTCAACAATACAAATTTTCCTGCAGCTTTGGAATCTTTGTTACTTTGGTTGAATTGGTTGGCTCTTGTTTGAGGATCATGTTATAAGAAAAAATGCTATTGGGGAGCATTTGTGATTTTGTTCCTCACCATGTTATCAGTTTGACTCAAATGAACCCTTATTTAAAAAGATTTTTTAAAAATACTATTTTTAACACTAGACTCACAGAGGCTCCCCATGCTGGAGATCCTGAGACTTTCTGAGGACATGACTCTGCTCCGTTGGTTTTGTGAGGCTTGGGGAACATTCTGTGGAATGGCCAAAGGAATTTTCCACGCTTGTACAATTGTGTGCCTCTCTCACTCACTCCCAGCAGCAAAGGATCCACTCATCTACTCTTGGGGGAATTAGAAGCAACGTGTTATCCTGGTGAAAGATACCACAGCTCTGATGCATTGTCCCTGAGAGTGAATTATAGAGAGCACAGTCATTATTCTTTGCCAGTTCCTTCCTGAGCATTTATTGCGGGCGGCTCAGCACTAGACTGAGGTGTTCTGGACACTTATTGTATCTTCCTCTCTTAAAACGTACATGTTTTTTTCTTACTCTAATAGCCAGTCAGACCGATGATTCTGAGGTTGTTAATGGCTGAAAAGGGCGCATGCAATCACAGATGCCATCTTCCTTCCCCTGCCTTCCATTTTACAGTAGGCTTTTTATTGCTTTAACTCAAGAAATAAAGCCCCAGGTATTGGAATGGCAGGAACTAGGGTAGGTACTTAAAGGGATACAGTAAAGGAGGAGGAAGTTGTGGGGAATAGATTTCAGCAGAAGCTTCCTTTCTTGTTCTTTAAGTGTAGGCCTAATAGCAGGCAGGTTTGGGGCTCTGTTATTTCAGAAAGTAGAGGCCTGTTTTTTGGTTTGTTTTATTTTTCATTTTAAATGCCTGTCGTCCTGCCCCTTCAGCCTCATTCCTCAGACCACACATGCACACATTTAATTTTGGAGGGGAACAACCTGGTGTATCAAAAGTTAGGTTTAAGCTAGACAGGTTCATTAAGCACTAGCCAATCTAGGCATTAGAGAATGGAAAATAGGTGCAATAATCACATACAGGGCTCATTCTGTCTAAGGTAGGTTTCAGTCCGCTCCTCGCAGCTTTAGTAGACAATTCAGGTTCTCTATTCTGAAAAAGCAGTAAGTAGCTCCTGTTACATACTAATTGTCAAAAGTTTCAGAGACACACAGGATCTTGGAGTTGATGTGACCTTTGGCTCTAATTCACAACAATGTGATTAAGTGGCAAGAGACGCATCTGGAGGCAAACTTCAAATGTCACTTTCTGTGTAGTCTCATATAAGATACTTAATCCTTTTAAGTCTGTTTTTCCATCGGATATGACAATTAGGATGAAGAGATCTAATGCATAAGCTTCTTATAAGTCCTTGTTCTAGGTCAAAGGATTAATAAATTCCTATTTCTGTTCCCCCTGTCCCTTCTGCCTGACGTAGGAATCCTTTCCACCATCTCCTTCTGCTTGAGTACTTCCAGGTACAGGAATTCACTTATTCTTTGGAGAGCCATTAGCATAGTTTGGTGGCGTGAGCCTGTTCATTCTTTTATTTATTCAATGATAAATAAATAGTGGCCCCTCCTCAGTGCCAGGCACTGGGTTATTATATAGAAAGCTTTTCTTTATTTCGAATCCCGGGTCGATATCCCTGTACCATCTACTCCTGGGCCCTCCTTCTGGTCTCTGGAACAATGCAAGGTACCCACATGGCAGCCTTTCCCTAAGTAAGGGCATTCCTCATGTCTTCCATGCCTCCTTTCTTCCAAGAAGTGTCTTCTGCTGTGTTCTCCAGGCCCCTCACTGTCCTGTTCACCAACATCTGATTATATTTCAATTTTTTATTTTCCTTAAAATATGGCTCCTGCCCCATCTGCTACTTGAGTCCTGCTGCATCCTCTAAGACTCTCACTTCCTCTGATTAGGACTCTGCTTGGAATGATGCATCTGAACACTGCATTTGCTTTCAGCCACTTTTAGATCATAATTGTGAATGTTGGATGTCTACACAAATGTCTAAACACACACTGGAGTCAGCTGTAGCTCTGCCAGCAGGAACAGTGTTTCAGGTGAAGGGAAGGAACAGCATGTGCTAAGGAAGGAACCTCCGAGTATAGGGTTCTGATGCGGATGGTGCACTCTGACCCCATCTACATTGCGCTAAATAAAGATTAGACACTGTGATAACAGATTCTGCAACAGCACGGGTATGTCTGTTCGGTCTCTGTTTGAATCCTCCACAATATTTGTGGGTTGAGATAGATTATACTAATAGGACACCAAAAACAGAAGCAACCAAAGAAAGAATAGATAAGACTTACCAAAATTAAAAATTTTTGAGCTTCAAGAGATAGTATCAAGAAAGTAAAAAGATAGGGGTAAGATATATTTGCAAATCATTTGACAAATAGTCAATAGTATATTTACAAAGCTGTGCAATCATTACCATTATCTAATTTCGAAACACTTTCATCACTCAAAAAAAAAATCTCACTCCCCATTCCTCCCTTCTTCCCGTCCTTGTCAACTACTGATGTATTTTCTGTCTCTCTCAATTTGCCTGTTCTACACATTCCATATAAATGGAACCATATGTGTCCTTTTGTGTCTAGCTTCTTTCACGTAGCATAATGTTTCAAGGTGCATCCCTGCTGTGACATGCATCAGTGCACTATTCCTTTTTAATGGCTGAATAACATTCCATTGTGTGGGTATATCACAGTCTGCTTACCCATTCATCAGTTGGTGAATGTTTTGTTTCCCCCTTTTGGCTATTAGGAATAATGCGGTTACGGACATCTGTGTACAGGTTTTGTGTGGAAGTGTGTTTTTAATTCTCTTGGGAATGTACCTAGAATTGCAATTCCTGGGTCATATGGTAACTTTATTTGTTTGGAGGAACTTCCAAACTGTTTTCCAAAGTGGCTGCGCCATTTTACATTTCTACCAGCAATCTGTGAGGGTTTCTCCATATCCTTGTAAACACTTGGTTTATATATCCTTCTGATTAGAGCCATGCTAGGTGTGTGAAGTGATATCTCCTTGTGGTTTTGATTACATTTTCCTCATAGCTAATGAGGCTGAGCATCGTTCATGTGCTTGTTGGCTATTTGTGTGTATTCTTTGTAGAACTGTCTGTTCAGATCTATTGCTCATTTTTAATAAGGTTATTTATTTATTTTTATTGAGTTGTAAGAATTTCTTTCTTACACATTTTAGATTTTATACCCAAAGAAGATTTTTGAGGAAGGCATCTATGGTAATTAAAGTTCATCTAAAGGAAAGATTTTATAAATAAAGACAATATGGTAGAAGCAAAAAAAAAAAACCAAACATTAATAGGGAGACAGAACTAATTTCTCAAGGCATTATTTATGCTCAAGGCATTTGTATTATGTTGTAATTTTTGATAGATGGATCATTATTTCTAATGTAAGACATTATTTATATCAAACCAGCAGGAAAATAAAATTTATTTATAAACTTTCAGAAACTTTTAAACGTTCCAATAACCAACACAAAAGACAAGTATCAACCCATAATCTTATAATGTCTTATAATACCTGAAAACAGTATATTAAAATTAAAATCTTGAGAAAAGCATTATGAACTTCTGTGAAAAGCGCCTTGTTTTCCTGTGCTATTCCAGTTATCACTATTATAATAATACAGTTCTCAGAAATGAGGTTGAACCATTAGAATAGGTCCAGAATTCAGGTGATCGCAAGCCTCTTTTCAGTAAGGTCAAACTATAGTTCATTGCCTCATGTATTCCCTCTTCCTTCTATTGGACATTTCCACAAAGCTTTACATAAAACACTATCTGGGGGAAAAAGTCAACATGTGTAAAAGTAGTGGCAAGTTCACATGAAATAGAAATTTTTACATTAATTGAAAATAGAACATCAGTAAGTTTTTAGTTACTTGGCGAGTAGTCAGTGAGAAATTCTACAGCGTAAAGTCATTTCAGATGTATAAACTCTGAAACCATTTGATTTGAATTGAAAATGCATGTACTGTACTATAGAATGAGAAGTCGACTACTTGGGGTTTGGAGGTGGCGGCGGTGGTGGTGGTGGTGGTGGTGGTGGTGGTGGTGGTGGTGGTGGTCCTAGTTATGCTTTCAAGTCTGATTGTATTCTTTGAATATTCCACATGGTGGCAGTGCAGGAAAGCCATATACTGTTAAAAATTCTATTTGAGGTGAACATTTTGATACACAAATAGGGTCTGCTAAAGAATGTAAGGCTGCCTACCCACAAAAGACCATTTTCTGAATTAGGAGTCAATGAAAAACTGGATTAAATTTGTAAAGTAAGACACAAGATGGAAGATGACTTACATTAAAAAGCAAAAAAATTTTTTTGCTTATTTTTATATTTTTTTATACCTACACATACATTCTTTACACCGTGAGCTCAACATGTAATTTGATTTACATGCCACATTCCAGTAACTCCATAGTATGATTATTAGACTAGATTGCTTCCAAATAATACAAATGTGTGCTGTGATAGTTACATAAGTTATATATATGAAAATAAAATGTTCAAAACTTAAGTCATTAGCTCTTACACCTATCGATATATTGTGATGAAATCAGGATGAGTATTCATGAGTAAAGGTAAAACTGTATTATTTAACCAATAAATAAGTATAAGAGACCACAGGAGTTTTTTTGTTTGTTTGTTTGTTTTAAGTAGGTATACAATATTAGTTATATTAGTTTCAGGTGTACAAAATAGTGATTCAACATTTTTGTACCTTACAATGTGATCACTCCACTAATTTTAGTAATTATTTGTCACTGTGCAAACTTACCATGATTTTATTGACTATATTCTCCTTCAGCTTTGTCACCCACTCTCTCCCCCTCTGGCAACCATCTCTTTGGTCTGTGTTTCCATGAGTCTGTTTTTGTTTTGTTTTGTTTGTTCTTTCGTTTTTTAGATTCCATATATAAGTGAAACCATATGCTGTCTGATTTATTTCACTTAGTATAATACCCTCTCGGTTCATCCATGTTCTTGCAAATAACACAATTTCATTCTTTTTTGTTGCTGTGCAGTATTCCTCTGCGTGTGTGTGTGTGTGTGTGTGTGTGTGTGTGTGAGAGTTTGTGTGTGTATCGATCTAGATATACCACATCTTCTTTATCCATTCATCTGTTAGGGGAACCTTTCATATCTTGGCTATTGTGAATAATGTTTCAATGAACATGGGGTGCATGTATCTTTTCGAATTAGTGTTTTTGTTTTTCTTTGGATAAATAGTCAGCACTGGAATTGCTTGGTTGCATGGTAGATCTACTTTTAGTTTTTTGAGGAATCTCCATACTATTTTCCATAGACTACACTAATTTGCAGTCCCACCAACAGCACATGAGGGTTCCCTTTGCTCCACATCCTTGCCAACACTTCTTATTTGGTGATTTATGGATGATGGCCATTCTGACTGACATGAGGTGGTATCTCATTTTAATTTTTATTTGCATTTCCTTGATGATTAGTGACATTGGGCATCTTTTCATATGTTTGTTGGCCATCTGTATATCTTCTTTGAAGAAATGCCTTTTCATGTCCTCCACCCATGTTTTGATCAGAGTTTATTTTTTTATTATTCTTTCTGCCTCTTTTTTCTCTTCTCCTTCTAGAATCCCTATAATGCGAATGTCAGTGCACTTGACATTATCCCAGAGATCTCTTATACTATCTTCATTTTTTTTCCTCTCTCTTTTTCATTTTGCTGTCCTGATAGGGTAATCACCACTATTTTGTCTTCCATTCTTCCATTCTTTGTTGCTAATCCATTCTTCTGTATTAACTAATATGCTGTCAATTTCTTCTAATGTATCCTTCATTTAAGTTATTATATTCTTCAACTCTGATTGATTCTTTATTACATTTGTTGTTGTTATTAAAGTGTTGTCTGAGTTCCTCAGTTCTATTCTGAAGTTTGTTGAGCATCTTATGACCATTTGCTTGAATTCTTTATCAGACAAATTACTTATCTCTGTTACATTTGAGTTTTTCTCTGGAGTGTTTTCTTATCCCTTCATTTGGGGCAAATTCTTCTACCTTCCCAGAGATCTTGACTTTCTGTGTTTGTTCCTATGAAGAAATAGCTATCTTTCCCAGTCTTAGATGAAATAGCTATCTCTCCAAGTCTTGAAAAAGTGTTTTCTGTGTAGACTGTGTGTCAACTAGTTTTGGCAGGCCAGTTATACACGGGGTGGGCATGTGCTGTGTCTGGTCTGTCCTCTGGCCCGAAGGAGTGGGTACTGGGTGGGGCTGCCTGGTGTCGATACCCTGCTGCTTTTTAACTGTTGTCAGAGCAGGGTCTGGGCGGGGCTGAACTGAGTGCTTGAGTCTGAAAGTCCGATGAGCTCCACCATTTCTCCGAGTGGGGCAGCCTATGTGCTCACAGCTGCACAGCACTGTGCATGTGCATAGCCACACCCCATTCAGTCCTCATGGGTCAACCCTACATGTGGCTACCACTAAGTTTTGCTAGCTCTGCACTTTATTCGGATGGGACAGGCCCACATGCACGTGTAGCAGTGCCCCACTATCTTCACACTTTCTTGAGACAGGAGTTATATGTGCAGGTATTGCAGTGTTTCGCCAGGACGGGGAGACCCACATGCAGCCCCCTGTGAGTACATAGTAGCGCTTCACTATCTCCACACTTTCTCTGTTAAGGGAAGCCCTGCAGGTGGGTACTGCAGTATTTTGCTAGCTCTGCCCTCTCTCCAGGTGGGGAGCCCCTTGTGCAGCCCAATGGGTACTCAAAGCAGCACACTGCGTACCCACTTGATCAATCTCTGGGTGGAAAGGCCCCTTGTATGCATGCTGTGGCGCCCTCATGTTTCTGCCAGATCTAGTCCAGTAACGGTGGCTGGGGACACGCTACAGCACCCTACAGATGGGGCAAAGAACCTGGATGGTGTTCCCGCCAGCTGTCCATGTGTAGGGGAAATGTAAACAGTGGCGCTCACCAGTTCCTCTAGTGTTGGATTGTTCCCTTAGCTCCCAAAGAGCTTTCATGGTTTCCCAGCCTTCTCTATGTGGTCTCTCTGTTGTTTGTGCAGAAGTTGTTCAGTTAGCTCACAGTTGTCCTTCAGGAGGACTTTCTCTAAATATAGGTGTACATTTGAGGGGTTCTTGGGAAGGGTTGAGCTCAGTGTCCACCTATGCCACCACCTTGGACCTGCCTCCCACAGAAATGTTTTTCATAGTTCCTAGAGATGTTGAATTTTTAACCAAGACTTTCCTTATTGTACGTGGCTTTAAAGGCATTTTTAAATTACTTGCTTGCATCATCTATGTGCCTCACTTTTATGTCACAGTTGACTTTAATGAAAAATAAATGTAACTGACACTTGCTGTGAGTTTCTACAAAAACTGTTTGGTACTTGTTAAGTCTAGAAAGTTTTACCAGCTAGGACAGTACAGTTAGATTCAGAATTATTCTGTAGTCCATGCAAATCCTGCTGGTGGTAGGATTATACCAGCAGAGCAATAGTCACGTGAGCTGCATTTGATGTATGCTCAGGATTTGGAAACAGATCCAGAACCTGAATATATTCTGAGTGATTGTATCAGTGATATAGTAAGAATGTTTTTCTAAATCAGTCTATAAGCATAATCAAGTAATTTCAAGCCTTCTTTCTGTTTCCTGGTCCTGTCTTTGCCCTCCACCTCCCACCCACCACCTACCTTACTACCCTCAGGTTATTTAAGGATTCGTTTTCACTATTTATATTTCCCTTTTCAGTGTTATTTTTCGTTCGCCTTTTTTAATGTTTCTTTTTTTTTTTTAATTCTACAATTTCTTGCTGTTCAGGCTGTGATTAGTAATGGAAATGTGGCATTTTGTTTCTTAATTTATGATGGACTTACTTTTCACAGCAAAATTAAGTGGAATGTGCAGAGATTTCCCATATATTAGATTGGTGCAAAAGTAAGTGTGGTTTAAAAAATTTTTTAAAATGCAAAAACTGCAGTTACTTTTGTACCAACCTAATACGACACGCTTCCACATACACACAGCCTTCTGAGTGGGGTAATTCTTTAAATAGCATTGGGGTTAGTTTCTGTTGTCACTATCACACTGTTTCAAAGGAAGCCCCATCTGCATGGCTGAAGCTGGAAAAAGGGATTTTTGATGGTGGAGTGATCTGATACAGGAAGCGAGGCCTGGGGCACATTTTCAACTTGTTCAGAGGCTGTAATACTTTATTCTGTAAATGACTTTCTCAGGATGGTGGTGGAGCCACACCGGGATGATTTCACTTGGTGAGTACTTGCCCCACGCTCCTGATTACTGTAACGTCTCAGAATAATGCTGATAAACATTTTATTCCCGAACCCATGTGGCGCCTCCTCCCAGGCCTCAACCTTAATGTACGAAAGTTGTAATATTTGGTCTCAGGCTTGCTCAGCTTTTTCGAATGCAACTCACAGTGTTTTAAAAGTTGTCCGTTTTTATTAGTTTGTCAGTGTTATTGGAGAAAGGAGATACCATAATCCTCCATGTGTGGTCAATTCCTGGAATTATTAAGGAATAAAATAGATGTCTGAGTGAAGAGAGCAATGAAGGGAAGGTGGTTAACTTCATATGTATTCACAGATGTTCTACTGTCAGTGCCACCCTGCATCAAAAGGGCCTAGTCGTTATTTGTGTCATTGCTTTAGATCCTGTCACCTAATGCTCTTCAGAGAACACATTTGGGTCAACTGAAAGCTTGTCCTAAGAAAATACAAAATACCTTAGAGACCAGCTTTCTCCTGAGCAGTTAGGCCACTTAACTCTCAAGGCCCTCATCTAAAGCAAGAGAAAAGCTGGTGTGAAGAAAAATTAGCATTCCTATAACAGCAGCTGCTAGGCTATTTCACCATTTGTAAAGAAGGAAGCCCTGGAGCCCTGCCCTGAGAAACAGATGTTCTGTCTTTTATGAATATTCGCCCTAATTGATGTGAGGTTATCACTGTTCACTTTGCAAATAGCCATCAGGACAGTGTTTATTGATCACCTCTTTATACATATTTTAGATTTATTTGAATGACCTGAATGTTTACTTGAATCCATGAGATTGGTAGGATGGAGGATGGCATGGAGACAGCTTGCAATACAGAAAACAGGCCAATAGGCAGATGGGGAGGAGTTGAGTCAAAAGGGCAGGCACAGGAAGAGTCATTAAGAAGTATGTAGTTGGACATTTTTGTGCCAGGTATTGTCCTAGAATTTCCATTTTAGTGATAATAATACTACAACTTAATATTTGGTATGTCCTAAGTCCTAAGATAAATCTTTTACATGCCTTAGCTCTTTTAATCCTTAAAACCAACCTGTAAGGCACACGGTTCTTTTTCCTGGATTTATACTAGATGAGGAAACTAAGGCTCAAAGACCTTGATTTTATTTAGCCTGTGGTCACACAGCTAGGCTGTAGTACAGTTAGAATTCAAATCCAAATCTGATTCTAAACTTATGATTTTTGACTTATGAAAGACATTTTTGAAATTCTATAAAACTGATTCTTCTAGGAAATGGTGACAAGAGTTGATTAGTTTTCTCTCATTTCCCCCAAGTTGATTGACTATGTTCCATTCTGATAGTCGCTGGAAGGGGGCAGATAGGGGGACATGTCTTAGTTTGGGCTGTTACGGAATATCATAAACTGAGTAGCTTATAAACAACAAAAAATTGTTTCCCACTCTTCCCGAGGCTGGGAATCTGAGATCAGAGAGCCTGCCTGGTCGCATTTTGCTGGGGCTCTCCTCCAGATTGTAGACTGCTGACCTCTCGTTGTGTCCTCACATGGCAGAACAGGAGCTAGCCAAGTTTCTGGCCTCTTCTTGTAAGGGCACTAACCTCATTCGTGAGAGCTCTACCCTGATGACCTCATCACCTCCCAAAGGCCCCACCTCCAAATACCATCACGTTGGGGGAGTAGATTTCAATGTAAGAATTTGGTGGGGAACACAACAAAGCAACAATAATCTGTGTAACTAGGATGACTGTAGCTGTGGATTTCCTGGGGCGAACTCTGTTTACATCTGTTGCCCTGCAGTACTTACTGATAGCACTCCCTTTCACTCTCAGTAGTGTCCCAATTTTGACAACAAATTACATGGTCACCCTATATATAACCTCCTCATTTCTGCCACAGCAGCCCTCATGGGAGAAAAAAGACCTGTCAGTTTGGAGTCCTTGAGCCATGTCTCTTGCTTTGCCATGGACCACCTACCCCACCCACTTCAGTCATCTTTAGAGGAATAACAACTTTTGGTCTTTAGACTCTCTTGAGTCTAGATGTTATGCACTGCAGCTCCATGAATTCTGGGGTGGTATTGCCTCACACTTCTGTATCTAAACATCTCAGTTCTCCCTTCTTCATTGTCTTGGCAGTCAGCCTCTGGCAGTGTCAAAACTTTCTGTTCAGACCTCTAAACTTATGAGACATTGACCACTCCAGATCCAATCAAGGTTGCCAGTCAAATGCATTGGTCAGAAACACTTTAAATAATAGCTCCTCTAACGAACACTGCATTCTTACGGATCAGATAAGATATTCAAGTAAAATTTCCAACTTCCAAAATACATCTTCATCCGATTTTTAATAATTTGTGTATAAACAGATCTGGAACCACATAGAGTAAACAGGTACTCTTACCAGTCATTACAAGTGGATTAGCAGTTTCCAAACTTTTGTTTTGCAGTTGCAAAAAAGAATATGAGGATCAAAGTAATTTTTTTTTTTGCTTTTTTCAAAATTTTCAATTCATCCCATATTTTAACTCAAAGTGATGAATATAAAATAATGCATACTTAGTTATTAATATATTTACATATGGTGCTCTGGTTTATTTCCTAAGAAATTTCACATCTATTACCTTATTTGATCCTCCAACACTCCTGTGATAAAAGTAGGACAGGAAATGTTATCCATTTCTATAGAGGAAGCACCTGAGCCAGGGAGAGGCTAAGTGACTTTCTGTCAGTTGGAAGTAAAGCCAAGGCCAAAGCCAGCTTCCACCAAACCGAAGTAAGCCTTGGCTGTTCATTTTCATTTCATCAGCACGTTTACCCCCAAAGCTTAAAAATTGTACTTACTTTGATTATACTCACTTCTTGTTTTTTCCCCACAAAAATAAAAAAACTATAAAGAATTTTCCAAAGAAAATTGTATCCACTCTATTTGGAGTAAGGGTACCCTTTTCTGTTTGGAGTGGTTATCCCTATTTTTCCCCTTCGTTTCCCTCCTAATTCAACATGTTATGACATAAGTCTCACCTCCTCTCTTTGACTTTCTCCTAACTTTTTAGAGAAGCAGGTAGGAATATAAGCTGCTTAATATAAGAAGAAATAGGAAAGAGCACCTCATGTTACGATGTTTACAAGTGACTCAACAGTTGTCAATTAGTTGGATCTGATGAACCACAAAGATTTAGGATCATAACTTCAAGCCACATGATTTAATATTTGAAGATGGGGGCCCTGGTGCCTGTAATCACATTAATTTTTGGAGCTGGAATTACAGCCAGATTTTCATACTGAACTTTTGGGCTGCACATGGCATTAATTGGTAGTATTATCCAATAAAACACATAGAACTCTCAACAAACAGCGGTTTTATTCCTGGGGATTGGATAGGACTTAATATTGAATTGCCTTTCTCACAACACTCAAGACAAGGCGTGTCTTCCTCCTACCAAGCCGGGAAAACCTCCCTGTTAGAATTTCTTCTTTGCTTGTGCATATTTACTGCCAGTAGATGTGGTTTCCAACATGTCACAGCCCATTCTATACCCATGGAGACTAGGTTGGAAACCATCCAGCTCTTTTCTATTGAACTTAGAAGGGAGAGGATAGTATTGATTGATTCAGGGAAACTCAGCATGTCTCATTTCCAGGCCCTTCTTAAGTTGTAGGATGTGATTTCAACGCTGATGGAGTTTCTGGAAACAAGTGTCGCATGACTTTTCCAGTAAATCCATGTTCTCAGGGTGGTGGTGTCATTCTTACAACTCTGGCACCACTGGGAGTGATGTTGCAGTATAGTGATGAAGCAATCAAGTAAAAAAATAACTGTGAAGAGCTTGGAAACTGTGGGGAGCAGCTTATTTTGGGAATGTTTTAGATAAATGGTTTCTTGAGGCTTGTGTGTCTCAGTACTGAGCAAGTCATAGCACCCTGAAAATGATGAGTTGTGTTTACAGAAACTAATAAAATATCAAAGGCCTGCTGCGCATGGAATCTAGCTACGAATGGCTCTACTCTCAGGATTTGATAGAACCGTACGCCGCATGCTTGGTTATATTTCAAAGAGCCTCATTGTTTGAACTTCATTTTTTGATATGTTTATGTAATTCGGTGATGGTCCAAATAAGTTTTTGAGGGACTTTATAAATAGCTATCAAGAGTTCACTGCCTGGACTTACTATATGAAACTGCAATGCAATCAGCCGTTCTGAATTGGGTTTGGGGGGAAACAAAGCCGTCGCAATACTAAGAGATGTAGCTGGTTGCTGAGCACTGGCCACTGCCTCAAGGGAGAAAACAAGGGGTCTGGGAGGGTAGAGGGCTAAGATGCTGACTAGTATCGGTATTGTGTGTTCATGCAAGTATGTTCTCTCCAGAAGGAACTTGGGTGATGCTAACCTATTCCGTGCACTTGCAGAAAGTCTGAGTTCTTGTCTGGCTCTACATCTCAGCCACCAACTAACTTGGTGACTTTAGGAAAATCACTTTGCTTCTCTCTCGGCGTGAAGATTGGATGCCGTCAGTATTTTCCCACCCCTTTTCTTTTATTAACCCACGAACCTTTTCAAATCGTTAGAATTTCATGCCCGTGCTGTGTTTGAAAATCACACAATGCCCATGGTACCATCAAAACAGTATCATATTGAGTATGTTATTTTTGAAAGATATTTGGCAGACTCAGTTTTGACATGCCATTTCTTTCACTGCCCAAATCAGAACTCGGGAGTTTTCTGAGGGCTCTAAAACCCTACATTTTATGTAATAAGACATGGTGATACAAAAGTGCTCTGAAATAACAACTTTGTGGTTTTCTCTTATCTCTATGGTTTATCAGCAAGAATGTCAGGAAGGCTCACTTTACTGTTTATTTTATTGTGGGTTTGAGCTGCCCTAGCCTTTTCCGTCAGATGCCCACACATATACAGGTTAGAGTCAGGATGTGTCTATTTATCTCTTTCTTAGTTCCTTTCAGTGGTTAATTTGTTCCAGAGTTTGTTTATTGCTGTCTTCTTTGATAATTTCTGGTTGCTTACTTGATTTCGATGTAGCATTTTGTTGGCTTGGTTCCTGACGTTGGATGTTGGGCCTAAATGTTGCCCTGAGTCTATGGATTATTCTCAGAAGGGCCTTCATCAAATGCTCTGTTAGTTTTCCATGAGTTAACACATTCTTTATCCCTTATTTGCCTGCGTGGTTACACAGAATGTTAGAGCTGGACAGGAACTCACAGCATCAGATTCAACCCTCTCATTTTTACAGATGAGAAAACTGAGGCTCCAAGTTCACTATAATTTAGCCTTTCTGGGAATCAGCCATTATAATTTTGCTTAAACTGTGGCCTCTCCCTTAATGTGGTTATACAACACCTACCATTTCTCACAGGTGCTATTCCCATCTGCTGTTCTTTACATATTGGCTTCCTTCATAAATGTAGAATTTGGGTGACCTAACCGAAGACGTTGCCTTTTGCTGTGCTAAAAGCTTCTAAAGCTATAAATAAGAAATTGTGGGAAGTTGCCTGATGGCCTCTCAGTTGGAATAAAAATCTCTTGGGTTGATGGAGTTCCTTTCTTACAAGAGCTAAAAGCTCCTCTTACATATTAGCACATTTATATTCAGCATCCTTTTGGAACTACTGGGACAGATTTGATCATCTGGATGATTCAACAAAACTATGAGGCTTTATTGAATGACCCACTATGTGTCCTAACCATAAGCTAAATGTAAGTTATTGGGATTAAAGAAATTGTAAGACAAAGTCTTGGTTTTTGACTAGTGGTCATAATAAGTACTATTAGGAGATGAGAAAGAGAACATCAGGAGGCTTTGTATGAAAATTATGAAAAGTGGAAGACAGTAATGACACAACTGGAGGTAGCAGCTTAATACAGGGACACAGTACCTGTGGGAGCATGTGGGATGCAAAGTAGACTTCTGCAAAAGCAAGGAGATGGGAGAAGAAAACTAGCCTTATGACAGGTAGCGAGGCATCAGTGATACGACGGGAGTTTTACTGGCCAACCTAGAAGCAGGAAGCAAGGGGAGACCAAGGAAGAAGTTTAGAGAATGTGGTGAGCTACAAAGGTTAAAATACAAATCAACTGAAGAGGAAGAAAATTAGTTTAAAATTGGTATACATTTGCATACCACTTCAAGCTTTTTCAAAGTATTTTTACTTCCCTAGATAATCTCTAATATTTGTTCTTAGTCCATCAGAAGGATCTACTCTTTCTTCTTCTTTCTTCCTCTTTTCCTCCTCCTCTTCCTCTTCTACTTCCTCTCCTTGTCCCTCCTTCCCTCCCTCCCTCCCCTCCTTTGTTTTTCCTCTCTCAGACCTTAAAGATTCATAGGATGATTAGGATTGTACCCATTTTAATAGATGAGAAAACTGAGGCTCAGAGAACATAAAGGGCTTTCTCACGGTCACATTGTAAGAAATAAACTAGACTAAACAAACCTAATATCTTTTGGATCATCTGGTAACTCACATACATTGTTCTGTTTTATCTTCTTCCCTTTGTTATCGCTAAGCCTATCTGAACTGAAGCCCAAGACCCGGTTCTTTTGCTGACTTATCTCAGTCATTCCCTTGCATGGCAGAGTGGCCCACCTTAACTTCATGAGTCTTTCACGATCTGTGTGCTGTGTGTATTTTAACCAAGCAACAGTCTGTGTCAGGAGCAAAAACAAATTTATGGAGTGTGACTCTCGTTAGGGTTTGTTATTTAAGCATGGGCTTTAAGCGAGGATTAAAGGCATGTGGTGAAGACCACAGTGTTGAATGAGCATGGCTCCCAGAGGTGAAATGAAAGGCAGAACCTTTCCTACTTACCAGTGACTGTAACTGCTGCGAGGAATTTATTATTTGAATACACAGGACTTGAAAATAGACGTGGAAAGGGAAATAGAATCACTACGTATTTCAGTATTGCTTCCCAATGCTTACAGTGTTGTCGTTGTAGTAGCCCCCATACTCTTTTTCTTACCTCTATTATTGTCCTCAGAACTCAAACCCATCTTTCCAACATTGCCAGAGGTATTGGTCTGAACCATGCATGAGTCGGTGTCATTTATCTACTAAAACCCTGTAGTAGCTCCCTATTTGCCTAAAGGAACAACCCAACTGTCTTAGCTGGATATACAAAGAACCCATCACTTGGCCCCCACCCAGCCCGTCTGGTCACTCACCTACTCTGAGATGTGCTACCACCGCACTCGTATTTCCACAGCCTCCTATGGAACATCACCTTTTCTTATCTTTCCTTTTGTTCTCTCTGCCGGGATTTTTCATCTCTATTGTTAACATGACCATGACAACTTTGCTCATCCTTTAAGAGTCAGCTCAGGCCATTTCTCCTCTGAGAAGTCAGCCCCGAACTGTATCTCTTTCCTGTCTCTAGTTGGCCGAAGAGCCTCTTTTTGGGGGTCACATATCCCTTTGTGTGCACTGTTCTGTAGTTGAAATGATACATTGATAACACTGAAATAATAAACATCTTAAAATTTGTTTATCACGCATCCTCACTGTGTTAGCATCTCTTTAATCCCTGTAACCACCTCGTACGTGGCAAGTTTGAAACAATGAGGAAAGGCTCATTGAATAGAATCAGTGAACCTATGAGAGAGGTATTATTTAGAGTTTTCATAGGATAAAATTCGTTTTCAAAGTGATTCCCTAACTTGCCCAAGGTTCACAACGAGGAAACGGGGGAGCTAACTGCTATACCACACTGCACACCAGAATTAAAGGTTCTGCTTTAATGTCCATCTGTTCCACTAAGTTGTAAGGGTAGAATTTAAGCTCTCCAAGTACAAGAATGAGAGCTTTTCCTCTCTTTCCCAAAGCTCAGAATATTAATGTAGTAGAAGCTCAATAATGTTCAGTGGAACTGACCCGAATTCTCTTTTTATACTCCTTTTGATTATTTTTATTTTGGGATAGGGCCTGTCTCTACCTTTGACTATATATGAAAGGGTCTTTATTTAAACTATTTTACAACTAACAGACATTCAAAAAATGGTTTATTTTGTTCTGCTAAAATGAGTTTTCTATATTCTCTTATTGGTGACGTTATTATCTGTCTCCCAGTGACTCTGAATATAATAAGTGACCATATAATTGATCACACTTCTGAGAATGAAAGGGAGTGCTATTGATAATTTCATCAAGAGAACAGATGGGACTGGAGCTATCCTGGCAAACCAGAATGTGTGGTCACCCGAAGTGCAATGAGACACACAGGACGTAACCCATTGCTTTCAGCCAAGCCCAGAAATCAGACTAGTCTTTTGAGTTTCTCAAATTGTAGAAAAGTTCCAGCAGTCTACCGCACCTTCTCAAAATGTAAAATTCTTAGGAGAAGTTTGGAATGGCCTAGTAAATAATACATACTTGCTAATATTAATCTGCTTGCATGAAGCTTGAAGTTTATTTTTCTTTAGAACCACCACCAGAGGCAATTTCTGTGAAAAGTTGGTAGAGTTGTTTGCAACCAGAGCTATACAACTTCAGTGTACTGTATGCCTTTCATGGGATTGCTGCCAAGTTTGATCATCATGTAAAATATATATTCTGGGTCCTTGGGCCATTATTAAGTGCCTGTCCATTGATATCCCAACTGATATAATGGGTCATGAAATGCAGTGGAGAATAGGGACTACTGGCTCTTCGGTAAAAGGTGAAAGTGTTGGGCAACATGAAGCCATTGGCAAAGAGTGTTTTTCCTAGAACATATAAGAACTTGGCTTTGTTGGCACCTAAGAGATCAAAGCAGTCGTCTACAAGAAGTCACTTGTGCCTGCAGGGTATGCGTATGAACTCCGGGACAATCACAGCTTCTATTATTGACACTGTGAACTAGTGTATCACTGTAGTTTGATTACGAAAAGTTCTGGTAATAAAATACTAGAGAGTGCTGTGAACACAAAAAGACTGACAAGCACTATTGCAGAATAGGAATTCCATTGTGCTCTAGCCCTGCTTGCATTAAGATTTCTTTTTTTTTTTTTTTTTTTTTTGGACTCAGAGGCAGCTGTGGATTTTCTTTGCTCTCTCTCTCCCTCCAGCTTTGTCAGGGATAAAGGAAAGGTCATGTGCAGCTACTTGAGATGGAAATAGACCACAAACACGTTTTTTGAACTCAATTAAGTTTATCTTCTTTAGTTCTCTTCTTGCCCTACAAATGTATTTCAGACATATACCTGGGAGAATTTCACTAGATTGGTATTCTTCTGGACTAATACCATTTCCCTAGAGGTTTTGGGCAACCATTAGGAGGTGTCTTGATTGTCACAGTGACTGGAGGGTCATCATTAACATTAGTGGTCGGAGGTCAGGTCACCCTTCAGTGCACAGAATTGCTCTGTACTGTAAAGACTTGTCCTTCCCCAAATGTCAGCAGTGCCTGACTGTGCAATGTCTTGGAGAGAGAGATTCTGATTTGGATAGCATATATTCTGTTTTTTCCATATGTATGAAAAGGGAAACAAAGGATTCAGGTCTTAACATTAGTAAAAGTTTCTCCTGAGTGAACTTTGTCTTTCGTTACTCGGTGAGATTATTTAAGAACTTAAAAAAAAATAATTGGCAGCACTCTGTTTGTGCAATCTACCTATTTCCTATTTGCACTTTTAAAACTTCCCTTATTCCAAGAGCTGTACAAAAGCCAATACAGATTAGGAGGAAAAACCAAAACAGATGATATTTCTGAGCCAAATTAATGAAAAACAAAAAGAAAATGTTTTGTTCAAGCTTTGTGACCTAGAAATGAATAAAACAAGGTGTTGCTGAATTCAAATTGAACTGAAATACAAACGATAAGAATCTTCTAAAAAGATATTCTACCTCTTGCCCCTAAAAGCTTAGATTTTTAGGCAGCTATTTATGATTATTTTAACTAACTTGGATAGCAATATAGGGTCTGGAACTCTTGGCAAATCACCTAAAGTTTAGAACAATATTTCTCATTTAAAATTTACATTGTTCATCCCATGCAAAAGCAGAATAATTTTGTAGGTAGAAGATGCTCAACAGGTATTTGTTGGCAGCTGTATGAATGAATAACGGAGTGAAGGAATGAATGTGTATATGTAGTATGTTCCTTGTGGCTTTTTAGGAGCCAGGATTCTGTGGCTTTAAGCCATAGCTAAGAGAAATTAAAGGTGGAAATGTTTGGGGAAAACTTTGGAGGGAGTTATTCAAAATTGAAAAGCAAGACAAAGTCAGCATTTAAAAAGTACTCGAAGCATATATCAAAAACTGAAAATAGATGACTTCTTCATGACCAAACCCAACACATTTCCAAAACCATGCTCTGTAATGTCGGCATTGAACTTTTGGCCAAGCCTTACTATGTTTTTATACTACCTAGTTGTAATAATCCACTTGGGGACCTCGGCCCTCCAAACAAAAGTCGCATTTCAACAAACTTTCTCCTTTTGGCCATCAGCACGTTTCCTACATTACTTGAAGCCTGTTGGTTTTAAATATTGATACAGCTTGATCACCATGACCAAGTCTGAGTTTCTGCACAAATGCTAGTGTGGTTGGATTTTAACGATATATTTTGAAAGGTCCCTTGAGATTACTTGTGCCTGGTTAGCACACTCCTTGAGAGCCTGTCTGCTTGACATAAGAGCTAAGGTTTTACTAAACTTGCCCCTTAGAGTGAGGGTTTGGGGGAAACTACTCAGCAGAAAGGTGAGGTCACAGGACCTCACCACTGATGTATCTGCGGAAACCCCCTTGTAGAAGTGCACTTCCCCTTCATTCTTCTGGAGGAAATCAAGCTATTTCTTCAGTCCCACAGGCCAGTAGGTGGCGCAAATGCCCATCCTCATTCCATCAGTTTCACTGTAGTTTGTATGGAGTGCGGAGAGATTTTAACTGACACTGCTCCCCACCCCCGATATTATTGAAGAGACCTTTCTTTTTTCCCCCAATTTTAAAAATTGTGGTATGTAGATATATATAGATAGATAGATATTATAGATAGATAGATGTATATATCATAAAATTTGCCACTGTAACCTCTTTTAAGTATTCAGTTCAGTGGCATTAATTACAATTGACCTTTGAACAACGGGGTTTGAACTGCATGGGTCCAATTTTACGTGAATTTTATTCAACTGATCCACTCAGTTCAGATTCCCATTGTTCAAAGGTCATCTGGCAGTTGGGAATCCACGTACTCAGAGGGGTAGACTTAAATTATACCCGGATTTTCAATTGTGCTGGTTCTCAGATCAGGGCCCCTAACCCCTCAGTTGTTCAAGGGTCAGTTGTATATTAACAATGTTGAATAACTCTCTTCACTATCTATTTCCAAAACCTTTCTATCACTCCAAACATAAACTCTGTACCTATTAAACAGTAACGCCCCTGGGAACCTCTGATCTACTTTATGTCCTTATCAATCTGCCTGTTTTAGCTATTTCATGTAAGTGAAATCATACTATGTCCTTTTGTGTCTGGCTTAATTCTCTGAACATAATGTTTTCAAAGTTCATTCATGTTGTGGCATGACTTCGAATTTTATTTCTTTTTATAGCAGAATAGTATCCCACTGCATTCCTATACCACAATTTGTTTATCCATTCATCTGTTGATGGACACTTGGGTTGTTTCCGCCTTTTGGTTATTGTCAATAATGCTACGATACACAAGTATCTATTTGATCCTTGTTGTTACTTCTTTAGGATATATATCTAGCAGAGGAATTCTGGGATATATGGTAATTCTACGTTTTAACTTTTTAAGGAACCACCACACTATAAGCTTTTATTCCATTTTGGGAAAGGTATCATCTCCTCCTCTACCCAGGTCTGGAGATGGCCAGATGCATATTAAAGCTTGGTATGGTTTCATTTATGTCTCATAATCTGTGTCTATATGTAAACACTGTTTCGTTTAAGGGGGAAAAAAGGATACTAGATAACAGTTCATTTTGACCCAGACTGATACAAGGCACAATATTTTCCTGGAAACATTTTTTTCATATTTGTTAATTTTGTGGAACATCTGCTTTATCTGTTCTGGGTAGAATTTCGCTGACCAGCAACTATACCTATAGGTGTACCGTCTACACTCCAAAGAGGAATGATAGTAATAGAACTTGGGTCATTTTCTCTCTTTTGATGCTTATTCATAAAGTTCCTTCTCTCTTCACTCTCTTTATCTTTTTTTTTTTTAATTTATTTTTAATTTATTGGGGTGACAATTGTTAGTATAATTACATAGATTTCAGGTGTGCAATTCTGTATCACATCATCCATAAGTCACACTGTGTGTTCACCACCCAGAGTCAGCTCCCCTTCCATCACCATACATTTGATCCCCCTCACCCTCATCCCCCCCCCAACCCCCTTACGCTCTGGTAACCACCAAATTACGTTCCCCAGATTAATTTTCAAACCCCGTGGCCATCCTGTGGTCACCGACTGCCCTCCAATCCCCTCACCCTCCCCCCCACCCCCCACCCCTCCCGCCCATCTAGCAACCCTCAGTTTTTCCTCATTGTCTCCCAAACTGTTTCTGATTAGTTCATTCACTTATTCTTTTCTTTAGAATCCGCAAATAAGTGAGATCATATGGTACTTATCTTTCTCTGTCTGACTTATTTCACTTAACATAATGTTCTCTAGATCCATCCATGTTGTTGCAAATGGTAAGATTTCTTTCTTCTTTATGGCTGCATAATACTCCATTGTATAAATGTACCACAGTTTCTTAATCCAGTCATCTACCGATGGGCATTTTGGTTGTTTCCATGTCTTAGCTATTATGTATAGTGCTGCAATAAACATAGGAGTGCATAAAGATTTTTGAAGTTCTGGATTTCTCCGGATAGATACCTAGGAGTGGAATTACTGGATCATAAGGTAGTTCCATTTTCAGAATTTTGAGATACCTCCATACTGTTTTCCATAGCGGCTGCACCAGTCTGCAATCCCACCAACAGTGCACAAGCGTTCCCTTTTCTCCACATCCGCGCCAGCACTTGTTGTTTGTTGATTTATTGATGATAGCCATTTTGTCTGGGGTGAGGTGGTATCTCATTGTGGTTTTTATTTGCATTTCTCTGATGGTTAGTGAGGTTGAGCATTTCTTCATATGTCTGTTTGCCATCTGTATGTCCTTTTCAGAAAAATGTCTCTTCAAGTCCTCTGCCCATTTTTTAATTGGATCGTTTGTTTTTTTGGAGTTGGGTTGAGTAAGTTTTCCATAGATTTGTGATATTAGTCCCTTATCAGATATATCATTGGCAAATATCTTTTCCCATTCAGTAGGATCCCTTCTTGTTTTATTGATGGTTTCCTTTGCTGTGAAAAAACTTTTTAGTTTGATATAATCCCACATGTTTATTTTTTCTCTTAGTTCCCTCGAGCGAGGGTGTATATCAGTAAAAATCTTACTCCGGGTAATGTCTGAGAAGTTTCTTCCTATATTTTCTTCTAGGTATTTTATGGTTTCAGACCTTACATTTAAGTCTTTAAGCCATTTTGAATTTATTTTTGTATATGGTGTAAGGAGGTGGTCCAACTTCATTTTTTTGCATGTGTCTGTCCAGGTTTCCCAGCACCATTTATTGAATAGACTGTCATTACTCCATCGTACATTCTTGCTTCCATTGTCGTAGATTAAATGGCCATATAGGCGTGGATTTATTTCTGGACTCTCTATTCTGTTCCATTGATCTATGTGTCTGTTTTTATGCCAGTACCATGCTGTTTTGATTACTGTAGCCTTGTAGTATAATTTGAAGTCAGGTATTGTTATACCTCCCACTTTGTTCTTATTTCTCAAGATTGCCTTTGCTATTCGGGGTCTTTTATGGTCCCATATAAATTTTAGGATTATATGTTCTATTTCTGTGAAAAACGACGTTGGCAGTTTGATAGGAATTGCATTGAATATGTATATTGCCTTAGGCAGTATGGACATTTTAACTATATTAATTCTTCCTATCCATGAACATTCACTCTCTTTATCTTGAGGGCAAATACTTTTTGCACCCAGGCTCTTAATATAGATCATACCTTGAACACGGTATTTGCCCAGTAAAGTGCTGGTGACTAGTACGAGTGATTTGCATAGCATTTTGTTCTGTCTTTAAATAGTCTCACATGAACATTTAATAAGTTGGGTGATAAAATATGCCTCTGTGGTACTTGAAAGAAAGAGAATCAGCCCCCTTTGGGCAGTTGTCCTAGGCTGTTTTGATCTTCTCTGTGGTGTAAAAACTGAGAAGCTCTGGTGCACAGAACTCCCACCATCGGATGCAGCCAGGACTCTTTGCTAAATAGTGTCAAGGCAGATACAAGTCAGAGATTGTCCACGTTAGGTGTTCAGTTTTTGTTAATGAGAGGTCATTGATCAATTTACTGCCTCTGAGACTGAAATCTAGAAGGTATACCCTAAAAAGAAAGGCAAGCCTCTGAAGAAGTTAGATGTAACAATGACGTTCACAAATGAACACTGGGGTTATTATGTTGTGTTCTGATGTGACTTTACTGAGGTTTGCCTCCTGTGAAAACGTGGCCTTCCCACAAGATAGGTGTTCCTTTCAGGAGTCTTTCAAAAACATCAACAACAACAAAAACAAAGCAGGTGCTTGAACCAAAAATGAGAAATGAGAAGGCAGGGTTTGGTAGGCAAGAGAAGGGTTTCAGTGTCCCCACATGGTACAGGCCAAAAAGGCACCCATTATACCAATGCAGACTCTCTCTGCTTCTGACATTCCTTTGTCTTTGTTGATGTCTTAATATAGCAAAAGTGAGCTGAGTCCACTTTTGTGAGCTGAGGGGTTGTGAAGCTAAGTGGCATAAGAACTGCAGTGCATGGATATTTTCTGCCAGGCCTGGACACAGGGGCACTTTAATATATGAAGTTTCCTGACAGACTCGGGAGTAAGCCCAGGTCTGCTGACTCACAGCCCAGTTTCATTCCTTCCTACCGCACCCCATGGCTTTGGCTGCCTATAGTTATAGACTGTTGGAGTGGGAAGAAAGGGCCTTTGAGATCATTTTAAAATCGCTCCTCATTTTATAGAAGAGAAAAATTAGTTATGTGCCATGTCCAAGTTCACGTTTCAAACTAATGACCAAAGTGGGGCTGAACTACAGTTTTCAACCTCTTTTTCTTTTTACAGGCCCAACACTTTTTCTATGAAATTTGTCTCTTTTCAAAGGATGTGTTTTTAGAACTTGTGGGTCTTTTGTAAATGTTTCCAAAACTTTAAGCTTCAGTTGAGATCACAGATGTTTATATTCAATAGAAGACTGAGTTCACACATTCGTTCCTTGAAATAATCAAATTGAGAATTATTTTAATCTAAAATATGTACTCTATTTTTTTCAAATTAAAAACTCTTAGAGAATTCTTTTCTCCTGATACAGAATATGAATATAACTAACATTTTTACCTTTAAAAGACAGTAAAAATATGGATTTTAGAGCCTGGGTTTGATCAGTTTAAGAACATGGAACATTATGAAAGTCAGATTACTTCATACCTCTGAACAGATCACCCTAAATAAAGAGGATTAAAATAATTTCTCTGAAAATTTCTATTTAGAGTTGCCAGCAAAATACAGAACACTCATTTAAATTTGAACTTCAGATAAGTAACACATAATTTTCTGTAGTGTAAGTGTGTCCCATGCAATGGTTGGGACATATTTATACTAAAAAATTTTGTTTGTTTTTTTATTTGATATTCAAATTTAACTTGGAAACCCATATGTTATTTGCTAACCTGGCAACCTTATTTCTATTATATTTACAATTTTGACAATATTATTCTCACATTTTCTTATTATATTTAGATCATCAACAGTTTAGATGCGGGGCATTGCAAAATGAATAACACATCTTTCCATCAACGATTTTAGAGCAGGTCTGAACAGATAATGTTAATATTGCGCTAAGTACAGCTGTGAGAGCAGAGAGACAGGACGTGCAGTCAACCTAGTGGTTCAGGGAAGGCTTCTGTTAGAAATGGTACCTGAGCTCAGCTTTAACAGATGAGGGAAAGTTAGTCATGTGACGAGACATAGGAATGGTGTTCCAGGCAGAAGCAGTGGAAATAGTGAAAGCTAAGAAACATGAACCAGCATGGCATGTGTTTGAGGACCTACGAGTAAGAATCAAAGAGTGGGGAGAGCTTTCAGTTCACTCAGAATCCTGCCTCAGACAGCACACTCTGGTGCGACCTGGAGGGTGCATTGCAGGAGGGTGGGATTAGGGGTAAGAAGGTCAGCTTGGAGGCTCCTGCAATAGTTCTCTTCATCATCTCAGAAATGACGAGTCAGTACCAGGGCTGTGATAATTGAAGAAAGAACAGACCAAACTAAAAAGTCTTTGCTTTTTGGTTAGATGTGGGCCTCACAAATAGGTGATACCCGTTACTGTGTTTCCCTGAAAATAAGAACTAGCCGGACAATCAGCTCTAATGCGTCTTTAGTAAAATAAGACGGGCTCTTATATTAATGTTTGCTCCAAAAGACGCGTTAGAGCTGATTGTCCAGCTAGGTCTTATTTTCGGGGAAACGGTAGGTGTTTTCACTTCAGGGCAACTGAAAAATTGCATATGTAGTCAACACATACAATTTTTAAAAAGACCCTTTCCCTTGTAATAAACAAATGTATTAGTTTTCTTTCAGGTGATGATCTTGATGGTGTATATACCTAAATGCCTGTTTACCAGGCAGGTGAGAATGGCCTAATGGTATTAAAAAGAAAAGACACTGGTCCTCATTTTCTTTTTTCTTTTTCTTTTTTCTTTAGATTAAACAGCACCATTCATTAGCTAACAGTTTTGCAGGTCAGAAATTTGGTAGGATGTGGCTTGGGTCTCTGCTTAGGGTACCACTAGGCTATCTATAATCCAGGTGTTTCCTGGGGTGAGAAAGGATCTGCAGAGAAATTTGCTTCCGAGCTCCTGCAGGTTGTTGGCAGAATTCAGTACCTTGCAGTGGTGAGACTGAAGTTTCCATTTCCTTGCTGGCTATAGGCTGGGGGTGGTTCTCATGTTCTTAAAGTTCCCTCCCCAAAGTTCTCTATAGGGAGTAGCAGCTCATTTATTTCTGTTGGTCCTTGTGATGGCATCATCCACCTGCCATTCTGTCCTCCTCCAATAGTACCAATAAGCTTTCCATGAAAACCTACATAAACTTTTGTGGTTTTCGTTCACTCTTTCTACAGGGTGCTGACCACTTCATAGGTGGCACATCAACCTTTCACTTATATGTTTTTCTGGATCCATTGTTCAGCTATAGCCTCCTCTAAATAATGCATGCTAGACATCTGTTGTTTAGTTCAAAACTTTTAGGTGAAACACCAAGCCTATATAGAATTCCCGTGTCCTTAGGAACCAGGCCTGCACTACTAAACTAGCTTAACAAACAGATCAGTTTCTATGTTTTTATTCCAAGTTTCAGACCCTGACCAGGTTTATGACTTTTTCCCCCTGACCCTTGAGGCACTCAGTTTTCTCTCGTGGCCCCAGCGAAGCTGGTCTTTCTGAAAACACCTGATCTTGGCCTAGTGATCCATTTTTCTTGAAGACACCTTCCAAAGAGTTTATATTTACTATCTTTCCTCTAGAATTTGCTTGCTCCCTGTATAAACGTGCTCCTAAGAGATCTCTTGTAGCTCTCGAACCTTTTTCTTGCCACTTAACCTCTGTTCAGTTAACGTAGTTTTCAATCTGTTGTATGTTGTCCTACATCAAAGCTTCCTGCTTTCGCTGCTCTACCTTCCCGCTTCTTTCAGACTTCCTTTCTTTACCACCATCCACTTCCTTTCAGAGTTATTCTCTTAATCTCCCACACCCGTCTATTGCCAGGGCTATTTTCCCTCCAAAACAATTTTTAATTCAACTTCATTGTGTAATTTGTATATAGGTGTATCAAAATACCGAGTTTTAAGTGTATGGTTTGTGAGTTGTGACAAATGGGGACTCACATAGCCACCCGTGAAATCAAGATACAGAACATGACTTCCCAGGAAAACATTTTATGACAATAAAAAATGTTCTATTCTGTGCTGTCCAATATGGTAACCACTAGACATATATTTTTGTTGAGCATTTGCAATATAGATAGTGTGGCTGAGGAAAGTAACTTTTAATTTGTTTAATTTTTAAAATTTTAATGAATTTAAATAGCCACATATGGCTACCACAGAGGGGGCCAAAAATGTATACGTAGTTTAAGAAAGGAAAACTGTATTAAAATTGTACTACTCCATATATATCGATAACAAAAGATGAATACCAGTCACGTTTGACTTCTGCAATTACAAGAGATACTCAAAGTGGTTACCACCAGCATCCAGACACTTCTGATTATGGTGAACTACTGCTTGAGCAACGTTAACCAGAGCGTCCACTTGTGTACATTTTTTTGGCACCCCCGGTATATTGCGCAGCCCAGACACAGAACTTTTCCATCAGCCTAAATTTCCCTCATGCCTTGACCCAGTCAGGCCCCCGACCCCATCACCACTCACCAGGCACCACTGATACTGAATGTTTTTCTTTAGAACTTCATATAAATCGACTTATAGTGCTTATCCTCTTTTGAGTCTGGCTTTTAAAAACAGCTCTGCTAAGGTATAATTCACATACCACACAATGCACACAGTTAAAATGCACAACTCAAATAGTTTTTAGTATATTCACAGATATGTGTGTGTGTGTGTGTGTGTGTGTGTGTATGGCTTCTTTGCTCAACATAGTGTTTTTAAGATTCAGACAGTTGCATGTAACAGTAATTCATTTTTATGTATTTTCTGTCTCCATAGAAACCAAAATATAAATTGTGTCCAGTGTTTGAATGAGCAGGATTCATGAATCAGACACAACTCCTGTTGCTCATTGAAGTCCTTTCTGAGAGACTGTTTTTTCTTTGCTGCTTGGGTGAAATAGTAGTGTACACCCCGTGACTTATTCAGGTCACTGTCACATATCAAAATGCCTCAGGTCACTCTCTGTCACAAGAGTACTTTCATCTGGAAATGAACGGGTTCATTTAAGTGTAATAATTTAAAAAGGTAGGACTTTATTGAAAGTTAAAGTTTTTTCCCCATCCTTCTGCTGGAACCTGATTGACAGCCTGTGGCAGGGGACGAAATGTGGAGGTTTTGTCCCCACTTTCTCACTGTGCATTCATCCTCCCTCCCCTAGCTAGCTAATCCAGCTCCTGGCCATTGTGGGGTTGGAGCAGGTAGAGGGAGAAGAGCAGGCTCCACCACTGACATAATCTGGCAGTGATTCTTTCTAACTGTATTGGAGGAGTTTAAGGCTTCTTCTCTGTGTTTTGCAGATGATCAAAGCTGCCTCTTTTGTAGATTTTAGGAGACCCCCTCTGAAAACATTCAACCGCACTTTCCATGACATAGGCTCGCCACTCATTTTCCCTCCGCAGCTTCTGGGAATGCTGCAGGCCTGCTACTCCTTCCAGAAGTCCTTGAGGCTGGATTTTTGGTCGCTCCAGACTGACTGTTTTTACCCCCATGACCCTCAGCTCATCACAAGAAATACCTGGGCACTCTGGCCATGCTGCAGGTGGGATGGGGAATTGTGGGCCCTGCCAATGCCACCTGGCTCTGTCTTTCCGCTGCCTGCTGCCTCCTGTCAGTGGCCACGGCCTCTTGCTTGGAGAGTCACTCTGCTCACAGAACTCCAGAAGACCTCCAAAGAAATTCCTTGGCTCTGTCTCCCAGTCATTGTGGCTGGGTAGGGATTATTCAGAGGATACTGATGTCTTCTAAGGATTCTTCTCTAATCTTCACCTGTCTCCCCTCAACCTTTCTAACCTCTTTTATAGTCCGGAGGTGATGAATAAAGTAAGGCCGCAAAGTGGTCCCTCAGACACTCACTTTGCAGACGCTGCTTAGGTGTCTAATAGCTCATTCCAAACGGTAGAGGCGGTTGCCACTGATTTCTTTTTCCTCAGCCAAAAGGGAGATTGAAGCAGCCTCATTTTAACATCCTGTTAAACATAGACAATTTTGATGCTTACGATTTTTGCCAGCATTACACCATCAGCCTTTTTCCCATAGTCCCTTGCATGTAGGAGAGAAGGCATATTACTATGAACCCTACCTACGCTTCCAAGCCCGTTTCTTCCAGGGCTTTCTTCCCCGATCTCCCCCAGAAATCATACAGCTCCTTGTTTGTACCACCTTTTCTTCTTGTAATTACTTATACGATCTTGTCTTTTACTGTAGTTATTCGTGTGTATGCCTTGTGTTTGTTGAATTGCACCAAAGGCCAATCTCTGTTATATAAACAACCTTGTACACGTCTGAGAAATGCCCATGGACTTGTATATTCCTGTCATGTTCTGGAGTCTACTCCACGTGAGAATGGAGAGGGCATTCGGTAGCTGAACACAAAGAGGCCACATACAGTTCAGTGCCTCCGTGCCTGGCAGGAGGTAGGTTTGGGGAACTGCTGAGAACAGCATTGAATCCGTTTAGCAGACCAGATCTGTTCTAGGCATGTTGTACATGATGAACATAAATGCTGCTCAATTAAAATGTTGTTGTCTTTGAGTGGGAGAATAATAGAAACCATCTTTTTCAAACTGCAAATGTTTTAAAAATTGGGGCAAAATAAAAGCGCCTATATCATAATGTCAGTATTTCCTTTTGTGCTCAATTTTTGTTATGAATTACCTAGCACTTGAGAGTATATTTTAATTTATTGAATACTTATTGAATACTCTGCATCATTCTGAATAAAACATGTTCAACTCTTTCTGTTTTTCTAAAATAAAATTGCATATTTATTTTACTTTGCAGACTCTCCTAGGTTTCCCAAATGTTAACGTGTTGTCTGATGGTGAACGATGTTGCTTTGGAATGCAAGTGATGAATCTTAACAGACTTTTATATTGCCTCCAAAGAGAAGAGAAACTACTTAGTAAGGGTCCTGGGAGCTAGATGAGGAGCTTGTCAGTATAATAAAGATGGCATCTATCACCTTTTCAAAACTTACTCAGTAGAGCTTAACTTGAGGCACTTGGCATGGAAGTATTACAGGTGCTAGCAACATGGTAGCCACCACTTTCACGTGTCATGAATTCTTCACTTATGTGCTATGCGGCATCACATCAGAAGACGAAATAGACTTCTTTTATGAACTCAACATCCCTTTTAGTAATTTCACTAAAATAAAGTCTTCCGTTCAAGGTCGTAAAAGTTTAGTGAGAAATAAGTAGCTAGAATTGCTACAATTCCCTTTTATAAAAGGACTCAAGATGGGGATCATAGAAAGGTAATCATTATTTTGTGCTTCACAGTTCAGTTTTGTAAACTCAGATATTACTATTCTACAAATTGGGGAGAGAGATTATTAATTCGTAGACTTCATGGGTGATTCATCCTTTTATTGATTATTGAATTCTTTCAGGATTTTTTGATTGAGTCTCTGTTAGGTACAAGACATCAGGTTAGGTGGGAATGAAAAGATAAATGAGGTATGGAATACGGCCACAAGTGACTATAGAGAGAGATAAGATATGCACGTTAAAATAATCATAATCCTAAAAAGTTTTGATTGTCATTAGAGAGGTAAAATCAGTTAAATATGCATCGCGCATGTTCTCTGGCAGGGTGCAATAATTAGCAGTGGGGACACTGTAGTGAAAATGACACAGTATTAGCCTTCCCACTAGCTGTGTAGTAATTGGCAGGGAGAGTTTTAACACTCCTATAGTTTATCTATTTGGCAGCTCTGAACATCTCCCCAAATGCTGCCTGACTAGCAGCCAATGAGGAATGCCCCTCACATATCTTTTCACCAGGGTCATTTTTTAGGGTTCTTTTCTCTCGGCTCTTCCGTGGTGCTCAGAAGCCTGTTCGAGAGTTGAACATAGTTTCTCTTCAAGAAAACTTGTATGACCCATTACAAGGGGACAGTGCACCGCCAAAATTCATTGCCCAGGCTCTCTTATTCCTTATTTTTTTGATCCTACACTTTACAGGGTAGGACTTACTGGTATAATATATATTATGTAATATATAATATAATATAATACACGTAACATTAAATTATATAATAATTATATAATTATAATACATGTAATATTATATACCATGTTTCCCCCAAAATAAGACCTAGCCATTCAATCAGCTCTAATGCATCTTTTGGAGCAAACATTAACATAAGACCCGGTCTTCTTTTATTGTAAGACCAGGTATAATATAATTAATATAATAAATATAATATAATAAATATAATGTAATGTAATATAATATAACACTGGGTCTTACGTTAACGTTTGCTCCAAAAGACGCATGAGAGCTGATTGTCCGGCTAGGTCTTATTTTCGGGGAAACACGGTAATAACTTTACAAATATTAACTCATCTTATCACTGTAAAAAACTGTGAGTAGTTCCTTCTATATCCTCATTTCTGCATTTTACAAGTATGGAAACTGAGGCACAGCGTGGTTAGGCCACTTGTCTGAGGTCATTCTTCTAGTAAGTGGCAGCTGTAGGATTTAAGCCCAGGCCGCCTGGTTCAAGAGTCTGGGTTTATCTCTAATACACTTCTTCCCCGGCCTCATCCCCAGTTTTATTGAGATATAATTGGCATATAACTTTGTAATAGTTTAAGGTGTGCAATTTAACGATTTAATGTATGTATATATTGCAAAATAATTGTCACAATAAGTTTACTTAACCTCTATCACCTCATATAGTTAAACATTTTTTGTGTGTGTAATGAGAACTTTTACCATCAACTCCCTTATCAACTTTCACGTCTTAACTCATTTCTGTTCAGACTTCCTGAGGTTGGTTAGGTTGACACACAGGTGCCCCCACTCCCACTGGGGTCCAGCTTTCTTCCAGCATTCCCCATGCCCACCCTCCTGAGTGTCAGAAGCAGATCACCTCCACACTGGTCCCTTCTCTCCTAGCCTGCTCTATAAAAAGTGCTGCTTTGCGGGTGATTGTCCTTGTGTCATGCACACAGAAGAACCAGCAAGAAAACAGTGTATTTATCGTTAATAGCACAACATTCTCTGGCATAGAGCAGTTTAACAGTTCTCGGTAAAGGTTGCCCTAGGCAGAAAATATAGTTGTATATTTTGGATTGGAGCACATTTACCTTCTGAACTCTAAACATAGCTAGCATAACTTTTGGTTCTCTTGTCTAACTAAAAAAAAAAAAATCTATATAAGAAAAGTCATAGACAAAGGGTCGTAACTGCTTTATCTTGTCTCTCACCAATTGTGTAACTTGGTATAGCCTCATAACGGCTAAAACAAGCCCCAAATATGACACAATGAAGGTTTATTTGTGTTTCCCGTCACAGTCCAATCTAGCTTGGCGGAGGGTCGATGCATGTATTTGGAGTCTAGGCCCCTTCCTGTGTGGGGTTCCATATCTCGCAGTCCCTCAGAGTCCCTCATTGTACCCTTGGTAGCTGGTCAACAGCCATTAGAAGGGAGGGAAAGGAACAAAGATTCTGTGGGAAGTTTTTAAGAGCCAGGCCTGGAGGTGCCATACAGCATATCGGTCTGCATCCCCTTTCATTCTCAGTCACACTGCTTCATCCAGCTACAAGGAGGCCGGGAAAGGTAGTCAAGATATGTGCCCAGCAGGAAAATGGAAATTCTGTGGAGAATAACTAGCCAGTCTCTGCTATAACAACCAAAGTTTGATAAGCACAGAGATTCTTGTTTCCCCCACCCCTTCCTCCCTCCCTGCCTTCCTTCCAACAAATAGTATTTAATGAGAACCTCCTATTAAGTGTCAAGCCCTGTAACTGCTATGGAATACCATTGTGAACAAAAGCAGACATAGCCCCTTTCCAGCCGTGGAGCTGCCATTCACTAAGCTAAGGAACAACGTGCCTTAGCCTGTTGGGGGCACAGCATGTGCTTATGTTGTTGAGGATGACACATCCAAGGAAGATGTCACAGGCAGCTCAATTTGGGGTCAGAAGTTTAGAAGAGGGGTCTGGGCTGTGAGTCATCTAATGTAGGCAATAATTGAAGCTGTGGGTGTGGATGACATGGCCTAGGCAGAGAGTACAGAGTGAGAAGGCCCAGGATGGAGGCTTGAAGGACTTGGGTGTTCAACAGGAAAGCAGGCTGGGTCTGCAAAGGAGACAGAGAAGGAGCCAAACTCTTTTGCAAAAGCTACTTCCTCAGCTTCAGTTTCTTAAAATAATAGTAATTAATAATAAACAACCAATGGAAAGTAAATTAGTCAAAGCCTTTCTCTATTCCTCTTTTATTTAATCAGAAAAGAACTCAGGTTTTTTGTGGTTTTTTTTTTTTTTTAATGAGTAGCATGCAAGTAGACCGATATTCCCCACAATGTGATATATATGAGCGATGTTTGCAGTAAGTGCATTTCAGAATGCAGCCGCTAATACCAATGGATGAGAAAGGTTAAAATAATACTATCCTTTTTCTCTTGGTCTTTCTAGAACTGGAGAAGTTGCTATTTGGGAAGTTTCGTGAACCAAATTTGCAAGCAATGAGAAAGGAGGCTGCATGGCTACAGTAGTGAAGGGAGACTATTAAAAATTAAACTAAAATGGGCGGGGGGCGGGGAAAGTCAGTTGCAAGCCTCACTGCAGTGAAATTACATGCGTATAATTTCAGGCAAAGGGAATTTGAACACAGCTGGCAACGTGCAGTAGGATTTTACTTTGCCTTCCTTCCTGGATACGTTGACATTGTGCTGGCTTACTGGAGACAGTGGTGTCAGGCAGAAGCCACATAATAATAGCATTGCTCCATGCCTGTTTGTTTTCTGAACTCCTTACAGTTGTTAATTAGTTAATGCACCCAGTGTTATTAGCTGATCTCAGAAGCACATCTGAGAAGGTAGAGTCTTTACTCAGAAGGATCTGTGTTAGTGTAGAAGCTTGGCAGGGAGCTGGGGAGTGGGGGCAGAAAGAGAAGAAACCCCAGCTATAGGAGGAGTGCTTCCGGCCTCCGTGAATGATGCGGGTTCTACGAGTGCACTGGGAGGAAGGATCTCTTCAGATTGCACATTATTCTCGAAAGGTGTTGATAGCCCGATGCTTTCTTTCCCTTTTAGTCACTCCTCTGGAGTCATTATTCCTTGTTGCAGTGGCAGAAATCATGAGCAGTGTAGCTGATTGTTCAAGTATAATGGCAAAATTCAAACTTAAAGGAGTGTTACATTGGAGAGGGAGTCCCCGATTCTATTGCCTTCTGCAGATTAATTCTAGAGAAGCTAGGAATAAAATGAGAAATCATCACGTAGGGGTTGTGCTGGAGAATGAGTTGCCTGAACAGATGGTGGTGGGGGTTGAGGGTAAGAATCAGCAAAAGTTATTTATCTTCCTCAGTGCACAGAGCAGTGTAGGAGGTTTGGGGGACCGTCACAGGGAGTGAGCCTCCTGGTCCAGCCCTTCACAGAGATGATAACTAAGTGGCAGAGACAAGACAGATGTACTGGAAAAGGAGGGGCAAAACAATACAGAACACATTGAACAAATGGCATCTAGTGTATATTTACAATATTTATTAAGAGTCTTTATGATACTGGATCTGCGCTAGATAATGGCTTGGCCACCCCTTGGCCATGGGACATTGGGAAAGAGTTTAATTGCTTTTAGCCTCAATTTACACAATTTGTAAAACAGGAATTATAATATCTACCTTACAGGATTTTGGTACAGTTTGAATAGATAATTTATGTAAACCTTTGCATACAGTAGGTATTTATGCATATTGATGAAAGTGAGAACGAATGAATGAATGAAATGGTTAACAAAGTGCCTGGCACATAGTAAATGCTCATTTAATGGACCTATTATTGTTATTATGGTATTCCTTTGTAAGCAATTAAAGAAGGTGAAATAAATCTCTTCCCTGTAACCTAATGTTTGACTCTACCCTTGCAACTTTGCCCATTGATAGAGTTATGAAAAAAATGGTCAAACATTTTGCAACCTCACAGTTCTGTAGAAGGGAATAAATTAGAAGCATCACTAGCATTTTGCTGCCTCAGTTGCTTCATAGTGTTTAGAGAGAGGCCAAAGGTAGAGGCATCACACATTTAAGGAAAAGCTTGATTTTAGGTGGGACTTAGGATACGGACAGAGCTTGGCACCAAGAAGTGAATGAAATCATGCAGATTAGAGAGATGGCCTGAGAGTTAAAACCCAACAGCAGGAGTTAACCAATATGTTTACTAAGTGTGGAGTGAGGGAGATGACTTATATAACAGAGTGGAAAACCCGAAGAGCTCTCAATGAATTTCTATCTGAAAGTTAGCTTAGGAAATGCAGGAAAAATCATGCATTTCCATTTGCAGTACAACTGTTATAGATTTACTGAACAAAAGGTCTACTATGGTTAATTAATTTGATTGAGCAACGTTAAGCAGCTTGTTTTCTTGTTATAATTCATCCAGGTCATGAGGTGTAGTGGCAAAAATAGCAAATGAGAAAAAGCACAGTAATGAAAAAAAAATTTTTTTTTGAATACCTGCTATAAAACAAGCACTATGCTAGTTACTTTATAAGAGTAACCTAATTTAATTGTCATACCAACCCCACGTGGTACATAAAACACAGGTTAATCTGACTCTACAATCAGTCCTTCTATCTATATCCTCTATGATGAAAAAAAAACAAAACAAGATTATCATCTAGGGATCAGTAAACTGTAACTCACGGGCCAAATCTGGCCCCTCCCTGTTTTTTTTAATAAAGTTTTATTGGAAGATAGTCCCATCCCTTTATTTATAAATGGTCTGTGGCTACTTTGATGCTGCAAAAGCAGGACACAATAGTTATGGCAAGGACTGTATGGCTTAAGATATTTACTGTCAGGCCCTTTATGAAAAAGTTTGTCCTTACTGTTTACTGCCCTAACACTTGGGGCATGGTCCTTTATGAGACAGTTGATGGTGCCAGCCTTGTCTATCTTACAGGATTGTTTTGAGAAAGTAATCTCTTGTATATGAAAATTGTATGGAAACAAAGTGGTTTACTATATAGCATGTTAGTTTTTCTCCCAGCATGCTATTAAAAGAATTTTTAAATACACACAAAAAAGTTGAAAGAATTATACAATGGATATCCATATACCCACCACCTAGAGACTGCAATTAACATTTTGCTATATTTGTTTTATTACATATGTATCCACCTACCAATCTCTCCATACACCCATTAATTCACCTTATTTTTTTATGCATTTCAAAGTGAGGTATAGACATCAGTACAATTAACTGGCAATCAGTATGTATTTACTTCTTTTAAGATAAAACGTTCATATAGTGGAATGCACAAAACTTAAATGTATCATTTGATGACTTTTTACAAGTGACTCTTGTTGAGATATAAAACATCACTATTTCCCTAGAAAATTCCCTCATGCTCTTTCTCAGTCAATTCCGACCTCACCCCACTCCCAGAGGCAGCCACTATTCTGGTCTTTTTCATTCTGTATAATGTGTTTGAGATTCAATGTGTTATTGTACATAACAGTACTTTGTTGCTTTTTGTTTTTGATTGGTATTAATTGTATACATGCAGTACAGTTCATCCATTCACGTGTTGATGGACACTTAGGCGGTGTCCTGGTTTTAGTTATTATGAATAAATCTGTAAACATTCTTACACAAGTCTTTGTGGACATACGCTTTCTTATCTTATGTTGTGTAAACATCTGGGAGTAGAGTTGTTGGATCATAAAGTAGTTTTATAAGAAACTGCCAAACTTTTTCTTCCAAACTAGATGTACAATTCATGCGGCCATTAACAGTGCACTGGAGTTCTGGTAGTTTCACATTGTTGCCAGTGTTTGGTGGTATCAATCTTTTTTAACTGTAGCCTCTCCAATAGATGGCAGTGGTACCTCATGGCGTATTTAATTTGTATTTCCCTGTTGACTAATAACGAGCAATTTTTTTTATATGGCGGCCATTTGTGTCTTAAAATCGAAGTACTTTTAGTGTATAGTGTGACGTGGGAGTACATGTTCTGTATTATCCATACGGATATGCAGTTCTGCACGGTTTGTTCAAGATACTTTCTTTTCCCTATTGAATTGATTTGTGCCTTTATTATAAATAAAGATATAAATAAAGATATAAATGTAGGTCTATTTCTGTTTCATTGATATACTTATCCATCTTAACACCAGTTCCATACTCTCTTGATTACTGTGGTTTTATAGTAAACCTTAAATTCAGGTAGTGTAAGTCTTCCAACTTTGTTTTTATTTTTCAGGATTGGTTTGGTTATTCTAGGTCCTGTAGATTCTCACACAAAGTTTAGAATAAGCTTGTTTATTTAAAAAGAACTGGTGAATTTAAGATTGGAATTTCGTTGAATCTGTAGATCTGAGGAAAATTGACATTTAAACAGTTGGACCTCCAGTCCATTGATATGGTATATCCCTAAATGTATTTAGATATTCTTTAATTTCTCTCAGCAGTGATTTGTAGTTTCCAATGTGGAGTCTTGCATATCTTTCATTAAGTTTATTCCTAAGTATTTTATGGGTTTCAGTGCTTTAAAAAGTGGGATTTTTCTTTTTTTGAATTTTATTTTTCAATTGTTTGCGGCCAGCATATATTATATAAAATCCAGTTGATTTTTGTATATTGGTCTTGAATCCTGAAACCAAGCTAAATTCACTTATTAGGAGTTGTTATGTCTCAGGATTTTCTACGTAAATAATCATGTCATCTGTGAAAAGTCAATTTTACTCTTCCTTCCAATCTTTATAACTTTTTTCTTTTCTTTGTCTAATTACACTGGCTAATATCTCCTGTATAATATTGAATAGGAGTGGTAAGAGGACAATTTACCTTGTTCTTCTTAGTAGGAAAGCATTCAATATTTCATGATTATGTTTAATAATAGCTTTTGTGGGTCTTTCACAGACATTTTAAAAATCAGGTTGAAGAAGTTTTCTTCTGTTTCTAATTTGATGAGGTTTTTTTCTTTATATTATCGTATGTTGAATTTTTTCAAATGAGTTGTCTGAATCTGTGGAAATAATCGTATGGAATTTTTTTTCCTTTTTTATTGTAATGCACTATTTTCACTGATTTTTTTTTTTTTTTTTTTTTTTTTTTTTTTGCAGAATGTTAAACCAAGTTTGTCTTTTTGGGATAATCTCCTCTCTATTATTAGCTTTGATTTTGCTCATCTTTTCTAAAGCATTTTGCATCTATCTTGATGAGAGAGATCATCCTGTATTTTTAATTGTTGTTATTTTTAATTGTTGTTATCTTTGTTAGGTTTGTTATTAAGGTTATACTGACCTCATAAAATTAACTGAAGTGTCCCTGCTTCCTCTGTTTTCTAAAAGAGTTAATGTAATATTGATATTTCTTCCCTACATGTTTGATAGAATTCACCAGTGAAAACAAATGGGTGTGGAGTAGCCCTTGTGGGATGGTGTTATATGATTTCAATAAAAAAATTTGAAAAAAAGGCTCTTAAGATTTCCCTTTTCATCTTGTGTGACTTTTGTTAAGTTGCATTTTTTTTTTTTTAGGAATTTGTCTATTTCATCTAAAATTTCAATTCATTGGCATAAAGTCATTTATAATATTTATTTATCTTTTTAATATCTGTAGGCTTTGTAGTGATAGTCTCTTTTTTATTCCTATTATCTCTAATTTGTATTCTCTGATTTTTTTTTCTTTGTCAGTTACTTACGTTGTATAACAAACCTCCCTAAACTTAGTGATTTAAAATAGTAACCATTTATTTATTTAGCGGTTGGTAGGCAATTTGAGCTGAGAGCAGCTAGACAGTTCTTAGAGTCCAGGAAGGTTCACACAAGGGTCCATCCTTGGGACTATCACAGAACTACTATTTTCCCCCATTCTTTTGACCAAAGTAAGTCACAAGAACAACCCGCATTTACAGGGTGGAAAAATAAACTCCACCACCAATTCTAAATGAGTGTGAATGTGGGACAGGGGACAATTAGCACTAGTTTTGAAATCTAACACATAAGGCATACTGTTGTAGACCAACTGTTATGACTTTGGTAATTTTGTGAAAATAGTCTGGTCTTATCAATATTGCGATATAGTAGTCTTCGTGCTTCTATCTGGATTTTCAAGAGCATTAAGTTTTTGGTGTCTCATCAAAAGCAAAGCATTTCTTCCATTGATACTTAGAAAGATTTTGATTGTTTTTGTTTTACAAATTATTATATATTTTGGTTATCTATACAACCCCAAACTGCTAAAGATTTGGTCTATAACACTTTAAGAATTAAAAATATGGCACTGGTAGATATTATCATGGATATATTAACATTGGGCTTAAAAAACAGATTGGGTCTTAAGTAATTCTCAACTGTGGATAAATTGTAGGTAAAATGGAATGTAAACCTTTACCTTAGCATAGGTAATATATTTCTATAGATTTCTCATCCTGTCTATCAAAGAGCAATTCTTGGGAACAGAAAATATAAGTAGAGGTGGGAATGGGATGCTAGAAATGTAGTTTAATTTCACCAATCCTTAGTATATATTCAAACCTAACCACTAAGGGGCGGCCGGATGGCTCAGTTGGTTAGAGCAGTTGGTTTGAGCGCAGGCTCTCAACAACAAGGTTGCCAGTTTAATTCCCACATGGGATGGTGGGCTGCGACCCCTGCAATTTAAGATTGAAAACAGCGACTGGACTTGGAGCTAAGCTGCTCCCTCCACAACTAGATTGAAGGACAGCTACTTGGAGCCAATTGGCCCTGGAGAAATACACTGTCCCCCAATATTCCCCAATAAAATGTATTAAAAAAACAACAACAACAACAACAACAAAAAACCTGATCATTAAATATAATTGGTTTCACCTTTCTGGAAATCTACCTCTAGAAATTAATCCTAAATTATGGTTGTGTAAACTCATCTGGTGATAAGAGTGGTCATTTATAGTATTGTTTATCTCGTGGAAATAGTGGAGGCAAACTAAATGTCTAACAGAAGGGGATTAGTTTAAAAATATATGGTGTATTCATCACATGGAATATTATACAGCCATTTAAAAATTATAGAAGCATTTAGTGACTTGCATGGATATTCATTATCTGTAGTTAATATGTAATATATGTTTAAAAGCAGATGGTGCAGCTACTGATCAGATTATATTTTTGGTAAAATAGTTATATACAAAGATATGTATGTATAAAGAAAGGCTTGGAAGAATATACAACAAAATGTTAATGGTAGTTTCTGAGTGGTAGCAATATGAATGTCTCCAGTTTTATTGAGATGTAATTGACATATAATGTTATATTAGTTTTAGGTGTATACATAGTGATTTGATATGTGTATATATTGCAAATGATCACCACAATAAGTTCAGTTAACATCTATCACCCCACACAGTTACAATTTTTTTTTTCTTGTGATGAGAACCTTTAAGATCTACTCTCTTTTCAAATAAATGATAAAGTATTGTTAACTTTAGTCACCATACTATACATTACACCGCCATAACTTATTTATCTTATGACTGGAAGTTGGAACCTTTTGATTACTTTCACCCATTTCACTTACCTGTTACCCCACCTTCCACCCACCTGGCAACCACCAATCACCAATCTGTTTTCTGTTTCTATGAGATTTTTTTAGGTTTTGGGTTTTGGGTTTTTTTTAGATTCCACATATAAGTGATGTCGTACAGTATTTGTTTTTCTCTGTCTAACTTAGTTCACATAGCATAGTGCCCTCAAGGGTCATCCGTGTTGTCACAAATGGCAGAAATTCTTTCTTTTCTATGGCTGAATAATATTGCGTTGTATGTATATAGTACATTTTCTTTATTCATTCATTTGCTGATGGGCACTTGGCTCTAAAGATGCTGCAGTTATCTTTTTGAGACACTGATTTTGTTTCCTTCAGATGTATGCCCAGAGGTGGAATTGGTGGGTCCAAAGGTGGTTCTATTTTTAATTTTTGAGGAGCCTCCATACTGTTTTCCATAGCGGTTGTGCAAATTTACATTCCCACCAACAGCGCACAGAGTTCCCTTTTTCCCACATCCTCGCCAACACTTGTTATTGTCTTTTTGATAATAGCCATTCCAATTGGTGTGAGGTGATGGCAATATGGTTTTCATTTTCCTATTTTTAATCCATGATTTGAAATTTTTAGAACGATATATGTTGATATGGGAAAAATAATTTAAAATTAGTTTTAAAAGAGCCCTAAACAGTCGCAAATTTCAGAATTATTTGTATTTTTTATTGCTGTTCTCTAAATAATAAGAGATATTGAGCTTTATAAAATCTATAGAGTTACCTGAAACTCGAGATGATCTGCTTATATGAAGACTAGTTTTATTGCTACCCTAGTAGAAGACGGGTACAAAAAATGCGGTGGTTACTTCAAGATTTTTGTTTCTGTTGTTAACATTCACAAGTACTCATAAAGATTGGGAAAACTCTTTTCTAGCAATCATCAGGTTCTTATTTTTTAAAATCACCATTTTTGTGAAAAGGAAAGTTTATAAAACTTCTAAAAATTTTGGTTGGAAGCAGAATTTAGCATTCTTATTTTTATAACTCGAGTATTCATAGGGTCTGGAGTCTTTACAAAATAAGTTGGCTGGAAAAATATTGTTAAAAATAGACGTAGGTATTGCATCTGTGTTTAGACTGCTAGCCAGAATTCTGTGCTTTTCTCGCCAGCCTAACTGATGAGCTCGCTGACTGGATAATACTTTACACATCTGTAGCAAAGTGATATTTCTATTTAGTAAATCCCACAGTTATCACTTTTATCCCTGGTGGAACACACAGACTTTGGCCAAATGTTACCAGATTTTAGTGCCATGGCTACAAAACAAAACAAAACTCTGTATTGGAGGTTTTGATGTGTGTTTTATTCTTGTTGAATAGACTATTTAGGCCAATTTCCATCTACGAAATGGTTAATGTAGTCTGCAATCTGTCATACACAAGCATGTCTACAAGGGGACCCACATTAAATTTGATTTAAATGAAATATACACTGGAGAGAATTTCTAAAGTGAGGCAAAGTATTATAAAATCACCACAACTGCAGACTAAACCACAGTTTTTATTTTTTTGGTTGTTTGGTTTATTCGGCTTGCTGCAGGCAGGCACAAAACAAGGCTGGGTACGCAGAGTTGAGTGCCTGGTTTCTTGGGCAGGAAGATGTAACTGGGGAAGATTCAGCACACCTCAGTAACTATCACGGCCTCGTGCCTGCAGCTCTGTTGTACAGGCAGCTTTTTCCATGTCAACACCTGCTCATTAGGAACCGGACCAAGACTCCCAAAGAGCTCTCAGATGGCCCAAATTTTGTATCCCTGCCAATCAGCACTAGAATTTAATAACAACCTTGAGGTGAAACTTGGGCCTTCCCTCATTGCTAATCCTCAAAACCATCTGGCCTTTCCCTTTCTCTGAATAACAGTTTAGTGCATGTGTGGGGGAGGGTGAGGACGGGAGCAGAAAAAGGGGAGCAAACCGATCTTATATTTCTGAAAAGACCATCTACTCTCCTGCAGAGCAGATAGAATTTCTTTTAGGTCAGGGACCTAAGCTTGTTCGTTCCATAGCTTCCACATCTTTACTTGCCAGAAATTTGCACCATTCATTAGCTATTGACAAACCACCAGGTTTAGTTCTTTGAATGAAACAATGTCCCAAGGAAGCATGGAAGTCTATAATCATGATTCTGGTATTTAAATTTAAAAAAAAAGGTTATGCATTTTCTCTTAAATTTTCCATTAGGCTTAGCACAGTATTAGAAATATGGGAGATGTTCTCTAAATATTTGTTTATTCCTGGGCCTTGCTCTACAAAAGAATTGAATTAATCTAGTAGGAAATAGGTAAAATATAATGGTAGATTACAGATACAATATCAAGCGTCAGAACTACCGTGTTTCCCCGAAAATAAGACCGGGTCTTATGTTAATTTTTGCTCCAAAAGATACATGAGGGCTTGTGTTCAGGGGATGTCATCCTGAAAAATCATGCTAGGGCTTCTTTACCATGTAGGTCTTATTTTTGGGGAAACATGGTACTTCTGTCCTGTCCCCACTCCAGGGGAGAAAACAAAACACAGTGAACCCGATGTCCTGTGCATTCCATACAGTGGCATGTTTATGGTCCTGTTGGGGGCTCACTCCATCACTCCAGGGCTGATTGATGCCCGTCAAATAGAATCGCACACGAAATCAGCTGTGCTGCTTAGAGTTGTGCTCACTCACTCTCTCCTGAGCAATTGGTGAGTTTAAGTGTCTTAAATACACGTGTTGTACTCTGGTACTTCAGTAAAGGAAGTGCCCAATAAGTATTTGTCAGTGGCTGACTTAATAAAGAAACTTGACTTGTTTTACACAGGATAGAAAATGTGCATAGTAACCTGTGTCTTTCTATCACTCGAATGACAGGTTTAAATATGAAGGCAAGATTTCTATGGGTATCATGTAAATACACATTTGTAGACATGTGTACTTACATGTATGCGCATGCATATGTGTGTATATATATAAAACATGTGAACACGCCAAGCATCAGGTTTTGATCCTACTGTTCATTTATTCTTTTTCAGAGACCCTCAGAACAGTTTGTCACTAACCATGTGATGTCTTAGAAGAGGGGTTAGCAAACTGTGGCCCTTGGGCCAAATCTAGCTATTTTTGTGTAGCCTGCAAGCTAAGAATGGTATTTACATTTTTTATTGGTTGGAAACAAATCAAAAGATGAGTAATAATTGATGACTTGTGAAAATTATGTGGAATTCCAATTTCAGTATCCATAAAGTTTTATTGGATTATAACTGCATTTGTTTGTTTACATGCTCTCTGGCTGCTTTTGTACTACAACAGCTAAGTCAAGTAGGTGCAACAGAGACCATATGGCCTGCAGAGCCCAAAATATTTACTGTCTGGCCCTTTACAAAAATATTTGTTGAGCGCTACCTTAGAAGATACAAAAAATGAGTTGGATGGAATCTGCCTGAATGAAAGCACACCTCACAGTATTTGACAAGATATTCCCCCACCCTGCCCTTTTTGTAAGATATATTGGGAAAGAATAAGAACATTGTTCTAAACTTTTATCGTTTTTAAAGGGCCTCATAACTTTTTCCCTCAAATAGATAACCTTATATCCCAAACAGGATATTTTGAATATTCCAGCTTTGCTACCTGTTGTGATTCTATCCTGATATGATATCATAGAAAGCCAATTTGTAGAACACACAATAGAAAGTTTAGATGCAAAGTTATAGGACACACATATATAATAGAAAGTTTAACTGGTTTAGTCTGGTTTACAGTTGGCCTTCTGAAGCAACATGGAGAGGAAGACCCGCCATGACTTTAACAAGTAGTAGGACAGGCAGGGAGAACAGGAATCCGAGATGCACTTGGGGACCCTGAGTGCCAGTCTGTGTAGCCGTCGGCCCCAGTTTGATGACGCCTTGTGCTGATGTGTAATGCTTTTGTCTTCTGTGGTGGTCATATTGTTTCATAAACATTCACGGTTAAAGCACACTGGTAAGAAGCGTGGAATATTGTTTCCATTTTACAGAGGGAAGAGGCTATAACCTCTACAAGTAGCTCATTCTGTGACAGTAAGTCAGTGCCAAATCCAAGAAAATAAAATGTTTTTATCTTTTTTTGTCAGACATAAATCTCTGCACAGTTACTATGGTCCACAATATGAGAAAGAATTATTATCTGAATTGAAATTTGAATATTTGACTGATTTACATTACAGCAATTCAGCATAGTGTTTAGTTGTTGTTATCCTACCCTCGGCTGCTACACTACGACCTCATGAGTCAACCTCAGTAGATATTTTACTCTCTGAAAAAAAGAACATTTGCTTTATGTGTGCCATCCCATCCCTCATATACAGGATCAGCAAATGATCACGGAGTAGGCCAGCAGTTTCCTGAATCTTCAAATTCTATTTTCTTCATACGTTTTACTTTTCTTTTTTTTTTTCATACGTTTTACTTTTCTTATTTGCCTCTTAAAAGAAATACTTTGAACATGAACTTCTTTTCCTTGTGGCTTTACCAGAACACCAGCGGAAGTACACACAAATCAATCATTGCATCCTTACTTTAATTGTATTTCAGTGTCACAGAGTGTGTGCTCTGAGAGAGAGACTTTAGATACAGAACCAGGGACTTCTCTAAGGTCTTCTAACTACTTATAGGAAAGTTGGGGTAAGAGCTGTTTTTCTTTACTTGCTTGCATTATCATTCCTTTAGGGCACCTTAAATATGATTATTATATAAAAATTAAATAACAAGGGTTTAGAGAAATATCAAAAGAGTATCATTTCATAGACTATATTATGTGTGTTATGATACAATGAGACTTATCTCCAGAAGATGCGTAGAAAAATTTATTCCATTACTCAGTAGACATGCTCCATTAATCTTTGAAATAGTTATTAAAGTATCAGTCAGTCAAAGGTGATAGAAGTTATAATTAACCAGATAGCTTAGGAGACAGATAAGTAATACAAAAACATCTATTGTTTATCTTCAGTAATAAATATATTTGTACTGAGCACATTGTGTGAGAACCATTCACATTCTCTCTCAGCCACTGCAGTCAGTGTCTTGGTTGAGAGGGCTATTTGGGGGAATGACTCCCCTAAGAGAATGGAAGGCTCAACTCATTGGGCTCCTCGTTATCTTGATATATTTTTCTTGGAGAATCTAAAGATAGAAAGAAGCAGAATCCATGAGCAATTGTTCCCCATCTAGTCACTTTCCATGCAGTCATACTGTTTTATTTTCTTCGTAACACTTGTTACTATCTGAAATTATCTTCCTTATTTGTTTACTTGTTTACTCCCCCGTCCCATACTCACAAGAATGGAAGCTGCAGAAAGCGTGGCTTCATCGATCTTATTCACCATCGTATCACCAGTGCCTGTCATAGTGCCGAGGCCATATGATCTGTTCAGTACACGAGCAGTTGGCCAGGATGACTGCAGTGTGAGGGGATGGATTATAAATTCTATGGATGGGGAAAAAAGACTTCATACCTCACCTAGAAAGCATGGTTCTCAGTGCTGACTCTTGCGTTCTGTTAGATATTCCCCCACCCCTGCTTCCCCAGCAGGAGTACCTGTGTTGTCCTTGTTGGAATACTTGCCTCTCTCCCGTTGATTACATGAGGGCAGGAACCAAGTCTCATTCACCTGTGTGTCCCAGGTGCTGAAGGAATATGGTGACTGGCAGAGTGAGTGAGTGAGTGCATGCTTGCTTCTTTTAGCACAAGCACTTGAGAACATACGATCTGTTGGTGCTTCACCTCTTCCAATAGGAAGAAGCATAATGACTGACTACTAAGTGTCTTCTAATGCTTGTTTGGAGAAATACTTGCCTTCAGCTGGATAATTTCCAGCAAATTGGGCTTTCTTTTTGGTTAATATATGTTCTTTATATAGACTAGAACTGTCCAATTGAAATATAGTGTGAGCCATACATATTTCAAGTTTCTAATAGCCATGTTTAAAAAGATTTTTAAAAAGTAAAATTAATTCTAATATATTTTATTTAACTGAATGTAGCCAAAATATTCTTATTTCAGCATGAATCAATATATAAAATTATTACTGAGATATTGTACATTACTTTCTTTCATACAGTCTTGAAATCCAGTGTGTATTTTATATCTCAATTGGGATGCTAAATTGTCATCAGAAATACTTGATCTGTATTTTATTTCATGAAATTTAAAGTTGAAAACATAATTGACAAATCCAGATGGTTCCAAACACACTTAAATATGTTTCAGTATCTGACTTGAGTCTGTTTTTAAATATAAAGTTTTGAATTAAATGAAATTAAAAACTCAGTTCTCTAACCACGCTAGTCAAATTTCAGTGCCCAGTAGCTTAGTATGGCAGGTGGCTACCGTTTTGGCCAGCAAAGATTATTAACTCTTCTTGAATAAATCTTTCCTATACATCTCCCTAATTTCCAAGCACCCACAACCTTCTTTCACCTGAAATCCCAGTATTTTGGATTTGTGAGAGGATGTCTTTGAAGTCATCTGGTCCAGCCACCTCCTTCTGTAGGAACAGGAAGCCAGAGAAGAAGTGGCTTGTCCAATACATTTTGTTTGCCCATTACTTGTGGTGCCAGCTTTGCACTCAGTGCTCTGCCAGGGATTACCAGTCTACTCTTTTGGGTCAGACAGAATCCAGGGATGTGCCCACAGGGCTCTTCCATGTGTGGTGAGGAATCCCCTCCTCTCTGCCGGCCAACATGGGTGTGATAGAGAGACCTTGGGAAAGCCATTCCATGTGCTTGTACCCAGCCACTCATGAGCGGTTCCAGAAGCAGCTGGCAGCTTCAGGCCAGATGGCTATCCAGTGCTGAGGTCAGGCCGGTTAGTCGGACATACAGACTGCTCTAGGGATGGAGGGCAGACCGAGTGCTAAGACAGATGGAAACAAGGCCAGTGCGTACTTATCCAAAGGTGCCGCCTGTTATAAGAAGCTTAAAAAGGACCACCAGTCCCTCAGTGTTATCCAGTCACAGCTTTTTTTTTTTTTTTTTTTTTTTTAGGACATCATGTGTCTCCTCTGAAAATGAAGAATATTATGTGACTATTAGTTGAGAATTTCCCAGGGTGCTTTTTTGTCATTTGTAACCATTGACAGATTTAGTGTTTGTTTTCTTTCTTGTTCTCCACATTATTCAGAACCTGCCCGTGGTCTCTTGATAGCATCTTTATCTCAGATGCTGAAATTAATAAAATGACGATGGATCCATTTTTCTTTGTGAAAGAAAAATATTTTGACTCTCTCCTATGGTGAGGCTGCTCGGCTTCTAAGAAAACTTAAGTAGGTGCAACACGAAATAATTTTTGTGTTTTTTTTTTCATTCCATCAAAACATGTACTTTCCTCATTACCCAGAGCTGGGGGTACAGGTGGGATGGTGCAGCTTCCCTGGCAGACTAAACCATTCTTCTTTTTCTTTTCTTTCCTGCTTCCTCTTCCATTATTCTATATACTTCCCATCCTCCACTTCTCTACATCACTATGTAATAGTGTTTCAAAGTGCACAGCTATTGTAATTTTAGAGTTACCAAGTGACAGTATCATCTCCATAGAAATCACATATATTGTTGTTTGTATGTCAAGTCAGTTCAACAGTGTGGAGATACAATATAAAATGACAACTGGGAGTGGTCAAGTTATTAATTGGCTGAAGTCATAGTCAAAGTTTGTCTTGAAATCCTGGCAATGAGTATACCAAAACTGGGGAGAAAGAAATTCCATGGCCGTGGTCTCTAAAGTTGGTAAAACATCCCAATGAATTGATTTGTTTTTTATTTTGGGGGGAATATTTAGTCACAGTATTTTGATTCCTGGATTAGAAATTATTTGGTGGATAAACATTACCATAACTCAGATACCAAACTGGAAAGTGATTTTTACTTTTTTTGTGCTAGTTTTATGCTGTAATAATACACAGACAGGAAATACTTAAAATAACACTTGTCTCTCTGGTAAGAAATCAGGAATTATTTTGGACAAAATCATGAAGAACTTGTAACAGGAGGAATCACTTTTTGCAATAACTCGTGGTGACAAAGGTAGAGCAAGGAAAAGACCAGAAACCCTCCTTGCTGCAGTGTGCTGGTTTTCAAATTCTGCCCTCCCAAGCTACCTTCTGGAGCAAGGGTTGGGGGGCCAAAAAGCTGGGCTGTACACCATTCCTTGAATTCAGCCAAGTAGCTCTACTGTTACATTTATTATAACTGCCTTTCCTATAGGACTTATTCAAAAATTTCTGCAGCTAATAAGTTGGTAGGAGTACTCTCTTAATTTGTTTTGGAAGGATGGTTTAGGAATTCTTGCACCTGGGACTCTTTATGAAATGAGAACAGATTTTTATTTTCTGTCTTGATCGAAGTGGCTTAAAAATGGTTTTTCCTTAACTTTCAATAACTTCAGCATTCCATACACAGGTCACCCCCATCCTGTGCAAGTCCTGTCCATTACACCCTCGTGGCTGATGTCAGGGGCAAGGACTGGAGAAGTTACCCTGCAAGGGGGTGACCATTGGGCCCACTGAACCTTGCATTATTGTTTCTGATGGGATAGCTTCTATAATGCTATTTCTGCATCTCCTGCGATAGACCTGACGCTCTGCTCAGAGACCAGCTGGACAATCTGCTTTGCTTTGAAGAGTCATACAATTCTGTAATCTCCCAAGAGAACAGACTCTTGAGACTTAAGTAGAAAACTTGTATAAATCTTCAACCAAAGAATACAGTGTATAAAGGTTCTTTTCATGTTTCAGTTTCAGCTATTATTAAGGGCTTGCTTTCTAGAATTACCGTATTTTGCTCTGTATAATGCACTCCCATGTATAATGCACACCCACATTTTTGACCCAAACTCTCAGGGAAAGAAATCTTTCGTTTTAATTTTTTAATTCAACTTTTTATTTGTTTACATTTAGGCACTTGCTTTTTGTATTATAAAGGAATTTTAACATTTATTTTTTAACATGTCATGGTACAAGAAATTTTATGTACCGGTAACAAATGTACGATATTCACGCATCATAGAAGCCCAAGAAATCTTCGTCATTGCAAGTTTGTCGTAAGTTCAACAAAACCGATTATCGTATTCCAGGGTATTATTTTGCATACAGATATCGTTGTTGATTTCTAGAGTTACACTTTTAACTCATAAACATAAATAAAAGAATTATAAAGCATTTATATAGATACGGAATTAGTACTACCCATGTATAATGCGCATCCTTATTTTTCCCTCACAAATATGGGCAAAAAAGTGTGCATTATACATGGCAAAATACAGTATTAGCAGAACTGTCAGTTCAGTTTGGGAGGGAAAAATAATAATTGTGGCTATCTTGAGTAAATGCCTTTGTGTTGAGAATAAGTAGACAACAACCTTGAGAGTTACCTGTTAGGGTGTACACTGGATGGGGACAAAGGGAGTCAGATTTTACCGTGTTTCCCCAAAAATAAGACCTAACCGGAAAATAAGCCCTGGCATGATTTTTCAGGATGACATCCCTGAACAGAAGCCCTAATGCGTCTTTTGGAGCAAACCTTAATGTAAGACCCGGTCTTATTTTCGGGAAAACACGGTAGTAATATAACAATCAAAATCTTGGACCCACAGGGCCCTCTTCCTTGACAGTATCACTCCTAAAAGTTCTTCTAGTTTAAAAATGGAGGACAAAAGCCCACATTTTCTGTAAGAAAGAAAATCTGAACGAGCCATGACTTAGAATTTATTTTTGGTGGGTAAACCACTTACGAGATACTGTAAAATATACCATAACAAAAAGCTCGTGTTACGGCAGTTTAAAAGTCACGACAGGTCCTCAACTTCTGAACACTTTTGGAAAGCAAAGAATTATTCTAGAGAGAAATGTGTTGAAAAATTCCTGTAGTCTGTTTTCCTAATGTCCAACTGTGATTTTGATGATAGAGATCAATGGGAAAGTGTAGCTTTGCCAGCCTCAGATGGACAAGTTACCTTGATCAAACATACTTACAAATATATTTTAAAGTATCATTAGTGTCTCTAAAAGAAGAAAAACAAGAAGGTCCAAGAGCCAGTGGGAAACCAGCCAGTTTTTCAGCTGGCTGTCCTCTTCATATTGCTGAAAATACTGAAAGAAATTGCATGAATGTTTTTCAAAAATACAGGGTGATATTATATAGAAAGAAAGCATGCCAAAGTTTTAATTTTTATTCCTTTCTCCACCCCATTTGTTATTATTATAATAAAAATCCTTCTGTTAGAAACACTTATTTTTACTATGAAGATCCAAGTATGATTTTGGATCTGAGTTAAATTTAATTCTGAACCTTCATTTTCCCTTTCAGTTTGTCAAATGATAGTTTCATAGGCAATGGACAAGCTTTCCAAAACTCTTCCTGAAGAGAGTTTCTGTGAAAAAGTGAGCACAGGAGCATTAGTGCACACAGTAGGCCCTCAGGAACTGACCAGATGGTTTTCACATAGCTCACCGTGAGGTCCGAAAGGAGTGTGCAGTCCAGTTGTAGTAGTCCTGGAACGGCCATGGTCCACACACCTTTCCCTTCCACCGACTATTGCTGCCTGGCAGAGACTGTGAAGCACCTTGCAAGGGGCAAAGGAAGAAGATTTTCGATCTCCAAGTCAGAAATACAGTGTGTAGTTGTTTGCAGGAACTCACCCCTGGGGTGAACAACAGCTCCAGAGAACCCCAGCAAATCCTTGCATGACGCCTGTGGCCTTTTTGTTTCGGCCATCACACACTGTATCAGTCAGTCCTGCAAAGTAAGACGCACCAATCTCCAAACTATGGACTTTAGATATTGGAAGTGCACATACTAAGTCTTTTCAACAGATCATCTGCTTTCCCCCTCCCCCCCAACCCCCCCCCCCCACACACTCATTTTCTCAGTGAATGTAGGTTTTTCATTTGTTTGTTTGTTTGTTTACAAGGGCCCGGATGTTTTAGGTCCAGTCTGATATTCCAGTCATTTTTTCTTAAAGCTGTGTGAATACCGTGTGTGTGTGTGTGTGTGTGTGTGTGTGTGTGTGTGTGTGTGTGTATAAATGATTCCTGACTGAGTAAATTTCTTCCAGTGCGTGCATCCTAGGAGAAGATACCCCCGCAGGCCTTGAGCTCTGCTGCTGGTTCACTTCACATCATGAATATTCAGAGGCTGCAGTCATTGAGGACTCAGGTGGCAAAAATAGTAAGGTGATTGAAGCAAACCTGAACATGGAAGCCAATCTACGTTTACAGCGACTCAGAGACCCTGCTTACAGCACAGATTCCCCATTCTGTGACCCTCAGACCACAGGAGAGCAGGATTGTAGGGAACTCCTCTGAATCAGGCATCTGTTCCATACACCAAGAGGCTCACGTCTTTCTGTATGATGTGTTGTAATCAGCATGTTGTTTTTAAAAGACAACAGGCCCTTCTGTAGTTCTCTCCCACAAAATACATTTAGGCTAATAGTTCAGCATAAAGGACGCCCTGTTGAGACCAGCAATGCATGCATTGTTTTCCCCATAATGCAGTCAAGGTCTCCATAGCAAAACTGAGTGTATTTTGTGTATCTTATTTTATATATTTTGTCACCATCAGCAGTTAAGCTAAAGCAGGAACTGCTCCATTCTATTACGGGTTAAATTATGCTCAGTGCAGATCTAGTGGTGATGTATAAATTGCAGTCCTGTCTTGTTTTCACAGGATTCTAAAATAGGTTTTCAGAATTAGTGCTGGCTTTTTGCTCCTGCATGTGTGGTGACTCTTGGTTTTCTCCCTTCAGAGAAGCATCCTTTGCAGTATTCCCCCTTCCGAGGAATCACTTAGACACTTCCAGCTGGTGGCAGGGGATACAGCCATAATACAGCTTCCTCTGTCCCAGCTGTCTTTTTCACTACAGTAAATGCATTACGATGGCTGCACTCGCATGTAAAGGTTCAGGTAGAAGAAGGTGTAGGATGAAGTCTGGAAACCATCGTTTGGGTTTTTAAAAGCTTCAGCTTCTACAGCATCTTTGCATTTTGAATGTCTTCCTGCTTCTAGTCACACGCTTCTCTCCAGTGATTGGGATGCTGCTGTCAGCCTGATTGAAGGGGCCTCAGGATACCACCTTTTTACCAGGAAGCTCTGCCTGCTTGAAAGGGTCTTTTTCCATGCATTATGGCTCATGCAGCCTCACAGTTAAAGAAAAACAGGGATTTAGAAATCAATGCTGAAGAAGAGACTGAGAAGAAAAGGAAACACCGCAAACGGTCCCGGGATCGGAAGAAAAAGGTAGCTATGTGTGTGTGCCAGAGCATAGATCTTGCCTGGCTTTATTTTGTTTTAATCTCCTCCCGGCATCTGTTAGAAGCATTAAGGGCTTTTTTTTTTTTTTTTTTAAATGCTGTGTGGAGTGTAAATTGGGTGTGCAAATTGGGAACAGATGATAAAATCCTATGGCAGATGACGGCCCTAGGATGGGCAAAGCAAGGGAAGGTTGTACCCTGTGTGGGGGTGATTGCAGTACTGCTGCGGAAGGAAGGTGTGCTTTGACTCTACCTCGGCACCGGCCTGCTTCCACAGCACGGAAAGGTGTGCAAGGAAGTTAAAAGTTGTTTCTTCCCAGCCCACTCAAGGTTAAATGGACTGCGGTGATTTAGGTTTCGGGGAGAGGCCAGAGAGCCAGGCTTTGTACTTCTTAGAGGTCCGTCTCGTGGAGAAAGAGCTTTTGTGCTAGAACTGTGTCACATGTGTTGTGTTTGTTTCTCAGGCAGATCTGTGACCTTAAGGATGTAGCAGAAAAAGTCATTTCCTGCTTTGCTGTATGTTTTTCCTTTGGCCTCTTATTTCTACATGGCGCTTTCAGTTAGGTTGTGCAATGGCAATAAGCTGTTAGAAGTAACTTTCTTTTGTTGAATACAGCCAAAAATCGTAGAGGCATGCTTTTCTCTGCTGGGTGAAAGTGATAATATTGAATGCAGGGATTCCTATAACATGGCAAGGACCTGCAACCTTCAACCCTGACTGCTTTGGATGGAGGCCTGGGAGTTGGTCATCCCCTACTGGTATTCTAAGATGGGGCAAAAAAAAAAAAAGGAATATTCTAGGTCAGTGGTGTTTTATTACAGCCTGAGAGTACTTACTGTTTGATGGCTGTGCCCTTAAATATGACTCCTAGGTACCGACCCAGGAGACAGGGCCCAAAGCAGTTTCTTCCACAACAATTAATAAAAACTGACTAAAACTCTGTGATCTGAGTAGGGAAGCCAGGTCATAAAGCATTTTTATGTGTCTTTGTGAGAATTCCCAAGGGAAAGATAATCTTAATTTGCTCTGAGCAGTGAGGCATGTGCTCTCTAAATGACATGCAAATTTCATCCACCACATGTACCTCTCTCCAGGAAGGATCATGAATATTTGGGGGGCCTTTGCCATTTTCTTTCGAGTTAGTATCCATAGAAGACGCCTCTGCCTTTTGTTACATGGCAGACTTTATGAGATTGAGTTTGGAGGGCTGCAGTTGCTTTGCTGCAAGATGTTAAATTTAGATAGTTCCCACTTCAATATTCTTGTAAATAAACTTCTTGAATATATTTTCACAGAAGTGCAAACTTAGGAAATTCTGTGCCGGCACATTTCAAAGACTTGCGCAGCAGAGGTGTTATGAAATTGCCATGTTTTGCTCGGTTCTGGTCTAACTATATTGTATTAGGTTTGTCTGTGGGTAGGTCACTATTGATTGCCCCTCTCCACACACCTCTACCCACCCCCATCCTGATAAACTGTCTTCTAAGAAACATGTAGGGAAGGTACATATGTCGGTATGAAGGTATGGTATCCTTGCTGTCAGGACTCTCTCTGAGGGTTCTTAGCTGAGCCAGGCTTATGTATAGCAGTTCCCTGTGGCAGCTATGACAGGGCCTGCTGCCTCTGAGCCTGGGCCCCTGTTTGACTTGGAAGCAAAATAGGGCAGGGATGAGGCAGAGGGAGCTTCTGGACTCACTAAGCTGAAGCAAATGCTTTGTGGACCAAAATGCTTTGCTATGAGTACAACAGAGTCTGATGTAAATCTCTTAGCAACCAGAAGGGAACATGGAGAAATATCAATATCGCTATTGTCAACATACAAGCAGATTTCAATGTTTGTTCTCAGGACAGTCAGAATAGATCGAAAAAGTGGCTCATTGGGTAACACTTTCATTGCTATTGTACTTGTTAATTCTTAACACAGTATTAAATGTATCTTCCCTATCAAAGCAATGTGTCATATTCATAGTCAAATGAACAATGGATATTTCATGGACTACTTTTAATGTACACAGCTAAGGTTGAATTACTTTGAAGACACGCTAGATTTCTTCCAGTGGTGTAGCATATATAACACTTATTCCCTGGGAAGTGAATTGTATCGACTTTGCATTTATTTTTCCTATCTTTTGCTAAGACCCTAATTAAAGCTTGTGAGCTACTTTGCTCTGTATCGTAGGCCCCAGGACAACTGGCAAAGCTGCTTTTAAGTATTTTGTGGGGTATTACGGGATAGCTGCTCTTGCTCATATGCAGAAATATCTTCTAGGATCTTTTAATTACATAAAAGTAGTAGTGAGTACTCATAAAATCACAAAATAGGAAAGCTTAGGAAAAACTTATAGAGTATCTAATTTATAAAATAAGAAATTTGGTTCGTGGTACCCCTGCGATTCAGGTTTGAGCAAGCCCAAAAGGAACCTTTCCTGATTGTATTTATATGAGCCCGCATCATACAGTATGGGTTATTAGTAAGTACATCAAGTCATACATGGATTAACATTGGATTCACATTTCGTCAGTTTTGTTTTAAACCAATGAGTTACACATTTGGTCTATTATAAATATTAATAATCATGAATAAATAATCACCAGTCAAAAAAAGTAGGAAACTTCTAAGAATTTGTAACTAGTCAAATTTTAATAATGATGTGTCTTCTTGTTGGCACAACAGCTTTAGTGTCAAGAAAAAGAAAAATCTTCCTGTTTATTAAAAAGAAATGCCTTTAGGTGAACCCTTAATCTTTTCATCACCAATTTTTCTGTCTTGAAGCACAAAAGCAAGCAAGCAAACAAACAAACCAAACAAACAGCAGAACGGAAAGGAAAAAGGTTTCAATGAGTATCTAGCTTAAAAGTTTCTTACTACTGCATTTACTGCATTTACAGGTCTTCCTTGCCCACCCCTTTTTACTGCTCTTCCCTGATCCTGCAATGTGTTTTTCCCTTTCACTCTCCTTCTCTCCTGATTGGCTACTTAGGTTGGCAGCAAGTAAGAGGCATGCCAAAGGTAGGCAGAGTGCCTCTGGGTAGGTTAATATTGGCTCCATCTCTTCAGTAAGCAACTTGCAGAGAGGAGCTTTTAATATCCCCTGCACCCAGCAAGGTTCCAGCCGACAGGTGGTGGTCAGTAGGTGGCCCAAGCCACCATGAACTCGTGATGGTTAGAAGTCACAAACGCTCTTTAGTCGCTGCACTTCCCTTGTTGTCACTGGCTTCTGGTTCCATGTTACCAACATGTTTTGCCCTCTCTCCACATAAACTATAAAATACATTTCAATAGTGAGGACTATTAGGAGTATTGACCTTAATTTATTCAATTATTTTTTTAAATATATGCATGTGTGTTTGTATATGTTTACTATGTCCTGTCAAAAAAACTTTGAGGTTACCTAAGGAAATTTATACTAAAAAAAGGAAACATTTAGGGAGTTCTACTCTCTCTATATATGACTGACATAGGGATATACGTGGAGAAAATGACAATTCTGTGATTAATAACATTCCTGATTACTGATGTCAAACTCATACAGCTATTCAGTGGCAGAGCAGGAATGAATATTCACAGCTTCATTTTTTTTCAACAAACATTTATTGAATGATTTCTGTGGCTCAGGCATTGCATTCAATGTTGGAGACAAAGCTAGTGGTAACAGTGCAGTAGTTCCCTGCAGAGGGAGAAGAAAGGTAAGAGCACCACTAAACACATTGTATACTATAAAGTATGAAAAGAGCCACAGGAAGGCCCCCAATTCAACTCACGTGGGCTCAGAGGAGGTTCTTAGTGAAGCTGGGCCTTAGCGGAGGAGTGAGTAAGATAGACACCTCGAAGGATGGGGATCCCCTGCTCTAAGTGATGGAAGTAGGAGGGAACATCATCGGGATGTGTGGGAAACAAACATTATTTTGGAACACCCAAAGCGAAGGGGACATGAATCTATGGCAGAACAAATGGCTGAAAAGGAGTCAGGAGCCAGGTCATCTTACAGGGTTGGAATTATCCTGCTCACATTAGGGAAGGACTTGAGCAGACTTGAATGGTGGTGGTAGGGAGAGGAGACTGAGTAGGTTCCTGGTTTAGAACCATAACTCGAGCATCAGTGTAATAGACAGCAGCTAGGAGAGCAGTCAGGAAGCAGTGATGGTGATACAGGTACAGGAAACGCTGAGGGTCTGAACCAGGCGAAGAGTCTGCCAGTGGAGAGGGGGTGTTGCATACAAAGGTATTTAGGAGAAGACGCAGTAGAATTTGGCAATGGGTTGTATGTAGGACGTGAGAGGGAGAGATCAGAATCTCGGGTAACTGCCAAGTTCCTGGCTTGAAGCGGAAGATGAAGAATTAAATTTCCTGGATTCATGTCTTTTCTCCCAGGGCATTTATTGACCAGTTAAAATGCACCAGGTAGGGTTTTGAATTGCTTTATAGGTGGAGTCTCATTTAATCTTCACAACAATGCTACAGAGAAAGTATTTTTATTATCCCCATTTTACAGATGCGAGAATTGAGTCATAAGTCTTTAAGCTGTTCGCTCAGAGTCCCCACAGTAATTAGTGGTGGAGCGGAGATTTGAATCAGAATAGTCTAACTTTCTAGTTTGTGTTCTTAACTACTCTACAGCATGTGTAGTTTAATCTTTTCACAGCTATACATCAAAGTGGGCTTGGTTCAGATAATCTCCTAAATAGTATGTTATTTCCTAGAAACTGGGAACCTTAAATAACAGGTTTTAGATCTCTAAGTAACCCAATATGATAGTCTGTTTTTCTTACCTTTTTCAATAGATTTTAATGTTTTACCTTAAGGATTTAATGTTTTACCTTAAGGCTTTCTTTCTTTTTTTCTTTTGCAAAATGAAATGAAAAAATTACCAAATCCTTAGAGACGTGTTGCCGTAATAACTACACAACCGTGTTAAGTGCTTGCTGTATACCAACAATGTGCAGAGTGATTCTCACGTATCCTATTTTGTTTTTCCTCACAGCTTCTCTATGAGGCAGGTATTATTTCATTCCCATTTTCCATAGCTAAAACCAAGGTTTAAAGAGAATAAATGCCTGGTTTGAGGCCATACAGCTAGTAAGTGGTGGACCGAGACTTAAATATGAGCCATAGGACTTTGGAATCTGTATTTAACTACTGGGTTTATGGCAATGAAACTCTAGCAGTGACTTTTAGGATTAAAGCATTTTAACGACTTTAGAACAGATTTCAGGAGACTTTAACTATTGAGTATTGTCTCTTGCTGTAGAATCTTGGTTCTTCTTGACATTTTACAGGCTTTCTCCATTCCTAGTTACCTAGGCCCCTGTGGCCCCCCTGATGTAAGATGCCAAGCAGGGTGAGGTTCTGTACTGCAGCAGCTGGATTTTGGGGGGAGGGGATTGTGTGGAACCAGGTAGGATACGTGGAACCTACTCGTTCCTGCTCTGCCAAGCACATAGACTCCTGATCTCTAGGGAGCCTGGTTTCTCTATCAGCATACTTAATATTCTACACTGTAATTGTGTGTTTACATATGTGTCTCACCCAAGAGGCTATGAACTCCTTGAGGGCAGAGGTATCACAATCACTACCACCATACTGGGGCTTGCAGAATAGGTGGATGGGTGGGAGAGTGGGGGATGGATGGATGGATGGATGGATGGATGGATGGATGGATGGATGGACAGATGGACGGGAGAGTCAGTATAATGTAATGATGAAGGACTGTAGTGTAAGATTGCCTAAGTTCCGGTGCTGGCACTATCCCTTAGCTGGCGTGACCTTGGGGAAGTTATTTAACCTCTCTGGTGCCTCTGGTGCCTTGGCCTTTTCACCTGTGAACTGAATATAATAATATGTACTTAGCCCCAGGGTTGTAATGAGATTTCAAGGAATTAATACAAAGGCAGTGGTTGGCACAAAGTAAGAGCCATACAGTGGTAGTTGTTGCCGTTGTTGCTCATGTTCACAATGAACAGAAAAAAATGAACAGAAGAACGAATGGACTATTTCCAACCTCAGCCTTCACGGATTGTGCCAAGTCAATCACTAAAACCAGGCTGGGGAGCTCCCTAGGAGCACATCCGGCTGCTACCCTGTCTCCACTCTTCTACCATTTGGAAGAGAATGGAGGGAAGAAGGCTTAGCTCACTCACAGGAATGGTTGTCAACCTTTATCCTTTGATGATCCATGATATTTAGCAATTAAGTAAAATTTGTCAGCTGATTGGTTCCCTCTGCTCTTTGTTATTATAATAGTACATTTTTGCTCATTAAAATCATCTGTTCATTTTTTAAAAACTTAACACTTTTTTGTCCTTGATTAATTACCATTATAACCAGTGCAAGAGCTTGTTAGGTATGAGTTATACATTTATTAATGGCTGAATATGTTATTTAAAATTTTTTTTATTTTGTCACTAACATGCTGTAGCTATTGAAATATTTCTTCATTACTCTTGAGGCCCATGATCTTTTCTGTTTCTTAATTTTCCTTTGATAAGAATGATATTGTGTGTAGTGTGTAGTTTGTGTGTGCGCACGTTATTGAATCTCAATATTTAAAATGTTACCTTTTCATAGGTATGCTTGAGGAAAAAGAGGATTTGGCAGTGTTTTATTTTCCTTCTAGTAATATTAGAAGAAAAATTTACATTAATCATATTATATTTTACCTGCATCTATTCACTTAATAAAAATGTATTGTGCATCTATATTGTACCTGTCGCTGTGCTGGGACTGGTAATATAAAGGATGGGACCCTAGGCCCATCTACCTGCTCTGTTTTAGATTCTGCTGGTACTCTACACAGGTGAAGGACTGAAGAAAAAATGAGTATTTTCTGATGGACCTCCTTTTTGATGGATGCCTTTTGAATTATTTATTTGATTTTATGTTAATGCTATGCCATGGCGTTATTCACATGTACAAAAGCATTTCCCTAAGTTTAATTTTTTTATTAGTTTCAGGTGTACAAAGCAACATTTACACCCCTCACAAAGTAATAACCCCCATCCCCCAAGCTTCTACCCCCTCCAACATCTTATATAACTGTTACAATAACACTGACTATCTTGCTTATGCTATACTCCACCTCCTCGGACCATATATATATAATATATACATATATATATATATTATATATATGTATATATTATATGTATATAATATAATATACAGTCTACACAGTCTATGAAGCGGTCCCCTTGATAAGTCCAGTGCCCATCTGGCACCTTACATAATCTTTACAACATTGTTGATTATATTCCCCAGTCTGTATTTCATATCCCCATGACTATATTGTTCAACTAATTTGCTCTTTCTAAGTCCTTCACCTTCTCCCCCATCCTCTCCCCCTTCCCATCTAGCAACCGACAGGTTTTTTTTTCTATATCTGAGTCTGTTTCTGTTTCGTGTGCTCATTTATTCTGTTCTTTAGATTCCACATATATAAGTGAGATCATACAGTATTTGTCTTTCTCATTCTGACTTATTTCACTTAGCATAATATTCTCAAGGTCCATCCATGTTGTTGCAAATGGCAAGATTTCATTCTTTTTTTTATGGCCGAGTTATACTCCATTGTATAAAAGTACCAGTTTCTTTATCCAGTCATCTATCAATGGGCATTTCGGTTGTTTCCATATCTTAGCTATTGTGAATAGCGCTGCAATAAACAGAGGGGTGCATATATTTTTTCGAATTAGTGTTTTGAATTTCTCTGGATAGATACCCAGGAGTGGAATTTGTGGGTCATAAGGTAGTTCCATTTTCAATTTTTTGAGGAACCTCCATACTGTTTTCCATAGTGGCTGCACCAATCTGCAATCCTACCAATAGTGCAAGAGGTTTCCCTTTCCTCCACATCCTCACCAGCACTTATTGTTTGTTTGTTTATTGATGATGGCCATTCTGATAGGAGTGAGGCAGTATCTCATTGTGGTTTTTATTTGCATTTCTTTAATGATTAGTGATGTCGAGCACTTTTTCATATGTCTGTTGGACATCTTAAGTTTAACTTTGTTGTGTGACTTGCCTAGGTCACAGAAATAGCTGAACTTGGAATCAAGGTCTCTGTGGTTAGAAGTCCCTTGCTTGGGACATCAGAACCCCTCAAAAGCAGAGGTTTTTTAAAGGAGGTTTTTGTTAATAAACACCTATAGTGAATTCTTAAGAGAAGAATTATCACTTTTGGAATGTCAAAAGTTAAATTATTTAGTAATTGGAATTTTTATAATTTAATTATTTAAATTTAACTGCACAATCTAAATATTATATAAATCATTATACTTAAGTTAGTGTAATTTTACATTTGAAATAATTTTTAAGAGGAATCCAGTCAATGAAACAAAAACCAGAATTATTAGCTTATATCTATTGATTGATGTATAGGTTAAATATTGAAGGAGGATGTTTAACTGCAACGTTACACTGTCAATCGCATAACCCAAATATTATTTTAAAGAAATATTTGTATAGAAAGGTAACATTTATAAACAAGCAGTCTGCTATTGTTCTACCCCAATTGGTGTTTCTAATTTGTATAAATTAAAAGTAGAAGAATTGAAAACAAAGCATGGGCATCAATTTTGAATCTTTCACATATAGTTCAGATTTTTCTGGAGCTTATCCCATTCACTCAAGATTATGTTGTCCTGGATCCAAAGTGGTGTCATGAAATGGAATAGTTCATCACTGTCAAATATAGGAGCTGCTTGTAAAATGTACAGATTTCAATTTAGACCGGTACTTGGTTCCAGTAAGTTATTTCCCAGTCATAGGTGACCTCCATACTGATTAGGATCATATCATCAGTTCTGTTTGAATGTGGATAAAGCCCATTAAACTGGGTAGAATAGAGACCAGCGGTTATATCTGCCAGGTCTATCACTTGCCTTTTGGCAGAACAAAAGCCAACTAGTACTATCTCCACATGAGAAGCACATAGGGAAGGTATGGAAAAGAACGGGGAGAGAGAGCTTGGCCAGAGAGGGTTGGAAGGAAGGAAGTCCAAGATTTTCTAGCAACTGGAAGCCAATGACTCTGAAACATTTATAATCTCCCTGTATGTACCCCTGAAGCCCTGTAACTTCAACGATATGAACAGCATTATTTTATCCTAGTGAAATACAGGTTTCTAAAAAGTCCATACAGTTGAAGAGGGTTGTGAAAACATGATAGCTTTTGTTTAGCAGAGGGTTAACAACATGAATAAAACAGGCAAGCAGTAAGGAGAAAGTTGTGGGAAGGGGGCTAAGTATAGAAGGTCCTTGAAAAACGTTGTTTTGTTATAATGTTGATGAGACGCCTTAAGAACTTAACTCTTGTTTGTATCAATTGGCCTGTGGTGAAACTGGTTTCCTTATACGTTGTTTTATTTAAAATACCTAACGATGATATTGAGGACTTAACTGGATTGTAATCCATAGTGGAAAGAATGGGCTTTGGGCCCGCATGTGAGTTCTTATCACAGCTGCTACTGATTAGCTCGGTTTCCATGTTGGTCAACTGTGGATATTGATCCTTTACTTGAATACAAATTGTAAGGAGAAATACTATAAAGGTTATTGGCATAAAGGGAATTCTTAGCAAGGTCTTCCAGCTTTCCTTCCTTAGTGTATGGGTTCTCAGATGTAATCAAGTCAGTAGGAGGTGGAGAAGCTGAGAAAACAAGGGAATGCTTTTAAGAACTTTTACACCTAATAAACGCTCAGAAAATTATTTAATGAATGAAATATTACTCATAGACTGGCATCCTCAGACAGCCCTTTGAGTCCTGCATTCAGCTCTTGGCAAACTTTTCCACAACCCTCGGGGAATTAAATGTGTCATTTTGAGAAATACTCCTGAAGACTCATATTTAAATACATTTTCCATTCATTAACATTAGTATTAATTAGCTTCTCTCAGTACTTAAGTGATAACTAGGTAGACATTGAAGAAAGCTAAAGAACTTAATGTACAGATAGAAAAAGTATCAAATCATTTTTTAAACAAACTATTTGCGTATTTCAGCATAAACGTTGAAATATTTATAGAGGAAAAAAGTACTTATTTGGGTTGAATGAAGCAATCTTCACTGCATATTTTTATATTATAATTATTGAAAAGAAACAAATGTTACCCGTGCAATGTTACCAGTACCTATATGTCTGTAAGATATATATGTATATATTGTTACCAACCAATTTATCACCCCTTTTAGGTAGCACCACTACTAAACAGCTGGTGTTACAGTTTCGGGGTAGCTGAGGACTGAGGGAAGAGTGAGTAATCTGACCAATATAGACTTACCACCTTTTACATCTAATTTTAGAACCCAAAGTGACCTGTTGACTGTGTTTCTTTACCAGCACATTCCCTCTTCCTACTTTCTCAGACTGCCACTTATGAGGGCCTCTACTGTTTTCAGACACAGCAAGCTACCCAGCCCCAGACCCAATCGGCCCACTTCAATAACTGCCACTTAGAATTATCTGTGTGTTTAAACACGCCCATTCACCCTAAACCAAATAGAAACACTGAACTTGAAACCTGGACATCTCTCTTGAGACATTTTTATTATAGACTCCGTAATTTTTTGCTTTTTAAAGGAGGACAGTACAGTGAGATACCCAACAGCAAAAGCATATGGAAGAGAATTTATCCTTTCTTTATTGAGCTAAAATCCATTAAGGAACTACAGTGGGCCAGGCACTTTTCTGAGTGCCTTAAGTAGATTATTATATTGAATCTTCATGCGTGGATGGTATTATCCCAATTCTCTATTAGGGGAATTAATCTCTGCAAGTTTCAGCAAGCCCAAGGGTGCACATGAGTAAGTGTAAACCCAGGTCGCTCTGATTCCCAGTGCTAGGCTTTTTCCACTACTCTTCCCCTTTCACCCCTCATTTTCTACCAGTCCCAGATCACTTCCAAGACACCACCGAGAGCACCATTTTCACAGAAGACTGGGCTCCATGAGATGAATCTTTCCTGGGCCATGGAAGGCCATGCTGGGGTTTCTGCCCCTAGAAAAATTCTAATAGGATCCTTTTTGTGATTTCTCTCTTCTCTCCAAAAGGAAAGTACACGATGGAGTATGGAGAATAGGAGGATGAGGATATTGGATGCAATAGATACATTTACTGAACTTCTAGTCACTTTCCCTTCATGCATTTACTCAAATGCATCCTATCTTAAGGAGATCCTGATCATACTAATAGTAAAATAAAGAATTGTGAACCTAATTCCTAAAATGTTTGTATTTTTTAAGGTAAGCAGTGAAATCATTTTGTGTCAGCTGATGTCTTGGATTTTTAAATGAGTCCATTCCCACACATTTGCTGATGCCTTCCATTTCACGCTTATCATTTTTATGAGAAAACAATGGAAGAAACTGGTTTTAGATAACACACACGCGCCTTCAAAACAGACTACTTTTAATTGCCTAGATTAGAAATTAAAATACCGTTTGTGGAATGATAAGAAATGAACACCAACGTCAAATAGCTTCTTCAGCTGATGACATAGACAGAATGTTAAAATTGAGTCATCATAAGCTTTGCCAGATTCTTTTGTCATCATTAGGAAAGATCTCTTACACCATATGAAGTAATATATTTTGTTTCCTTGACAATAAGAACAATGAATTAGAAATCTTTAATTTGGCAGAAATTGGAGTTTCCGATTCAATCAATAGGAAGGAAGCCTGCTAGCAAAAGTTAGGTTCCATTTACAATAAAATCATTGGTAGGTGCCAAAGGCTGTTATCTCAGTTAATACTTATAAATGAACCCTCTGAGATAAATGGTTTTGTTCTCATTTTGCAGATGAGGAGATTGAGGCTTAGCCATTGAATTTATCGGTTACAGTCAGCAAAAGCAGAGGCAGAACTTGAGCCCATGCTGTCCGACTCTAAGGCTGCTCCCTGCCTCCCCTTTTCACCATTCTGCTTACGGATTATTCAGTGGCCGAATAAGATTCTTCCATTTAGAGAAGGCTTTTACTATCATTTCCCATTATTTTATTTTCTCATCAGTTTTTAAATCATTTTTATGCCACTCTTTATTATGAATGTTACTGCTCATTTGTTTGATGTGATCAATACCAGAGAAAAAGTGCTTTTTACATAATGATGCATGACTTGAGCTCTACGTTTTCATCTGCAAATGTTACATGGGGACATTAAGTATTATTACAAAGCACAGAGCAATTATGAATCAGGTACAAAAAGATCATAATTGACTCTGGCACTGTGGGATTTACAATAGTCTGAGGAAGCAACATTTACCGAAGCCATAACCTTGAGCAATGCATTTTGTTTTCTCTTAGTAAATTCCCATAATGTCCAGTCTCATAATTCCTGTTCACATTCCTGCTGCCTGGCTGGTGAGGGGTAAAGGGGAGATGACATGCTGGAAGGTTCTGTCATCACTGAATCCCCACACTGTCGATTGCTCCCTCCCTGTTTTGTAAGGACCTGCTATCCCTCTGTGCAATGATTTGGCCACTACATAATGAGTATATTTACTTAGCTCTGTCAACACTCAAAATACATTTGCCTGCCCTTAAATAACAGGAAGATAACCATATTGATATTGAAAAATGCTGACTACAATTAATTTGTTTCCTTTGAAGAATGGCCATTGTTAGCAGTCTGTACCTCTGTAGCTTTATTGTACCTCTTCAGCTGGAGTTGTTCTTTACCATCTAACAATAAATGGTTTACTGTGCATATGTATTTCATCCACATTTATTCCAAATAGAATTAATATGTTAATACTGGTTATTCAGGCATGTGAAATTCCCACATCCGCTTGCCTTTATTAGTGTAGAATTAGCTATCCTTATCATCTCCCTCAATTCCAGTCTGTGATTCTTTTCAAAAGGTTTTGATTGTGTTCATCTTATCTGAAATTGGGTGTTTGAGGGTCATTTAAAATAAAGATTTTTTCCCCGTTCACTGCGTTATGACCTGGCTAATGTGAGTCCTGGTCTTGATTTTGCACAGACGTTCGGTGTGGTTAAGGCAGCATGGCTTTCTCTTTCTTGCTCCACGGCATTTGGGTCCAGATTCGGGTCTCTCTGGGCATTCCATGGAAGAGTCTTGTCTTCATTGGCCAATTGTCCTTCATTTTACACATGTTTCAGTGGCTATTCCCTGGGATAAGATGAAAATAATTATATAGCCATCCATTTATCATCTGATGAGCATTCTTTTTGCTTTCTGGCGGATTAGTTAGGATTTTGTTTGCAGTGCCAAGAAGGGAAGGTGTTCTTAGGTGCAGCTGGCATTCCTGGCTTTGACCTGCTTTCCTAGAGCGTCCCTTCAGCGTTAGTGGAACCTAAATTATTCATTCGATCTGTGCTGTGCCTGCACATAGAGCTCATGCCACCCTTTTTTTAAGTGCTGCTGGGGATCTCTGAAATAATAGGAAAATTGATTTGGGGAGACTCGGTGGAAAATGCAAATGGGCCTGGGCGTGAGTTGTGGAGTCACATAGGCTTGAGTTTAAGTCTCGTCGTGATCACTTCTTTGCTGTGTAATCTCAAGCGGGTTACTTAACCCCTCTGAGCTTCTGTGCCCTCATCCGTAGTGGTACCATCTATTGCAAGGTGATGTTATGAAGACAAAATTAAATCAAATGTGAAGAGTCCAGCACAGTGCAGTAATTCAACAAATGTTAATTCCTCCCACTTTCCCACTTCTTACTCCTTCCCTCATCCAGTGGGAAGAGATGAGTTTGTTTTATGCTAAGCCTCGCTAGTGAGACCTGGCAGTTAAAATGAGGAAAATAAACTTGCTGCAGTTAATTACATGTAGGGGGTAAAGAAACAAGTAAAAATATATGCGTGTATCTGAGGAAAAATATATTTACATAAAATGTAATAATTATATACATCCTCATATATGTACCCTGTATCCCTGAAAATAAGACCTAGCCGGACAATCAGCTCTAATGCATCTTTTGGAGCAAAAATTAATGTAAGACTTATTTTTAATTAAGTCTTACTATTATATATTATTATTATTATATAAGATTCCGTTCTATATTATAGTAAAATAAAACCAGGTCTTTATTAATTTTTGCTCCAAAAGATGCATTAGAGCTGATTGTCCAGCTAGGTCTCATTTTGGGGGAAACACAGTGTATGTTACATATCCATAAACATATATGTGTGCATATGATGTGATATGTTCCAAATAGGACAGTGAAACCCAGAGCCCAATTTCTATTAATTTCTATTAGGAAGAAACGTGGTTTATGGAGACAGCATTGAACATGGTATGGGGTGTAAGGATACTTGGGTCCCCAAGATCTCTCAGTACAGCTCTAGCATATTCCGCAGCAGCACCCCACCTCCAATGCAGGTGTCTCTAATCCACGTGAGGGAAAAGCCAGTCCTTTGTCCCCTGGCTGTCCTGAATGGATTTACCTTTGCATTCTCATTAAACCTTGCCCACTGGCACCTAGCTGCTCCTTGACTTGCAGAGTGAAATCCACTTGGAAACCAGTCAGCAAAAGTTCAGTTTTAGTGACACTCCCACAAATGCTTCAGAGGCTGTCTGAGATGTTTGTGTTTCCCAGGGACAATGAAAGAGAAATAAGCAAACCACAGACAGCCGGGTATTCTGACAATATTGATACCTATTGTGCCACTTTTACTCCCTACTTGATTACTTGTAGTATCCTAAGGCATTCTGGAGTTCTCTTACCTTAGTTTTTCTCACCATGTAAATAATCAATGTCCATCGTCAATCCAGTGTTCAACACAGGCAGGCCAGGGTTACCCACAGAAAGCATTATTGTTATCATTTTGAAATGTTATTCCAGTATTTTACTGTACATTTGTATACTTTGGTTTTCTTTCCCTTCTCTTCTGTTCTCTTCTTTCCCCAAAATTAATGGAGATAATAGTGTACCTCCTGTTTGGTAACCTTATTTTTTCCCACTGAACAATATAATATGAACATATGAAGGTCGGGCAGTTAAGTTTGTGAACTTTCCACCATGCGCTGACCCAGTGGAAAGTTCACAAACTTAATTGTCCAACCTTTTGTATGTCCACACCAATAAATATATTTCTGTTTTTAAAGGATCTATAGGATTCTTCATTATGGATGTACCAAAATGGATCCAACTAATGTTTTATTTTTGTATAGTTAGTTCGTTTCAATTTTTGTTATAAAAATGGCACAAAGAACAACAAGTCTTCATCTTTTGTCCTAAACCATAGTGGTGTCATTTTCTGTTCTCCTTCTTTCTCGTGATTCCTTAGCATACCATTCAGGGTTTTCCATTCTCAAGCAAGTGCCAGCATTTACAACCTCATTTCCCACAAATCCGCTAGCTGACCTTAGTTCTAGTGAAAATAAATCTACCTTTCACCCTTCCCAGAACAGACCCCGACTCTTCCACCACTGTTCTTTGTGCTGCTCTGCCTGCAGTTCCTCCTTCCCCCATTCTCCTTCCAACTTTCAGGGCTTATCTCCAATCCCACCTGAGACCCTGGCTTACTCAGCCGAGGACACTATCTTTCCTCTCAGCTATCGCAACTGTTTACAACTATCTGTATCTCTTAGGAAACTTAAGATACTCTACATAGAATTATAGTATTTTATATGAAGACGTCCAGATGAAAACAGTCACAAGTCTTGATTCTGAATCTTGGCAAGGCCCATAAGTTTGTGACTTGAGCTGCTTCTTTCTTGTCTGTTTTCTGTTAAGGACCCTACCAGTGTGGTATGGAGAATCCTTCCCATCTTCAGTGGCTCCCTCATGTCCCTACTGGACTGCAAATTCCTTGGAGCAGGATCACTCCGGATTCCTGGTGTGTCTTCTTAAGGCCTCTTTGGAACTGTCCTGTAAAATGAATAAATAACGGTGGCGACACAGCTCTCTGCCCAGCGCTCTGTGCTTTTCCTGCAACCTTCATTCATTCATCTGAGGTTGTTTTAGGACTGTGACTCTCAGCTGGCTAGAGAAGAGGCTGTGTTATACTCACCTGGGGATAGTGTGGCCAGTCACCCTGCTTTGCCCAGGACTGAGGGGTTTCATAGGTTGCAGGACTTTTAGTGCTAAATTTGGGACGCCCTGCCTCTCTCCTCAAGAGCACATTTGAAATGGTAGAATATATCTGCAGGGCAGGCGGTGGGTGTACGTGGGTGTGCAAATTATAGAGCTAATGAGAGGTCCTCTATGCTACCTGTCTCTCAAACTCTCTCAGCCTTGCTTCCTTTGAGGATCTTGCCTGCCATTTATGATTATGACATCACTCTGTGTCCTCTTGGAATCCATTTTCCATTTATTAATTTCCAATGTCATCAGTGGGCATTATTTCTTCCTAAATGTTCTGTCATCTCTTGATCATTTAAGCAGAGTGGACCCTTCCATATGCCATGCCATAGTACATATAGGAGAATACATAAAATTTAGCTTTGGGCAACAACTCCTGCTTTTATTAATCAGGATCTCATCTGGGATCTAGTTATTTAGTTTTGTTTGTATCTCTCTGACTCTTTAACTCCCTACATCATGAGTTTTACTCACCTTTTTGTTTTGATTATTTTCAAATTGCCTTCTTGTTTTGATTTTTCTCAACTTTAACTTGCCAAAGCTGTCTTCTCCTTCCACCTACGCGACCTGAGCCAAGGGAAGGACACTTCCATCTCCCACCAGTCTCACCCCTGGAGAGGCTCCCTGGCCCAGTTGCCACCTGCCACCAGGCAATGGGGAATTGCACACAAATAGATATAAAGAACTTTGCTACTTCTCAATTTAATTCTAGTTTAGTTTCTCATGTCCTTGTCAGAGGGAATCCACCATTGTTTCGTTAGGAAATGTTTTTATGGGGGCCACTACAAAACTACATCACCATACGTGCAAGACAATCACATTTTACTCAAATTTACGTAATTGAGACAACAAACATGATTTCAAATTGTTTTACGATGAATACTGGGTGAAAAAAAAAATCTGTTTATCCTGCCTCCAAGTTCATATTAACCTCTCAAATCATATTTAATATATTAGTAATGATTTTTATGGACTACAGATTAAAATAAAGGATTCAGTCATGTATTAGAGTAAGTAAATGAATGATTTAACCTCACAGAAAAGAACTACAGTAGAAATCTGAATTTGAACTTATAGGGCTAATATAAAAGACAGATACATCAGTTTTGAAGGGCAAAGTTGTATGGAAAATTCCCAAAGAGTGTTAAGAATCGTGGCATCTTAGAGGTGGAAGGGATATTTGAGGTCACTGAGCTGGGCCCTCTGCAGAGCCCGCCTCTCCTTGACAAGAGCTCTATGAATTGCTTGTCACTCTTTGCTTCTGAATTTCCTGTGCCTGGAAATGTCCTACCTCTAAACATAACCCACCTCCTTTCTGGACAGTTCTAATTGTTAGAAGATACTTTTTATTTTGAGACTAAATCTAGCACCCTGTTATGTCCACCCATATGCCAGCTATTTATATAGATGAAAATAGTGCTGTGTTGGTGCTTCATCTTCTCTCCAAGATAAATGCTCCCTGTTCCTTTCGCCAGTTCCCGTAAGACATAATAGCAAAGGCCCCTAATTTTCTCCCTTAGCCATCAAGGGACACTCCAAATTGACGTAGTGTTTTGTGTGTAGATTGTCTAACTCATAATATATTGATACAGCACAGCCTCTGCTGTTGCCACAATTGGTAATAGGGATCAAGGTCACGGTCATTTTACAGAGAAGACAGTGAGAGCCCTGTTCAGTCCCTTTTCACGGGAACTTTGTTTCTGTTGACAGGTGGGTTTTATCCTTCCTTTTTTAACTTCTAGTTTTGTCTCGTGGCTGGCATTGAAATATATACATCTCACTAATTGGTGAATACATTGAAACATTTATAAACAGCAGCTGAATATAGATTTATAAAGATGTAAAAGCATGGTCCCTCCCTAGTAATTTATCTTCTGTGTTTTCCATTGTAATATCTCCTACTACTTGATCCCCTTGTACTTAGAAATTATTTTCTAAGTAATTATTAAATACTAACCATATGCCCTGCATTCTTCTTTGTCTCTTTTTCTACATGGCTTCTGCCCTTCTGCTTTTGTTTCTACTTTCATCTCTTCTTTATCATAAAAGTATTCACAAAAATTCACTGCAGCAGATGGAACTACTTCAATATCAGTAACATACCAGAGAGTAACACATTATATAATATGTTAAACGTTATCAAAGGTTGATGTTTCATGTATTTCAGATTAACCAATAGGTAAACAGTTGGCTTCGGAGAAATGAACTTTTATGGACTGAATCCTGAGACACTAAAGCATGTGGGATTATTTTGACAAGAAAATTAGCCAACAATATGAACATAAAAAGAACAAAATGCTGAAATATTTATTGTAGTACAGTGAAAAGGAAACATATTGTTTTGATTCAACAACATTTCAGTTCAAATATTTATATGCCTTGTGGATACAAGGAGAAATAAGTCATGCTTCTAGTCCTTTGGGAACTAGTAGTTTAGTAAGGAAGACAGACAAGTTTAAAAGAACTAAAATATAGTCGTATGCAGTAAGCCCTAGCTTAACATCACAGGTTCTTGGAAACGGCAACTTTAAGCGGAACGACATGTAACAAAACCAATTTTACCATAGGCTAAATGAAATAAACAAGAGTTGAGTTCCTACACATTTTTGGTCACAAAAACATCGCCAAACTTCTAAATAAAGACTTAAAACATTTCTGATAGTAAACAATGAAATAAGTGTGAGCTCTATATACATTGAAGAAAGATGAATAAAAGCAAGATCACTCTTTTCCAACCTGCTGATTCCAGTTCAGGGTCACAGTGGCTGGAGCTTGTCCCAGCAAATCAGGGTACAAGGCAGGACCCACCTGGACGGGACACCCTTACATGGCAGGGCCACTCACACCCACTCACATTCACTCAGACTGGGACAGTGTCGACACACCAATCTACCTCACACACACAGCTTTGGGACATGGGAGGAACCGGTGGTATCCGGAGAATACCACACAGACATGCAAGGAGGTGCCAACTCCACAGGGATAGTGAGCCCTGCCCGAATTGATTTTTCTCTCCGTGATGGTTGAACAAAACAGTGTTATTGGAGGGCCACTGTAGTTGATATAGAAAATGTATATAGTGAAATGGAGGCCCTATGAAGGGGCACGTCTACCAGGGTAGAGGGTAGAGTGACGTGGACACTGCAGCTGGCCCTGAAGGCTGAGAAGGTGAGCAGATGGTGTAGAGAACACACAGACAAGTTCAGTACTGGGATTCATTGGACAGGATGGCTTACTGTGGGGTGGAGGAGAAAGGAAGGAGCCAAGACGGATGTGTCAGAAATGTCAGATGTGAATATCTGAGAGGCTGGTTATACCTTGTGTTATGAAAGGAATGCAGAGGGATAAGCTGGCATTTGTGGCAGATGTGCCTCCTCCATTCCTCCTGCTTTCCCTTATTCCTGTCCACTGTTAATAATATTTTTGCAAAGTAAAAAATGTCACTTTACGTTGACTTTTTAACTTGGGCTTTTAGTACTACCTCAAAAATGCCAAAGCTCTGTACTTGGCACATCCAAGAGAACAGAAATCCACTGAGCTGAAAAATTAGAAACCTGGAGAATCATTGCTGAATTATTCTGAGAAGTGTTGAAGCCATTGCTTTTTGTCTAAGCTGTCATTCATTGAGCATGATGAATTTAGAAGTGCTAGTTAAAAGGCATCTCATATATTAGAGTCAATTAAATGGGATCTAATATATGGTGATGGAAAGAGAACTGACTCTGGGTGGTGAACACACAATGTGAGATATAGATAACGTATGACAGAATTGTACACCTGAAATCTATGTAACTTTACTAACAATTGGGGTAACAATTGTCACCCCAATAATCTTTAATTAAAAAAAAAGACGTCTCAGATTTAGATGGTGACAATCTTCATGATAAGAACTGTGATGTCATATTCATGCTGTCCCACATACTATAAGTATTTGTTCTGTTCACAATGAACCGTTTTAGACAGTGGCATGTTTTAATGCATTCTTCTGTTTTGCAAGCAATATACTTATAGTGATTTTTAAAAGAGAAAAGTAGAAAAATAGAAGAAAATCATCCTCAGTAAGCTGCATGATCATTTAATACAATCCATTTCTTTCACATAACATCTTTAAAAATTTAATTTTCAGAAGTTTTGAGAAATTAAAAAGGAAATATCTTGAAAAATAATAAATAGTTTTTCTTTACATATATGCTCTTTAACAAAAATGGGCATGATTACACTTGAGATGTAAGAATGCCCTGAAAATTTGTCAAACTGATTGTAACAACAACATGCATTAGATTTAACTTTTCTGAAATGTGCTTTTATTGAAAGAATAGTTCAAGTTTGAAGCTGCATTGTAAAGACTTCTACAAAAATATTGATATACTCAGCAGACCTTTTATTAAACAAGTCTGGAGAAGAGTACATAAAGTTTTGATGAAAAAATGTTGCTTTAATATTAAAGCCTGAATTACCAGTAAGGAATGTCATTATCCTAAAATAATAAGATTCATTTTTTTTCTAATTCTTCTTGTGTTTGTGTTCATGAGTGTTTGTATATCTGTCTGTGTTTTTAATTTCAGTAGCCTAACAACTTCATATCAGTATTTGCAGTTATTAGTTCTAGCAGAAATAAACAGACGTCTAATCTAATAAAAGAATTTTGTTTAGTTGAAAGTCAAAGTAGACAAAATGAGAGAAAACAGCACACAGTTTGTTGTTGTTTTTTTAAAATAAAACAGGTGTCTACTGCTCGTTGTAGTAGATACGTAGTTATGTTAAACCGGAAGTTCCTGGATAGATGTAAAATATATGATGGCACTTGATGATATAAAGGAATCCTTTTTATTAGAATGATTGTGTTTTGATGTGTGTGTCTTCAAGGTCTGTTACCCAAGTATCATAAACTGAGACACACACATATTCTATGGGTAGAGTCCTTCCTGAACTCAGTCTTTTGTTCTGTAGACCACAGCTGGGACATTGACTTCAGATATGTCTGGGAAGTCCCTTGTGTCACCGTGGGGAGTGTGGCAGGAATGCCTAGCCCAGAATTTTAGCTTGAACTTGCAATTTAATGCAGAGCTTTTAATTGCATCCACAGCAATATTTACCGTCATCTCATAGCAATAAACTTTTTATGGTAATATCTTAGGAAAGTGTGGCACTGAAGCAGAGGTGGGTGGCACCAGGAATCCTTCAGCTTTCATGTAAACGTTTAACAAAAGGCATTCTTTTTGTTTATTGCATTGCAGGTACATGTCCAGAAAATTCTGAATGGAACTCGGTGCTTAGAATCTTATTTTTTAATGTTTTGAGGAAGAGTTTTTTTTTAATTGAGTTATCATTTACTTGAGTGAAATGCAGTGATTCTAAATGCGTACTAATTCAGTTTTGACAAAGGCATTGTTGTTTAATCCATTTCCCCAGTAAGACACATTACATTTCATTGCCTCTGGAAGTTTCTTTGTGCCATTTCCCAGTCAGTATTCCTCCTCCCCTGGAAGCAGCCAGTTTTAGGAATTCAGCACCATTTTTGAAACCTTAATGTTAGTTCTTGGAGTCTTCTATGTCAAAGAAGGATCTTTAAAACTAGGTGTTTTTTTTAAGTAGTATTTTCCTCCTTCGGAAACTATTACAAAGTACACGCATAGGCCAAGAATGGGGATCTAAAATGTGGCCAGGTGGAATTTCAGGGTATCGCTTCTAAAACACGTTGGAACATCCTAAATGTCAAATTGTTAGTGAAAAAGAAGTGGATCCGTTTCCAGCCTGTCACATAGATTTCAAGTAATTTTATTTCTTGTTGTATTTTAAATTGGCTCTATTTTAATTTTCACTTCAGTAAAAAATTACTAGCAACACTTTGTGATTATACTTTAACTTTTGTGGTGTCCACGCCCATTGTGTACAGTGGAATAAATGATCGACTATTGGAAATTTAGTAAGAATGATCAGTAAATGTCATAGATGAAGCTGAAAAGTACAGTATACCTCTTTCCCCCACCCTCTGAATGTAGAGAACTTATCTTTACTTTGGTACCTGTCAGCCTCTGGGAGGTGATAAGAGAATAAGTCAAACTTTCTGCATCTATTTCTTCTCCGCAACTGTGTACCATTGCCTCAAAGGTGAGGCTCTATCATTTGGTTCTTACAGTAACCAGACAAAGAGTACTTCTGTTCTGAGAAAGAGAGAGAGAGAGAGAGAGAGAGAGAGAGAGAGAGAGAGAGAGAGAGAGAGATAAGCATTCCATATTGTCCCTAGAGATTTTTTCTTCCCTCCTTGTAGTGAATGTGCTCTTCTTGATAAAAAATTTCAGAGGCAGGGTTGGAAAAAACTGAACAATGCAGAGAGATAAAAGATTCCAGGATAGAGAGCTGCTTTTATTTCAGCACTGCAACACATGGAGCATAGAATGAAATTGTGCTGCTGTTGTAATTTATTCTCTTTATTAAAATAGACAAGCATTAGACAAACCATAAAATTTCCATCTGTATTCACAGCAGGCTCCCACCATCCGAAATACAGATTCCACCCCCACCCCCCACCAATCTCTCTAAAACACCCAGGATTGAAATATCGTAATGTTAGAGACCGACAGAATTATCATTTAATGTCTAAGAGCAATGGATCTCCACATCTGTTCTTTGGTTTGCTGCATCCGTTTGAAAAAAGGGAAAGCTCGCCTTCTGGACTTAAATGTCACCGAGGACACGGGTGCTAGGTTGGAAAGAATCTGCAGTGCAGCAAAGGAAAATGGGTGGTAATTGTGCTGCAGTTCTGCTTTCATCACTCCACCAGCCTAATCACCTTGAGAAGGGAAAAGAAAAGGCATTTTTACAGTGTGCAGATGATCAGTCCAGAAGCAAGGCACCCATTGTTGTTTCAGCGCATATTTCTCTATTGACTGAAGGACGAAGGCTTTTAATTATGGGAAATTGTCATTCTAAGCCCTGTAAGGTGAAGCACTCCTTCTCAGGCTAGAGGAAGAATTCGTTTTTTTTCTTTCCCTGATTTCACAGCTAAACACTTGCTTGACATGTTAGGCATAGAAAACATAGAGTCCTAAAAAGATGGTTATAAAGGTCATCGTCAATTCAAATCCTTTTAGCTAACTGTTCCCCCACTTGAGGAATATTCTGTTTGCATTTTTTATAAAGGCAGTCTGCTGAAAAATTTAAACTCTTTTACGAGCACATCTCTGTCAGGTGTCATGCCAATCTCCCCTTGGCAGGAATGGTTACGTAAGGCGGTATATGCCACCTGTCTAAATAATTAGACCTCTATTGTGAATCAAGGGCTCTCATGCTTGCTTGTCTCTCCCGGAAGACTTCACGTTTATGATATTTCTGCCTCAGTTAACTGTAAGAGCAAATTTTAATAATCTTACTCTGTTGGAACAACATCGGTAGAGCTGGATGAGAGTAAACTTCAATGTCCATACAGTGGTATAATAATGTAAATTTAGTAAGAATAAAAATGACATTAGAGCAGGTTTGTCCTTTGGGTGAAGCGCTAGGATCCCACAGTGCTTCGAGAGGGACATCTAAGGACACGGAGAGGGAAACTGGAAAAAATCAAAGTTTTGAGTCTGAAAGGATGTGTATTGGTTTGTTATTTACAAACGACGTCCACATACATGATCACATTTGATCCTTGTGACTCTGTGAAAAGGATATTCTCATTCTCAACAAGTTCAACTACTTGTTCAAGGTCAGCCAGCTAACAGATGACTCTGAATCCTGAGTGGTCCCCTCCTTACTCCCCTCCTTCAACATGTTACCATAGAATGTCCTCATGGGGACATGGGCATCCTGGAGACAGGCAAACTGGCCTCCTCAGGGTTTCAGTATGTCTCTAGAGAAGAGTTTCTCTTGAGACAAAGAAGTGATGTTGGGGCCCAAATTAAAAATATTATTGGCGTGTGTGTGTGTGTGTGTGTGTGTGTGTGTGTGTGTGTGTGTCGTATATGGGACTAAGACTGGAGAGTAAAGGAAAATTTCCTGATTTGATGGTAAAACATAACTATAGAGTTGCTTCCTGTTCCACTTGAACCAGTTTACAGTTCGGCGACATGTTGACCTCATTACGCCCTCTACAGCACTGAGCGTTAACTTTTTCTCTGCCAATTTCATAGATGAACAATTTGCATGTCATTATTGTTTTAATTTGCAATACTTTATTTAGTACAGGTGAGTATTATATGTTTACTAGCCATGTGCATTCTTCGTTTATGGATGGACTACTTACATAACTCACACCTCCTGCAGTTGTCTTTTTAAAAAAATGTTCATAATTATTTTCTTTCAGTTCAAAAGTAACTAGGAAGGCCAGTTCACATGGTTCTAATATCACTGTAACATGCCTTACACATGTAGAGATTGAGGTGATACCAACATAAAACATTAAACCTGAGCTGTTTTTAAATAGCCTATTCTCTAATCAGTGAACTAGAATTAGAGAAACATAGAAGGTAACGCTTTTTAATATTTCAAATAGGATAAACAAGATCACATTAGGACCACAGCATAACATGCTACGGATAACAGTTTTCAGAATTTGTTTAAGCCAAGTTACTCTATTTTGTTATTTCCATGTATATATATGAAAACCAAGATGAGCTCTCTTAAGTATGGACCCAGAGTACAGTTACAGTAGTTATTCATTTTCTCTCTGGCACCAAGCATCTGAAGAATCTCAAAAGTGCTGTCTTATTCTGCCAGAATAACAGCTTCAGTCATGTAACAATTTCAGGCAATGACCACAGTAAAAACAGTGAAGAAAGGTCTAACCCTGTGTAAATAGTATCCCAGAGGCCTGGAGGAGATGCTAAATGTGTTTCCTCTCCTGGTCAGTTCATTAGCACTAAGGCATAAAGGGAGGGGAAAAACGTTGTTATTTGAAAAAGAATTTCCAAGTATCGTGATTTAAGACTTTGGTCCTGAGAAATACAGATTTTGCTCTTGGCATGAGAGGAAGAACTACAGTGTGATGTAACTTATAAAGGTGAAATATGAATGAGGCTGTTCCAGCAACTGTGTATATGGTAATTAATAATAGTATTAGCAGTTGTTATCACCATCACTACCACTGACCCAATTAAACGTTAGCATGGTGTTCAGCTCTGCGGTAGATTTCCGCATGTTTTCTGTGTGTTCATCTCTCCTCCGTTGTTTACTGTGTGGTCTTGGGTTTCTTAATTAACCTCAGGAAGTGTTTTTGCTCATCTATAAGACAAAGGCAGCAATAATCCCAGTCTCAAGGTGATTGTTGGGAAAATTTCCTGAAATGGTCAACATCAACATAAAGTGTTTTGGAAGTGCTAAATAAATCTCTGACGCTTTTAAATCTCTGTCCCATTAAAGAATCTACTTCAGATTAAACCTTGGTTTAGAGTTTCATGGATAAGAAGGTATTTCTTAAATATTAGTCAACCGAGAGAGAAACGCTCCTAACAAGTGGTAATTGCTTGTAACCTCACTCAAAATAATATAATTCGACCTTCCTTTCTAAAAACAGATTGCCCTTAGTTGTTTTAGAGATTTATTCTTCAACAAACATAATTGTTCAGTGAAAATGGTAATTATAGATACTATCAGATTTTGAGTAACAGAATCTAGAATGGAATTTGCGAGTGATCTTCAAAATGTGTGGGTCCATAACCTACTTCATAAGAATGTTTCCTCTGTTGTTCTTTATTTCTTTAATAACATTTGGCAGCTTGATGTGTATTTTATATTGAGTGAGATATCTATGACTTGAAAAAGCTAAGTGCTTTATAAAAAACATATTGCTCTTCTAGGAAGTTTCCTATTTTCTCTCTTTTCCTTCTGTTCTTTTTTTTCAACATGTGTTTTGTTTTATATTTTTTATGTTTATTAAAATTATACACGTTTCAAGTGTACCTTCCTGTAATACATCATCTATATATCACATTGTGTGTTCACCACCCAGAGTCAGTTTTCCTTCCATCAGTATATATTTGACCCCCTTTCCTCTATTCTACCAATCCCCCTCTCCCCTTACCCTCTGGTAACCACTGAACTGTTGTCTGTGTCTATGATTATTTGTTTCTTTCTTTGTCTTATTCATTTGTTCCTTTCAGTTTTGTATCCCACATACGAGTGAAGTCATATGGTTCTCGACTTTTTCTTTCTGATTTATTTTGCTTAGCATGGTAATCTCAAGATCCATCCATGTTGTCACAAATGGTAGTATTTCATCTGATGGCCAAGTAATATTCCATTATGTATATATGTGTGTGTGTGTGTGTGTGTGTGTGTGTGTGTGTGTGTGTGTGTGTGTGTATATAGCACAGCTTCTTTATCCAGTCATCTATTGAAGGAAACTTTGGTTGTTTCCATGTCTTGGCCACCGTGAATAATGCTGCAGTAAACATAGGTGTACATATATCTTTACAGATACCTATTTTCAGGCTTTTGAGGGTAGATACCCAGAAGAGGGATTGCTGGGTCATATGGTAATTCTGTCCTTAATTTTTCAAAGAACCTCTGTACTGTTTTCCATAGTGGCTATACCAATTTATTATACATTCCCACCAGCAGTTGATGAGGGTTCCTTTTTCTCCACAGCCTCTCTAATACTTGTTATTATTTGTCTTGTTGATGATAGCCATTCTAACAGGTTTGAGGAGGTATCTCATTGTGATTTTGGTTTGCATTTCCCTAATAGCTAGTGAAGTTGAGCATTTTTTTCGTATATCTATTGGTCGTCTGTCTATGTGTCTTTTTGGGAAAAGCGTCTGTAGAGGTCCTCTGTCCATTTTTTTTAAACTTGATTGTTTGTTTTGTCGTTGAGTTGTATGAGTTCTTCATATATATTTTGGATATTAGCCCCTTATCGGAGGCGAGGTGTTGTTTGCCAATATATCCCCCACTCGGTTGGTTGTCTCTTGGTTTTGTTGATGGTTTCTTTCACTGTGCAGGAGCTTTTTAGTTTGATGTAGTTCCATTCATTTATTTTTACTTTTACCCTTGCCTTTGACGTCAAATTCATGAAATCCTCTCTGAACTCAATGTCTGTAAATTTAGTACTTCTGCTCTTTTCTATGCAATTTATTGTTTCAAATCTTATGTTTACATCTTTAATCATTTTGAGTTAATTTTGGTATATGGTGACAAATAGCAATCTAGTTTCATTCTCTTGCACATGGCTTTCCAATTCTCCCAGCACCATTTATTGAAGAGGCTTTCTTTTCTCCGTTGTTTTTGGCTCCTTTGTCAAAAGTTATCTGCCCATGTATATGTGTGTTCATGTCTGGGTTCTCAGTTCTATTCCATTGGTCTATGTGTCTGTTTTTTTGCCAGTACCATGCCGTGTTGATTATTATAGCTTTATAGTATAAACTGAAGTTAGGGAGTGTGATACCTCCAGTCCTGTTCTTTATTCTTAGAATTGCTTCAGTTATTCGGGGTCTTTTGTGATTCCATAAAAATCTGATGATTTTTTGTTCTATTTCTTTAAAATATGCCATTGGGATATTGATGGGGATTGCATGAAATCTGCATGTTGCTTTGGGTAATACGGCCATTTCAACTATGTTGATTCTTCCAATCCATGAACATGGAATATTTTTCCATTTCTTTGTGTCTCTTCAATTTCTTTTAATAACGTATTATAGTTATCAGTGTATAGGTTTTTCACATCCTTTGTGAAGTATATTACTAGGTATTTTTTAAACCTCAACAAGTATTTTATCACCTATTATTTGGCAGACACTGTGCAAGACACTGGGAAACAGTGGTAAATAACAACCGATGTCTTACCCTCTTAGATTTTAAAGTCTGTTTTTCATACGTGGAAATTTATCACACATCTTCTATTTCACACTTTAATGTGTGGTGATTTTGGGTTATTTCCTTCAGAGAAATAGATTCATAAAATAGTACCTATTAGTATATTGTCCCTCACCCTGTGAGAATATATAAAATGTCTCCATATTTGTTTCATCGTTTTTGTTGTTGTTATTATTTTCTTCAAAACACAGTTCCTCCCCATTTATTTATAATTTTATAAATTACCCATATTAAAATGAGTACCTTATTTTCTCATTACCTTGGGAAACTGTTACTAGGCTATTTGATTTGTTATGAAAACTGTCTGCATATTCATTGTCTTGTTTTACCAACAAATTATGTACATTTGTAACATTAGTTTTTCTCAATAGACATCTCTTTACATCATTTCTAGGTCACTTGAGTATCCTTGAATAATATTACCTTTAGATTGTTCAGTTGGCCAAGATAAATGATAGTCCAGATGCTGTGGTTTTCCTTTCCCTTAAAATAAAATATGTGTATATATTATATAATCTTTGTTTTAATTCCAGTGGGCTGATAGCACTTTGGCTGTTGGCTTTTTTAAAAATGGCATTTTCATATAAACTTTTAATGTTTCTGCAAGACAGGATACAGAAAAGACAGTATACTCATGCATTCCCTTTGCCTGGTTGTACTGCCTTTTCATTTTTGATACCTACATTATATTTACTCTTTGGTTCTATGATGCATGTTAGAGTTTGTTTTGGTTACTTTTGAAGTTGGTGTGTCTTTAGGATGCCATTGTTTTCAAATTTATTATCAGACAATGTCAACAAATTTTTCTACTAAATGCATACTCATATGCCTTTTTAGGCCTTGACACTTGGTAGAAAAGTTGTCCTATCTACTTAACTGTGCCTCCTGAACTTGAAAGGGCCATATGTTGAGAGTATAAGAGAGCTGTTTCGGTTGTACAATTTTAAGCCTAAAGCAGTCATCCCTATTTTGCCCTGTTTTAGTTCCTTATTCACCAGTAATTTCTTGCCTCTATCCAGAGATTATCTTGGTTGGAGGAGTGATGTGTTAGTTCAGAATGCCTTCAGCCGACCATAACTGTATATCTGGCTAATGGTGGTGTAAGCAAAGACAGTTTTTGTTTGTTTGTTTTCCTCACAAAACAAGCAGTCTGAAGGTTGACAGCTGCTGGTACTAGTTCAGAGGTGTAGTGATGTTGGTCTTCACAATTTGGTTACCTAGTTCTGTGCTTCAAATCTCCATTCAAGACAAAAACAAGTGAAGGACAGGACTAGCTTATTCAAGTGCTTCTATCAGGAAAAACAAAATGCCTCCCCGGAAGCCTCTAGCAGACTGTTGTCTCACTGGCCAGAACTGCATATTCTAGCTCCTCCAGCTGCAAGGGAGGCTGGCAAAGGGAGGCATTAGCCTTCCTCTTGTGGAGGTAGCCAAAGAAGGGGTGGGTGGGAATATCCAATGGACAACAAGAGAACAAGTCTCCCTCTATCCAAGGTAACCCAATCCATTCACCTTTCCAGGACCTGCTCTAGTGTCTCTTATGTGAAGACTTCCCTGAATTACTTCAAGCAGACTTTTTCCGTATGAACCCACCTGCTCCTGCAGTCATCAACTAGACAGAGTGTGCTCTCTGGGCAAGGACCACAGGGCCACATGGTGGTGCTCTGTGAGGTTTGCTGAAAAAATTGAATGAATGTGTGGGGTGTGTGCATGCATCCCTTGGTCATTGCCTGAAGCCAGCTGCTGGAAGTAAATGGAAAGTGCTGAATGAGGAACTCTTGCATCCACCTGACATTCCATCCTTGTCTTTGGGCATTCCCCTGGTGAAATGTGAAACCGCAACCCTGACCACTTGTATTCATTAAGGTGCTATGGGAGCTTTGGGCCAAAGCGCTGCTGGCTCACGTGTGATAGAAATGTTCTAGTTTGGGACAGTAGGCTGTCTGCCTTCCTGGAATTTTTTATACACAGTTTAAATAGTTATAGTTATCTGGTCTCTTCATGATATAAGTCTTAGCTCAACACAACCATAAGTACAGTATTCTGAAATGAGAAAATATACAAAATATCTATTTATAGGAAATATTCTTGGTTGTGCCTGCATAGGCATATGACTTAAAATATAGTTTATACTTCTTGGAATTTATCCTAAGAAGATAGTTAGACATATAATTTAAAATACAGTTTATACTTCTTGAAATTTATCTGAAGAAGATAATTAAACAAGTGTGCAAAAATGTACATGCAAAGTTTGGGGTTTTTTTTTATAGTGGTGCTTTTTAATAAAATTTGGAAACTTTCCAGTTCATCACTAGGTGTTGTTAAGTAGATAATGGAACACTTCGGAAGCATTAAAAATGATCAGGTAGGATATCCTAATATCATAGAAATGTTGCTGGATCTATCAAGTAAGCCATGTGGATGTGAAGCATAATCCCCTCTCAGTTTACAAGCTGCAATTATGCATGTATGGATGGATGTCTTTTCACCAAAATAGTAGACTATGGTTTTCTCAAGGTGGTGATTTTTTACTTTAAGTTTTTAGCATTGTTTCATTCAAACTGTGTATATTTGTTTAGCAATCAGAAAATATAATTTTCACAAAAAATATGCTTTAGGTTAATGGAAAAATAGTATGAGGTACCATACATGGAACCTCTACTAACTAGAACCAAACTAATAAACCTGAACTGACAGACTTTTTGCCCTTTATGTTCATAAGAGTGGGAAATCAGGACAAAATGAACTATGACCAGGAAAACATTGTAAGCAATAGTTTTCAAAATATGTCTTGGAATATATCTCCTCCATTTCCCCCATACCTTATTCTATTACAATCAATACCACCCATGACTACAAACTCCTGCCAGTTCCTTTCTTACGAAAGTGGCTGAAGTATATGAAACACAGTGGACTAATGCATTTATGAAATATTTTCAACCTCAAAGGCTAAACAAAAAGCATTTTCTGAAAAGTCTTGAGTTAAACTAAAAATTAAATTCACAATTCCATTCCCTGAACATTCCAGCTAATAAGGTGTTCACTATTGAAACTTTGAAGATGCAATTTAAAAATTCCTCTGTGGAATTCTAATATATCAAATTACTATTACGGAAGACCACAAGTATAGGTGAAAATTTCCAAGAGCAGTTCACTTACAGGATTCTATTGTCCTACTTTTTTTTCTAAGTAGCATAATTGTTAGTAGCAAAATTCCATTTGACTCAAGCGGGCAATGTATTAGAAAATATAAGGGCACACGTCAGTTAGTTCTGTGGACTACTGAATAACTTCCTCAGGTAGTTGAGTAAGAAAAGGCCCCAGAAGAAAGATTTCAAAAACCAGAATTGATCTAATGTCTTGATTCTAGAACATGTTCAGTACCACTTATCTTCATGTTGACATAAGCCTTCATGTGAATATAGAGTTTTCAGGCTAAAGACTAAAGATTTAAAGTTGTTACTTAATAAAATAGATATATCTGGACTTGTGTTTTTAATTAATAGTTTAAGCAGGTATGGTGGTTTTTTTTCATCTTCATCAATCTTTCTTAGAAAGAATCCTTCTCTTTAAAGTTCAACATCCTTTCTCTTTTATCAATAGATTATAGATAGAAGCCAAGAAAAATAATTCTGAGTTTCTGTTTTTAGAACAAACTCAGAAGAAAAGGTTTTTGCAAGATTAGATTCAAAGGTTAAAGTGATTTTTCATCCCAAAGATTTCTTTTAGCTTCAATAAATCCAGCTCTCCCCATCTTCTTGGATCTTCCGTCAATAAAAAAATGAGAATACTTAGATAGTCACCTTCATTTGCTCCTTACATGCTAAAAAATATTCACGTCTACTTTAAACAAATGACACTCCAAGTTTCTTGACCTTTTAATTGAGTACTCTTGTTCATTCAGCTCCCTGGAATAAAACAATTGTTTCTGATAAAATTAAATCTGCTCTTAATTCCTTAAGGTCTTTGTCAAAACAGGTGAATACAGTAAACCTAAAGGTGCAGTTGTTTTTTCACGCTCACCCATAGCGCACGTGTGTGTACACACATGCACGGACACACACTTAACACACACACCGGCATGCATGCACACACAGAGTGCGAGATTCATTGAGATTTGAACCTGTGGTTAGAAAATTCTATAACTATCAGAACTGTTTCTTGGATTCTGAAAACACTAGGTATTTTGGACTTTTCTCACAGTCAGTTAATTTAATATCTCTTTGTTTTAGTTCAGAAGTATGAAGAGAATTACTCATACCAAGTAGAAATTTTAGAAATGAATAGTAGAGCAGTGTTTAACCTTCTAAATTTGGTCAAATGAGATTGCTTGGCATTATGGTTAGCAATTTTAAATTTTCAGGTAGTATAGCTGAACTCTTGACTCAAACTGACGTATAATTTAAATCAGCTCTGTTGTTAAAGACATGTAAAAAAGTCCAGTTGATAAGGACTCAGATTGAATTCCTCTAAGAAAAGCATAAATCACACTAACAAAATTAATTTGGGGGTTAAGAATACATGTGACAAATGTTTTAAAGAACCTCAAACTGACCAATATACAATATATGATAGGGTGCTTTATAAAAAGTAGTAGTTCATTTAGGTATTATTTGAAGAGATGCCATCAGCTCTTCACCACTTTAAGGCTTATTATATTATCTGCAGACAGAAATTGTTCGGAGGAACTATTCTGACCAGCACTTTCAACTAAGGTTGAACATATGCTCCAGCGTAAAAGTGTCATTGAGGCCATCCATGTCACTGGTCCTCAGCCACTTTGTGAAAGTGAGGACAGCAGGTATTTATAAAACAGTATATAGTCAGAACACTGTACTCACTGATGTTAATTTTTGTTACCATTTATGTAGACGTGGCAAGTAGTCAAATATCAGATATTCTCTGAGTACTTCCCTTGTGCCAGACACCTTTCTAAGTACCCAGGGATAAGGCAGTGAATGAGATAGCCTGAGACCCTATAAAAATAAACCTTGTATCTAGTGGAAAAAGTCAAATAATAAGCACGCAAACAAATAGGCCAATAAGACAATTTTAGGTCCAAACAAATGTTATAAATAAGGTAAATGGTAAGGTGAGTAGGTAATGACTAGGGGAGCTGTTTTATTTAGGGTAATCAGAGAGTCCTCTCAGAGTAGATGACTTTTGAGTTGGGATCTGAATTACTAAAAGCAGAAATTATTAAAAACACTTTTCCAAGAAGAGCTTATCAAGTGTGCAAAGATGGAACAGAAGGACAGTCCGTGTAAAGGCTCTGGGGAATGGATCTCGGCTGGTATGTCCTTTTGAATGTGGGATTCTCTCTTTAGGGAACACAAAACCATCACTGTCTAAAAAAGTCATAGGAAAAGTAAGGTATTCTGTACTTAAAAATCCTGAAGCATAAAGTAAATGTATATTACACTGAAAATTTCTCCTTTTTTGTACAACATTTTGGGGAGACTCCTTTAAAATAGGATTGAGTCAAAAAATTAACATTAAACAACCAACCTTCAGCACAGTCTTTTCACTTAGTCAGTATCTAGGCAAGAGCCAAGAAGAACTGGGGCAAGGAGCTATTTTTATGTTATATGTTCTTTATTTCTGGGATTTGCAGGAGAAATGGTGGCAAAGAGTTTCCTGACTGCTGTTCTTAACTCGTCTATTTGGAAAGTGTTATTGTTAAAATACAACATCGGTTCTAGTTATTTTTCATTAAGGATTTACCAAACGATGTCATATTCAGTTTCCTATCGAGTTTGAAGACAGTATGTGACTTTTTGTGGTTATGAATGCAGCTTACTACTAGTGAGAACAGTTTTTCAAGCAAGTAAAAAGACGTAGTCCATCTCTTGTCTTTAAAAACACCCGTAACTCCGGGAGAAGGCTTAGTTATCCAAAAAGCTTGAAGCACTTTCACTTAAAGTCTTCTCAAATTGTCGCTAACATTTCTTTTAACAAATGTGTCATCTGTCTTGGGGGGAGGGGAAGAATGGCTTACATCCTAGTGCTTTATTTTCACTGTCATTGAACAATTCACAATTCATCAACTATTCAGCGGTCAAGTCTAGCTGGTTGTGACAGGTGGGATGGAACTGAAAACTGAGCTATTTGTTAGATTCCGATAGCTGGTATACAGTACTCTGCAGGAGACAGCAGTCTCCATGACATCATGGACTGCACGTGGGCACGGAGACGCATAAGCCAAGCACAGCCACTTTGTGCCTGGTCACAGGCCGCGCTGATGATGACCACAACGCAGGTGGCTCTCCTTGCCCTGCCTGTTGACATTTACTGGGAGACATTAGCAGGCTGGGATCTCCCTGGAAAATCTGAAGAGACAACGAATGCAAAGGTGCATGGGTGGAACTGGGTTTCTAAGGCCGTGTTGATTTTAGAATCGGTCTTCATTCTAAAAGTCACCCTCGTGATCTTTACAGACCTTCAGTGGTTGTTGCGGGTTCCTGAATGTCCCTTTTCCCCCAGAACAAGCAGGGGCACATGCGCAGAATAGGAGGAGGGATGGTCGAGTCTGCCTGGGCTGCTCAGCTGGGGGCAATGAGCCAAAGGTCTCAGTCACATGCTGTATCCTCAAAACAAACAACTCCCTCACACAAGAGTAGCCTCAGTAGATATACATCAACAAAATTAATGATAAAAGGAAGAGTATGTGGCCAGAAACCCTGTAGACAATAAATAGTATGGGAATCCAAACAGATATGTTGGGCAAGGATAATCAAGGAAAATGTTACAAATGAAACAAATAGGTATTTAATTAGATGATGTTCCAATCCTGGGTCATTATGGTGGATCTTACAAGGTTATGGGGTACTCAGATGGACTAAAGAAATTTGAGTCTAAAATTCACAGTACCTATTTTCCAACAAACACAGTACTCATTTGTTCATATTCTTTTTTTCTTTCTTCATCCCTCTCTCACTCTTCCTTCCTCCCTCTACTCAAGAGTGTCTAGTTTGATTTACTTAAGCTAAGTCTGTGCCGAATTCGGCTGCACTGTACATGTGTACATATAACAACAGAATATGTACTATCCCTGAGTCTTAGAAAATTTAGTTGAATGGAAGAGGAAAGTGTTCATAAACTTATATTTTCTGTTTGGTGATAATCCCACCTGCTCATCCTTTAGAAAGGGAACAAGGAGGGGAGAAACAAGTGTTGGAGGACAGTCCCAAGTGGTGTTGTTCTGTAAGAATATCATAGAAGGCTCTCGTCTGTGCCCTTGGGGCCATGGACACCATGGTTTCCTGTGATCCCGTGCCTTTTGCACAACTGTTCACTAACTTGAACTTCTAAGTCCTGCAGTTACTGTGAAATAGAACTACATGTATTTGTCTTAATGCAGACTCCTCCTTCAGCCAAGTTCACAAGCATCTGTGTTTGTGTAGGTGTGTGAATGATGTCCTGAGGCAAACCTTTAGCAAGGGCTCTATGGCAGACCTGGTAGAGTTTTTTTATTCAGGCTCTATTTTTCAATTTGCTACTTTTTTAAATTCATAATTCCTTAATTCCTAAACATGAGAAATAATTGCCATTGTGCACCTATATTTTAAAGTGTTGTTTTTTGTTTTTGTTGTTTCATTTTACATGCATTTCTGGGTGCCTTTAATGTGTTGGCGTCAATGCTTTTTGTTTTATAATCCTTGTCAGAGAGCAATGTTTAAGGTAATAGGGATGTGCCTTGTTATTCCCGACGCCTGCTAAGCTCTTCTGTGGGGCCCCACTGGCCTGAGCAGCTTGTCCCCTGCCCATTCCCTTCTTCTGAGCTCCCTGTGACTCGCCTTGATCTTTCCAGAGCCAGAATTGTACTTAGCTACCTCTTTGCCTTATCCTGCCGTACAGTTTTCCTCTGAAGCCTGCAGGTAATAAAGTTCTGAGCAGGAATTAACACTTTGACGGGGTCTGTAGTTTTTGCATGTTCTAGTAAGAGAACCCAGCCTGAAAGATGCAAATGGCTGGTCTTCTGTTTTCTCTTTTCTAATAGGGAACTTCCCAAATGTTTCTGCCCTTGGATTGAGCAGTCTGCGATAGTACTGAAGTGAATAAATCTATATTTGGCAGTTATATGTCAAAGCGCGTTGCATGCACGCAGCAGATGTACGTTCTGGGTGACTGCCATTACTGGGCATCTGGGGACTTATTTGCTGGTTGTTGGCAGATTTGGGGGTGGGGAGTGGTGAAAGAAGGGGAACTGAGGACTTGCCCCCTCATTGGTTTATTTTGAGTGATGGTCCCCAAAGAAAAACCTTCTGAGTCTGAACCCTTAAATGGATCTTTTTTTATTGAAATATTTGTGGTCCTGTTAACTGGGGGAAGGTTTTGAATTGGGGGGTTTTCCACTGAATTGAGAGAAAGAAGCCTGGCCTCTGTTGTTGTTTCAATTCTAATTGTTTCTACAAGAAAAACATTTGAGGGAAAATAAGTCTGTGCCCTCTGTGTGGCATTGTCTGGTTTTGTGAAAGTCGATTTAGGGGATTTTCTCTGTGAAACCAATAAAGCAGCTTAAGTAATTGGAGCTAAATTATTCTCCCTGGAGCACAGCCAGGTCAGTGGCCCTGGAAAGTTTGGAAGGGCACAGGGAACTCCAGGTGGGACAGCAGCAGCAGCATGTTATCTCAGCCCAGCGTGGTGAAGGAAGGGCTGCTGCAAACATAAAGACCCACTTGAACCCAGCTCATCTTTTCCAGCACTTCTGCGCACATTGAAATGTTTCTCCTCTCCCTGTTCCTCCAACCTTCTCTACCTTTTAGCTTGACAACAGTTAACGTTTGTAGCCTTCCACCTCTGCTTTTCCTTTAGAGGTTTGAGCTGAGGTTTAAGAGACTCTCTGGGTCAGATTTGTAAAGTGTCTTTCCTGGAGAAATAGGATTGAGAGGATTGGCCTGAATAACCTAAGGGACCTGCTTCATCTCCTCAGACAAACTTGGAAGAGCTTCTACAAATTGCTTAATATCTTTCTGTCTCCCCTTATTTGTACCATGTCAAGAGTTAAAGATCTTATATTGCTTGCTCATGGTGTAGTGATGATCTTTTCGTCCTCTAAAGTTTGACCACTTTCTTTTAAAGCCATAGCTCTTCCTTTGCTTCTATCCCTTTAGGCTGCTCCCTCCCTCGTATTCATTCTGTCTCTTAAAGCCAGAACATTTAGCTACCATCCTGGCTCCCTAATTAATTAGCTGTCGTATACTGGGTGTTTACTATGTACCCTCCTATGCATATTATATTATGGATATTACAGATACATTAACCTTTCTCCACTTAGATTGTAAATTCCTCAAAATTAAAGACAAGGCATTATCCATCTTTGATTCTCCCTAGTATAGTACCTTGTACATAGTGAGTGCTGAGTAAAAGCAGCCAGTACTATGGTTTTCAATCAATTTGGAAAAAAATGTAAATAATAGATATGTTAGTTATTAGGCATGTATTCTTAGCATCATTCTTTGTTTCCAGGAAAGTGCTTATTTACTGAATAGTATTCTTGCTTTCTTTTCTTCTTCTTCTTCTTATGCTATTTTCTTGCCTTATCACTTGTTCCCTTTAACTCTCCACTTACTTCTGGGAGATATGATTTGTGAAGAGACACATGTTGCTCAGAAGCTTCTTATTTTTCCATGAAAATTTGTGCCTATTAAAAGGGAGAATAGAGATGGTGAGACTCTTGAATTCTACCCTCATTCTAGTCCTGTTGCAGTGATTGCTACTATTTTTTTTTCTTTGTATTTAGAATTAGGGCTCATGTGAGCCTTCAGCTGATAAAGTGAGTTATGTATAACCAAAGAACCTGAGTTATTTTGAATCCATCATTGTGTGAAGCACTTATTGTAAGTGAAGAGGAAGGATTACGATTTTCATATATTTTAGAGTTTTTTGTGCATTAAAAATGTGTGAGGGGTAGATTTTTAGATGTACTGAATATTTCACAGATTTGTTTATTGAGCAATTATCTTCCTTGGCATCAAACAGTTATCCCTATCTAATCTTTGCTTACTATTTTCATGAGAACTGAAAGATCTTTCCTTCAGTTTTGAATTGCCTGCCAGAGCAGTAACACTTGAGGTCTTTGTACTTCATTTTCCAGTAGTTGATGAAATCCAGCATTCAGACTGTCTGCGTAGAGACATCTTGCAGAAAGAGATCTTTTTTCTGATTTCTCTGGTTGCATTCATGAGATCACAAGTCAAATGAAAGGTTGAAGTTCAAGTAGCAAATAAAAGGCCAAGTGTAACACCAAATAGTTTGCACCAAAAATGTTCTGCATTTCTCTCCTTAAAGCAACTGTTGCTCAGCTAAGTTGTGTTGGTGTTTTCTCCTTTCCTGTGTTTCTCTCATAAGCCAGTCTTGTCACCACTTTCTCAGTCTTAGAGCAAAGCTTCTTCAGTAACCAGTTGTTGCTGGGGAGACTGAAAGGGCAGTAGAGAATTGTAAATATGTATGAGAACTGTTCACATTACTTCAGCATTCCTTCTGTCTTTAGAAGTTACACTCTAAGATCTTTTAGCAGATCTTTTTGCTTTATCCATGTTCCTTCTCACTCACCATACAATTATTGAGAACCTATGATGTGAATGCCACACTGAACCAGGCATTTTCGGCCTATGTGGTCTGTATAGAACTACTCTAAATTGATTTCTGGTATGGCTTATGAAATCAGCACATTTTCTTTTTGAGGCACCCCTTCTCTAAAATATAGAAATATAATATCTCATGAGTGTTAAAACTACTATTATTAATAATACTGTGTTTCACCAAAAATAAGACCTAGCCAGACAATCAGCTCTAATGCGTCTTTTGGAGCAAAAATTAATATAAGACCCGGTATTATATTATATTATGTTATATTTATATTACATTATATTAGACCCGGTCTTGTAGTAAAATAAGACCAGGTATTATATTATATTATATTATATTATATTATACTTGGTTTTATATTAAAATAAAACCGGGTCTTATATTAATGTTTGCTCCAAAAGATGCATCAGAGCTGATTGTCCGGCTAGGTTGTATTTTCAGGGAAACACGGTAATAACAATCACACTTACCACATACCTAATGCCAGGCACTATTATAAACCCTTGAAGTATAACATTCCATTTAAACTTTTCAGCCCTCTGAAATGGGTAATGTATCTGTTTCATAGCTGGGAAGCCTGAGGCTCCTAGAAGTTAAATTACTTGTCACATAGCTATTGCATTTCTGAGCTGAAGTTCAAACCCAAGTCTGTTTTACCCATAAGTCTGCATCCTTAAGTCACTACATCCTACTTTTTCCTGGAGGTTGTCAATTGCCAGTACTTCCTGAAATGACCTGTTACTTTTTTAGATAGTTCTGAGATTTTCTTTCACAGAACAGATAAGACAAGTACATGAATAATTAAAAACCAAAGACCAAGGTTGCTGACTCAGAATGGGCTAGCTGGGGTGACAAAGATTTCATAATCAACATGAGTTAGCTTGGAGAAGAGCAGCAAGCAGGATGGAGGAGTCCCCTTTATCCTTTAAAGAATCAGCAATCCATCCTTGCTCTGTTGCTGATGAGGCTAGAAAGAACGTAAGACCCTAAATCAGTGTAGAAAACAAAGCCATTTCCTGGCTGACCCCTCCAGTGCAAAGGAAGCAAGCAAAGAGAAGCATGGTGATAGTGAGGGAGCTGAAGGAACAAGGCTTATAATATCAAGGTCACATCTGAAACCTCAGAGCCCATTTCTCACTTAGGCTAAAAAGAAGCTGCCTCAAAGTGGTTACACATTATTACATGTTTCAGTAGTAGCTTACAAAGCTGATTGATCCCCAGCCCTGCAGGATCAGCATCACCTGGGAACTTGATGAAAATACAAATTCTCGGCCCCACCCCACATCCATGAAATAAGAAATTCAAGTGCAGATGAGTCCCAGCAGTCTGTTTTAATAAGAAAATTCTGATGCACAGTAAAGTGTGACAACCATTGGCTTAAGGTGTACCTTTTTGCATCACTGCAAATAGGTGTGGTACAGTAAGCAAAAAGAACTGATTTGTAATAATATCAGCTCATCTATCAGGAACTTAACTATTCATTTATTTCTTCACCCTTTATTGCCAAGCATTTTGACAGATGTTAACTTATTTCATCTCTAATAACCTGTGGCATATTCTCATTCCCATTTTACAGTTGAGGGAACAAAGGTTCAAAAATATTAGGTGACTTGTCCAACAGCTATCTTGGGATTGGACCCAAATTTCTGGAAACATACTCTGCGAATAAGACAAGATATCTCATTCCAAAGAACTTAAATGGGTCAAACATGAAGACAGATACACAAGCAAGAATTGGAAACCCCACTATCTCTGCATGCTTTCATGGTAGTGAAATTAACCTTTTTTAGTCTACTGTGAGTTAACCAAGCTAATGTTCCCTTGTTCTCTTAAAAATATCCAAATAAACCCTTCTCAACAAAGTTGGTAAGATAAAGATATTAAACATTCAGTCTTTTGTCTACAGTTTATAAATTATACAACACCATGGAAATAGGTTTTAAATTTATGAGCTTTTGAACACCTGCTAGGGTGCAAATTCATTCAGTAAACATACATCTAGTGGGCACACTACTGCGTTAGGTACTGGGTAGAAACAAGAAAAAAAAAGAAGACGAAGAATGGGCTGTCTCAAGTCACTTAAAATATTCTTTGTGTGAAGTCATCAGGAAACAATAAAAGATAGAATATCAGGGCCTGAGTGATACGATGTAATAGTGGATGAGTAAGGGTGAGATCAGGGAGAGTCAGAACATCCATTCTCTCTAAGTAATTCAACCCACCAGTGTTTTTCAGGAGAATAAGTCCCTATGACCAGTAAATTGGTGTTTGTTCCTCTGGGCCTAGGGCAAACAAGCATGAGGCAGCATAGCTTACACACAAACAGAAAAAGACAGAGAGAGAAAGAATTTCTATGTGTATACCATGTTTCCCCGAAAATAAGACCTAGCTGGACCATCAACATATCTTTTGGAGAAATAATTATTATAAGACCCGGTACAATACAATACAATACAATACAATACAATACAATACAATACAATACAATACAATAATACAATACACTTATATTAAAATAAGACCGGAACAATCAGTAACCACAAGATGGCCACGGGGTTTGAAAATTAATCTGGGGAACGTAATTTAGTGGTTACCAGAGGGTAAGGGGGTTGGGGGGTGGGAGATGAGGGTAAGGGGGATCAAATATATGGTGATGGAAGGAGAACTGACTCTGGGTGGTGAACACATAATGTAATTTATAGATGTTGTGATACAGAATTGCACACCTGAAATCTATGTAATTTTACTAACAATTGTCACCCCAATAAATTTAAAAAATAAATAAGAATAAATAAATAAGACCGGGTTTTATGTTAATTTTTGCTCCAAAAGACGCGTTAGAGCTGTTGGTCCGGCTAGGTCTTATTTTCGAGGAAACACAGTATGTATATATTTGCATATGTATTTCCAATTTGTGAGAGTAGTTATGTACATGTAAAATCTCAACAATAACTGCTAAATTGCTTCCTAAATAGATGTTTCTATTTATACATCCTCTAACAATATATGGTAATCTCTCTCTTCTTCAACACTGGACGTTTTTATCAATATTCTTAATCTCTATCAATTTAGTGGGCAAAATAATATTTTATATTTTTGTTTGTATTTGTTGAAAGATTTATAAGTTAGAGTAATTTTTAATATGCTTATTTCACCTTTATATTCTTTACCTATCATCTTTGGAGGTCTTCCTTAGTTGTAAGAAATTCTTCGTGCTATATGTATGGCAGCCCTGTCTTGTATGAGGTACATATATTTCTTCCTGTTTGTTTTTTTCTTAATCTTACTTATTTGGTGTGCTATAGAAGTGTTGCATTTTTATGTACACAAATGCATAAACTCTATTGTGTGACTTTTGGATTTTGTTTCCTACTTAGAATCCTCTCCTTCAAAACTATTAAAATATTCACTCCTGTTTTCAACTATTTAGCTTATGGGTTTTTTATACACTTTTTTTTTTTAAATCTAAATTTTATTTGGTTGTAAAAAATGAGGAAAGGACCTACCTTCATTTTTTTTCTTCTAATGGCCAAAAACTCTAGACCTAATCATTATAAATCATCCACTGACCTCAAATGCTACCTCTATTATATATTAAACTCCCAAATTTACTTCAGTGATTTCATCATTTTTAACCAGTTTTCGGATTTCCTGGCATCTCTTCAAGATTAATCGATGTTCCTAGAATGAACTGCTAGTTTGATAAGGGACCATACTTGTTAAAACAGCTTCCTCTGAAAACTGCCTCCAATGTACTTTACAAAAAAGGAGTTGAAATGGAAACATTATTAAAGGTATTTTCATCAAGAATATGAGGTACATGATTTTTAATGATATATTCTCCAAGAAAGTAAGATCCATGAGGGCCTAGAGTCATTGTTGAATGGATGAATTCATGCTTTGGTATTTGTCATATTATGGCTGCTCTTCATTTTCTAAAAGATTAATACATTTTATCCAGATAAGTAATATATCTAAATGGATACAATTCAGCTATTTTGGATTTGTTACAATGTATCAAAAGCCATAAAACTTTTCATTGTCTTTAACTCAGTAAAACATACCTTTAAGACTCTAACTAAAGGCAAGAAATCAAAAAAGAAGGGGAAAATTACATGTATAAAAATTCTTATAGTAGCACTCCTTATATTAGAAAAGTATTGATAATAGGTAACTGAAATGGCCAGTAAGGTAATAATTTAAAAGCATAAACTAAGACATGATATGCCAACTATAATATATATACTGGCGGTGTCAAAAAAAATGTATACACGTGACTTGTATTTATCTTTTGTTATTGGTATATATTGAGTATTACAATTCTAATACAGTTATTTTTCTTTCTTAAAATGTGTATACTTTTTAGTACCCTTTGTATATTATATATAAGTACATATATAAATATATATTACATATATGTGTGTGTATATATATTTGTGTATATATACACACACACACTCACACACACACACACTGGGAGTGATATGTTGGACACCACTCCCTTATTTTTCAAACTGTTTATAATGCTAGATTTTTGCTTGTATAGTAATAAAATAAATAGTACAATAAATCTAATTTAGTGCCTGCTTAAGGCACAGGCACATGTGCAGCCTTGTTTCACAATATTGACGGCCGATTCAACATTTCAAGCTTCCTGCAATGAGAAATGGGTAAAAGAGTGACACCTCCAAGCAGGGTACTTTGCTGAAGTCCCCCCATACCAATGTCAGAAGTTCTACTAGGCTTTTGAGAATGAGGAAGTCCACAGTGATATCTGCTTTTTATTCTGTGTGTGCAAACACATCCCATTTATTTAAATCGCTTTCATTTTTCAGAGGTAACCAAACATTTCATTTGAATTTGTAAGTCACACAGTAAATTAGATGGATTGCAGTTGTCTGTAGATACTTTCATGGCTGTAAAACAAGAAGAAATGAACTATCTCCCACTAAATATCTATTCTTTATTTCTGTCTTCAAAGTTCTATAGACTTAGTAAAATCTTATTCTTGGTCAGATATCATAGCTATATATTTGTGATCTAAAAAAATTTTTTTTTAGAGAATTTTAAGTTCCATGTTTAGTACTGACAGCAAATATGAAATAGATGGAAGATATTTTCAGGGTTGGGGAGGTGATGACATTTTTAAGGGAAGTGTTCATTATAACAGGCTCTGTTCCTGTGAATACCATGGGGATGGTGACCCGTTGATCTGGTTCCTGTGTGTCTTTGCAGTGTTCCTCAAACTGTAACTGCTGAGCTGTTTGTCTCTATTCCTCATAGCTCCCGTCAAATCTAGACTCTCACACACCCTCTTTGGCGTTAGGACAAGCTGGCTTAATAGCTATGTTCAGTATATTTCCGTTTTATTCTTCAGTTTTCTACTCCCACAGGAGAACCTTTCCGGAGGACATTTGTCTTGGCTTTCACGTGAGACATGATATTAGACACCTGCCATCAGTTCACAGATTACTTTGACTGCTTTCTCTTTCCAGCTGTACAAATGGATGGAATGTGTATGTTGGAATGTGCATGTTGATTACCTAATGTGTCCGGTTTGATGCTCACACTCAGTGAACCATTGTTCACCGAGAGCCTAGCCCTGCCTTGTTGCACCCAAGGAAGTACTTTGCCCCTCAGCTACCATATTGGCTTCTAAAAGCCACATGTGTGGTCTGGGATGTAGTCAGGCACTGCCACACCATTTGGCCTCTGTCTGCATGCTCTTTCACTGATTATCTTCTATCAGATAATGTGATTGTGATTTCCGTGCTTCCTAAGTTCTCTTGTTTTTCTCCAACTTATCCTAGAGATAGTGACCGTAAGACACCTACTCCTCAGAAGATATTTTCTTTCTGAATAGAGGAGCCAGCTAATAATAAATGGGCTCATTTAATAATGAGAAAACGCCTCAAGTACACTGTCAGTTCTTAAGATTTCATGATTCAATATCTGAATTTTTATCCACTTAAATCAAAAGGTCCTTTATTTTTGAAAGGACTGTTTTGGAAGATGACAATGTAGGAAACATTTCATTTCAGCCTGATTTATGCTTTAGGAAGAAATTATACCATTCTTGAGGACAAAGGCCTTGGCCCATTGTGACATATTGCAGACTCTAAGCAAGCACAGTAAAGGGACAGATGTTTAATAGAAACATTTATTAATCAGTTTTGACTGAATGAAAGCTTCCTCCCTTTTGCTTCTACAAATCCAGTTCCTTTTTTCCCTTTCTCATGAATATGTAATTTGTCAGTCAGAAGGAAGCAGGTTTATATTTATCTTTCTGGAAGATGTCCCCAGCTGAACTGCATTTAAGACACTTTGTTTGATAAAACTGACCACCATACCCTAGAACCTGACATTCTCAGATGACACCAATGCCTCGTGTGGATTAACCCAGTCTTGGGATATTTACAAACCCGTCTAGATAGTTTTAACTCAAAATGAGCGCTGCCTATTTCTGTTGACTAAGACTGAGAATTTGGTGTAACCCTTCTTCCAGAACCCATTCACTCGATGCCTGCTGTATGGAAAGTGGAGCTCCATGCCAAGCACAGGCAGAACACAAAGAGGAGCAAGGCATTGTCCTCATCCTGAAATATTCAGTCTTTAATTGGGAACATTGGACGTGTGCGTAGGTACATAAAATGCAAAGCAGAGAGGCGTGCCATGTAACAGAACCATGATTACAGTCCTTTTGGAGTTGGGGGAGCACTCTAAAAGGAATAGGCATTCGTAGGTTATTTTAGAGGAACCTCTGATACTATCCAATCATAGCAACTAACAATACATCCTATTTGTTGACGCTGAGAGGACTATAAGGAAACAAAACCTGGTTGTGCCCTTGAAAAATTTGATCCGGAGACAAGCCATGAATGCAAATATTTAAGTTATGATAGAAGAGGTAACCGATGTCAGCCAAAAGGTGTATGAGCTGTCATAAAACAGAACATGATTAAATACCAGGTGAATACATTTTGCATTTCAAAAACGCTCCCTACTGGCATCCATTGGTCTTTTAGAACACTTTCTCAAGAAATTAGAATTGCCCAAATGCTTAGTAATAAAATGGCAGAGCTGAGTAGCCCATGTCAAGGCTAAAGAGAAAAGAAAGGTCAGAATCCTTAGAAGCAGTGTCACTAAGGAAGGGGTCAGATTTTGAGTGGTTTGGAGCAGACGCTAGAAGGGATAAGAAGCAGACAGAGTAGAATAATGATTTAGAGTTTCTGTTCTAAACAATCTTGGGTTTGATTCCCAGGTTTACTACTTTGCTCATTTTGAAGACTTTGGCAAGTTTCTTATTCTCCTAAGCCTGTTTTCTTATCAGCAAAATGAGAATAACAATAGAATTCATAGGGCCGTAGTGAGGATAAAATGAAATACTGCACATGAAGTGCGGAGACTAGGATTTGCACAGACTGATTGCCTAGTGGATGCTGGCTGCTCAATGCTGCTTCTGTTTTGAAATTACCTCTACAGTCTCCGCCCCGATCTGGAGAATAATAGTACCTCTTCGTAGACTTGTGTGTGTGAGAATTAAATGAGAAAAGCATGCAAAATGTTTAGCTAGGGCTACAGCTTTCTATCATACGATTGTGCATTGCACATCTCCACAGGAAAACAATCCCCTCATAGTCCTCAGGGATAATGTATAGTCATTAGTACACATTTTTGAGGAAAGGGCAAGTCATTCCAATTTGTACAGAGCCATCGTAGTTGTTTACAGGAGGCTGGCCAACAGTGAGTGCGTATTAAATTCTAGCTGGTACTGATACTGCTAGTACTATTGCGCCTTCTGGAAACCCTGGTATTTTCACCTCTGCTCTGCTCGTGTTCTCTGTCCCCAAAAGCCTCAACCCTGCCTGGGAAGGAGAAAATTGTCTGGACAAATCAGGAGAGCTACTCTGGTTTTGTTATTTCATTTCATATTTTCAAAACCTGTGTAGGATAAATACTGTGTTTTGCATTTTATAGAAGAAGAAAGCATTCTGCTTATTTCTGAAAGGCGCTTGGTCCCTAAATGACAGAGTGATAAAGCTGGAATGTAAGCCCAAGTCTGATGTTTTTTTTTTTTTTTCCATTAACACATACAGCCTGCCTAAATGAAAGGTCCATCCTTGCTTTAAATGACAGGGGTGACTGCCTCAAATACCGTGTGAGAGGATTATGGTTAAATAAGTATGTGAATGTGGAATGGTGACGTGTTTGTAAATGAAGTGTGGTGTACCTGCGGAGGAGTTTCCATTCGCATGGGCAGGTAGAGGTCATAAGGTCGTCTTTCCTTTCCTAAAAGGGAAGTCGTGGGGTTTTAAGAAGGCTCACTGTGTTTTATCTCTCTGCTAATGTTTTCATTTTATTCCAGCCCAGAAATATTCTTGGCCTCTGAGTAGATTACACAGCAATGCGGAGGATTTAACTCCCACAGATGTTAAAATGGAAGCCATGTAGCTACACAGCACTTTTACAATGTACCACTTAATGGCTGATCCTTTTAATCATGCTAGAAATTATTTTTTCTAGCAAATAAACACAAATTTATTTTTGTACAAACAAAGAAAGGAAACAAGCACACACTGTTTTATTCTGCTCTTGGAATATATACTGATTTCTCTCTTTGAAAAGTCACCAAACCTGTGAAACTTTCCCCCAGATTTGATGGCTTCCAGACTCAAACATGGCTCCCATTTATTTGGAGACAAACAACCGAACAAACAAAACCTCCAAGTCCCTAAAATTTTTCTACATGAAACTTCTCTGGCGAACTTTTTTCCAGGAAGAGTCTAAGAGAGCCAGCTTTTATCAGGGATTTGTTTTAAAAAGCAACCTAAAGATTTTACCAAAGGATAGGACACTTTCAGCCCAGGCTCCTCTGCCTTATAAATTCACTGCAGGAGACGATGAAAACTGGAGTGGCAACAGACCCGACAAGGGATGGACGCACAGGGTGTCACACACACCGTTGTATTCCCATTGCTTAGCACACGTTGGCCTATCATGGTTGTGCCTGTAGGCCATTGAGATTACAGAACACCAGTGATAGATTCTACAAGCTCTCCAGTTTGAGGGATGAGTTTGCTTATTGCTTCTTTTTCTTTCGTGATCACTTCTCTAAATGTGTTCCTTGGGCCAGCAGCATCCGTGTTATCTGGAAACTTGTTAGAAATGCATGTTCTTAAACCCCAATCCAAACTTACTGAATCAGAACTTCTGAGAGTGGGGGTCCAGTTACCTGTGTTTTAAACAAAACTTCCAGATCATTCTGATGTATGTGAACACTTGAGAACCAGTGGTCTAAGAATTGAATTAACTCAAGTTCTGTTGGGAAGCCTCTTGGGTGGGTAAAGGTTTTTCATTCTGTCGCCCATTCTTTATACCAATTAATTATGTTTGCTTGTACTTTAACTCCGTCAGTGCTCTTTCATGCTGTACTGACCCTCCCCGTGTGCAGGGAAGTGGAACCCAAGACTCAGAGAGAAATCAGAGATGGGGAGAGAGACAGAGGACAGGTACAGGGGCCTTAGTACACAGGTGAAAGAGGTCAGGCGTCAGCCTTCTTCCTAATCGTTCATAGCAGCTGTGAAAGCATTTTTGAACTATGGAGCTGAAGTGAAAAAATGGGGCTAGACAAAATGTCATATGGAAGGTCAACTACCAAAACAGGTAATGGGTTAAATTCAGTGCTATTTTATTAACAGTTATGTGTAATCTACTTTCAGCTACTACTACTACGCACTACTCCTGGAATATTACTTCGGCTACAGCCCTTACCATGAGGCATGGGAATAACTTGTTAATCTATGTCCATACTCTGTGAAGGCAGGGAATACCATGCTGTATTTCGTTTTGGTATTCCTTAGTACATGCCTAATATATATTTCGTGCTCAGTGGATATCTGTTGAACTACGTGAAGCACGTCTGCTTTGCGGGGAACTTCATGCTTGCCAGTATGAAGAGTGAAGGGGAAACAAAGAGCACAAACTGGGGAAAAGTTTAAGAGATTATCGGGTCAGAGGGAAAGAATGGCAAATAGGGAAAATATCCAGGGAGAGCCTGATAAGAGAAAATGCTGTGATTGGACGTATGAATCTGGGATTGAGAAAGGAAAGGAAATGGTGGGGAAATGTGATGTTTGGAGGAAAACAGAAAGGGTTGTGTGTGAAGAGGAAAACTTGGATTGTAGCATTTGACAAGAATAGAGCGTTCAGAAAACAGAATGGAACAAGGTGGGGGTGGCAAAGGAAAGACTGGCTGCAAGATATGAAATGCCATGAGCAGTAGGAGAGAATATAAAAAGCATGGGGGAGGAGGTGGGGCTGAGAATTTCATATTTTATTTGATCAGCTAGACAGAAGGACTTTAAAGTTCATTGTTGTCTTGTTGTTTTATCATCAAAGGAAAGTCCAACTCACACGATTAAGCCAACTCTCAGTGTCCCCACCACTGCCTGATTGGCTTCCTCAAGAGCCCCCACTGGATATTTTTGTCCTTGGCAATGCAAGTTGTTTCTCTTCAACTGGTTTCAGAGGCGTTTTCTTGGTGACAGCCACTGAATGGCAACCCCTTTCTTCAGCCTTGTTAATTAGGTCCCTGAGAACCAAGAGGGAAGGGCCAGTGGGCTCCAGGGTCAGGAGCCATTGCCCATGAACTTGACTATGATGAGATGGTAGACGCAAGGCACACTGGTCCGAGGCACAATTCCTTCTTTTTGTCTCAACATCAGGTATTTTGCCCACTGAGTACATGTTTTGTTTTCAGGATGCTATCAGAGCTGTGGGATCAAAAGCATCAGCTGGCATCAATAGATACGCAAGCTGTTCACTTACAGTTGTCTTAAGCAAAATGCACATTTTAAATTTCTCTTTTTAATAAATCAGTTGCCTTTTCCTTGAAAATACATGTTAATTTTAGAAAATGTACATAAACAAAAAGAACTTAAAAATTTCTCCAAATCCCACCCAAGCAGAACTAACTACTGTCACCATGTTGATATTGCACTTCCTTGATGTAAACATGTGTGTATGTCCTAGAAAAAGAAACATATTCTTGCAAGAAAATACATTGGTGGGATAGTGTATTGGTCTTACAGTTCGTGTTTTCCGTTGTGAACTGTCAGTTATTGTAATTAACTGATTCAAAGGAACAGGATGAAAAAATGAGATCCAGGTTTTGATGTGTTTCCTCACACTCTTGCAGTTTCAACTTTTGTCCTTCTCAAGTCCGTTCACATCCCACCGCAAGTGTGCCTAGTTCTCCTCCCATCTAAATTAAACCTGGGTCACCCCAAGACCCCGGCTTCATGCCTCCCTCTCTCCTTTTAACCTCATTTTTTGTAAGTGTACTCTAGACAGTCTTATTACCCCCAACCGCCCAACATGACTTTTGCCTGGTCATAGCTCCCAGGTTCCCCTGCCCCCCAAACTGTGATAATATTCTCAGTAATGCACCAGTGATATCAAACTTCAAAATCAAAGGAACATTTTGTCCTGTTCTGACAGAGCTTCTATGCTACAGTTAGCATTTTTAGGTTGTTTGCTCCTTAAAATTCTAATCTCTTGGCTTCTGTGACTGAGTCTGAGTTTACGTTCGATCTCTGCCACATAGAGGTAGCAGTGCAACTTTGGGCAAGTGTCTTGACCCCTCTGTGCTTTGTTTGCCTCACTTTTAAATTAGGGATAATAGCAGAGCCTAGTATATAGGATTTTATAAGGATTAAGGGAACTAAAGCATACAAATTACTTAGAATACTACCTCCAGAAATAAAATATGATGCTGTGGATGATGTCCTCCAATGCCTGCTCGTTTCGTTCAGGTTAGTTTTTGAGTCAAGACTGATGGGTCCAGTGAAATTCTAATCACTCCATCCATAATTGCTCAAAATTCTAAGTTCCAAGAATGGCTTCATTGCTTGTATTTATATAGCCTTGACTCTTTGCCCTTATTTGCTATTGGGCAGCTGTTTGTAAAGGCTTGAATTTAGGTGCTCCAACTTTCCTCATTCTCTTTGCTGAACAGTAGGAATGGTCCAGATCTGACTTGTCATTTGCAGGGGACAGAATTTTGTAGGTTACCTGGACGAGAACAACTTTCAGGTTATGTGCTACCTAAAAAATATTCACTCCTCTATGCAGAAATCGTGTGTGTGTGTGTGTGTGTGTGTGTGTGTGTTTTATGTCTCTCAATAGCATTATTCCCTCAAGAAAACAAAACTCTCTTTTTTTTGAGCTGCTTAGAGGTTGAATGTGAAATAGACGAGTTTGTCCTTAAGCCTGTTATTTGTAGCCATTACTCCCCTCAATACCCATAACCTCACGCTTGTCCTGGCTGCCCAGGGACCCCGCTGGTCAACTTGGGAAACATCCTGTACCCTGGAATGCTCTCTCTCAATCTCTCTCTCTCTGCTGCCCTCCCTCTCCCTCCCTCCCTCCCTCCCTCTCTCACACACATACACGCACACATTTTCTTCAAGTCCCATTTTCTCAAGGTAGCATAAGTTTTAATAAATGAACAATCCCCAGAACTTTATCTTTCATAAAATCCAAGTGCCTTTTGGAAAGTGACCTTAATAGTGGGAATTTAAGGCCATAGAAGGCCAGCATTTTGAACTCCTGACAATCTGATGAGAGCAGTAGACTCTGCCTTCCACCCCAAATGTGCATCAACCTGATAGGCACCTACTTTTTTAGGGCTCATGAGTCTCCTGACCCAAGTTAGTAAATGAACAATCTCGAGTTCAGACGATTATTTCTGTACCCGTATAATGCTAACGTGTACGTGTCTTTATTACTAGGAGGGGGTGGCCCTTGGCCTGGTTCTCAATTTTACGGTAAAGCAGTTCCCATTTTCCCTAGTTAAGCTAATAAGAAAAAATTTACTGGATCACAAAAAGACTTCCAAACTCCATCATCTGACACTAAAAACCTTCCACAAGTTTTCTGACGCAAGGTCATTGCCTTCCTTTGCACTTCAGGCAGCAAGGGGAGTCCCTGGCCCAGCAACACGCAGACCAATTAGAGAACTTGCCAAGGAAAGGAATTGGGTTCCTTCCAGTTCGGCCACCTGCTCCGATTGGACAGATCATTTTACCTCTTAAACTTCTCTAACTGGCATATAGCTAATGAAGCAGGCAGGTGCCAGATTGCTAAGACTGAAAATTTTAACTTAACTGTTAAATATTTTGTGAAGTACAGGGGGAGGGGAGGATGATGGTGGCTTGTGGATCCTATTTAATATAGATCCTTTTTATCGGGGGGAAATATTTTTCACTGAAGTACACTTTCAAATGTAACAAATTATAAAGATTATTTAATGTGGTCAACATATAAATATGTGAAGCTATGGCAATTGGAAGTGTTGGTAAAAAAAAAAAAAGATCTTTATTAGGTAACAAAGTTCAAGATAATTGGTACCCAACAAACCCAAGACTGCAAACATTGTATAAGAGCTATGAATACTAATAGAAATTAGCCTAATTGCTGTCACCTGGCTTTTTAACCTTTTATAGGTTAATGTTCATTTCCACTCTCTCTTGAAATTGCAGTGAGTTCTGAGCTAGGAAATGAAAAAAAAACACAGCTAAATCATCATTATACATCATTTGATGGAAATAAAGAAAAGAATAGTATAATTAGAAATTAAAATAGCATTCAAGAGTCAGAATAGCAGAATATATGTGTCTTGTTTGGCCCTTTCTGTAGAAAAGAAAATTTACTTTAAATATACTAAGGAGGTTTGACGATGGCAGATATATATACACATGACCGATGTTAGAGTTCTTTATCAGAATTTAAAGATTAAAGATCCTTTCAAAATATATAGTTGTATATTTTTTGCTACTTCAACTCTTGGAAAGGATAAATACACACACACACACACACACACACACACACACACACTCACACACACACACGTTAGGTAGACCCTGCCAAATAAGCCTAAAATTTCCTCCAAGTTATAACACTGGAAAGGTACCATTTACTCTTATTTCTACTTATCCTCCCAACAGATCCGTTCTCTTTATGTTATAATCACTTTTCACAGTCCAGCAATCTCTCTGATACTATCTTAAAGCACTGATTCTCAAAAGGGTCTAAATTAAACAGCATCACAGAAACCAAGAGGCAGCACGCAGCCCATAACCTCAAACTCATTGTTGCAGAAGACAATTGTCAAAACAGGACCATGCTTTTATTTTATTTAATGTGGTTTAGAAATTAGGATACGGTGCTTTTATTTATATATTTGTTTTTAGTCTTTCCTGAATGTCTGCTTGTGTCTCCCCACCACCGCACCCTACCCCACCCCACCCCCGTAGCTCCTGCCAAGCAAATGTGGCAGCACTGACAGTTGCCGCTTTAAGCAGCTTTGCCATTCCCTTCTGTTCCCCCTCCATGTGTTCTTCTAGCTGGGCCAACTGTGAGGTGTCTACAAAAGGGTACAATGGCAGTCATTAGTAAATATTCTAAAAGTTAGGAAAAAAATTATAGGTACTGGATGCATATATCAGAGCAGCAGAGCCAACACCGATCTGCAGGCACAACCTTTGCAAAATTGGTACTTGCATTAGGTACAATGCAAGTGTTTGATTGAGGGTAAGCTTCTAAAGGAAAAGTACTGTTTCATTTTCTCTCCACACTCCATTAATATATTATGCATACAATTAAGCTACAGATGTCTTCAACAGAAAACCTCTAGTTGTCCTGAATAAAAGCCCAGCACTGCTTTTTTTTTTTTTATCCTTTCTCAGTTTAGGAGCAGAACATTAAGGAAATGTGCCCATTTGTATGTTCTTATAATGGCAGAGATAGAAGACTGTCTTAATTAGTTTTAATCGTGAAGAGAATGGTAACTAGACGATGCTCAGTTATGCTGAGCTTGCCACAGTGGAAAATGTGCTTAGACTGTGACAAAAGAAATTGAGTCACCTACATGGATACATTTCCTGATGCTATAAGTTGTTCCAATGAGTTATTAAGAGACCAGATCTGTAGTTTACAAAAAAAGAAGGTCGCGACTCTATCTGAGATATAAAGAGAAATGAGCCAATTTCTTCTCTTGTCGATTTACCATCTCTACAATGGTTCTTTGCAGGGGTTAAGCTGCATTTAATATTCATATCTGAATAAGATTGGGTCACTTTTCAGTTTTAATTGATTGGTACTTGTGACACAATAGTATATTTTAATTTAGAATATGAACTCTTATTTTTTAGACTCCTGGAAAAATAAGTTTGCTTTATTTATTAGCTTATGCTAACTCAGGGGCATGCTAATGTATTTATCAAAAACAATGACCTGTGTGGGTTGACAGTGAAAGAGAGGTGAGCAGAAAGCATTCTGAGTCACAGGGAAGATTGATGAATTGATGAATACCTGTATGGTAGCTACAGTGACCGTTTTTTTTAATGAGGCTATTTTAACTTCATGGTATGGTTTTCCTCTACTTTATCAACATCTTAACTTTTACAAAACTTATGGAAGTAATTGTTCTTTTTTGTAAATATTGATTTAATGTCTGCAACCTACTTTAACATTGACATATAATCCTTTTATTTAATGCTATTCTGTTATCAGACATTGCTTCTAATTGTTCCCTATTTCAAATAATGTTGCAATTGACACTTACTGGTAACTCTTTGTCAACGTTTAATATTATTTCTTTAGCAATAACATCTTTTTTCCATGATCTAAAATTTACACGACCTTACAATGGACTTCATAAGCCTATGGAAGACATATAGGGTGTTAAAAATGTCATTGAGACTTTTATTTCTTGTATTCACTTTCATTGTTTCATCAACTGTTCTCTCTCAGAAGTATCACAGCTTCATAGACTTCAGTTTCCTACTTTGGAAATATTTACTTTTAATGAACCACGTCTAAGTTTGGATAGATAAAACAGACAAATTTAAATATGATTGCACATCTTGCAGAAAGGATTGTTTTTAAAGAAAAGATTCACTAAAGAGTTAATTTAATTGGTATCAACCCTAGTGTGCCCTGTAATCAAATTCACCAAACTTCAGTGTATACATACCTTTCCAAAAATTAAATCATTTGGGCTCTAAAGTAGTTGTGTGCAAACCTGATTGAGCATCCAGGTTACCTGAAGACTGTTTTAACAATATGATTTATTAGGCTCACTAAATGAGAATACCCATGAGGTGGCTCTGGAGAATCAGTATTGTTTAAATCTGAGCAGTTGGTTCTTACGATCAGCCAGATCGGAGAGCTATAGAACCAAGGACGTCCTTTAGCCTTTATCCTATGATGCTCTTTGATTTAAAAGGATATCAAACAAAAGGCATGAGGTATGGAAGAGCCAGAAGACTATATGTGTTAAGACAACACAGCCTTTGAACCTCTCTTTCACTTCCAAGAAATCCCACAGCACTCTCCCATATCGTCACCGCTATTCTTTGCTGGGGACAACGACAGACTCCAAGTCTAGAAGATTGTGTAACTCTTATGGACTGCTTTGCTTCACTATAAGGAGTAGAAACGATGGTAGAATGTGGGAGTCAGTACACACATAAAAAGGTTTTTATATAAGGCAGTATTTATCAACCATCTCACTGTTCTAAATTTACACATTAACATGTATTGTATTCTATTCACTTTCAAATAAAAAAACAATCAGAGTTTGCTGTTCTAAGAGAAATTTTCCCCCTCCCTATCTCAAAAGAGAGAGGACACGGTCTCCCTAAATATTTATTTACAGAACCCATTAGATGCACTGAATATCATCATCCCCAGATGTTTATTAAAGAATAAGCATAGTAGTGACAGTGATCATGACTTGCCATTTTACATTCCTTTAATCCCACAATTAAATCAATCATTCTGGCTCCCCCCTTTCTTCCTCCCCATTTCATGAATATTTGTATGAAAGCTACATGTTCAGATAAAAAATAAATATATACAGTTCCTGCCAAGATAAAATTTTTTTAATAAGGGAAAGAAGACAGTCAAGCTGTCCACACCTACCTGTTCATGTGAACAACTAAACAGCATCAGCAGGAAGGTGAGGGAGAGGGAGGAGGGTCTGTGATTTGGCTGATCCTTAGAGAACAGGTAGCGATGGTAGGAGAATGCTTCTGCCATCCCTGTCTGTACTTGAAAGGTGAGAAGGGCTGTGATATCAGAAATTGGAGGGGGAAAATTCTTTCTCAAGTCCAAATATTTAGACATAGGAAGTGTGTGTGTGTGTGTGTGTGTGTGTGTATGTGTGTGGCAGAAGCGGGGAGCAAGGAGAGGCACATCATGACAGAGAAGGATTCGGAAATAAAAGTATGTAGGTAAGACACAGACTCCCAGTGGAAACTTTTCAAGGCAATTATCAGAACGTAACCCTTCATCTTGCATGAAATGACATAGGGAAGCTTTTGCAGCATGACAAACTGACTCAAACTTTGGCTTTCTTAAGCAAAAGGTGATTTACTGAGAGATACTGGAACTCTGTCCTAGGAGACGACTGGAGAACCAGGCTTTGCAAATAGCAGAGAATCAGTACACGTTTGTTGCTCATGCTACATGTCAGGGGTAGCAAAAGGTAAAATCAGCTCCTCCGAGTTACTCCAAACCATCTCACCGATGCTGATGGTTCATTGTAACAGGGAAAGAAAGCTCTGGAGGGTCTCTACTGGCAGTTGGGTGCCCCAGCCGTCAAATGACATGTGTAATCTCCGCCCACAATCTTTTGGCCAATGTGTGTCATTTGTCTCCTTTCAACTGCAAGGAGATGATACCCTCCCACAAGCCCAGAGAGGAAACCCAAGTATAGATGTGCATTTGATACCTTTGTGATTGGCAGGAAGTAAGGCCAGAAAAGCAGGGACAACAGGAAACTTTTTTTGGGTGGCCTTGTCTGGGTGCTTCTGTAGGAACGGATGAAGCCGACCAATACTCAGACTCTGTCACTGTCTTAACATTCACAGGTCAGAGAGGAAATGTCTGACTGGCCTAGCTTCGTGCAAATGCCTACCATTTTACCCGGGTCGGTGGGGCACATAATGGGCAGTAACTGGGTATAACGTAAACCAAAAGGGAATCCAGGTGCTATTAGGAAGCAGCCTACGGTATGAATATGAGGTGTTGGTTGAACAGCAAAAATACCCACCTCAATTGATAGTCAAGAAGCTTCTGATTTCAGTATTCACCAATATTTAAGGAGTACTTACTAGGTGTTTTCCTCAGAACTGTGGATCTAGCAGTGAGGTGGACCTACCTTTGTAATGGTCAGATAATCATGGTTGGTGGATTGTCTGGTGGTGTGGAGAACATTCTGGAATTGTGGGGATAGGAAAAGATTATATGGTCTAGGCAGCCAAAGTGAGAGCTCTTAAAAAAAGATGTTTAGACGGTGTGTCTCTTTGTTCCTTATTCCTGGAAATTGTCACACTGGCCATTTATTTCAAGTGTTATAGAGGGATGCATTGATTATGTTGGAGAGAGACTGTGAACAACCTTTCTTAGGTTCCTTCCCCCTCTAAGTTCAATGAATTAATGAGAACCCAGTAGGAAAGTTGTCATTGGGAAACAGAGACATGGAATGATAGACGTTGAGCAACATTATTCTCAGGGAGGAGACATTTTATCTTGGCAACAGAGGACTCCAGAGGTTGTCTTGAGTAGAATTCTAACCTGGAGAACCAGACGAGCCCTCTCAGCTCTGATTGTAGGGGGTGTCCCGACCTCCACAGCTACTCACCTACTACTTGTACTTTGTCTTCTGTCCTGGTCTGAACCATCCGTATTCCTATCTAGGGTCAAACTCTTGATGTGTACACTAGATCCTTCTGTTCTTGCCAGCTGTAGGTCATTATTTAGCATTTCTCCCTTCTCCTTCTGTTATAAATTTTTCTCCTTTGTGGGTAATTCCAATTAACATTTTAATGTGTAATGTCTCCTTTCATTAAAAAAACAAAAACACTCTCTTTGTCTCCTGTCTCCCTCTAGCTACTCCCTCGTTTCTCTGTCCCTTTATGGTTAAATCCGCCTAAGAGTTGTTTGTACTCACTGTCCCCAAGCCTCTCCTTCCTCTCCCTCATAAGCGCTGTCTAAACAGACTTGCTCTCTTACCACTCCACCAACACTTCTCTTGCAAGGACAATAAGACGTCTACATTGCTAAATCCTACAGTCATTTCTCAGTCCTCTTCTTATCTGGCCTGGCATTTGACACATTTGATCACTTCCTTCTCTTTGAAACACTTTCTTAACTTCACATGCAGGACAGCTCTCCTGGTTTTCTTCCTACCTGGCTTGCTACTTTTTCTCATTTTCTTGGCTGATCCTTCATTATCTCTCCAAGTCCTAAATGTTGGCATATTCCTGAGCTCAGTCTTTAGATGACATCCCTTTTCCATTTTTGCTTCTTCCCTGGTTATCTCATCTAGTCATGGCTTTGAAAACCTGTCTACATATTCATAACTCCCAAATTTATATTTCCATTTAGACATCTCCCCGAAAATCCAGGTGTATATATACAACAGCCTTCTCAAAATCTCCATTTGCTTGTTGGGATAGATGTAGTTGTCTCGTCCATATTTCTTCAGAACTCACAGTTCCCATACATTTTGGCCTAACTTCAGTTGCAAATACCTGTGACTTTGCTGGAAGACTTTGTCTACCAGAGTCTGCATGGCCTACTTGGCGCATGTATGTGGCTAAGTTAACTCTAGGCGAGCCCTTCAACCAGTGACTAATGGAAGAGGACGTATAAATGCTCCAGCTCCCTCACACTGAGGGACCTCTGTGCCCCTGCATAGAGCTATGTTTTGAGGTATATTCTGTTTCCCAGAGTTCCCCAGAGAGATTGAGCTCCATTGGCCCATGGTGCCAGCTGGTTTAGTAACATACTCTATAGGGAGTCTTTCAAATAGCTGTCTCATCTCTCTAATCCCTTATGTGTTTCCTGGGAGTGTCTCCCAAATAAATTATTTGCACTCAAATAGTTGCCTGGAGGTCTGCTCACAGGGAAACCCAAACCAAGATAGATGTCAAATAGGTTTCTCACCTCTAACATGTCCCAATCTAAGCTCAGTCTGCTCTTCCCATGGTCTTGCCTATCTCAGTAAATGAGTGATTCTCGTTCCTTATCAAAAACCTTGATGGTTGTCTTTCTCTTGCACCTCATACCCAATTAGTCAGCAAATCTACCTTCAAAATTCAACCACTTGTTTTTCTCCAAAGGATTTCACTCTCTGTCAGAGATGATATTCAACATTTTTAAATTGTTTGGAATTCCATAAGAAAAGAAATGTTCATTTGTTTTGTTTGCTGTTGTACCCCCAGTGCCTAGAAGAAGAGTGTAAAACATAGTAAAACCTGCACACACACACACAAAAATTGCTGAATGAGTTTGGATGCTGGAAAAAACAGTTAATGAGAAAAGGCTTTGGGGATGAACGGTGAAAGAGCACTATAGAGAATGCTTGAATTGATAAAAGCAGTTTTTTTACCAAACGAAATATCTTTGTTAGTAAAATATTTGTACAATTAGAAAAAACATGCTCTGGAGAGTTCAGATACCCATGGTTTACACTGTCGGATCTTACCACAGTAAGAGGCGATGTTACAAAGGTGGCGAGATCAAATGACTAATGAATCATTTTCAATACTGCAATCGGCCTCCTCCCACCTCTACCACCCCAACAGTCTTACATGTGCAACTTCGCAGGAACACACCTCTTTCAGTATTTTGAGAACAAATTTGCAATGCCAGGATCACTTTGAATAAGGGAATTACTTCCAGTGTCAGTAAATGAACTGTCCTCCTGACCCTGAGGATTAAGGAGGGGCAACCCAGGAAGCGGGGTGTCACAGAGCTGAGGGCCCTGGGCTCGGCGGTCAGCCTGCTGAGTTCAGTCCCAGCTTTGTAGCTCACTTGCAGTATGACCATGGGAAAGGTTTATGTGACCTCTTTAACTTCAGCTTTTGCACTTGCAAAATGGGCCTAATAACAGTACTCGCTAATGAGGTTATTGTGAGGATGACGTGAGCTAATACTTGCAGACTGCAGACTGAGTACCTGGCACAGAGTCAGTCATGAAGAAGTAAGCAATAACCTTCTCCAGTTGGTTTATGTATGTGCACATACCTGTCATATGTCCCAGACTACACTGTAAGTTCCAGATATCGGCTATGCTTTTTCATAGCACCATTATTCTGTTTGTATAACACTTGACACAGTTAATGCGCAGAATGGCACCTCTGTGAGTAGAAGGGTATCGTTATTATCCTGATTTTACAAAGGAAGCACAGAAAGTTTCCCTATAATAGTGATTGTCAGCAAGGCTTGGGATATGGCAGACGAGCTCGCTGGGAGGATTTTGTCACTCCACACATACTCACTAAAGATTCTGTATCACTGTTGCAAGAAGCCACTCTTACAAATGGGTTGGGAAGAGAAAAGGGGAAGGATTGTGTCCCACAGACAGAGTACACCCTATTCAGTGGTATTTCCCAGTTGTGTGCAACAGGTTAACCTTTTCTCTCAACTCCCACTGCCCCTCCAAAATAGATAGGGGGTGCCACCACTACACTTTTGACACATTCTGTCTGCTCCCTTCAGATCTTTGGGATCACTCCAGTGTTCTGCACACAGCAGCCTTTAGACAAGGCGGAGCTTTGATTACAACCCCAGGGAAGGCTGGAGTGTGAGCTTCTGTTCTTTATCCAGCCTTGTGCTTCTCTGCTTATAGATAACTGAAGTGGGTAAAATGTGGGGCAGAGTAGGGGTAAAGTCACACAAATGGTTCCAGGCCACTCAGAAGGTACATCGTAAATGGTAGTCCGGCCCTTGCCACCACGGTAGGTACAGGGCCCAGCTCCTTTGCTATTCCAGGAATGAATGTTGTTGGCACCTGAGAGAAACTGTAAGGCATTTAAGGAAGGAGAGCCTTGCTTAGGTAAGCATAATCGATATGAGGAGGAAGCATTGGAGGATGAGAGGAAACAATGTCCGTTTTCTCCAGGAGTTTCTGTAGAGCACCAGTTTGAGAAACGCTGATCTAGAGTTGTGCGGGAAGTTGGAGTGAACGGGGGAAGACAATATAGAAGAGTATTTAGCTTACCAGCAATCATCATCAGTAACGCATAGGCATACCTTATAAAGAAAGGTACTTTAGAAAAATACTTATAAATTGGATGTTCAATAGATAATTTGAAGACCAGGATTTACAAATACGAAACAAGTTCAAATAATCTAAGGTAAATTATTTGTATAAACTTTACATGGTAAATGGTATTTTTTGAAGCTCTGTGTGTTGTGTATTTCTGACGCTATGACTATGTCAAAACTTTTTCATGAGTTGATGTTTGGGGCCATAACTATATCTCATTATATAGCTGATGATTTTGTTTCAGGCAGCCTTTCTGACCTCAATTTACTCATTTATCAGATGGAGATAATAATACCTACTTTATAGATATCTGTGAGTTTTATGTCAAACAATTTATTCAATGACTGTTTTTTTAAATAGACATAAAAAAGGTATATATCATGGTAGAAGGTGATAAGTGCTATGGAAAAAAAAATAGGCTGAGGCGGATAGGGGATGCAGGGGCTGAGGATGGTGGTTAAAGGTTTTCTGAGTAGGACTTTCTGGGTATGCAAAGTGCTTGGTACATATCTGGTATTCAGTAAAGGGTGGCATGCACACATATGGATACAATTTACCCCTGTCATGTGCAAATCCAAGTCCATACACTACACGGGTGGAGGGATGGATGTATGGGTAGATAGATGGAAGACGGGTGGATGAGCTTCCTCCAGGACATAGATATGAGACAGGGCTGTGTTGTTTTTAATAGGGTAATTATAAAAGCATTTTTCTCTTCCTTTGTATAAACCACAATAATGGTAATTACATCTAACATTTTTAAATACCTACTGTACATGTATTAAATAACTTCTTTGTATATGTTACATATATTTACATACACTAACTTATTTATTCCTTATAAATGCCTTCTGAAGTAAAATTATTATTTATTCTCATTTTAAAGATAAGAAAACCGAGAAATAAAAGACTTACTTGCTCCAGATTAAGAGCTAGGAAGGATAGAGCATATTTTAAACCCGGATGTCAGCCCCTAGAAACTACTCTCTGAACTATGACACCTGCTACCACTACATTTTCATAAGAACATCTAGTTTGCTAAGGGATAAACTTACCTAGCTTTTCTTGTTCTGTTTCTGCTTCCTTACAATTAACAATTTTTACAGGGTGAAATACCAGCCTGCCCCAAAGCCTGCCTTGATGGCAGCTTAGAAGAATTAATGGGTTCGTAAATATGTCCTCATAGCTCCCCAAGCTCAGGGAATTCTCAAGTCTTCCCTGTATTCCCATAGGAGTTGTGGCATGGGGACCTTGGTGTCAACAGTCTTTTAATGCTGAGAGAGTCCTGGATCGCTGGAAATCCTATCTGCTCTGCAAACTGGAGTAAATCAAAAGCTTTTCTCCAAGATTTCCATCAGAATTAGCCTCCCTTGGTATGTGGAGTGAAATCGAGGGAGATTTCAAACACTCCTGAAATATAACCATTGGAATATTCTCAGTTATCACCTTCTTTCTTATAATATCCATTGGTGAAATATCTCCAGAACACCTAAAATGCTTAACATGCTAGTTAGGGAGAGAATGGTGGTAAATGGGACCAGCTCCATAAAACCACATGGATTGCTGAGATTAAAAGGGAAGTAGAGGAGGAAGCAGTATATTATTTTTATTTTAGAACTTTCCCAAATCCCCTGGAACAAATTAAATAAGTGGAACTAAATCTCCAAATTGTTCCAAACATTCTCTTCACAGTGACAGGTGGATAGATTAGATAACTCCCAGGTCATTTCCATTTTAATTGTTAGTATTTTTACAAATGACTCATTTCTGTCAGTGGTTTTGGCAAAATCACAGTGATTTTGGAACCTATTTTTACTTCTTAATCAATATGTATTTGAATTATTGCAATCTTAATGGACTCCAACTGGAGTTTTCAGTGCCAGAATTCTTGGGTTCTTGGAAGGGTCGTTGAATTCAAATAAGCAATCTGGTTGTGTATTTCCTTTGTACACCCTAGTGAAAATTACACAGATGAAAAAAAAAACATACTTTCATGAAGGATTTAAATAAAAATGTAATGTTCTAGGAAATATTATAAAAACAGTGCTAATTCATAGGTTTTATCTGAGAATTTTTCTTTTTGCAGAAACATTTCTGTAAGTATTAAATGTGTTCTGATAATGAGCATGGTTTGAAACTACAGGAAGGAATATTTTAGGGAGTTGCTGAGCTATAGGGGTAGGGCCAATGTCAAAGAAAGACCAACTGAAGAGGCAAGAAAATCAAGAGATTGATGGTTAAAGGAGTTCGAGAGGAAATGAATGGCTCCAGAGGATAGACCAAAATAAAATAAGCATTGGACAGCAAGAGAAAATTCTGTTTAAAAGAACTCATAGATACTGCTCAGCTTTCTGCACCAATGTCGTATCTCCTCTTCCTTTGGCCCCCATGGTTGTTACTGTTAGAAACTCTTCTCCATACTTCCCTAGCCCCCATCATCCTGTGTAACGCTAGGCCAAGCTAAGAAACAAGGAAAGAATGGATAATGGGCTTTGTAAGCTAGAAAATTCTGTGGTTCATGTAAGTTACCATCGGTAAGTGAATCGTGTCGTCATTTCCATTAGGTTTCTATAAGTGTGATTTGGAAATCAATCTAGCAGAAGAGTTTTACCTTTAGATTTGAAATCATGTCGCTTTTTGACATGGCCCTCAGATCTGGAACACACACAGTCCTTTCAGATCTGTCTTTCATAGTATACTTCCAGCTTTTAAGTTAATTGCCAATATATATATTTTAAAAAAATGAGAGTTGCTCTGAAAAACATCCAGGTTCACAACTTTCCTTGAAATATTCAAAGACCCATCTATCAGTTTGAGCCAGGAGGGCCCTGCCCCCTTCAGATGCAACCTGTACCTTCAGTTATCAAGGCCCGTACTTCCTACATGAAATGCTATTCACCCACGGAAAGTGAGGCTCGTGTTTTCAGTCCTGGTTATGCTTTTGCGGTTTTATATGCATGTAACGGTTCCCCAGAAATGTGCCTATTCCTCTTCCGGTGAGTCATATGTTACTCATAAGACGCATATTCTCAGGACTGTGCCCTCATTTGCACTTCTTGCCTGGTGCAGACCTGGCTCTCTTTACATAACACAATTGAAAAATTGCTATTTTAAGGGTTAATGTGGTTAACTCTTGTTGGTGTTAGTGCTCTGCAGATACTCTCCAGGAGAGCACAGTAGTAAAGAGACCTTGCACAGTTCACTTATAGAACGCTGACTTCTTACAGTGTTATACAAATTACCTGGGAACACAAATGCACGGGGCTTAGGTCGGTGCCTGGAATATATCATAAAGTGTTCAATTAATACCACTAGCATTACATAGCTCTGTCTTTATTGACCACGTTAACTAGATATTCTTTGATGAAAGCCTTTTAATTTGAAAACTTTGGCTTTTGCACTTGATTCTCTCAGAGCACCCTAATCAGAATCTCCATCAAAGTACTTATTACTTATTCAGTTACTCAAACAGGATCTACTGAATAGCAGGCACTGTTCTCCATCTGAGGGCTACTGCAGTAACCAACAGGCAGATTCTTATCCTGGAGGAGCCTGCAGTCCAGCAGGGAGACAGACAATTCACACAGAGTTAAGAGCCAGTAAGAAAAGTAAAACAGAGTCAGGAGCTAGGGTGCTGGGTGAGGTGGATTGGAGGTGCTATTTTTTAGCAAAAATGTTTAGGATGGACGTTGCTGACAAGGTAACATCTGCTGGGATCAATTAGAGGTGATTTATGAACTTTGTTCAATGTCATCTGTTGTACTATTTATTCATAGGTTTTATCTGAGAATTTTTCTTTTTGCAGAAACATTTCTGTAAGTATTAAATGTGTTCTGATAATGAGCATGGTTTGAAACTACAGGAAGGAATATTTTAGGGAGTTGCTGAGCTATAGGGGTAGGGCCAATGTCAAAGAAAGACCAACTGAAGAGGCAAGAAAATCGAGAGATTGATGGTTAAAGGAGTTCGAGAGGAAATGAATGGCTCCAGAGGATAGACCAAAATAAAATAAGCATTGGACAGCAAGAGAAAACCTATATATTATAGCTTACCCTTGCCTGCTGTAAAGATAACTAATGCTAAAGTAAACTCAGCACTTTTCCCTACTCTCTGCACAAAATGTTATCTACCTCAGTCAAGTGAGGCTCATTTTTTTTCAATCCTGACTATGATTTAGGGTATTATATTCATATGGTTGCTACACAGAAATATGCATATTCCTTTTCCTATGATTCACACATTACTCACAAGTCACTGGCTTCCTGTCACTGAAACTCCAAAATCTCTTGAGCATATTTCTCCAGCAGTAGTGGTGACTCTGACAAAGCCACAGTTTGTGTCATCCCCACGGCCCTGGCAGTGAGTGCCATTTCCAAACTGGGTGCACTCAGTGCTGTTCTGGTGAGTTCAATGACCACGTTTCAGGTATTGTGCTAAGTGAAAGTGGTTCAAAGGGGAGTACGACACCTACCCCTGGAGATTACCGCCGCCGAGGCTGTCTTCTCTACACAACCCCACCATGTCTGTCTACACCCTGGAGAGCATCCAGGTACTCTCAGTTGGGCCTCGTTTATTCCTCCCAATCATGGAGCTGAAAAGTCCACTGTCTACCAAGGCCAGGCTGGGGGACTAGAGGAAACAGCTTTGGCTCAACTACCGCTGGTTTTTGCCATGTGGAAATGAAGGGCTGGTTTTGCCAAAGCGTCTGGTTTTTTAAGAAGAGGTAGATACCTGGCTTTCTATGTGAAATCTCTTTGTTGAACCCTTAATGAGGGTTGTCATGAAGGAAGGTGTGGAACTCACTAATGAGCAGTGTGACTTTGGACAAGTCATTTTTCCTCTACAGGTTTATTATCGGGAAAATGGGGTCCTATTGTTTGTGAGGTCCCGTCCAGGTCTAAGATTTAGTGTTCGTCTTTTGGAGACCACAGATGAATGCTGTGGTATGACAAGGTCAGTGGGACTGTGTCCACCTCATCTACGCAGTCCCCCTTTAGTGTGGGACAGAGCATCCACATTCCTGCCTTTTGGACCATTCAGTAGGGAGTAGACACTTCCAGCATTCAACAGACATTTACTGAGGGCTTGTTCTGGGCCAGGTCCTGTGCCAGGTACCATCCTTGAGCCTTCTCTGTATGAGGATAAAGAGATTCGATCTTTACAACTCGGAGATGCAGGGCACGCAGGCCCATGCTGAGCGCTAGAATAAGGGCTCAGTAATTGTTGGCTTTCCTCTCTCCCTTCCCTGAGGCTGTCCCCCTGGACGATCATCCAGAACTCACTTTGCTCAGCCTAGGATATGCTCATCTTCCTTTAGCAATTTGAAGTATCCTCAAAAGCCGGCGTAAACCTGTCCCCTTTCATTCCTGCCCACAAACTCTAAACCCTGGCTGTTCTCATTCATTTAAAACTATTTATTGAGCATCTGCTATATTCCTGGTCTTGTTCTATCAGTGAACAAGAAACACAAGGTTCTGCTTTTACAAACTAAAATTCTATGGAGGTTTGGAAGGAAAGGAAGAAGCAAACTCTAAACTAGTAAGTGAAAAATTTAACAAATAGTGCTACTTAGAAAATAATAGTGACATGGTAGTTATCTCGGGCCTACTTTAGATTGAGTGGCCAGAAAAGGCCCATCTGAGGAAATGTTATTTATTCTTTGACCTGACTGATAAGAAGAAACCAGGCACGGAAGGTCTAGCCAGAGGAAATAGCAAGTGTAAAGGCTCTAGGGCAAGAGTACAATTAGCACTTGGATTGATATAAAAGAAGCCTGTGTGGCCAGAGCATAGATTGGGAAGAGAGGGCAGAGGTAATAGGGGATGTCAGAGAATTTGATTAGGTGTAGATTTTTTTTTGCAATTACTTCATGCAATAAGTTTTCTTTCCCCCCAGCTGGAGTATAATTTCCTTAAAGAAGGTAATAAGACTAATCTATTTTTTTTTTTTGTCTCTTGTAGCACCTAGTTGCTCAGTTAATATTTAGTTAATTGACTGATTATAAGGAACTCACATATCATTTGTGTGGCAAAGTAGCTCTACATTTCAGTGTGGTTTGACAGGAGTCTTCAGAACGGGCTGCCTCTAATTGCCTCGGAGGTTTGAGGAATGCATTCTTGTCCAACTGCTATTTCAGCAGTCCCCATGTGAGGACATACGATCTTCCCTTTCGTCTTCGTTCATCCATGTGGTCTTTTAATTGCATGTTCCTTTTGAGCTAGTAGCCAATAGACCTCCTCCATCTGGGTTAGGAGATAAAGAAGCAGGGATGTTTCCACAGTCTTTGCAATGAAACGGCCACCACCACAAGATGGCCCTTCTCCACTAAGTCTGGCACTTTGATGAGAGGAGTTCTTTTTCTCATCACCACTTCCCAGCCCCCCTTCAGCCTCTGTGGGCCTGAGAGAGATTAAAGATGGCTGGAATGCCGGCCAGAGTCATTAAGTGTTCTCACCCCTTAGAACAAAACACATGACATATGCCAGTCCTTTCTGCAGAGCAGCAGATCATCATGTGACTTGCTCCACTTGACCTTTGCAGTTCCAGAGTTGAGGAAAAGGACATTGCAGACAGAAATGATGGGTGAAGATTTTTAATTATACCCCCTTTTTGAATTTCTGGGGAGAAAAAAAACCACTTTCAGTAGAAAGGCAATGGCTTCAATAATTTTATTATTTCTACACATTTGAGACATTGGGGTTAACTTGTGTTAGAATCTGGGGTTCAACATGACAGCAATCAAATTGCAGGTCTGTCTGGCATAGACATCAGGGCTCCAGAATCTAGAGTTGCTTCTCAATAACTTAGTCACATTGATTTATTAAATTGTTCTCTTTCTGTCTCCTGAACTTTTGTTGATAAATGCATTTTTAATTCCTCAGATTAAACTAAGCTACTTTTTTTCCTAATGTATCCAAATCATGCATAATTTCTTCCAATGTATAATTTTCTGGATTAATAGTGTTTTCCACTCATGAAAAACAACCAGTTTTCTTTAAAGAATTATCCATTTAACATGTCTCATATAAAATACGAGTGTGTGTGTGTGTGTGTGTGTGTGTGTGTGTGTGTGTGTTACAAAATCAGTGCCTGGAAAAAGAATCTTCTTTTCACTTGTGGATGAAAATCTGTCATCCATAAGTCAGACCCAGAATGAGAACATTGCAATTAGAGTTGAATAACCATTAGAAGATTCCTGGAAACCTAGATCATATAATGTACGAGTTTGTGTGTGTGTGTGTGTGTGTGTGTGTACACACACACATTTTAGCTCTGTGTCATAAGATTTTTAAAGAAATGGAGTAAACTGATTTCTGCCTGATTAATACAATTTAGGAAACTGCTAAATGCTAGATTTTGGGGTGATTGATTTTTCAAACCTAAGTCCTCTTCTTCTCTGTCTTTGGTTTCTTCCTTTCTGATGGTTTAAATAGAGAATTTTGAAAGGATTGGTATATTTCTGCGAGTGTTTTTCCTTTACTCACAAGTGTTAAGCAGAGCATGTTGGGATGCAAAATGCAGAGACGACCTATGTGAGTTATCCCCGCCTTCTAATTTCTCTTTGGAAATGTGTATGGACATCCCCCTGGAGTAACGTGTCAATGTCTAGAATGCACAACTGTAAGCTCATCATCTTTAAAAGTGTTGTTCTTAAGCCGTTCAGAACCCCCAGAGTTCATTACATTTGCAAAATCTCAAGCCCTGATTATACATAACAGCAGAATCATAGTCAATTTCATCTAGCTAAGAATATTTACATTCAGTAGAGCCCTTCTGAAAAGCAGGAGGAGGAAATGATCATTTCATGAAAAGTTCTATATTTTGCATGCTGCACGTTTATATATTCAAGAGTGTATGAAATAATGCAGAAATATCTCACCATCACGTTTCTTCAGGCTACACTGAACACAGCTTTGGTAGTCCAGAAATCACTTGGCTTTCCTACTGTGATTTGGGTACATAAAAACCAGTGTGCTTTCCTCATTACTGGACAGCACCTTTTATAATCTGTTAGCTATAAAGCGTGCAGGTGTGGAGAAACGCATGTATATGACGTGTTGAAGACTGTATGTTACCTCATCTCATTTGCTTTCTTGTGTCTTTCCATAGAATCTTTATTCTACTGGCCTCACTGTATATAGAGCCAATTGGAAAAGGAAAGAAGGAAGGAGGAAGGGAGGGTATGTTGAGTCTATGTATTCCATTTGCCCTGGAATACAAGATTTTGAGGGCGTGTGGTAGCAGGGCTTGGGGAGTTAGGGGTATGTGCCGATGAGTAGAGGAAGCTGTGGAGTCAGTGGGAAGAGCAGCACCTCAAGGAAAAAGGTCTCCCAGACATTCAGCTTAAGAGCAATTTGTAGCTACTTCCTGTTGGGGATAAAGCAAGCCTCTTCAGGGTTCAGTGAGTTGGTCATGCCCACCGTAGAATTACTTGTTTTACTAAATGTGACCCCGCGGTGGCTGTTGTGTTGTGTACTCGCCTACATAGGATATCACTGGATTTTGGATGGTGGAGACTTGAGGTCCTGGGAACGGAGAGAAAAGGGAAAAGGGAGGTGGAATCACTTCCCTGACCAGTTTGTCTCCTTTCCACCCTCACCACATCAAGTTCCTGGCCGCATGGGGCCATCCAAAACCAGGTTCCCTTCCACGTCAAGGGTCTCCTGTCCAATCTGGGTCTCTCAACTGTTCTTTTATCCTTTATCTTGTCCATTTCTCTGCTGATAAAGAAGGGAGAACATGCCCTGATGAAGATATGGAAAATATTGAAAACAGCCAATCCAGATTACTGGACTGTTTCAAAGCTCCCTTGTAGATTAGATCATTTGCCCTCTTAAAAGCTCAATGAGCTGGTTTTTCCATGTGTTCCTGTGAATAATGCGTATGTCATGGTCTCAGCTTGAAAGAAGGGGGAAAACAAGGAAAAAAAAGAGCACACTTTGTTACTACAAGGTTTCAGGAGTCACATCAGTGATGTAAATGTTGTCATTGTTTTTTCCTTTTTAAAAAACATTTTATGTTTATGCCGAATACTGAACCGAGAATTATGCACACAGTTCAGGTCCTCGTACTCAGTATTCTCTGTGTGACACCCAAAGGCAGGGTAGTGAGTATGTTAATACCATAAATTGTCACATGAAAAGAGTGATACTTTGTGTCATCTAAAGCAAATGGGTAAATGCATCCTACTGGGGTTTTGTGGGGTTTCTGCCAGTTTTCAATCTCAGAGATCAGACAGCATACTAAGTATACAGGATACTGCACTGCCTTTTGCAAAAATGCATCCTAGGGATACAACCTCCAGATTCCTGGCTCTGGATCAGGGGTTAGCAAGCTTTCTCCTAAAAAGGGAGGATAATAAGTATTTTAGGTTTTGTTGCCCATACAGTCTCTGCACATTCCAACCAAACTTTATTTGTGAACACTGAAATTTGAATTGCATATTATTTTCACGTGTCACAGAATATTATTATGTTATTTATGTCAGCCATTAAAAAATGTAAAAGCTAGTTTTAGTACAGGGGCTTTCCAAAAACAGGGAACGAGTCAGTTTGGGACCTAAGGTCATGGTGTGAAGATCCCGGATCTAGATATTAGTGACATCTCAAGACAAGCCAAACCATCACAATTAAGAAGTTGGTATGTGGGAGGCCCATTTTCAGGATGGACAGTATGGGAGTGGGGCAGCTCTTCAACCATTTGTCTACTGGGTCTTGAAAGGATTTGTGAAGTAGTGGAATTTCAGGCACAAAAATCCTCTTGCTTGAAATGATTTCTGACATTGAGGATTATCTCTGAAATACATTGAATATGCAGATGCTACCAGCCTCGCCTGTGGTCTTCACTGCCTCCTCCCACCTTCCTGAAACATCTGTTGGGCATCTACTGTGTGGAGTTCTTGGTTAAGGGTGGGTGACACGAAACACGGCACAGAGTACTCACAGCCTGCAGGCAGAGCAGATGGAGTGAGAGAAGGACCTCACACACACAGAGTGAGCAGCCTGTTGGGAGGGCGGCACCAGCCCTCACACCACCCAGACCTCATCCTCAGCTCTCAAAGATACCTTTGTTAGCCACACCCAACTGGATGGCTCATGATTCAGGGTGGCTTCACATGAGCAGACGCTGGGTCCTCGGTTCCTAGTCAGAAATTTGGATTAATGGGAAAGGCCATAACTTCTAAGCTGCTCTGTGTTTTAAAGATCCATCCAGAAAAGTATTATCATGCTCTGCTTTGAGCCAGTGGCTGTTCCACACAGCCTGATGCAAGGTTCTGTTCCTTAGTCTGAGCCCCCAAATAGTAAATACCTGAAGGGACGCTCATACCGTCATTTTTCATGAGCGTTGCTCTCCTTCGTTGAGCAGTATTGTTGTACGTTGAAAAATCGCAAGTTGAATATCATTTCGTACATTAAGTCACTGTGCAAGTACCCTAAATCTTTATGCTTGTTAAAGGAATATTGTGATTTCTAGGCACGGCAATCTCATTGATTCACAATCTACCATCATGGAACCACTCCAGGCTTCCATTTCTTCCTCTTGAAAATGACGGGCTTTCATTAAATGAGCTCTGAGATTCTGCGTTTTACTCTACTGTTTATCTTGTGTGTGATAATGCGTATATTTTTAAATTTTGGGTTTCCTAGAGGTAGGGTACACTTTTCTTCTGAAATGAGGTAGGACATGTAACATCACATTCTACTTATGGAACATTTAGTTTTTCAGTGGACCCACTAGACTCCCGGTTCAGGCTACACCAGCCTCCCACATTGGCCTGTACTTACCGTATAGGGATATTAGCTTCTGTCCCTGCTTCTCCTTTTGCAGCTGCAGTATCTGTGAGATGAGCACCCATAGTTTGGGACACAAAATGCCCTGGCCAGAGGGTAGGTTGAAAGACACAATTATGGGAATTGTTACTCTTCTGATTTAGTATAATTATAGAGTGCTTTTCTCTGAAGAGCCCCATAGAAAGGTTCAATCAGTAGGGAAGAGAAGACTGGAGATGGGGATAACTCAGTCACAGTTTGAATATTTGGAAGACGATAACCAACTCTTCTGCCTTCTCACCAAAGACAGAAGATTAAAAAATTGGTGGGAGAGGTCTAAATTAGATGTGAGGGAAAATGCCTTGCCAGTAAGCATGCTTAAACACCGATGCAAGTTCCTTGGGGGCGGGGGTGGATGGAGGGGACCTGGGTGGATAGGACCTTTGATGCCCTGCCTGGAGCCGGACATCTTTGCTCTCTGATTTCCTTTGCTGACACGAGGGACTGACTGTAGAACCTGAGTGATAGATCTATAGGCCTAGACTCCCAGACCCCCGGCATTATGATTAACCAGGTGTGTTAATACAGACATAAAGGACCGCTTTGAAGAGGACAAGAAACATGGCAAGTGCCATTGGCAGGAAGTCTGCAGGTCCAGAGGAAAGGGCTGGGCTTGGGGATGAAACCTAGTGTTTGTTGGAAAAAGAAATTGCCCTCAATTGGCCAACATCCAGCCTGGGGATGGTGAGGATTTCTTACGCTAGCCTCATCTTCTCCAGAGCCTCAGCTGATGGGACCCTTCCCCTTGTCTGACTCTGCCCCCAGATGCAGCAGGCACATCAGACTTCCTATGTTCCAGAGATGACTCTGGTTCTGCCTCCCTGTGTGTTAGTCCAGAAACAGGCCCGGAGTGAACAAGGCGATGGTTTTCCTGGTCTTTCCTGCCAAAGCACTGTTTCCAGCACCTACTAGGTGCTCACCCCATATGTGGTGACTGTATAAATGAATGAGTGCAGGAAGAAGATGTACAATCGATAGTGAACACACTCCCCAGACATTTCAGACTCATGACCAACCCCTCCAAGAGTGTCACACCCCTCTTGGGTGTCATATGCCTTCCTGGGGTGTGATATTCCCTTGGTAGTCACTAGTGCTGTGGTCAGAAGCACAGGCTTTTAGGGCAGAGGCCCAAATTTAAATGTTTCTGGGCAGCCAGGTACCTAATGTCAAGGAGAGAAGTAGACCATGGTAAGGCAGTAGGGAGTCCTGGAGGCCAAGGTACCTGAACATCACTGAACACCAGGAGACCGTGGCCCCACAGAAACACGGGCTCAGAGTTGCCAGATCCTGGAGTTGTTTTTCTTTTTCAAACAATAACTGAAATCTTCCCATTTTTAAGAGTTGGCAACTAAAAATACTTTTTTAAATGCAATGAAGGCCAAGAAACATGTATTTGTTGTTTGCTGCCAGTGTGTGACCTCCCCTCTAGAATCATACAGAATTAGTTTGAAATCCTGGTTACTTACTAGCCAGTGACCTTTGCAAGTTACTTAACCTTTCTGAACTTTAGTTTCTATCTCACAAATGTACAGATAAGAACAAAAAGAACAAAATAAATGAACAAACAAAACAGGAACAGACTCATAGATACAGAGACCAAACTGATGGTTGCCAGAGCAGATGGGGGTTGGGGAGCTGGCTGAAAAAGGTGATGAGATTAAGAAATACAGTTGGTAGTTACAAAATAGTCATGGGGATATAAAGTACAGCGTAGGGAATTGGTCAACATTGCAACAACTATGCATAGTGCCAGGTGGATACTAGTCTAATGGGGGAATCACTACATAAATTATATAAATGTCTAACCACCATGATGTAGACCTGAAACTAATATAAAATAATATTGAATGTCAACTGTAACTGAAAATAATAATAATAATAATAATGGTAATAAAAATAATAAAAATAAATTTTAAAATGTATAGATAAAGATTGCTTCACAGGGGCGGCCAGTTAGCTCAGTTGGTCAGAGCGCGGTGCTCTTAACAACAAGGTTGCCGGTTCGATCCCCACATGGACCACAGTGAGCTGCACCCTCCACAACTAGATTGAAACAGCTACTTGACTTGGAGCTGATGCGTCCTGGAAAAACACACTTAAAATAAATAAAAGTTAAAAAAAAAAAAAAAAGATTGCTTCACAGCGTAGCTATGCCTAAAAGAACATATGTAAGAAATGAATATAGAGCCTTGTATGCAGAGTACTGTATAACTATTTAATAACAATAATATTGGCTATGATTATGTATTATTAGATTGAACCATATAAAATTACTAGTGTCCATGCAGATTTGACCTATAAAAACATCAGTTTCATTTGGTTCAACATATATATTGTTAGTGTAGAATCATACCTTGTATGTTATTATTTTATCATTATTATTTATATTAAGGATAGCCACTCGCTCCTTAAACACATTCTCTCCTGCTGTTTTCCATATAGCACTCATCCTGTCGATTGGATGTAATAACTTATTCATTATGTTTATAGCTTTTATCCTTTCTGTCCCACCCTGGTGGTATATAAACTTCATCAAGGAGGGATTTTCTCTATTTTGTTCATTGTCTTTCTCTGCCCATCCCACCCCAGCACCTAGAAGAGTAGACATGTGGTAGGCTCTCTGTAAATGTGTATTGAACTTACATACTGGACTTACATACTGGCTGTCCTAAAGATGAATTCAGTCCACCACAGACACTTTCTTTAAAGCCTTGCAGGACTGAGGGAGCTACTGATTAATCAGCACTCTTCTAAATAAAGCATAAATACAAGTTCTAATGATAATGGGTTTTTCAGGGCTTTGACTTTTGATATCAAATATAAGACTAGTAAAAGTTGCCTATTATGTGTCCCCAAATGTGAAAAACTGAATTCAATTAGTTTAATAATTAATTGATTAACCAAAAGCATTTAATGAGTTTTTCTTTCTTTTTTTTTTTCCCCTGGTGTTATACATGAGCTTAGTAGAGTGCTGTATTCTTAAAAAGATCAAGTGTATTTGCTCTCAGATAGAAGGAGATTAGGTTTGTAAGATAAGTCTCCTTGGCAGTACAGTATGCTTTCACTGAGTGTGTGTGAACCCATACATATATTCAATAGTAAAACTAATGGAGCGAAAGAAATTCACTTTGAAAAGCCCAGTAGTAAAGGGCAGGCCTGACTGGATTCCAGAGACAGATGAGAAAATGGTAGTATTGTCTTTCCACGGAATGTCAGAGTAGCCTGCATACAGAGGAAAGTGCTGATAAGCAGGATGACAAAGCTGGCTTCGTGAGTGATTCCCAGCAGCCAGAGTACGCTTCCAGCTGATTGCCCTGCTATTTTCGGTATTCCCCATATCATGACTAAATACACAGAGCTCCACTGGAGGCCACAAATATGGTAAGTCAGTGGGGAATTCTGGGAGATGCCCCATTATTTGGAAGGCACCTTCTATTTTCCTGTCGGCCCCCACCCACGTCCCATTTAAAAAGTTAAGAAAATTCTGACCGTCTTTTACCTCTTTACTAGGAGGCAGGGAAAACCTTTACATTTCCCAAGGCGGATATTTTTAGACTTGGTGCTCAGTCCAAAGTGTTAACTAATTGAGTTATCAGGTTTCCTACTTGGCCACACAGAATGGCAGTGGAAGAGGGAGAGAGCTTCCCAGAACAAGTAAGCATTTACAGTTTCGGAATGAAATGCATTTTCCTTATAGAGGTGCTGATTTGGCATGGGTAGTTACACCTTTTAAAAAATGGTTTGTTGCCGGATAGGAAGGAAGCTAGCCTGTCTGCACCATGAATCCCCTGAGTTTAGTGCTTGGGGGACAAGGGGCTGTCGTTTCTGTTTCGCTCGGATCTGGATTCTAGGTACGTTTTGCCTCTGGTGTCATTTGGAGTGTGCTCACCTCAGGCCTGTCTTAAGAGGATGCTTAATGAAATGCAAAGAGATGGTGGGCAATTCGGGGTGCAGGAGGGCCTAGTGGACCCAAGAATTTACGAAGGTTTAAGTATTCCCACTTTTCTGCTGAGAAATCTGTGGGCTTTAATACTCAGCTTTCTCTGGTTAATTACAAGGGGGAATTTGGAATTTTACAATTGGGGGAGAGAACACCATAGAGTTAAAAAGTTGTTTTGAAAACTCATATAAATGGGAGATGGAGGATGTAATTAAAGGTTGAAAAATGTAATTTGATTTCTGTTTTAATAGAATCACACATACATATACATATGTCATCTTCTTTAATAATTTTAAAGAATTAGCATAGTAAGCCATTTTCCCCTTAAGGGATGCCACATTAAAGGAAAAGGGAGTAAATATTTGCTTTATGTTTATAAAGTTTTGAAGTATTTGATTCTGAATGCTTCATAGAATGCTATTTACATTATGTCATAGTTCAAGATTTCTTGTGATCTCTTGTTTCTGTGTCTTTTCAGTTTATCTAACTAGTTTATCTAACTATGAGAACATACATACTACGAATAGTATTTGTTGACAGTGTATTAAATCTTGAGCATAAAATGAACATTTTGTAAGTGAAAATTGTCATAATGACTAGAAGGAGACATCATAAAAATGAGGACACTGGTGCTAGTTTTAACATCAGGTAGGCAGGCATGCTAATGGTTTTGAGAAAAATTTCGTTTTGTAGTGTTACAAAAAGCAATTTGGAGAACTCTCAAATTTTTGGACTTATTTTAAATGGATTCAGTTTTAATCTTTGTATTCTTAGAGATAGATTAATCTTTTAGCAAAGAATATTTTTATGACCTTTATGTAATGTTGCTATATTCCAGAGGAGATATTTATGAGATTTTAATCTGAGTAAAACTTTGCAAACATTCTGTGTGCCTCAGAGAAAGATAAACTTTGAGATTCATAATAAAGATATAAATATTATTCATGAATCCCAGGCACCAATTGTGATTTACTGGTAACATAAGCATATTGGCAGATGAGTCCTAAAAATCATATTATGTCACTCTAAAAATAATTGACTGTATCAAATTTATGAGCTGTCCTGAAGGTTGAATTTTGAATGTCCATTCTGTTCCATTAGTTGTGGGATTGAAAACTTTACATATAATCATAAAAACATTTGCTGATTACCTAGTGAGACTTGGCTTTGAGAAAACTAATTGCTAGGAAGTTTTGAGACAAATGCAAAAAGAGCACATCTTAAAGAATGTACCTGATAAGCTTTGGCCTTTTATGACTTAATGAGTTAATTTTTTTGAAAAAAAGACCTGACATCTGAAAGAAAATTTCAAATAAAAGCAAATCATCTTGTTTCTGCCTCATGTCAGAATACATCAACTAAATGGTGAAAGCATTTGAATCAGCCCATATGTGCAGCATTTTCTGTTTTGGTGGGCATGCTGTTTAAAAAATGTGTAATAAAATGACAGACTGAATTTGAAATTATCCTGCCCTAAGCAGTGACTCTGGAAGGGCACTGACCCGGCACAGATCACACACAGAAGTCCCATCACAATAGAGTAGCGTATACTATTGCTGGACTGGGTTTAGTTGGACAACGAATAAGAATTATTCATCTCCTGGTTTCATCTCTAATTTGAATGGAAGACTGAGCAGTCTGTCTGCATGAGCTGAACTATGGATAAAATCCTTGCAAACAGGGTATTGTAGAGAATTTCATTTTCACAAATGATCATTAATACCTCCTGCTACTTCTGTTTGGCTTGTGGTTTCTATAGTTTTGTTTAGAGATTTTCTATAGGTTCGCTTAGTCTGTGTTTTAGAAGAGAAACTTTCAGTGATTTTGCAAATTGTTATTGAGAAATATTTGCAGCACAAACCTTCTAGTAAGGTAAATGTGTGTGTGTACCTTTGCCAATTTTAGAAACTCTCATGGGTTGTTAATAATCGAGTCTTTATGGAAGAACTAGTTTTGCCATAAATGATTGATGAAAAATTAACTCTTGAACTTGAAATAGTGCTCATGAAAAAAAAGAAGCTAGACTCTAATGTTGAGCAAAGCTCAAATTTAATACAATTTTAATGTGCATTTAGAGGCAGCTAATGATAAGATCTTTCAATAGCTGGGAATTATTTTTAAATCTTACAAAGGTACTCTATAATACCAAATAGAAATTCTTGGTATTATTTCATTTTCTACTTCCAACTCTGTTCTATTTTGTATGTCTGATTTTCAATAATCAATTAATAAACGCATATTTAATTAATGGGAGAATCCCTAGTTTTATTATTTTTACTTGGGGAAGTTAAGGGCAAGTAGGAAAATTTATAGTCGAGATCAAAAAAGGAATCACTAAACCTGTCTTTTCTGTTGATACTATCTATAGTTTCTTGTTTTGAAATGGGAATTTTTAGTTATGTAGTATGATATTTACTTATCAACTAACTTTGTTTGCTTCTATGTGAAAATACAAAGATACCACATCTTCTCAATTATAAATTTGGACAATAATCAAGTTTAAGCAATAAGATAAAAGAGAATTAATTCTAAATACCATATCTTTTTGAACAATCATTTTCTTTATAGTGCTGTTATAATATTTTTAGTCACAAAGTAAAATATATTTGCTGACTCTTTGTCCTAAAGCAATGTTTGCTGAATTTTCCTTTTACTGTTGTCCTCAGAATATATTGTAAAATCTCATTAAAAAATTTAAACTGTTTTCTAATTAAACTTCTGATGAATTTATTATTAGATTATAGAATAAATTTCAGAGTATATCAGGTAGATATCTACAGTTACTAATTAATCATTTATTAAAAACCTACAAAGAATTTAATTCTTTTATTTTAGGAGCCACTTTTGACTATTATATGAAATAAAGATCTATGTAGACATTCATGATAGGTACTCATTTCCAGAAAATAATATTAGGAAGTTAATGTCATTTTTCTTTGATCAAGTGACAAGTGAGTGATGTGACCAATTTAAAAAGTATAAAAAGTCAATAATGTTAAAAATTGCTTTGTAATGTCTGGGTATGCTTCAGTTTTAGTCTTGAATTCTTGATTACATTGTATTCTAACGCAGCATCATTTTGACATATTACTGGTTTACAGTTTCTGTAATCCAGTGATTGTTCTGTTATATTTTGAAAAGACATGTCAATAAGCTAAATTTTACTTTGAATTCTGTAGCTTTTTAAATATAGCCTGTGTCTTAGTCGTCTTTTAATCCCCTGAGCCTGGTACATATTAAGCACTCAATAAATACTTTTTAGAACTTTTAAACAAATCCTCATCTTTAAAGAATGTAGCCTCTTATAATTTTAAGCAACTCATCAAAAGAGTATTTGAATTAAATTGAAAGTAAACTTGATATTACTTGTATAGCTGAAAAGGAGCCAAAAATATTTAATAAATTTGATTTAAAATAATGTTTAGGCTTCTGGCCACCATTTATTCTTACAATAAGAGATAATATTTTAAATATTTTAAACAGAAAATATTACTAATTAACTTTCCACTTTAGCGACCAAAATGAAAGTTTTTATCAGTCTAGAACTTTCCCGAAATAGAGGATTTGTGTATATAGTTGTGTTTACAAAACAAGGACAAGTTGTCGATAAAGAATTTTCCTGCTATCTTTCTGATATGACAACACTAATTGCAATCGGATGTATTGTTCATTTCTCACAAGTCATTTCCACGATCATTAAGTTGACATTGAGGACAGTATTATCCACTGGAAAAGTGTAGTGGCGTCTAAGTATGTGGGGTGTATAGACAAAGCCAGTTGGAAAGATCCTATCTGGAAGAGGGCTGAATCAAGGGAGCAAAAAGGCAATAAACAGGCAACAATTATCGTGATCTTGGTCTGTACTTTACAAAAATAGCACTGCCTTTATTTAGACTTGGTCTTCCTGTTCAGTCATGACTCTTGCCTAAATTATTCTGTTAGGTGGTGGTGGGCACCGGTACCATGAGCTAAGTCTTTGACAACTTGGTTGTAGAACAGCCACTCTGAAAGCATGAACCCCTGAGATTCCCTGAGACCCTTCCAGAGTACTCCACTTCCTATGAGGTTCCCCCTTTTCTAACTCCATTATCTATTTGAGGTCAGCTTTCCTTCAAATGTTTCAACCAAAACAATACATGGCCACAGATTGAATGTAGAAGTAGATATGAGAATCTGTCTTCTACTGTCAGACAATTAAAGAGGTTTGCAAAACTATGAAATAATACCAGTCTTGTGACCATTTTTGTTTGTTTTGGAAAATATAGTTATTTCTCATGAGATTTTTAATGTTACTGTGTAATGTGTTATTGTTATTTTAAATTAATAAATATTTGTTTAATTCTCAGTTTTATCTTCTAATATAAGAAATAATAGTTATAACCCTCGTAATCAGAAGTTCTTCGATGATCCTCAATAATATTTAAAAGTATAAAGGGACCCTGAGACAAACATGTTTTGAGAACCACTACTCTAGACAGATTGCAATACAAATGTTCCCTGGCCTTGTTTAACTTAGCTACTGAAAGCATTGGTTAAAACCAGTCATATTCATGAATTCACCTTTTTGACCAATTATGTTCACTGGACTCTCATGACACTAGACATAGCCAAGCAAGCTTTAAAAAAAAAGTGAAAAACTTTTTGACTGATACTAAGGTGTACTATTCAGGGCCAACTGTATGCCCGGCCATTTCTAACCATTTTACATATAGTATCTCCCTTAATCTTATCAACAGCCTTATAAGTTAAATTTTACTGCTATTCTCATTTTACAAATAAGGAAACTGAGGTACAGTGTGTTTAAATACCTTATCTAAGGTCACACAGTTTATAAATTGCACAGCCAGGTTTTGAACTGAGGCATTCTGGCTCCAGAGTCTGAACTCTGAAACTGTCAAACTATATCGACTTGCTGATAGGTCCAAACTAATCCGTTAGTTTCTATCTTCAAACACTTAAAAACTAATGTATGGCGTGCTATCCCTGATTTAGCCCCTTCATCTTCATACGTGAAGGGCAATTTCTTAGATGTGAGTCTGTACTCCCCGGATCCTGGTAGTATGCCTTAGCTGTTAGAGTATCATAGAGCCACATATTTCAAAGTCACCTACCATGTTTTAACTACTTGTAACTACGTATTCCAATGGTTACCTTAACTTTGGGATAAAGTCTACTCTTATATATTTCACTTTATGTAATGAAAAATTACATCCTTCATTATCTTAACTACATGTTTTCATTGTACTTTTGAAAACATCTCTTCGTGCCTCTGGGCACTGCTTGCTCTGTTTTACTCTCTTCCATTTTATTGCATTCAGTGTAAAGCTGATAAGTCTTCTATGTATAAATCTTGTCCAGGAAACATGTAAATGTTACTTAAAGATTACTTAAGATTCACAAATCAAGCTGTCAATCTATATACCTATCTAACCTTATTTTAAAACATATTTTTTATTCTAACCTGATTTTAAAACATATTTTTTATTCATTCAAATAGGAACTTATTTAGCTATATTCTCTCTAAGGGCTCCTAAGATCTCTTTGTTGATCATAGACTCAGGTAGAAATGAAAAATGTAAATGGAAGGAGCAATAGCATTTTGGTATATTGGTGTTAAAAAGAATGAGTAGGAAACCATCCTTACCACAAGTCCCCCAAAAGGCAGATAGTTTCATTTACCAGCAAGGCTCCAGCTGCACCAGCTGGCACACACATTTTAGGATGAGAAATTCAGGAACCCTTCCTCTCACTAGCTGACGCCTCCTCTCCCTCTGCTGCTATGGGCCTCACTCTTCAATTCCTCTGGGCTTTCAACCTCAGGCCTCAAATTATCTGACCAGGAAGCTAAGTCCAGTGTATTGTGATTTCCTGACTGATTCCTGTCATACAAAGTATATTTATGCATTGGAAAAAAATAGTGATATTTGCAGTATTAAGTCTATCCACGCTAAAAATTAAGCTATTTCATGAACTCAAAAAAGAAAACAAGAAAAGAAAAAAAAGACTTTTGGAAAGTGTTCATCTACTCAAATAAATCCTTTCTCTTTTCTCCTGGTACCTAGACCAATTTTAGCTTGTCACTGTTTTCAGTTGCTATATTTAAAATGTGAATAGTTCCCTGGATTAAATATTTTAAGGCTCATGCCAATACCTCCTACATAGTAAGGATCCTTAGGCATGAAGCCCTGACATCCTTGTTCTGATTCATAACATACCACATAAATGGAAAAATCCCAGTTGACATGTTTTATATAATCCACCATATATAATGCCAGAAGTAATGGCTATGCATTTCCTAACTGATAAGTAGCTCATCTTACCATCACAACGTGCATCTATAAGGGACTCTGCAGTTTGTTGTTGTTGTTTGGCCAAGCTATGCCACAACTAGGTATTTGTTTTATAAGCAAAGATGCCCCACAGACTAAAATTTTGACTGCATAATACTATTGCACTGGGGGCTCAGAGCAACTTCATTTGATGTCTACAGAGATAAGGCTATCTGTTGTTTTTGGCCCTCTTCATCTGTGAGGTGTGGGTCATAATGTTTAGATGTTGTTCCCCGCAGACTACGTGGGATAACTGTGTAGGGAGAATTACAACATGGGTAGTATTTGGGGGAAAGGGAGTTTGGACCAGTTGACCTCAGAGAGGTCCAGTTCAACCTAGGAGGCTGGCAAGAATATCTTCAGCTAAGTTGTTTCACTAATTTGAACCATAAAATTGTGGACTAATTCATTCTTTTTCAAAATGTTCCAATTAAAGTTGACAAACAATATTATATTACTTTCAAGTATACAACATAGTGATTAGACATTTATATATCTTATGAAGTCATCATCCTGGTAAGTCTAGTACCTCTCTTACACCATATATAGTTATTACAATATCATTGACTATATTCCCTATGGTGTACTTTACATCCACCATATAAAAACATATGGTGACTGTTTTTATAACTGGCAATTTGTATTTCTTAGTCCCTTTCACCTTTTTCATCCATTCCCTCAAACTCCCTCCCATCTATCTGTCAACCATCAATTTGTTCTCTGTATCTGAGTTTGTTTCCGTTTTGTTTATTTTGGTTTTTAGATTCCACATATAAGTGAAATCATGCTATTTGTTTTTCTCTGTCTGACTTATTTCACTTAGCATGAAACCTTCTAGGTCCATCCATGTGTTGCAAGTGGTAAGATTTCATTATTTTTTATGGATGAGTAATATTCTATAGTTTATATGTATGACCTCCTCTTTATCCATCTGTCTATTGATGGACGCTTAGGTTGCTTCCATATCCTGGCTTTTGTAAATAACGCTGCAGTGAACACAGGGGTGTATGTATCTTTTTGAATTAGTGTTGAGGACCTGAATAGACATTTCTCCAAAGAGGACACACCCCTGACCAATAGACATGAAAAGTTGCCCAACATCATTAATCATAAGGGATATGCAAATTAAAACCACAGTGAGATATCACCTCACACCTGTCAGCATGGCCGTCATCAATAAATTAACAAACACGTGTTGGTGAGGATGTGGAAAAAAGGGAACCCTCGTGTTTTGTTGATGGGATTGCAAATTAGTGCAGCCACTGTGGAAAACAGTTTGGGGATTCCTTAAAAATATTAAAAATAGAACTACCTTATGACCCAGCAATGCCACTTCTGGGTATTTATCCGATGATATCTAAACAGTAATTTGCAAGATATATGCATCCGCCCCTATATTTACTGGAATAATTCATTCTTGTTCTTGTACCATGAGGTACTGGTAACATTAAATCCAGGAATCTGAAATTCTATGTTTAGCCATTTCCTAACTAGTTAAGAAAAATCACACCTCTCTTTGCATCACTTTCCTATTTATATAAATAGAGATAATTTGGTGATCTCCGTATACCTCAAAAAATACGATGCATGTAGAAAAATAGAAACATACTTTGGTTGTTAATACAAAGCAAGCTATGTAGTAAGACTAAGATATAATTATTACTATAATTGACTCTTTGCTTACCAGTTCATTAATTCAGGGCTAGAGATTATTTAGTAAATATTGTTGAGGTGAGTTGAGGGCCAGTACATGCCCCTCATGCTGTGAGTATAGTAAATGAAGGCATGATGAGGTCATGTCAGCTTAACCATTCCAGAGGTGGGAAAGCCTGATCATTGAAAACAGCCACTTCCTTAGGTGAACAATGGAGAATGGATCAATGATTTTATAGGCAGCCTCGCTCTCAGGAGAGCAACAGTGATTTTTTTAAGTGTTCATGTGGGAAACAATTGAGACAGATGAACTATATGAAACATAGAAGAGAAAAGGATGACAGATAATGAGAAAGTATAAGACCCCAGTGATTCATTTTTGTTCAGCACTTGCCTTCTGCCTAACAAATGGAAAAAGTTTCAATCACATGTTTTAGAGAGCTTGTCATCCACAAAATTTATACATTACAAACCAACACCAGTTGCTTACTATTTTATGCAGCCTTCGATTGAATTCTTGTTTTAACTCAGTGGCGAAAATAATTTCCTAAAATGAAGATGGTTAAAATTTCCGAAAGGACTAAAGCTTCCTTATATTAATATTCCGTCTTTGTGAATTAAGAGAAAAATAAAAATTCTCCAGGGCTGTCGTATGTTCTGAATTTCTGAGCACTGAGATTGCTGCAGGTAGATCTGTTTTGTTTTATTTTTTTTGTTTGTTTTTCAAAGCAACATATTATCATTTCTCTGGGTCTTTGTCCCGAGAGATAACCAGAAATATCCAAACACAGCAGAGGTTTCAGACACGCCTGGTAATGAGTACACCTGTGAAGCATACTTTTCCAAAAAGTTGTCTTTATCTGTGGTTATTTTCCAGGTGTATTAATTTGGATCTTTATGTTTCAAAACAACCAAAGATAAATATTTTACAAATTTTACAGTTTTGTCCTTGTATAACTTCACTCTTACATAAGTAAAGACAAATTTGCTGTGTTCTGAAATGTCCCTGAATGGAATAAAATGTAAGGGTTCGTTTTGTTTTCATTTTAAATTTCATTTTAAATATCTTACTCTAAATTATCTGGCAACTTAGAATGGGCACTATCTGAATGGATGTGTCCTAGGGTATAAGCAGTGATTCTGCTCTGCTCTAGTGGTTAAAAAAAAAAAATCTATTTATTGCTGCTGGCTCTCCCCTCATGTCCTTGGGCAGGACCACCGCCCCATGTCAAATCTCAAATATTTTGGATAAAGAGCTACTCCTCTGCACACATGTTCTGTTAAGTACCCTGGCTACAAAAGAACTTTTATTACAAAAGAACTTTTATTAACACGTTTCCATTTTTGCTCATTAGGGAAATCTGTCATTTACCATTAGCTGTAAGAGTACTTCAATATTGCACAATATCATGGAGAATTTAATTGAAAGAGAGAATTCACTCATCATTTAGTCTAATTCTATCTAATCTAAAATCCGTCTAATCTATCAATTCCTTACATCATTTATAGCATTCTACCAATCCATAATAGGGTGAGGACAGGAATCTTTGTGTACAGCACACTAAGACACCTTGCAACTTCTATACTGTGAAGAATATTTTTACAACATTTTAAGTCCAAATGGTTTGAAATTCTGCTCTAGGCTAGTACAGGACAAAAAATCAGGACAAAAGGCTACTATATTGACCTCATCTTATTAAGATATACACAGCTCTCCTGTCTGATGCATATGGTTTTATATCCCATGGAGGCAGCTGACACTGGCTCTTTAAAATTTTATTTTATGTTCTCAGAAAATTTCAGATAAACTCCAATGAATCCTGTTTGGTAGCTGAACAGAATCAACTTAGCGCTGAGAAATATTAGAAATACCCCACCCACCCCACAACGACATCCAAATGCACTTTATGTTTCTCCTACGGTAAACATCTTTCGTCTCTGTATTTATTTTTATTTCTAATCAGCCTGCAGGATAATTTTTAGGGGGTCTGAATTCTGAGCGAGAAAAGACACTGCAAGGAGCCTGGATTCTGGATCTTCCTTTGGATGTAAACCAGATCATAGTAGGAAGACTTGAGGAGAGTGGGTTTTTATCAGTATGGCAAAGGAAATCTCTTAAAAACACTGCCTTTGTAAAAACAAAAGCCTGCCAATGCTGTATTTATTTTCTTTAACTGATTCCTACTCCCCTCTCCTGAAAGATAAAGATGAGAGTGGATTTTGCCTTTACACTTCAGAGGGGCCCCTGTGTGCCCGCCGCTGCCCTGGCAGGGTTGTAATGTGCAACAAACAGCAGGGACCTTTCTGGCAAAGGTCCCAGTGTAAAGATGCTAACCATGCCTAACATGTGTTCGGGGACAGTGACCTCATTTTCAGGGATGAACTGAGGTTACTTCCAAGCAAAATCTTTACAATGGCAGCCTTGTAGCAGTTGGAAGGAATCTGTGGAGGCAGCCCCTTATACTGGAGTGGTTTTGATAGTGATCGTTACAGATACAGAGAGCCTTAAGAAGCATTTTTCTTACTGGTTTAGGCCCCCAAACCTTTGCACTCCAACTCGTACTGCTTTATGGATGGAAAATGTTGGTTTATTTCCAATAACTGAGTAGCTATTAAATAAAGAGTAAAATCTTAATAAGCCAAGGTTTTCCCTAATTAAAAGGGTTCAAATTTTTTCACACACACACACACACACACACTCACACACACACACACACACACACACACACACTCCCCTTTATTTAAAATATCTACAACCCACCCTCGAACACGTACTTTAAAAGTACCTATTTGCTAACATAAATACCTAATACCCCTTTGGTAAAAAAAAAAAAAGAGAGAGAGAGAGAAAGAGAGAGAGAGAGAAAACCAGTCTCCTAAAGATCTGAGGTTTTTATTGACAGGAGGCAGATTGTTGCATGAATATCACAGTTGTTTTGGTTGTGCAATTGGTCGCATTCTTTTGACATTGGTCAGAAATTAGATCACTGTGCAAGATATCTATAAAGTATCAGCACATAATATCTTACCCTAAATCATCTGGCAACTTTGAATGGGCACTATCTGCATGGATGTGTCCTAGGGCATAAGCAGTGATTCTGCTCTAGTCTAGTGGTTAAAAAAACAAAAAAAAATTGATTTATTGCTCTGGCTCTCCCCTCACATGCTTGGGCAGGACCACAGCCCCACGTCAAATCTCAAAGCATTAAACTCAGGAGAACATGACTCTCAAGTCAGTAGACCGTTTTTTCATTGAAAGTTATTTGATTCCAAATAAACACACTAGTCTTGGATTTTGAGAAGGTCTGCAAAGCAGCTCCATTTATATTTCAACACTGTACTTGGCATTGCAAGTGCAAATCAAAGATCAGTGCCCTAGAAGATCTGGAGATTTTGATAAGCAGACCCCATACTGTGTAAGTCCCTTACCTGATTGAGATTTTAGTCACCAACAACTACTGCTGATGTTACCAACAAAAGCCTCACATCTTTGATTTCTGGTTCTAAAACTTTGTTTTAAAAAGGGTGCCGTAGAAGAGTATGAGAAAAGGGGGAGAGGCAAATATGAAAGCCAAAATGTAAAAATCTAGCATTGAGAATTTAATAGTCTCTTATGTGAAGTTAAGAGTCTGTCAGCAGACCTTCACAATGCTTCTTGCAGCACTCCTTTCTTTTCCATTCTGCCTGCCATCCCCCCAAACCTGTCTGTCACGTAGAGCCATATTTTTATCATAACCTAATTCAGTGGCTCTCACTTCTAGTTGCAAAAAGAATCACTTGAGCTTCATTTATCCGAATGACCAATTGACTCTCTGGAGGTAGGGTCTAAGAGTCTGTTTCGTTGTTGTTTTTAATCTTTCCCTGGAGATCCTTGACATGGTAGGTTGAGATCCATTGACCTGCATATCTTTTTGTCTCCATTTCCTCCCACAGTCTAACCTGCCATCAATTAATTGGCCTAAAATATAGATGTAATGATTTCCTTCCACTTCTCAAAACCCTTCACTGTCTCCTGGTATCTTTACGGTAAAGTTAAATCAGATTTGTCTACCATTCCAAATCTTCTATGAACCGCTCTTTTACTATCCCCCCTGAGGGACTCTCCTCTTCAGTAGAGATTGTCTATTCATCATTCCTTACCATTTCTACATCTCTAACCACTTTCCTTTCTTCTTCCCACTAAGTGCCCTCTTGAAGTCCTACCTCTTCCTCTTAGCTGTGTGCCCAGCTATACCCAGAATGCAGAAATGGCTTTGCCCAATAAACCTCCATGGACTCTCTCAACATCCGTAGGTTCTGCTATTGTGAATTCTAATTCCACATGCTGGTTCCAGTCTGCGCAATTAGATTATAAAATCATTGAAAACAGTAACTGCATCATCACGGTAGAGGCCAAGTAGACATTACTGCTTTACTGCTAGGTTGAACCCTTTATTGAATATGAACCCTTAATCCTGGTGATGGAATGAACAATGTCACATCACTTTGATGATTAGTCTTTATTTTATAGTTAGGAAGCATGTATTATTTACTACTTCAAGTCCCAGACTTGTGATTTCACTTTCAATACAACCTCCCAGTGGCGTTTAGAATATGGATTTAAGAAAACAGATTGATGTACTTCCTGGATATGTCTGCACAGATATACTGGTACCACCATTCACATTTAAGTTAACATGTCCAATATGGGAAAATCAGAAAATTGGTGTTCTTCCTGGTCCATATTTTCTGATGCCAGACACCAGGAAATGTGATCTGTTGGATCTGGCCACCTAGGCAATGCATCAGGACATTTTTAGTGGAAGAAACTTTATTAGAGGTGTCTTAGAGTCTTCTTGAGAAGTATTAAGCATGGTTAATAGGCCTTTTATATAGCAAAATTTATATCAGTTCTTTTGTTTTATTTTTTTAATGGTTAGCAGCCGGGAGTAAAAAGGCACATGTATTGGTGAAACATTTGATTTTTACCGTAAGCCACCTAAGTGCGCTTCCATTTACCTAATGCAGGACGTGAAAATGAGGCCTTTTCTCTGAGTGTGGGTCTGCCGACTGGAGTTCATGTCCTCCTTCCATAACACTAATGCTTTTTCTGAGAGTCCCAGTTTCTGTATCTTTCACGGAAAGCTAAAAATCAAAGTGTTCTGTGGAGTAATCGGAACATAGCATCTTTCTGGATTTTTCTGATTTTTCATTTTTTAACAGTCATCCATATCTGTTTCAGCAGCAACATTTTAAGGAACTTCTTTCTAATAAGTCTTTCCAAAGAACTTAATTTCATTTTCATAAAAGTACTCTTTCTCTATATACTGTTTCATAGTTTAATACCAAATTAAATTACATAATTACAAGAATCAGAACAGCTGAGAGAGAAGGGGTTATGCCCAGTGTTTATCAGGCAAAATAGGAAAGATAAAGTGACATTTGCGCTGGACCTGGGATTTAGCGGGTGACTCTCTTGGTAGAGGGTGGGGAGCAAGCAGTGGTGGTGAGCATTACTGGCAAAGGGGTGTCCTGGGTGAAGTGTCAGTGCCCGGAAAATATGGGACCTATCAGGAAATCATAAGCCCTTGAGGCATAATAAGGCATTTGGATTGCCTTCAATATCAGTGTTCATGTTTTAGTACAGGCTGGACGTGTTTCTGTGGGGCAAGTTTTAAAGGGCCTCAAAGACTATGCCAGAGAAGTCGATTGAATACTGTGGTTTAAAACAGAAACATTTTAATAAATGAAGAATGTCATCAAATGTCAATAGTTAAACATGTCAAAGTAGATCTACTTGGGATGAAACTGCAGATAGGCATGTGGAATTCTACTTACTCAGAGTGTTCTTCGTCTCGGTGTGCAGAACCACGGGTATTGAAAACCGAGCTGGGCTTATTAGCAGAAGGTTGTGGGTTTCAAGCCTTCCTGCTTCCTTATTAGCCACTTAACATTTATGAGGCTCAGTTTTTGCATCTGTAATAAAGATTCCCATCTTGATAGAATTTTTAAGAAATAAATAATAATAATGCATGAATAATAGTAATAACAAGAATATAATGCTTAGTGAGGTCCCTGATCTATAGCAGGCATTCACGAAATTGCAGCTATCATCCTTGTCAGGATTTTTTTCTCAGAACCCTCAGTGGCTCCTCATGAGCTCCTACATAGTGTTCGATGCTTTTTGAGTAGTCAGCTAGGGACAGAAAGTGTGCTGACTACAACAACCTCCTGGAGGTGTGTAGAATGATCCTGGGGATCATATGGCTAAGAAATGAACTGGGAAAAGAATAAGGTAAATGGGAAAAAAAAAAGAAAAAAGAAGAAAAGGTTAAGCATATTTCCAACAAGAACCAATCTTATGTGGCTACATTAGACACAGGACACAAAGCCTACAGGTGTCCCGAGTGGATAGCCTAATATGAGACCCCTCCCGCCCACACACACACAGCGGGGCCCCAACGGGTGTGGCTCCCAATATAACGTTGGACAGGAGATACACCCACCACACAGAAGAGTATAAGAAAAGCTTGCCTGTCTCAATTTGTCACCAGATGGAAGGGAAAAATGTCTCCCCTGAGCATTTGGAACCACAAGGATTCCCTCATATCTATACCAGTTTGAAGTCTAATTTGTCGGTGTAGTCTTAAAATAAAAACTCAAAACCTTCATTTTTCATATAATCTTGAGGAGATAGTGCCTCTAGGCAACTGGCAAAAGCAATCTTAAATTTCTCTTTGGAATTTGGCAACATTTACCCAGGGCCAAAGGAATTCCCAGAGATTAGTTCCTAAGGATTATGAGCTCAAAATCAATAATCACAAACCACAGAAAGTCTAAATTATACAATCATTTTGGGGAAAAAGTTTGTCATTAACCAGTAAAGTTGAATAAGCACATACCCAGTGATCCAGCATTTAAGATCCTATTTTTAAATATATACCTTAAAAAAGTGTTGCCTGTGTGCACCAAAACTAGTGGCCAGAATGTTGATGGCAGCACGGTTCATAGTAGACCCAAACTGGAAACAATACATTCATCCACTCTACAATAGATATATAGATTGTGTTATAATCACATAATGAAATCTTTCGCAAGCACCGATGATAAATTGACTGCCATTACATATGTCAACGTGGCAAACTCTAAGAAACACATTAGACAAAAGAATCATGTCACAGAACAATCCATAATGTATGTTTCCACTTATATAGAATGCTAAAATACTAACAATCCATAATGTATGTTTCCACTTATATAGAATGCTAAAATACTAAACGACATAATATTTAGCTTAGTGACGTATACACAGATGGAAAAACTATACAGGCCTGAGAATGATTAACTAGAACAGAGGATGTCTCTGGAGGGCCAATCAAGGAAGGGCTCGTTGGAAGTCTATAAAGCTACTTGTCACTTTCTTTCTTGAGCTATCTGATGGGTATGTGGATATTTCTTTTAGGATTTTCCTTTAAACTGCTTATATATGTTTTACGTGTTCTTTTGTATGTATGATATGCATTATGGTAAATACTTTTTTAAAGGAGAATGGAAACTATTAAAGTCCCAAAGACAGAATATTTGATAGGATACTTACATGTAACTTTCTGGAAGAGGGTTTGAGGAAAAGAAGGAAGAAGAAAGAAATTGTCACAGATTCACACCAAAGTTGTATTCCTGAGTGACTCGGATAATCTTTGGACCTTTAAATTGAAATAAGGAAACCCTGGGAATTTATTATTCACATCTCTATCCTTAGTACCTACTTTCAGTACCACATACTTTATATTTTGTCATTCGTCATTTATTATTTTTGTTGTGGTGGTGAGTAACTTGTGGGACATGGAAGTGGAAATGCCTTGGGATACAGATGCACACAATGTCCATACAGAGTGGTGGGTTTCGTATGGCGGAAGTCATGATAATGAAGAGGTCATGCTGGCAATGAGCACAAGAAGTAAAGGAATGTAAGGTCAGAACAGAACATGGAAAAGATCCATCTTTCAGTAATGGGTTGAGACAATAAGGAGACAAAGAGGGGAAAGCAACTAAAGGGAAGATTTTCAAGAAAGAGAAGGTGATTGGTGCTGTCACGTGGCTCAACATTAAGAGAGGATGGAATTAAAATTAAATAATGTAATGTGATGGTTGTCATCAAGTGGTCATGGGTGATTTTGTACAGAGAGACTTTATTGACCATTAAGAGAAGCCATATGGCCAGAGACTCAAATATGAATCAGTGCTAAGGATGTATAGAAGCAATGAGCCTAAACCAGTTCTTCAAAATGTTTGATGTTTACAGGATAATTTAAAAATAAAATAATCATCATTTATTGAGTGCTTGCTATGCACTCACACTGTGAATCACCTTACATGAATTATCTAATTTCATTCTAATAGTAGATCATTTTATCCCTATTTGACAGCTGAGAAAACTGAGGCACATGTATGTTAAGAAACTTGCCAAAGATAACACTGTTAGTAAGTGGAATAGCTGGGATACAGATCTATTAACTAGTCCACTAAACTCATAGAGATCATCACTTACAAGGAGTGCTATGTAGAAAAGTGAAAGGAAAGATGTCTTTCAAACACACACACACACACACACACACACACACTCACACACACACACACACACACACACACACCTGAGTATGTTGCTAGGCAAAGAAAAGGAACCAGAAGCTTACAGAAAGGATCATCTTACCCTTTATGTGGTTCCCAAATAGTTGGGAAGATGAAGTTAAGGAGAAAGAGGATTGGTAGATCAGATATAAAGGGGACCCAGAAATTGTCCGCTGAGGTTTAGAAGCAATGGAGCAGAGCTCTGTTACCTACTCATTGAGTCTCTAATCTGCATGTCTTCTGGCAATTCACTGTTAGTCTGGTCTTGAGCCTTGAAATGAATTCAATTAAGGAATTGTGGTCTGGAGAGGGTATACCTGAAAGTACCTACATATTTAATTTGATGGTAGGGTGGATAGATAGATGGGTGAGCTGATTGATGGAGGATGAATGAAGGAGGAGCCAAGAGTTACTGAGCATGAACTGTAGACCAGTATTTATGAAGCCCTTTCTTAGAGTAATGATTAACAGCCTCAACTCTGGAGGCAGCCTATCTGGGCTCACGTCCTAGCCACTCACAAGCTGTGTGTTCCTGGGAAAGTCATTCATCCTTGCCAAAGCTCAGTTTCCTCACCTATTAAATGGAGCTAGTAATCATACGTACTTGTATTAGTTTCCTAGTGCTGCCATAACAAACCACCACAAACTATGTGGCTCAAAACAGAAATTTATTCTGTCACAGTTGTGGAGGCCAGAATCTAAAATTAAGGTGTCAGCAGTGCCACACTCCCTCCAGCGGCTCTAGGGAAGAATTCTTCCTTGCCTCTTCCAGCTTCTGGTGGCTCCTGGGGTTCCTTGTCTTGTGGCAACAAAAGCCTAATCTCTGCCTGCATCTTTACATAGGCTCTCTTATGTGTCTGTGTCCTCTTCTTTTTTATTTAATTAGATATAATTGACATATAATATTATATTAGCTTCAGGTGTACAACAGAATGATTCAGAATTTATACATTTTCTCCTCTTTTTATAAGGGCATCTCGTTGGTTTTACTGCCCATTCTAATCCAGCACAACCTCCTTATAACTAATGATATCTGCAAAGATCCTGTTTCCAAATAAGGTCACTTCTGAGGTTCCAAATGGACATGAATTTTAAGGGGACACTCTTCAATCCACTATACTTCTTCATAGAGCTATTATAAGGACTAAGTTAATATAAGAACATATACAATTAATATATATTAAGTGAATAATAACATAATTAAATTATAAGTCCTTCTGATAGTATCTAGCATATAGTCAGAGGTTTGAAGTAATAGTTCTTACTGATATTGGGTGCTTAGAAAATGCTTATTCTTTCCAATCACTGCTTTCTGCTGAATAATATCAATATTCTAGTACAGGTGGAAATGCTGAGTTATTAGATTAATTCATAACAATGCTTGACTCTATCCTTGCAGCTATTTCCTTGAAAAGCACTCGTGGCTCATATTTCTTTCCTGTCTAGTAAAATGACTAAGTAGATAAGATATTAAATAATGATGAAAGACACTTTCATTTTCCAAATTCTTACTTCAGATTTTGAACATCCAGGGGGAAAAATGCTGACCAGTCTGCTTATATTCATTTTGTGCCAATGGACTCCTTAGGCAATGACCTTTCTCTGTATGACTTTCCATGTAGCAGAGCTCAACTTCTCCTGCGACCTAATTCCTTCCATAATAATTCATCTGCAAGTGGCTTTTAAAAGGCATTGTTTTGAAAGAATGCTCAAGACTAAAAACCAAACTGTGCCTGTGGTAAGAGTAGCCCCTAGTTATTTGATGAAATGACAGCTAGAAGATGCAGCCCACTGATATTGAACCCAATGCAAAATGTGTATTTTTAAGATTAAGGAAATAAACAAAACATATATGGGTATCATAGGCAAAATTTGAAGGAAAAAAAAAAGTGAAGAATCCATGATTTACCCTGCCACTTAAGCAACACGATTTGGAAAAGTGTAAGTGACAGTGAGATGAAGACAAGTGAGTCTTAATATGTGCAACATCTGTTTTGCTCACAACCATATAGCCAGGTGTTGGCACAACTAGTACATGATTGATACTAAACAAATGTTTGTGGAAGGAAGATGTGGTTGTATTGCTTGCAGGTGGTTGGGAGTAAAAGGAGGAACTTCTTGGGTATTTTTTTCCTGTGGGCACTAATAACTTCACTTCCTAAATTGCTGATTTTCCTCAAGGCAACTTTCATTCTCTTCTTCTTTTTTCTTTATCTTTTCTGCCCTCCTTGTCCCCCTCTACTTGGAAGTATAAAGTGGCTGATTGTTAGGTATTGGTGTGGTGAGCATGTCTGTATGTAACAGAGGGCTGAGAAGAGTGAAAGTGAAGAAAATAAATTTTTGTCCTTTCTCTTCCTCCTAAAGTTCTCAGGTAATAAATTAGCTACCTCTGGGAATTATTTGATTCCAAGGTCATTGGTTGAAATAGATATAATGAATACATCCACCGGAGAATTCTTAATCATTAGAGCAGGTGTTTTTAAACCTGAATCCATAAGCAGCTGTCTTAGCCATCCTGAGCCTCATTAAATAGTGTGCAAATTATATATACATCTACACATTTGGTGTGTGTGTGTGTGTGTGTGTGTGTGTGCAATTGTTGAAAGGTATTTGTTGATAACTTTTGTTATTCTCAAAAGAACCCCAACTCCAACTAGGTAGAGAACCACGGAATGAAAAGATTTGGTTTAAGTTGTTTATTTTGCTTTAGAGTTTCAGGTGGGAAAATTCTGAGAAAATTTGAGAGGAAAATGGACAGTGTATGGAATTGCCAAACCGTTTCAGATTTGGCATCAATAAGAGGCTTTCCTTGAATTCTGACCACTCTGAACTTCTTTCCCTGCTGTTTTTTATGTACTCAAAAGTCAGAGTTTGGGATGCATCACTCATTTGTTATCTCTGGTGGTTGTTGAAATATCCAGGCAGACTGATGTCATTTGTTCTCAGAACAGCATCAGGGCCCTTCTGGGCAAATTCACTGATAAGTCATTGAGCAGGCACAAAGAAGATGGTATTTTATGGTACAATGAGCCATCCTTGCACAGCTCATTTAGTTCTAACTAAACTCACAAACCGAACAAAAAAACTAACCTTCTCAAAGATTGAACCTCTTTAAAGACTGTATTTTACTTTTCTTTACATTCCTGGAAGCTTTGGTTTGTCTTTGGTCTGATTTGAACCTATATCTCTTGTGCTCCTCTTACTGAACCCTCAGCTCAGATTAAATGATACATACTTGACTCACATCCCAGTTTTATTTTAGCAATTCCTATATGTATTCCCAGATATGTCTAGGCCTAATTAATGATCTCTGGTGTTCAGCTTTGTGTCAGTAGCAGTTTCTCCACTTAGATATCCGTGGTAGTGATGGTGGTGGTGGTGGTTGATAAAGCCTCCTGTATTGTTCCGGACACTATTTTAATTAATACAATTATTTCCACACAATTTACTTATTTATTGATTCCTTCATTCACAGAACATTTATAGGCACTTTCTGTGTACTAGGGATGCCTCTAGTCGCAGGGGAAACAGAAAGATAAATATTATACATAAAGTCATTGCCTTGGGCTAGTTCAGGGCATGTGGCAATCTAGATAGGCCGAGGATGTAAGCCTACTGAAGCCTACAATCTTTAAATAAATTGGTTTAGTATTTAGTTAAAGTAGTGGTTCTCAACTGGGAAGATTTTGCCCCATCCATCCCCCACCCCCAGGAAAATTTGGCAATTCTGGAGACATTTTGGTTGCTACAAACGGGATACTCCTGGTACCTGATTGGCAGAGGCCAGCGATACTGATAACAATTGATAGGATTGGGACCATCCCACTGATCAAAGAATTATTCTTTCGTAATGCCAATAGTGTTGAGGTTGAGAAGCCCTGATTTAGTGGAAGCAATATTCCCTCAGACAGAGGCCAACTGCTGTAAATAGAGAGGATGGAGACCGAGGAGGCAGTGTCCTCTCCTTTGAGGTCCTGAGCACGTCAGCTCTTACTGAATTGACCCATCACAGAACCAGAGCCCCTTCTGAGAGATAGAATTTCCTTCATCTCAATGACATTTCCAGGGATGATTAGCATTCCTCAAAGATTGGCATCTTGGTGGCCTTGAGGTTGCCTACCCCGTCACCGGCCTCTACTTATTCTGAGGGGCTTACAGGTAGGGAGGAAGAAAGGCAGGTATACCAAAAACTCTGATGCTGTGTGCTGAATGCCAAGAGAGCTCCAGGAAATTAATGCTTTGGGATCACAGAGCAATTAAACTCTGTCTGGGAGGTCTGGGAAGTCTTTACAGATGAGGTGGCCTGTGACCAGGGGCTTTGAAGGAGGTTTTTACCAAATGGCTGAAAGAAAACACTCTCCTTTTTGAAGCCATACTCTGCATGATTGCATTGATAACCAGTGAGATGTGTTTGGCTGGCCTTTCATGAAAACCTGCTTCTGTGTTGTTCTGCGTTGAGCAAGATTCCTTTCCAAATCGTGCAAGCCCAACTTTGCAGTCTTTCCTCTCACTGTCTTTTTCGTATTAAAGATTTCAATAGGAGGCGGTTTCACCTGTGTCCTTGTAGGTGTCAGAGTTCAGCAGTACTTCAGAGTTGTAAATTTTGGGTAAAAGAGTACAGACTTGGTTTTTGGATTTTTTTCCTTCGGTTTTCACATTTTTATTGGGGGCCGTTGTGGGGGACGCCCCCCTGTCAGTGGAGCTGCTCATAGCTTCTTCAGCCACTCCAAACTGGGGGTGGCTGGGTAGGTGGGTCATGTTTCCATCGTCTCGGACAGGCACTGGAAGTTTGTAGGGTGTGACCTGGTTGATCATGAGGGTATATTTGATGTAGGCACGGGGAGAGGGAGGGGTAGAATTATCGTGAGGCCCTCAATGGTGAAGGATGAGACCACTACCGGCTCCTTGGCCCAGGTATTCTTGAAGAAGGCAGCAAGTCTCCCGGCCATGTTGGTCTCCTGGTTCTTGTTTTTAAAGTTTATGTGTATTTATTTATTTGCTAATGCTTCTAATAAAGTTTTCTCCCAGGTGTGGCCTTAGCTAGCTTGAAAATATATGGAAAGCATACTTCATAGTCTGTGTAGACATTTGTAAATGCTTTTCAAATGCAATTGATGTTCTGACCCATGGCTGTGTCCGGTAGGAAAATCCAAGGGAACACCATTACCCACACATTCCTGTTACGTTTAATGTCGTTACACTGATTTATTTGTGAAGCTATTAATTGCAAAATTGGTTGTAATAGTTAGAAACAAAAGAATGGAAGAAATGTTAAATTTCTGATACAATAAAATAGTGAGCTTTTCATAGTGGAACCGCTAGGAAGTTACAGGATTTCTCTTTACTCGCAGGAAATTGTACATTGATTTAAGGTTCTCGCACAATCTGGAAAATGCTCTCTTTCACTTCAGTCGGTTATGCCATAATGTGAGGGGTAACTTTGTATACTTGAAACTAACTTTTAAAAAATTTGTCCTCTTCTTGGTGACTTTACAAAGACCTTTTATTAGTATTTTCATGTTGGAAATATGCTATAGGCATACTTGGGAGATTTTGCGGGTTCTGTTCCAGACCACTAGTAAAGCGAGTATTGCAATAAAGCAAGTCATAATCTTTTTTGCTGGTGGTGGCTCATGCCTTCAATGTAAAAAAAAAATGAAACATCTGTGAAGTGCAATGAAACCAGGATTGCCTGTAGTTCAATTTTAAAATGTTTTCCTCTTTTTTTCTTTTCTTGGACTACATACACGCCATGTAGTTACAAACATGGATGTTAGTTTAATTTTTCATCAAAATGTTTTTGGTTTTATTTTAGTCTGATGCCAACGCAAGTTACTTAAGAGCAGCTCGAGCTGGACACTTAGAAAAAGCCCTTGACTACATAAAAAATGGAGTTGACATCAACATTTGCAATCAGGTTAGTTGTGGTTATTGTTGTTGTTTATTTTTCAGTTTAAATTTTAAAAATCCAGACTTTAAATTCCTTAACTCTTTCATTAGATATTCCCTACCAAGACTTTCTCTTTTTTGCCAGTTTTTCATTAAATTTCATCAGTTTGAATTATCAAATTATTCTCTGCTTTCTTAGAGGAGTGCTCATAAATGTAGCTATGTGTCTTTTAGTAATTCCTAAAATTTAGTAAGCAATGATATCACAAGAGCCCACTTAATTTTCAAGTACTTTCATTCCTAATTCAAGTTCCTATACTGCACATAAGCAAGTGAATGCTGGAGGGATATTATCTTCAGAAATCTTCGTAGACTGTTTCCTGCTCTGTTTTCAACCTGCTGAGTAACACTTTCCCTTCACTTTTAATCAGAATGGGTTAAACGCACTCCATCTTGCTTCCAAAGAAGGCCATGTAGAAGTTGTTTCTGAACTGCTGCAGCGAGAAGCCAATGTGGACGCAGCTACCAAGGTAAGTATAACACATTTAATGCTTTTTACCACTTGCCAAATTCAGTGAGGCTTCAGCCCTTGATAAGAATCAGGGCTTGTTTCTCATGAAATACTTGTCAACTTGGTTCTCCTTGGGGAATTTAAAACAGAGAGATTCGATATATTGTAAATTGTCAAAACAGAGAGAGAAAGACGGGAGAGTTGATGTGTCTTGCTTTTCATTTTACAGAAAGGAAACACAGCATTGCATATAGCATCGTTGGCTGGGCAAGCAGAGGTGGTAAAAGTCTTGGTTACAAATGGAGCCAATGTCAATGCACAATCTCAGGTAAACCAACAACCGTATTGCGAAGTACTTTTGTTATTATAATGTACAAATAATGTTCTCTGGATCAGGTGTTTGCTTGGTTCACATATCCTCTAAGAATACAATACTTAAGAGCATGGTCAATGAATAGTTAATTTATTACAGATTATTTAAATTCATATATGTCCTCATCTGCAGTACAAATGTGTGAGAGGTAAAGATTTTTTAAAAGTCTTCCATCTATGTATAACTAGTAGTCATAGATATGTTTGAGGATATCTGTGATACACAGTCTTCTACTATTTCATAATGCTAGCTCAGGTCCAGTCTCAGTATTTATTAACCTACAAAGGAAATGGAGATGCCCTTAGAAGTTCAGAATGTATCAGTGCGTTATCTAGTTGAAAAGGGGAAGACCCTACTTAATTCCTGTTTACTAAGGCATCATTGTTGTTCCTTGAAACAGATTAAAAAGAAAAAAGCCACGCAGAATAAACTTAAAAAATGGCCAAACTTTAAAATTTCCAGATTCTTTGTAATGAATATATATTAATAATTTATTCAGTAGGTCCTCTGATAAATTCTGAGAGTCTTGTATGAAGTTCTGAGAACACCAATAGATTATCATTTGATAGATTTTGAGTCTAAAAGAATTAACTTTATTGTAGGTCCTCATTATCCAGATTGTTCATTATTTGAGCCCCCGTGCACGTGATGTTGTTTAGGAAAGCAATCATCATAACACAAATCTTCACTAAGGACCTGGCCATTTTTAAAGCTGGTCCCTACTCAAACATTCCTTCCAATTGAAAGCTGGCATCTATTCCGGTTTGTCAGTGTCTCCCTCAGGGTGTTGGTTATTCAACACATTGATTAGAGAACAAAATTACGAGTTTTGCAAAAGATGAAACAGTATGTGATGAAGTCAGGGAAAGTAATGGGGGAGAACTGCTGGGTGCACAGCTAAGCTGTGGGTATGTGGCTTTCAGGCAGCATTAGACCAGACAGTGTGGGAAGAATCAGGATGTTTCCAATAGGTGTTTCAAATGAGACTGATTAAAAATCAAAACGTTACATGGCACAAAAATTAAGTGAGGCCTTTGGTTCTCAAATACTTTTGCAAAAATCTATCTTCTTGCTACTGCTGTGAAAAAATAAAAAAGTCAAGTGAAGGATGTCAAGCTATCATACAATTTTGTTGGAAACTTATAGTCACTGTTTTCCACAAAAATCATATTTGGTTTAGTCTTTGTTCATCCTGAGAACGTGTACACGAATGCATTTATAACCTACATTTAGAAGTTAAATCATCTAAACTTGCTTTTACAATTTCTAGTTTTATCTTTCAAGATGAAGTCTCAGCCAAACTTTTTTCATTATTTACTATGGCCCTTTTATCTCCATTTTAAGAGCACTTGATTTCCTGAGCCTTTTTCAGTACTGATTATCTTTGGATAACAGAAGCCTGCTATATTTTATGGGTCCATAGAATTTCAATAATTTCTTCCCTTGTTACTACAGCCATAGCAATGGCAGCTCTGATGTCATTAAATATCAGTATCATGGAAAAGACACTACGCAGTGCTTCCAACCCTATGATTTCTTGTATATTTGGGCCAGTTCCTTTCCAGTTCCCTGTGGTTGGACCTTTATTACTTGGTCTGTGCCACTTATTCTGATTCCTTATGGGAGTTCACTTGGAGTAATAACATTTTCCAGAAAGGAAAGATACAAAATTGAATATTGACAAGCATAGTGCTTTGAGAGAGATATAGACTGGCTGACTACAGGAGAGGCTTTTAAACCTATATTTATTTTTTCAATGCCCCTATAACTTTTTACTGGAAAAATAACTAGTGTTAAGCTCTGAGATAGTGGGAAAGCTCTTGAATCCATTTCATTTCCTCCCCCTGCCCCAGCCAGGGATGAAAAATGAACTTCCTTGTTTTAAACATTGTACCCATTCTTGAATAATGTTTAGAGCAGCCATGGTTTTAAACTTTCTCTGAAATGTCTGGGAGAAACTGCCGCTCGAGTAAAATCCGAATCACATTTGATTTCAATTTGTACACATTCCCTAGTGATGAAGAAGTGAAACAGAAGATCACAGGCTGTAAAGTTCTCCCAGGTCCTTGCAGCTGTGCTTGGCACGCCCTGCCACACAGCTCACAGCAGAGCATGTCTCCTTCAGCTGGACACCTGTCCCCATATGCCTTCTGAACTGCATTGTTCCGTGGACAGAATAAGTAATGAGATGGCCATGCAGCAGAATGGAGTTTCTGTGATCATTCCTGGTAGAAACTTTTCAATAGGAGCTCTTCTCAAGAACAAGCCATACTGCCATGACATGAGATTAACTTCCATTTAGGTGGGAGCACATTAAAACATCACAGAAATATTAATATTCGAGAAAGACAGCATCCAGTTGGTTAGAGCGCATCCTCTCAACCATAAGGTTGCCAGTTCCATTCCTCGAGTCCCGCAAGGGATAGTGGGCAGCACCCCCTGCAACTAAAATTGAACACGGTACCTTGAGCTGAGCTGCCGCTGAGCTCCCGGATGGCTCAGTTGGTTGGAGCGCGTCCTCTCAACCACAAGGTTGCCGGTTTGACTCCCACAAGGGATGGTGGTCTGTGCCCCCTACAATTAGAAAACGGCAACTGGACCTGGAGCTGAGCTGCGCCCTCCACAACTAAGACTGAAAGGACAACAACTTGACTTGGAAAAAAGTCCTAGAAGTACACACACTGTTCCCCAATAAAGTCCTGTTCCCCTTCCCCAATAAAATCTTAAAAAAAAAAAAAAAAGAAAGAAAGAAAGAAAGACAGCATCACTGTCTGAGGGAAATTTTACCCTGTACGCAATATTTAATAGCCAACAAGCAATAGTGTAAAAAGTGTCCTCACCTTCCTTAAATGTAAAAATCCTCCTTATCTTGAAAATAAAAACAACGTCGGACAATATCAAATTCTGATCTTAGAAATTGAGGCTCTGTAAACTAATAATTCGTACATATTGTTTTAAACTAATCCTCATCATTGCCTTGCTCTTAGGTCTTAAGTTGATTAACTCTTTCTTATATTACTCAACATCGCAGGAATCATGTAGGCTTACCCTGAGAAAGAAATCAGGTGGAGTAATTAAATTGTGACTATAAAGAACTCTACTCTGATTTAGTCCTTAATACTTTGTACTAAATACAGCAACACTTTCAAACTGCCATGTCAAATGACATCTCTCACTATTTTTTCCTTCTCTGTCTTTATACTGTAAGGTACGAAAAAAAGCAAAGAAGCAAAGTATATTTCAAATGATATTTTATCTTAACTACCAAAGTATTTTAAATGGACAAGTCTTCATAGTGGTGTTAACAAAGAAAAGACCCTTTAATTAAACCAGTGCCTCCTTCGTCTTTCTGTATTTTTAATGTTTCCTATATTGGGGTGATTGAGTCCTAATGAAGTCAAACAATGGGTGTGGGCCAGATAGATCCTCTCTGACCTTTGACCTTATAGCATACCTCTAATCTAACCAACCTTTACAAAAATCAGTATCATATGTAAATCAGTGCAGATCTATCATGATGTCCTTAACATTTTAATTAAGAGCAGCACTTTATGATGTTCAAAGGCTGGCCGTAGGAAACTAGTTTGGATAAGAAACTTTCAAGGATGAAATTTAAGCCCTTAAATGAAATAACAAGAGGACATTCTACATGATTTTACTTTATTTTGGTGGGTATTAGGCAGCATGCCTCAGCACTATCTATAAAATTATACGTCTGTAGAATTGCGTGCTTATAATAATACCACAATAAACATTCAGAGCAGAAGGTATTGAACATATTGGATGAAATCAGACATCAAAGATCATACTCACTCAGTGTGGAGCTGCTCTGCCTTTTGAGAATTGAGTAGATTGTTGCTACAGAAGAGAAAATGTAAATTGGGCACCCATATGTTCCTTTTGGACAGCTCTTTCTTTTGGAAATTTCCTAAATTAGGAAATTAATATAAAACAGTGGTGTACTTTCGTTAAGAGAGAAAAATAACATTTTTTTCCCCTGAAATCTGACCATTCTCCCACCGCAGATGCTATTTCACAGAAAATCATTTCAGCTATAGGTTGTCCAATGACAACACTTTGAATTCCTTTTTGCACTAAAGAGTAATGGTGATGTTTTTAGTCACTCTTTCCAAAGGATACTTAACAATTATCTTCCTAGGACCATAACTAAATAGTATGTATGTGTTCTTATACCTCATTCATCCTTTTTTGATAGATGAAATTAAGGTTGGCCTTTGATATGTCCCTACATGTTATTTGAGGGTGGGGAGGAGAGATTTGGCAGAAAACAAATTGAGAAGGCTAGAGAATGGACCTGGAAGAGCAAACAGAAAATATCATGCCTACCCTGTGGTTGAAGAAGGGCAGACCAGTTTGTCTCCAAGTCCAACCAAGACAAGTCCTACCTACATATCAAGGACGAGGTAGTTCCCTTAAAGAATGTAGGGTGATATTGTCAAAAGAAGGGGAAACAGAGGCTGATTCACCAAAACTAAAGCAAAAGAAAATAAACACTCAAATGCCCACTTATAAAATTGAAATTTGCTTAGCAAAATATTTTATCAATATGGACAGCAGTAGAGTGAGACCATTCAATGCCATATATGATTCCATTTATACGAAAGGTCCAGAACAGGCAAATCTGTAGAGACAGAAAGTAGATAAATACTTGTCAGAGGGCATGAGAAGGGGCAAATAGGAAGTGAATATTAACAGTACACAGTTCCTTTTGGGGATGATGAAATGTTCTGGAATTAGATGGTGGAATGCCCAACTTTGTCAATATACTAAGAAACCACTAAATCATACACTTTGAAAGGGTGAGTTTTATGATATGTGAATCATATAGCAATAAAAATAGGTAAAACTGAAGGAATATGAAAGACCATGACTATTCAGAAAATGACCAGCTTTCACGTAATGGCTGTAGGATGACAAGCACTCAAAAAAGAAAAAAGGAAAAGGAAAAGCGATTGTGTAAAACAATTAATTATGGGGCTCCACCTTTCTGTGACTCTTGTCTATATGTGACTTCTGAGTAATTCCAGTTCTATACGTTTCACTCTCTGCCATTGTGAAGAGGGCTGTGGAATGATTTAAAAGTTGCACTTCTTAAGAATCACTCTTTGGAAGCGCCACATATGTAAGAATAGCACCCCCTAAATCTCAGTGCCTGATTTTGGATTTTCTTCATGGGTCATGAAATGTTTGGTTATGGAAGGTAGTCTCAAGAACAGTGGACGTACATTGGGCTAGAAGCCAGATATTGGTAAGTAGACCTGTGTTTCTTAGGTAATCTTGAACTACAACAGACCTCTACCCTAAAGTTGAGAATCCACTGACAAAAATAATCTACTTGATATTTATGTCTGAGAGAGTAACATCCATTTTGAAATTTTTCCTTAAAATCTTTACTCCTAAAATTCCAGCAGATGAGGAAAGACATATATACTCACTAGTTCACTGAGCTATAAGAAAAATCCACACTGGTTTTCCCCTTTTTTCCTTAACATTTTTGATTGTTGTTCTTTTGTTTTGATTTTTAAGGGATATGTAAATCAATCAATGGTTAAAAATATTTTATTTTGGTCAAATAAGAGAAAGAGAAAATAGATAGCGATATGATAAGGGTCAGCCTAACTACATTTCAATTTCCCTCATACCTCTGGGAAGAGTGACAAAGATGAAACACACACAGATACATGCACGCATACACACACACATACACACAAATACACACATTGTGTTGAAATTATTCTGTTTTATGCTTAATGTTGATAAAACCTTTCATAATAGAACAGAGTAACGTGAACTTCAGCCATGTTACTGGGCAGATAATTTTAAAGGAAGAAGCTTGAATGCTGTGTCATATTCTATCACCTCTAATTTTGTGTCTCTTATCTTGAGCTTGGAAACCAGATAACCTAGCTTGTTACAGTTCTGCAAGTACAATAGAGGGATTCTCTGATGGATAAAGTATATATGCCATGGTAGATTTGTTATGTGATCACTTTTGTTTGCTTAAAGATCTTTTAAACTTACTTCCTAATTCTCAGCGTTAAGCAAAAAATATGAGGTCACCAGAGGTTGAATTATTGATAAGTAAGGTAATCATATAGTAATTGATATTTAAATGATGAACCTAAATATTTTTAGGTTCACAAAGCCTTTTTAGAATTACAAAAGTTTGAGTAATATTTGGTGACATTTATTTAAAATATATTTATTTTTATTCTTTGAATTTACATAATATATGCAAAATTTCCAGAGCATTCAGTTAAATAGAACTACATTCTAAAAAAATTTATTCAGAGAATCTATTATAGTTTTCAATATATGTTTTGATGTATATATCTTGCAATAAGATTTTTAAATATTACAGTATTTCGTAGATATGAAATGATTATTCTAAAGAAATACATACGCAACATATTTTTTAATACGAAGCTTAAGACGTATTGTACACATTCATTTGCTTGAGTCCAAGTTCTTTGGCAGGTGGAACATTTCAGACAAACACATACACATATAGAGAATGTATATACATATATATGTATGTATGAATATATGTATAAATGTGTATATCTGCATATAAATGTATATATATGTGTGTGTGTGTGTGTATATATATATATATATATATATATATATATAATCTGCACATGGAAATACTATATCTTTGCAAAGAAATGCAAGAAAGGAAACACAAAAAATAGACTACTTAACTGAATTCTACTTTGAAATTGAAGTATGCCTTTTTGCGAATTGGTGTTCTTTCCATTGCTCTAAGTTACTCCATCTGTGGTAACTTTGGATATAAATTCCTTTCAAAGTAGGAACTATTTCAGTGCTCAATTTTATGTGAAATTATTACATCTTTTATTTAAAATAGCTAATGCTTGGTAGCTACTATGATCAAATGTATTTTTCTTCATGTCCTCATGGCATCTAATAAAATGCTTTACTCATAATAGGAACTCAATTAAGTGGTTGATAATTAAATGAATGTACTTATCTAAAGTGTATATATTCATAAAAATTTTACTTAGACTATTAACTATGAACTACTTTCAAATTATGAATTATGAAGTATAATTGGGAATGATATTTATCTTATAAATCCTACTTAAGCTATTGTGCTTAGGTTTTTTTAATAAATATGACTGTCTACATTAAAGTATTATTAAGATGATTATATATAAGCATTTCCTGGAGCATATAATATCATCAGTATAGTGGAAAACTAGATTGGCTCTAGAAAGCCACAAACATTGTATTTTTTATTTTGCAGAATGGTTTCACACCTTTGTATATGGCAGCCCAGGAAAACCACCTGGAAGTTGTCAAGTTTCTCCTTGACAACGGTGCAAGCCAGAGCCTAGCCACAGAGGTAAGACATTTTGGTTCTTTCTAAGGCTAAGGTTACATGTTTATCGGGCATTTTGTATTGTAACATTGAGAATCTGTGTCACTGGTATTTCAGTTTTAGTTGTATATTAATGTGGAGATTCATATGTTTTATGAAATACATTAAAAAGTCGATTATTTAATTTTAAAGAGTTTTCCATTGCATAGATACCCTTTCCACGTTTGCCTAGCTCTATCCTCTCATGGAGCTCTTTATTTAATATTTACATGTTTGCTTGAGAACACTTTTCTGTTTCTTCTAATTTTGTTTCAAAGGCAATCACTGTTTTGAAATATTTCGATGAAACATAAGTTTTAAATCTGTTTTTTTCCCCCAAAGTTAAGTTAGGATAATTATAATAATTGAATTTATAGATTTCTAAAGTGAACCAATTAGATTTAATTCATACTTATAAACAAAACTAGTATACATTTTTAAGTGTTAGATAAAGGTGATATTTGAAAAAAAGCTTTGAATAGAAGAGCAATTTTTAAATTAAACGTTATTTAAGTCCATTGTCCTGTGGTAGGTTATACAGTTTGTGTTTTAAACTAATCCGGATGGAAGATTGTGATCCCTTATGAAGTGTATCACTATAAATCTATGCTGATAATAAAGGACCAAAATCTGGATTTTTTTTTTTTAATAAAATAGTGAATTAGAATAGTTGATGTAGGCTTATCCCTGTCTTAATACCACCCCTCTTTCTTGTATTCAGATGTGTTTCCTGAATGGCACAAGAAAGGTGGGAATAGAGGAATCCCATATAACCTCACCCAGCTTTTGAGACCATGCCTTTGGGGGAAACCACTAAATAAATGAAGAGGCAGTTCACACAAAAAGAAATACAAATGACCATAAATGTATGAAAATATCTCACCCTCACTCATAGTCAAAGAAATATTAATTTATTAATCAGATAAAGAATGAGATCCAGTCTTATGCCCATGAGATGAGGGGAAAATGTGAGGGATAGAAGAAATTGGAACTTTCCTGTAGTCTTGGTTAAGGTGATAGTTGGCTGCAACACTTTGGCAGAAAATTTGTCAGTAACTATTAAAAATTAATACTTACATACCCTGTAACTTAGCAATTCCACTTTTCCAAATTTGTATTACAGATACATTAGAGGAGAATGCAAAAACATTATATGAGAAGTTAAACATAATGAATAATATTTTTTTTAACTGGAAGGAACCAAAATATACATCAATTAGGACACCTGTTTAATCAATATTGCTATACTTACACAATAAAATGCTATTCAGCATTGTTAAAAACAAGCCAAGGCTAGATGTATTGATGGAGGAAAGTGTCTTTAGTGTAGTGTTATAAGTAGTTTACTCTGAGGAATTAGCAGGGAGCCTTACTTTTCACTTTACAGCCTTCAGTACTGTAGAGGATTTTTATCGGGAGAATGGATTATTTTTATAATTATATTCTTCAAGCTAGTTAAGTCATAACTACTGGGTGATAACAAGAAGAAATACTTGATAGATGTAGAACATTGCCTCTCTTCACACCTGGGGTATAGCTAGCCCGAGTGCAGTGCCTCAGGTACGACGTGCAGGTTTTATCACAGTACGCAGGGAAAATGGGGACGAGAGGGGACATTGTTGAACAAGAGAAAATCCATTCCAATTTTTGAATGGGCGTACTAACTAATATAAATAGCCCAATGAAAATGATTAAATCCTTTCTTCATCCATGAAGGACGGGTAGTACTCTTCGTTAGACTTTGATGTACAAATCACTAAGTATCTCTCCTTTAGAAGCAAACATAAGCCCCACGTTCTGCTAATAGATCTGAATTACCTTGTACACCAATCATCAGTAGCTCACTGTTCTCTGGTATTTAAGCTTTCAAGAGATGCACGACAACTAACTTAAAGAAAAATAGTTTGTGAGATCCTCAAACCACTAGTGCAGTCTTTTGGCAAAGGCTATATTTAAAATTATATTTTTACTCCTTTGTATTAATTTAAGCTCGTGTTGTCTTTTTTTTTTTGGTAGCTTTAAGAAAAGAAACAATAAATATTCTAAGAACAAGTCACATTTATGTCTTCATGAGGCTTGCTGGTGCCTCACTGTATAAACAACAGCTATCTGATTATCTAGAGATATTTGAGCCTTTGACTGAATTTTAATCTCTTCTTTTGGATTATTGGTATTAGAGAATAAAAAGAACAGCACAAAATAAGACGTTTTATTCTCACAATGTTCTCAGCATGGTGTACTCTCTTATTAGACATTGGTGTCATTTATACAGAAGCCTGTATTTACAGAACAAACAGTAGGAGGCAATGAAAGGATAATTTAGATAGCAAATTTTAACAGGATTTTTGATTCATTCAGTAATGTGATATTGCCAAGGTTCTTGAATACATATTTTTTACTTGTAGCTTGCATGTATGGATCAAGTTTTTGGCATGAGAGTGGTTTTTAAACCATTTCTATATTACTGTATACTGCATATTGTATTTTTTCATATATACTGTATCTTCCTTCTTTTGCTAATTAAGATTCTGAATCACAAGGTAAATTTATGTGTTCATTTATTCCACTAGTAATTATTAAGCACCTACTATGTGCTAGATATTCCACAAGGCAATGAAGGCTGTCTTGGAGAGCCTTCACATGTCCTTTTGGCTTATATTTTTCTCTTAATAACTGTACAGAGCAAACCAAACTATTTAAACTTGGTTTGGAAACAAAATCTATAGCTGCTAATTTTAGATACTAACAACTTTGTGTGTCTGTCTTTAACTGGCTTCTTCAGGAAGCACATTCTTTTTATTCTACTTTTTATTTTTATTTTATTAGTTTCATGGCACATTCTTATTGGCAGTGCTAATCATCTCAATTACAGTTTATTTTCTGGTAGTTTTCTTTATGTATGGGCCCTGTATATTTAAAAATTCATTTCCGTGGAAACGTAACCATTTAGTTTTGATTTAGAATGGACATGAGTTGTCACTTTTACCCCTTAGATTTCATTCAGGCTTTAAAAGTGAGATGCAGTGTTAACTTTTAATTCACAATTTTCCTTTTACCACTCCATCATTTTTAAAAAATGTATTTTTCTTTTTATTGCAAAAGTAATATAGTACATAAATGAGAACGTACAATAAAAAGCAAAAAAGAAGAAAAAGCCACTGTTAATTTTCCCTAGACATAACATTTTTTATTCACTCAGTTTTTTGTACATGTACACAATACATAGTTACCTTTAAGAAAATGAGATCATTTATTTACACAGTTATGAAGATTACTTTTCTTATAACATTAAATTATATCCTTCACTTTATGTCCTTATGAGTAAACCTGTGATAACATTTTGGTGCCATCATGGTTGCAGCCTGTCTCTGTTACCTTCCTTATGGCTACCGGGACCGTCCTTCCGATTACATTAATGATCATCCTTTTCCACTTTTGGATCTTCTTGGAAAAGTTGAGAGGAGCAGATGGAACTTCAGCTGGATCTTAAAGCATGGAGAGTAGATAGAATTTGTATATGCAGAGCAAGGAGGAGGACTTTTCAGGGTGGGAGAAATTGCATGAGTACGGCCTTCAGGGTAGGAATGGTCTGCACGTCCTAAGCTGTAAGGAGACTGGAGAAAATGATTTACACAGAAAGATCCTGGGCAACATTGTCCCATAGATGCTTTGGGCCAATATTTTTTACATCCTTCAATATAAATGTGCTGATTTGCATTCAGGCAAATAAGTGGTAGGGTCCCTTATCTGTTTTCCAGCCAGGAAAATTACAGGAATACCAACAAGGAAGGCACTAGTATGCAAGTAACTAGGTTTTCTCTTTTTCCCTTATAAACACTCTTCTCTTGGAGTAACCCTCGATTTGTGCCACAAGGACTATAGAAATGAAATATCGTGACCCAGATAAAGTAATAAGTAACGTACTTGCCAATTCTCTGGTAGAAATAATTTTTAAATATTCTTTTGAGTGCATGGTAATGAAAGTATTTCAGAATTAAAATTCGTGAGCCAGTCCTAGGATTTTCCTCTATGCTGTTTATTCTGTAAGTCAACAACACTAGATCATCCACAAATTAATTAACCACAGTGAACTCTGTACCTACCTCCTCTTTGTCAAGTCCCAGGGCAATATAATGGGAATGCTCAAAATGTAAATAGGTGTGTGTGTGTCTGAATTTATTCCAGTTATATTTGGCCCGGTCCTTGTGTCTCCTTCCCTCTTTGGTCAGAGAAGTGAGGAGTCTTTCATGTAGACCTTTCTTAAAACAGCAATTGCTATAGTTCACTAATTCACCCTGCTGATTGAGCACCAGATATCTGCTAGGCAACAAGGTACAGTGATGAACCAGACAAGCATGTTCCACAATTATAAAATACCAGTGGAATTTTTTACAGCTTACTGAAATGAGCTCCTTTGAAAACTGTGCCTGGATTTAACTTGAAATGTTATGGCTTTCACTGAGATTATATTATGGTTATTGAAATTATGTCATCTTTTTATTCTTTATGTAGTTCTTTTGTATATTTTTCAAATTTACACTGCTAATGTCTACCACTTTTTAACAGAAAGAAAACTTCATAAATGTATTGCAAATTGGTTATTATTTTCTGCATATATATATATATTATACACACACACACACACACATATATATATATATATCATATATATATATCATATATATATTTGTTTACTTGCATGTCTTAGCTTTGGTAATCCTAAACAAAAATTAACTCTTATTTGTTAATCAAAACAAGCACTATGTCCATTGGAACTCATGCTGACCCATCCATGTCTTTGCAGGATGGCTTCACACCATTGGCAGTAGCTTTGCAACAAGGTCATGATCAAGTAGTTTCACTCCTGCTAGAAAATGACACTAAAGGAAAAGTGCGTCTTCCAGCTCTTCATATCGCTGCCCGAAAAGACGACACGAAAGCCGCTGCCCTCCTGCTGCAGAATGACAACAATGCAGATGTGGAATCAAAGGTGAGGCACAAAGGAAATGACTGGTCCTGCAGCTATCCTATGTCAGGCTCCCAGAGTTTACGAACGCCTGGTCTCCCTTCCGGCAAGCTTATACCAAACACTCAGCCCACCAGAAGGGATAAAAATATGTGTCCCAGTCAGCCAATTGAGAGCACATCCTCCTCGGCATATAAAGCTAGGAGATAACTGTGGATGCTGCCCTCTGCATGCTAACTGGGAAGCCACCTCAAAATCGATGTATATGAACCTGATAGTTTCCTTCCTTTTAATGTATTTGTAATGTATTGAGCACTTCAGCTCAAACATCAGGGTGAAAACTGACAAAATTCTAACAACCGTGTGAATAAATAAACCTTTGGTTGATCTCTAAGGCGACCGGCAGGCAGTGCACTGTGTGTTGATCAGCTGTGGAGAGCATGCCAACAGCTAGAATCCTGGCCAAAAACTCCTGTTGTCTGGACATGTATTACTTCAAAGTGTCTGTGAAGGAAACGTGGCGTTTGGAGTAGGCCATTGTGTAGCCCTTCATTCAGTCTAGCTTTCTTTCTGTGCCTATTGTGTTACATCATAGCTTTCATCCTCATTACTTAGCTGTCATGAGCTTTCTGCAATCCATATCACCAATAGCAAACTAACCGTTCATTTTTTCCTCCTCTTTGCTTCCAAATGTGTTAACCTAGATGGTGGTGAATAGAACAACAGAGGTATATATATATCTATGTACATACACATCTAATCTATGTTTGCATTATCATTTTCCCATTCCGTAGTGCTGCTGCCTCATTTCTTTCCCGTCGTCTTTGTGTTGCCTTCTGTAGGCTAGATACTTGCTTTATACCGCCGCCCCCAAAGTAGCATGTGCCAGAGAAGATAGTAGTTTGATTACCAGGGCTTTCTGCAGCTGAACCCGGTGTTGGACAGGAAGAACGAGGAATCCTTGAAACTTAAGGGTCTTGCGATAGTGGAATGTGAGATGGAACATTTGGACAGCTTAGATGCTTATCAGCTATACCTAAAGCTAAAGCTGCAGACAACCCTGTCATTCTACTCATCTAGGACTGATTTCTTTAGCGTTCTGCATGACACTTAACCCTCAGAGGTGTCAGCAAAATGAAAGTTACCTACGAACAGTGCCAATATATGACCCACCCTTCCACAAGAGTCAGTAAGATAGCTAGCATGGCTAAGGAGCTTGCTAACAATTTAGAAATGCATCTAGTTCCTATAAGGTTTCAGTCTTTGGGGACTAAGTGAATTGCTGCATGTTTTAGCATTTTTTTAAGGAAGTAAAATGACCTTGGTATGAACAAATCAGAAAAAATGTGTTACCGACTAGGCATTTGCTAATAAAAAGACCAACCAGTGGATTCTTCATAGAATGCAATCACCCATCATACAAAACCAATTGTACTAGCACCTCTTCCCCAAAATGGATTTTATCATTAAAATTGGCATTTACTGTTGGTTAATTTGACCCTGTATTGCATATGTAAAACTAATTGCATTTTGACCAAGAGTCGATAGACAATTCTGTCATCAGTAATAAAACAGTTGGTACTAATTGAACTTTCTATGAGTGATAAAGATTTTTCTTATCATCCCTATTTAAACTTTTTGAAACGTTGCCCTCTGTATGTGTTCTGCTACTGGATTGCTAAAATTGCTCAATCCCCATCCTTGGTTCCTTCCTGGCTCTTCCTCTGCCTATGAGTTTGGCATTTATTTGAAACTATGAGCAATTGGCACGAATCGAAAGAAACCTAGTACAGAATGGAATGTGGACCTCCGCATATTTTGCTTCCTCGTTTTTAGTTGGGCAGGATTATGGTATTAATGCGACAGACAAGGGGCCGGTAGGAATCAATTGAACGTCTGCTGTGTTTTCTTTACAGAGTGGCTTCACTCCGCTCCACATAGCTGCTCACTATGGAAATATCAATGTAGCCACGTTGCTGTTAAACCGAGCGGCTGCTGTGGACTTCACCGCAAGGGTAAGAGCACTGCACTGTAACATTCCCTTAAAGCATTTGACACGATGCTTAACCTTCCTTCCCCAGCACGAGGAGGAGGTTGAGACAGATCGTCTTGCTTTTATACAGGTGTGCCTGTTTCCTAGCAGGAAAAGTAAACCAAGATGGAGGGTGGAGGGGTGATAAATATAGGTGAATATATAAAATATGTGATTCAAGTAATCCCGACTGGAAACCACAAACTGTCCCCCAAGTTGAATTTGCTGAGACTACTAGAAATTGGTCAGATGGCAGCCAACAGGGTCCTATGTCAGCGTCTGGACCTCACAGATGGGAACGTGCTGTGTGGGAATATCTGGAGGAGGCCCAGACTTCGGAACCCAAATAATAGAGACTATCTTTTACTTTAACTTCTGTCCCCTACGTACTTTCGTAACGTATAACAAGATTCTGTAACCTAAGGAAGCTCAGATTCAGGGGGACAGGAATTCCAGTGTCCTGTGCACCACTGGACAGCAACTTGGACATCTGAACAGAGATATTGCTCTGAATGTAAAAACCGGGCTGGTGCTGGGCTTAATCGTCAGAAACGTCACCAGCAGCAGATTGGAGTAGTGGCGAAAGGTGTGGACTCAGGATTCAGACTCTCTGGGTTCAAATTTTGGCCTTAACTTTTCTCTCTGTGTCCACTAGTTTCCTCATTTATAAGATAAAATAATATGAATTATGACATTAAGTAACAATATATCACTCCCTCTTCGTGTCACTGTGAGAATTAAGAGGGAGGTTGTATAAAGCACTTGGCACTCTCTGAGATATCGTCACCATTGACAGCAGCAGCTCTATGATTTTTGAGCACAGCTTTTGAAGTATTATTGTTAATAAAACCTCCCTTGTTAGAGCAGAAATGAGACTAGATCACACAGGGAGCTAGGGCATAATACTATTACGAGCAATGGCAGCAGCAATAAAAGTAATACCGTCTTCAAAGGAGTTAGTGGGTGGCAGATGCCAGACTAAGCATCTTTATCTCTTTTAGCCTTATACCAAAAAAATGTGTTGTTTATCCCTGTTTTACAGAAGAAGAAACCAAGGCTTAGAGGTAAGGAATAGCTGGTCCAGGATCATACAGCTAGCACATTAGGAAAGGCAGGATTTCAGCCCCAAAGCTCTTAACTACTCCAGGATTCTGTCTCCCTTAAGTAACCTTAGGGGTTCATTTTTCTTTTCCTTCTTATAATTCATTAGTTCTATAAAAATTAATAAGAGCTCAGAGTGTACTAATATAAAAGCTATTTCCTACCCTGTCGTCCTCAGCTCGCTAAAAGCCTTTATGGTGAAAATGACCTGAGAGTGCCAGTCTGCTCATGTCACTCTAGAGCTCCATTTTTATGGCACTAACCGCATTCATAAGCTTCAGCGACAAGGCAGACCTGAGGCCTCGTCTGACATTTTGAAGGACAAAGTTACGCACACCTTTAAGTCAAGTATAAACAGGGCATGTCGATGTTTAACTGGAAGTTCTTGTCTTTAAGATGCATTCTTCTGGCTTTATTTCTGTAATTCACAATATTATAAAAGCCTCATTAAGTCACATGTTCTAAGTAGGACATTTGGAAAATTCATGTCAGGATAGGGTTTGAGGTTTGTCTTTGTGACACTGTTCAGAACTTTCCTGATGCTGCTGAAACTAAGTTTGGGGCCATGTTTAAACAAGTTAAGCAGACAAATTACAGTATTTTCAGGCTCCAGGCGATGCCAAAGCATCCATTTACATTAAAACAATGATGTGGTAATTATAAACAATGCTAATTTATTGGTTAAAGATTAATGGAGACCTCAGACATACGTTGTTAACCATGCCTGAATTACCACATGTGATTTAAAATTATCACATCATGCTTTTGTTTAAAACAGGTTACAATTCATACTTGTTACTGATTTAGGAAAGCATTTTCTCTGGTCATTCCTGATTAATGAGGCCTAATAGGCCTGTGAGCTGAAGGCTGTGGTGGAATGTGATTACCCCTTATAGGAGGCCTGCCTGCACTCCTGCTTACACCCCACAGCCCATGCCTCCCTCCAAAGCTGGTGATTGATGACTTGCTTTAGGTTGTCTGGGAAGAACTGGTCTTCATAAAAAGCTTAACTGCAGCCGCTGCTAGTTGCCTCAAGAAACCCACTTTCAGTTCTAAATCTCCGGTAGTTCTGTTACATAGTAATTCAGCATCTATACTTTTGTACTGCGGAGGCCTCTCTTTTCCCAACTTTAGTGCGGTCTTTCCAGGTCACAGCCCTCAGGAATGTAGCAGAAATAGCAGGTGAGAGTAAAAGACCCTGAACACAGATGGGATCAGATTTTTACCTGGTCAGAACAATAAAGAGGGGACCATTAAGCTATATTTGCTAAGAACTAGCTCCAAATTATAACCATAAATCATATGCTTCAACAACCAGGTATAGACAGAGATATTGATTAGATGGTTAGAGGTAGACTGAAAAACAACTGCAACCTTTGTCTACGGGGGCTGTGATTTCGTTATCCTGGCTGGGAAGGATCACTGAAGATGGACAGATACAGTTTTATAGTTCTTTGTGGGCAGAGGGCGTGATTTAGAGAATGGCTACCTGCTAGCAAATAGGGCTAGGGAATAGGAGCAAGGACACCACTTGTCAGATCTTTTCCTGTATATAGTAGATGGGCATTTCCAAAGCAAATACGAGGCAGAAACAAGTGCGGTGTGACTAAAGGGACTACACAGTAGAACGGATTGCTTTTTGTGCTGCTTTGCAGGGCTAGCTAATTTATGCAGGAGTAAAGCAGATCCTAGCCCATGGCATACGTATGCGCCGATGTAGCAATTATGGTAACCGATTTATAGCAGTTATCTGTTTTATTAACACCTTTTCTTAGATTTTTATTATGATGTCGGTTTTTATTTTTGTATTGTAATTTTGCTCTATATATGTAAGCTATCCTGTGTGACAGCTTAAATATTTCCTTCGGGATTGTCCACGAAGACCCCTTCAGCCCCATGGGTCTGCTGCCCGGAGTTAATAGAGAAGTTGCTGAGTGCTGTAATGCAGCACCAGCATTCTTCATTCTTTGAACTGAGTCTGCTGAGATGGCGTTTATAGTGTCTGAATTTATGTGTGACCCTTGTTCTCTTAGCAAATCATTGTAGCTCTCTTGGGGAAGAGAATATAACCAAGGCGCACCAGAGCTGCTACTGATTTCATTCCAGTAAGGAGCATTTCTGCACCGGAGTAACTAAAGGCCAAATTATATTATGTGGAGGGCTGCAAAGTCCCTTTTATTGATTGAAGAGGATAGATTGATATTTTTCTGTCTTAGAGCTTTTTTTCGTCAAATATAATGCAACACCTAACTTAATCTTCGCTCCTGTCATTGACCTTTCTCTTGTAAAATATTATTCAACTTCCTATTTTGGAAACAGCATTGAATAACATATCCTTTTCTTGGTCTTGTTATTTAGTACTTTTTGGGTTTGATCTCCTACAGGATTAGGAATTTCGATGTGGGAGGGCTATACTCGTTTGTTTCTAAAAGGATTTCAGGTAGTTTACACATTAAAATATACAAAGTAAGACATGTAAGAATGAAACAGAAAAAAAGTAAATGTTACCAGCAGCTGGAATGAACCAGTGAATATAACTAGAGAATAAATTGAGGTCTTAGAAGGTTTGCTATAAGTAGTGGAAAGGGAATCATAGTTATGCAGTTTTTATTTTTGACAAGTAACTCTAACAGTTATTGATTTTTGTGTATGTGCAATAACTCAAATATGATTTTTATCATATGAATCCTTCTAGTAAGATCAGTGAATTACATAGTTGACAATATCTTTAATTACTACACGTCAAAAAGCTCAATTCCTACTGCCCCATACTGTCTATTGATTCTAAATCTCTACCTGTGAAGGCACCTTGCCCAGGGAGGCTGAGAGACTGTGGGCCAGGTACCTAGCTTTATCGTGTTCTACCTAAGTGTGTGATAGAACTTGGCATGATGTAGTTAACATGTCCATTGGACTGCCTTTCTCAAGTATCAGATGTTTTGAACAAGGTTGGGGCAAGTGCTGGGCCACATTCAGAATTCAATTAAGTTATACGAAAGTTTACTCTGTTTAATATACAGTATTTTAATTTGGGGTGAAAGTGAGAGCAATGTTTTTTAGATAGTTGAACTATTAAACCTGTTGGTAGATAAACGAAAGTGCCAGACTTAAGTTCTGCCCAAGTAAGAGGCCACCATGGTTCAGCACATGCATGAGCAAAACAGTGTTCATGGATAGACACTATCTGGAGATTTCCTTCCCCGATTAAATCCAACCTAGCGGTTATCAATGAGCTTCTAGTATGGGCCAGGCTTGGAGGTTCAGACTTATGTGACCTACTGACCTTACTCTACTAATTTGTTTGGTCTCCAAAGTCAACACAGTCTCTCCCCGAATACCCCAAAGCACAACTAAGTCTAGGCTCTAATGCCAAACAGGACTTTTCTAAAAACTTGGAGATTGACAAAGGGAGTTCAAAGCAGAGGCAAAGCTGAAGGACTGGTTCTGGACAACTCTGTCCCCAGAGTCCATAGGCTATGACCCCTTTCTCAGGGTACCTCAGGGTACTGCCTCCCCCAGCCCCCAAAGGCCACTGTGTGGCAGTGTCTATCTCATTCCCCACCAGCGGGAACCCCTTTTACAATGTATCTCCTAACCAGACTCCAAGCCCCCTTAACCTCTTCTCGGGAAACCCTGTTTTCTCTGCATGTGGGCTATCTCAATATAATACCCACTAACTACTATGCTTCCCCGAAAATAAGACCTAGCCAGACCATCAGTTCTAATGCGTCTTTTGGAGCAAAAATTAATATAAGATCCAGTATTATATTATATTAAAGACCCGGTCTTATATTATAGTTAAATAAGACTTTATAGTTGAATAAGACCAGATCTTATATTCATTTTTGCTCCAAAAGATGCATTAGAGCTGATGGTCCAGCTAGGTCTTATTTCCGGGGAAACACAGTAGTGGGCGTTGACTTTAATTTAAATAAAATTAATTTTAAAATTCCGTTCCTCATTCTCAAGAACCACATTTCAGGTACTCAGTAGTTACATGTGGCTGTGGCTCCTGTATTAACACAGTATATGTGACATTTCCATCATCACAGAAAGTTCTTTTGAACAAAGCTGAGACACCATCAGTGTGAGGCCGTCCTTCCCTTCAGTGTCACAATTATCTGTAAACGTAACTCACTCTCCTTCCAGGCAAATGATCCTTTGAATTGTTATGCAGAGCAATTTTACTCCTAATAAACTTGCCCCTTTTAACTCCAAAAAAGGATTTTTGCCTTTCCCACCACCAGAAAACCACCACCACCACCACCATCACCACCGGAAACAACAATAAAACTAAAATCTTCTCAACAGGGGTAAAAAAGTGACTAGAAACTTTAAAATAGTAATTTCTACCTAATCCATGCTGTGAGGTGTTCAGAAATATCAAAAATTGAGATAGATCTCAAGAGAGGTCTCCAGTTGCCAGAGTTTATGCCACATGGTTACATAACTTCTCTGAACCTCAGCTTTTTAATCTGTGTAAAGAGTGACTGTATCCTATTCCTCAGACACTTTCTCTGACCCCCTAAAATGGGTCTCTACCCCTATCAACACACTATGTGTGTTAATTGCACCTTATACTTCCTCTCTCACAGTGGACATTTAATATTATTTTATTTATATAGTGTTGTTTGTCTTGCACATTCTGTTTATTAGCTAAGCCCCTTGAAGGCTGAGATGCCTTTTGCACCCTCTATCTCCAGCTTCTCATCTGGTAAATATTCTCTTCCCAAGTGCTCACCGCATGCCTCCGTGTTAATGGCTTTAACATGAATTTCCTCTCCTCAATCTTCCAGTGAAGGAATCAATAACAGAGAATACATTTTTTGACACTTAGATTTTCTTTTAATTTTTTTGTTTGTTTTTTTAGGTGAGGCAAGCATTTTATTTTCAGAGAACCATTCTTTGCTGTACTGTAAGAAGGCAGAGCCTTTGTGTTTGCTGCCTGGCAGCCCTTTATCTACCTTACACAAAATGGTACCTTGGACAAACTAATGGAGCCACTGGAATGTTCTATTGTATTCCATTCCGTCAGAGAGCATCAATGTGAAAACATCAAGGATCCTGCCTGTTACAAAATAAGCGCTCAGTAGATGTTCATTTGCTTCCTTCTTTCTGTAGGTAAAATTTCTCTAATGATATGAAGTAGTTGTAATTTGAGGATTTCCTAAGTTCCAGCTTCTTTCTTAAGCATTTTGTATGTATCATCTTCACAATCTTATGAGGGCATGAAGTGGAGGTGTAATGAAATATGCCTGCCGCATCCTGTTCTTCACCTCATTTCTAAGACTTTGAATTCCTCAAGGACAGGCCTGAGTATTATTACAAACTTTGGAATCCCTAGGGTAAAGCCAGCACCTACTACTGGGAAGGGCTTGATGTATTAGTTATTGAATTCCCTTATCCACTACTCCTGGGTACCCAGCACCTATTTAAACCTGCCTGCCTCAAGCCCCGTGCTCTCCCTAGTCTATTAGAATTTCAGACTGAACCTCACTTGATGTTAAGAGAACTGCTTCCCAAACTGACGTCAGCTGCCTTAAGGGCGACGGGAAACCATCAGATGCTAATAGTAGAATTTTAGGCCAGTTTATCAAACCCAATATTGACTATCAGACACCAAGGGGCAAGTTTATTTAAGCGTTAGGGAGGCTTGCTTTTCGGCACTCTACGTGACCCTAGAAGACAAGCCTAGAACAAAAGCTACTGAGCAAGGGCTGTTTCCAAACTTTGTTCACTTAAGGGTCTTTTAAGCCAGGGCCTCAGGCTGTGGCGACAAGACCACCACCAGAGGGTGCTAGCAAGGACATCAGCAACTCAGACATGGAGAAGAGATGGGCATCTCTTCCATAAGAGTGTGGCTGAGTTTTGCGATGGTTTTATAACATAGCATTCCAGAGGCTCCACTATTATGTCCAAGGTACCCTGTCCTGAAAGGCTGTGAGGCAGCAAGGGGGTAGGGCTTCTGGGGACTCTACTTTGGTTTGTGTGGTGGTACCATTGCAAATATATTGTTAAATATATTTTCCCCTCATTGTACAATTCATTTTTTAAATAAAATAGAAGAAAACAAAAGAAAGAAAGTAAAGACCACCCATAATAGTCCTTTTATGGTTTTTTTAACATTTAGGTATCTGCCCTTACAAAGATGAAACACACACATAAATACATTCATTTTTATTGACACCGATTTTCAAATATAGGCTTAGCTCCTAGAATCGGCTCACCAGCATTAATGACAAAGACATTTTTTAAATCGGTTATATAATCCTCCTTCAGAATGAAAGTGGGGATTTGAGAGCATTAGCAAAGGAATGTGAGTTATGTGAAAGTAGCTATGTGGCCACTGCATTGATCATATTCTTGTTGCCATGGTGATATTAACACCTCTGGAGGAACAAAACCAGTAAGTAAGAGGAGGGCAGAGTAGTGGGGCTATGCCTTTTATAGAGAACTTGCCCTAAGCCTGCCATGCAGCCTCATTTCTGCTTTTTGCACTTCATTCCCTGAATGCCACATCAAAGAAGAATCCCTTATATAATTTTGAAAGGAATCGTTTTATCTTCAACCTGTACGTCCATTTGAACTTATTAACATCTCACTGTGTATTGTGGGACCTATGTTGTTGGCCCTCACCTGAAGAGGTGAAGGTTCTTTAAGTTGTAGCAGCATGGAGAGAAAAAGAGCCCTGAGATGTAGGCTGGACCACTGATGGGGTCCGGGACAAGTTCCTTCATCACGTAGCCTGTGACATTCTTAACAGCAAGACGAGAGACATTTCGGTTACCACCAGGACTTCCCCTCTGCCCGACTACCTCGTCTGACAGTAATGGAGGTGGCCTGTGGCTTCCCTTCCCTTTCCCAGCAGAGAGGAGGTATAGTACAGTGTCCGCGTAAACACTGTCACAGTCAGATGCTGGAGACCCACACTGGCCCTGCGGCTTACTTTGTGTACTCTTTGGCAAGTTACGTATGTGTCAGCTTGATCATCCGTAACACAGGCCCAGTAATAATACCTGCTGCATAATCATTGTGATGACTGAATGAAATGATCCATATAAATTGCTTAGCACAGTGCTTGACCCATGACACATGGTAAGGCCATGGCCTTGTATGTCACTGTTGGTATCATTGCTTTCATCCAGGAAGGGACCCATCATTATAGAACACCTTCACCTGGAAAGCATGACATGTCAAGCAGGTGGCATCATGGCAGCTCTATAGTGTACTTCTGAAAGTAGACATTACTTCCCAGAATGTTGCAGTTACACTGTTTGCAGTGGGGTTTGTCAGCGTGAGAGAGAGACAACCTTTAAGAAACTATTAATATGGCATTGTTTGAGACAGTAAGAATGCCAATAAAAAAATCATAGAAATTGGAAGGTACCTATTTCTCTTTGTTTCACTTTTCCTCTTTCAATATGTGCTCTGCTTCCTGCAGTGCTGCTCTAGAATTGTGGCTCTGAGAACATTTTTAAATGGCCTGAATAAGTCCTATTTTGAAATTCTGTGAAGTGGAGTTGTATTAAGGTAGGAGGTGGCAGAGCTTGCTTTACTTATATGCACTTTAAAGGAATTATTCATTAGCTCTAGAATTTGCATTTCCTCCCGTGAGTGCAAATAGTGGCAAGTGGCTGCTGTGCTCCTCTGCTGAACATTCCAGAACACTGACCATACTCAGTCCTCAGACAGTGCATTTGGATCAATCCCGATGTACCCTGGTCCTTTCCTGAGCACTACAGGTTGTCCTCTGAGAAAATCTTGCTCTTCTTGCTCTGACGGTTTGAGACTATATCGGAAGGGCAAGTGCGCACCTAGAGAGGGAAGAGGTTAGGACTTGGAAGAACAAAAAGTTTGCAAAATGAGTGAACTTGAACCACATGATTATTTACTGGCTCTCTCCCAAATCGAAGCAGGAAGTTCCAAGAAAACAAGCTCAGGTAGACGGTCAACATGGACTAGCATAGTTAAGAAAACAAACTGGAAAGCTAAGCTGTGATAGAAATACAAGGATTAGAATCAACTCCAAGAAATAGAGAGTTGAAGCCCACTTGCGCAAGTGAAATGAGACTGCAGATGAATGGTGAGTCCAACCCAGGGGAAAGGGACTCCTTAAATCCTGCAGGTGACAGGGAGTCATTGCAGGGTTTTTTGTTTTGTTTTTTTGAGATAAAATCGACATATACGTTTGAGGTATACAACATATGGGTTTGATACACTTATATATCTCAGTGTGATTACTACAGTAGTGTCAACTAACATGCTATCACGTCACACAATTATCATTTCTTTTTTGTGTTGAGAACAGTTGATAATGTCAGTGGTGTTGAAGATGCGGGATGACGTGCATATGAGAGCAAAGGGGGTGGCTTGGCTGTGAGCTGTGGCAGGCTCCAGTCACATAGGGAAAAGAACTGTGGACAAGAAGAAGCATGTCTGACTCCAGGCATGATGTTCCTCTCTAAGGACATGACTTCTCTGGAGTACTACTAGATCCTGGTTCTCCTTAGAAAATTTGGGAGTTTGTAGAGGTGTTTTTAGTTGTCTCAGTGGCTGGCATGTAATGGGAGAAGACCAGGGTGGATAAATAACAACATCCGAACCAAAATGCCACTGGTAGCCTCACTGAGACATGCTGGGTTGAACATCTCTTTACAGCCAAGAGACAGAGAGGTGGGATATTTAAGGATGGTTAAGAAGGGCCTGAAATTTCATGCTCAGCCTGGGATGTTTCCTCAGAGGCCCTAAGAGCCGCTGGGCTAAGAAGACCTGAGGTTCCTTTTAGCTCTTATTACTGAGGCCTTCAATTAGGTGGAAAAAATGTATACAAAATTCAAACCAATTTAAACAATAACCTTTCATTTGTTTCTAGGTACTATAGGAAGTTTCCTAAACATTATTGCATTTATTCTTCGCAGGAATCCTTTGAGGTGTGGGTATTATTTCTATTTTACACTAGTAAGCAAGACATTAGATAACGTGTACAAAGCCACACAGCTTTAAGGTGGCAGGGCTTGAGCCAAGAAACCATAAAGTAAATAAAGTAAAATAAGAATAAAAAACAATAAAGTAAAATAAACTACACTCAACTGTGTAGTCCGTACTATTCTAACATCGAAGGCAGTAGACTGAGCTTTGGACGTAATCCAGGGTCATCACAGGAAAACCAGAACTGACAGCTGCCTCTCTTACACCAGCTGGTGGTTCGTTCTCTGCCTGCGCCAGAACTGCAAAATGAATTAAGGACATTTTCAAACGAGGTTGTAAAGGGGTTTTTCTTACTTGCTAAGAAATCCCGTTACACATTTAAGAACATTTTAATTGAGAGATTAACAAACTTCAAAACTGGCAAATCATCAAATTCGTTCTCAACTATAATGCATTCACAGTTCCACTACATTCTCTGTATTACCTCTATCAGTTCTGCAGTTTTGAATTCCTAATGATCATATTTTGAAATGAGCTCTTGATTTACGACAAAAAGGTAGAACATACATTTTCTGGTAAGAAACCCAAAGTAGGCTTATCTCTAAAAGGAGACAGTCTCTCTTGAGTTTGAAAATTACAAACCGTTATTCTATAGCCTCCATTTCTGAGCCTCGCAGTAGTTTCCCTAGCTGGAGCAGACTCCTGTTCCCCTAGATTTGAACTCGTTGCATCTAGGGTGGGGGCCTTGCTATCTGTGTTTCTAACAAGTTCCGTAGGTACTACTTCTGATCAGGCTTGATTAGAAAAACGTTGACTGAGGCCATGCTATAGAAACTTTTCTCTGTGTAAATTGTCCAAAGTTGAACCATGGAAATCGCAGGCATTTTCTGGCCATGTGACCGGTGGCTCCTTCCAGCTTTACTTTACTGTCCTGTAAATTTGAGTTAAATAGCATCTATTTCTTGGGTGGTTGTAGAGATTAAATGAGATGATGCAGGTCTCATAGGGTTTACACAAAGTAAGAACCTAATAATTGGTAGGGTTTTGTTTTGTTTTGTTTTGTTTCATTGTAATTACTTTTTTCTCGTGTAAAACAAAAAAATCTCTTAGTCTAAGTAAGTATGTATCAGGGTGGTGTTGTTTTTTTGGTGGTTTTTTTTAGCAGAACTTTTTTTTCCTAAAAAATTCTTACAGGATAAAAAGGTATTTACTATTTTAATCTTCAGTGGCCAAAAATATCTCATTATTTATACACTTACGGAAACCCTGAAACGTATAGTGAAACAAATATTTTAAAAGCATATATTAAACACCCATAGGGTAGCCATGAAAGAAAGAAAGAAAAAGAAAGGAAGGAAGGAAGGAAGGAAGGAAGGAAGGAAGGAAGGAAGGAAGGAAGGAAGGAAGGAAGGAAGGAAGGAAGAAAGGGGAAGGGAAGGGAAGGGAAGGGAAAAGGAAAGGGAAAGGAAGGAAAAGAACAAGTGTTGGTGAGGAGAAACTGGAACCCATGTGCTCTATTTGTAGGGATGTAAAATAGTACAACCACTATGGAAAAGAGTATGGAGATTACTCAAAGATTAAATATCTAGTTACCATATGACCCAGCAATTCCACTTCTCGATATATATATATATATATATATATATATATATATATATATAAAAGAATTGAAAGCAGAGTTTCGAAGAGATATTTGTATTCTTACCTGCATTATTCACAATAGTCAGAAGGTGAAAGCAACCCCCGTGTCCATTGGCAGATGAATGAATCAACAAAACGTTGTATATACATACAGTGGAACATTGTTCAACCTTAAAACGGCACTAATTCTGATGCATGCTACAACATGCATGAACCTTGAGGACATTATGCTTGCTGAGTGAAATAAACCAGTCACAAAAAGAAAAATAAACATTGTGGTTCCTTTTGTATGAGGTACTGGGAGTAGTTCAATTCACAGAAATAGAAAGTAGAATGGAGGTTGCCATGGCCTGGGAAGATGGAAATGAGCAATTGTTTAATGAATATAGAGTTTTAGTTTTGCAAGATGAAAAGAGTTCTGGAGGTTGGTTACACAACAATATAAATGTACTTAACACTACTGAACTACGTACTTAAAAATGGTTAAGATAGAAATTTTTTGTTACATGTATTTTATCACAATTAAACATTTTTTTAAAAATTTAAAGCATATCCTGAAACCAACTGGACAAGATATCTCCAAAAAGCCAGAGAGTTGTAACATCCAATGGTGCAAAGGTAGAGGAGACACTTAAAATTGAGGGAAGAGGTCCAGGACCACTTTTGGTCCCAGGTTCCCTGCCCTCTGGCAACAGCTGGGACTGTGTGTGCAGCTGAGGGTATGTATCGGGAAAAGAGGGTGTGGAATATTTACTCTAAATATGCTCCGTCTTCCCCCACTACTAAATCACCTGCCTGAACTAGAGAGACACCGGGCAGTACCTTATATAAATTGTTGATGAGCCATCCTCTGTTACTTCAAGTGAAAGTTTCTGACAGTATTCACAATAAATAGGCTCATACTGTCCATAAAAGAAAATAGATAAACACCTTGAATTTTTTTAGAGAAGACCAGATCAAATACTCAGCCTAATTTCACAACAGACATCAACTATCCAAGCATTTGCTGCTGCTGCTTGTTGGGAAAACTGGTGCTGGCAGGTGTCTAATGCAATGGGATTGGTTGGTCTCGCTGGAAAGGCAGTGAGGTTGAGGAAGTGTCAAGGACACAAGTATCTTCAGTGACAATCTCACCCGGAAAGACCTGTGTGGATTTAATCTCCTTATCCAGAAAGCACAGAGAGAGAAGTTGGTGTAGACTCAGCTAGCAGCTAGCATAACTGGAGAAGAAAAAAAGACTTTTCTACAGAGACCAATTTCATTTAATTAAAGCCTCAAAAGAAGAAAAAAATGGACTTTTACAAACAAGGGTAGTCACCTTAATGATTGCTATAGTATAGGGGAAATTTCTGAGTTTATTTTATACTTATATTATCAATAATAGACCACCTATAAGAAAAGCCCTACTTATATGTCAGATTGTAAAGGCTGAGTGTTTCCTTATCTTCCATTGTTTATAATTTTCCTGGGTATATCCTTGAAATCCCCAGTCCTTCTCATTAAAATCATCATTTGTTTGCATATATTTTATGTACTCCTTAAGGTAGTAAAAACTTAGGCATTCTCATAAAAAAATGAGGTACTGATACATACTGTAACATGGATGAACCTTGAAACATGCTAAGTGAAAGAAGACACACAAAAGGTGATATATTATATGATTCCATTTCTATGAAATGTCCAGAATAGGCAAATCCACAGAGACAAAAAGTAGATCAGTGGTTGCCAGGGAATCAAAAGTGCCTGCTTAATGGTATGGTATAGGGTTTCTTTCTTTTTTTTTTTTTTTTAGTTTATTTTTCAATTACCGTTGACATACAATATTATTTTAGTTTCGGGTATACAACATAGTGATTAGACATTTAGATACCTTATGAAGCTATCACCCTGACAAATCTGGTAACCATCTGACAAGTACAGCATAGGTTATGGGATTTCTTTTGAGGTGACAAAACTGTTCTAAATAAATAGTGATGGTTGCACAACTTGGTGAATATACTAAAATCATTAAATTGTACTTTAAAATGATCAGTTTTGTGGTACGTGAATTATATCTCAGTAAAATCATTATACAAATAAACTATCAGATAAGACAGTAGAAAAAAATTATAGAAAAAAGTTTTTATACTCTCAAGATAATTAAAGGGAACAGAAATTCAATTCTTTATTTTTCTACAAAATATGACTATTAAATGGTATTTATCAAACATTGATTGAGTACCTGTTCTGTTCCTGCCTGAAGATTAGAAAATATGACCTTGTAGGAGAAGAAAAACTTTTTCCTCTATCCTCTTAGGTTCAGGTCCAGAGGCTTGCAAATTAAACTGACAAAAGGCAGATTAATAGGAGAAAAGGTTTATGTATGCATAACGAATCCTTCATAGAAATGAAGCAAAGACCCAAAGACATAGTTAGACCCTAAGGGCTTATATACTATTTTAACAAATATTAAAAAGTTTTTGGAGAAATAAGAAGTCAAAGGAAAGGGGATTGGGGCTTCTAGGGGTGGTAGATTGTGGGAAGGTAAATATATGGGAGAAGACTATAAGGGTTGTATAGTAAGGTTTGTTGTGCAGATTGAAATTGTGCCTTCTCCACTGATGATGAGTGATTAAGAGGCATCCTCCTCTTCTTGGCAAGAGAAATTTATGCCCTGCTTTTAGACAGAGAGGGAGAGGACAGAGAGCTGCAAATAATACTTAGCCCAAACTGGCATACTTTGGGATGGCATACTCTGATCATCAACCGACCCTCTGACAGGTTAGAAGACTTTTCAAAAGATATATATCTATGGGGTGAACAAGGATGCTAGTAAGCCTTGCTGCAATGTTTTTCCTGTGCTTTCTCTGTGTACCAATTTACTAATCATTTTTCTGTTTCTGTGTATAGTAGAACTAGTGCTAAAGTATAAGAGACTAGAATAAAAAAGCATCCACTTACTCTTTCATTTAGTGATTACCTCCCCAGACATTTAAAAAAAAGAAAGAAAGAAAAGGAGAGAGATGAGGTGGAGGAAATCAGAAATCAACTGCACTTAATCTATTTAAATAGATTGAAAGTCTGCCATTTATCACAAGGAAGGTAGGCAATGGCGTGGATTTCACTTTGTGGAGTTGCAAAAATGATCTTGCTGTTGAGATTATTTCATAAAGGAAATGGGATGGGAGGGGTGTGCCACCTCAGCTGGGTTTTTCAGAAACAACTGAGAGGTGAGAGATAGGCAAGCAGTTCCACCATGTTCCAGCAGAGGTAGTTTTCTTCCAGGTCCACGTTTTTAAAAGTATGACATTCACATGATTCTATCACGTTTGTCATATATGCCATGTTATATACCAAGTGTACCTATCATGTTGCATGAGCCACAGTCCTGCCCCTTCTTTCTCCTCCTCTCTGCCACGACCTACCCAGCCACGGATCTTCTGAAGTCTCCATAGACTGAGCTGTGCTGAGCTGAGCCTTCTAACACCTTTTGCATCCATCCTAAGAACTGCTGGCTTTAGCACCTTCTTAGAGCTCACCACTTATTTCAGGTCTGCGAGTCTTTACTGCCCAGATTTTTCATAATGTCTGTGTGAGATGTGGATATTTCACACATTTTTAAAATGTCTACCCTGTATGATAAATAATAAAAAGAATAATAATAGGTAACACTTTTACAGTGTTTACTGAATGCCAAGTAACCATTTTTAAGGCTCTATGCTTATTAGCCCATTTAATCCTCATGACAATTCTATAATCTAGATACTATTATTATCCTGTTTTTACAGACAATCTGTGATATAGAGAAATTAAATAAATTTCCCTAAGATTATGCAAGTAGTGTGAAGTAGGTCTGGGATTTGAACCTAAGCATTCTGGCACCTGATACTATCTCTTAACCACCGCACTACCTGACCACAATATTTTCTTTATCTTTTAGCACACTATTGGATGCTCTGAAAATGTTCTAATAGTAAGAATTGTACTGTTTAGAAGTGCAGGGACACTGTGATCTAGTCTAGTGAAAGAAGCATGATTTGGGGGTCAGATTATGGCAGCTTTGTGACCTTTGGCAAGTTACTTTGACTTTCTGAGTTTTAGTTTTTTCATCTGTGAAATAAAGTACAAAACTAGATAGTACTTCTTTCTAGAGCTGTTGTGTATGTTAAATGAGATAAAGAGACATGGAATCGCTGTGAGTTTCCTTCCTCCTTTTCAGATGAGTTGTCTCATATCTCTTGGCAGCCCTCTGATGGAGGGACTGGAAGTATTTTGTCCGTTATGAAGATGATAGTATAAGTTTATAGAGAATAAGACACATTCCCAATATCACCTGGCAGGAAAGTGAGATTTAGGGCCTGGTCTTCTTGTTTCTAATGAAAGGTGCTTTCTACTAGACCTACATTAAGAAATGCAATTGAAGTAAAGTAGGAACCAGGATAGAATTCCCTAACTCCCTAAACTCATTATTAAAAATCTTTAGGGCGGCCGGTTAGCTCCGTTGGTTAGAGAGCGATGCTCTTAACAAGGTTGCCGGTTCGATCCCCACATGGGCCACTGTGAGCTGCGCCCTCCACAACTAGATTGAAACAACTACTTGACTTGGAGCTGATGGGTACTGGAAAAACACACTTAAATTAAAAAAAAAAAAAAATTTAAATCTTTGCATTTCTAACATAGTTTATAGTTTATGAAGCATAGTAAAAATATTTACTTTTGGAGTTAGAGTGTAAAGAGAGACCATTATGTAACATAATATAACAATATAACATAATATCATACGATATATATTTCTGTAGAAGAGTATGAAGGAATATGCTGAATTTGTAGAAATCCTGAGAGATCTTAGCTTATTCTGGGTGATTTGCTTCTTTTTTCCCCTAAAAGTGGAAGGTAAAACATATTCTGCTTAACTGAGATATTTTTCACTCCCTCACTTCAATTATTGGGGCCTTCCAGAAGTGTAGGTTATAAATGAAAAGTCTTATTGGAAAATCAAGATAGAAAGAGATTAGTGTAAAAGGACATAAATAAACTGGACGGCGGGTGAGATCACAGATCCTCACATTAGGGGACACTGCAGTGATCCGTGTCACTTTGTTACGTACTTGATTGTTATTGGCCCAGAGATTTGAGAGAATTAAACCTGCTGAGTAGTGTAATTTTGTTCAGTCAGAATTCTGAATATTTACCCAAATCATGTTAATGTTTTATATAAAATATTTTTATGGCCAATTTCCTTCATTGTTTGGAAAATATTTGTGTGTATGTAAGTAATTGCTTTTTTGTCTTTATCTCCCATCTTCGAAAAGGGTTGAGGAGAAATAAATACTAGAGAAAGGAAGGCATTGGTTAATCAGATTTGCATTTTTAGAGTAAATACCGTGTTTCCCCGAAAATAAGACCTAGCCAGACAATCAGTTCTAAAGCGTCTTTTGGAGCAAATACTAATATAAGACCCAGTCTTACTTTACTAAAATATAAGACCGGGTATAATATAATATAATATAATATAATATAATATAATATAATGTAATGTAATGTAATGTAATGTAATGTAATATAATATAATATAATATAATTAATATAATATAATATAATATGCCAGGTCTTATATTAATTTTTGCTCCAAAAGATGCATTAGAGCTGATTGTCTGGCTAGGTCTTATTTTCGCGGAAACAGGGTAATGGTTACATTGAATAGTTTAATGAGAAAGTTACATGAAGTAAGATGCTACTGTGCTAGAGATGAAAATAATTGTTCTTTCAATGAGCCCAGTGAAATGGAAGGGGCAATGCCTGGGAATTCGGAACCCCAGGGTGTTGGCCAAGCCTCCAGCTATATGATTGTAGGCAATCACTTCACCTCCCTGGTCTCTTCCCTATGTGTAAAATAGGTAATGAGACTGAACGAACTCAGACGTCCTCATCAGTTAAAACACAAACATTTCCGAAATGTTAATGTATTCCGTTACATTGACTGTTGCATCTTTGGAACAAGAAAACATATTCTATTAAGAGCTAATTTATACAAAATTAGACTAGCGTTTACTTTTGTTTTCGCTAAATTCAGGTCAGATTCAAAGGTAGAATTTGTGTTTATCCAAGTTTTAATTCAGGTTTCTTCTTAGAAAAATCTTAGATCTTCAACTCTAGCCATCCTTAATTTGATACATTAATGGGAAAACAATTAATAGTATATATTTTCCGTCAGGATATCTCCACACTCAAAAGGTTCCTTCAAAGTTCAAATATTAGGAAAGTTAATGAGTAGATAAAACCTCTCTGTGGCTCTCTGAGTGGAGAATGCAAATGGTCGGATCTGAGACAGAAAGCATGGTGGTGGGACTGCAAACTAGGTAATAATAAAAAAGAAATACAACCATTTTTTCACTGTACATTATACAAATATACACAGAAATTTTTAGAAAAGTGTGAAGAAGAAATCATCTGTAATCTCCACTGAGAGAGAAATTGTTAACATTTGGGCCAATGTCTCTACAGCCTTTTTAACATGTATAAAAATGAGAGTACGTTTTTCGTGTTCTTTTAGATCTTTTTACTTAACATATCATATTTCCTATATTATTAATTTATCACAATCTACCTTCAAATGCTATATCACTTTACATATAGTGTGAGAGTCTGACCACAGGTTAGTCCTAATTCTTCCCTCCCATCTGTGTGTAGTTGATGTCTTACACTTTACTTTTGCACATACTGTAAATGTCACAATTTATTGTTCATATTTTTGCTTTAGACACTTAATTAGCTTTTTTATTTGCCTTCATTTTTTCCCATTTCTATATTTCTTTGTGTAGGTCTCATTTTCTGCCTGTTACCATATTCCTACTGCCTAAAGAACCTCTTTTAACATTTTTTGTATTGCAAGTCTGCTCGTAATGAATTCTCTTAGCTTTTGATTCTCTTAAAAAGTCTTTATTTCTCCTCGATTTTTTTTAAAGATATTTTCACTGGGCACAGACTTCTCATTTGACATTTGTTATTTTCAGTATGTAAAGATGCCGTTTCTCTGTTTTCAGGATTGCATGATTTCTGATGAGTAGTGTCCTGTAATTACAGTATTATCTTTGCTCTCTATATGAAATGTGTCCTTTTTCCTCTGGCTATCTTCAAGATTTTTCTCTTTCATGTTTCAGGCATTTGCCTAATGTGTCTAGAGGTGGAATGTGTTTATTGTTTAGTTCGCTTGGTGTCCTCTGAGCTTCTCGGATGTGTGGTTTGATGTATTTCATTATTTTGACATAATTGATTCTTAACTATTACCCCTTGAAATATTTCTTTTGCCCCATTCTCTCTTCTTATGTGACTTCAATCAGCTGTTTTATATTGCCCGATGGCTCTTGGATGCTCTATTCTTTGTTTTCCACTCTCTTTTTCTGTTTGTGTTTCAGCATCAATCACTTATATTGACATGTCTTTCAGTTCCCTGATTCTTTCTTCAGCTGTATGAAATCTACTTATGATGCCGTCAAAGGAATTCATTTCTGATATTGTGGTTTTTCTTATCAAGGGTTTCCATGTGACTCTTTCTTAGAAATTCCATCTCTTTGCTACCGTTCCATAACTTTCATGCATGTTGTTCATTGTTCACCTGTCCCACTATATAGAAAGCTGACTATTGTATGCAGAACAGGAGAGACTGAGGTAAATAGTACCTTTTCCTGGGAATGGGCATGCCGCGTCTTCCACCAGGCTGTAACTGTGGAAGATCGAGCCCGTTCAGTCAAAAGTTGAGCTGAGTTGATGTGTTCAGTGCACCCCAGTTTTTAAATTCTTCTAGAGGAAGGCTGCCATGCCTTACGCTTAGGAGGCTGGGTGAGGGGTGGTCCGTGAATTTTAATGGTGTCAGCGCTCCACAGTCAGCTTTCCTTGCACACCTGTTGCACGGAGGACATCTCTTGTCATGCTTCTGCCTGACCCCAGCAGTTGGCTACTGTTGCTTGCTCCACCTGCTAGGCTCGTGCTGGGGCTGAGGGTCTTTCATTTTGCTCAGTTTCCATCTTAGGGAGTGTGCCTAGGCCGCAGGGCTGGGCTTCTCTTAGCATCCCTGCCCTTTCTAGCCTGCACTCAGCCTCAGCCTTATGTGTGTCATCGTAGATTTGAAGGCTCTTCATACACAGGGTGCCAAACAAATGTATACACATTTTAAGAAAGGAAAAAACTGTATTAAAATTGTAATCCTCCGTATATACCGATAACAAAAGATGACTACAAGACACGTTTGTCTTCTGCAATTACAAGAGGTGCTCAAAATGGTTACCATCAGCATAATTTTAATACAGTTTTTTCCTTTCTTAAAATGTGCATACATTTTTTGGGCACCCTCTCTATATACTGCCAAATGGCATCCCAGAAAGCATGTGCAAACTTGTATTTCACCAACTGCAAATGAGGGGTCTAGTAAACAAGTCCTTTTGTCCCTAACAGTATTGGGCTCTTTTGATATGTTAGGATTAATCATTTTGTTGCTTGCTTATGCAATGGAAATGCAGCACCAGGCCTTGTACATAAGTAAGGTATAAAAAGTTTTATTAGTGAACTGAGGAATCAATATATAAATACCCCGTTGAGTAGTCCAAAAGCTACCACTGTCATTTAGATTTGAATCTAATTGCTAGAAGCAGTCACTACCTGAGTCAGCAATGCAGACGTATGCATTTCATTCAGGAGCTCCATTTGACAATGATGAGAAGCAACAGCCTTTAGACAGAGGCATTATGATCCCTGAATGAAAATACTGCGGCCCAAGGGTCTAGAACTGAATTCTCATTCTGATTCTGCCTCGAATTAGCTGTCTCTTAAATATGCAAATTGATGACCAGTTCTATTCCTCAGTTTATTTGTCTGTTAAGTGGGTTTAATGATAGTTATCTTACTGCAGTAGATAGTTTTGAAGAGAAAATAAAATTACATAGTAATTACATAGTAAGCCCTGTACAACACATTTTAGGTGCTATAGAAATAGAAAATATTCCTCTAAAAGTTGTAGGAGAGGTGTAGAAAAATGTGGGAGTTAGAAATTCAAGCTACCCTTTTGACATCTGTGTATCTACTTATGAGTACATGTGTCTATGAGAATACATGAGGAGACAAAATTAGAAGTAGGGTTCTTCCTCTCACTAAAATTAGCCCACTAGTGATAAAGGTTAATTAAGTCCTTCTCAGCCAGGCAAAGGCACATTTTTAAAGGGAAATAGCATGTAAGCCCTGACTCACATAGGGAAGTGATGAGCACTAGGTGTGACGTATCTCGCTCTGGGCTCAGTAAGCCTCCTGTTAGACTGTTTCCTACAGACCTAGCTTGACACTCCACCTGCTATCTCTGGTCTAGAATTCATCCACTGTGCTGCTTGGGTCATTAGAGTGACAGACACTTGTACTCGGACAACAGAGACAAGCAAGACAAAAAAATTATCAGGAAGTTTATTTGCTTCTGCCAGCTTTCATTCATACCGAAAAAGAGTCTACACCAGTGAAGACCAAAGCATATACAATACACATATATGCTGTTTTTAATGCACATGCACACATATATATGCTCGTATAGTTTTACATCCTCTTTCGTAACCTGTGACATACAGTTAAAATGTTCAGTTGTAAGCTGATAATTCTAGAGTAGGGGTCAGCAAACTACTGTTCCCAGACAAAATCCAGCCCACCATCTATTTTTGTAAATAAAGTTTTATTAGAACACAACCACTCTTATTTCTGTATATGGCTGCTTTGTATATGGCTGCTTTACTTCTACTATTGGCAGAGCTGAGTAGTTGCAATAAAGATTGTATGGCCTGTGAAGATGAAAATATTTGCTATCTGGCCCTTTGTAGGAAAAGTTTGCCTACGATATGAGGCCTGCCCACTCCCCACCACCATTACCAAAACAAATGTGTTTTACTCAGGTCTCTTTCTTCTTTCATTTAATGAATGAATTACAGATTTATACTTTATCATAATGAGATATAAAGGATAATGAGATATAAAGAGTTCTTCAGATGGGAGAATGTACAATGGCTAAAAACATTTTGTTAGAAACGTTTATAGAAAATGCAGGGCAAAAAGAACGTGCTAAACAGCACTCCATGAGGATGCAATCAGTCAAGTCCTGAGTGTAGAAAACTGTACACAATAACTTACCCAGTTTTTCCAATGAATATATGGACATGGAAAAACAAAGGTAGAGTAGGGTACTTGTGGAGATTAAAAGAGATTTAAGGGCCAGTTCAATCTGGAAGATATGAGTGTTCTAATTTGAACAACCCAAGTGAGATCACTGGAGATAGTGGGAGAAGCTGAACATTGACAGGGTCTTAGTGTTAGGAAGTTATTTGTATTTTGTGATTTATGATAATGATATTGTTATTTTTTTAAAAAAAATCCTTATCTGTTAGGGATAATTAAATTGTAGTATTTATGGAGGAAATAATTTGATTCTTAGGATTTTTTTTCCTACTCTTCTTAAACTCCATCAGCAAGAAAAAAAAATAGTAGGGAAGATAGAAGAAATAATATTGGCAAAAGATTGATAATTATTAAAAATAGGGTGAGGAGTAAGTACATAAAGCTCTTTATGCTTTTCTGTCAAACTTTGTGTCTATCTGAAAATTTTCATTATAAAATGTTCTTTAAAACCATGAGTGTGTATCAGATTTTAATTTGACTCATGGTTTTGCTAGTTGTTTCCACATCTGTAAAATTTGTAATTCAGATTATATGTGACATTGTGAAGATTATGAAAATTAAATGAGATAAAGAGTTTAGCACAGGGCCTAACACACAGGAAATGATAAATACCTGCTAGCTGTTATATTGTATCTGCTATCAAACAACAAAAATAGAACCCCTTTTGAGCCTAGTTTATTTATCATATAATAGACTTTTGTGAACAACAACCCTTAAACTCACACTGCTGCTACATAGGAATAAGGAACCGAAATAGAGATGTTTTTCACTATATGCACTTATTTCCTTGGCAGTCTGGAAGCAATCGTAGCACCTATAAAGATACATGGAACAATGGAGGTATCGAGAAGATCATGACTGGAATTTCAGATTGTCCTAACATTATCGCTGTTTCTCCACAGCAGTTAAAAAAATAATGTAGAAAAAAATAAACATAGTTTTCTGTGAGATTGCTAACAAATGCCTGTGAACACGTTTTAGCCCAACGTACGTGGGGAATCCTGTGCCTTATGTACAGTACTGACAGATTTCCCAGTTGGAGTTCCTGTTGTCTCTTTTTGACATCTTGTGCTCAGATGAACCTAGTTCAGAAGGCTCTGAGGAACATATGATTGCTGTAACTCGGTCTGGGCTGACCTAATCAGCTGTTTCTTAGTCAGCCACTCATTAGCCATGCTGTATCACATAAATTTATAGAAAAACACATTGAGTTAAAGGTACAGGATTTTACAGCAAAAAAAAAAACAAAAAATGTCTCACCCCATCAATCATCTCGAGTAACTGAAATAAATAAACTTGGACTCTACCCCCACAAAGTGTCTCCCTTAAAATCCATGCTTTTGGGGGGTTCTCCTTCCAAAGGCAATGACTGTCTGAAATATTTAAAGCATACTACTGTTCATAATAGATGTTTTTTTAAAAAAAGAATGAAGAAGAAAAAGAATGAGGACAAGTTGGGAGCTGTTTAGGAAGCAATATTTTAGTTGAATTGAAGTACAGAAATTGTACCCTTTTTTTCCTCTTCTTCCACAGAATGATATCACTCCTTTACATGTTGCATCAAAAAGAGGAAATGCCAACATGGTAAAACTACTGCTTGATCGAGGAGCTAAAATCGATGCCAAAACGCGGGTAAGAGTGCAATTTATGTACATGGTTATATTTATTTTCAGGCAGTAGGAATAATTTTTTTTTTTAACATCTTTGCGCTGGTTCAACACTGGCTTTATTTTTGTTTAATTTGTTATAGTCTCTTGGAAAATGACTGCTGAGTTTCTTCTTCTTAAAAAGGGATGGTGATCCATATTTATAAATCTTTAATAAATGTTTAAATAGTGCATGGCTTTAATTATAAAAGCTCAGGCCAAAGACCTAGGGTTTTAGTTTAGTTAATATTCAAGAATTTAATCACTGCTTGACACTGCAGGCTGATCTGTTCAATCAGCTTGATATTAAAACAAATCTGTCTGCCTTGTGCACTGCTGGTGGGAATGCAAAATGGTGCAGTTTAGTATGGAAAACAGTATGGTGGTACCTCAAAAAACCAAAAATAGAATTATCACATGGTCCAGCAATTCACTTCCGGGTGTATACCCAAAAGACTAGACAGTAGAATGATGGTTGCCTGGCAGACAAGAAAATGGGGAGCTGTTGTTCAGTGGGAATAGAGTTTCAGTTTTGCAAGAAGAAAAAGTCCTAGAGAAGTTACACAGCAATTTAAATATAGTTAACACTACTGAACTGTATACTTAAAAATTGTTAGGAGAGTAAATTTTGTATATTATATTGTTTTTTTTACCACAGTTAAAAAAAAACTATCTTGCTAGGTGTTTGGCATGTTGCTTATTTGATGTGATGTGAGGCCGGGAGAGAACAGACTTAGAAACAAGCTTGAATCCCAAATTCTAAGCTTAGCTCATAGACTCGGGTAGGCTGTTTCATCTTCTGCATGTAATTTCTCTCTCTGAAAATAAAGACAGTGGCTACCATGCAGCACAGTTGCAAGAACAAACTAATATTTGTAAACTGCCAGTATAAAGTTGGCCAGAAATCAGTCTCAGCCAATTCTAGTGTGACTCACAGCTCCAATTATCATTGAACTTCTAACCAAAGGATTTTCTTGTGTTTGTTGCAGTGTATGATCAAGAGCAAGGCTAATAAAAAGGTGGGCTAGCCATAAGCATCCACCTATCTAAGGGTTTTGGATAGTTTTCCCTGTGTTATGATTGTACCTCCTATAATTTTGTGCTTCCTCCTTCAAGAATCCTCATCTCCATGTTTCTAAAACTGTCCTGGTAACCTGAACCTAATTCCTGTAGTTCCTTGATTGACTACTTCATTTATTATTGACTACATTTATTCCCTCAATCAGTAAATGATTATTGAGTGCCTCCTGTGGGCCAGACATAGCTGGGTGATAGAGCAGGACAAGACACTTTCCTTGCCCTCATGAAGCTGACGGTAGTTCGTCTCCTATATTCAAGCCCTAAGGCAGCCCAGCCATAGGTATTTGGCAGAAGACCCAGACTTCTTTTTCCTGATGACTACTGACCCTGAAAAACATGTACCGTGTTTTCCCAAAAATAAGACCTAGCCGCACCATCAGCTCTAATGTGTCTTTTCGAGCAAAAACTAATATAAGACCGGGTCTTATTTTAATATAAGACCGGGTCTTATGCAATATAATATAATATAACATAATACCCAGTCTTATTTTAATATAACATGAGACCCGATTTTATATAATATAATATAATATAATATAATATAATATAATACCAGGTTTTATATTAATTTTTGCTCCAAAAGACACATTAGAGCTGATGGTTTGGCTAGGTCTTATTTTCGGGGAAACATGGTATGTACCTTAAAAGAATAAGCTTTCTAGTAAGGAGGAGTGAAGGAAGTGAATGTTGGCTTCTAAAGGTCTGTCTGTCTGGGGAAGTAAATCGAGAGATCTCACTGAACTGATTTTGAATTGCTGGATCATGTGGTAATTCTATATTATTGAACTGACTTTTTCATTTAATAAGAAGCAGTTATCAATATGTAAAGAGTGCTGAAACCATTGCCTTAAATGTCAGAAGTCTTCTGCTAAGCATGGGCCATTTAAAGAGATTGTAAAGAATAAAACAGAGATGCATTGAGTATGCCACTTGATTATCAGAGAGAGGTAAAGGATCATTTGTAAAGAGGGAGAATCTTTGTGAAGAGAAGTGAGAGACACTGCAGCCGAGCAGGACAGAGAAGCTTGAAGAGAGATATCTACATATCCAACTGGGGTTTTCATGTGTGTGTGGATTAGAAATTATTGTATTTCTCTCTCTCTCGATAGTCATCAATGAACAAAACAGCAAAATAACGTGTCAGGCAGGCATTTTGAATCTTTTGTCAGATACTCGCTGTATTTGATACAATAAGAGGAGAAAATGGTACATAAGACATTCAGGCCCCATCTTTATGGGGCGTAGAGTGTCACAGGGGAGAGCCAAGGTGAAAACATAGAAAACTCTTCTTGATAAAAGTATCAGAGATATGCAATAATATGCACAGGCAAATTCAGGGTGCTACTTGGTTTCTGTGCCACTTCGCCTCCCTGTTCTCAAAGGCTGTCTTATTTTAAACAAGATGGAGACTCCTTTTTACCCTTCGTTCAGTTTTTACTTGGATTTACTTTTTCCGGTGTTGTGTGAGCAGTGTGTGAGTGTGAGGGAGACTTGGAGAAACAGAGCAGGGAAAAGCCTGTCATTCTGTTGTCGTCCTGCATAGAGAGGGGTGGGGATGGGATGTCAGTCGGGCGCAGCCTGAATGCCTGGCAGACTATGCGGAAGAGAGTGGAGTACATACCCAAAATATGTAAACTCCTTTGTATTCTCGTCATCAAAGCTTCCCTGCTCTCTTGCTGAAATGACTTAGTGATTGAGTATGTGAGCGAAAGCGGGGAGCCAGCTAAAATGTCAGAAAACCCTAGGGACAAGCCTACAAACAGACAACAACATTTTTCATAAATACGAGTTTTAATGACCCAATCCAGGGGCTCTTGAGAAAATAGATATTGTTATCTACCAATCCATCTCCTACCGTTGTGGCTACCTTGTTGCATCAAGAATCTGACCTGGTAAACAGCAGTCCCCAATGTGTAGAGACAGAAAATCAACTCTGGACTTCACCTCAGATGTCTTGGTCCCTTGCTCTGTTCCCTGTGTGGGTTGTTGACCTAATAAAGGATTCTGTTTAAAAACAGACCCTGAAAAGTCTTTCACTAAGGAAATAAACTTGAGTGGTGGTCAGAGCAAGATTATACCAGCTGGAAAAGCAGGATGAGAGTGAATTTTATTTTTCCCTAGTGCCTGAACTCGAGCTTTAAGTGTGAGTAGCAAGTGATGAAATCGTGACCTTGGAAAAGTACACCACCACCCCCCCCCAGTCTTAGTTTTTCAGCCCATATAGAGAAGGATTTGTTCCTGATGACTTCACAAGCTCTCACAGCTGGTAGGGCCCTGGGTGTTGTAACTCTAAGAATAATTGGTCACTGTGAAAGTCAAGATGGTTATATGTGCTGGAGTGATGTCACTAAATGGCGAAGTAGGAGACCCCAGCCTCCATCCCCCCACAAAGATCAACAATTAGCTATCCGCAAACAAAAACGGCTCTGCGAGAGATCAGAAGTCCACCTAAAAAACTCAAGCAACACATTGGAACAACAATCACAAAAAAAAAAAAAAAAGAAAGAAAAAAAACCCTCAAATAACTACACAGAAAGGGAGGGATGGCAGCTTCACTTTGCCCGCATTTTCCCATCTCCCGGAAACACTGCTCAGCGCCAAGAGGGAACTCCGGGACTCCCCAACTAGAAAGATTCCCCCTTAGAAAAGGAAAAGCAGGGGGAGCAGCCGGTTTCCTCAGCCCTCCAGGGCTCTGCACAAACGAACCATTTAGGCTTCACACACCTACCCGCCCTCTCCCCAAGCAGAGACTAGAAAAGCCAAGACAAATAGAGATGGGAAGGAAGAAGGAAGAAGAGCAGGGCTGCCAGTATCAGCCGTGACTGCAACAGAAGTGACTGCAGTTCCCTGTGACCTGCTCTGCAGTGAACCCCAGCGCTTCCACCGCTGAAGGAAGCAACGGCCAGCCTAGCTGCCGTGGACCTCCTGCAGATTTCACTGGTTTTTGCCTCATAGATATTCCCATTTGCAGATGCCAGCCCCCGGAGTTCCTCCCTGCTCCCTCCGCTCCCAAGCTCCCCTGTCCAGAGCCCAGGATCCTCACCCGCAGCCAGCCCTGGCCTCTGCGGCTGCACAAGTACAAGGTGCCAGCCTAGACCCCTGTGGATGACGCCAGCACTGGGCACATGCTTGGGACTAGCCCCTCCAGCTTTTGTACAGCATCACCGGCCTGACCCTCATCACTGGCCTCTATTGCTGTACACACACCTGTGCAAAGATCCGCAGCGACAGAAATGCACACCAACCACCCAAGGCCCTTACGGCTGCGTAGGGGCCTGAGTTTGGCTCTATGCAGTCACTGGCCTCTGCCATTCAGCACATGTACACTTAACCACCCAGCTGCACCTGCATGCCCCCTACCAGAACCTCATGACCAGCGCCCCCTGCCATGCACACACCCATGGGAGATCCTGCAGCCACAGGAGCACGTTCCAGTAACCAGGGCCTCCACAGTTACTTATGGGCCAGGATCTGGCCCTGTCTCCTATCACTGGCCTGCACCACTGGGCTCATCGGCAGCTAGCTCCTCCCGCTGTGTACCGGCATGTCCCATCCTGACTCCCAACAGCAGCCTTCCCTGCAGTGTGCCTGTGGAAGGACCTTGCAGCCACAGTAATGCACACTGACAGCCAGGGCCCCTTCCGTTAGCACTGCACCCACAGGTGGCCCAGGCCTTTGTAGCTGGTCCTGAAGCTGAGACTGTGCGCACCTCACTTCCTGCCAAAGTCCCTGGAGGTGCCGCGGAGCCATCCAACAGCTGAAAGGCTCAGCAGGATCACACAGTTGTCAATGCTGTGACCCCAAAAGTATGAGCCGATGAAGGATCAGCCCCCCCACCCTCCCAGATCCAGAACCACCACACACCCATGCATTTGGTGCCCTGTACCAGCTGAGCCAGGGTTACAGCACGCTCCAGCACACCCCCACCTGCAGGTGCTGGGCTTTCTATACCAAAGTCCACCTATACAGTCTGGAGGAGGTGACTTGTTTTTTAAATGCACAGACATCTCTACAAGGCTACGGGGATTATGCAGAATCAGGGAAATATGACATCACCAAGAGGAATGCAGTAAACTTCCAGTAACTGAACCCAAAGAAATGAAGATGCAGGACTTGCCAAAGAAAAGATTTGAAATAATAGTCCTAAAGATACTCAGAGAGTTACAAGAAAACACAGATAGAATATTTAATGAAATCAGGGGAAAAATACAAGAATTAAGTGGAAAGTTCAACAGAGAGGTAGAAAACATAAAAAGACAACCAAACATAAATTTTGGAGGTAAAGAATACAATGACTGAACTGCAGAATTTAATAGAGAGCCTCAACAGCAGCCTGCAATACACAGAAGAAAGAGCATTTGAAATTATCCAGTCAGAGAAACAAAAGGAAAAAGAATAAAGAACATACAGTACTTGTGGGACACCATTAAATGAAAACTACCCGTCATCGGAGTCCCAGAAAGAAAAGAGAGACTCACTGATGACTTAATCAATAAACTGGATTGATGACACCACCCCCAACTCTGGAGAATTATGAGCTCAGCAGGGAAGGAGACTGGGCAAAGAAGTTGGAGAACAGGAGTTGGAGTTTTTAAGAAGAAATATTAAAGAAAAAGCACCTACTCGTTTTATGCAAAACAAAAAAATCATTATATATCTCTTTATTGATTAGTTGACAAAGCTTTACTACAGCATTTAAACTGTGTTTCCAAAAGATGTTTTGGAACATTTCAATAAAGGCTAGCAATGCCTCTTCTCGGTATCTATCCAAAGGAAAAATGAAATCACTGTCTTGAAGAGATAGCTACACTCCCATGTTCATTGCAGCATTGTTCACAGCCAAGACATGGAAACAATTAAGTGTCCATCAACCAATGAATAGATAAAAAGAGTGATATGAGTGATACACATAAGAGTGTGTGTATATACATATATACACACACACACACACACACGTGCACACACACACATACATATACTGGGGTGCCAAAAAAAGGTACACATTTTAAGAGATGTCATCTATGCATTACTTTTCGAAGTTGACTTGAATTACAGTAGCAATGTGTAGTATGACATTCACTCAAAAGATGGCGTTAATAATCAAATGAATGCTGGTGTCATTCATTGTATCACAATTTTAATAGTTCTTTCCTTTCTTAAAATGAGTATACATCTTTTGGCACCATATATATATATGTGAGAGAGGGAGAGAATATTATTCAGCCATAAAAATAAAAGCAAGCATGACATTTGCAACGACATTGATGGATCTTATGCTAAGTGGAGAGCATTATCCTAAATAAGTCAGACAGAAAGACAAATACTATGATATCACTTATATCTGGACTCTAAAAACATAAAACTCATTGAAACAGAGTAGAGCAGTGGTTGCCAGTGGCTGACAGGTGGGGGAAATGGGAAGATGTCGGTCAGAGAATACAGCCTATCAGTTATAAGATGCATACGTTGAGGGATCTAAGGTACATCCTGGTAACTAGAGTCAGCGATATTTTATACTCGAAAGTTGCTAAGAGAGTAGAGCTTCAATGTTCTCACCATAACAACAACAAAATTTATGTGAGGTGAAGAATGTGTCAACTAACCTTGTTGAGGCAAATATTTCATAATATATATGTATACCGAATTATCACATTGCACATCTTAAACTTACACAATATTATATCTCAATTATATCACAATGTTATATGTCAATTATATCTTAATAAAGCTAGAGCACGAAGGACAATTCTATGTGCATCTTGAAGGAGTTTAGCCAGGACCTGAAAAGCCTTAGGGTTCTGTTTCTATTTTGCTCATTTGAAGAAAGCTTTTCCTATTTCCGCTGTCCCACAAGCTAGCTGATATCACCTGCCTTGTTATCTTACTATGCTGCAGAATTGACAGTAGTAAGTATATAGCTTATGTACATACTTACAATAATGGTGGCAAATGTACTGAGGTAGAAAATATATAGGCAAATTTTTCAATCTGGTCTATACGCAGCATCCTAATTTTAAAATGACTTCTGAAATCTATTTTTCCGACAATGTCTTAAAGGGCTTTATTTGTGTCTTTATAGACTAAAATGCTTTGCTAAGAATGGCTGCTTGTGGTAGTCTACTATTTCTTTCCATTTAACGCTTGCCCTCTGCAAAGCAGGCATATGTATTTGTATACTTATTGAAGGAAGGTACTTCGCAATGGATGGTCTCTTGTCGTTTTCATTCTCCTTTGCATCAATTCACAGCCTAATCAGAGGCTCAATAGGAACCTAAACTCAGAACGATTTCAGAATTTGTGGCATCTTCGGAGCTCTCCATCGTTATTCGCTGACTCTTCTCCATCCAATAATAAAGGCAGCTGGCTTCTACCTAGTGCTTCAGAGACGATGCTGAAGTTCCAGGTAGATCGGTAATAGCAGTACTCTGATTGCCAGAAGCTGCTCTAAGCTTGCCTCTCCCAACTTCCAACCCTCCTAGTACATGCCATCACCCACACCTCATATAGTGCCATGAGCTTACATCCAAAGCTACACCTTGGCACTGAGATGCACACATTTATCTTAGTATTTGTAGCACTGAGCACACTTTCTAGTACACACTGGATATTTAAGAAGTGTTTACTGAATATATAGAAATAAGATACACTTCTTAATGTTACATTGCCAGAAAGTCTTTACTTGACTTTATGCTGGATCTGTGGTAACGTAATTCTTCTCTCTGAAGTTAGTGGCATGCAGTTGATCTATAAGAACGAAGAGATATTTGTGCAAAAGTAGACAAAGCGTTTTCAGAGTACCTCCAATCTGTTACTTGTTAAATTCTTACTATTCTGGGAGGGTTTCAGGAGACACTTGGATGTCCTTTAAATATTAGGTTATTCTTTCCCAGAAATGCAACTGGTTATATTTCTCAGGTTAAATGTGAAGGAAAAGGAAATATTGCTATTGACAGTTGCTTTCTATTATATTTCCAGAAGTATGACTGCCTTGGTTAAAAATAAATCCTTGAAGAATATATTAAATATTGCATAGTCATAAAATAGTCTCTATCAAAGGGAAAATTCTAATCCAATATTCCTCCTCAGAGCGCTAATGTAGACATGTTGACAAGAGCATCTGAAATAGTGCAGAAGACTCTGGGGTTCTACATTAGTCAAGACTAATTTGAAAATATTTTTATGTCATTTAAAAAATATTCATTTTTAATTTTTGTGTCAAAAATATTAAAAGTTAACTGAAAGCATTTATTTAGATTCCAAGGTGGTCAAGGGAACCTACACCACATTTTTGCTGTGAATCTGCTCCAAAAAAAGATAGTCTTAGTTTTTTGTTTTGTCTTTTTAATGTACAGTGATCATGAAATTCCCTTAGCTTTCCAAACATGAAAATCTCTTTGAAGGAAAGAAAGTTTTTGAGTTGCAAAGAGTTCTGAGAACATGACAGGAGCACTTTTTTTCTCTCTTTGTCTTTCTTTGTCCCTCCCCACTTCCCTACCCCACCTCCAATGACTTTATAACATATAGGAAACCTAATTTCCATTACCAAATTAGAGATCTAATTCAATGTTGAGTAAATTTCATATGCCAGTTAAGCCTTGTTCTCTTGAAGAATCTACAAAAGCTGCTCAGGACAGTTATTTTTGTTAAGTGCTATGTGGATCAAAACACTGGTACTCAGAAAGTTATCTACTTTTTCTCCTATTTTCCTTTTATATAGGTTGGACACACTCACATCCTACTTCTTTTAAATAACTCTACATTCATTAGACAAATGTGTACTCTCTAGTTATCAACTATAAGCATCTTAATTATCCTCCTTTCCCAAAGGAAAAATACAATAAATAAAGTCATTAATGTTTTTTTTTCATTGTGAACCTTAATTTTAATTGATTTTTTCTGTCTAACATCTTATAAGAACTATATAGAACGTCCCTTTATATATTTAAATTTATATTTTATAGTAAGTTATTGTTTCTACCTACTCAAAGTTCAAGAATTTCCTTAGCACTTCATAGAAGGAATACTCCTAAAGGAGTGTATGATAGAAACAAACACACAAACTATGATGGAATGATGTGTAGAGGCTACATATTTATGTTTTTACTGAAATGTGTGAGAGTTCTGGCTTCAAGTAATGATGAAGTAGCTTGTTTTGAATTAAGCCTCCTGCTGATAAAAATCTAAACTCCAGAAAAATATTTTTTTAGAAACTTGTTTAGAGGCACTGAAAAGCAATCAAAAGCAGGCATATATTGGAGTAAAATCAACTCTTGAAAGAACTAAATAACATAGGATGAAATCTATATTTATATGGCAGACACTCGGCAGTCAGCACAGCATACTGTTATATAATTTATGTCAAATTTCACAGTTTTATTGGCTTGAGGACAAAGAATCAAGTCTGGGGCTGTAAGAGTAGCTGGATATTTGGGAGAGAAATCACTGAAAGGAGAGAACCACCAAGGGTAGTGGTAAAATCAACATGTAAAGTCCCCACAGATTCTTGACTGACTCCTGAACTATACATATGCAGGGTGAAACTCCAAGGAGGCCAGAGGGAAATAATAGCTATAAGATTAAAAACTGATAAGAAAGTTCAGCAGCTACCTGCTCTAAGGGAGACAGAATTGCCATGTCAGAGAGGCTTGGTAAATGTCTTTGGTTTTTTTATTGAAACTCCAGAAGTACTGCGTCTCAGGAGTGAAGACTGTGCCCCAGGACTAAAGGAATTATTCTAGGAACAAGAACAAACTGAAATAGATCTACCATTAAACGCCTAAAGCCAAGCTCCTACAAGTTCTAGAGTCTCTCTAATATATCGTTCACAATATTCAATACTTAATTTAAAAATTACTGTACATAAAGGAAACAAGATGTGACTTACACTCAAAAAAAAGAAGTTAGGTAACAGAAAGGGATTCAGAGCTGACTGAGATATTGGTATTAGCAGACTTTAAAATAAATATGATAAATATGTTAAATAATCTGAAGGAAAAGACAGATATAGCAAGTAAAGAAAAGACAAATTTCAGGAGAAATATCTGATCTTTTAAAAAGAATCAGAAATCCTAGAATTGAAAAATACAGTATCTGGAATTTTAAAAATTCATTGAATAGGATAAAAATCTGATTGAATACAAAGAAAGAATTGGTGAACTTCAAGACAAGTCACAGAAATCATCCAAACTTAAGCACAGAAAGCAAAAAGATTAAAAATCAAATGAACACCATGTCAACAGCCTGTGTAATAATAGCAAGCTAATTACATACATACAATGGAGATACAAATACAGCCAAGAGGCAGAAGAGAAAGAAGATGAAGTAGAAATGGTGTATATATGTATTTACTTCCAAAATCATAAACTACGACTTCCAGATCCAGGAAACTTAACACACTCCAAGGAGGATAAATACAAAGAAAATCATACTGAAACTTCTAAAATCAAAGATAGAGAAAAAGACTTTTAAGCAGCCAGAGAAAAAGGTACATTATTAATGGAAAACCAATGATGAGAATGTAATCTGACTTCTGATCAGAAACACCGACGGCCTGAAGTCAATGGAACATCCTTAAAGTGCTGAATGAAAAATATGTCAATCTAGAATTTATATCCAGTAAAAATATATTTCTATAATAAATTCAAAATAAAGACAGTTTCAGATAAGCAAAAGTTGAGAGAACTTGTTAACCACCAGACATGCACTAAAATAAATAACAAATGAAGTCTTCAATCTGAAGGAAAATGATACCAGATGGAAATTTGGATCTCAATAAAGGAGAGAAGAGCTAGAAATAATAAGTAGGCAAATTAAGGACAATTTTTATTTTCTTAAATTCTTTCAAAGTCAATTGTTTAAATAAACCTATCAGTCTATTAGGTTATAATATATGTGGAAGTAAAATATATGATATAGCACAAAAGATGAAATTAATAGTAAATGGAATTATATTGCAGAATTCTCATATATGAAATGGTATATTGTTTCAATATATAATGACAATATTACCATTTAATAATATAATGAATAATAAAATATTGTTTAGACTGTTATAACTTAAGAGAGTATAACTTCATACTGTAGTCCCTAGGGCGATGACTAAAAAGGGATTTCGTTAAAAAGCCAAAGTAGGAGATAGCCAATGATATATATATAATCAATCATTCAATAATTAGAATACTAAATAATACTCAATCCAAAAGAAGACAAGAAACGAGGGACCAAAACACACAAAGAACAGTGGAAATAAAGACAACAAATAGCAACATAAGTGACAGCAAAAGAGACAACAAAGAGACAACAAAATAAGTGTTTATTTTTAGCCTCAGAGACAAAGCTCTAGATTTCCAAACCAAGAGAAGGATTTTACCTTATTTTTGTTTAATATTAAACATAGAATGTACAGCAGGACAACAAGGAAAAGAATGAGAAAGGGATATCTCTCTTCTTTATATATAAATGACAGAAATGAATTCTTGATCTTAAAAGGCAATTGCTTGGTACAGTAGAAGGAATTCAACCCCTCTGACCAAGGCAAGCCTGAGGTGAAATTCTAATTCCAAGCATGTACTTTCATGTGACCTCAAGTAGGTACGTTAATCCTCTGAAACAGCTTTCTCAACTATAAATGGAATTTCTGGTGCAATTCTCATAAGCTGTAGTAGAGATTCAATTAAGATCACAATATAAAGCACCAGTGACAATAGAGGGGTTTCCAAAAATGTTATTTCACTTCCTCTTAGGCCAAATCTACAGTGTATAACATGCACAAAATGAGAATACAGTCAGATTTTTAGTGAAAATCTAGATATGAGAGTAGCTACTGGACTGTAATCGATGCTCTTTATCTCTGGCTATTGTCATAGCTCTCTTCTCCAGAGCACCATATTTTGTTATTGTTGTTGTTGTTTTGTTTTCAGTTTTTAATTAATGATCACATCCCGTTTTACATCCATAATATTGAAAAAAATACAGGGCTGGCCTGGTGGCTCAGGTGGTTGGAGCACTGTGCTCCTAACGCCAAGGTCACCTGTTCGATTCCCACCTGGGCCAGTGAGCTGCACCCTCTACAGCTAAGATTGTGAACAATGGCTCTGGGGTGCAGGGGCCATGGAGGTAGAAGAAGTGGGGGGGAGGAAAAAGTACATATCCACAGAGTTCTCTCTGCTTGATTTCCTCTTCCTTCTTTAGAGTGAGTTTTTAATTAGGAGAAAGAAAAGGAAGGAACCTAGAGGATACAAATCTCAATATGTCTCTTTTGAAAGTATTTCTCAAGTCATGAATTTGTGTCATTTCAGTATGGGCTTTGAGCAAATTCAACCTATTAAGAACATATTGTGAATTCAGTATTCCTAACTGAAGTGATGCCTTATTAATGCCCTGCCCATGCTATTCAGAAAAAAACAAACAAAAAAACCTGAAAGAAAGTCTTTTTGACCTTCGAGTGTGCAACGGTTTGCTGTTAAGCTAACACAAAAGAGCATTTTTTCCCAGCCAGAAAAGTGCAGCTCCCCACCTCCCTAATAAGATTGCTGTCACTGAAATGAAATATGAGATCTGGCCTAGCCAGTTTGTGTTGCTTCAGAATTCTGCCCAAGGGAATACTTGTCCATTATGTTAGTGCTTTAAAAATCAGGGGAATTGGAAAAAAATTACCCCATGTAATTTCATTTCCCTCCCATAATGTTACTATGGCAACTCAGCATCCCTCTCTCGTCTCTCTTGTCCAACTGCATTGGCTGCCTTTCTTGAGGCAGCCTCCCTTGAGACCCAAGAACTGCCTTTGTCAAGCATTTTTCATGTGGAGGTTCATGCTGTTGTATGCAAGTGAATTGCATTTTGGCCCAGATTCCATTCTAAGTGACACTGTATATTAATTGTAAATTTCTAGGTGTTGGGGAACAGGTAAGAATCCTTATTTTGTATTGGAAAGTGAATTGCTCTAATTTTAGGGAAAGGAATATGCCAGTTCACTGCTACCTTGTAAAACACAATATTGACAGTCACTCTTTTTTTAAGCTTATAGTATTCTGAATTAAAAAGAGGAGAAAAAATCTTATTTAGAGCAAGAAATCTGATATTTTTCTTATTCTGAGAACTAAAAAAACGGAGTCATATTCTTTAGTCTAATCCTAATTTACAAGTCACTTACCTATTGAGAATTTTATTTTTCCAGAAGGAAAGACGGGCTATTTTAATAGTACTTCTGAAGTATAAAATGAGTCTAGTCTCAAACAAAAAGGATAACAAGGAAAGGAATTTTTAACCAACTAAAACATTTTTAAAAGACTAGATCAAAAATCCATTTTATTCACTCCATTCATTCACTCAGTCATTTTTATGAAGCAACTTTCACGGACATGGTACTGAATTACCTTCTCTCTGAGATTTAAATTCCCCTTAGACTGGTAACCCTATCCTCAGAAGCAGACCAAGTGAAGTGATAATGCTCACAAATAACTAAAATACCAGGTAAAAAGCTGTAGGTTCCCCAACAGAACTACCAACAAATTAGGACAGGGGTCCTGAAGGTAGAATGGTCACTTCTAATTTTGGAAAAGGATTCAAAGAAACACTGCACTTTAAAACAGTAAGGATTTGTCTGTTGGAGAAAGTAGGAAGTAAACTTCTAGGTACATGAAGTAGTGTGGGCAAAACAGAGAAATAGGAAAATGAGAGGCTCTTGCCAGCCCCTGCACAGAGTTTGTTCATTAGAATAGATGTGAAAGGAATGAAGGCCAAGTGTAGCTGTGACTGGTACTAGAAGACTTTGAATTCTAACTTGAGGAATTTAGACTTGGCTGAGGAATGAATGACGGTTATTGAAGATCTTTTGAACACACGGGTATCATAACAGTGTTTCAGGAAGGTGAATGATAAGCCACAGCTATTTCAAAACCAAATAAACCTGAAATCTATGTAATTTTACTAACAATTGTCACCCCAATAAATTTAAAAAATAAAATTAAAAAAAATTAAAAAAAATAAACTTTTTTGAAATTTAAATATTTGGTTTTTTGCTCAAAAAATAAGTATTAAGTAAAGTCAATACCTGCTAATCCCCTCTCCCTTTTTTTTTAAACTGAAGTGTAAATCACTAAATGGCAGGTAGTTTTCAGTCTCACTATGGATCAGCTGTCTTTGTGTCTAAAACGGTGATGCTAATTAAAGATCTTACGTTAACTCTGGATACTAGTTTTCCACTGACCTGTGAATGTCCCAACAAACAGGCTGGCACTGCCTGTGCCGCCAGGCAGTCGTGACATTTTGTCCAACTTCCTGATGAGGCACCTCTCCTGCCAGGAACTGGCTATTTGAAGGGCCCTGCACCTTTGAAAAGTGTCAGAGCACACTTGCAGGAGATGCAAAGGTGTCAGCCAGTTGTAATCAATGTTAAAAACACTGCAGGTAAAACTACAGTTGAAAGCTGTGCTTCAGGTAGTTCTTTGTATTTCAGCTGGAAACGAATGGGTCTTACCTTGGGGAGCTAGGTAACTCCATTGAAGCAAGGTGATAAAAAGAACAAAGGGTAGAATGATAGCACTTCACAGCGCTTGCACTGATGAGAAAGTCACCTCTCCTAACTGAGTCTCTCGATTCTGTAAGTTTTTAATAAATAAATAAAGGTCAGAAGTAGAAGATCCATAGTGTAGCTAACAGAAGGCTAAGTGTGGCTGAAAGTTTGAGCAGAGGGTTTTTGTCTTACTAACTCTTCCCAAGACAGTCCTTGATTGTCTTGCGATGACAATCCAGTCAGCATTGGCCTGGTTCTAAATTCAGCCGAATAATTTAACCTCTTTGAACCTTAGAGTCATCAAGTATAAAATGAAGATTATCCCTTCCATATAGGGGTACTTGGGAGGATAAAATGATAACATGTCTTGGATTTGCTTCAAAATAATATAAGAAAGAAAAAAAGGTCGGGATATTAATCAAGATTGATCATGAGGCAACAATTGTTGACAGTGAGCAAAAGGCACAGATCACTGGTCTACTTTAGGCTGAAATATGTTTGAAAATTTCCATAGTTAAAAAATTTGGTGAAAGGTGAAATCAGAAAAGGAACAGTATATTTCAAAGGATTAAAGTGTTGAGATAGACTTGGCTCTTAAATAGCCACACACTTTGCATTCCATATGTAGTGTAGCATTTTGCTTTGGGGAAGATCATTTTCAGGGATAAATGAGTTGGCCTAGAATGATTTCTTTTTCTGTGTGACCATAGTTGGACAATGTCTACACATATTCTGTCACCTCTTACATCTTAGAGGCTACTTATGAGAAAATGAAAGAAACAGATTTGACCTTTAAGTTCATAAAAGATGATCACATTCAGAGAATGTGAAATGTTTCTCTGTGTTGGAAGGTGATTGTTCTATTATTTTTCCTTCAGATATTTTCAGGTTTATCTATTAATGGGAAGACATTAGGTAGGACTCCGTGGTGTTTTTTATTTGTTCTCAGATTTTATATTATTTTATTAGCAAAATGCTGTTTCCGACTTGAAAGACTATTATATTGTTTTACTTTGGTTTATAAGAGCAAATGTTATAAATCAGCATAAAAGGCAGAGTGTTCAAACATGCTTAAAGAATGTTCAAATGAGGTCATGTAATGTTTGTGATTCACATTTCTGTGTTTAAGGAATTTTAATTCTGAGATTTGGCTAGTCGTTTAGAAATAGGATTGTACTTTATTATACACTAGGGTATTTAAGCTTACTTTCAAGATATCACACAATCTAGAAAGTGATTTGCATACAGTGCATCACATTTTGATGTGTTTCTTTGAGGTGTAGGTCTTGGAAACTGTGGGAATCTTCAAGTTGGGGAATACATAAGCTGGGGTGCTGAAAACATCTTCCATAGAGTTTAAGGCCACTTAGATAGTGTTAAGTGAGTAACCTTCCACTTCCTTTCCTCCCTGCTAATTCTCCTTTCCCACCTATCCTTTAATGCAATAGTTCTTCTCCTCTAATATGATAGAAAGGCCTAACTCTCTTTCACCCACATGGCGCAGAGTACAAGAACCTTTAAGAGTGAAGCGGGAAATATGAGGGGGCAAAGGGAAGTGTTCAGAATAACGGTGCTCTGTTAAGAACTGCCTGTGTATAATGGTTGAGTAACATATTCTTCTGCGTATCGGGCGGTTGTAAATCCTATTGCTGTCGATAAAAATGAAGGGCCTAATGAAATTGTCTTATGATGGATCATTTTAAAAAATCTTCAAGGAAAGATTATTAAGTGATTTTGGCATGTAATTCAGAAGGTATTCAGAGAATTAGTGACAATGCTATAGCAAAAGTCCATCTACTTGTTGATGCAGATAAGATTTCTCAGCAGTAACGTTTATAAAGACAAAATATGGGATAGTATTGATGCTAAACCATTTTACCAATAGGTAATATTCATTAGCAGATACACAAACTAGTTTTGAAAAAATACGTCTCTTCGAGGGGAGTTTTTAATAAGTTGTTACTCTTATTTAATAATCATAAAATTTGTAATATATTTTTGATGTTTTGATCAATTATGTTTGAATAATTATATTGATAATTGCAATCAGGAGATTTATTTTTGATACATAAAGCTTATGTTCTCGGGAAATCTATAAATCTTTTTTAAATTTAAATTTACGTGTTTTTGTGGTAGAGAAATATGGTACGGTAATCAATAAAAAACACTCAAGCATAAAATTATATTAAGATAAAATTATGTAGGGGAAGTAGTATGGAAATAGAAATGCAAGAAGAAACATGACCAATGTAAAATTACTATTTGCAAAGGTTATTTGTATTTTTTTTAAATGGTGGATGTCAATTTAAAGTATTTGGATTCCATTGGATATTCAAAAGTGGTCAAACAGTTAGTTTTTAAATATTAATATTTAAATATTAATATTCTAATATGTGGGAAATTACACACTGTGCAACTACTATGAAAAATTTAGTTTGCTAGTTTAAAAAATGCAATGATTGCATCAGATATATAAATAAAGTTTGAAGCTCACTGGTCCTGAATCTTGAAGAAATACTCTACATGTGTCGAGATCCCCATCAAATCTAATTGAAGATGTCGCCCTTTGTTCAACAGGACGGTCTGACGCCACTGCACTGCGGAGCAAGGAGTGGTCATGAGCAGGTGGTTGAAATGCTGCTCGATCGAGCTGCCCCCATTCTTTCAAAAACCAAGGTAACCTCTCCCCAGGTTCTTGGATAATTAGGCTGTATTCACTTTGAATCGTTTTGCTGGTTATGTAACCCGTTCTTTTGAATCAAGAGGAAAATGCCATCATTTCAATTTAGCAGTTGGAGAGGCTCTGTTCACCAAATCTTTGGAGAATCTCAAAATACATATGGGTTTAGGAAGTATTGTGATGGAATGCACTCTATCACAAAGACATTTGTGCGTGTGTTGTTTTTGTCTTGTTTCAAGAGCACTTGGAACTCGGTTTTACTCTCTGAAATTTTCATAGCTCAGAAATGTTCGCTCGTTGGGGAAGGAAAGACTGTAAGATCTAGGCTCTCTAAAGTCCGGGTGCTGGCTTTCTTACATCAGCCTCTTGATTTATTTTTTGGGAGGTCACCAACTAGAAAAGAAGCCAAGGATGTCATATTATTGATAAAGAATAAAACTTTAGAAAGATTGCACCTTGATTGGGCCACAGGGAAAATTGACGTATCTGAAAGGAACACATGATGATTGCCTGGAAAAATGTGTTTTACTAAGTGTCTTCTGGATTTTCTAAGTGATAAAATCATTTGATACTGTTTGAAAAACAGAGTATTTATAAATTTGGGGACATACGAACTACCTCATAGTCACTATTATTTTTATTAACCAGTGATTTTTGCAAGCTCTATCAAGCTTTATAAAAAGCCTTACTCTCTAAATATTATCAAAACAAAATTACATATTACTCCTGTTCGCACCCTAATCAGTGTGTCCTACTCTAGTGAAGATAGGCAGAGTTGAAGTGGTCTGAATAATTCTATCACTCGTTGCAGGGTTTAGATTGTCAAGCTGATGGAGGTTTTATCCAAAAGAATTAAACAGTCACAATTTTTCATTGTATGTGATGACATCTTGGCCTTTTCAGTGCTTCTCATCTAAATCATCTATTTTTTCTTTTTTTTTTTTCTGCCCCACTGCTGTCTTCTGAGCCATATCATCTCTCACTGAACCATTATAATAGTTTCCTTACTGGTCCCCCATTTCCCCCCCTTCCTCTTTTACAATCCAATTTCCATTTTGCAGTTATAGTGGCCGAATGAGCTGTCAACCAAGTCATGTCACCCTTCTGCCTAAAAACCCTCCAATTAATTTCCATTGTTCTCTTTAAAATTAATTTTAATTTTATCAAAGCAGTATAGGTATAGTTAAAAATCAAATCATTGTCTCATCTTTTTTCTCTTATTGTTTATTTCATTATCTATTTGTTTTATTCCGAGAAATCTCTTTGATTTTTTTTCTTCTCTGCTTTCATTATTCAAGAAATTTTTTTAAATTCTCTGATAGCATCCAGTTCTTATTTTATGGATGTAATATTTTCTATTACCTGTCTAAGGACATTCAAGATAAGATTTCTTTAATGTAATTCTTTGTGCCTCTTATACGTATATCCTAATTCCTCAGATTTGTTATTTTCTCTTTGTTAGTTCCGGCTCACTCTTTCATGTTGGGGGTTTTCCACGAGTGTTTATACCCAACTATAGCTGTCAGGTACTACAGTTAGAGTAGAAGCTCTGTGAGAGTGTAGGCAGGGCTCCACTCAGGTGTGTCAGGCCGGAGGGGTCCTGTAATGTCAGGATTAGTTGTCCTTTTCTCTGGGAAGTTCAGTTTTTTGAGAGACGAATCCTCCAACCTGTTGCAGTATACAGCTATGTGAATACATTCAGAGTCAGGAAAAGGAGCTGTCAGCATCCCTGTTCTCTATGCATACTTTAATCATACTAATGATATAGGTTGATTACTGCATACCAGGTTCTAAGCACTTTACATATATTAACCCATTTAATCCTCATAATAACTCTATAAGGTACTAATGTTACTATTATACCCTTTTTCTAGATTAGAAAACTGAGACCCAAAGAAATAAAGTAGCTTCCTCAAGATATCTCCGCTAGTGGCAGAACAAGGATTTGAACCCAGTCAGTCTAACTCTGGAGACTGTACAATGCCTATCCAGTCCTTCCCTTTTTTATCCAGTCCTTCCCTGTTCTCAGTCCAGAGCCTCACCACTGCCCTCTGCTCCTCCTGGGCCCCTACATCCAGAATCTCTCTGGTTCGCTTTCTCCAAAGACTAAACTGATTTCCTGTAAGGTGCTGGGGGACAGGCATTGGGCTTGGCTGGGTTGGAAGGACTGGAGACCTGACAGCTCCATACACAGGCGAACCAATCCTGCTTTCAGCACCAAGCCTCATCTTTATTTTTCAAGGTACTGTGTTTCCATATGCCCCACCTTTGGGCGTTGGAGAGGTAAATCAGTCAACTTTAGTGTACCCAGTGGCATGCTGGAGCCAGATCATTGAGGCTGTTTTACACATCTCTTCTCAATTCCGCATGCAGTAGCATGATATTGATAGCTTGAAATTGGTGATTGTAGGGGTCATTATATCATGGAGATTGGCAAATGCTATCTGTCAGTGCTTTTCTCTTTTCAAAGAGCTGCTGTTTATCAGCACACTACTGATTGTATCCCTCCATAGACACTTAGGTCTTAGCCTTCTTTCTTCTGCTGCGTGAATTAACATGCATAAATCGTCTTTTCATATTCCAAAATTTGTAGACATCACGCATGTATTTTTGTTTTCTTTCCCATGTGTGTATGTGGATGTATAGGTATACCTGCAAACACATGTGCGTGGCCTTGCAGATTTTACCTTTCAAATTCCTGTAATGCTTTTTAGTGCAGTTTGGGAAAGGAGGGATAAATACATTGTCACATCTACCAGGTGTAACTGCAAGCTTCCCCTGTTCTGACAATAAACTCCTTCCCACCTCTCTGCCTCATCTCTTCTCGTTCTGCTCCTCATCTTCCAGCCAACCAGCCCTCTTTCACTTTCTAGAATATACCAAGTTTATTCTCACCTCCGATTCTCTCAGATTGAATTCCCTCAGCTTGTCCCAGATCTACAGTCTCCACACAGTTTCAACTCAAACGTCTTCTTCTCAGAGGCCTTCCTCTTAGTTCGTTTACTTGTTTGCTATCTCTCTCTCTTCATTAAAAGGAAAGCAAGGACCTGGCCTTATTCAGTGTGGTGCCCCAAGGACCTAAATCAGTGCCTGGCATATAGTAGACCTTCAATAAATATTTGTTGAATGAATATTAAGTGAATAAGTGCATTCTTAATTTTAATACCATCTGTTTAATTTTTCAAGACGTTTGTCTATCTGAGCTAAGAAAAATCCTATCCCATTGGTTCCATATTTTCAGCTTGATGAGGGTATCATATGTAATAAGACCCTCTCCGTAAGGCAGATGATCTTTCCTTTCTTTTGGCCTTCCCCAATGACCTAGAAGTTACCCACTCATATATCGTTATTTTGTGTATCGTTAGAGAATCTTCTCCTTTTACTGACACTGCTTTCCTTTTCTGCTCTTCACTAAGTCACTTATTCTCCTAGATTTTGTGTCTTTGTTTACTTCATGTTTTCCTCAAAGACTGTATCAAAACAGAAAGCAAAAGAATGTTTTGGCAGAAAATAAATGTGTGCATATGTTCGGGGGTGGCAGTATCTCAAATGAGAAATGCTCCTATCCTTTGTTGCCCCTTAGTTTCTACTTTGGTTCAAAATGTTTGCATGGAATTTTTTAGGCAAAAAATATTCTGATTGACAGTGTATGAAGTCTTTAAATTTACCTAAATATTTATTGCACTCTTTCTGTATATGCACGGCTCTGACGGCCAATATGGGAAATGATAACCCATGAAACTCTTGCTTTCACGAAGCACAAGTAGTTGAAATATATGATGGTGAGTGAATGATGCCATGAGAATGGCTAAAGGAAGCCTTGCATTTTTTCTTTCTTATCTTGAACTCCTGTTTGTGTGATTCATAGATAAACTGTGGAAAATAACTTGGCCTAGAGGATTCAGAAATACCTGGTTCATCAGTGCATTTTTAATATATCATTATTTTCAAAGTTCACCACTTTTAGGGGAACTGAATTTGCTGTCACTTTTTTCCCCAAAAAATGTTTTTAATTATGTTATAGTCATTAATAGAGACACTCTTGATAATTGGATTCTCTAAGAATTTCCCAGGCTCCTCCACTTTGCCTCTATATTTAAAGGAAGCATGCTTTAAAAAACTGACATCTTAATGCACACTTTGTTTTTGCCTTCAGTAGGAAACACATACTGAATGCTAAGTGTCACTCTAATCTTTTTAAGGTTCTGTTTATCTTTGACCCCATTCATGTCTTGTCTCAGCTCTCAAATGAATTTTTACTCATTCCTCTTGCACATAATTAACTCTGTCATCAAACCCCGTTGATTTAAATAACTAGGGCAGGCATTAGTTAATGAGTTGGTCAATGCCTTGCATTTTCTTATCATAGATACATGAAGGCGCCAGATTGATGAAATAGGGAAAAGTTTTCCTTTCTTCGTTGATGTGAGATGAAATGGTATTCTGATCAGACCCTCTTTATTCATTGAATCAGTGTAGTCAATATCATGTATTAGTAACTTGTAAGGACAAAATAAAAACCAGTCTAATGAACACCAATCTGTGCCTGCTTTTGTTTTATCCTTTTAAGTCTTAAATATTAAGAATTCCAATTCACTGGGAATGCAATAAGTAAATGCACCTAGTGGAACTCATGGTACTTTTAAGTCAGAAAAAGAAGTCATCCTTGAAAGTTTGTTTTCTATTGATATAAGAAGTGAGAAGACTAGTGTTAAAGTAGCTGTAGTTCAACACATTTGTCAAAACCTTTTACAAACAGAATGTATTTCCATGTGGAAAACTAGGTTCTCACTTGTTCATAGTTGTACTGTACTTTGTGTTTTGGCACATTTATGTTTCAAATGTACAACAGTAAACTCTGATGTTCTTCTGTGTTCCAGAATGGGTTGTCTCCACTGCACATGGCCACACAAGGGGATCACTTGAACTGTGTCCAGCTTCTCCTCCAGCATAACGTGCCCGTGGATGACGTCACCAATGACTACCTGACTGCCCTACATGTGGCTGCCCACTGTGGCCATTACAAAGTCGCCAAGGTTCTCTTGGACAAGAAAGCTAACCCCAATGCCAAAGCCCTGGTGAGTGGCTCAGCCAACAAACCCAGCCTACGTTGTTTTGCTGACAACAGGCTTCCTCTGTATGTGAAGGGACTGTTTGTGAGGAGATACACGTGGGAGGTCTAATGAAATAAATTGTACTTTTTTTGGTCAACTTCTTCAAGTTTCCTTCTCAGAAGTTTACGAAACCTATTTCTGACACCAACCAGGCTGATGGGGTTAAAACATTAACCCCTTTCTGATCACGCTAGTGATTCTCTTTCATAAATGAAGCCCAAAGACTATACAAATGTAAAAAGACTGAGGGGGTCCATCTTATCTTGCTATAGGTAAAGTTATCATTCTATAAATTAAGTTTTTTTGAAATCTAAAAGCAGGCAAAATGATCAGAAAACTTAAACGAGAGATCTAGGAATTTATGAGCTAAAATTTTCTGTTAACCATGTAAGAAAATAAAATATTGCCTGTCATCTACTTTTGCTGCGGGTACAGATCAAAATTTTGGTCTGATCTGTAGTCTCAACTCCTGAAATGATTTGCTATTTTAACCCTTAGCTCTGTACAATGGTTTGGTTTTCTCAGCAAAACAGCCTTTGTTGCCTTGCAAAACTAAACGGTCCCAATTTAGTAAGCTGTTTTTAAATTTACCTCAGAATAAGCATCCATGTGTAGGAAAACATAAGTCACCAAATTTTAGGGAGAATATCTGAATTTACCAGTAATTTTGAGGTAAAAGCTGTCATCCAATCAACCACTTTAGGGAAGGTCTGTGCTTCTTTCCAACTGGTGCGGTCACCCTAACTGAATGGATCCACGCGCCTCTGGGGCTCTGTTGGCTCTGAAATTCTGAGTGGCCAGAAAAGAGCAAGGAGAGAGGAGCTCTCCAGACCCCAGGTAGCTCTGTGGCCGTGGCCGTAGGAATTCTAAAAGCTTTTATCAGAGCAGCATTTTAAGAGCTGTTGACCTGCCCAGTATATCAAACATATCTTTGAATTCTGAGATGGGAGGAAAAGAAATGAGCAACCATGACTCATTTTTCCATACAAGAAAAGAGCCTGAAAACAGGGCGTGGGCTTTCACTCTCATTTTCCTATGCCTCTGAAGATTTCACAACATATAAAGGTTGGATCCAGTCATCCTGGGATGGACTATAGCCAAGTAAATGCTCCCAGAACATCCACAGAAGTACCTGCGGTGACTTTCACCTAAGCTTTTATAGTGGACCCTCATATTTTATAGTTCTCTATGGTGACTAAAATATGTGCCATGCTCTCAATTATAAGGCGGTACAATTTGGTAGGTAATTTGTTAAATAGGAGGTTCTTTTATTAGATTAAATATTAAACCAAATGATCCAAATAATGTTGGGTTGTTTAACTTTCTGTTTCCTTGGAGTAAGTACCTACTTGAATCTTAAAGCTGGAAGGAATGAAAACATTCCAGAACTGGCCTTGTGCTTGCTCTAAAATGCGGCAGAGAAGTCAGACTAGGCACTGGTGAAGTTTTGGCTTTGTGGACAAGTCTCTGGACCAGCTGTTTTTAGTCCGTGTTTGAAATGAAGTAAAGAAGGGATATAGTATTTGGAAGAGTGAACTCCAAAATAAAATACTCTAAAGAAATAGCATGAGCATTTTGCCTGAGCTCCCAGGAGACTGTAACAAAGAAATTCACTTTCTGTTCATGATTACGAGGGCATCTTGGGTTCCTAGAACCAGCTAGACTACTTGTGCTTCCAGAAAAGAATCTGTTTAGCCCCTTGTTGTTTCTGTTCATTTCCAAATCTTTATAGAACATCACTTGAGCAAAAACATTTTACCACACACAGTAGAATTGAACTTCAATGGAATGTAGCCAAGTAGATATGTGTCTCTGTCCCTTGCAGAATGGCTTTACCCCTCTTCATATTGCCTGCAAGAAGAATCGAATTAAAGTAATGGAACTCCTTCTGAAACATGGTGCATCCATCCAAGCCGTAACCGAGGTAAGAGGAGTACGATTTCTGGGCTTCCCCGGCTGCAGGAAAGTATAGCCTCAATAGCCGGAGTCCCGGTGTCATTCCCAGCTACCCTCTAGTTTTGCTGTGTGTGATCGCCACAGACGACTGTGTAAGCCTTCCCCCCCGAGGGGCTGCCAGTACTGAGGAGAGCAGCCAGGAGTGTGGGTGGGTGAGTGCTGATACTTTACCATGACGAGAAGCATAACCCAAAACACAGGCTTCGTGCTCAAGGGTCCCTGAAAGTGTAACTTATAGGAAATCCTAAATGCAGTGCTTCTCACTGCATGGGACAATTTTGCCCCCCACCCCCAACAGGTGTTTGACAATGTCTGGAGGTATTGTTACTTGTCACAACTTGAAGGTACTACTGGCCATGTGGCTAGAGGCCAGAGATGCTACTAAACATTTTACAATGTCCCGCCTCCCACAACAAAGAATTATCTGGCTGAAAATGACAAATATGCCAAGATTGAGAAACTCTGCATAAGACAACTTCTGTCTGTTTGTAAACTGAGGATTAGTCTCTATAAAAACTTAATGAAGCACAGGGTTGTTGAAGGTAGTAAAGAACTAACTCTAGGCTTCTTCTGTTCAAACTGACACAGGACTTAGAGAAACAATCCATGAGGGTCAGGGCAGAGCCTTCAACACAGCAAAGCAAGCCTGGTATCTACCCTCCAGACTCATGACCTCCCCCACCCCACCTCAAAATTCTGGTCTCTGTGGATTCTAGCCTTCAGCACTTCCCTAGACCATTTTGTTCACCTCTGTATCTGAGCCCACTCTATGTGTTACACCCCCTTTGTCAGACTAATCCTACACCTCCTTCAGGACCCGATCTGGGGTCACCTTCTCCAGGAAACCTCCCTCACCCCCTTGCCTCGTCTAGGAGCTCCTCTCTGGGACCATCACCTCTTCCTGTGCATAGTTCCATCAAAGCACTTCTCCAGCTGGTTTGCTTAGGACCTAGCCATCCCTCTGCCCCCTGGAAATTGCGGGCTCCTTCCAGGCAAGCCTGAGTCTTACTGGCGTTTGTGTTCCCCCAATGCCTGGCCCCTAGTAGATCATTCAGTAAAGGTTTGTTGAGTGCATCAGTAACAACAAGGGTGTGAAGCAAACATAAAAATTGAGATCTGGACTGGTGATCACTGTTTTACCTCATACCTCAGTCTCTTCTCTTCAAATGAAATATTTGCCTTGATTTGTAATTTTTAAACTGTTAAATGGTTGAAAATATCAATACTGATTTACTCTTGTATCATCAGTCTTATGGCTTCATAGTAAGTACCGTGTCATTTTAATGATAAAATAATAAGTTTATTCTCAGTGCATGGCAACTCTTCTTAAAGATTAGAATAGGCTCAGAAGTAGAAGTGCATTTTTGACTGATGTTTGAATAACTGCCCAGAAATGTCAGCCATGGAGAAGTTCCTCTGCCAGGCCTTTGGTCCCTAAGAGCTCCAACAGGCAGTTTAGACCAGGATGAGGGTTTGCTTTGCACACGTTCTAATGACTCCCCCTGCTGATGGAAAAAAAGCTCCACGTTATAACAAAATTATTTTCCCCATTTTCCTCATTTCCCACTGTTTCAAGTCTGGGCAACCAGAATTCTTCCTCTTCTGTTTTTTACCTCACTTTTATTGTATAGAATTTGGTTCACTTTTTTTGGACATTTTTCAAATTTCTGTTGCGATTAGTCATCCCCTTCTCTCTCCTTTTTTTTTTAAAAAAGGTTAGCTTTTCTAGCCATATTAAATGTTTTTGCCAAATTATGATATTCATGTTACAAGTGGAATTAAATTCTCAAAATTTAAAAATGGAAAAATTTTATGTAAAAAGCACAAATATTATGGGGGCGTGTTTGTAGGATTTGAAGCAAACATAAAAATTAAGGTCTAGTCTAGTAACCATTATAATAATTTCCTTAATTATGTAACCTTAATTGCTAATACTCATAAACTTGCGTTAGGGAAATGATGATTATGTATTGGTATATTTGCCTTATAGAATCTGTAAAATAGAGGTGAATGTCTAGACGTCTTCTGATCTAATCAACAAACTAGTTGTCTTAAAGTAGATGGACCAATCAATGGATGGATAGATGGAGGGGATGGATGGATGGATGGCAGATCGGCAGACAGGCAAACAAACCCTTTTTTATGATAAGCCAATGAACCGACTTTCCCCATTTCCCTCTTTTCTCCCTAGTCGGGCCTTACCCCAATCCATGTTGCTGCCTTCATGGGGCATGTAAACATTGTGTCACAACTAATGCATCATGGAGCCTCACCAAATACCACCAACGTGGTAAGTATCTTTCAACAGAGAAGGTCCAAATGTGAGTATTTAAGAAACTGGCAAAATTGCTCTTATCTACTTATTTTTTATTATAAGTAAATTGATTACAATATTTCAGACATTTTTATTGGACTACTAAAAAGGACAGAATTTAAGAATAAATGATTTCCTTTACTTCAAAGGCAAGATCCATTCAATCACTGTAGCTGGTTACTAGTTGTTAGGACTTACAGACAATGTACCTTGCTGCTGGATAGTACGCTTTTAAAAATTAAGTTTTTATGGAGGGGGAGGTTTTTTTGGTTTTTTTTTGTTTTGTTTTGTTTTTTTTAGTAATAGGTAATAGAAGCATTAAGAAGTGTTGCACATTGAAAAGGTGGTTCAAATGCTATCATTATTGTGATTTCTAGTAACTCCAAAGTAATTCCTCTGTAGCGTGCTTGCCCGTGTTATAGCAAACCCATGGAACTCATTTCATAGATTATCAGATAATGTTCCCCCACTAAGCATCTCGCTGCAGAATCATGAGACTCACTTCAGAATAAATATCAGAGGAGGAACTTATCAGTCTAGATCTGCATGTGGCATTTGACATTGTTTTACAGGATTTTAACTTTGACATAGTAATATTAGCACACCAGACCACAAGCGTAAGAACACTAGATGGGCTCAGGAGCATGAAGGAAGTAAAAATAAAAGAAGCCCAGAAAGGGCCTCCATCAGGTCCTGCACATTGATCCTGAGGTGTGCTTGCAACACGGCTCTCTGTCATCTAGCAGCCAAAATCAGCACATCTACCCGATAGAAACAGACCAGATTCTCAGCTGAAATACAATTTTTCCTGGCACTAACACAAGAGAGAGAGGTTTCCCTCTATAGAGAATACTGGGTAATATGGTAAACTACATCCTCAAGGCCTTTCCAGTAAATACCTTAACAAGTTTTGTGTGAAATATGTCTTTGTATACCCTTCCATGGACGTGGGTGACCATCCAAATCACAGCTCAATTTATAAAAGCAGGGTTTACATGGGCACACTTGTGTGGGAGAACATAATTCATTGTGATGACGGTTTACATTTCTGTCTATCCACGTCTTCTATATTGTTTTCAATTTTCTGTTGTTGTCGAATAAGTGAATAGGTAATCTGAATTAAAATCTCCTTGGTGAAATGGAGGGGCAGGGGGGAGGAGTTCAGTGCCCAAGAAAATGACCCCTTGGGAGAATGCCCAAAGGCGAGGGTGCTGATCTGTTGAGAGAAAGCAGGGAATGCAGACCAGTAGCTGACAAGCCAGGTTCGGCCTTCAGGTGTGTCTGTGTTGCCCGTGCAGCGTTGTGGGCTTTGTTTTGCGTTCTGATTTTGTGGCCAACATTTAAGTGTTCACAAATATCCAGACAGCCACTGCTTTGGGAAAATATGAAGGTGTGGCATGATGTGGCTGGCATCCTGCACAGGTACTACAGCAGCCTGCAGATGGTCCAGAAGTGGCTGCCTCTCTCCAGCAGGGCAGGGTTTCTTCTGAGCACTCCCCACCTGCCCTCTTCACTCGCTCCCCCTCCTTCTTGGCCCCTGTGAACAGTGGCCTTTCAACCCCCAGTGAGGCCACATTCAACATTATTCAGTAACACTTCTGATACAGCTAATGACTAGGCTCCCTAGGGTTGCACCAAAATCCTTCCATCATGGATCAGGTTTCGGTGAAGTTCTTGTGTATTTAATTTCCTGTCTTCCCTAGTTTTCAATAAGGAAGTGCTTCGGACTCCTTTTTACTTAAACTGTAAAACCTACATCATAAGCTGTATGCAAATAAATTATGCCACTCTTCTTCAGAGCTGCAGTTAATTGACTCTGACTCCTGTTCCCCAGAGAGGAGAAACAGCGCTGCACATGGCAGCTCGGTCCGGGCAAGCCGAAGTCGTGCGGTATCTGGTGCAAGATGGAGCTCAGGTGGAAGCTAAAGCTAAGGTAGGTGCAACACATGCAAACATTTGCTATTGAAGGGAAAACCCTGGATTTTAATAAAACCTTGAAATATATGCATGCTCTCATCCAAAAACAGTTTTTAAAAGTAGTGAACAACCTCCAGTGAATAGTCTCTGACCAAATAGTATTGTAGAAACCCCTTCCCACACATTTCTCCATTCAATCAACAAACAGAATTAAATAGAACAGGCACTTAGTGCCAGAAAGAACTGTGTGTGCTTGGCATGTTGCTCATCAGGAACAGATTAAGAAATGAACCTAGACTTGGTCCAAAGTTCTTTGCACTCTATAGAGAAGGTCTTATGCACAGAGCTTCTAGAACAAGCACGAATTGGAAGCATAATTGAGCTCTTTTGGTTGACTTATATGTCAGCTGTCACAGCTACAAAATGAAAAAGGAAGTTTTTACTTTTCCTCCGTAAGTTATGAAACCATAAACCCCAAGGCTGGGATCAGAGTTGCTTCAGGGATCTGTCTTCACGTGGAAAAAGAGCTGTTCGAGGGTTAAGTTTGAATGCTTCATTTTCTGCCGGATGTTTAGCCTCCAGAAGAAACCCACTTATCTGTCACTATTGGGGATGGGTATGGTTATCAAAATGGTAGGTCAGATCAGGAATCGTACACATAAATGCCCTAACGATTTAATTTTAACCTACAATATATAAATGTATATTTATCTGCTATTTATTTACATGGGCTACAGTTTTAAGTATTGGGTTAAGTGGAGAGAAAACAAAGACATTTGTGAAGCAGTGTGCATACAGAATATTTCTAGACTTCTGTTATTGTCTCCCAGTGTACTCAGCTGTCTCACCCGTGCCTAATTAGATCATATTTGTTTGTTTGTTTGTTTGTTTTAATCAACATCTATCAAGGTTTTCCGAAGCTTTCAACTTAGTATTCTTAGGAAAAAATAAAACCTTTCCTTTCATATTGATATTTATCATTTAATTGTATAATTAAAGTAATTAGTGCAAATATAATACAGATTAGTAAAGTAACTGGAGCAAACATACTACTGTGGGAATAAACACTAGGTCTTGGGAAGCATAAAATCTGCAAGTGGATCCAAAGGTTGTGACATTCTAAGCAGCAGACCACAAGTCTGGAGTGTCCAATACAATGTGGTGCCAGCTGGTGGATTTTACAGAGGATCTAGAAACAAAGTTCAACAAACTTTTTCTGTAAAGGACCTGACAGTAAGTATTGTAGGCTTGGCACAAAGCACCGTCTCTGCCACAGCTATTCAACTGTGTGGTTGTAGAGCAACAGCAGCCACAGACAACACAGAAGCAAATGGACATGACTGTGTTCCAGCAAAACTTGACTTACAAACACAGGTGGCAGCTCGCTTTGGGGTTGTAGTTTTCTGAGCCCTGATCTAGAGATATTGGGTACTCCACTAAATCAAGTAAGTGGAATGGTTAAGAGAGGCCGCACTCTACCATGAATTTCAAGAAACCTCACATTTTTTACTTCTATTACATATCAAAACCATTGTCAAAGAAATGATTCTGCCCAGAAACTGAAATTGAGGAGAGGATTTATAGTTACCAACTTGTTAAGGAGGCAATATGTATCATGGTTAAGAGCCTGACTTCCTCAGCCAGACTGCCTGGACTTGCACCTTGGTCCACCCTTTACTAGCTGTGTAACATGGGATGGATCCATTACCATCTCTGTGTCACATTTCCTTTTCTAGTTTCCTCATGTAGCAAATGAGAATAGTGATAGCTGCTATTCATAAGATTGCTGTGATGATCAATGAAATAATATAGGTGGGGTACTTCAAACAGAGCGTGGGACACATAAGTACTCAGTACATGCTTAGCGCTGGCAGTGACATTAGTAGAGATTCATGAGATTTTTCCTTTGACAGTTATCTTTTTCTGTTTTCAGGGCGCCTCTTTTTCCTAGTGGCACTTCCTACTAGTAACACAGAAGGAAGTTTTGGCCTTGCTTTTGACCTGCTGCTTTGACCTTGACCCATATCCTGCTTACCTTTCCAAAGCAGTGTCCTGTGTTGTACCCTCTTCTCTCTACCTTACCTACATAAAGGATTTACCTGAACTTTTTTGTATTCCAGTAAGGGATTTCTCTTTGGAGGATCCCCGTAGGGCTCTTTGTTGGGCAAAGAGGAGTAGACGCCCCTCCTCCTAGGGGATAAGGCGCTAAGGGTACAGGACCACATGAGGGCCTCAGGCCTTTTGGTGAATTGTGATAATGTGCCCCTCCACTTGAGGCAAATACAGCCCATGCCACGATGCACAACTTGGCAAAGGGAGGCTGGCTTTCAGCCCCCACCAGCCCTGTCGGCTGGGAGCCATTGGGTAGGTATATCTGTGCCACCCTATACTGCCCCTTCTCCCTCAGCTTTTGGATATGGGAAGGCAACACCAATAAAATAATCCATTCCATATGAGTGCACAATAACTGATGTAGGTATAATATCACTCCAAGGTATTGGAGTTTTACCTTGGACTAAATGAGTCCCTCACAATGAGTCATTAGAAAATAAAAACGGATAAAGTATGACAGATGGTAGTGGGAATAATTTATAGATAGAACTGTCTTTCATACTTTCATACTAATAGGTTCGTAGAAGGGCATTTAAGGAGCTTAGATCCACCGTCTCCACCTTCCTGAACCTTGAGATTCTTTTCAACATTGACTCAAAGAGTTGAACATAGCCTCTGATCCCAAGCAGTTTGCTGAATGTTTCGCAACCACGCCATTGTTTTCTCAGCTAATCAGCTGTGCATTTCTGCCTTGCCGTTTAGGATAACCAAACCCCACTCCACATTTCTGCCCGATTGGGGAAGGCAGATATAGTACAACAGCTGTTGCAGCAAGGAGCGTCTCCAAATGCAGCCACGACATCCGGGTACACCCCACTCCACCTTTCAGCCCGAGAAGGGCATGAAGACGTCGCTGCATTCCTTTTGGATCGTGGAGCATCTTTATCTATAACAACAAAGGTATGAAAGGGACTCTTGGACTCCTGCTTTGTCCCCCCAGATACATCTTCCTTACAATTCCCAGTGTGTTCATACAGTTCCTCCTGTAGCCCCCAAAATATATCCTCCTTACAATTCCTTTGTACCTATTGCTAGTAATATTAGGTTGGTGCAAAAGTAATTGCAGTTTTTGCAATTTTTTTAACCTTTTAAACAGCAATTACTTTTGCGCCAACCTAATAGGTATTTAGATGCTCTGTACCTAGTAGTAGGTGCAAAGGCTGTACAACATCGTGTGTCCTTAGGGTCCCAGGGTAATCGTAAACATTGGCCTGCAAAGCCCTGGGGTGGGGAAGGGTAGTTTAGGCGGGGGTGTGTCTGTGTCTGTGTCTGGCTATCCGTCACAAGTTTCTCAGTACATAACCTTCTAATGAAAACTTATTGGTATCTAGAGTCAGATATTTCTTTCAAGTTATTTGATAGATTTAAATGGTGGTTGAGAAACACACCCAGAGTTTCACTTGCTGAGGCCATGTATATAAACCGCATTATCAAAGCTCAGTTGGTTAATACTTTTATGACACTTTCTAATCAGGAAGGGAATTTTCTTGGGTTCTTTTTGTTTGTTGTTCTTGGTATGGTTTGAGTTTTTCTCAACTCTGATGTCTTAAAGTAATAACACCCCACACAGGTGCAGAATGCAAAATTTAGAGCTCATTTTTCTTATGATACTATGTAAACCTAGCAAGTGTGATAGGAAGATGAATTAATTGCCCTACAGCATGTCTTAGAAATCTAGAAATCGTGTTGCACTCTCTTTATTTGGATGCAGAGAAGAAGCATTAATGTGTAATCAATGCACAAGCTAATTATAAATACTGGGAAAACTATCTGAAAAAATAACTCCTTCATACTTCATTCCCTGTGATTCTTGAGGCTGTTCAGTAGATGTAAGTTCCTGGATCTTATTCAGTGTGTGAAACAGAGAAATGGGTGATGGTGTTTTGTGTGCCCCATCCTTTCCACCAAGCCAGTTGCCCATTGACTCTAGTTGGCTATAATCTCTTGAGGTCAAATGTGTTGATCACCCTCCAGTCCTGAGTCATGTTGGGACCCTTCTACCAGTGCTTGTTGACTCACTGCTTGGTACCCAGATCCTTGTGGAAGTTGGAAGCAAGGGCGCTTAGCTACTTAACCTCAATATCCAACTCTACCTATTTCTTGGGCTAGAACCATGTGTTATTATTCTGTTCCCCTGTGGTGGCTAAGGTGTGAGACTCTCTGTCTCGTACTTCTGAAGATTGAAACACACATAAAGATGCGTATATACATGTGGAAATGGTGAAAGGAGAAGAGAAAGACTCTAGTCTGAGATTACGGGAGGTCCACATTTGCTCTGGATTTTCCCAGGCCCTCCAATCCAAATTGCACCTGGGACTCGAACCTATTCTTCACACAATGTGAAGTCCCAAAATGACCCTAAAATAAGCCCTGGATCCAGCTCTCCAACTTTTTCCTGGTCAGATGCCTGATTAGCCCAGAATTAGTGGCACGTTGTAGGTTAGTCAGCAGAGGGAGAAAGTTGAAATATCCTGCTCTTCCTTGTTGGTAAGGGGACTCTTTCACTGTTACCTACCAGTCTTGGTCCTTAAATGCAGGCCTGACTGCTCTTCATCATTAGCATAATTCATCCGTTCCAGAAAAGTGATGCCTTTGTGTCTTTTCTGTTGTTCATTATTTTTTTTTTATGTATTTTTTTAAAGATTTTATTGGGGAAGGGGAACAGGACTTTATTGGGGAACAGTGTGTACTTCCAGGACTTTTTTCCAAGTCAAGTTGTTGTCCTTTTATTCTTAGTTGTGGAGGGTGCCGTTCAGCTTCAAGTTGTTGTCCTTTCAGTCTTAGTTGTGGAGGGCGCAGCTCAGCTCCAGGTCCAGTTGCCGTTGCTAGTTGCAGGGGGCACAGCCCACCATCCCTTGCAGGACTCGAGGAGTTGAACTGGCAACCTTGTGGTTGAGAGCCCATGTGGGAATCGAACCGGCAGTCTTCGGAGTTAGGAGCATGGAGCTCCAACTGCCTGAGCCACCGGGCCGGCCCCTGTTGTTCATTATTTTTATGTTTCTTTTTCCAGAAAGGATTTACTCCCCTTCATGTGGCAGCAAAATATGGGAAGCTTGAAGTAGCCAATCTCCTGCTACAGAAAAGTGCTTCTCCAGATGCTTCTGGGAAGGTATGAGGTCACCGGCCATCCTGTAACAGGCCACTTCCATAGTAACAAAACAAGCACTTGCTAATATTCACCAGCATCCCCCTAACTTATAACTGAACCATATTTAAGTCTCATAGGATGAAGAACGCTTCACAAAAAGGAGGTGAATGCTGAGGTCCCAGTATTGTGGACGATGGAATGTAAATTATTCTCTGTTATATCCAATCTAATCCCATCTGCTAAATCTAGTCCTCTGATGTTAACACACTTTTGACACTGGTTGTTGTTTCTGCACGTGTTTTCAGAGCGGCCTCACTCCACTGCATGTAGCTGCACATTACGATAATCAGAAAGTGGCCCTTCTGCTTTTGGACCAAGGAGCCTCACCTCATGCAGCTGCAAAGGTACCTGTAATTCGACAGCATGAGGACACTGACGGGCAGTGTCCCTCAGTCTCTCTGTGCACTCCCACTTTTGCGTCATCTGTCACACCCTCCTCATTTAGGCACCCCTTAAAAATCACAGAAATGTAAGCCCCTTAGGAAATTTGTGCCTTCAGCTATTTAGTCAACTCATGTGGTTGACGCTCTACAAATATTTACTTGTCAATTGATGTTCCTTGAAAATTTAGGACATCCTGGAGCCTGGGAAGGAAACAAAGTTAAAGTACTCTTTAGCCAAATTAAAAACATAAGAACAGCTTGAGGGTGTAAGAAAGTTCTGATTTGTCAAAGTTATAAAATATGTGTTACAGTTTCCCCGACCATAAAACATTGTCTTCAAGGGATTTATGTTTCATAAATTAAGTGGGGAGGTTTTGCTTATGTGTTTTGGTTATTGCTAAAGAGAATCTTTATGCTTATTGTTAGAGCGTTTTTGACAATTAGACAACCTAGATTTCTCAGCAAAGCGATGTGTAGAGGATATGGCTTTCTCATTACCTTGGTGTTCTGATTTGAGAGGTGAATCACAAAGAAGAGTTTATTGAAAAATAGGTTAATAGAGTTCTGTTGGTTAAGTAAGTTCTCTATTGTTGAGCAGGTGACTATGATCAAAAAACATTGGAATGATGCAAACTACAATTTAAATGGCATCCAATTCTTTTATGAAGCGCTATTGGTTGAAGGAACTTTCTGCATCCTTAGTGCTTTTTATATCTTTGTTTTACTCATTAATTTTGGGGCAGCTACATTGCTCTTCTTTAAACTTAGTGTTTAGATCAAACCTCTTATACACACAGATCAATGAATTTGGGCTGTTCTAGATTAGTTGGAATACTTCAAGGGAGCAAGTTTTAGGTACTTTCTGCATTTAGAGAATGTGTTATCTTTGATGGGTATTTCTCAGAACCTCTTTTTCTGTATTTCTCAAACATCTGCTACCCCATCCTCTCCAGAATTGTACCCAGTGAAATCTACAATTCAAAATCAAGCCCCCAAGCTTGCTTTTCATCTAAATGCTGCTTTCCCCTTTCCGCCACCACCCCCCCCCAATAATTTCTGATCCTGACATTCTTTCTAACAAAAAGCTATGCTTTGATTTTTGAGACAACTTTATCTTAAAGAAAGGAGAGAGAAAGAGAGAGAGAGAGAGAGAGAGAGAGAGAGAGAGAGAGAGAGAGAGAGAGAGAGAGAGAAGGAATAGCAGCACTATTCACAATAACTAAACGGTGAGAGCAACTCAAGTGTCCCTTAAAGGATAGCTGGATAAACAAAATGTAGAATATTCTTGCAAAGGAGGAGTATTCAGCCTTAAGAAGGAAGGACATTCTGACACACACTACAACATGGATGAACCTCAAAGACATTACGCTAAGTGAAACAAGCCAGTCACACAAAAGGACAAATGTTGTGTGATGTCACTTCTAGAGGGACAGAAAGTAGAATGCTAGTTGCCAGGAACTGAGGTGGGGGAGAAAGGGGGAGTTAGTGTTAAGTTGGTAGAGTTTCAGTTTGCAGCTGGATGGTGCTAATGGTTGGAGAACAATGTGACTGTACTTAATGCATTTTAAAAATAGTTAAAATGGTAAGTTATACATTATATATATTTTACCACAATTTTAAAAATGATATAAAATTGTAAAAAAATGTCATGCTTGTCTATTTCATTCCAATTAATTTTAATATCCCTTTAAGCCTGGGCCACTTTTCTATTATTATAAATAACCCCAAGTTCTTGGTAGACAACCAGTGAATAATTAATAAGTGAACTATTTATTTCTCACTTGAGAGCAATAATTTTGACACAACTAGTGCCAAGCAGTATAGAAGTAACAAGAGTTACAAAATAATAAATGCAACAAAATGAATCCAATCCACCTTTCATCCTCAAATAACTCTTACACTGGTCACTAGCTGATATATTTGTAGTTGATTTCCAGCTTTGTATTTGTGAAACAAGACTTTGTGTTTCTGGTTTCGCATCTGCCAAACATCTTTGACACAGAGTTGAAAAGCAGTTCTTAAACTAATTCCTTATAACAGCCCTTAAGCCTTAGGCATATCTTTTACAGTCAATTAAACACAAGTTTTTCTAATAGGACATTCTCATTCCCGTAGCACAATTGCCTCCATAAGAGCCTGTGTAACGCCATCTCTGCCACATGTCCAACTATCCCTACTTTCTGAGGCAGTGGTCCTGGTCAGGAGTTTTTTCTAGACTTTGATCCTAAGCAAAGGCAGTTAGGGATTCGCTTCATCTGCTAGAAAAAAGACCTAGCTACAGTGGTTTAAACTGATGAGACTGTTTTTCTCATGTCGTAAACAGACAGGAGCTAGGCAGTAAAGATTTTGAAGCAACAGGCAGGAAAGAAAGTCAGGCGATAGAGTATTCCCACAAGCTCCACCTAACCATTCCTCTTTATATCTCATTGGCTCCTTCTTTATGCAAGGGAAGCTGGGAAATAATAATTTTTCATCTGGGCACAATGCCAGTTTCATTTATTAAGGAAGGAGGAAGAATGATTGTAGGGTAGGCAAATACCCTCCTTTCCTCCAGGGAACTCAGGCATTTCTGAATCCTGGCAGTGGTGAGAAATGGCGGACAAGGGCTCAATAGGGCGTGATTCACATGTGGATATGACAGCAGTGACCTCCGTGTTAACTCTTCTTTAATTCACATTCTGGTTTTTAAAGTATGTGATGCTTTCTTCTCACGCTTTCTTCTCTTGGGTAGGATTGCCAACATATTTTCTTACTCATACATGCCCTAGAATCATGACGTGATTTTCAGTAATGGGGGTGGAGGACCTAAAATGCAGATGGGCTTCTATAATCCATTGTAGCCTGACCTATTTCCTGAGGCAGACACTGTGCTGGAAAGAGGATTGGCTTGAGTTGAGGCATAAGCTGAGCACGAATTGTGAAAGCGATAGTGAGCCTTAACTGTTTCTTTGTCAGATTTGTCTTCCATAGAATGCGCAATATATCTATTGATATGGATCAGTAGAGATTGTGATAGTTCTTGGAGACGATATAAAGGATGATGTAAATATACAAAGGGTGCCAAAAAAAATGTGTACACATTTTAAGAAAGGAAAACTGTATTAAAATTGTAATACTCAATATATACCTGTAACAAAAGATGAATACAAGTCACATTTGACTTTGCAATTACAAGAGGTGCTCAAAGTGGTTACCATCAGCGTCCAGACACTTCTGATTACGACAAACTACTGCTTGAGCAACGTTGACCAAAGTGTCCACTTTTATACATTTTTTGGCACCTTCAGTATTATTTTTGATAATTCAAAATTATATTTGCTTTTGTTTTCATTTTGGAATGCAAAAGCACACATGGCACTTTGGACAAAGTTCTTTAGCCTCTGCATCAAGAGGAAAAGATTGTTGATTAAGATTATTCTACAGTTGAATCTATCACTATTTTATTTGTCATCTGATAAATGCGTCTCTGTCTTGTTTAATGTGATGAGTAAGAATCATTTTACTTTCCAGAAATTAGAAATAACTAAAGAAATTTAGAAAATCCTATTGTAGGTCTCAAGATCAGCTATTTGTTGATTATTTTAAATATTTCTTAAGTCTTTCTGAGATTAGCTTTCCGTTCTAAACAGTACAATGATTGAGTTCCCCCTTGCTTTATGCTTGCCTTTGTAGCTGAGGTAAGGAGTTCAGGTAAACCCCTCAGTGACTTGAGGCAATTGGCAAGCATTACAGAGACACCAGAGCTTCCCTTGATTAGTGTTTTCTAGACCCAAAGATTTTGGGGTGGAGATAAAAGTAATCAAGGGGATTGTTACATCTCAGAGCATCCTGATCTGCCTTTAGGGGTTGAGAAGTGACCGACTTGAAGGTTATATCAGTAGCAAAAGCAACCAAAAAAAAAAAAAAAAAACACCACATAAGATGTATGCTCAGACGCTAAATTCTAACTTTATCTTGCCTTTACCACTCTAATTAGCTAGTGTTAGACTTAGTAACTCATCTGATTTCTTATTTTAGCACTGCTTTGTGAATTTTCATTTTTATGTAGGGGTAGGGGGTGGCAGTGAAACAGCTCACCCCCTCCTGTCACTCTCCGTAGAGCTGGGCTCAGTCCAAAGCTCTCTTGTTTCTGAAGGGTGTGTCTGAGCAGAGGCCCAAATGTTTCCCAGGTCAGCTGGGGTTTCCAGATGGCAATAGGTCAAAACTAAAGATAGGAATATAAAATCTTCTTCTACCCTGGCTCATCGCATTTGTCAGAGGCTGGTTTCAGAAGAGTCTGAAAGTCACATTTCCACATTCATGGGCTGATATCCAACAGCTTAAATCCTCTCTCTACAATCGATTGCAGAAAGAGCATTTATCAAGTAAGAAATGCTGTCGTGTTAGGACATGCCAGTAACTTAAATATCAGAGTCAAGTGGAGTAGGCTGCCTGATCAGGGGGCAGCAGCCCTCACTGCCTTCTGCATTGTTTCTGATGCATCCATGCTGTTTATAAAGATTGTGACTGATCCATTATCTGGATTTGGATCCTATTCCTGAATATAAATCCTGCATTCCGTTTTTTTCTCTAAATCCTCTAGTCTATAAAAAAAAAAAGTTAGTCTTATTTTATTGGCATATTTTATATACTCAGATGTGTGTCTGTCAAAATATAATCTTGCATTTCTGTTAAATGACTGTGAGCCAGGACACGGTCCCCTAAGGCAGAGGCCCTTTCTTTCTCAGGGCAGAGGACTCTGAAGGCTCCTGAGGCATGGCTAATTAATAATTTATCAAAGGAATTTTGGTTGCCTCTACCTCTGAGCTTTCTGGCTCAGCCAGGAGAAGGATCTGGAAGTCCTTCTCCTGAGTAAGCTTGACTTAAATTCTAAGGATTCTCCGATCATTGTGAAATGCTATAGATACAAAAACAAATACAGCACAATACATGCCTTTGATAAATTTATAATTTTAGTAGAAGAGACACATGTATAAACAAAAATAATAATAAATATTATTGAATATCTAATATAGCCATTACATATTTCCAGGACTTTGATTGGAGTTAGTCAAGGGGGGAACAGGTGTAGGAGGGTGAGAGGGAAGTAAAAGACTTCATGAAGCTGTAATATTTGAGCTGAATCTTCAATGGATGGATGGTGGCCCAGAGAGCATATTGGGGAAAAGCATTCTTAGTAGAGTAGGCAAGACAGAAACATGATTTGTACTTTGTCCTGGGTTTAGTTCAGCTGAAACATAGCATGGAGACTGGAGTTTTGTGAAAGAGGCAATCAGAGGGGCGTATAGGAGTAGATTATAGCATCTTGACTATCATGAAAATTAAAAGGTTTAACTTGTAAGCAATAGATAGCCATCAAAGGGATTGTCAAGGTGGAATAATGGCTCTGAACATGTCCCCGTGGTACCACATTGTTTGTTGTTTCCTAGTAGGTTTCCCTCTCATCCCCAATTTAAATAAAGCAAGTAATTATTGAGCACCTACTAATGTAACTACCTATAAGAGGGAACCCTATCTACCTTTTTGTAAAACCGTTGTTACTCTGACTCTCTTTCATTAAATTGTTTATAAGTATTATGTTTTCCCTAGGTAGGTGTGGGAGACATGGGGACCCCATACGAATGGCATTGCTTGATTTACCAGTGTTAGCTTACTTACTCTTGAGTTTTTAAACCATCAAACAAACAAAAATCACGAGATAGGGAGGCAAACTATTGAAAATGCACTACACACGTTTTTACCTTGTTCCTGGGCATGTGACCACGTGATTCGTGTTGACAGAATGGTTATACACCGCTGCACATCGCTGCCAAAAAGAACCAGATGGACATAGCGACAACTCTGCTGGAATACGGTGCTGATGCAAACGCAGTTACCCGGCAAGGAATTGCTTCTGTCCATCTTGCAGCTCAGGAAGGACATGTGGACATGGTGTCACTGCTTCTCAGCAGAAATGCCAACGTGAACCTGAGTAATAAGGTAGATCACCTTTTTCTTTCTCTCCAAAGTGAACAACACAACCAAACCTCAGCTCTCAGAAAGGTCAGTAGGAAGTCATGAAAAATCTGGGTCAGGTCGAATGTGTAAAGTATAATATTGCAAGTCGTTTGCCAAAGTGCTCTTTACCGTAGCAAACACTTGGAAGCAATCTGTTTCACCGATAAGCGTTTGCGAGGTCAATAATTGCAAAGTCATACAATTGAGTAGCGTATAAAAATGAAGTCCAAAGTTTTCTAAAACCGTGAAGGTTTGTGATAATGTCCATTCGAAGAGCAACATTGTTACCTCACCAGAATGTAGCAACTAAGAAGTTATAAATTGTACTTTGTCTATGCATTCGCAAACATTTCTGGGGACACGGACTCCTTGCCTATCCCAGTTTAAGTCCAAGGTGAAAAAAGAAACTGGAAACAGTGGTGCCTTCAGAGAGTTCATTTTAGTAACAGAAATGTGGAGTGTCTTTTTTATTCAAAAGATTGGAAAGGTTATTAGCTTACACGTCTAGTCTAGTCGTCGTTTATAAATTGGCCATTCCAAGGAACTTGTAAATACTGTCTCCAAAATTCTTCAAACTCCCCTGTCTTCATATGACGTTCCTATTATTAGTAAAGAAAGTGCCAGAACTTTGTGAAGCGAAGTGCAAGTCCAGCCCACAGTTGACCAAAGACATGTTAATGATGTGACTGCATATATCGCAGTGTCATTGCATGTGTCAGAGAATTAATAAGCTGACTGCTTATTAATACCTGAGTCTGAGATCTGCCTAAAACACGGGACAGGTGTTTCTAAGTTGTCAGATAACACAAAACTCCCAAGAATGTCCCCAGCATGTAGCTTCTCCTCTACCAGTTACCAATGGCACAACTGGCATTGCTCAGATGTAGCTCAGATATTAGAATAGAGTTTCAGCATAGGAATAGTTGTATGCTGACTAATAAGTGATTTAATTATTTTTAACATATGTGGCCTGTGTTTTGGAATCACAGAGGGAATGAATCCTAAATCTGGCTCTGACTAGATGTGTAATTTGGGCACGTTATGTGAGCTCTCTGAGCCTCAGTTTCATTCTAGTCAATGAAGACAATATTTATTTCACAGAGATGTCATGAGGATTAACTAGATAACACTCAGCACCTTCTTCTAGGTAGAAAAAAACACGTTGTGTTAAGTTTGGACTTTGCACAATTTGGGGAAAAGCTTACTCTGCACTAATCTGAATCCCCAAGGTTGTAATTTTACAAATTCTGTAAACCAAAAGACCAGGGAAACCTTTCTTTTTAATTTCAGTACCTTGAAAAACCTTTTTAATCATTACAGAGAAAACACCTTTTTCAATTTTTTTCTGGTGTACCAATTTGATTTTCTCATATCTTTCTTTTTACACATTCCTTTTAAGAACGCGTGTCTCAGCATTAACGGGAAACACAAAGCAATTTCAAATAATCATTATAATCAGGATTTGTTTGAGCTTTTGAATTTTCTAAGTTTCACATACCAACATATAAACTAGCCTTGTAATAGTTTGCTGCAAAATTCAACTTATCTAAATAAGGTAGAGAATCTGGCCTTCTCGGGTGGAAACACATTCTACCATCCACTAGAGTATTTTTCTCTCATGAGCCCAGAATATTGCCTCCTTAATTCTCCCAGTAACAATGTAGACCTTAATAATTGGTTAACAGGTTAACATTTTCAGTTGGCTTGATACCAAAGTACATTCTGACTGTCTCTTTTTTTTTTTCTTTAAAATCCTCCAGTCAAGTGGTTACAATATGTATCCAGTCTTGGAATTCACCTTAGACTCATGAAATATTTCTGGGCTGAAACTACTTCAGAAAGAATTTGTCAGCGTTTGCTTGGGTAGGCTGGGCATTAGCGAGGGAATTCTGAAGACCAAAAGACATGCATAGTAAACCAAGGAAACCTGGTAATTTTCAGCCACCTTCCTGAATACATATTAGCAGAGATACTGCCAAGGAAATTTGAAAGAGCCGGTCAGCTGGTTTCCCGTTAGCACATGGTACTCAAGGAACTTTCAAGAACTTCATAGCCCCTGGAAACTGTTTAGTACAAAGGCATTTGTAAATCTTTGCTTCCTTTCTCAGTTGTCCTTTTCTGGTAAAGTATTAAATAAGCTCCAATGTGAAAACATTATCAGTGGAACTTTATCATTCGATAAGGAACCCTGACAGTTTTTCTGTCAGTGTCCTGAGCTGCCAGAGTTATAATAGTCTGTAATTCCTCTCCTACCCAACCATCCCACCTTCCCCATTTAACATGAGACTTTATTTCCTTGCTATAAAAATTAAATACTTACAAGATAAGATTTAGCTTTCATGAAAATTTATGTTGAACCAAACACTTTATTGTTTCCACTTACTTCTTTCCATACTAGTAACCAGCACTCTCAGTGGTTTTAAGGAAAAGAGACCATGAACCTAAGTTACTGCTGAAGTACTAGTATCTGATTTGCTTTGATTTCACTTTTGATGCTGTTTCCCCACATGGATTTTGCAGACCACAAGTGACTATCTTTCTGTATAAAGCAAATAGAATATCAAACAGAGCTGCTGCTATTCTGAATTGGTATTGTTCTCGCTGTTCCAAATAAATGCCATTTTTAAAATGAGCAATGGTTGAAACCCCATAAAAGATAAACAGATAACTTCTGCACTCAATCAAACAGGGCTGTTTTCACCATCACGTTATTCTTTTTAATCTTTTTAACCAAACTCATGACTATGAAAATAAAATTTTCTTTATTTAATGTTTCACCTGAAAGATATTTGTTGTGTCCTCTGATTTAATCAGTTAGTAGATGGATTAAAAGCTGGATACTAGACGCTGATTATACAGAGGTTAAACATACAGTATTTGCCTCAACAAGCTCACAGTGGTTTGAGGAAGACAGACAAGAAAACAGTTTAAATGCAGGATTAGGATGATCTTAATAGAGCAGGTGTGCACCTAAATTGTCACAATGAGGCCCTTTGTCCGATGGAGGAAAAGGACGCCTGAGAAACTTGAAAATGACTCTGTGGCAGGTAGGGTGGGTAACCCACGCATGCATGAATATAGACGGGGTGGGGAACACGAGAGGTTAGGTCATGTGCCAGGATACATGATCAAACTTCACTAATTGCCACGCAGTAGAGTATTTTCGGAGTTCTGAAAAGTCTCAAACTCAGAATAGTCGACCATGACACTTTTACAAAATGTTACGGCTGAAAATATTTGTTTCCTCTAAAGTTGAATATGGAACATTGTTCTATGATTATGTCAGTGTTTGGGTGGTGCCATTTTGGCCCTGGCTTATTTTTCTTGGAGTTCAAGTGAATGCATCAGTCCTCCTTTTCGTATTTCCCTTTTATTCAGTTTGAGTGAGCTTCCTTCAGAATTCTATAAACATTATTTAAAAGTCAACAGCGAATTACTATTCCTGAGTCTGGAATTTGTTTGACACAATAGCAAGCCCAGAATAAATAACGTGCAACATCTAGATGGTTCTGAACCCTTTCTGATGCTGCATTTGATTCACTCCTTTTCTCTGACAAAAAGGACAGTTTGATGTTGTCATTGCACAGATGTTAAAGGGGGAGAAAGAAGGCCTCCAGATATTAACTTCTGTACTCATAAGGGATGAAAGGAAATAATCTAGAAGCACTCACACCAACTCACTTTCTCTTAATTATTATTGATGAAAAAAGTACTTTACAACACCAAGGACTTTTAAACCAGGGCACAGTCTTAGTGATTGTTTTCTTGGCCATCAGAACAACCATATAGCCTGTACGTTCTGTGGTAGAGTCAGTTTCAAATATTCAGTCTCGTTAAACACATACACCATCTAAATGACCTGGAAATGCTCCTGATCTAGCACTCACATTACATTTCATAGGCCACCTTTTTTACCCAGCACAACATACAGAAAGTATGTGTCAGGTTTGGGGTATTAATATTTAATGGAGAAAATATCATATATCAGTGTTCAATTTATAAACTTTTTATTTTAATATTTTTCGCTAAAGCTACTACCACTGGTAATGCATTACAAGTGCATAATTTTGAAAAAAAAAGTCTCTTTTTTAAGGCGATACTGACTTATGTAGCAAGAAATGGTATAATGGTTGTCATTTGCTTTAAAATACTACACAGAGGGAAAAGCAAGGGAAATAAGGCTAAATGGAACAAATGTAGGAAAACCTTGATAACTGCTGAGTCTGTGATGAATATTCAGAGTTCAGCCCCTTGCCTCCACTTTTGAATATGTGTGGAATTTTTCATTAAGCCTGCAGATAACAGTGTTGCCACAGTGCTAGTATATAAACTGATTCCATAGATTTTGTTTAACATAGAAATTCTAGGCTCACTCTCCTAGAATTCGCCAATTGTTTCTCAAACATACCCACGTGTGCTCCCTTTCTTCCTGTGAGATGACTGTCCTTTGAATCCTTTGCAGAGTGGCCTGACCCCGCTCCATTTGGCGGCTCAAGAAGACAGAGTGAACGTGGCCGAAGTCCTCGTAAACCAAGGGGCCCATGTGGACGCCCAAACAAAGGTATACAAAAAGCATGTGTCCGTGCGAAGTGTCATTGAGTGACTCCTGTATGGAAGCAGGTGCAAATTTATAAGGGAAAGAACAAACTCTCCATTATATCTTTTATACACAGTATTTCAAAGGTATGTCTGTGCATGGGACACTAAAGTCTCTGGGGATTATAGTGTTCCCATATGCTTTTATCTTTCATGGCCTAGGTACATTATCCTAGCTGCATATCAATATCCTCCCGTGTTAACACTATTGATCCTGTTACAACAGATTCACCCTTCAGGGACAGAGTATAAAAATTTGTACCTTTCCTAGTTTTGGTGACTGACGTAAAAAATGCATATAGAAAAGTTTGTGAGTAATTTGTGACCTCCAACTTTGTTCAGGCATAGTTTATAATAAGGAAAAATTAAATTTTATTCAATTATTACTCACTTGCTAAATTCCTTAAGGTATGTGTGGTCACTAGTGGCTCCCTAGCCTCCCGCGCCCCAATCCCTCCAAAATAGCTCTTTTCCAAAAGAAAAAAGAAATCACTGATTAATCTCATACAATGCCACAACTTCAAACTAAGATAAGAAAAATGGACGTTTTGTGTCATCATCAAAGATATGACTTCACATTAATCTCATTTCTCTGAACATTTTCTTTCAGTGCTTCATTTTGTTACCTCTTCATATCAAATTTGTTTTATCTACTCTGCAATAGAACCTTCCTTGCTATGTCACCTTTTGACAGAAAAACGAATGCTTATCAAATACTGGGAATACAAATACTTTTGTGTATAATACAGATGCATTCTGAGGTATATGGACAGATATTGGAGATATTGGTAATATACAGGTATCACCAGGAATTAGCCAGGTAAAAAAGTTTGCAGACATCACATTCAGACTGAATTTATGGGACTAGCACAGATGGAGCAGCCCTGAGTAGATACCCTTTGGACATTGCTTGCAGCTCTATTGCTTGACTGCTCCACCTATACTGTGTTCTGTTAGAAAGAAGCTGCCCAAAAGAGACCTGACCAGGCAAGATCCTTTATGCTTTAAAAACTCTGTGCTAAAATAGTAAAGCCAAGGTATGGTCCTGGGCCAGGATAGCCCTAGGCAGAACTGGGAAGTATGCGAGCTCCTCTCCACATCTCTTTCTGAAATGCTCTGTGCCCTTGAAGTCTCCATGGCCTCGTTTGGTAGCCTAGTTGCCCAGCTCTCCCTTCACTCTATATCCCTTCCAAACTTTTCATTGTAGAACATTTCATTGTTCTTGAATGCCTTCCTAGGTAGCTGAGTATTTAACAGAGAAACCAGTAAAGGCAGTGGTAGTGGCTGAAAGGTTTATTGTTACTTTACATTTTGAAAATAAAAGCATTTTTAATTCCAAAAAAAAAATCAGATGGGATTTAGCTGATAGTTGTTATTTTGCTTGAATCCTTCCATGAAAAAAGAAATCTCTAGAAATTTTCAATTTCATGGTAAATGTATTCACCCCATGTTTTATTTACACACACACACACACACACACACACACACACAGACTTAAACACATTTTTGGTTACCTCTCTATATAGATTAAAAATTCTAGAGGGCATGGACAGGGTTAAGTTCCTCAATATTTTCTTTTGCCTCAACACATCCAAGGCATACACTAAAATTCAGTCAGGAAATGTGGCAATGCGTCTCAAAGGCAGTTTGGGAGGAGAGGAAAGGGTGCTGTACCTTCTCCCAATTTGACAAATGACCCTTCAGTTTAAGAGCTTCAGGTCTGTACGAGGGTTTTCTCCTAACTCAGCCTAACTCAGGTTACAGTCAGTAATCATTTTTGTTCTTATTTTCATATTTTTGAGGTATATACCTTTTCTGCCCTTTACAAGTGATACAATTAGGAAAGCATCTCTCTGTCTCTTAAAAATGCTTTTTCTTTCCTTTCTCAGCAAAGAGCACAACATATGATCACCGCATAACTGAGTAGAGCAGAGGTGCCAAAAAGAGAGTGTGCTCGGACTTGCTCCTTAACCGTGTGAATAGGAGTTTATTATATTCTATGAACTTTCAAAGTCTTACTGGTAAAGAAAACATCCCCAAGGAGCCTACACATTGGGATGTAAAATACCATTCTATTCGTTCGCTTGAATTACAAAGTAGATGGGATGCTATGAGGATGAGTAGGAACTGTGCAGCAAAATACTTAACGTGATCCAATTGGTTTTAAAAATATCGAATACATTTAGCACAAGAGCCGCTGGACACTGATCATCATTGTTTAGTCAACTTGACTGAAAACTTGAAGAGTCTCTTAAAATTTCAAGTTTAAAGAATATTTTCTGTATTTTGTTGGCTTGGAATCAAATTCTTTACCACGAAACTTGGAAATAATGTTACCTCAATCAATTAAGTTCATTGTGCTGAGACCTGATAGGAGAAAAGTATTTTCCTGCCTCCCTCCCTCAGCAGCATTCTAATTCCCAATGCCTTTTCCTGAGCCTCTCAGAACCAAGAAAGAGCCCTGCAAAGCACGCAAGTGGATTCTGCTCACCAAAAGGGGATATCCTTCATTGGGCACGAAGCAGCTTTAGGGACATAAGTCGGTTGCATATACATGCAGTTATGGTGAGCATATCAGAGGGAGTCTGGTCAGTGTGGAGATACTGCTTGTTCACTTCATGGAATAAAATGTGACCAGAATCAGATCTTTAGGACAGCGCATCGTGGGGTGGTGTTTTTACTTCCCAGAATCGGCTATGGTCTCAGCATCTCTTTTTCAAATTCAAATATATCCATCTACCAGAATGTCTTGGTCAGTTTGGGCTGTTCTGTCAAGAATACCATAGATTGGAGAAACCTTTACTTCTCACAGTTCTGGAGGTTAGGAAGTCCAACGCTGAGGTGCCAGCAGATCTGGTATCTGATAAGCTCCTTCTTCCTGATTTTCAGGTGGCCACCTTCTCGTTGTATTCTCACATGGCAGAAAGCAGAGAGGAGATGAATTCTTTCCTATCTCTTATAAGGCCACTAATCCCATTCAAGAGGGCGCCACCCTCATGACCTACTCACCTCCCAAACGCCCCACCTCCAAACACTGTCACACTTGGGATTAGGGTTTCAAGATACTAATTTGGGGGGCACATTCAGTCTATAGCACGAAGTCACCACAAAGACACAATAGTGCCATTAATGTGAGATGCACACCCTTGAAAGCATGGTCACCCTCATGACCATTTAGAAATATTATAAAAAGTCAGGGCTCTCCCTTTCAGCAATCTGATACTGCCAGTGTCATCACAAACAGATTTAACATGGGCACTGACATTGAGTAGTGGTGTCTGTCGCAAGGTGTCTATCTAGAAAAGTATCTGGAATATCTTTGTTTCTAAAAATAATTATCTGGAATGTATACACATACTTGATCTATTTTTAAATAAACAGAACTTATAGCCCCTCAGGGGCTAGTGGGTATTATTCTGAGAAACAGTGCATTGTTTTGTCTAAAGCAGTGGTTTTTAAACGGTGGCCGGGTAGGCAGGAGACTTTACCTGGAGCATACGTACCTAGATCACGTTCATACTTCTCAGCCCGCCTGCACTCACACCAGCCTCCTCGTTCTCAGCATCTCTGTTTCCTGCTGTCTCTGTCATGCATTCTGAGGTTCGTCTACTGCCTTACGTTGTCATGTAGCCACTCATGTTTTTAACCTTGATTTTATATTTTTAGAGAATAGAGTGTTCCGTAAATTCTAGTCCAAGTCTTACCGTAGAACACTCTTCTGACCCCTCGATAAGAAGCCACTGAATCACTCTATCTAGGCTTCTATTGCTTCATCTTTCCTTCCAGTCTTGAAAAGTTGTTATGAGAATAAAATTAGCTGTTACAAGAGAGAGTGCACTTTGGGAAGTTTCATATTACACATATATATTATATATATGATACATATACTTATATATGATATATATACATATATATCATATATATGTATATAATACACACACACGTGTATTTGCACATGAGATGGTATTATTGTTTATACCTAAGACTAGCTCTGAGAATTATCAAGGACATTTTTTGTGTTTTTTTTTCATAAGAGAAAACAAAAACAATTTTTGTCAGCTCAAAGAGAAAGGTTACATAACAGTTTGCATCTCTTTCAGCTAGCTGCCCCTAACAGTGTACTTAGGATGGTTCACGTATGTGTATGTATAATTACAGATGGGCTACACGCCGCTACATGTAGGCTGCCACTACGGAAATATCAAGATCGTTAATTTCCTGCTCCAGCATTCTGCAAAAGTTAATGCCAAAACAAAGGTAAACTCCTTTCTCCTTTGTTCCCACCAAAATCATTGATTTTTGTGTCCAACGAAGTAAGAGTCATTTCTTCCATCCTCCTCCTGCAGAATGGGTATACGCCTTTGCATCAAGCAGCGCAACAGGGACATACACACATCATCAATGTGTTGCTTCAGAACAATGCCTCCCCCAATGAACTCACTGTGGTAAGAGCAACGGGCCCACTGAGGGGAGAGGCAGGAGGTGGGCCAGGCACTGGTGTCTTCTCACATCCCTCGTGCACCACTGTTGCTTGTTCACCTGCATTAATAGGCATGAACAGAGCATTCATTGGCATGAAGGGGAAGGACAATAACTCCATGGTTGTACACTGTCCAGAGAGAGAGAGAGATGGCATTAGTGTTTCACACTTAAAACCTCCCGATTGCCTTGCCATCCAGTAGGAAGTAGATATATAAAAAGACATACATGTTTGTGTCCTTGATTACCTAGAACGTGAAGACGCTTCTTGGAGTCTTTGTGTAGCAGCCCAGACTCTGCTGTCTGAGTAGGAACAGGTTCGGTGGGTTCCGTGCGAGGCCTGTCTCTGATGAAACAGCGTTTTGTGTGTGACGGTGGGGTGGGACTGAGGAGACACACACCTGAGGTTTTGTATAGGTGACATGTGTGGGAACATACAAGCGCTGAGACACGTGGGATGACTTGTGAATTCCTTGTCCACGTTTCCCTCTCGCCAGAATGGGAACACTGCCCTCGCCATTGCCCGGCGGCTTGGCTACATCTCAGTGGTCGACACCCTGAAGGTCGTGACTGAAGAGACCATCACCACGACGGTAAGCAGTGGATGCTGGACTTCGTTACCCTGAGAGCCAGTTACCACAGTCGACTTCTGGGCTTCTCAGGAAGGAGTTGGAGCCAGGTTTGCTCCATTCATAGACTGGGAGCCATGTTTCAAAATGTCGTCACCTCATTGGTGGCGGTCAACATAGCCCAAATTCTCATTTCTGATGTTAAGAAGACTTTAGAAACACCAAAAATACCCTTTCAAAAGTTGCATTCGTAGCCACAGAGTTTTTACTTCCATAGAAAGCTAAATGTATGTATTTATTTGTTTTGACATTTGAACAGTTTTAATGAAATGAAGACAGAAATGTTTTAACATCCTTCTTTGGCAGTATAAGACAATTCTGCCAAAGAACATTCTAAGTTGGTTCTTTAAAACGTTTTAATTCAAAAATGATAATGGATACATTGTCATTATTATAAAAACTTACATTGTTATAAATACAAAACATAGGATCAAATTGATTTTTACCACCAGTCTCCTTTTTTCCTTCACTTAGTAGAGTTTTCATAGAAAAAACAATAGATGTTTTCTTAAAATTTAAAGTAAATCTTTACCAGGAGGACTTATTGCATCAGATATGTTTTTACAAGCTGCAGCCTCTAGGATAAGTCTTTTTTTTTTTTAAAACCCCATCTGGTGCCTTTGAACTGCCTCAGGATTTGGTGACTTTGGAATCACGAGCAGATATTGCACTATGTCAGAGGCTTATTTGGATTATTCCTGAGTCCATGACTCAACACACAGGCCTGAGACTGACTCCTTACAAGGTGCATCTAGGAGTCTGGAACACTTGGAATGATCAGCTCTGCCTCATTTTCTCCTCTACCACTTTCCAACATGAAAGAAGGCATAGTTAGTATTTGCAAACAGTTGTACACACAGTGCTTCATAAAAAAAAAAAAAAAAAAAATGATTTGAGAGCCTCTGGAGCTACCTGCAGCTTGAGTTATTTGGCTATCTACATGCTTTAGAAACTAAATAATGAGTTCGCTGATTACAAGAGAGACATTTTGTAATGCATAAAAGAGAAAACAATAGCTCTGATGGACTAGCATGAATTTTCTCACCCAGGTTACAGTTCTAACTTCAACATGGTTTGAGTAAGAGAGAAAATCCCACATGTTGCTTTCACATACCTCTTGAGTATGTCATTATCTTTAAATCTATTATTAAATTCTCTATTATTAAACAAATAACGTTTATTAGCCTTAATTTTACAGGTACCCCTTGTAGCTCCTTCTAGGGTGGGGAGGAGAGGGAAGAGGACACGGTATGAAACACTGGCCTAGTGTCACCGTGTTATAAAATATCTGAAGCCACTGCAATAAATACATGACTTCTGTTTCAATGTTAGAGAGTTTTGACACTTGCATAATAGTTCAAAATACAAATCTTATTTGGTTGAATGTAAATGACTTTGTCACCCATTAGGAAAGTTCAAAATGTTTCTTTGATCCCCATAAAAAACTTTAGGAGAAAATAATGTTACCGACAAAGTTACAGCCTCAGGAAATCTACTGACAGAGAAGGGTTGCAAGGCTCAGGTGCCTAGTGAAAAACTGAACATGTATAGTTGAGCCGTTTCACGCTCAACCACATCAGCTAACTTGGTTTCTGCAAGGGGAGAGGACAAGACTCTTGCTAAGATGAAAGGTCCCGTTGGCCTAATGAGGAAATGAGACTTCCACCAAATGAAGCACTCGCATTGATTAGAAAGGACTCCACCCAAGTCCCTAAGCCTTAGCCCAGCATTGTGGTATTGAGCCTTCTATTTAGAGCTGTAACTGCTCTGGCAGTTACATGTAATCTAGTTTACATGAGAATCGACATCCTTCAGGGTGGAGTCTGTGATCTCAAGCTCACAAAACACAATGTAGCCTCCACCACAAGTAGATCTTTGCACAGCCAGTTGCTGGGGCCCCTTGTCTCCATAAAACTTCACTTTTTAAAAACCACTTTAAAAAAAAAAAAGAAAGGTTGCATCTTCCATGAGACCCAGGTATGATGTGACAGTTCTAAGAAAGATGCTTTAGTTAATGACTTTACAATCATGAAGCATAAGAAACTGAGTTGCTGGAAGCTGATATTCAACAGATATGAATTAAGCTGTTTAAATTGCATTATTTAAAATACTCAGTTCCCTGAGCAGCAATGAGCAGAGTACATCGATCACTCAGATACATGTTTCTAATACCATTGTCTAATCCAGGGCTCCTTAGAGAAATGGCTGTCTCTAGCTAGAACTGGGGTAGGACATGTAGATTAGTCTGGAACATCTCGTAGTGCCAAAAAATAAGGAAGTACCCCTTCCTAGGTAAGTAAGTAAATACCCAAGCACACACACAAAATGATGAGGATATGTCAAAGTGACACAGAAATCAACTGAAAGAGCTCCTCATACCCACAGCTGGAACAATTTGAGCAACAATAAATAAATAAAATTGTAGTATGGGATATAGTGCAAAGTATGAAATAAATATCCGCGAGTCTGTGTTAAATAAATGACTGGCTAAATAGGGAAGAAGAGACAATTGAGGGACATTCCACACGCTATCTGACCAGTTTACCTCAAAAACTGTCAAGGTCATTAAAAACAAGAAAAGTCTGAGAAACTCTCACAGCCAAGAGGAGACATGACAACTAAAGATAAAATGGTATCCTAGGTGGAATCCTGGAACATAAAAAGGACATTAGGTAGAAACTTTAAAAATGTGGAAAAAAAATACAGACCTTAACAATAATATATTACGATGGGTTCATTAATTGTGACAAATGTACCATACTAATGTAAGACATTAATAATAGGGAAAACTTGGTGAACTCTCTATACTAGCTTTACAACATTTCTGTAAATTTAAAATCATTCTAAAATAAAAAATGTATTTAAGAAATTTTCAGTTGCAGTATTACAGGCTAGAAGAGGTACCAAATAATGCTTTATTTCAACGTCATAAGTGAGGACAGGGTGTAATCACATTTGCCAAGTATTCTCAGAACTATAATAAGAAACAGTGAATTTTACCCCTTCTTAGTTTGAACAAGCCTAACTTTTTTCAGTTGCTTTATTTAAATGTGCATCTTCCTTTGTCCCATCGTTTTTCATATGCTTAGTATTAAAAGAGGACTCTTTTTGAAACTAAAAACATGAAGTCATTAAGATTTTCTAAGGAGTACTGCCGTTGGTGTCTTTGGGTGGATACAATTTATCTGGGTAAAAAGTTATCAAAAAGCCAGTAAAACATGCAGTAAGGCCTTTGCTCTGTACTATACACTTCTTTAAATTTTTGTGAAGGTTAAAATAATTTTGCAAATGCATTACCTCTAAAATATTTTCTTCATATACATAGTTGTTAAATTATGTAATTTATGCAATCTTAATATTTTGATTTATTCTGGGAATGAAAATGTACACACAGGCGGGGACGACAAAATAAGTGGCTGCCTTGACAAGCAGTAAAGACATATTTCTTGCCATTCATTTGGTGTCTCTTTAGCCAAGAAATTGAATAAACCAGGGTGGCATGTTCATCAGGCCATGAAAGAGTATAACAACAGTCTAGGAGATGCGACATCTCTCTTCTCCTTTTCTTTGAAAAGCATTATGAGGGACTTGCATCTTTTCAGTTGGTGTGCTTGGCCACTGAAAGTCCTTCCCTTTGTATTTGTTCTCGGCCGTGTATATGGTGAGGACCTTCCTGCTACTAATGGACAATTTCGACGTCAAGTTAGATGTGGGGGCTTGAAAATGTGCAACACATAAGTAAACTAATGATATACCACGTAATTTAGGAAGGAACAGTCTCAAGGAAACCCACAGTTTCCTTGCACTAATGTTAACTGCTTTTTTTTTTTTTTGGTTACTAGACTGTCACAGAGAAGCACAAAATGAATGTTCCAGAAACGATGAATGAAGTTCTTGATATGTCTGATGATGAAGGTATGAAAACCTCCTTTGTTTATAATAATTAAGAGTGACTATGTATTTCCTGAAGACAGTTCATTGCAAAATGTTTTTAGAAACATTGTGTTTTTGTAGTGTCAAGAATATGCATGTAGTATCAAGAGTATGCATTTTTCCCACACTTACATTCTTCACTTAAATCATGCAGTTCGTAAAGCCAACGCCCCTGAAATGCTTAGTGATGGCGAATATATCTCAGATGTTGAAGAAGGTATTTGCACATTTTTATTGTAATGAAACTTAACCTACCATCGTTAGCTTCCATTTCTTACCTTTGAAATGTAACACTTCCTTGAGTTACTAACTTTTCATTTTATCTTTAGATTATTAATTTGTGTCATTTAAACAACACATATTTGGTGTTACTTATTGTCTTCTTTTCGTCTTTTTAAATCACTTCTACTTGAACGCATTTTTCCAGTTTCAAAATACAAGTGTCACTAATTATCCAGATTACTTTCCTTCTACTTGTTTCTATTAAGCAGGAAATTGATGTTTTTTATTGTTTACATCTGGAAATCTGGAAAGGGAAAACTAATTAATACTTATAACTAAAATATTGTTTTAAATAAGTAAGAGAAATTATCCTTACAGGTAAAGGATGAGTTGCCCATTCTACGATTTACTCTAAGTTTTGTAGTAAAATGCACCTTTTCATCTTGAACTAATAATGAAAACGCAAACTGAACAAAACTGCTTTTAAAATATAAAATTTCAATATTGATTTCCTGAAAGTAATCAAAATATAAATGATTGTAGCTATATTTCATGTGCTTAAAAGAAACTATTTGTTTTCTGCCTTCCTTAAAAATCAATACATTTGACTAGTTCATAATATATAGCTATGTTAGTGAATGACATCTCTAAACGGTTCATTGGAAAACTAGCATTTTTACAGTGGATAAATATTATAAAGACGGCAAATTGTGGAGTATTGCTGAAATAATGGAATGTTTACTTGCAGAATTTATACTGTATTTATGTTCCTTTCTTGCATCATTGCACTCTCCATAACTATATTCTATCTTATTGCTTCCTCCAGTTGCCATTTCTCATGTAGTAGTTTTCTCCTAGATCAGTCGTAGTGTTGCTAGTCTTTCTCTGCCTCTAGGTAATCTTTCCTATTTTAATTATTGGTTCCTTCTTTGATTTGCACAAATTTCACTGAAACCCAAATATGGGCAAACTGACCTGATGCAAAGTCACTTTGACTTTTTCGTGTCCAGTGACTACCTACTATAAGTACGAGGCTGGGGACTGCCTACCCAGAGGAGCTGATGCCCAGGTGGTCATTAGAGACCTGGGAGGACCTATCGCATTGTTTGTAAATGTTTTGATCAGTGTTAAAGGCTTTCATTCATTTTTCTTTCTTTCCCTCTAAAATATTAGCTATATGTTTACCTCTGTTCTGTCCCCAAACGGATAATATTTGTATCATCTTTAGGACTTTAATATGTCTTACTGTCATACTATATTTCAGTGCCATATTATGCCACATTTTCAGAGTAATTTCTGATATGTAGAAGATAAAAGGAAAATGGTGTTCTCACATAGATGTGTATGCACACATGCAACCCATGACATCAAAAGTGTTTTTTTAAATGAAATTATTATGAAATATAATATGACAACCACAGACCTAAAAATTTGCTTGTTTCTAACAAAATATCCCAGAATAGCTGCATTGATGAGAAGCCAAGTTTGAATGGACTACTCGTATATAATAGCCCTATGTATGGGGATACCTAACCAAATAATTTCAAAAAAGGAGAAAATTTGAATCTCTGAATTTCAAGAGAGTTGATCTAACTGTTTAACTAGAAATGATCGTCATTTCCTTTAGATTTATCTCAGCTTGGGAATTTGAAATTACTCAGCAAATTGTAGTTCTCATTTTATCCATCTTTAAAAACGTTGGCCCTTGTGTAATGGGTGTGCATGTGGGCTGCTAGAGTCAAATGGCTTTTGATTTCATAATGTTGTAGAATTTCACGTTGAAAGGGGTACCTTAAAAGTCCTTCAGTCTGCACAATAACAATCTAGTGCTGGAATAGCCTCTAAGGAACCCTCTGCTTAGGAGCTCCTTTTCCCCAATGCCTCAGATGATGGGAGTTGCCAAACTGCCTATTCCGTTGTGAACCACTCTGACTTTAAAAACTCTTCGTTTTATTGCATGTCTTGTAGCTTCTACTCATTGATTCAAGGCTCTGAAGTATTTGGCACTATTTAGAACAAAATCTGCCTCTTCTGTGTGACAATCCTTTCGATATTTAAAAACACTTTTCATATTTCTTCTGAGTCTTTTGTTCTCTAGACACATTATCGCCACTTCTTCTCCCTGTTCCCTCACCACCACACTCAGTCTCCTTTGTACATCTCAGCGTGCCTATGTCCACCTAAAGTTGAGATGGCCAGAACTGAACACCATATCCTAGGTGTAGTCTGATCAGAGCAGAATATAGTAGGGTTATCGCTTTGTCCATGGAAGGTATTTAAAATCTATTATTGAAGATTAAGATATTTTTGAGATTATAATATACTTTTAATTTGAGCCTGTCAGCTAATTTCCCTCAATTTTGCTTATATGAACTCTGGTAAACCACATTTGCCCTATCATGTATCTACATCGTTCTTTGCTGCGTAAACTAGCATTTCTGTATTACTGCAAATCCCAAAACAAATCATTTTGAGATTATAATTCTAAAAGGCCCCTCCAACTTTAATGATCGTTTTTACTTATGACTCATTTGCCTGATAGTTTTGCCAGAGTTTGGTCACTTTAGTTGGATTTGGGGCTGCCTATTTCACTAAGCCTTGTGGATTGTGGCAAATGTTTATTTCCATGAAACCACAGGCATGCTGTGAAAATCTCTCTCTACAAGAACTCGTACGACATCATTACACTGGTATTAAAGGGTGCTGAGGGTATCAGCAGCTTTTTAAAGCAAGTGAAAATAACAAGCAACATATGCTGTCAGTGTTTCTCAAGAAAGAAAATTATGAGTTTCTAATGTGGGAAAACATAATTTTAATTCTAGACAATAAAAAATGAGTTAATATTAAGAAACACGTGCCAATAGCAGCCTTTCTTTTCCTTTTTCTTTTTTGCTTTCTGCTTCTCTATCTCTTTCTTTGGTCCACTTTGAGAAATTAGTATAAGAGAAAGAATGTTTGGATTACTTTCTTTCTAAAAGGAAAAAAAAAAGGAAAACAAGTCTAGACAATGTTATCAATCAATGACCAAGGGGCACAATGGAGCCAAGTTATAGAGTAGAACAAAGGATGATGTCTCAGCAAAACAGAGCCATAGAAGGAAAGAAACTTATCTAAGGTGGGTTTTTAAGCCCACACGTTACACACGTAAGGGATAAGCAGAGCTCCTCAGAGGGCTAGACTGATTCACAAATATCTTAATGCCCTCTGTCTTCTTTCCCAGAAAATATGTTACATATATTAAAATTAGTGCAAATACGTTAATATCTTGATTCTAGTGCCAGCCAGATTCTTACGATTTACAATTCAGTTTGTAATTTAAATCAAAGAGGGAGAAGGGGAGATTCGAGAGGGTGGGAGGAAGGAAGGAAAAAGAAAGAAAGAAAAAAAGAGAAGGAAAAAGAAAGCGAGAGAGAGAGAGAGAGAGAGAGAGAGAGAGAGAGAGAGAGAGAGAGAGAGAGCGCGCAGAGAGAGAGAGAGAGAGAGAGAGAGAGAGAGAGAGAGAGAGAGAGAGAGAGAGAGAGAGAGAGAGAGAGAGAGAGAAGGAGGAAGGAAGAAAATTGAGATTAAGGTTCAAATTGTCTTCTACTTTAGGTTCTCCTCCCAAGCGATCTCACAGTTAGCTTTAGTTCAACAGTGATTTTAAATTATAAATTCCTATAAAATGTATTTTGTGGGTTGTAAAAAAAAAAATACCTAAAATGTTATTTTAGCTTGCAGAATTCTGGTGGGTTAGGATGTCCTAGAGGGTTTAAAGAACTATAGATGGGACATAATGAGAACTGAGGGAAGCCATGGAAAGCAAAAACCAAAAAAGTGTCTCTGTGAAATACGACGACTGAACAGGTTTATGGGACAACTGCGCGAGCAAACCGTTCCTGGGAACAATTATTTATAATCTCAGCTACTTACAAATACGATAGGGCTCCAAAATCTCTTCTCTTCGGGATCAAATACAGATACTAAATACTAAAAGAAAAATCAGCTATGTACACATGTAGTAGGAGTTATGATCAGGTAGGTATGGGTTTGAGATATGATAAAGCAGTATACATTGTATCAGATACTAGACTGAGCTGAAGGGTGAGGAGAGTCCTGCTCAGCTCAACTTTGGGCAAAATTCAGTGCCCAGTGGAAGCCACAATAAATCGAAATCCACAAATTTCAAACAACTGAGAGGAGTGGGTCAGTATTACGTAGCCCATGCTCTCTATTACACTGATGAGGAAGTAGAGCACAAGTAAATGCGGAATGGCTTGCCCAGCCAGCTTAGCCGCAGAGCTAGACAGATCTGAATGTCTGTGGTTTTAGATAATCTCTCATTGCTACTCTAACATGATCTGTTTTCTTATATACAAAACCCAAAAGCGTATTTTCTTAAGCCTCTAAAAAAAAAAAAATGTGTGTTTAGGAAAAGGAACAGATCATCCTCTTGGAAATTATCACAGGGTAATGAGAATTATTTTTTAAAGACCTGAGACTACAATAGAAATAGTATACCCTCCTCGGGCCATCTTGGCACAAGAAATATATAAACCAAGATGCAAGTTCAAGTAAAATAAATATATACATAATTTAGAATAGACTTTGAGAACTAAGTAACTTCAGTAAATATAGACAAGTATTCTCCGTTAGAATAAGTAGGATTTGCCTTGGCACAATCTGACACTCAAAGATGGATGAGAAATTATTTGGGGAAATGTAAAGCTGGGTATCAGGAAAGTTATCAGGAATGTATCCTTTAGAACCTCTACTCACCAAATGCCTAGGACTCTCCTACTTTCCTAATCTCCTTTTCATCCCAATAAATAAATCAGACTATTATGTTTTTAACTTAATTGTTCTGGAAAGAGGCGTTGGAGATTAGCTTGCCCTGAGGTGGTCCAAGGGAGAGGTGGTGGTTGTGCAGAAATTGCTTTTCACCTGAAATTTTGTCATTGTACAGATACCTCTTAAATCATCTAGACTTTTGCCTGATATTTCTCTGCTTACAACTGACCTTATTAAACAGATCTTACATAACTGTATGCTACTCTCAGCAATAAAGTCAAAATGAAATCCCAGAAGCAGAGACCAAGTCTTATTCTCTGTTGTATCCCCAGGACCCAGCACAGTGCCTGGCACACAGCAGATCCTCAGTGCATGTTTGGTTGGTTGCACTGAAGTGGAGGGGGAGACTCAAGGGATTTCTGAAAACAGGCAGGATGGAGAAAATCTGCCTGCCGTGCTCCTTTTTCCTTCCATTAAACACCTTTTCACTGAGTCAGTCCTAAGCTATGTATTGAATTGATGACCAGCTTTTCAATGACTCCCCCAAGGTGTATCTGCCCCTCAAAGAATAATGAATTGAAAGGAATTTTCAGCTAAAGAAAAAGATCTGTGGACTAGGATCTAGGCCTTTATTCTGAAACTGAGTCCATCTTATCTTTGGTAGCCTATCTTTGGAATTGGAGTTATTCAGTGATTTTCGTCCACACTGTCCACTTCCCCAGCTAGGTACTAGTCATTTCCATTGAGATTCTCACAGATGTCTTAACTCATCATGCCTTAAACATACCCTCCGAAACAACGTCTCTTTCCACCCTTCTCCATCGCAGTAAATGGGTCCATTACCCAAGCCAAAACCTGTGGCTATGTGTAATTTCTATTTTTGTACCCCTCATATCCAGTCCATAAGCATGTCGTATCAGTTCTACGTCTTGAAAACGTCTCAAGTCCCTCTTCTCTGCATCCCATGGCCACCACCCTGGTCCCACCCACTGGCTTTGCTCCCATGGAATACTGCAGGAGCCTTCTCTGCGGGGCTCCGCTTCTCCTCTCGCTCCATAGACTCAGCTTTCTGCGCCGCATCCTACAGCGGTCTTTTACAGCTATGCATCACATCGTGTTATCCGTCCCCCAACTTGAAACCCTCCACAGCTTATCGTAATGTTTTTCAGATTTATTCATGTTGTTGCATATAACTGTAGTACATTCATTTTTATTTCTATATAATATTCCATTGTAGGCCTGTACCATAAGTCAATGATCCATTCTACTGTTTATGGACATGAGGCTTGGGGCTGTTGCAAACACAGCTGCCACGAACCTTCTTGTATACTCGTATGTTTCTTGGTACACATATACGGGCATTTCCATAGGGTATAAACCTAGCAGTGTAGTTTCTGGGTTGTAGGTTATGCAAAGACAAAAATCCATCAAAGCTAGGTAACACTAAAGCTAGGATTATCAAATTAGATAGTGAAGTTATTTTAAAAAAAAACGCGAAAAGAATACTGTAAAGAAAGTGATTGATGGTCGAGGAGACTGATTGGAAGGGGGATGGGGGAGGCTTCCGAGTTGCTGATGTTCTGTTCCTTAACCTGGATGGAGTTTATTTTATAACAAGTTGTTATCATGTACATTTACATTTTATATTGTCCTCTGCATGGTCTCTGTATTTTGTAATAAAAGGAGCCATACCCCACCCCAACAAATAATACAAATACTCCCCCCAAAATAGCAAAAACATACAGCTAAAATAAAAACCTCCCACAGCTTCACACTGCCCTTAGAATAAACCTCAGGCCCTTTCCATGGTCGGTAAGTCCTATGTGACGTTCCCCTTCACCCCCCACGTCTTTTCCTTTGTCTCTCAGTCACACTTTTTTATTTCTTTCTAATGCTCATCTCTGTTTGTTAGGCATAAATTTCAGGGGGCAGCAAATCTCTTTCTGCAAAGGGTCGATGGCAAGTATTTTAGGAGGTTAAGGCCATAGGGTCTCTTTCCCAAGGACTCAACCTTCCCTTTGTAGCACAAAAGTGCACAAGACAATACCTGTACAAATGGGCATGATTGTATAACAATAAAACTTGATTTACAAAACTAGGAGGACAGTCTGGATTTGAACCACACACTGTAGTCTGATGAACTTTGTTTACTTTCTTTCAAATTAGACTCTTAGCTCCTTGGGGGCAGAGCTGTCTTTGGCACTATCAGAGCACTTAGGACAGATGCACAAAGCCCCCCATTCATGGATGAGTGTATCCACTGGTTAAATTCCACACCTTTACGTGTGTCTCTGTCCCTTCACGGGATCCCATAGAAATGAACACTCTCGACATCATAAACAAGATGCTCACCCTTCCTTAAGCCCGTTCTATGGGCGAGGCTTTAAGCTGCCTACATTTTGTGCCTTAGGTCACTTATCACTCACAGTGGCTCTCAGAGTTCGAACTATTAGTAGTCCTGCTCTTAGATGTGGAAAATCAGTTCCAGCAAGTTTAAGAAACGTGGTCAAGATCATACAAATCCATGCAAGTATAGGGGCTTCTACTCAAATTCCTGTCCTTAACCTCTGCTCTAACATCGATGGAGCCTGGTAATTTAGACAAAAGTCAACAACAGTTGGATTGCTGTAAGTTTTAAATGAGATAATGTATCAAGGGTTTAGCCAAGAGATCTCAGTACATGTTAGTTGCAACGTACTTCCTCCTGCTGAATTTTCTCAAGGTATTTGAGAGTATTATCAGTACTGTTATGACTCCTATTTTATGCTCAGTCCTAATTGAAAGTCCTATTTTAAAATGCCATTAGAATTCTGAGGCTCAGAGAGTTAAGATATTTTGTCAGTTTCCCATGATCAAGGAAACTGGAATGTGAATTTGGTTTTTCTGCTTCGACAGTGAGATGCTGTGCAGATAAAGCAAAGAAATTCAAAAGAAGGGGAGACCCCTGAGGGTCTCAAAAAGGAAACATGTTAAGGCATAGAGAGAATTTGGACTAGCAGACGTTTGGGGGTGGAGAGGGAAGTCAAAGATTGGGGATTGGGAAGAAGTGTTCCAGATTTAGAAAACTTTTTAATCCAACTCTCAGAGCCGTGGAAGCGGAGAACCCAACGAAAGAGCCAGCACACACGGGGAGATGAAACCAGGCAGTGGCCAGGTGAGAACCTAGGGTAGGGCGTGGGGAGGAAAAAAAGCAGTTCTAGAAAGCCTTGGGCACACTGACATTTAAGAGGAAGAGGAATGCCAAAGGGGAAAGAGAAAACCAGAGCGTGGGTTCTAGTGGAAGCCCTGGGAGGAGAAAATTCCCTGGAAAGGCCTGATGACCTGAGCACACACACTGTGGGAATCCTTGGTGACCTCGGCAGCTGCCATGCCCATGACGTCATGAATGTAGACACAGGAGTAGTTCTGAGGTAGATGAGGTAAGTCAGACAGCGAGTGTATTTTCTTTTTCCAAGAAGCTGTGACAGAATTGAGTAGCTGGAGTGAGTAGCTTGGAATGAGTGGGGAAAGGGCTTGTCTGTCTTAATGGCAGGGAATTAAGCAAGCTCATTGACTAAGGACAATAGTCCTGTTTTTTCATTTGCCCAAAACAAGGTGTAAGTTTGACTAGGCTTCTCTCGCCCACATCCTTGTGCCAAATTATTTTAGTCCCTGCCCATCTGCCTGGAATGTCTGACCTGCTTCCTGTGGAAGCGGGGCCTAAGCTGACCACCCCCTCCCACTAGGATGCTTACTACAGAGAGAATGAAGTAGAACTTCAGCATTGAGAATCAGTGCGCAGGGGGAAGGCAGGGTGGTGGGCAGAGAGCTGGGGGCAGGAGGGGTTGGAGAACCAGGGGAAGATGGTACAAATAAAAAGGGGTGGTCTGACCCCTGGACCAGAGCCGTGATGGGGATGAGAGCTGAGAACAGGCCCCAAGTGTCTTTACCTTGTATGTACATGTCTTTTAGGTAGAGGTCAGAAATATAAAATGAACCAATAAACGGGTATTGATTGCCCTGCACAGTGAAAGGCAGTTTGGGTAGAAGAGAAGGCGGAGGCCAAACCCTTGCCCACAAAGTTGTACCCGATTCTGGTACTCTTGTATACCTGGGGACGGTGAACACGTTCCTGTTTTGCACGTACGGTCCTTAGGCACCTAAGTAATGAGGCAATATTAATGACGTCTGCATTTGGAGTCAAAGCTAGACAAATAGCTAAGAAAGAAGGAACAGAAGAAAGAACCCAACTGGCAGGACACTGCCACCCTGAATTGAGCTACCTAATTTTTCTGCAAGTAAGAACCAACATTTTAGTGCATAATACTTTCCCAGGGCTGGTTTGTGGCTCGTAACTGAGTCATCATGTTGTCTTCTTTACAAGGGGCATAGATTTTAGATAATGAAAAGAGTGTACGCACCTCGTACCACTTCCTAGCTGCATCTGTCGTTATTCTTTCATATTCATTTGACCAAGCCAGTGGTGTGCTGTCTAATCTTACTTAGCTGACTGACGATGATTTCTGGATTAGGGTTAAGGAATATTGATAACAACATGGAAAAAACTACAGTGTCTGTCCCAACATTGTCTTTTTCTACCTCTTTACAGGAAAGACACTGAATTAGTTTGCCTTTTCTGGGATGGGTTTGTTTATTAACCCAACCAAGATCACAGGGGACGTTTTTCATTGCTACATCTGGAAAAGTTCCAACTCTGAGTCATGCACGCTTACTTTAGAAACTATGTCTAGCCTGGATTAAGGAGCAGTAAAGTGCTATACAGTTAAAAATAAAAAAATAAAAAGAAGCACAAAAAACAGAATAATGTTGAAGAGAGAGTAGAGAAGCAAATTGACTTACATGCTCTTTAAAAAAAAAAAATCAGCCTGAGCAAAAAAAGTCGTTTGTTCTGTGGGGTAACAGCAGTTTGTTCTTGTTATTGTTTAAGAGATGTGCAAACTTTGCCATTCAAGCCTGATTCCTTGTGGGCCACCTATGAAGCCATAATCTTCTGAGTGCTTAAACCTAGGGAAAGGAAACAAAGAACACAGTGGATGGCCCTCCCCTGAGTGATACGTGAACCCCTTAAAATGACATACACTTCATCAGCCTTTTTAAGACCACCTATCTCACTCATTGCTCATCGACACATTTTCTCAACACACCTTCATTCTTTTCACATGTCTGACAAGGGAAGCAAGAAAAGATTATATTCCAGCACTTCATGTATATTTTGAAAGAACAACCACTGTTGCCAGGAGATGCTGGAAAACAAATGGTTAAAGTGAAGGCCTCCAGCATCTGCTCATTCCTGACACAGTGGAGAGTGAAGGGAGCAGGAGGGAGAGCTCATTCCATTCTTTACCTTGGGCTTGAGGCCATCAGCCTCTCTCTGAGCCTCCAACCGTCTGAGAAGGTCCTAACACGAGTCACAAGCACCTTCGTGGGCCGAACCCAGGAGTGCCTGTGCAGCACACGTGACCCGCTTAAGTAGCTGGCACAGCTCAATCATCCACGCATCACCTCCTTCCTCGTATCCGCCTCTCAGGACATTCATAGTAAAAGCTCTTGAGCCCAACAGCAAAATGCAAGGTGAAATAAGTGTAGATGTGGAATCTAAGTAACTTTCCCATTAACTACTGTGTGACTCCAGGATACAATTAGACTCGTAGAACTAAAGTTTGATTGGATCAGGGTCCTACGACTGTCTTATTCCGCCTCTTCCTTTCTGCTGCTTCCTTGCTTTTCTGAATATGCCAATGTCAGGGGATTGAGGGAATGACATGTGAGCAAATACAGTCATTTGGATTCTCCATGCTGAAAATGTACTGTCTGAATATTACAGAAGATAAACATCTTTTTATTAAGGTTTTGAATTGGTGGAAAATATTTTCTCTTCAATCTTATTTGTATTTTTATGTCCCTTGTTTGAACCTTCAAAAACTCAAATATGCTGAGTCTTATTTTTCTCATCTCTGATGAGGTTAATAATACCACTTGGAGTTGCCGTGACCATATAAAGAAATAAAATATATGAAGCATTTAGAACAGTGACCGGCATATATTAGGTGCTCAGTAAATGGCAGTTTCCCTTTTTTTGTTAGATGGATGCAACTATTTATAGATCCTGCTTCCTGCTGTAGGATGGGAGCAGAACATGAGAGAAAGAGGGAGAGCTTTGAGAGTTTGGGTCTTCAATTAAAAAAATGTAGGTGAACAAAAGATTATGTTTTCACCCACTGCTGGGTATATGTTGCTTGTCACTTAGATGGCAATTGTTATTGTATCATTCAAATGCAAGGGTCATAAAAATATGGCCTATCCATCCCATTTCCTACAACTCAGATGCCTAGCACTCCAATAAATGTGTCTACTTGCCGTTTTAGGAACATTCTCATTCTTTCCCTCCCATGCTTCCTTCTCTGGCTGGGAATGGCCAACTGCCCATTTTTTTCTACTTTCTACCTATCTTTACTCACACACCCTCCATTCGACATCTACCAGATCTACTCAACCAAATGTGATGGCCTCTTCCTTTGAGCTCTTGTAATACTCTGTGATTTCTCTTGTACAACTTCTGTCATTGAGGTGTGGTGGTTAGGAGCCAGGGTTTTGCAACCTGACTGTGTGGGTTCTAATCTAGACTCTACCACTAATTAGACATGTTTTCTAAAATAACTTCACTGAATCTGTTTCTTCGTCTGTAAAAGGGAAATAATAGTACCTGCTTTAAAGGGTTGAGGATTAAATGAGACGTGCATATAAAGTGCTCGGTCAGCACAGTGTCTGGCACATACAAAGCACTAAAACCGTAGGCAGCAGGAGTAGTGGGACAGTGTTTGTATTATTTCTGCCCTGGTCTTCACTTCTTTACCAGGAATTAAATGCCTCAAAGGCAGTAGTTGGCTTTACTCATAAGTAGGTCCTATCCCATTGCTCTACTATTTCACTACTCAGAGTGTATGTGCAGTCACCTGGGAGCTTGTTATACATGCAGGATCTCAGGATCTGCCCTAGATCTGTGGAATCCGCATCTGCAGTTTGGCAAGATCTCCAGGTCATACAAATACATGCATTGAAATTTGAGAAACCCTGTACTTGATTCATTGAATTCAGTTGCTGAAGTTGATGTTTTAATTATTCTAGTAATTCCCACAAGGAAAATAGTTCCATAATTCTGTAGAAACAATACTGGCGTTAGATAACTGTCATTAATTTGGACGTATCCTTTAGATCAGTGATTATCAAAGTGTGGTCCCACGACCAACAGCATCAGATTTACTTGGGAACTCATTAGAAATGCAAATGTTCAGGTGATTCTAATGCATCCTACAGGTTAAGAACCTGTAGGGAGCTACCAGAAGTAACACATTAATAATGTGCGTCTCTTTCTCCCTGCCTTCTTAGTTCATTTCTTCTATTCCATCTCTTAAAGAGGGAAGTAAGGTCAAATATTATAAAATATTGAGTTTCCATGTTTGATGGATATTTGCTGGTACACATAAATATCTTAATGTCTACCTGGCCGACCTGTATATATCAAAATACCTTTTCAGGTGCATGGAACACACAGCCTAAATGACTCATCTGCAGTCCCTGTATTTTGTTTTGTTTTAATTTTATTCATTTTTTGAATAGGTGATAGATGCACATGGTATAAAATGCCCAAGGTACAAGAGTTTACGGTGGAAAGTAAGTCTCCCTCTTCCCCCTCGCTCCAGTTGCCATCTCCAAAAGCAATCACTGAATTTTCATTGCACACATTTATTGAGCAACTACTATGTGCCAGGCACTGTTCTGGATACCGGATATGGAACAAAACAGGCAAAAGTTCATGCCCTCATGGGGCTTACATTTTGGTTACCAAATTCTTATAGTATTTATTCAATAGCATAGCATATTGCAGTAGTTAAAAGTGGAGCCCTGTAGTCAAACCAACTGATTTTTAATTTGATTTTCCCTATATTCTAAGTGATGTTACTCTACCAGTGTGAACTGGGTTTTCTTTATCTTGAAATGGAGATAACAATTCTATTTTATAATGTTATTATGAGAATTATGTGAGATAATACTTATAATGCTCCAAACTGTGCCTAGAACAGAGTAAATGCTCAATAAATATTACTGTTGATTTTAATGATGGGATCTCATTCTACTGTTCTATAAATGTAGATGAGAAATTGAAGGATTTCTTTTCCCAATAGTTTCCATTTCCTCTCTTTGCTATGTGATGATCAAAAAAATCACTTTTTTTCAGAACAAGCACAGTAAATTTAAATCTTCTAAGTTCTAATCATGAACTGTTTATCTGTAAGACTATCTGCTGAGTTCTATTAAGAAACCAACTCCTAATAAATCACTAACGTATACAGACTATGTTCCGCTTTATTCCTTCTAATCTAGCTTTTCAAAAAACCCGTGTAATTTGGAGGTTTTCTACTATTAAATCATTGAAAGTATTTTATACTATTAACATCAACTTTATAATGTTATAAAATACGTTGGGAAGATTCTGCATTTCACAGCAGAGGAATTAAGCAGTGTTTCTGACAATATAATTTGGAACAGTTACCTGAAGAAACTTTATGAATCTAGTCTCCATTCAGATGGGAAAACAATTTTCCACCCCTGGAAAAGCAACAAACGTATTCCTTGGTGATGGTCTTAAGAGTAGAAGAAAATTGCATGCATAAAATATGAATGAAAAAAAAATAGAACCACTTTCCACAAAAACACTTTTAAATATTAGAGCCAGAACTGTTTCCTTTATTTAGCATAACAGGGATCATTAGTGGACATAATGAAAGACTGCCAGGAAGTTGGGTGGGGTATATCCCACCAGATACTGACACTGGACCATCAATTTGCAATCTAAAAGAAATGAGGGCACACCTATTTGACTGACCATAGTCCTGATAATCATTGAATATACTTATTATCTTTCTTTCTCTCTTTTGTCCCTGATTCTATTTTGTATTATTTCCTGGTAGACAAAGTGTTTGTATCTTTGAAAGGTTGATTGTGGTATAGGAAACCTCGTCTCTTAACCTAGTCATGTTAGGAGGACTAGGAAGAGGAGATAACTGAGACACTAAAGTGAAATGCCTCTGAATAGCTTTTGTTACTTGGTTCATGGTGGGATCAAGGTAGATTTGGGGTGTTTTATGGTCTTCTTTAAACACTTTCCAGCCTCTGGTATTTTATTATCAGAAATGGATTAACAATAAGAACACCAGTGCTCCAAATTTTGAAAGGTATAAAATCAACACTAAATAGATGAGCCTCCTCTAGTGGCATTTACTAGTGTACTTTTCCTAGACTTTGTCTACACTAATCATATAATGCATTTTGGAGCTAACTCTAATTTATTAGGGATGCACTAGGCAACCAGTGTGTAACCTCTTTGCTTATCTCTGGACCTTCTCATTTCTCATTCTGCGGTGTTTCTGCTAATTATTACAATGTAACAACCCGTCTCTCAACTTGTTGGTTTAATTTATTATCGCCCATGGTTGTGTTAGTTAAATGGGCTCAGCTGGATTCTAGAGATCTTTCATAAGATTACAGTCAGATGGCAGGTAAGGCCGGCGTTACATGGCAGGATGTTCAATATGGTGTCTTCATTCAAAGGTCTGTCACCTCAGCTAGGATGACTGAAACAGCTGAGGGTTGACTGGACATCTGTCTGCCTATGCCATCTCTTTGGCTACCTTGAGCTTCTTTACAAGCATGATGGTCTCAAGGTAATTAAATGTCTTACATTGTGATTGGCTTCCTCCGAACAAGAGACTTAGGCAGGAACTGCAAGATTTATTTTAACTCAGACTCAAAAGTTATGCAAAATGACTTCTTCTGCATTTTATTGCTCAAAAATCAAGCTACTATGGCAATCACTTCTAGAAAACATAAACCTACATAAATACTTTTTAGTATGTGGAAAATTGTGGTTCTTGATTATATATATATTAACCAAATATATCTGACACTGTGTGAGTGCTGTCCATTAATACAGAGGGTGCCAAAAAAATTACGCATATTTTAAGGAAAGAAAAAACTAAAAAAATTGTAATACTCAATATATACCGATAACAAAAAATGACTACAAGTCACATTTGACTTTGGCAATTACAAGAGGTGCTCAAAGTGGTTACTTACCATCAGTGTAATTTTAATAGATTTTTCCTTTCTTAAAATGTGTATTATATTTTTTTGGCACCCTCTGTAGAATTACCTTTCTTGGCTTATACACTCTTGTATAAGAATTGTTGGTCAGAGGCTGCCACTAATCAAAATATATTTGGATTATAGAATGTATTAGAGGCAATTAATAAGTCACTCAATACAGTTTACCTCATTCCTTTCTAACCTTTGGTCCAGTAGTGTGTTTTACTATACCATAATTACAGAATATCTTATTTATTGAAAGGAGAATGAGTTAGTTTTGTTATTGTTGTTCATTTATTCATTCATTTATTCAAGAAATATTTATTGAGTGCCTATGATGAGCCAGGCCCTGTGTTAAGTAATAGAGAGCAGGGAAAATTTGATGCACTTGTTGGATTTTTGCCCTTACCAGTACAAAGAGCAGTAATTTAAACACTGATTATATGAGTTCATGCATTCAGATGCTTGGGCACTAGAGAAAGCTGTGCTACAGAACAATAGTATCAATTAGTGCTGATTAAACCCTTACTTTGTGCATTATTTCATTTAATCCCCCCAAGAGATTTTAGGATAGAGGCAGACTTCCTATCCCAGTTTTGTAGAGGTTGAAACTAGGACTCAGAGTAAAGAGTGGCCCAAAGGTTACCTGATTAGTAAATGGTGGAACTTGGGTTTGAATCCACAGCACCTACTATGCAAAAATGCATTAAAATAATACCATTGCCTGTTTTTCTAAATTCGTGCCTTTTAAGAAATGTTTTCACCCTTCTAAAATGGTAAATGCTTAATTACTTAATGTCAGAAGTCTATTTTCATTAATCGTTGACCAAATATATTGACAACTCCCACTCCCACCCTTGCCCCAGGTGTCTTTTGGTTTCACAGTGACCATTTCCAAAGTCTATGAAGGAGGGGTAAAAAAAGAATGGAAACTTAATTTAATTGACATTTGACAGTATAGCAGTCATCAAGCTTGACATGCCAAAAGAGTGCTAAGCTGCTGTGGCATGTAGATGGGGGGAAAAAAAAGGCGAAACCGCCAACCTCTTTAATAAAAGCAATCATAAATTCAAAAAGATGTTTCTAGGCCCTGGCGTACAATATGCCAGGCCCATGAAAAATTTGGTTCCTAATCTAGGGGATCTCACCATCCAGTGGTAATGACTAAAAAGATGTTTCTACTGGCAGTACAGGTGAGGGACACCTCACTTAAGATGGTGCATGAGGGTGGAAGGAATTCTACAAAGAGTCAGAGATGGGAGAAATTACTCGGGTGAAAAAGAGCAAAGATTCCATCAACAGAGTGTACCCTACGTAATGGTTCAAAGTTTAAAGATGTTCAGGAATTCTAGGGACTGAAATAATTCTGTACAACAGAGAGCAGGGTGGGTGTGGAGAAGTGGCTAGAGAAAGGCTGGCCAAGAAGTCAAGAAGAAGGACCCTTTTCATTGCAGTCCTTCTAAGGAAGTTTGAGCAAGTCATTGAATAAGACTGCTAAGTAGTTTGGATTGTGAGTGCAGTCGTGTAGTACAGATTCATGTTTAGACATTTTCTCCATTTTAACCATGACTTTCCATTATTTACAGGATTGGAAATTATTATTTTCCTTGGGAATATTTTTCAGTAGTATGTACCAAGCATTAAAAATGGCTTCCCTTCTATTTCTGCATATTTATAATGTTGATTACAGCCATGCTGGTTAAATGAAAACACCAGGTATCATATTGTCTGAATATTAGATGAACCATTTATTTATTTATGTATGCATTTATGCATTTATACATTTATCCAGTAAAAGCAACTCTGTTTCCCACTTCATCAGTTCTACAGAGTCACATTTCTGTATATTTAGGTAACAATCCTAGAGATAGATGCACTATCCTGAAAAAGTGCTGCAAACCACTTACTTGGGCAAGATAGTTTCAAACCCTTTACTTGTTTTCTAGCTTAAGTCTCCAGTTATTACCAGGAAAAGTGAGTGGAATTGCCTCTCCAGCATACCCAGATGAAGGATGCAGAAGTCCTGCTTAGTTTTTTCCCTCTGGGGCCAACATAAACTGGGCGGAGCAGCTGAGAAGGGAGGCCAGGAGTCCCAGAATGAGGAAAACAATGTAACACCAAAGTGACAGAAGCACCTCCTCGGTGCTGCCCTCTACCCATTGCAGCAAAGACCCCTCCAGCCCACCCCAGCTACCCCTCTGCTTCTCTCCGGGGACCTCTCCAGGAGCGAGAACCTGTCTGTTCCTTTGAATGTATTAAAGAGTTGAAAGAACGTCTACCAAAAATAAAGCAGAATATCCACTTGCTTTTTCTAGCTTGTCTTGCTTCTGCTCCTTTCCTCAAAACTCTTGATAAAAAGCAGTAGCGGTGATGAGTACGTTCTCAAGAGCTTCTTGGAGAGTTTTGGAAATCACTGCTGCTTCCCTCTGCCCCATAGTTTCACAATCTCAATTCAAGGACAGGCCCTCCCTCTCTCTTTTTTCCCTCCTTCCACCTGACAGGGACCATAAATAACCGAGGCTCCTGGTGTTCCCAGCGGAGAACAAAGTTGAAAGTTTGCCTGGAGCTCCCTGCCACTCCCCGCCTGGGTCACTTCTTTGTTTTCTTCTCAAGTTTTTCCTCTACCTGGATTGGCCGGCTTTTCTTGCGTGTGGGAGAAGAGTCACCTCCTAATTAAATGCAGCACCTCGCTAGCTCGCTGGCTCTCCCAGGATTTAAGGCTGTCTCAGTTACCCGGGTAGGCACAGAGCACTGGTATCAAATTACCGAAAGTCTACACTCGAGCAGCCCTCATATTTACATACAAATAACTCCAGGGCTCGCATTTATGTCACCATTCGGTCCTGCTAGAGGCTTGCCAGAGGAGTTTCTAGTCCAATCAGAAGGAGCTTTAAAAGGATGTCTGCGGAGTGATCAAAAGGATCTTCATCTCAATTAAGAGTAGCCAGGTTTTGTTCCTTTTTTTTTTTTTTTTTGTCTCTGCAATATTGGAAATCTTTGAACTCTGATGAGTAGGAAAAGATGTGTGATTCCTCAGTTGCCTACGAGGAGTGGAAGATGCTGAGAGGAACTCGACGGTGGTGGTGAACACGGTGGATACAACCCAGGGATTGGTTTGTTTGGGCTGATTTGGAGGTAGATTCTAAATCACTGCTTAAGGAATTCCTGGAAACATCAGGAAAACATCTGATCAGCCTGGCCTGGTGGAAATGGCTTTCCCACAGAGTAAGATCTTTCTTTAAGTTGTATTGGGTGTGCACTGTTTTTGTCTCGTATGTGGTGAATGTGCAAGTAGCCTAGCTGTAAATAGTTACTTAAAATAATCTCTTGGTATACTGGGTCAGTACTCAGTTGCAGTAGAAAGTTGATCTGTTTAGTTTTTTCATTTGCAAAAACAGTAGTTGACAGTGTATTTTTAGACTTGATTGCTGGTTTAAAAGCTGAGCTCTTGTGGTTTCCTGCGTTTAAATGAATGGAAATGATAAACAGTACTGAGAAAGGAATCGGAAAATATAGCTGGAGCGGATGAATCACTTACCTTTGAGAAAACATAGTACGCTTTTGAAATCTCTCTCGCCCAGCCAAGCTTGTGTCCGGAAAGAGAATGAGAGTCATAAAAAGGGGATAGAGTGTGCCTGTTTGTGGAAGGAACTTTTCCACAGCCTGTGCTACACTTTGCAAAGGATGGGAACCAGGAACAGTCCCAGAGGGCGAAAGGCATCTGGAAAACCTGCCCTGTCACTCTTGGAATGTGGTTTTTCCGTGTGAGGTCATGTTATGCATATGTAGCTAGTAAAAGTATTTTACATGATTAACTCTTTGTATGGATGGTTAAAGAGCAATTCATGTAGTCCTTTCTTCAAACTGCTGAAAGCCCCATTTGATCTCTATAGAAGGTAGAGCTGCTTTCCAAGTAGGGTTCAAGCTCTGGGGCAGCTAGACTGAGTTGTTAGTTTGATAGGTTTCGAAACCGTTGAAAATTGATGTGTTCCAAGGTTCCCCAATTGCACAGTTACAGTTCAGATTAACGAACTTGCTCGTTTCTTACATAAGGCCCGAACTGGAATCCTGTGTGTGAGAAAACTATTTAAATAAGAGTCTGTTCCCTTCCCACATGTAATTTCCAGAATGGTGAAGAAGAGGTAGTTTTTATTTTGCAATCAACGTCCATTCAAACAAGCTGCCCTCATCATGGTGAAGAAACTGACATAAAAGACCCTCCTTTCTGGTCAGCCAGGGCTTGAGAAGGGAGGAAGAAGATGGGGGAAATGTTTTAAACTTGCTATTTAACACCAGGAACTCTTTCTGCCTTTGAAATTCACTCTCAAAATTACGAATTAACCTCTGCCTATACTTTTCCTGCTACACAGCAGTTACAAATATTATCCAGGGGAATAGGAGAACTTGAATATGAGAAAAGGGGTGATTTGCTGATGACCAAAGGAGCGGGTTTCTCCACAACAGACACATTTTCCAAAGGGAAGCTTCTGATTTGGGCTTGCTTTGTACATCCGCAGGTGAAGATGCCATGACAGGGGACACTGACAAGTATCTTGGGCCACAGGACCTTAAGGAACTGGGCGATGATTCTCTGCCCGCCGAGGGCTACATGGGCTTTAGTCTTGGGGCCCGTTCTGCCAGGTATTTCACTGTTGCTGTTTTTTTCATAGTTAATTTAAGACAACCATGATTTGTCATAAACCAAAGTCATTTTCATTTTTCGCCGTATCCCCTCAATGTGTTCTTTGGATGAGGATGTGAATTTGGTGAAATGTGCTCAATTCCAGTATACATGCTCCGCTGTTTTTCTTTCATGGTTTTCAGTCCTTAATTTTGTGTGATGGAACATGTTGATTATTTGTTCTTTTTTTTCCCCCACCTGGCAATCATGCTTTGAGCTTAGAGGCAAAAGAGCTCACTGACAAAACTGGGAGAACCAATTTGGGATCCACATTTCAAAATTAAATTTTGTTCTGTATTGAAAGAAAAATAATACTTTCCAATAAGGAAGAAATATTTGTGTTGATTGTTCACTATTTTCTCTTCATTACTGAAAGAATAATTCATGATTGAGACTTAAAAGGTAATTTTGGTTAAAAGAATTACATGTTTATTAGAATTGTCTATCAACGATTTGAGTATCTCTCCTAAAACTCTGCCATTGTTTTGTTTACAAGGGACATGTTGGGAACGTAACACTGACTTACCAAGAGTCACAAACAGGAATGGTCGCAAATTTAGTCCTTAAAACTGAAGCATGAATCTTTTCTATTGGGAAAACCTTGACTGAAACGTATCTGACACTGGTTGAAAGAAACAGGACGTTGTCCAGAATTTGGGGATTTCTTTCCCTGGTTGGATTAACAGCTTGTTTGCTGACAGTCAGGTTATTTTAAAGCTAATAATTAAACCACCTAAGCCAGAGCCCTGGGGATATTTTCCTATAGTTCAAGTATCTGTTGTAAAAAGTTTCATTGTCTAATAGTAAATGGCACTTCCCACAAAGTAAACCTGGGAGTTTATTCTCAGTGTCCTTGATGTAGTCAGTTTAGATACTGAATTGATGTTTTTCTTCCAGTTAGTCTTTTTTCAGTAGAATTTGGAACCTCGTGTAATTTAGTAGAATCTTTTATTTATAAATATATTTATAAAAGGCCTTAAAATCTCATTGTAGCAGGTGTCATTGATAAGAAGGGGAAAATAACTTATTGAAACTATGTAATGTTTAGATAATCACAGATAGCAACAAGTTATAACTGAAAATATGCAGAATCGTAAAGATTCTCAAGGGAAAATTCTATTTAGAGATTTAATAGCTTTTGTAATCCAATAATTTATCCTCAGATAATATATAAAATGAATCAATCATTTGTATATAGAAAATTATAGCAGCTGACATCCAGTGAGAGATGAAACCAGAATATTGTCTCATAATTTTTTCCCAACACAGTTCTAAGGCTTTCACACTTCTGGTTTTGATTACACCATTATTATTATTTGTTGCTGCTCTATGTAATTCATTTTTTTTTACATTAGCAACTCATGTTATGCTCAGAGGCAAATATAAAAATAAAATCTATAAAGCCAATATATTTTTAAGATATTGTTAGAGTATTGCCAAGTATGATATTCTGAGTGTAACATTTAAAGAGGATTACATTAAATGTGTAATTCATTCAACCATAACATTATTTTTCTTTTTTTCCCTGTCTGGTTTTTTTTTTTTTTTGCTTTCTACTTCTGTTTTTTCCTAAAAATACTTTAAAATAGTCCCAAGATCAGGTAAGAAAATACAGCACTTTTACAGTGTTCTCTGCCCTTCCCTGACTCATTTCTCATTTTTATTTTCGTCAGCATTGTGATATGATGTGCTGTGATGGGCTGCAATGTGCTTTTTTTTTTCCTGCTCAGCTTTAGAAAATCAGTTTTGTAATTCAGAGAAAATTAGCTAGTAACTAAATGTATGATAAGAAATGTTACTTATGCAAAATTGAATACTTAAGGAATTTCTTTCCCTTAACAAAGTTTGCATAGTGCATGAAGGAACTGGAGAAATTTCACTGGACTTAAAAGAAAAATTCTTGAAGGGCTGTTTGTTTGCTGTTCTATTTGAGTCGTGCTAGGTACATTAGTATAATTTTAGAATTTTGAGGCATGTGGTTTTCTAACACTTCCTGTATTTAACACTTAGGGTATACTGATGGCTACAAATAATATAATTGACCTTAGTTAAAAACAATTTAATGCTTTCCAGATCCCCATGCAAATAATGTCTAATTTTAGTAGCTGAAATTACTTCGATGTATTAAGGATTCAGAGTGAAGCTTGATGGATTTAATTGGCTCCATCTGTCTAATGTAAGTTGGTCTGGAACAGTCAGGAGTAAGAACTTTAGACATATAAAATGAAGACATTTTTAGGCCTTTTCATTGATTACTCCCAATTCTGGGCTCTGTTCTGTAGTTGGCACTCATACATAAGTTGAAAGAAAGAGAGGATGTGTAAAAAATATCAACAAAGTTTAGATAGACATTTAAAAACTGAAATTACAATGAATATGTAATTAATTTTTAAAACTTTTAAGTATTTGTCTACATATACAACAAAAGTATTCTCATGTACTACCCGTATTAATATACACTATAGGATCCATAACTTAAATAAAGGACTGTCTGATACAGAATGGAACGTCCCAGTGCCTCTCAAGTCATGTCACTGGGCAAAACAGAACCTTGCTCTGAGTACTCACAAGTTGCACTGTCTAATCGTGTAGCCCCTAGTGACAGCTATTTAGATTAAAACAAGTTAAAATTAAATGAGGTTAAAAATTCAGTTCTTCAGTCACCAGCCACATGTCTGGTGCTCAGTAGCCACATGTGGCCAGTGGACAGTGCAGATTTAGAAGATTTAGAGCACGCCCATCAACGTGAAAAATTCTGTTGGACAGTGTTGAGTTAGAGAATAGGAAGAGAATTCCTGCTTTGAGAAAGCTTATATTGTATCTGAGAGAAGGTAAAGGGGCCGGAAACAGGAATAACAGAAAGAAATGTTTGCAACTGAAATAGGAGAGGGAGAAAAGGGAAGGGTTATGTATGGGTCATAAGACTGGCACAGAAGGCCTGACTGTGCAAGCAGCCAGTCATGTGACTTACTAGGTAAACTCTATGCAGGGCTAATGCTTGCTTTTTTTTTTTTTTCCTTCTGTATCCAGTTTCTAATATTGTGACTAACTCCTATTAGTCACTTAGCAATTATTTGCTGAATGCACTAAATACTGACTCTATAGAATGATTATTTTGGGGTCGGGGATTCCCCCTAGGATTCTGGTGAAAGCTAAGGCTCTAATCCCAGAAAAGTATACCCACCCATTTGTGTAGACACTTAGAATTGTGCCTGTAATTCAGGGGCCTCTATATATTGATATAAAAATACCCACTTGGGGGTAATTTTTAGTATATAGGATGTCCAGAGGGGAAAAGAAATCGTTCTGCAAAGCAAGGAATCCTTCCTTATGTACGTCTTCTTCGCTGTTTTCCCTGTCAAGCACACACGAGGCCAAGGCCAAAGTCTGACTGAGTCTCCTGGTAAGGATTCAAGCAGCCAAATTTAGATTCAGACAGGTTATTACTTACATAGGCAGTGGCAGATGCCAACTTCCCATGGTCCTTGTGCCCTGTACCAAAAAAGATGACACCAAAACAAAAGGGGCTGTATGTCTGCCATAGTAGCTGTGGGATGCCCCATTGCTAAGCAGCCAATGCTAGCCTGCAGCTAAGCGGTTTCATGTTCTGCAGCTCTATGCCAAGAAGGACAGGGCAGGAAGCCTCAGGAGGCAACGAAAAGCTGTCTCCTGACAGCCTACCATGACAGGTGAGATAGGGAAGCGAGTGGGAGGTGGCCTAAAGCAGCTCCTCACAAGCCTCCATCGTCTGTGTTCCGGAATGATCACAAGGTGTTCTGCCAAGGCTCAGATTAGCTGTAGTCCCCATCAGCCTGCATTTCCTATGTGATATGTGCAGGGTTAGCAGGGTCCCTTCCTCTATTGCTTTTTGTTTTAATTGAGATATAATTGACGAAGAACATATGAATTTCAGGTATATGACATAATGGTTTGAAATATGTATATGTTGTGAAATGGTCATCACAGTAAGTCTAGTTAATGTCCATCACTACACATAGTTACAGTTTTTGTGATGAACTTTTAAGATCTACTCTCTTAGCAACTTTCAAACACACAATGCAGTATTATTAACTGTAGTCACCATGCTGTACATTACATCCCCAAGGACTTATTTATTTTATAACTTTTATAACTGGAGTTTTGTACCTTTTGACCACCTCCACCCATTTCACTCCCCCACCACACACACACACACACACATATCCCTGTTGGTTTTTAGTTTAGAGGTTAATGTGATGAGTGCATTTCAGGACGTAAGGGGGCTTACATAGCCCCTGGGAAGTTCAAGGGTTATGTAAAAGGTTTGAGAGTGGCTGGAAAGGAGAAGCATAGTAGGAGAGAGGAAGAAAAGAATAGAGCAAGGAAGGACAAAATAACCACAAATGGAATGGCCAAAAAGACAGTGAAGAAGATCATGTAAGGTATATTCGTAACACTGCTTCCTTCTTGATGTTTTCCGTGAGTAGCAACTGTAAACTTCTCATAAGTTAAACCCATGTCTAGTTCCCAAAGATGTTTAAACAGAACCATTTATAGCAGACATAATTCTATTTAATAGTGCAAGCTAGATAGATATGGACCAGAAAGAGACCCTAACATACAAGATCTTACCATAGAAAAAAAATCTCAAATAATCAAATTGCCTAGAGTCACGTGGTTCTTCTCAATTGTCATGTTGGTTCTACTGTCACAGTGAAACATCCAAAGTTTTCATGCATTTCATCTTCAACACCGATTGGCCTAATTTTAAACAAAATCTGATCATGAGATTGTCTAGAGCTGAAGAAATTTCCTCAAATATAAGGGATTTTACTTTTGATGGTATCGTTTCAAGAACAACTTTTGTTGATATTTTTAGCCATCCTGCCTGCTCTTAAAGTTGCATGCATTAATTTTCTTTTATTCATCTCATCATCACCTACCACTCTTGAATGGTTAACTGTAAATACAACAGCCTCCGCTCCTTCAGTTCGGATAGGTCTTACACCTTGAACAGAAGCTCCTATGCCCGGGACAGTATGATGATCGAAGAACTCCTTGTGCCATCCAAAGAGCAGGTATGCATTCTTTTAAAAATATTCTTTGATTGTTAAACTTGGATTTGTATGTTTGAATCAAACTCTTTTTCCCATGACAGAAGCTGTATTTCTGTATGTTTGATTTTGCATTTGTACCATAAACAGAACTAGCCCTCTCTCTTCTGCAGGTGAGTCCCTAAAGTCCCACAGAGAAACTCAGAAAGTCCTAGGGAAGGCATGGATACTGTTCTCATTTCTAGGTCAAATCTATTTCCATTTTTAAGAAGACAGTTAGTTAATAATTGGTAGCTTAGGTTGCTGACATCCACATGAATGTTTGAATATGATAAACAAGCTATGTATGCATGTTAGAATTTGCTACAGTTTGTTTTAGCAAGTAGTTAAGAATTAGATTGGTCATGTTTTGATCGCTTACTTTCAAAGCTGCCTGAAATGGACTTTCTCAAGATGTGATAGAATCTCCCTTAGGTTCATTTGGTGTTGGTGCAATTTCTCTCTTCCAGTAATTGTGGCTGAATAGATATTGGTTTAATACAAGAAGTCCCAACAACATAGTCCTGCTGCATATGGGCTCAAGATGGTTTCTTATTCTAGGTACACATAATACCTTGTTTTTAATTTGCAGTCATGAGTTGATGATAGATGAAACTGTTTGGACCACAAAACTAATTTTGAAGGTGGCTTATAATATTTAAACATGTAAGTGATTGGTGAAATCATGCTAGACTTATTTATTCACAGCACAATGAAGGTAAATTGGAGCAGATGAGTAAGCGATAGTCACATCCTCACCAAGTTAGAAGTTAAGCAGTGGACAGTCAGATCTTTGGGGTGCCCACATGTCTGGAGATGCTGATTTCCAGACATAGAGATGTACATTGTATTTCACAAGGACCTATAACACATATTGTATTTCTTTACACTCTCTAGAACATTCTTAGCAAGCAGGCCTTACAGAGATGTCTACAGTGGCTATTCAGTGTTTGGTGAGACAGAAGCATCCTTTGTGGAGTGATTATAGGTGCCGTAGCATGTTCTGGTTTAAGTGGGTGTTAGCACAAGAGAAATCACTTGTCTCCAATATTGAAGCGAAGCTATTGCACGTAAGGTGTTGCCCAAATATTGGTTGAGATTTTCTGAGGAACTCTCTGTTTGGTTGGCTGTGTTCCTTGTCGTAATCAGGTAATCCTGAACTCTTCATGTTACGAGTTGAAACGACATATTATTAGTGGATATGTTGTCAATAATGGAGAAATGGAGAAATAATGGAGAAATGCTTTTTATTCTCTGTGCCTCGAAGAAACCCCACAAAACTTATAAAATTTCAAGTGAGAAGAGATTCCTTGATTATCAGTGACTTTTTGCTCTTATATAAATAAAACGTGCCTACTTCTATAATGGAATAGCAAATCCTTGATGGAATGTAATGACGGTTTGTTTATATTTCTGAATATATACTCACTTTGGGGCAAGGGCCTGAAATTGGGACTACCACAGCCATCATCACCATCACCAGTCATATGACCACCCTAGTTACAGTACCTCTCAATTTCGGCACATCGCCTTAAAGTGTAATATAAATGTCTGTGCTTCTACAAGGCTACAGACAGGCTTCTGAGGGTTCTCACACCATTCATTACATGTTAGCTCCTACCAAGACCTGCTTACTTGGGTGGAATGGAGGGGCAACATTTACTCAAAATGAAGGATTTGTGAAAAGAAATCAAGGGTTAAAAGAACTTTTGAGGTAAAACTGATCTTATGTTCAGTTCGTTGTGCTTCGCTTTCAAAAGCACCTCTCTGGATGTCACACTTCTGTAGACCAGTCAGAGGAAAGGAGACCTTAGTACATCTTGAAACCTTTACAAAGCAATCTTAAGTTGATAACTACAGAAGCAGGAAGTTGCTTTCTTTAATGACCACAGAGAAGCCCATGGTCTGACAAGCATTCCCTGAGGAACGAGCGTGTGTAATGAGCATATAACCTTATTCCTGGCCACACACCTCGTGATAAATTCACCAGAGACTGAAAAAAAAAATATGAAAGGCGTAAAGACATTTTAGGGACAATTCAGGGCATTCAAAAATGTACTGGCTAGACTATTAGGAAACTTGTTAATTTTCTTAGCAGTGATAACCGTATTGAAGGTATACAGGGGACTATCTCTATTCCAGGGGTGTGCATGCTCAAGTTTCAGGAATGAAGTAATCGTAAAGTCAGCTATTTCATTTCTTATGGATCAGCAAAAAAAAAAAAAAAAAAAATGGGGGTGGGGGTAGAGAGAGTGTAATATGGCAAAGTGTTCATTGATGAATCTAGGTGGAGTTTATATGGTTATTCCTTACACCTTTTTTGCAACTTTTTTATTTCTATGAATGAATACCTTCAAAATAAAAACTTGGAGGAAAGGGGAAAACAAATTCTGAAAGAGGTGTATTAACCTATTTAGTCCCTAGTCTGTCATTTGTTATAAGAGAGAAAAGGCTAATTCCTCAAAAGAGGCTTTCAGAGGGAGAGTCCAGTTACACTGTGCAAGACTAATGAGAAGCATTTACTTTAGAACTCATTTGCACACTTTGCAATTAGAATTAAGTACAAAAATTACTGTCAGATTTAAAGTTCCCTGTCATTACCCAGTTACAGATTCTTTGATAAGCTCAGGCGAAAAATGAATAAACATTAACTCTCCTCAAGCTTCTGTTTTTCAACGAGAATAGACCTTACCCATACAAAGCTTAGTTGCCTCTGTATTGTCCTGATGCTGATTGATTACTTTGTCCAGGAGCCACAGTTAAAGAACAATGGCGACCCAGGACAATTCACACAGTCCCATCACCCCACTCTCCTAAGAACTTGTACTGGTTGAAGGCAGGTGTGGAGGCCAGAGCTGGTCCCCAGGCCTGTTGGGCCTTAATCAGGATTAGTGTGTAAAGCACTTAATCTCGAGCGGGCTTTTTTCTTACGGTCATACTGAGTTATCCATGAACTCATTACTCTTTTAGCTTTCCTTTGCCCTGCAATCAATTAATTATATGTAAATAAATCATGTCTTGCATTTGTCAGAAGATCTTATTTAAAGCAGTGACTCAGTCCTCACTGCTTTTGAGAATCACCTGGAGAACTTTTAAGAAGATGATTGCTCGGATCCTGATTCAGTGGGCCTGAGAGGAGCATGGGATTTTTAAATGCACCCAAAGTTGAAAGCCATTGATTCCTAGTGGGAGTTCTTAACAGGGAGGCATACTTTGGAATCATCCGTGGCTCTTTGAAAAACAATATGCCTACAGTATCAGAATCTCTCTAACGGGGTAACTGGGCACCTGTGTTTTTTAAAGCTCCACATACATGATTCTGGGATGTACCTCTAGTTAGGAACCACTGATGAAAAGCCACTCTGGCTGGGATCTTGTATATTGGTCAGTGAACATCTAATGGACTTGTTTCATAAGCTCAGATTTGTGTTTGTCAGGTTGTCTTAGAGCAATGTCTGTGCTTGGAAATATTCCTTTCCAAATGGGAGGTAATAAAGAAAAGGGATGACTGAAGCCCTGAAACCCGGTTGTCTAAGATGAATATGATAGACTGGTTCCTTCATTTCGTCTGACATAATCACTGAGAGCAACTGCCTGGTAAGGCTTGTGTAAGTGCTACGTGTGTGTGATCCAGGCCAGCCAGTCCCCATTACAGCAATGGAGTACTATTCATTAGACGCCATAAGTGTCAGGAGATATGGTGGTGATGCTTATGTTAATGGTGGTGAAAACAGCCAATTTGGAGCTCCCGCTATGTGCCAGGCACTATTCTAGGAATGCCACCAATATTCACTCATTTGCATTTCACAAAAACCCGATGAGCTAATTTCTTGGCTCCATGAAAAAGATGAAGAAACTGAAACACTGACAGCTTAAGTAATTCTTCCCAGGGGACACAGCTGGTAAATGGCAGAGTCACTGGCCATCTGGCTCCCGGTTGCCTCTTTTTAACACCACTACACTGCACATCTGCATCGCTCAGTGTAAGGGTGCGAAGCCAACAGAGAGCCCAAGGACTTGACGCTCTATCCTCCAGGATCTCACACTTGTTAATATTCTTACTATGGGTGTGGTACCCTCATCTTTATCCATTTTTAGCATGAAAGATTATGTTTAGACATGTGTTCTTCATTATGCTTCTTTCCAATTCTAATAAGAAGTTCTTATTTAATGTGTTTTCAAAGAAACTGACAACTTCTATTCAGCAACAAGTTATGAAAATTATGGAGAAAATGATTCTGATAAAAATTAGAACGTGTAAGGCATCATTAAAGGAATGGAAATATTTGATCTTTACTTGGATATGAGATGGAAGGCCTGATAGAGGTCTAAACATACTTTGCAGGCTAACGAATTAGTTACACTTCCTTTGAATGACCCTAGAAGTAGTTGTAAGACCAAGGGATATATACTGGAGGCAGAAACATTTAATTTCAATGTAATTTCTGGTAGTTATTCAAAGATTGGAGAAGAGCAGAAGTCACGTAGGGACGTGGGTTGTCTTTGCCTGTATGTACCCATTCTACTTTCATCGGGTGGCAGTCACAGGATCTGATGGTCAAACCTCTACCCACGTTCATTTCTCTGTCACTGTAGTTTAGTGGAGGCTGAAATCCCTCCCTCCCCTCCAAGGTTGGATCCAAAACTTGGCCATTCAGAGCATTCCTTTTCCTGGATTACAATAATTACTTTAGGGTGAAACATAAAATCTTAGCCAATCTAGTGACACTCAAATTTGAGACTTTGTCCAGCCCTTTGGGAGTTGCTAAAGCTAAAGATGATGTTAACCCAAAATGCTGGGGATGGAGCATGAAGACAAACTGTCCCTAACATCTTTTGAGCCCTGGCTGATTCAGCCCCTCCAGAAGTTAGGACCACCCAGACTTTCCTACTGTACAAACCAGGCAATCTCAGTCTCCCCCCACTCCTAGAGAGGTGTCTTAAGCCAACTTACAGGAGTATGTTCTCAGTACTATATGCTTGCTGTTGGTGGTGGTCAAACCTGGCTTGAACAGCCACATCTCAAGGGCAACATGGAAGACTTTGGTCTTCTAGCATCTTAAAGTGCCTTCAACTTTGAGATTCTCTTATTTTATGTTTTCTCTCTAGACCTAAATCTAACTTTAACAAAATAAAAAGAAAATGAGCTATGATTTACGAGAATGACTGCAAACTTGGATGTTTCCAAGCAAAAACTTTTAGAAAGGCATTCTTTGCCATTGGATCACTAAGGAATGAGCACCTTATATTTCCTTTCAGCCCTGTTGCTACAGGGACAGTACTTCAATGAAAAGAGAGAAATGGGGCAGCTGTGCTGCCCTGTCCCTGTCTGATTAGATTGCTTCAGTTTGCAGACTTCCCCTTTCAAATCAGATTTACCCAGGTGGTTTATGCCTAAGAGAACAAGTAGCAGGGCTTCAAAGAGCAACTAGTTGAGAAGGTTTAACTGAAGCAGTGTGTAAGCAGTGCGTTGGCTGTTTGAATGGATCTGTGAAGAAAATTCTGTAGTGAATATTGGAGACCTCGTTATAGCTTCCACTTAACCCAGAGGCAGCTGTCACATCTTCCACCCCGTAACTCTTCTCTTATACTCACAGCCTAGCAGTCCAGATCCTTTCAGTTAAACTTGGTCGTTTTTGAGACTAACGATGATCTCATGTATATTCAGTCATATATTTTGCTGTGTATTACTTGATGTATTAGCAAGTCATGTGCGTATTGAAGGGTCCTTCCGGAGAAATTGCACATTTATTTTTTCACCTTGGCAATTGTTAATTATCTTAGTAAGAGAAAAGGAAAAGAATGCCTAATCCAAAAGTTTGGTTATGCTAATAGTTTTCCTCTACCTTTCAAACCCAATACACACACACACAGACACACACGCACACACACACACACACACTCACTCACACACTCACAGTCCCTCCCTCCCTCCCACAGGCTCTCTTCCCCCACATCAGCAAATTAACCTTATTTCTTTCATTTAAGCTAATTTCTAAGGGACTCTCAGAAATGTGCTTGGTGGCAGAAAGTAGCCAGCCTGGGATTAAAGATTTGCTAGAGATAGTCCCCTGGAAGACAAGCACCTTTGACCAGTGATATTTAATATGCTGCTTTTTCTCTTCAAAATGCTTTGCCAGCATTACTCAGGTGATCCATTCAACACCTCTGGAAGATTGGTCCGTGAGATTACAGATTTTTTTTAAGGCAGAGAAGTTGGTGTTGTGACTTTCTTAAGGTAGCATGGTTAGTTTAGACTCCTTGAGCTGGATGTTGATGTGCTAACATTCTCAGCTTCCACCCTGACCTTGATTCACCTTATTTTGTTGAAGTTGATAGCTAAATTATCTTGAAATCAATCAGATTTGGAAATCCCAAAGAACCCAGCTTCATTATGGTTTATATTCTAATCTCAAATAAGTCTTCAGAGGTAATAAATAATTGAGGTCGAGAAAAGAAATACTTTAGGGAGAAAAAAAGACCTGCTTTAGTAAGCCTTTAATTTCTATTTTATTTTGCTGCTGCAATCAGGTTTTCTCTTATGGAATCCGTTTTTTTAGTTGTAGAACATGATCTTTTGATATATCAATTTATATATACGTTGTGAAATGAGTTCCACAATCAAGCTAATTAACACACCCATCTCCTCCAGTAGTTATCATTTATTTTGTGTGTGGTGAGAGCACTTCAGATCTACTGTCTTAGCAAATTTCAAGTATATAATTCATTATTATTAACAATAGTCACCATAATGTACATTAGGCTTCCAGAATTTATTCATCTTATAACTGAAAGTTTATACCCTTTGATCAATATCTCTCCTTTTCCTCCACCATCACCTCAGATTCTGGTAACTATTCTCTTTTACTATGAATTGGACCTTTTTTTAAAGATGGAATCCATTTCTTAAAAGAATATTTCCAAGTAGTAGTGCTGGATGTCCAAACCGACCTACTGCTATCTATTTCTGTAGCAGTTTGCCGTTTCTTTCGCTCAATATCCACCATTGGTGACAGTAATTATAATACTTAGTGCGGTATCGGCCACAACATTTTATTAAATGGATCTTCTCATTTCATGCTTTCAGCCACCTGATGGATTAGGTGTTACCATTGCCATTAACTCTTTACAAAGAGACTGGTGTTGAGAGGAGCATTTCACTTGTCCAATGTCCCATTAGGTGACATTAGGTGGTAGAGGTGAGAATAGATTGGGTCTGCTGGCTGCTTAAACCCATTCTGCTGCTGACACTAAGCCTCAGGGCCACTCTAATACGTTAAATATGGCAGCCCTGAGTAAAGCATGCTCATCACGAGGAAGTTGATCACTTTCATATTACTTGGGTCATTCCATTCTCACAGAGAATTTGGGCAATTACTACTATTATCTACCCATTACCTGATTTAGAAATGGCGGTTCAGTGAGGTTTTTTCTGACTTGCCATTCACTGGGCTATGAAGTGATGCGGCCAAGCCACCTATTCTTTGTGTAAGGGGACTAACACCTGCATGGGTTCCTCCTACCCTGGTCCTGTCAAGGCCTCCTGGTCCTGCAGGATCACCTTCTGCTGGCTCCTGGGAGCAGCAGAGTTGACACCCAAGGACCTCAACTGGTGTCATCCAGCACTGCAAGTTAGCAGTCAGCAACCTGGAGAACTGTGTAATATTGGAGCTGATTAGATTTCCCTGTCTTTTCTTTGCAAATATTTTCTTGTCTCCTGCCTCTTTTCTGCCATGCCTGGACATTTATTTTCAGACCTGAGCATTTGGGTGTGTCCTTATTTGTAAGGCCAGTGTGTACTTACTCTCCTCTGATGAATAAGGCTACTGAGAAACTATTTTTGGAAAGTATTAAGCTCTTAAAGACAGTGATATCATTAGTCAGGCTTTGGACTCTATTGAATAATGTGCATTTTGATTTTAATAGTATCCTTGACATCACTTCCAAGATGAAAAATGGTGTGCTTATTCATATCATTTTTGACATGGGAGTATAGGGTCTTATGAAGTCAGTGTGGATTTTTCCTAATGTACTGTTCTGCTAAAGCCACCCAGTGCTGTGTTGTCAAATGTTCAAAGTCTCTCCCTGAACTTCAGTTTCCTCACCTATAAAGTGGGTATAATATTGCCTCCCAGGGCTACTCAGTTCTGAGGATTCAAAGAACAAATGAATGGAAAGGCCTAGGAAAGTCCTTGCCATTGAGTTGATACACAGAGAGTTGTGACATTGTTGTTAACATAGGAATTTAAACATTTTTGGGTCAATAAATAAGACATAGGCGTTTATAAGATGCATTCTTGTAACTGAATGGGTCCTGTTGATTTGGTGTATATAACGGTGAAGGACAAGTGCTGACACTGGAATATTTTTGTTTCTGCTGTGTTTTCCCCACAAATTGCCAAATTTTAACAGACGAGTTAACGTAAATGAAAGTCCTTTGGAAAGCGGAAGCTACTACACATAGAGGGAGACATGATTTCAGGCTATCACTGGCTTTGGTGCCAGATTTTTGATGCATATTTTCATTTCACCTTCATATCAACCAATCCTCAATTTGAAAAATGAGAAAACTGAGACTGGGAAAAGTTAAGAAACACACTAAGGATCGTAAAACCAGCAACTAACGTTGGGCATCTCCAAAGGAGCTTTCAATAAATAAAAGATAAAGAAAGGTCAACGGTAAAATATTTCCTTTATCCCTGATGGAGGCCCGGTTGAGGGCTGGCTTGTTACCTGAGTCAAGTGGGCCCGCTACCTGAACCCGTGAAACTGCAGACCACCTAACCAGTGGTCGGCATCACCAGCCAGGGCAGGCATACCCCTCACAGCGATAGACGGAGGGGCACAGAGGAGGATATCTGCCCTCTGCCACCAAGCACTCTCAGGCCTAAGTGGAAATTGGATGTGAGCGGAGCCTTCCCTAATTCTCCCACTCGGATAAATCACTCCACATTTCAAGGGCCAAAGGGAATATAAAGGGAGAGGCCCACAGTTACACAATGGAGATTCCTTTCCAAACTGGAAAACTTAGGAGTAGGAAAGAAGTGTTCTCTATTAACAAGTGGCAAAGGCAATTTTCACATCCAAGGCTGTGACTCAACTTCAAAGCCAAGTTTTTCCATTAAACCCTGGGAACACCCCTACTTGCTGTGGGCAACTCAAGAGCCAACTCTAGTTCATCCTTTTTAACCATCATCATATGTGGTGTCCCATTTATCATTTTAAATGTCTGTTTGTTCAGTAAGCAAATGGAGGAGATGCTTTTCGTTGGTACTGTGATGCCATGCACAACATATCAGAACATTTGAAATTCGTATTGTTTATTAAAGTTAGTATGCAGTTCAAATTTCACATTTCAGTTTTAAATAAACACTTATCTATGGAAATAAGTATTCGGAGACAGGTAGCTTGGAAAATGAAGCTACAACCAATTCATTTTTTTATAAAAACCACAGGTTCAGTTGAAGTGCCTTTTTTGCATTTAGATGGATACGCTGTAGGATGAGCATTTTGTCTGTATTTAGGTTATTAAAATTGTTAGTTCTGCCAATTAACCTAGGAAACCTCTATGGGGAAAAAAATGGGACAAATATTGGAACATATAACTCGTTGTTTTGAACAAATATGTTTGTTCATTACACATGTGTTCATTTGTGTTATAACAAAGTTTCAGTAATGGCACAGTTTAGAGAGGAAAGGAGTTGGGAAGGACTTGTAGGGATGTGGAATCCCAGTGTGCTGGCACACTCCGGCCCGATCAATATTGTATGATGGCAGTGATACCTTTTTGTGTGATATAACTCATTGTTCAATAATTAATGTCACCAGCGCATGTTTCTAAGAGTACCAAAGGTAAATAATTTACTGTAATTACCAAAGAGGAGTGATGTTAATTTATTAGAAATTTTTTTGGGGGGTCCTTTGTGAAAGGTAACCTCAGGGCCTTAGATGCTAGAACTGTAGTTTGCTAAAAACTAAAGTGAGCTGCTCCTCCCACTTTATATTAAATATTTTGCCCTACTCTGAATGTTGATTGATTGGAGTCTCCAAACAGTAAAACTGGTAGATAAGTCTAGACTAAAATCAGCACCTCATTTTTGGTTAACCCAGTAGAACTGGGGACCTTTCTGAAGTGATGTGTTGCTCTTTTGGGGGTTACACCTTGGTTTTGTGACTCTTATTAACACAACTGATCACACGCCTCTCCACGGAATGTGTCTTCTCTCACTGAATGCAGAAAAAGCTATACTTCATTCACTTTTGCAGTTTCCTAGGATCTAGGTAAGATAGTTACTTGCACGTAAGTGATCCACACATTTCTTTTCAATTTGATTTCAGGGCTATTTTTTTTTTTAATCTTTGTAATTCAAAGTAATTTTTTTAAATTGAAGTTTTATTGTCAAAGTTATAAAAGCAAAAACTCATGTCATTTTTTTAAAATAAATTTTATTGGGGAATATTGGGGGACAGTTTATTTCTCCAGGGCCCATCAGCTCCAAGTCATTGTCCTTCAATCTAGTTGTGGAGGGCGCAGCTCAGCTCCACGTCCAGTCGCCGTTTTCAATCTTTAGTTGCAGGGGGCGCAGCCCATCATCCCATGTGGGAATTGAACCGGCAACCTTGTTAAGAGCTCGTGCTCTAACCCACTGAGCCATCCGGCCTCCCCTCATATCATTTTATAAGACATACTCATCATGAATGAAAAGAATCCCCTTATAAACCTTCAGCTCCCAATTTCTTCTCTCCAGAAACAATTGCTTAGAGTATCTTTTGATGACTCTTTTGATGCATTTTCATGTCTCTAAACAATTTGTACATGTTGCTTGTTGTTGGCTTTTCCCTATTTCCATAATTATTTATTGAATTCCCCAAATGTTAGATGAAACTTTAAGTTTTTAAATATCTCTTTTCTCCCACCACGCATACTCCCATCCCCTCATTTTCCTGAAACAGTTGTATTTTATTTTGGTTATACCACTATTTAGTGCTGCTATTATTATGCCTACATATATGTTATTCACAGGTGTAAAATATATTATGATTGCATTTTCTTTTTGGCACAATGTTTTTCTTTCCCTAGAGTTTCTTCATTTACTTTGCATTCTCTGTACATATCACCAGTCCAACCCACAAACTCCTCCCCTATTGTACAAATCTCCTCTCAATATGTTCATATTCATTAGGTGTTCTCAAAATTTCATCTACTTAATTCATCTGTCTTAGAGCTTTCTTACTTGTCAAGTTGCTTCTAGACCCACTACACAGATGTCCTCCTGGGTCCTTCACTGTCACCATGAAAATGTCCTATGTTTTTGTATTAAACCCTGTGTCTTCCTTCTTCTTGGTTTAAACCTTCATTTTGGTGGAGTACATCTTTCAATAGTTTCCTTTACAGAGTGCATCAGAAATATGTTTTGTGGTTTCATATATCTGAACATTATTCTTAATTCTATTTTCACACCTTTTTGGGGGAGAGGAAGGGCCGGCTGGTTATTGAATTCTGGGTTGAAAACCAAAGGGATTGCTTCATTGCCTTTAACTTCAGTTTTTGCTCTTAAAAAAAGTCTAGTGGAAGTCTACCATCTGTGACCATTTTTCCTCTTTAAATTCGGAGGCTCTTTATTTCCAAGTTCTAAAAATGCACGATGATGTACTATAGAGGAGGGGTTTATATTTATCTATATTGCTGGTGACTTAGTGGGTCTTTTTACTCTAGGAACTTAGGTCTTCAGTTCTGGGAAAATTTCTTGAATTGAATTGTTTCTTTTATTTCTTCTCTATTTCATTATTTTCCTCTTTTTAGAACTTTTTTTTTTTGGAGCGGGGAGGAGGATTTGAAATTTCTGAACTGATTCTCTACTTTCTTACATGTTCTCTCCTATTTTATATTTCAAAAAGTCTCCCACTAATTTCTAGGCTTTTTTTTTTCAAGTTTAATGCTGTCATATTTGTTACTTTCTATGACTTCTGTCGTTTACTGGGGTTTCAGTAGGAAGCAGATCATTAGCAGGACAAAAATTGAGATTGATCTTATTTTTGGCCTGTGGGATAATATATCAGATTAAAAACATTCTTAGCCATTCTCTCTTCATGTTTAGCTTCTGCCTTATTCTCTTACATTTATGTTAAATTTTTTCACCATATTCCATGTCTCATACTGTTTTCTATATTTTCCATTATTTTTTAAAATCTGTCTTTCACTTTGTATATTTTTCCATTTATGCTTCCAGTTCGCTGACCCGTTCTCTATTGTGTCTAGTCAAGAACTGGCATTGTATTTAGAACTGAACAAATGCCCACTGTTTCTTGCTTGTGTATATCCCAGCGCTCTGTGGAATTATCCTCCTTGTATTTTCTTTTTTTTATCTTTTTCCCTATTTTCTTCTCTTTTAAAAATTTTTTTTTATTAAACTTTATTGCGGTGACAATTGTTAATAAAGTTACATACATGGATTTCAGGTGTACAACTCTGTAATACATCATCTACATATCCCATTGTGTGTTCACCACCCAGTCAGTTCTCCTTCCATCACCATATATTTAATCCCTTTTACCCTCATTTACCACTCCCCTCCCCCCCTTACCCTCTGGTGACCACTAAACTATTGTCTGTGTCTATGAGTTTTTGTTTCTTCATTTGTTTGTCTTGTTCCTTTGTTGTTTTCAGTTTTATATACCACATATTAGTGAAGTCATATGGTTCTTGACTTTTTCTAACTTATTTACCTTAGCATAATAATCTCAAGATCCATCCATGCTGTCACAAAATGTAAGGCAGTGTGGAAGTTCCTCAAAAAATTAAGAATAGAATTACCACATGACCCAGCAATCTCTCCTAGGTATCTACCAAAAAAATCTGAAAACATTTATCTGTAAAGATATATGTGCTCCAATGTTTATTGCAGCTTTATTTACGGTGGCCAAGATATGGAAACAACCAAAGTGTCCTTTGATAGATGATTGGATAAAGAAGATGTGGTATATATACACAATGGAATACTACTTTGCCATAATTAAAGATGAAATAGTGCCTTTTGTGACAACATGGATGGGTCTTGAGATTATTATCCCCTATTTTCTTAATCATACTATTCTAAAGTTCTTATTAGCTTATTTTAAAATGTAAGATGACCTGGGAGTCAGTTTACACTTTCTATTTTTTTTCTGTTTTGTTCATGTGCTCTGAACATGCTTGGCAATTTTTCATTGCATGCTGGACATGATGCATAAAAAAGTTGCAGACAGGACACTTCTGATGATATACCGGGGTGCAAAAAAATGTATATACATGACTTGTATTCATCGTTTGTTATTGGTATATGTTGAGTATTACCATTTTAATACAGTTTTTTTTCCTTTCTTAAAATGTGTATACATTGTTTTGGCACCCTCTGTATATTTCTCCACAGAGGATTCACCCTCCCTCTGCTAGGCACAGGCTGGTTGATAAGTATTTAATCTAATCAAGATTTCGCTGAACTGAGGCTAGTTGGCAGCTCTGGTAAAGCTGCTGGCCCTTCAGGGTCCTTACTTGAAATCTGGTGTGATCTTCAAGTCTTCTCTGCTGACAAGTCCCAAACTCTAAATCTTTTTCTCATGAAACAGCCAAAAGCTCCATGTGCCTTTCAGAGATTTTTCTGGTTGGCTTTTTAAACTTCCTGTTCTGCACAGCCCCAGAATTCAGCAGATGTTAACAGAAAACTGTACCATGCTCGAGGCCACCCTCGAGTCAGCTCAACCCCTCAAGACCTCCCCTTCTCCAGAGTTCAGCTCCTCTAGTTGATGCCTCAGCTGTTCTCTGCTGCATTCAGCGATGATTTCCATATTTATCTGGTGTACTTGGCAGCAGCACTAGACTGCTGCTAGCTACTCTGCCCCACTTGAAAATAGAAGTCATCAAGATTGATATTCTTATTTTTTATTTTGAGATTTGGGAAAGAATTTTACAGTTGTTGTAGGATTAATTTGGACATGTGTTGAAATGCTTAAAATCATGGTTAGAATTATTTCTGTGATGTTCTGCTTGTCATGCCAGTTTCTCAAGATGCTTTCTTAAGAGATTGAAATAGCAAAGCATATCAATAAACTTTATTTTCTAATCCTAGAAACTTCAGTGTCGACCTGTAGTGGAATCTATAAAAATTGTTTATTTTGAATGTTAGACTATCTGGACTTACAGAGACATACAGGTATTACGTTTAAGTGCAGAGAAACTGGTGTCTTATGTGGGTTGTTGATGCACTGTATCATTTTATTTTTCAGCATCTAACATTCACAAGAGAATTTGATTCAGATTCTCTTAGACACTACAGCTGGGCTGCAGACACTTTGGACAATGTCAATCTTGTCTCAAGTCCTGTTCATTCTGGGTAAGTAACCTGAAAGTCACTTTTCTTTATCCTATTAAATTAATCCTATTGCATTTAATATTTGCAGTGTATAAATTCATAGGTATGAAATTTCGATATCCTATAGGACTTCATTAGGAAGTATATGTGACATATACCTGTAAATCATTAGTAAATATATTTCTAAGCAAATCTGTATATCTATTTTTATTAATAAAAGCAAGGTGTTGGAAAAGAAATTCACTAAAGTTTTGGTGCCTAAAAACTGTCTATTCTGGTACACTTCTAGGTCTGTAATTTTCCATAAAAAATTTAAATATAGTCATTTCTCTTAATTTATTCAAAATGAAGTTTTTTTCTGAGTATCTGATTTTCTTTATAATAAAAAATAATAGCCATTTTCTATTAACTTACCTCGCTATTTGACAGCTTTTGTGCTTTGCTTGGAATGATAGAGGAATTTCACTCAAATATTTAGTTTTTAAATAAGCAGTAAGCTCTGGTACTCTCATTTTTTTCTCATTTGATATAGGCCTTTGATTTGACAAATGATTGGTTTTGTGTGATTTTCCTTTAAAAAGAAAATACCAACTTGAAACTTCTAGATCAAGTTTGGTACCTTTTGCATTCCTGAAATAAAATTATAATTAAGTAGTATTAAATTACAATTGGAAAAAATAAATAAATTTTTTAAAGAAATTCACTTTTAGAAAATGAAGGTACCAATGTATGCGTATGAAATGTGCTATGGTAAGAACTACATCAAACAGGCCCCTCATTGCTGTCCCATTGGTCAGCAGAATTTGAGGTGGGTGGCTAAAAGGTGACCTGCTCTGACTGCTGAATTGATCATCAATTTATTTTTAGATATTGGATTCTTCACCTGTAATTCAGGGTAATTGACATCCATAGAAATGGAATAGAAATAATTCATTATGATGATGAAAATATCAAGGTATTTTCACTTCTGAAATTGGCATTGGGTCATACATTAGTTGTGATCCAGGACAAAAACTGATTAATTTGGAATTAAATAAATTAACAATAGTTAACATCTGTGAAGTGCCTTATGTATTACATGAAGTATTTTCTGCTGCTTTTAATTAAAATAAATTGTAATAGCTAACATTTACTATTGCTTTTCATGTACCTCACATTGTGCTAAAGCTTTTACATGTATTGTCTTATTTAATATTTATTTAAACCTTAAAATTACACTGTGAGAGAAGTTTTACTCATTCTCCCTAGTTTACAGAGGAAAAGACAGATTCAGAGTAATGCTGCAGGTTATTAAAGTATTCTTATGGAATTACAGCTTATAGCACCACAATTCTGAAAAACAAATCACTGAAATGTTATGCAAAAGGAAGCAATTTACATGAAAGTGCTTTATAAACCCTAAAATACATGGTCTTTGAGTCATTATCCTTGTATTTCTTTAACTAAATTAGAAAAACCTTTCATTATAGTAATAATTTTTAAACTGCTAAAAATATTTACATGATTTATATTAGATGTGTATGTGTCTAAAATTGCAAAAGCAAAAAAAGAAATAAAAATCAGAGTTGAGAACGAATATGTAAAATACTTGGATAAGTTCAGTGGTCAGACACGTTGAAGAATTCTTTGAATCGAGCTCCGAGAATTGTCACCATGTTACAAGGCTCTAGAACCAGCACTTTGTACCCTCTACATAGGAAAGAAAAGTACTAGGGCTTAATTTAGTCAACTGAGAAGCTGAGGGAGCACGGGATAATACAATCAAAAATGAACTTTACCATACTTGGAGACAGTGAATGCAAATGCAAATTACCTCTCCTTGAATTTACTGAAGAGAATAGACAAGTGCAGGAAAGTAAAAGTAATGGCAGCTAGTATGGGCTTGTTTTAAAAGGAAAATATAGACTTGGTATATACTTGGAAATAGTTCACTAATGCCAGGTGGAGTAGCTTATATAGTCATTTAAGGCAAGTATTTTTCCAGGTTGTCCCACAAATGCCAAATGCCGTGGTTTCATTTTCTGATGGTTTTTACTTTTCTTTTGCTTGTCATTGACATTTTCTGTTGCTTGCTTCTAATTATCTTACATTAATTTTTCCCATTTGCTTTCTAAATTATTTTGCAGCTATTCTTCTCCACTTCCTCAGTATGATTCAAGGTGATAACTGTGTCCTTTATGTGAACCATCCTTTTTTGTATTCTTAATTTATGTGAATATTTCCTGCAGTTAGATTGTGTCAGTGTGTGTAGTGTATCAGCATTTGTCATCCCGCTGTTCCTAAAACTAGGAATATTCATGTGTTAGTTTTAGGATCATTTGTAGAATTCCTGCTTTAGTTTAAGTATTAATAAGATAAAACAAATATGATTAAATGTCACCTTTTAATTTGTTTCTGGAAGTTACATTGCATGGAATTTTATTTTGTACAGAACATGTAAGGAATGAGTTTGGAAAAAAATTAACTATCTTTCATAATGTTATTGAATAATAGGACCCACATCCTGCTTAACATATACTCCCACCTTTCCTCTTTCTGTTGCCTCCATAAAGTTGTAAACCTCAGAACAATAAATGATTGGTAGTAAGCACCAGCTATGCACCCGGTGCAAAGCAGAACAAAGAAAGTGATTCTTTCAATTTGTCATTCAAATCTTCTAAGCCATGGTGTTTTCCATTTTGTTCTGGCATTCTTTGTAGCTGTGATATTTTTATATTGACACTGATTACCTTCTTACACTACCTTCAGACTACTCAGCTACAAATGTTTTACATATATATATATATATATATATATATATATATATATATATATATATGTCGGACTATTAAGTTCGCTAACTTTCCACCATATAAGCGCATGGATAAAAGTATTAGTAACCAAGTCTGACCTAGACAGTTTCTAAGCACACTTAACAACTTAACAAAATGGTTTTGTTCATTGGTTCATTTAATAAACATTTATTGTGTGCAGGCACTGTGCTCAGCTCTGCAGGTCAAGCAGTGAACAAGACAGAGCTGATCTGAAATACTAGATACTAGAATCTATATTATTGAGAATCAGCTGTTTGTCGCCAGAACAAATATTGTCTGTTCAGTATAGATAATCCAGTGTTTATTTGTATTACTACAACTGAATTTTCAAACCCAGCGTTTATCTTGAATCACTTTTTAATCTTTTCTGTTACTATTATTACCAATCACAAATTGGTTTTAATGACTAAATGCTGGGGAAGATCAGATTTTGTCTTAAACTTCTTTGTAATCTTGCCATATTGTCTTCATTACGGAGAAAAATAGCTGTTAAACATGTATATGTCTAAGAAAATGTGGGCTCCCTAGAACAGGTTCAAGTGAGCCTTGTTATTACCATGTTTCCCCGAAAATAAAACCTAACCGGAAAATAAGCCGTAGCATGATTTTTCAGGATGACCTCCCTTGAACATAAGCCCTCATCCATCTTTTGGAGCAAAAATTAATATAAGACCCAGTCTTATTTTCGGGGAAACACGGTATCTAGCACTGGAGGCAATTCTTAGTTTGAGTATCATAGTGTTCCCAGTCTCGTGAAGTAGGTATAATGTTATAAAAACATAAACCAGAGGAAATGGCTAAATCCAAAATGAGCAAAAGGGCATGAAGTTGATTCCACCTCTCTGCTGACCAGAGTTGGTTCTGGAAATCAGATAGGCTGAAAATTGATCCCCATGCTGTCCCTCTCTGTGGGGATGGCAGGCCAATTTGCTTTGTTGAAGCAGTTACTCTCCCAAGGTCAAAAGATTTAGTAGGGAAGGCTTTCCAGGTAGGACCTCCATGCAAAGTCCTAAAATGTATTTGCAGGATGTTAGAACTGTTTTTAGATGGTTCAATAGTAGAGGATTTTGATGGATGGGATTATTCTCCCCATTAAACACTTTAGATATTCCAACAATTTTCTAATCATCAGCATTTAGTGCTGTTCCAGTAATAAGCATATTTTCACATGTGAAAATTCAAATGCAAAAATCCGTGTTTCTGTTTTGCTGTCTGACTTACACGCTTCCATATGTCAGGCTCATTGGTTTATGTTCTCCAGAGTGCTTTACAACACTGTAAAGATGCAGGAGGACCCACGAGGGACTGTTTTCCATGATAGAAATCAAGAATTACAATATGCTGTTACCCTGATATGACATAATTAATTTCTTTACATTTTCATATTTTTCTCATTAGCTTTTGATATAAAGGTCAATGACAGAATTGTATAGTTTTCTAAAAGTCCTAAGTTATCACTTTTCTATTGCTGTATGAATACTCAAATGTAGGCTATTTTAAACAGTTTTAAAGCCAGATTTATACTGAAAAGATTAAATCCCTTTCCATCAAAATTGCCTTAGCAAAACTAGTCATCTCCTGCTTTTATTATATTCTGCTTTGTGATAGTAAAAATTAGAGTGTTGGTATGATTAAATATACATTCATTTTATGAGTTGTACGTGTTAAGACATACTGTGGAGTTTCATCTTACTTAGGGAGAGAGATTCATAGTCAGCAAATGGCTAAACTCATTCATAGTAGTTAAAATGGTCCTCCAATATAGCTTAAACAAAACAAAAAAGTGGTTTTGTCTTTGTGTTTTTAAATACACAACAGCCCTTTAATAGCCAGTTTTATTCCAACTTTGAAACATTCACTATTCCTTTCATTTAAACACTTGACAAAAACGTTGGCTTCTCTTAGGGGGCCACTTTCCACCAAAAATAAGATGCCATGTTTCACTTTTTGCCCAATTCACAAGTTAAATGCATGTTTGATGTGACTCCACCGTATTTACTTCCAATTTATTTTTAAAGAAAGGAAATGATAGCTTCATTGTCTGTCACTTTAAACTTAAGCATTTAATTTCAAAACCTACTATGAAGATAGTTTACTTCTTTCCTTGATTTGGCCTCTGGTCTTCTCCCTGCAGGTTTTTGGTTAGCTTTATGGTGGACGCAAGAGGTGGCTCCATGAGAGGAAGCCGTCACCACGGAATGAGAATCATCATTCCTCCACGCAAGTGTACGGCCCCCACCCGCATCACCTGCCGTTTGGTAAAGAGACATAAACTGGCCAACCCACCCCCCATGGTGGAAGGAGAGGGATTAGCCAGTAGGCTGGTAGAAATGGGTCCTGCAGGGGCACAATTTTTAGGGTAAGTTGTTTTGTCAATTTTAATCTTGGATCTCATAACCACATCTTTGATTTTCTTTCCCCTTGTTAACTCAAGTAGTTAACTATTAAAGCTGCTTAGTTGGACCATTTTGATTGAGTACACCTTTTGTTTAGTGTCAGAGGTCACAAAGCGGTGTAATTCTGTGAAAAGCTAGTAGGCTGATATTTCCTTAACTCAATTTGCTGGTCAAAGCTTTTACTAACCAAGAAGCATGTTCTCTGCTCAGTGAGTGCACGAAACCCTCATGGCCCCTATAGCAGTCACGACACCATTCTAAGGAAAAATATATAGATGCTGAAATTATAGCACCACTTTGAATAAATGCCTACTTTGGGTACATGTCTTTTTAAAGATAACTTTTAGGGAAACCATCCATTACAATATGGTGTTCTCCAAAAAAGAAAAAATAAATTTAATTCATTTTCTGAGGTGGCACTTGGGTGCAAATCAGGCAGGCTCTGTCATGACTGACAGTTTGTTCACAATTTCCCCTTCTTGTTTCTCTTCCTGCTGCATGGATGTTATTCAGTAAACTGCATCTTCCTACCAATCCTCCCCCTGTAAATGAGGGTGAGAGCTTGGTTAGCCGAATCCTGCAGCTTGGGCCTCAAGGAACAAAATTTATTGGGTAGGATCTTCATAGACAAGATACAGAATGTCTACAGTTCTTTTTCCATTTTCAATTTTTTTCTGTCATACCATGGTCGTCTTCTCGTCTTCAGTTGATTTTTATTTTTTCAGTTGTTAATGCTTTCAGTTGATGTGTGTCACTGAAAGGAAAAAAAAAATCATAGTGGCTTGACTTACTGTAGCACCGCTACCTATCTTTTGCTTTTCAAGCATGTGGAATTCACTGCAAGCAGTCTGCTTTCATAACTTTGTGCTTCTGTAAACCTTTCTTTAATTTGAAATGTTTCGACTGAATATAGTTTTTAAGACAGACTGAAAGTCTAATATTCATCCAATGTAGGAGAAGGTATTTGCAGGCTTTGAATCAACATATGTGTGTGTGTGTGTGTGTGTGTGTGTATATGTATGTGTGTAGAGTTAAATTTTTTTAAAAAGTACTTACTTGTACTGAGTAATCTTCATGGGCTTTGAGAAGGAAAAGTGATCAATAAGCAAACTGATTTTGAAAATATGGGGAATATAGGATATTTAAAGAAAACCAAGTAGCAGATAGCCTATTCTAAAGTTATTAAATTGTTTTGTTTTGTTTAAGCTGAAATGTGTTGGTACTTGTTGTCTGTTTGCTTATCTGTTTGACTGGTGTATTTGCTTTGGCAGTCTGCATGAAGAAACCTGTTATGAAAAGTTATGCTTGGCTTTCACCTTGGTCAGAGAACCTTGTTCATACCTTCTCTCCAATATCGTTGAATGTCGTACACAAAGCCACATTCCTTAAATATTTACAGAGACAGTATCTGATACATTAACCTGCAAAGATTGTATCTAGTTCTCAAAAAAAAAAAAATTAATTATCAGGTGTGGTTAAAAACTACGTAAATAACTCTTGAAATTATTAACACTACTAGAAATAGTTGATTTTGTTTCTTCCTGTCAAAAAGTAAAGTCATTATAAAAAAAAGTTTTATGTCCTTAATTTGCATTAATTATAATGATTTTGCCAAAAGTAAAATAATCATATTTATCATTCCATTTTAAGTGAGTACGTTTGTAATAAATCAAATATTCATGTTTTTGTTTGTTATTTGATCATTACAACTACTGTACCTTTTTATGCTCTTACCTATCTAAGCCTGTATCTTTGTTATCTCATGTACATAAACATATAGGAGAGGTTACATACAACCTCTGTAGGAGAATAATGATACTGTCTACTAAATGTCAGAAAAGAAAGCTGCACAATCCAACTACATAAACTGGGTGTGATTGTGGTCTGCTTACTTTCATTCATCTTTTTTAGCATTTATCCTACTTTAAAATTTAACAAAATTATTGCTGTGCTTGATTGGCTATCTTCAATTTGCAGCCATTCTTTCACATTCTTCTGCAAAAGGACACTGTCAAAAATTAATAGATTATTATATGACAATTGCAAACCAACAAGTGCTTTTTCAGAAAATTTAAATATTCCCACGCAGGTTATACTAGAGCTAGGAGATTAAGTTACCCACTACCATTTCACAAATTAAAAATCAGAAACTGTCTTAACTGCATAGGCCATGGAAGTCATAGAAACTGACTGTTGAAGGGAGTGAATTATTATATTGATTGTTTTCTTACTAAGGGGAAAAATCAGTAATCTTCAACGTAGGAAATTTACAAAATTCCTTTTTTAAAGAAATGACTGTGTCCTTTTAAGTTATTAGCATTTTGTATAATATACCAATTGTGTTTTTAAAAATGGACCAACTTTCTTATGATCTATTTTTATAATTTTCAATTCCTTGATTCAAAATTCTTTTTTTGTGTTCTGAATTTTTTCCCCTCATTAAATCAAATGCCTAACCTATAGTAAGCTCTCAAGAGTTGTTTGTGAATGAATGAATGAATGATGCATGTTTTCAGGCTTCTAATATTTAATTAGCAAATGATTCTGCAGCTTTGAAATCATTCCCAACCTTAGTGGCACCTCTGATTTTCAAATGAGTTCTGTTAGTGAAACATTTTATAAAGTATGATACTATAAATGCATTTAATTTGATACCAAAATAATGTGGATTTTTTTCCAGCCCTGTCATAGTGGAAATCCCTCATTTTGGGTCTATGAGAGGAAAAGAGAGAGAACTCATTGTTCTTCGAAGTGAAAATGGTGAAACATGGAAGGAGCATCAATTTGACAGTAAAAATGAAGATGTAACCGAATTACTTAATGGCATGGATGAAGGTAATTATGACGGCTCCTTGTTTCTGTACATGTCTGCAGGCAGAAATCAAAGGGATGACTTGACTAAAGTAAACAATCCTTGAATTTCACACGTTTATATTTCAAACAGGGAATCAGGTTCCTGAGTATTTATTGCTGTTTTCTGTTTCTAAGGCATGAAGCTCCATTTAATCTAACAACATTTTCCCCATACTACTAATGTACAGATATTTTGATGATTCATTCAGTCTTTAATCAAATACATCAATCTTTCCAAAACCCAAGAAAGTTTTCTAAGTCAAAAATGTGTAAAGAGGGGTGGAATAATAATGGAAGGTATGCAAAGTATGCGGAGAATTTTTAAGAAAATACGTTCACATTTTATTTTTGGAATTATAATTTCCGGACCCTTTCTTTGATCTGTTTTCTCCACGATTATTTCAGTATTCTGAATTTTTAATTTCCCTTGAGCTATAATCAGTTTCTTTTTAAAAAACTAAGTTTTATATTATTTATTGGGATCTTTGGTGCTTTAGTATCTTATTCTTTGACCTAGTAAGACTGATATATAGCTGAGCCCGTCACTTTTTTATACACACCTTTCTACAGGCTATCTGACCCTTAGAATCAGCAGTTTTTCTTAGTAGACATTGGCAATAGGCTCGTTTTAAAAGTAGGTGCTTGATGCAGAGTTTTCCTTAAAAAATGTAAAAAAAAAAAAACAATTAGAGCCTAAGCTCACCATAAAATAAAGCTAAGCTTTATACTGACTTCGTAATCACTACAAAGTCAGCAGTTGTTTTAAGTAGCAGCTTTATTGGAGCTATAAGTCACATACCATCAATATTCACTCTTTAGCGTTTAGTACATTGGCTTTTGGAATGCTTTCGGCACAGTTTCTGGTTTCAAAATGTGGACAAAGAAGCTAGACAGACTCAAGGGTGTTTGAGGAATGACCATGGGAAAATTCTTAGATCTCTATGAGCCCCTGTTACTTCTGTAAAATGGAGATTTCCTTCCTTACTTTATAGGGTTGTTGAGAAAAAAATAATTTTGTGATGCACTTATAAAATACAGCCCTTGTTCCTATTATACTCATTCCATAGAAGAAGAAAAAATGCCATGCCTAGAAATAGAAATAAAGGGGGATCAAATATATGGTGATGGAAGAACTGACTCTGGGTGGCGAACACACAATGGGATTCATAGATGACGTAATACAGAATTGTACACCTCAAATCTATGTAATTTTACTAACAATTGTCACCCCAATAAATTAAAAAAAAAAGAAATAGAAATAGAACTTTCTATTTGCGTAAGACATAGTTAATCATAGCCAACCCAGAATTTCAAGATGTCTTTACAGCAAGGTAGGGAGGAAACTAATAATTGTTGGATGTCTAGCATTCATCAGGCACTGATAAATGCCTTTATATGTGAATATTTAAAATGAAAGCATATACTATAGGTAGGAAGTTTTGATCCCACTTTATAGTACATGAAGGCACTGAAGTTCAGATAAGTCAAGTAATTTATCTAAGGTTACCCCGACTAAGTAGCAGCACCAGGATTGAAATCTAGTCCTACCTGTTTTCAAAGACTTTTAACTATATCCCACATATTTTAGAAATGTGTGTCTTGTGGAGAAGAAAATAAACCGAAAGCGGAAAATTCCTACAAACCTAGATATAAAGCTCCAGAAGTACAGTCATTGTAAATGTTACACATTTAATGAGTACCCATTAAATGTCCATACATAATACTGCCATTTGCATCATATACCATCCATAATTTCAAACGATTTCTCATGGATAGGGACATGCAATCGTAATTAAGATTTCTAATTTTTCTTACCCTAACTTATTTTAAAGCATGAAATATACTCATTCTCCTAGAAGGAAATTTACAAGCAAATACAATCAAAAGTTTTTAAAAGAATAAATCCTAAAAAGATAAATTGAATTAGCATTTTGAAAATAATGAAAGCATACAGATGATTCAGGATAAAAAATGGAGAGTATACAAGAAATGGGTTTTCCATAGAGGATAGTTTTTGTTTGTTTGTTTTAAGGAAAATAAAATTAAAGAATATTTTTATGTATCCAGGATTTCTTAAATGCTAACGTCGAATACTAGTTTTTAAAATGTAACATCTACTATACAGGATTTTCTTCTTTTTAATGGATAGCTACCTTGATTATGTAAGCTTCTAATCAGCAGGCACAAGGCTGATTTGGGCACTCATCTAATCCTGGTGAGTGGTCAGAAGGAGGAACCACATTATAATATGTAGCCCTGGACCAAAGTTCTCATTGGTCTATTTCCTCTACCCAAACTTCATTAATCTCTGGAGAAAAAATATTAAAGAAGAGCATTTACTTGGAGGAAAGGAACAATCTTCTAGGAAGCATATTGAACATTCTAAGACAGTGCTGTTCAATAGAACTTTCTTCTATTGGAAATATGTATGCTGTGCTTTCCAACATCACTAGTCATCACTAGCCACTAGTCAGTCACATGTCACAATTACTCTTGAGTAATTGAAATGTGACTAGTGCAACTGAGGAAGGTAATTTTTAATTTACTTTTAATTAATTTTAAATAGCCACATGTGGCCAGTGGCTATCTCACTGGACATTGCAGTTTTAGCAAAAACATTGTACATTCTAGTAATATATTCTCCTTCATTTTTGAGTATAGATTACATAGTATGTCCTATCAGATAGAAGTAGAATTTTAAAAAACATTTGTAATGTTTATTTATGGGAGTGACCTCCATGATTTCATGCCTATATGTTTTCATTTTGTTTTGAACAAACCAGTTTTCAAATAGAAATTAGTCATATCTCTGCTTAGACAAATGATGCCCCAAACATTGCCAGACTAAGATGTTTTAAAGAAATGATGATACAGCCTTCCGTCCTGGATTCTATGTGTTATCTTGGAAATAGTAGATAGAGTTTCTATGCTACATTTTTAAAGACCAGATAAACTTTGGTTCCATTTTAGACAATTAAAAGGAAATATAAATACTTCTAGGTTTAAGGAATCAAGCACTGAAGGCCACTGCAGCAAAAATGAGACCTAATTTTTAAGGCACAGTGGTATTTTTCATGTATTAAATTTTTAAATAATAATAATAATGAAGGAACTACTACACACCTTTTATAACTGAAGCTCAATTAATCAGATTTCATACCAAGCTCCACTCTTCTTCTGTTCCCAAAGACGCTTTATTCTTATTGGAACATCCCTACTCTAAAATCAGATGGGCAGAAATAAAATCAGTCTGTCTCTCAGAAAAACCAACCCTTCTATTTCCTGCAAGGTCCAATGAGTCAAAATTTTCATGGGAAGAGAAGCACAAGCACAGTTTAGGAGGTTTCGTGTTACATTCAACCCTCTCCACTCTGCTTCCCTCCTTTTTTGTTCTGAATAGTTGTTAATTAGCAGGATGAAAATAGCACATAAAATACACCAGTGACCAGATCACTCAAGATTTCCTTAAAGAAAACGAGAAATAAATCATTGTTATTTTATTTAGCCTATTAATTTTCCCCAGTTGTTAACAACTAAGTCTAATCTGTCATCTATGGCAAGTGACCCTTGATAATATCTGTCATTGTAATTGTCTTCTTTTTAATTCTCTTTTTCACTAATAAATTCTATGTGCTACTTTATAGCTCATGTATTTACCACTTTCATAACCAATCCTGTTGCAGTCTCTTCTCTGCAACTTAAAGCACAAGTATTTAAAAATCATCTTAGCCAATATTTTGATCATCGATTTTTACTAAACAACACAATTGCATTGTAAGGATTAGATTATGGTTCTATAGTATGTAAAAACTTGCAAAGATTTTCCATGTGCACAATCAAAGTTAATAGTTAGAATAACTCCAGGGAAAGACAAGTTCAAGGAGGAGGATAATTTGCCCAGTGTAATGTGGTCAGGTATTTAGGAGCATGAGCTATGGACATCGCATAGACCAGAATTCCCAACCTGGCTCCACCATTTACTAGCTGTTTGACCCTAACCAATCAGTCTCTGTGAACTTTAATTTAAATTTATAAAGTGAGTATACCTCATAGGGAACTAATGGGGAACAGATGAGCTAATATATGCAAAGTTCTTAGCACAATGTCTGATACATGAGAACCACTCGGTCAATGTTGGCAGCCATGTAGAGTTGTGCAGGAGAGCAAGTGGGGAAGTGGGGGCTGAAATCTTGCCTCTTCCACTTGCCAAGCCATATGCTCTCACACTGGCCTACAAAGCAAAAGGGCACTCTTATCTAATTTTCTCAATGCTACTGTCTAATATCCAAGCCATGTACCTACAGGGCTGTGTCCGTTTAACTGGGCACCCTTTTCCAAATCACACAAAAGACTATCAGTGCTAGTGGAAGCCCTGGTCACAGGTGACGATGGTGACACTCACCCCGTCATCACCCAGGAAATAGTAAATAGACAGATCTAGTGTTCCAAAATCTGGACTTCTGATTCTAGATCTAATTGGTTTTCTCCAGTACTCCTTTGCCTCTGTATGTTCTCAAATGAAGGATGCCTATGAAAGTTCTTTGTGTGGACAAAAATGTTACATAAATGTCAGTGGCTATGTAAATTTTCCATTACTAATCAGGTACCGCTCTAAGTACGTGTATGACTCAAAAGGATATGGTATGTGTTCAGGAAAAATTGTGATTGCAAAATAAGGTGGAATTAAGAATTATTTCTGTTAGCTACAAGCCCAGAGACAAGAACATCAGTGGATATGCTAGAGGAGCAGGTGTGTCAGCAAAGCTCAATTGGAGTAAGAGGCTAGAATGACACAGAGGACAGTTGGTCTGGGTGTGAAGAATCTGCTGTTACCACTAAGGTATCATGTGGCAGGAGCAACGTTTCTCTTTGGCAGCAGTCATAGGTCTTGTTCCAGCACTCATCGATTCACATTTTCGCAACAGAGATAAAGATACCGCAAAACAGAAAATATTCATTCTGCTCCCCCCAAAAACATCATCTTTCAAGTGTACCAAATCGAATCCATTTTGTAAGATTAATTAAAACGTTACTTCAATTAAACTCACAAAGTTCAATTAAACATGTTTAATTTGTGCCTCCAAAGTCAGACCCAAGGGGTGTTTTGTAGTTTGCAGTTATACTGGACCTGGGAGTATTTATTGGTAGAAGAATCCTTCCTTCTTAAAGGTCTCAACTTAAAAATTGAAGAGACTGAGGCATGCGCTAATCCTGCGCTGTTCAGTACAGTAGCCATGAGCTCCATATGGCTATAGAGCACTTGGACTTGGGCTTGTACAAATTGAGATGTCCTGCAAATGCAAAATATACCAGATATATGAAGTTAGTACCTCCCCCAAAATACATAAATAAATATATATATATGTGTATACACATATTTATATACACATATATATACATATATCTATAATAACTTTTACATTAGTTACATGTTGGAATGGTAATATTTTGGATATACTGGTCTAAATGTAACATATTGTTAAAATTCATTTCACCAATACTTTTTTATTTTTCAGTGCGGCTATAAGAAAATTTAAAATTACATATGTGGCAATCATTATATTTCTTATAGAGAGCACTGCTCTGGACAGTGTGCAGACTTTATTTTACACATCTATTCTGTTTTAAAATCAAAAATCATTGCTAACTAAGTATCACAAGTCTACTTTGAGGATATATCAATTATGCTATGATTTTAAGATCCCAATCACTGTATTGGAACAAAATGTTGCTGAAGTTCTCCAAACACTGTTATAATGCTAGGAAAATATTTTGTCACTTATTGTTACGGCTAAACTTTCAGATGAGAGCAAATGAGATTTTAAGATAATACATTTTACATCAAATACTTACACTATTTCAGAAATTGAAGCAGGAAAGGACAGTTGGTACATACAATATTATGTAACAGAAAATAAATTTTCCATAACTTATTATCTAACTATACCAACAATATTTTAGAAACAGACTTCTCAGTTAAATATTGCTGCTTTGGTTCATTTCAATTGAACTTACTTGTTTTTAATTTATCAGCCGTGAGACAAATAGTAATCCTAAAGTGTCCTGTTAGATTGTCGAAGTAGTTGAGCACCAGAAAGTGAAATATGTAACTTTCTGTTGTACACAGCACCATCTGTTGGAGAAATCTATTCACAATTTTGAAAAATTCTGGAGGAAAAATTTAGAACTGAATTTAAATTAGGATTGTAGTTGGGGTGCAAAAAAAACCCAAAAAACAGCCAAAAATTTAAACGAACCATGGCATAATACTAACTTACGTTCACATCCTTGCCTCACTCTTCTTTTCCAGGAAGGCTTCTCTAAACTCCAAACTAAGTTAGATCCACCTGGTAAATATGTCCACATCGCCTAGCCTGTCTTCTGAACTTTAGTATCTTTCCTTGGTGGGCCGTAAGTCCATGAGGGCAGGGACTGGTGCTGACATGTTGACAGCCATTATACTCTGCATAGAACAGCTCTTGGCACAGTGTTGTCACTTCATCATAATTTGTTAAATGAATGGAGAAATGAATGATTTATATCCAGTCATATGCCCCCAGTTTTGGTGACACCTTTCCTCAGTTATTCAGAGACCCAGACCCAAGAGAGAAAGCAACTTTGTAAAGGAAGGGATGCCACAACCAAATAGGGCAAGGAGGTCTAGGGGGCAGGAAAAGGGTACATAATGATTAAATATTAGTTTTCTGTTAGGTTGGTGGAAAAGTAATTGAGGTTTTTGCAATTGTTTTTAACCTTTTAAACCAGAATTATTTTTGCACTAACCTAATAAAAATAACTTTAAGATATATGATTGTCAGAAATTATATGGATTGCTAAAACTGGAGGAAGAAACAAACAGGTATATCATTTCCAGACGTTGTGCATCCTTAGCACATAATGAATTGTGCAAATTAATGCTGATCCATACAGACATAAAGTAGATTTCAGAAGTGAATAAGAATGTGAGTTAATTTACTAAACTTGTAGAGGTCTATGAGACCTCTCTTTACTGTCCTTACAACTTTTCATGAATCTAAAATTATTTTAAAGTAGAAATTGCAAAAATTGAAAAGTTTCCTGTTATGTTTACATTGAGGGATAAGGATCAAGTTGTATTATTTGAAGGGTTTTCTTTTCCTGTAACATCCTGGGTGGGCTTGTTACAAAAGTTGCATATTCAGGATGGAGCTGAATTTTAATTCCAAAGAAATGAGTGTCTATAATTTTATGAAATATTTCAGTGAATATATTACAAGTGCTCTTTGTTCCACATTCTACAGCTAGAGTTGAATATTATAGATTTATCTTTCATTTCCTTCATTTCTCCCAATTTATCTGATATTTAATTTTCTGTAACTGGTGAAATTTTCCTTTAAAAATGGAATGAAATTAAAATGATAGCAATGCAAATTTACATACTGTAGGGTAAAACAGATGTAGTGTGATAATTAAAAAAAAGAAAAACCCAACCTTAGAACTGCCAGAGACTATCTCTCTGCCTTTCCTCTACTCTAAAGCTGTGAGATCTTGGAAAGAATATGTAAGCTAAGTTATTATGTGAACAGAACTGTGCTTGTGGTTTTCTGTCATTTATCTATTATATCCCCCCAGAGGAATCTTTTCTTATCCTGATGTTAATAGACAAGAAACGCAGGACTCAGGGTTGCAAAACTTGTACAAGGTCCAAGCTCACGGGTTGGGGAGCTGGATTTGAACCCAAGGCACCTGTTTCTAGTGGCTTTCCACAGACCCATACTAGCTAGCTTGCTCTTTCAAATTCTAACATTCTAATGCTCCATGCTTTTCCTCTATGCTTCAATAGCAAATACTCTATTCTTAGATAAGTAAGCTGAGCCAAACATTCACCTGACCAGAAATTAAATCTTAGATATAGAATTCATCTTTTGTGAAATTGAGGTTGTGTTCTTCTACAGACTACTAACACTCAGACCTTATCAGGTCACAAATAGCCTTCAGAAAACAAATTTGATATAGGAAAGAGAATCATGGTACCATTTGACCAAGTTATCGAGACATTTAATCATTTGCATGTAAAAGTGAGGCAAAACCAATCAGGATGATCATTTGAGAGCTTCCAGAGTTACTCATTTAGTGGGAACATGATTTCAATTCTCTTATTTATGCTTCATTGTATTTGATCTCCATAACCATTCGTATTTTCAAGTCACTTTATGACGGATTTTCTGTCGGAAAATCTCATTTACAAAGACTGCTGTCCCACCTTTTGCAAATAAAGGAACTAAATGAGTTATAAGGTGTTTAAGAAAATTATCATTAATCAGAGGCAAGAAAACTGTAGAACATTAGTTTCTACTTCTTGTAATCAGGGCTTTCTGCTCTGAGTGGCCCAGGAAGAAGTCCCATTGTCACCTTTTGGACCAGGGTATTTGCAAATCTATTCATTACTCATCCATTTATTAACCACCACTCATGTGCCAAGTAGCCTGTAGACATTGTGTTAAATAGTCCGTGAAGTCCAAGTTGCTGTGACTTCATCCCTTCTCCCCGACCCTGTTCTGAGACCTAGGTTCTAATCTTAGCTCCAAAGCAGACCAGTGAAGTAAATTTGGGCAAGTCACTCAACCTCTCGGAACTTTAGACACCTACTGTACCATAATGCTGTGTGGCTCAACTAGGTAATTGACCTACCAGTGTGTAGACATTCAGGAAGCATAAATTTTAACCTTCCTCCTGGCCCAAACTGCCTATTACAGAACTCACCTCTCTTTTCCCTTTAATCAATTTTTAGTAAAAACTTTACTATTAACAGATTAAAAAGAGACAGTGAGAGAGGTGGATTCTAGGGTCCTTTCATGTTCTTTGGCATTATGAATCACCTTGAAAGGTAGAGATCTTAAATTTCATGCCCTTTTCTCCTTTAATTCTGTAGCTACAGATAGCCTTTTAAAAAATAAAACCACGTGAAAGTAATGGATATTTATTATTGCCCCATAAGCTCCTCTTCTCATACTGTGCTATTCTTGGGTCGGTTCTCATAGCACGCGGTTGTCATGTTTTTAGTCATTTGGGGTCTCACTTTGTAAGGACAGGTACCTCGTGAGAATCTATTGTGACCTTCCCAAATAGGTCAGGTCATAAAGTCACCTGAATTGAATGGGAAAAGCAGGTGTTTAGGTTCCACCTCTGGCCTACCAAGTCAGAATCTCCACCACAGAAGGATAGGAATCTATGCTTTTTCTATGTAGCACTAGTATTGCTTACAATCTGGCCAGTTTGTGACACCCTGCACTGGGAGCTATTTGTATATACAGAGGGTTCTCTGGGTACGTATGTGATACAGCATCACATTTGTGCTGCAGATTATTTTCTTGGGTTTATCTCTGTATATAAAGGGTGGAAGCAAAGAGTCTTGGCAGTATTTTCCAGCACTCTGGCTTAAGTAATAGACCATTTTTAAATCTAAATACATATATTCCATCTTGGGAGGAACATTGGCATTGTTCATTTTTACATTATCAGAGTTGATTAATATTTGCCTGGAAATCTGCGATTCCTGATAGAGTAGTCCCCCACCACTTTCCATGGTTTCAATTACCTGCTGTCCACTGCGATGTGAAAATATTAAGTGGGAAATTCCAAAAATAATTCTTAAGTTTTAAATTGCGTGCCATTCTGAGGGGCATGATGAAATCTTATGCTGTCCCACCCAGGCCGTGAATCATCCCTTTGTCCAGTGTATCCACACTGTACATACTGTCCACCCCTCGTCACTTAGTAGCAGTCTTGGTTATCAGGTCAGCTAGAGAGAGAGAGAGAGAGAGACCACATTTATATAACTTTTATTACTCTATCTTATTAATTGTTCTATTTTATTATTAGCTATTGTTGTTCATCTCTTACTGTGCCGAATTTTTTAATTAACTTTATCATGGGTATGTATATGATAAGGAAAAAACATGGTATGTATAGAGTTCAGTACTACCCCTGGTTTTCAGGCATCCATTGAGGGGCTTGGAGCGTATCCCCCATGGATAAGGGGGGACTGCTATATACCTTGTTAGTTTGCAACACAGGACTTTCAGAAGAGCTTTATATTCTAACAAGTTTTTCATTCAGTTCAGGTAAACATCCATTAATTTCTACTGTGGTTTTAAAAAACAGGAAGACTAGAGCCACTGTCATGAAGAATTATTTTTAATTTAAAAAGAATTAAATGAATCAACAATAACCATTCTCTGCTACTACATACATTTTAGAGCAAGCTATAAAGCACTATTGCAGTTATTTGGTAGGAAAAGTGAGTCTCATTAATTCCCAATTGATTTCTTTGTTCCGTGGACACTAATTGAACACGTACAATGTGCCAGGTCTCAATGTCAAACAACATTTAATGATGGGATTTAACTGTGGTTGTTGTGCATTTTATGGAAAGAAAATCAAATTTTAATACACATTAATGATTTATCAAAATTATAAGTATAATGTCTTGTGGTAAGGTGCTCATGATGCCAGGTAATGTGGCCACAAGTCAGGGCTTCACAGTAGCTGAGTGTTGAGACTCTTTTCGTTGCCTCTTGCAACTTTTAGTCAGCTGGGTCTTTATTACCTGTTTTCAAATATTCAGCTAACATTCAGTCATTGCACTATTGTATTTCAATTTCCTTTTTTTAAAGCAAGAAATAGAGGAAAAAATGTGCTTGAGTTGAAATCTATGTTAAAACACTAGTAGTCTGTGGTATTATTTGTTTTATTTGTATATACAAAAGGTGCTAAAATATATATACACATTTTAAGAAAGGAAAATACTGTATTAAAAATGTAATACTCAATATATACTGATAAAGATGAATACGAGTCATGTGTATACATTTTTTTGGCGCCCCCGGTATTATATTATTATATTTATTTTTCAGTAGTAGTATTGGTAGCATTGTTACCCACGTAATAACAAGTGCGTATACATTCGTTAAATTATGTATTATAAATTTCCTCTTCTCTTTTCCCTTCCCCTAATTTTTATATAAATTATGTGACTTCATGATAGATATGTAAAGATATGATTAGTCAGTTGTATATTTTTTGTGACGTTTTCATTTAAAATACCTTAAAGATTTACATATTACAACATATACTTCTACCCCATTCTTTTCTTTTACAGTTACAGTTGACAAAATGTTATATTAGTTTCAGGTGTACAACACAGTGATTAGACATTTATATAACTTACAAGGTGATCACCCCAACAAGTCTAGTACCCATCTGACACTATGCGTAGTTACTACAATGTTATTGACTCTATTCCCTATGCTGTACTTTACATACCCCATTACTATTTTTATAACTGGCAATTTGTGCTTCTTAATCCCTCCCTCCTTTTCACCAATTCCCTCAACCCCCTCCCATCTGGCAACCATCATTTTGTTGTCTGTAATCTGTGTGTTCGTTTCTGTTTTGTTTGTTAGTTTATTTTGCATTTTAGGTTTCACATATAAGTGAAATCATGTCTACCCCACTGCACAATATTCCATAGTACAAATACATCGTAATTTATTTCACCTCTGTAATATTGAGGCCAATAAGATCTTATGATAGATTTTCACGTCATAACAATCCTGTAGTGACTACTGTTTTTCCCCTCCTCTTACCTCCTCACATCTATTTACCTCCTCACTTACTATTCACATCATTTATTTTCCTACTTATTCAGATATCTTAGTCATAGCAGCCTAACCTTCAACGGTAGCTCTTGAAGATACTATGCTTCTTTTTATAAACCGCTATTTAAATGATTTTTAAAATAATTTTTACATTTCTATTGACTTTCATCCTCAGGAAAAAATACTTTAAAAATATTTTGAGTATACCTATAAAGAGAACATAACCTAGCTAAGGGAAGATATCATTTCATCGTGCCGAGTCCTGGGAATCTGAGTAATTCAAGAAGGGAATGAGTGTATGATTCTATTTAAAGAATGGTGCATGGAACTCGAATGTCTAAAATGCCCACATTGGTTCTTCCTTTGGGTTGAGGCATATCTTTAAAATACCTATTAAAATACGCAGGGAAGGTCAATAAGTTTTAATAATGACAGAGGAATTGCTAAAGGCTTTAAAATAGAGTACAACACAGAGGGTCCCTGACCCACTGGCAAATCCTAAAAGATGCTCAGAAGTTGAGTGTGGAGTTAGAAATCTGAGCTTCTCCATTTACCCCTCATCTGCAACATGTGAGATATACACGCTCACTTTATATTTGGGGTGACTTTAATGCTTTATCAAAGGTCATACAACATAAGCGAGGCCAGGCTGCCTCCACTACACAAAATGGCAGTTCTTCCCAAGCCATTGCTATTAGTTTCCAGGGGTGATACAGCTGTCTTGGCCTTAACTCCTCACAAATGCATGTACACATTCCAACAATACTTACACACAAACAGCTCAGAAGTGCATATTATTACCACAGGTCCCCAAAAGGTGCCTCAGTCCCCCTTGCAGGTCCAGATTGATCTTGAGTAAACTTCATATTCACAGGATGCATAACTTGTTACATGCAGTTAGGAAGTCTGTCTTGTTTGAAGGATGTAATTTCATGTCAGTCTTCTTAAATTGCTTGTACTCTGTGGAGTCCTAAGCCATTTCTAAAGGGGAATATAATCACAAGCTTGAGGTGGAAAGTAAAATATATATATATCTATTTAGCTGATGATGGTGCACTATGCAGCAATTTAACCAAATTACCTGAACTTTCTCGTTTGCAGCATGAGGTATGAAGTCTGAGAATTTAGACTTTCAAAATAAGCCATACCATGAAAAGGGAAATATATCTGCTCTGTATGGAAGTCTTGTATTTTCTGTCAATTCCTGAACAGGTGAAAACTTTCCCAGTGTATTTTCTCGAGCAAAAAAACTGTTTGATTCTTTCCTGTTTTTTTATACTAATTTTCTTTTGTATTCTTTACCTTTGTTTTATTTTTCTTTCATTAGGGACTCAGTATTTAAGTTTGGACAGAACAGAGAGGAAGGAGATGGTTAGTAAACAAAAAGGACCAAAATGCCAGTTTCACTTTTAATCTGGATTGAACCCAATTTCTCTCCTAGTTGATAATTAATTTGGTGCTCACAATTAATTTGGTGCTCCCATCTCAGAGTGTGGTGGGTAATCTGTAAAATGAGAAGATGTCACTGCTCCATTTACCTAACCATTCATCTTACCACTCTACAAATTTCTATTTGGAATAAGCCATGATCTCAGCCTATGTATCTAATAAAGGAGGCAGACATGTTCATAGTTCAGGGATGGTAGGACGTGCTGTATGTATCAGAGGTATGAAGAGAGGCTTATGTGAGTAGCAAACAACAAAAACAAAACCAACCGCCCTCCCTGAAGCTTGGGAGTTTTCCTTTTATTTGGTAACAAGTAAAACCACTCCAGTAAAACCCAAAGGTTTCACCATCTCCTCTGTTTCCCATCCTGCTAAAGTAACCAGTGCTAATGGCTTAGAATGTTTCTTATACAAATTTCTCTTGTAAGAACATACAAATATGCAGATTATGTTTTTTTCCTAAAAAGAATCATACTATGCATATTGCTCTATATCTTGCTTCTGTCTTCACTGTATATATATATTTTTCAGTCACTACCTGCCTGGCTCCCACCTTCCCTCAAATCTCTCCTCTGTTACCTCCTCAGAGAGGTATTTCCTGATCATCCATATAAATAATAACTTATCCTCCCTATCCCCCCTCCCTGGTCATGTTCTATTTCCTCCCCTCAGTTTATTTTTTTCTTCATGTTTTTTTAATGGTGCCCTTCCCCCATGAGAAGGTAATCTCTATGTATGCAGTGACTTTGGTTTGCTCTCTACTACATCTGCAGTGACTAGACTAGTGCCTGCACATAGTGGGTCCTCAGTAAATACTTGGTAAATGAATGACTCTGAATCATTCTATTTACTAGCCTTAGACTTGTATAGAGTGTGGATGAACCGTGACTTTTAATCTAAGCGTTGCCTTATTGGTGGGCGTGTGGGCTCTTTCAGGCTTTAGTCATTATAAACAATGCTGCTTTGCATGTGCTTGCAAGAAAGATGTGAGAAAATGGGATGGCTGGGTTCCAAGACAGGCACATTTTCATTTTGAATAGAGGATGCCCAATGACATTGTCAAAAGATTGTTGTCATTTATACCCCACCTGTAATGAGTGAAAATACCTGTTTTCCCAAAATTTTCTCTGGACAAGATGTTATCAGTCTTTAATCTTACCAAGAAGCAGGTGTGCAGGGAAATGGTATCTTGGTTTAATTGGTATTTCCATGTAAATTATCAAGTCTGAACATTTTAAGATATGTTTATTGACATTTTCAGCTTCTGTGAATTGCCTGATTGTAAGATTTTGCCATTTTCTCTTGCCTTTCTCATCTTATCAACTTGTAGGTGCCATTAGTATTGAGCATGTTAATCCTTCATTTGTAGTGTGTGTGGCTTATTATCTTTCCCAGTCTACCTTTTGTCTTTACTATTTGTCTTTACTATTTTTATCATAGAAAGCTTTATATTTTTATGTAGTCAAAACTTCCTTTTAGGCTTCTGGCTTTTCCGTTTTGTATAGGAAAGTTTCTCCTAACCAAGGCTAAAATATGTTCTTCTGATTTTTTTTTTTTTGTAATATTTTAATTTTTTAAAGTAGTTAAGTCTTTTGTCCAGCTGGAATTTTTATTTACATATGATCATATGTAGTGATTTAGCTTTGTTCTTCCAAATAGATTTTGAATTATGTCAACACTACCTTTTAAATAAACTGATTTGAAGTTTAAATATGACTTTGATTTAAAAATATTCATTTAAATATATAATATATAAGTAGATAGATATGGACTTACATATATGCCTGTGTACACATATAGAAATTTGAATCTATTTCTTGATTCTCTATTCTTGTCCCCTTGACCTATTTGTCTATTATGTTGTGTATTCCTATATGTCTCTCTATATAACTGTTTTATTATGATACTTGTAGGTAAGTTTTTAAATCATAAATTCCCACTCACAAATCTACTTTTCTAGAATACTCTTGGCTAGTCTCAAATATTATTTCATATAGTTTTTAAAATCATTTATTTCGATTAAACCTATCAACTTGCTGCATAAAATCTGGCTTTTGATAGGTAGGAGATGCATCTGGCCGCACGATAGCGGATGGGCCAGAGTCAGGGGAGGTGAGTGGCAGGGAGATGGTAAGGAAGTGGTCTCAGCAACCTAGGCAGCCAAAGCAGGGCCTGAACAGGAGGTGGCAGGAGAAGAAGCTATTTCCAAAACACATAGAATCAACTGGACCTTGACCTTTAGAAGTGACGTATAACGGAAAGTGAGTCACAGGTATTAAACAAGAGAACTGAACCAACTGTAAACCCTTTGCAAGAGTTAGGACTGCAGGAGAACTAGGTTTGAAGGTAGACAGAATGGAAGAAGATGTGTCCATTTGTAAATAGGTTGAGTTTGACATAGGAGGGCCATTGGTGGGAGACAGAAATTGGTGATGATGTTGCTAATCATTTGGGTAATTTAAAAATATTTTAAAGACGTTTTCAAATAAAGTTGTAGAGACTTTCAGAACATGGAAGTCCTTATTCACTTTATTGTGGAACCCTACTTTTTTCTGACTCATTCCTATTTTCGGCTGCTTAAGGGAAAATTATTATAAATAATCACAGAATGGAGTATCCCTTCTTGAAGAGTAGAAATTTGTCCCTATGGTAAAATGCCAGATTTTGAAGATGTTTGTTCCTGTTCAGTAGAAACATTTTTGTACAATACTATGTGTGAATATCTTATAATAGTTTTGCAAAGCTTGATGTTATTTTAAGGTCACTGTAGTTTTCTACTTATCATAAAAACTCTGCTTAGACTACTGAATATAAATCATTTTAGCTATCAAAATTACACATCGGTTTATCTGAAGGTATTGTGCAAACAGGCTTATTCTCACGCCTTTTTCATTCATCTGTCTTTTCAGAACTCGATAGCCCAGAAGAGTTAGGGAAGAAGCGGATCTGCAGGATTGTCACTAAGGATTTCCCCCAGTATTTTGCAGTGGTTTCCCGGATTAAGCAGGAAAGCAACCAGATTGGTCCCGAAGGTGGAATTCTGAGCAGCACCACTGTACCCCTCGTCCAAGCGTCTTTCCCAGAGGGTGCTTTAACCAAAAGAATCCGAGTGGGCCTCCAGGTAATGTTCACAAACAGTTGTTTTCCTTGGTACATGCAGAGAGCTCCAGGAACTATAGTCGTGACTCAATGATATTGCTAATCAAAGCATTAGGCCAGTTTGGGAACCAGTAACCTATTTCAAGTGAAAAGCATTAGTTAAAAAGTTAGCTCCGTGAGTATTTTAAAAAGGTATGTTTTTTAGGGTTTTTCTCTGTCAAAGTATCACCTGGTTTCTGATGAAAGATTTTTTTTTTTTAACCATAGGTTTTTTGGTCTCAGTATGTGGAGCCAAATAGAAGCACCAAAGAATAAATATACCATTAAAGCAACAACCCATATTTGATTTGGTTTATAATATGCCACTTCATAAAAATTAGTAATAGTGAAGCTTGCAAGAAATTTTGGTTTAAGTAACTCGTAAATGCTGGGTTTTATCCAAACCAGTTGGAATTTGTTTTGGTTTGGAAAGCTGACTGAAAATCTTGGCAAGGGTCTTTCCTGTATTTGTTCATTTCAGTTAGACTGAACCAGTGCTTAACCAGTACTTTTTTCTTATTGAATAAGGAAAATAACCTGAAATAACTTAATTTCTGTTGTTAATAAATATAGTAATTAATAATTTCCCTGAAAGTTCATGTTCTTTTTGTGAGGCTGGCTTCTCATGCCCAAGGAGTTGGATTTTTTAGAGTCGACTCTAAATCCTGAAAAGGCCTTCGGTAAATACTCGGAGCTAAAGAGACCACCTTACGTTTTAGTGGAATGAAGTTCCCTTCAACTGTCTCCCATATTGAATATTTTACCAAAAAGCAAACAGACACCAAAAGGAAGAAGTTGGGCTTTCTAGGCTAGAACTGAAATCATGAGTGCCTTTTTGTCACTTAACTCTGAAAACCTCAATTTTTACATGGGTACAAGTTGCCTTTGTATTGTTTTACTGAATGTCCTGCATAGGTTTAACATCTATTGGACTCAGTATTTGTTGTCCGTTACTTTGGATTAGATTAAGACTGCTGTGAGATTTGATTCCCTCTTTTGCACACAAGCCCGTACTGTCTGTGTTCCATTGCGAAAATACTCAGGCTGACTGGTTCCTGCTACAGTGTTAGGTTGTTTGGGGGTTTTGTTTGTTTAACACCTTCCTGCAATGGTGAGAAAGGATGAAGGAGAAAGACATCTTTTTGGTTGTGTGGTTTTGGTTTTTTTCCTCATCACTTAAAAAGTCAACTTTCAAAAAAAGTCAACTTTCTGATGAGAGGAAACTGTCCACTTTCATGTAAGGTCCTTTCTCTTCTCTAGGCTCAGCCTGTTCCAGATGAAATTGTGAAAAAGATCCTTGGAAACAAAGCCACGTTTAGCCCAATTGTCACTGTGGAACCAAGAAGAAGGAAATTCCATAAACCTATCACGATGACCATTCCTGTGCCCCCACCCTCAGGAGAAGGCGTATCCAATGGGTACAAGGGGGACACGACACCCAATCTGCGCCTTCTCTGTAGCATTACAGGTTGGTTAAGTTGTTGCTGTACTTTCTATTGACGCTAGCATTTGCAGTAATTCTGTACAGAGATATGAAGCCTTTGAAACATGCATGCCAACTTTATGAGTAGAAAAAGAAAGAGTGAAACATTTTTACTTGTCCATCACCTACCTCATTCCTTTTATCCTTGTCATCGCTGCTTTAAGATGTCGATAATCATGTCTCATTGAAAATTCAGTAATATCATTTTCTCGCTGTTAGTTTTACAATTAATAATAGCACCCTTTTAAAGTTTTTGAGGTATTATTGAATCTGCTGGAGCATCTAGGTAATCTCTCAGTGACTTAGACAGAGGTGGTGGACCCAACCACACCCTTTAGACTACAGGAAATTGGATGGACATTGTGGAAAACAAAGCTCCCACAGAGCACTGGGCGTAGGAAAGAGCAGAGTAAATGCTTCTTCTCCCCTACTCTGTTAATGGATGTAATCTTTTTCTTTTTTTTTTAAATTTATTGGGGTGACACTTGTTAGTAATGGATGTAATCTAATAGACTAAATATGCAAGGCTTAGGAGAACACATTTTGTGATAAACACCTGGAATCCAGAGCTCAATTCATTATTCAACCTAATATATATATATTTTTTAACTGAAAGTCCAAGATTAAGATAGGTTGGGGTTTTTTTGTTTTGTTTTTAAGAGTAATTTTAATGTCTGATTCCCCCTTTTTTGCTGGAACATTTGAGGGGTTCAGGCAGTACAAATGAGCTGCTTCCTAGCTTTCTTGAGCTTGCCTTTTTAAAAATTAAAAAGCAAAAGCATTATATTGTCTAAGACAACAAATCTTTCCACTTACAAATTGCACTTCTAAAATACACTTACAAGTTGTGGTTACCCCAATTTTAAGCCATTCATAGGTAGCCAGACAAACAGAAAAGTAATTTATTTTAATCTAATAATATCTTACAAGGAGATCACTATACGCTGGTAAAAATAAAAGGAGAGCAGAGAGGAAAACTGCCTTCAGTACATGTCATTATTTAAAGTGTTGAAGTTTTGCGAGTTACTGGCTTTGTGGGAAGAATAGGACGGTACTGCAAATGTTAAAGTCAACATTACCTGCTGTTGTTCTCGCAGGAGGCACCTCACCTGCTCAGTGGGAAGACATCACAGGGACTACACCTTTGACATTTATAAAGGATTGTGTCTCTTTTACAACCAATGTTTCAGCCAGGTATGGAAATAAAGGATTCCCGAAAGCACTAAGGAATGAGTTGTATTACCTTTTGGAGAGTAAAAAGTGTTGTGCTCAGTACTAGTTTGGTAATTTTGATGGTGACGTTGGATCTAACTCAGAAATTTAAAATTCACTGGGATAAGTTGTTTTACCCAGTTCTTACAGGAAACTATAAGGTGCTAAAATTGATTCTTCCACTAGCAACTAATTCTTAGCAAATAATTCATAAACACTAGTAGGATTTTTCTCCCATAAAATTACTGCTCCTTCCAATGGTAAAATAATTAAAAACTCTTAAGCAGGAATAGAAAAAAGCTTCTCACGGGTATGTGTAAGAGGGTTAACAAGAATTTTATGGGAATAAGAGAAAATCCTTAGCATTTTCTTAGCAAAATTACAACAAATAATATACGTAGAATTTTCTGTGTTTGATAAACAGAGTAAACATCCTTACTGTTTATTTAAATGAACAAGTCAATGTTTTGGTTTAGTTCCCTTTATACTCTAATGTTTTTAATGGCGAAATTTTTTAAGATATGGCATTTAAATCCCTTCTTTTTCGTACTTATATGTTTGGTTTTGGTTTTGTTTTGGTTTTGTTTTTATCAGATTTTGGCTTGCAGACTGCCATCAAGTTTTAGAAACTGTGGGGTTAGCTACGCAACTGTACAGAGAATTAATATGTGTTCCATATATGGCCAAGTTTGTTGTTTTTGCCAAAATGAATGATCCTGTAGAATCCTCCCTGCGATGTTTCTGCATGACAGATGACAAAGTGGACAAAACTTTAGAGCAGCAAGAGAATTTTGAGGAAGTTGCAAGAAGCAAAGATATTGAGGTACCTTATTCAGAACAAGTTCACTCAATTCTATCCCTCAGATATGGGGTTTTATTTTGAGACCATAATAGCACTCACTATAAATGTCAATTACATTATTGATTTTAGTTTTTGTCTAAAATTTTTTATATAAATTCATTCTCAAATTATTTTAAGTGTTTTTGAGGTGATCTTAGTGGGTTAAAAGGTAGTACTAATGACTCTAAGTCATGGTCTCCAGTTTCCTGTAGCTACTTGAGTTATCTTATTTTCATGGTCACTGTCTATACACATTACTATGATTTTCCTTTCTCAAACCCAGCCTTTAGATAAGTATCTAAGAGTTGGGGGGAAGGGAACCTTTCAGAGTCTAGCTGAGTAAGTGATTGATATCAGACCCTTTCTTAAACATGTTTAAAATTGCCAGAATAAAAATATATAATTCTGTCTTGTGCATGTCCATGACAGTTTCCAATTACGATTATTGAATTGTGAGCCAGTAGTTATTTTTGTGGCAAATAGAACCCTAGAAGTAATTTCCTAATAAGAAGACAAATGTGGCACAGGAACATGTCATTCTTTTAATGTTATAAAACTTAAAATCTCAAAATTCTTTCAACTAAAGTTAACATTAAATACGTATTTCTTTTTCTCTAAAAGGTTCTGGAAGGAAAACCTATTTATGTTGATTGCTATGGAAATCTGGCCCCACTTACGAAAGGAGGACAGCAACTTGTTTTTAACTTTTATGCTTTCAAAGAAAATAGACTGCCATTTTCCATCAAGGTAAATCGTCTTCAACAGAGACTTTGTGATTTAAAAAAAAAAAAAAAATGCTCCTAGAGAATTAAAAGATGAATTAATGATTTATTCACTTTGAAATATCCTACCCAACTTGAATTCATAGGAACAAGGTCAGATTTTGCCCTAGTTCTACCTGAGTGTACTTTCCAACCAGGAAATCTTTTTAATTAGTTAAAGGAGTCTTTACCATTTAAAGAGCTACTCATTTATGTTTAAACAAATGTTCGTAAGACCAATCTAGAATAATAATATGCATCCTTATCTGGTTAATGCTCAGTAATCATATAGTGGATGAAATCGAAATTCAGTATTTAAGTTTCATTTCTGATGTAACCCAGGGACATTCTGGAGAGACCAGCTTCTTCCTCAGAGAACAGAAAGACACATGACAATGATTTACTATCATTATTATTTGCTATTATTAGTGTTGCTAAAACTGAGGCTTTGAGAAAAAAGAAATTGTTAGACAGGAAGAAAATGCATACAGCCCAGAGTATGCAATGAATTGTCAAGATAAGACAAGGAGACACAACAACCCTGTGTTTAGACTAGGAATTGAACATTCTAAACCTTGCTGAGTTTAAATGTGATCACCTTGGTTGACATGTAACTGTTATCACCACCTTTTCCCTTTTCCTGCCTCTTGAAGAGCTCCATAAAACAAACATGCTTAGCTCTTGTACAGACAGGCATCCTCAAAAAAGTCCCTTTCCATAATTGTCAACTACATAAATTCTTCTAGATTAGAGACACCAGCCAAGAGCCTTGTGGTCGTCTGTCTTTTCTGAAAGAACCAAAGACAACAAAAGGACTGCCTCAAACAGCTGTTTGCAACTTAAATATCACTCTACCAGCACATAAAAAGGTATCTTTTAATAGTGGTTTATTTTAACTTTCTTTCCCTGGTGTTGAAGAAGTGGGCCCTTGGTATGCAATTAAGGAATGCTTTGTAAAGTGATTAAAGCTCTTGAAACAAGTTTTATTAGTCTCTTTGTGTAGATTGACTAAGTCTTGTTACTGTGGTGTCACATTCTTACAGTTTATATGATGGAGTCCTCTGTTTATTGCTTCTGCTTCTGCTGGTAGTACATAGATTTTTATGCTTTCAAATAACATCACATTAATTTGCTGTGGATGTACAGTTCTTGATAATTTTTGTTGGCTTCTTTTGATTTGCTTTGCCTTCTAAATCAGCTTGCATTTTGTGCTCCCTACTGAGTCTTTTTCATATCCTGATATTCTTTTCCCTGCTGTCCATTATAATATTCCTTGTCTCTGCAATGCATCTTGGAACCAAAAGGAGACAGAGTCAGATCAAGATGATGAGGTAATATGAACACTTCTGCTTTTACTCTATCAGAGATAGAATAGAAATTGAATCTGTATAAAAGAAGTTGCAGAGGGCTGAAATGTGGGAAACATATTATATTTTTGCAGATCTTGGCTTAAGTATGGTAAAGAGTATATATTTTTCTTAAAGAATGGTTTACTCTTCCTCCACATATACATAAGAGTACTTCAGTACATTCAATAAAATCACAATCCCGCTAATGATTTAAAAAAATGAACTAAAGTTCTTTAAATATTTTTAAATGGGAAAGATTGGCATATATAAATAAATATACATTTGTGCATATTTTCACCTAGTATCAACTGTTATAACTTTGAAATCAAGATCACGGTTAATATGTGAAATTTTATTGTATAAATCAACTTTTGTTTTATATAATGTAAATATGTACTCAGTGGCTATTGATCAACATTTTATATTTAAAGAAATTTATCCTGGCCATTTATTTAAAGGTATAGCTGTTCAATTAAGCTTTGAATGAATTTTTCCTTACAAGTTATCTAATATTTCTCCAACTTAGATGATAATTGGATTTTTAAAACTCACCCCTCAGTAATAAATATAATCATCAGGCTTAAGACTCGGTAACATTATTCCTAATAACACATTAACCTGTTTTTAAACTCCTCATCTATACTTTATGCTTATTAACATATGGAAGCAACAGCAGTAATGAGAATAATAAACTTTGTGTGCCTTTTTTCCTAGAATGTACTCACATAGAGTGAGTGTACATTGTGATTGATATATGTGCTTTCGATATGAATGAACATGGAAAAATTTGCTGCTCAGCATCCGAAGTCTCTGCAACGCTCGTCTTTTATTTGTAGTTCCCTGTAGTCTGCTGTGTTGGTGCTCATATATCTGCTAAATGATGGGTTATTTGTTTGAGACATTGGGGTGGGGTTGTAGAATCACATTTTCATGAGGAAAATCCATAAGAAGAAAAATAAGGATAAACAAGATATCAATATAACATCCTACAGAATATTTCTACACTGTGCAGCTGTCACAAGGAAGTTGGATATAGTCTGTTTTTGTTTTTCTTTTCCAGGCTGAAAAAGCAGATAGACGACAGAGCTTTGCATCTTTAGCTTTACGTAAGCGTTACAGCTACTTGACTGAGCCTGGAATGAGTGAGTTTCTAACACATTTACTAATCTATGTGGATTTTTATAAGAAGAGACATTTTTTCTATACAATCTCAGTTTGGGGTCATTTGAAAACCAATGACTAAAGAAAAATTGCCTGTAAGAAAACTTTATCATGAAATCTAAGTAACATATTATACATAGTTGAAGATCTGAAGCACAAACACCCCTAAATCATAGCTTCAAAACAGTTTTTAAAGCATTATTTTTATTTTTTTATTTTATTTTTACTTAGAAACATCTATTGCTTGTCTTTAAAAACTTTGATTTCAGTTTGATTGTTAACTATGCAAGGAAATAATGTTGTAGTGATGTTGCTTTAAATCTGTGCTCAAAAGAGAAAATATTCACTTTTATACATGCGAGATGGTAAAATGGATGATGAAGTAACTTTAGTTGTCGTCTCATTTTTCTTTTTGTCGGTAGGTCATCATATTTGAGTAATGAATCTTTTTCTTCCCACTTTGAAAGAATTATATTTTCTTACCTTCTTGAGGTAGCATTTGTTTACTGATTTCTTATTTCCTCCTTTCCTCTCTCTTTCTCCCTCCCCTCTGCTCATTCCCCCTGCCCTTTATTAAATCGGTTCTAAGGCTAGTAGTCTTCACTAGATTGGTTAAACCCTTTTCCTGTCTCAGTGATTACTAATATTTTGGTCCATTGCTAACTGGCTTGCAAGTATAAAGGTATAGATTCATTCAGTCATATCTATTCATATAGATTCTCTCTCTCTGTGCTCCTCCCTCCTCCTTCTCCTTTCCTCATCCTTATAGTTATTACCTCTGGTGATCACTGTAGCCCTCAAGTGTTCCCCTCCCTCCGTAGGAAGTAGGAGAATAAGAGTAGCACTGTGTTTGATTGATATAGTGGGGCCACTTTAACCATCAGAGAAAGATTTGTACAAAAAGCTTTTTTTTTCAAATTAGTGACTCATTTCTAGCTATTTCCCATTACTCGCAGACTCAAGTTCAGGGGATTATTGAAAACCTATCAGGAAGAGCCACAGCTTTGGTTTTTCCCACCTTTCCTGAATTCTTGTTTCTTTGGGCCAACATAGCACATAAAATGTGCAAAAGGAAATTACTTAATGCTGGTGGTCTTAACATAATCTTCTGGAGTCCAGCTCCTTCACTACTTGGAAAGTGTCTATATTCAGACACAAAACAAGGAGCATAAGAGCAATGAAGCCCTACTATATGCGTGAAATGTGCTTCCAGGTCTAATTTTTTTCCCTCTAGCAAAATGTCTAAATCCTTCCAAAATCATAAAGGCTGAAATTAACTCTCATTAAACTATTAATAAAAGGCAGAGAAGGTGTGTGTGTGTGTGTGTGTGTGTGTGTGTGTAAGTAGGTGGTTTTTCAATACAACTACATTTCCTAGGTAGAAGTTTTCCTTGGAATACTACTGTTTGCCCTGAAGCTCAGGCACTCACTGAGCAGCTGGTTGGGAATCCCCGGCAATATCCTTAAGCTTTGTACAAGCTCCACGGACCAGCTACTTTAGGCCAGAGGCCCTCTGGGCAGGTGAACTCCCATCTGATTCTGCTCCCTAAAGTATTTTGGGGGGGAAATAATGAGTTGTAAAGGCAGGTGTGTGCTAAGTCAATTGAATTTTTCCCGCTTATGCAAGTGTTGCTACTTTTTGGTTAATGTCAGTTAAGGTACATGTAGCTTTGTCTTCAAAACCAATACTTTCCTCAGTTTTATGAACGAGAGCATAAGGGTGGTGAATGGAGGAATGGAAAGGTCTAAGAGGGGCTCACAGAAAATGCATGGCTCCTGAATTGGTTAGAACTCCAAGTAAACGCAGCTTTTCCCTCATCGCCCTGTCTTTCCCATCCCCCCCACTGAAACAATAATAAATTCTGGTGTAATTCAGTGCCCGAAATCCAGAAATTCCCTTTGTTATAAAGGGTATCATAAAATTTGTAACCAAATAGTAAGTTGACTGTTTCATGCAAAGTATAAGACTGCAGACATGGTGCAGAAGACTTTTTTGCTTGATGGAGCCAACCTTCAATGATAAAGGAGAGATACACTGCCAGTTTCCGGTAGTTATAAAAATAAATTCTCTTGAGACGTTAGACCGAGCCCAAATCCCTGAATTGAAGGAATCGCCAGACCTTCCACATGCAATGTGGTGTTTCTAACCAAGTTTGGCAATATGATACTGAAATTTATGGCCAAGAGAGGTAATGAATGGGTGAGATTTGTTTTAGTTCCCCCGCTTTTCTTTAGAATAATATGTAAGCCTAGAAAAGGGTATGTGCTGAATGTTTGAATTTAAATGTACACTGGGAATGAAAATTTTCACCCTTGTGGGAGTAGCTGCAAATCCAAGCACTGGACTGTAGCGATGGCATGAGCACAGCATGAAGAGTATAAAAGATGAAGCAGAATCTCATCTCCTCTTAACCTTTCATTATTATTCTGAACCAGTACTTTCTGGGAGTGAGACTGTACTCAGCTGTGACATAAATGTTAGCCCTTTGCAGGCATCCCAAATATCTGTGACTGCTCGGTTTGTTTGTTAAAGTTGTAGAAGTAGGGCTAAGTGTGTGTTTGCTCTCCCCCAGCGAGTGCGTTTACATCATGCGTGTGCTTCTTGTCCCATTTCCAGAAGAATGCTGGTAGGAAATCCACTTTCCCTAATGATAGGCCTACCTCATGAAGCTCCAGTGTTTGGGGTATCCATGAGTCCCATGGGTACCCTTCTGGGAAGGTACCAGGATTGGTACCCCTGCCAGTGATTATATATGTACATACAGAAAAATATTATGTCCCTCTGTAGATACTTAAATATAGGGGTGTCAAAAATAAGAATGTGCTTTTTAGATTTTCCCCATGATACCTTTTGAGAATTAAAAGTATAATAGATTATGAAAAAATATAAGATAAACTATATGTTTTTATCCATAATGAAGACAACCTCAGATATGAATATATCTAGTTGCAAATGTATTTTTAATGTGCAGTATGAAATGTTTTCCTAAAATCTCAAAAGGTACCAAGTTTCACATCTCATGGAAAAAGTGTACTCTTCTTTCTAAATGCTCTTGTGAAAGTATTTTTAAAGTTTATATATTGTGCATACTATGGCATAAAAATTGTATTACTTCATTGGCTTGTTTGCCATGATACATTGTGCATGATAAAATGTTTTCAGTTGCTTTGCTTGCTTATGGTAACCATGAACCATATTTTCTCGGGTTTTTTTTTCCCTTTGTGTGTGTGTTCACATGCATTTTTAAAATCATTTCATATTACATTTTCTTTTTTCCTCACCAAAAGGAATATACTGCATGGAAACAATAAATGCAAACATTCCTTTTCTTTGTTTTCCTTTAAAATTCTGACTCAGAAAATTTCTTGCTCTTATTGGCTTTTTATGGGTGTAAAGCATAACCGAATTGTGCATGGAAGATACAGATTAAAAATCCAGTGGCTTCACAGTTTGCACATCAGTTGCCTGTCACTTAAAAGTTATTTTGGATTCTGCATGAAATAGGCTTGAGTGGTTTCCTAAAAAGACTTTTAGATATTTAATGTATAGCTACATACATTGATATGGTTCTAAATAGGTGCAATCTGGATCACCAAAAGGTTCAAGGAGAGGGAACATTAGAAATTACTAAAATGAGAGTTTTATGGTTGCACAAAACAAACATGTACCTATACAGGCAAAACAGAACGGCTACTGATATTTCAAAACCAGCACATAAGAAAGTCAATAGGAAGTAAGGGAACCGTTTTCCATTGTGGTTATTTTTCATCATTAATTCTTTCCTCATGTTTTCTATTTTTTCATTGTTGGCCTATTTATTTGCAACGTGCTTTTTCTGTCTTTCATTTCACATTGCTCTGTGTTATATTTATTTCGTTGTTTTTTTTGTGTGTTTTTTTGGGTTTTTTTTTTTAACTTTGGAGTAGTTATGTCTGTAGAATTTTTTTTCCTCTTTTACTTAATTGTTCCTTTTGCCTCCTCCATTCTAAATCATGCAAACAATTGTACTTGCTTTTGTAATATTTCAAAGTTTACTGACCAATTTTTTCTCTGGTCTCTCTGTTTCTCAACCATTTTTGTTGATTTTTGTGTTTGATTTCATTTTAAAATTTAAGAAACAGTTGAACGGAGTGCAGGAGCAACAAGATCCCTCCCCACCTCTTACTCATACAAGCCATTCTTTTCTACAAGACCATACCAGTCCTGGACCACAGCTCCGATTACAGTGCCCGGGCCAGCCAAGTCAGGCTTCACTTCCTTATCAAGTTCTTCCTCTAATACGCCATCCGCTTCTCCGTTAAAATCCATTTGGTCTGTTTCGACTCCTTCTCCAATCAAATCCACTTTAGGCGCGTCAACTACATCTTCAGTTAAATCCATTAGTGATGTGGCATCTCCAATTAGATCTTTTCGGACAATTTCTTCACCAATAAAAACAGTGGTGTCACAATCTCCATACAATATCCAGGTTTCCTCTGGTACCCTGGTTAGAGCTCCCACAGTCACGGAGGCCTCGCCTTTAAAAGGGCTGGCATCCAATTCTACGTTTTCCTCTCGAACCTCTCCAGTGACGACAGCAGGGTCTCTTTTGGAGAGGTCTTCGATTACTATGACACCCCCTGCCTCCCCCAAATCAAACATTAATATGTATTCCTCAAGTTTGCCATTTAAGTCAATTATTACATCAGCGGCGCCGCTAATATCTTCGCCTTTAAAGTCAGTGATGTCTCCAGCTAAATCAGCAGTTGATGTCATTTCATCAGCTAAAGTTACCATGGCCTCTTCTCTCTCATCACCTGTGAAACAGATGCCTGGACATGCCGAGGTAGCATTAGTCAATGGATCTATTTCCCCTCTGAAGTATCCATCCTCTTCAACTTTAATTAATGGATGCAAAGCCACTGCCACGTTACAGGAAAAAATTTCTACAGCTACAAACTCTGTGAGCTCTGTGGTCAATGCGGCTACAGACACAGTAGAGAAAGTGTTTTCTACCACGACAGCAATGCCATTTTCCCCACTCAGGTCATATGTTTCTTCCGCACCGTCAGCTTTTCAGTCTCTAAGAACTCCTTCCGCAAGTGCACTCTATACATCCCTTGGGTCGTCTCTATCTGCAACTACCTCATCTGTAACTTCATCAATAATCACAGTGCCAGTATACTCTGTAGTCAATGTTTTGCCAGAACCAGCATTAAAGAAACTTCCAGACTCTAATTCACTTACAAAATCAGCAGCAGCCTTGCTGTCACCCATTAAAACATTGACTACGGAGACACGTCCTCAGCCCCCTTGCAGTCGAACTTCATCTCCGGTTAAGTCATCTTTGTTCCTTGCACCCTCTGCCCTTAAGTTGTCTACACCATCTTCTTTATCTTCCAGTCAGGAGATCTTAAAAGACGTGGCTGAAATGAAAGAGGACCTAATGCGCATGACTGCTATACTACAAACAGACGTGCCCGAGGAGAAGCCATTCCAACCTGAACTCCCCAAAGAAGGGAGAATTGACGATGAAGAACCTTTCAAAATTGTCGAGAAAGTAAAGGAAGACTTGGTGAAAGTGAGTGAGATCCTTAAGAAAGATGTGTGTGTAGATAATAAAGGGCCACCGAAATCACCAAAGAGTGACAAAGGACACTCTCCCGAAGATGACTGGACAGAATTTAGTTCAGAAGAGATAAGAGAAGCAAGACAAGCTGCTGCAAGCCATTCTCCATCTCTGCCAGAGAGAGTGCAAGTAAAAGCAAAAGCTGCTTCCGAAAAGGATTATAACTTGACCAAAGTCATTGATTACCTAACAAATGATATTGGGAGTAGTTCACTGACAAACTTAAAGTACAAGTTTGAGGATGCAAAGAAGGATGGTGAAGAGAGACAGAAAAGAATTTTAAAACCAGCAATGGCTTTGCAGGAACACAAACTCAAAATGCCTCCAGCCTCCATGAGGCCTTCCACCTCTGAGAAAGAATTATGTAAAATGGCTGATTCCTTTTTTGGAACAGATACGATTTTAGAGTCTCCCGATGACTTTTCTCAGCATGACCAAGATAAAAGTCCCTTGTCTGACAGTGGCTTTGAAACAAGAAGTGAAAAAACACCTTCGGCCCCACAAAGTGCTGAAAGCACTGGTCCTAAACCACTTTTTCACGAAGTCCCCATCCCTCCTGTCATTACAGAAACAAGAACTGAAGTGGTTCATGTGATCAGGAGCTATGAGCCCTCAGCTGGAGAATCTCCCCCGTCCCAAACAGAGGAACCCGTGTCACCCAAACCATCACCTCCTTTTATGGAATTAGAACCAAAGCCCACCACTTCTAGTATTAAAGAAAAAGTGAAAGCATTTCAAATGAAAGCCAGTAGTGAAGAAGATGACCACAGTCGAGTTTTGAGCAAAGGCATGCGTGTTAAGGAAGAGACTCACATAACCACAACCACCAGAATGGTGTATCATTCTCCACCCGGCAGTGAAGGTGCCTCTGAAAGAATTGAAGAAACCATGTCCGTCCATGACATCATGAAGGCCTTTCAGTCCGGGCGCGATCCTTCCAAAGAACTGGCAGGTCTGTTTGAACATAAGTCTGCAGTGTCTCCAGATGTTCACAAGTCTGCTGCTGAAACCTCATCCCAGCATGCAGAGAAGGACAACCAAATGAAACCCAAACTGGAGCGTATAATAGAAGTCCACATCGAAAAAGGTAACCAAGCTGAGCCCACTGAAGTCATTATTAGAGAAACCAAAAAGCATCCAGAAAAGGAAATGTATGTATATCAGAAAGACTTATCCCGGGGAGATATTAACCTAAAAGATTTTCTGCCAGAAAAACACGATGCTTTCCCTTGTTCAGAGGAACAGGGTCAGCAAGAAGAAGAAGAACTTACTGCCGAAGAGTCACTGCCTTCTTATCTGGAGTCTTCCAGAGTAAACACTCCTGTGTCCCAAGAAGAAGATAGTCGCCCTAGTTCTGCTCAACTCGTATCTGATGACTCTTATAAAACATTGAAACTTTTGAGTCAACACTCAATAGAATACCATGACGATGAGTTGTCAGAACTAAGAGGGGAGTCTTACAGGTTTGCTGAGAAAATGCTTCTGTCAGAAAAGCTAGATGTGTCTCATTCTGATACCGAGGAATCGGTTACAGACCATGCAGGACCCCCTAGCTCAGAGTTACAGGGGTCTGATAAGCGGTCCAGAGAAAAAGTAGTCACTGCCCCCAAAAAAGAAATTCTCTCCAAAATCTATAAAGATGTGTCCGAAAATGGTGTAGGTAAAGTGTCTAAAGATGAGCATTTTGATAAAGTGACAGTGTTGCACTATTCTGGCGATGTTAGTAGTCCAAAACATGCCATGTGGATGCGCTTCACTGAGGACAGATTAGACAGAGGTAGAGAGAAGTTGATATATGAAGATAGGGTGGACAGGACTGTGAAAGAAGCTGAAGAAAAACTGACTGAAGTGTCACAGTTTTTTCGTGACAAAACTGAAAAGCTGAATGATGAACTGCAGTCCCCAGAGAAAAAGCCACGCCCTAAAAATGGCAAAGAATACTCTTCTCAAAGCTCTACCAGTAGCAGCCCTGAAAAAGTACTGCTGACAGAGCTGTTGGCATCCAGCGATGAGTGGGTTAAGGCCAGGCAGCATGGCCGTGACGGACAAGGCTTCCCCAAAGCTGATGAGAGGAAAGCATCCAGTCTGCCTAGCAGCCCGGAGAAGAAGCTTCTTTCCGAACATACTGAGGACAGCAAATCCACAGAGGAAGCCAAAGGAAGTATTTCCCAGAGCAAAGCACCAGAAGGGCCCCAGTCTGGGTTTCAGCTCAAACAATCTAAACTCAGTTCCATTAGGTTAAAATTTGAACAAGGCACACAGGCCAAAAGTAAGGACATGCTTCAAGACAAAAAGACAGATGGCCAATCCAGAATCCCAGTTAAAAAAATCCAGGAGAGCAAGCTACCTGTCTACCAAGTTTTTGCTAGAGAAAAACAGCAGAAGGCCGTAGACCTCTCAGATGAAAGTGTATCTGTGCAGAAAGATTTTATGGTATTAAAAGCTAAAGACGAGCATGACCAAAGCAATGAAATTGTTGTAAATGATTCTGGCTCTGATGATGTGAAAAAACAAAGAACTGAAATGTCAAGTAAAGCAGTGCCTGACTATTTTTCCGAACAACAGGCTAAAGACTTGACATGTCATGTAACCTCAGATTTAGCAACTAAGGGACCATGGGACAAAAAGGTCTTTAGAACATGGGAAAGTTCTGGAGCCACTAACAATAAGTCGCAGAAAGAAAAACTTTCGCATGTACTTGTTCATGATGTAAGAGAGAATCACGTTGGTCACTCTGATAGTAAAATTGTTGATCAAAGGAATGAATTTTTGTCTGTGACTGAGAGAGAACACAAATTGTTAACAAATGGCTCTCTCTCAGAAATTAAAGAAATGACTGTAAAATCTCCCTCCAAAAAAGTCTTATATAGGGAATATGTTGTTAAAGAAGGGGAACGTCCTGGTGGATGTCTTGGTCAACCTTCCAGGAGAAGTGAGAGCTCAGCAACGTCGCACATCCCAGTAAGAGTGGCTGACGAAAGGAGAATGCCGTCTTCTAATATTCCCGATGGTTTTTGTGAGCAGTCTTCATTTCCAAAATGTGAACTATCACAAAAGTTACCCCAATCAAGTATGAGTAAAGAGACAGTTGAGACACAGCACTTTAATTCTCTAGAAGATGAAAAAGTTACCTATTCAGAAATCAGCAAAGTTTCCAAACATCAGAGTTATGTAGGCTTGTGCCCGCCTCTTGATGAAACTGAAATGTCTCCCACCAAATCTCCTGATTCTTTAGAGTTTAGCCCAGGGAAAGAATCTCCTTCTAGTGATGTATTTGACCATAGTCCCATTGACGGATTGGACAAAGTTGCACCACTAGCCCAGACAGAGGGAGGGAAAGAGATAAAAACTTTACCTGTTTATGTCAGTTTTGTACAGGTGGGGAAGCAATACGAAAAGGAGATACAACAAGGAAGTGTGAAAAAAATCATAAGTCAGGAATGTAAGACAGTACAAGAGACCAGGGGGACCTTTTATACAACTAGACAGCAAAAGCAACCTCCTTCTCCCCAAGGTAGTCCAGAAGATGATACTCTAGAGCAAGTTTCCTTTCTAGATAGCTCTGGAAAAAGCCCTTTAACCCCAGAAACACCCAGTTCAGAGGAAGTGAGTTATGAATTTACGTCTAAGACACCAGACTCACTCATAGCTTATATACCAGGCAAACCCAGCCCAATTCCCGAGGTTTCTGAGGAATCTGAGGAGGAGGAGCAGGCTAAGTCATCCTCCTTAAAGCAGACTACAGTGGAGGAAAGAACAACAGTTGCACACGAAATGCCCAACAGTGTGAGCAAAGACTCTAACCAAAGACCCAAAAATAACAGAGTTGCCTATATTGAATTTCCCCCTCCTCCACCACTGGATGCAGACCAGATTGAGTCAGATAAGAATCATTATCTCCCTGAAAGAGAGGTCGACATGATTGAAGTCAGTCTGCAAGACGAGCACGACAAGTACCAGCTGGCGGAACCTGTCATCAGAGTGCAGCCACCTTCCCCAGTTCCTCCTGGGGCAGATGTCAGTGATTCGAGCGATGACGAATCTATTTATCAACCAGTCCCGGTTAAAAAATATACCTTCAAATTAAAGGAAGCAGACAGTGAACAAAAAGAAATGACAAAATCCAAAGCTTCTGCTGAAAAGGCTTCCACCCAGAAAGAATTGGAAACTAATGGATCTGGAAAAGATAACGAATTTGGCCTTGGCCTTGATTCACCTCAGAATGAAACTGCCCAGAATGGAAACAATGACCAGTCCATCACAGAGTGTTCCATTGCTACCACAGCCGAGTTTTCTCATGATACAGATGCCACAGAGATTGACTCTCTAGATGGCTACGACCTACAAGATGAAGATGATGGCTTGACAGAGAGTGATTCTAAACTCCCAAGTCAAACAATGGAAATTAAGAAAGATGTCTGGAACACAGAAGGCATTCTGAAGCCAGCTGACCGCTCCTTTAGCCAAAGTAAACTTGAAGTTATCGAGGAGGAGGGAAGAGTGGGACCAGATGAAGATAAGCCACCTTCTAAAAGTTCTTCCTCTGAAAAGACTCTTGATAAGACTGATCAGAAGTCAGGGGCCCAGTTTTTCACACTAGAAGGCAGACATCCTGACAGATCAGTGTTTCCTGATACTTATTTCAGTTACAAAGTAGATGAAGAATTTGCCACTCCTTTTAAAACAGTAGCTACCAAAGGTCTAGATTTTGACCCTTGGTCTAATAACCGAGGGGATGATGAAGTGTTTGACAGTAAATCACGGGAAGATGAATCTAAGCCATTTGGTCTGGCTGTGGAAGACCGCTCTCCAGCAACCACCCCTGACACAACGCCAGCCAGAACGCCAACCGATGAAAGTACCCCAACTAGTGAGCCTAACCCCTTCCCATTTCATGAAGGAAAAATGTTTGAGATGACTCGCAGTGGTGCAATTGACATGAGCAAGAGGGATTTTGTTGAAGAGAGGCTCCAATTTTTCCAGATTGGTGAGCATACTTCTGAAGGGAAGTCAGGGGACCAGGGGGAAGGGGATAAAAGTATGGTCACTGCCACACCACAGCCACAGTCAGGGGACACCACTGTAGAAACCAATCTAGAGAGAAATGTAGAGGCACCTACAGTCGAACCTAACCCCAGCATCCCGACCAGCGGAGAGTGTCAGGAAGGCACATCCAGTAGTGGCTCCCTGGAGAAATCAGCAGCCACTAACACCTCTAAAGTTGATCCCAAGTTGCGCACGCCTATAAAAATGGGAATTTCTGCATCCACCATGACCATGAAGAAAGAAGGCCCTGGAGAAGTAACAGATAAGATAGAAGCTGTGATGACCAGTTGTCAGGGAGTAGAGAATGAAACTACAACAGTGCTGGCAAATTCAGCCAATAGCCACATGGGCGCTAGGCCCCAAGAAAAACATGATTTTCAAAAAGATAACTTTAATAACAACAACAATTTGGATTCTTCCACTATACAGACAGATAACATTACAAGTAAAATAGTTTTGACAGAACATTCTGCACCCACTTGTACCACAGAGAAAGCTAATCCAGTGAAAACCTCATCAGGAAAAAAGACAGGGGTACTGCAAGGACACTGTGTAAGAGATAAGCAGAAAGTTCTTGGAGAACAGCAAAAGACAAAGGAATCGATAGGGATTAGGCGAAAATCCAAACTTCCCATAAAGGCCACTTCACCAAAAGATATCTTCCCACCAAATCATATGCCAAACACTAAAGTGAGTAAAATGAAGCAGGTTAATGAATCTGAGAAAACCAAAACCCTTACATCTTCTTCATGTGTAGATGTCAAATCCAGAATTCCAGTAAAAAACACACACAGGGATAACCTAGTTTCAGTTAGAAAAGCATGTGCCACACAAAAGCAAGGGCAGTCAGAGAAAGACAAGGCCAAACAACTTCCATCCAAGTTGCCAGTAAAGGTAAGATCTACCTGTGTCACCACCACTACCACCACCACCACCAGCACCACCACAGTTAAAATTAGGAAAAGTCAGCTTAAGGAAGTATGTAAACATTCCATTGAATATTTTAAGGGCATTAGTGGTGAGACCTTAAAGCTTGTGGACCGCCTCTCTGAAGAAGAAAAAAAGATGCAGTCTGAGTTGTCGGATGAGGAAGACAGTACTTCAAGAAACACGTCGTTGTCCGAGAGTTCCCGGGGTGGCCAGCCTTCAGTTACAACGAAGTCTGCTAGAGATAAGAAAACAGAGGCAGCACCTTTAAAATCAAAGAGTGAAAAGGCCGGCAGTGAGAAAAGGAGCAGTAGGAGGACTGGTGAGAATGAAGGCAGTCAGGTTTCTCGAGCACTCTGCTCACATCCTGGAGAACGAGCATAGTTTGTAAACACTTTCCAACTCGTAGACCCTAGTGCATGAACTGTTGTGATTGCCTGTGGAGTGACTTAACCGTAGTTTCTCATTCTGTCATTGTCATCTGTATGTGCTGTCTATATACTCCTCTTTCTTCCTTTTAACCGAACTACACTATAGACAGCTAGGGAAGCATGCTGAAGATATTGGTGTCATTCAAAATGAGCAACATTTTTTGTTTTTTTTTAATGTGCTAATGGATATGATTCTGTCAAAGTAAAAGCACAGATGTGGAAATCCCATCATGGTGTTTTCACCAACACAACACTTCTGTAACTGTTGTCAAGTAGCTAGCTTGTCAGCATGTGCAGTTCCATTACATTCAGCATCCGTGTAGTGTGACATTTGGCCTGACGCAGGTGAAACCAAGTGAGCCATGTAAAAGGAGAAGTGTTCATGTGGGTGATTAGGACACATTTAAGTGTACAGTGTTAGCATTAGTCTCTCTGTAAAATCTGAGTACTGCTAAAAGCAATTTTCCAGTGTCGTATTTTTTCTTGATGATTATTTTAATTAAGAAATTGTAAATCGTAGGTCCACAGAGTCCATGTGAACGGACAGATATCAGGATGGCAATAGTAGCCGATCACCTGGGACTTAGTTGGACAGGTAAGTGTGTATACTCCTGAATGAAACAGATACCATGTCTTAATTTCTTTGTCTTATCCACAAGTAGTTCATTGTAAAAAACAGAAATAAGCAATGAGTAAAAGATATTCTTATCACCCATAATCCTACCTACCCAGAGATAATTACTGTTAATACCTATATACTGTATTTTTCAAAGCCTTTTCTATGCATCTACATGAAAGAATAGAAATTTAAATCTAATTTTACATTGAATTTAAGCACTTTCTTCACAATGCTATTTCTGGTAATATAGGATAGCCTTTTACCTAATAGCAAAATTATTTTGTGTCATAAAAGAAAACATAGTTAAGACCTATGATTTTTAAATAATTCAAAACTTTTAAACATAGTTTATGCCCTTAGAGCAGCTCTCTTAGGCAACAGATCAATTGATCCATGCCTAGGTTTCACAAATTTTAATTATTCATGAGTCATCTTCACAAATTTTATTATATACACATATTACCTATATGTTTATTTACCTGATACTTTTAGGTGGACTATGGCCAAAGATTAAAAGGAAATCTCGAATCACTTTGATAATGGAAAATAAGGACCATTTTCAATAACTATATAAACAAGAAAATAAAGGGATGACAGTGATACATTTTGAATTAAAAATTTTTAAAATAGGACACACACATCTATTCAACATACAAAAGCAGTTGAGTTCTGTGAAATGAATGAAACCATTTATGAACAGTGTGTAGAAAAGTAATATTTAGCTTGATTTTGCTTCGTTAAAGATGAAGATAAAGTTCTGTGTCAACTGGACATTTCTGCTTTGGAGTTTTGATGTAAACTGGACCCCCCAAATTCTACCTCACATGAATCAGAGAAATTTTTAACTTTTATAGGTTGAGTGTATGTTTTTAATGTACAACCAAAAAACATAATAGTCAAAATTAATGTTAATTGTCATATCGAAAGTCATCTTACATGCCATCATTGACATACATTCTATACACAGGGAAGCAATTATCTATGGTGCTAAAAGGGAGAATACGAAAGTAGGTAACAGCCAACAAGGTCATCTAATTTTTTCTCCTTAGAATGCCCTAAATCCCCTCCCTCTCCATGTTAAACCTCTCTCCTACACCCAGTCCCTGCTCTTATACTGCTAATAACCAGGAACCTAGTGGAGCTCTGAAAAGACAGGTGGTCCGAGTAACTCTTTACAGGTTGTTGAGAGCTAATAGCAATTTGTTGTGTGTCAATATTGCTAACATAAAATTAATATTTATATTGTAACATTGGACCTTGTAATCTGAAAATATACTGGAGCGAATGTTGATTTTGCAGTATTATGTGTCCATAACTATTAGATTATTTTCCATAAGCAAATCCGGTCTTTAGTCTGTCAGAGTAAATGTTTGGAGAAGATGTGACACAAGAACAGCCAGACATGAAACCATAAAACTGTAAAATTTTTAGTGACAGTCTGTCTTTGCTCTCCGTTGAGTCTCTAGACAAAGGATACAGTTCCGTCGCGAGGGCTTGTTGGGCTGTCAGGAGTGTCTCTTAAAACAGATGAAGAACTTAAAAACAAATTTAACTTTTTAAATTTGAATTATTACATGCTCAATGAAGATTAGGAAAATTAACCTTTAGAAGAACAAAATTTAAGTCTGTCCCTCAGAATCACTGTTACCATCTTAATGTACTTTGATATTTTTCTAAAAATCTTTTAAAACATTATATACAGTGTAATTTCCTGCTTTTTGTATTTGTAATTACATAGTTTCTACAAAATTAAATATTATCTGATCTTAGTTTTTACAGATAAATTTTAACAACCAATAGACACACTTTACAATGGTCTTGTTCTAATTGTGTGTCATTAGTGAGTCATGAAATGAGTTCATGCTTTGTTTTTGTTTTGAAATGGAATAGAATGAAAATGAACATGTCTGTGTATTACATGTATTAAGGCTAGTTCTCCTCCATAATGACCTTGTTTCATTTATACAACACCATGATATGCAATGTATTTCTAATTGTAGGCCCTGATCAAAACAGTTTGCAAGCCACTGCATTCCATTAATTAACTCTTCTTTTGTTCAATATGTGTATTGTTTTCAATTTTTCAGTAGTGTAAGCCTACAATGAACATTCATGTATGTAAATCATTGTGTACAACCCTATGTATTGCCACAATAGATTTCTAGAAGTAAAATCACTTGGTCAAGGGATATAAACTTTTTGAGCTTCTGAATGCATTTTGCAAAATTGTTGGAAATATTTCTTAAGCAGGATAGACTCTTGACCAATTCCTTTTCCATGGAAGGATTTCTTCCCCCATTTCTTACTTTTTATGTTCATTTACGGTACTACATACCTGATAAATTTTAATTGTACACAAAATACACTGTGAAAAGTAAGTCTCCTGATCTTTATCTCCTACGTTTCCCTCTCCCAAGGCAGCCACTAATACTCAGACTCGTATGTATCTTTCCGGAGATACTCTCTGCATTAACAAGACGGAATGTATGAGTATATACATTGAGATGGACAGAAAGCCATCTCCCTTTTAATTTTTACACAAGTGGCAGCATCATTAACCTCTGAAGGTGGAGTTCATGAAACTTGCAGTCATGCAGAGTAGAGTATTGCCTATGGAAAACACTACCAGCCTCTCGTGCCATTCATATTTATGAATTGTAGCTCCCTATGTATCTTGTATGAAGTTTGCTCAAGTTGAGAGAACAATTTGGGTGAATTAAAAGAATCCAAAAATATCCTCTTTGTACAGATCACCAATCTTTATGAAACAATCACTAAATGGAATCTAACTGTAACTAAATAATTGCCGCAGGAGAGTTAAATTATAGCCTGCGTATGATCACTACTTTCTCATGAAATCAAGTGTATAAAGATTAATGCCCCAGGCTGTGCTTAGGTTTTACTATACAATTTCTTTCTTCTTCTTCTGTTTTTTTTTCCTCTGTGGCAGTTGAGCATTACTTTTATGAAATATATGTGATAAAAGTAGAATCTGAAATCTCAGTAACTTTTTTTCTTTTCTACAGAACTGGCAAGGGAACTGAATTTTTCAGTGGATGAAATCAATCAAATTCGTGTGGAAAATCCAAATTCTTTAATTTCTCAAAGCTTCATGTTATTAAAAAAATGGGTTACCAGAGACGGAAAAAATGCTACAAGTATGCTGAACTTATTTTACTTTAACTTTCAAAAATTGCATATATCCAGTATTTTAACTAAGCTTACTGTTAATAAAATCAGAGTGATCATAAAGTAATAGCAAGTCTTTTGAAGTTATACTTGTTTAGTGCTAATATTCTAAACTTCTGTCTTTAGGAAGCTTGCAAAAGGCAAATGAGAGGGAATTTTTTGCATCTTGTCTGTAGTTCTCTCTGTGACCATCAAAAGTGAAAATATAATTCTAGCTGTTCAAACATGGCGGTGGGGGGGACGTGGGTAGAAACACTGTGAAGTTATGCTATGGTTAAAGATGAATGTGCATCTCTAGGTAGAGAGACAAGGATAGAATCAAATTAGATCCTATCATTTTATTCAACTTGGTCTGTGGTGCCAAAGAATTCGCTGATATTATTGGGTTTCGTTTTGTTGGGGTCGGGGGAGGAGAAAAGGGGAGTTGTGATAAACTGCAAGTGCCAACCCACAACAATGTGGAGTAAGTGATTGTGGGTTTGCCTGTGTCAGCCTGACCTTAAGTCATTAAAATGCTAAGCACCAAATATGAGGGTGACCTATTTTGACAGTGTAAGAGGAGAGAAAAGTGCTTAAAATTATATTGGATCCCCTTACAACTAAAAGGAGTATAGCTGTTTTCAGTCTCGTGTACTCTGCATCTTACATGAAATGAATGTTGCTGTCACCAAACACAGCTTTACAGAGTGATTCTTTAGACCGTAACATGGCTTCCCTGTAGCAGTGGGTTTTCGGAACCCTCTGGATGATGACACTGCAGCACTGCAGTAAGGAAGAGCTGAAATGCCAGGAGGGTCGCAAAAGCCATGCCTTTGTGTGGATATCGTCACGACTGGAAGAAAATAATTTAATTGGATTTTCAATCTTTTTTTCTCCTTTTTCAGCGGATGCCTTAACTTCAGTCTTGACAAAAATTAATCGAATAGATATAGTGACTCTGCTAGAAGGACCAATATTTGATTATGGAAATATTTCAGGCACCAGAAGTTTTGCAGATGAGAACAATGTTTTCCATGACCCTGTTGATGGTAATTGAATTCAGTATTCATATTTATTTAGTCATTTGACAAAATGTATAAGGGTAGTAGGACAAGGCAGTCAGTTAAAACCAGCTAAATTGTGATTTGCTTGACTTAATTTCTCATTTTCACAGTCTTTTATCTGCTTGAGTCTGCAAATATACACTCTTATAGAATAGGCTTGATCAACATCTGTTATATAAAATACAAATAATGAGCCATAAAAGTAGGAAAAAAAAAAGATTAATACCTAGAGAATGCATTGCTTTTGTTATTTTCATATTAACCTTAAAAACTAGTGAACTATTTTATTCAAATGTAGGTAAAACCAAATTGTGAGCTGTTTTACCAAGTAAGTAAAGTATTGGGTCAAGATTATGCATAAAGTATACAAATTGTTAAGTAAAATGGTGAATTACTATTTTGGGACCAAGTATTTAAGCATGTACTAAAAAAGTCTAGTGTGACACATTAATCACTCAGAAAAGTATTTTAATCATTATTTTAACTTCATATGCAGCTATTCATTTCTTTGGAAAAAACCCTACTTTGTCTGTCATATGTAAAAGGCAGCATAATTTCTAATTCAATGAGAGTAGATGTTACTAATAACATAATTCTTCTTTTACATCAGCTGGATTTATATAATATTGTCGTCTTTCCTTCATTATGTAAATTTGGGCTTTGTTCATCAAAGTATTAAGTGTAACAAATGTCTTACAGTGTTTTTCAAGATGCTTGTCTTCACAAATGGAATTTATTCCTATAATGAATTTTGAGGAAAAAAATATCGATGATAGTGTGGAGGCAGAAAGAAGAGCTAGGGGTATTTTTCTACTACTCAAAATTTTGGGAAAAAATGATATTTGTGGTTTTTTTCCGGTTTTAAACCACCAAAGTTAGACTAAGAAGAATCTGTAACTTCTAATTCTGCATATTATGTGACAAAAGATCTCAAATGCTTACAAAGTTTCTGCTTACTAAAGTTAAAAATTTAAAGCATACCTTGTTATCCACATAACATAAACATGGTGGATAATAATGTCGAAAGTCGTTTCTTTTTAAGCTTATAAATACCATAGAACCTTGGAAAAAGCTCTCTTCAATGCCTTGTCTTATATGGGAGACCATATATTGGTAATCAAACTCCTTTGCACTAAAGATACACCATTTTTATATCAAATGATGAATTATTGCCAGGTTTTAGTTTACTGAATCTTTTAATATTCTTTATTGGGAAAATTTTTTAAGAACAGTACCTCTAATAAACAAGGTCACCAGAAAACAATGAAAGTATTCAATGGAATTGAAAGCTTCATTTAATTTTAACATTTTAAAATCAGAATATTAAAAAAATTCACAAAGGCTTTTTGTTGCTAGATCATAATAGTTTATATTCCTTATTTTAAAAATTATTGGGGAAATTTAGGAATGTGTATATGAAATAAATTTCACTTGTGCAAATTATAAATCTCAGCTAATCTTAGCCAACTTTTCAATAAGTTTCTGGTTTATAGGTGACCATAATAGAAAATGTTCACTTACCTATAGCAATATGAATTTACAACAAAAGCTAAGTTGGTATTTATCTTGGACTGATGAAAAATTAAGCTTTAGTTTTGTAAACTAATAATTCAGAAAATGTGCTTGGCTGTTTTTTTTCCTGTCTCTCCTCTTCATTGAACTTTTGTGAAACTTCCTTTCCTCACCATGACCAGACAGAACATTGTTGACTTTTCTCTCTGCTCAAAGAGAAAAATAGTCCTTTAGTCCACTCAGCAAAGTGTAAAACAAGGGAATTGCTCTCTCCTTCCACTTTGTGTAGTCTGGTTAATAAACCTCTGTGTTTCATAGCATTGCCATGAATATTCAGAGTTCTTTGCAAATGGTTTTCCTTCTCTCTCTGTTGTATATCATTCCTTTTTTCTCTTTATTTGATTCATGGTTCTGAGTGGACCCCTATCACCAAGTTCCCCAAAACCTCCATATATACCACAACCCTTTCATCTCTTGTCACATTGACACCTGACGACTTTACATGGAATCTTTTCTACTTTATCGGCTTTTTAAATCCTTTTCCTAACATCTTTTAGATTTTTTTTTCCTAGTGCTACTCCTCTAGAATCTAATAATCATTGCTTCCCAAAGATTAAATTCGTTTTTCTTTGCTGTAAATTTTATGTGAAATCAGTAAAAAATAGAGTTGGGTAGAAATTGCTTATACGTAGAGTTATTAAAGTAACATAAAAATTGGTTTCTTGTGGCTTGCTGTATTCAGTCCACCACAATATGGATTTTGCATGCTAAAAGTAGAAAGATAATTAATTTGGCTGTGGAATAAATGTATCTTATATAATGACAGATAACTTTATAGTGGATTAAATTAGTCTGTTTTAAGTTACTTTATTAATATTACCAAAATTGATAGAAATGATCTATATCTTAATCAGTATTCTATTTTATTATAGTTTGCACTAGTCTTTTATTTCATTGTATTACATTTAATTGGACTAAACCAATAAATTTATCACCATTCTGTAATTCCTCATACATTTTCATACCTGATATAATTTAAGTCATTCCATGTGTTTTTGTTTGATGTACTCTTAATTCATTCCAGTCAGTCCAAATGTACTGTCTTCCATAGGTTATCCTTCCCTTCAAGTGGAACTGGAAACTCCCACAGGGTTGCACTACACACCACCTACCCCTTTCCAGCAAGATGATTATTTTAGTGATATCTCTAGCATAGAATCTCCCCTTAGGACCCCCAGTAGACTGAGTGATGGGCTAGTACCTTCCCAGGTAAATGTAGAGTATTCAGCAGATGGACCTCCAGTCGTAACTGCAGAAGACACTTCCTTAGAAGACAGCAAACTTGAAGACTCAGTGCCTTTAACGGAAATGTCTGAAGCAATGGATGTAGATGAGAGCCAGTTGGAGGATGTACGTCTGAGTGAGTATCCTCAGTATCTCCGAAGTGTGGCTGGGGTCCCAAAAGATGTTAAACCAGCAAAGCCATTGAAACAGACTAGAAAAGTAGGAGTAAGCTCTGAGCAGCAAGAGAAAGGAAAATCTGGTCCTGATGAGGAGATGACAGAAGAAAAACTCAAATCTCTATTTGAGGACATTCAACTTGAAGAAGGAGTAGAATCTGAGGAGATGACAGAAGAAAAAGTACAGGCTATTCTTAAGCGTGTTCAGCAAGCAGAACTGGAAATGTCTTCAATTACAGGTTGGCAGAACGAGACAAGTGGAAGCCTCGAATCCCCCGCTCAAGCTCGAAGAATAACCGGTGGGTTACTAGATCGACTGGATGACAGGTATGACTCTGTTTCAATAAGGAAAAATAAAACAGGTTACATGTTCATAGTTTGCTTTAAATATATGCTTTTTGGCAATTAGTCTTTTTCTAAATTACCATTCCAGTTTTGGAATAACACCTGCTTTAAAGGTTATTCTGCTAATCTGGAGAGGGAAAGTTACATTAAACTCAAATATAATTTTTAAAACTATTGATAGTCTGAAGTAAAATGGAGAAAGTGTTACATACATGCCAAAGATTTATGTATTCTTTACTTAGAAAACTAGTTTACTTTTCTCTAGTTTATTACTGACATTATTCTTTTCATATAGCTGGTAATAAATGCTCATTCAAAATAATGTAATAGGGCAGGCCCAGTGGCTCAAGTGATTGGAGCGCTGTGCTCCTAATGCCTAGGTCGCTGGTTCGATTCCCACATAGGCCACTGAGCTGCGCCCTCCACAGCTAAGACTGTGAACAATAAAATTCCAAGTCTTTTAGAAATATAAACATTTCTATTGTTTCCTGTCTACAAATATAAGTATGCTTATTACACAAAATATTAAAGTACAGATTTGAAAAATCAATACAATACAACCCCATCATCTAACAATAACTACCATTAAAATTTTGGTAGATTTCTTTTACATACATTTTTTAAAATGTGTTAACATAGAAAATGCGGAGAAGAAAAAGGAAAAGTCATCTTTCTACCATTCTAAGAAAAACACTTAACATTTTATATATATATATATCCTTCCTTTTTTCTACATACTATGTTGCAAATTATATAAAACATAATTTGTAACATAGTATATGCAGTTCTTTACCCCAAATAATATTGCCATGATAGAAATTTGTTTATAACCAAAATAATTCCCTAATCATGAACTTGGTTGTTTATATAGTGGTCTTACTTTAAAAAGGTAAATCTTGTGTCCTCCAGACATTAGTTCAAATGCCACCATCATAAGGTTGACACTTTGTGACTGTGGATGAATTTTAAGCTCTGAGAATGTCATTTTAATTAGCTTTAGAAATAAGAATATGACTACTTGCCTCACACCACTTTATAGATTGAAAAAGAAAGCCTGTAGCATGCCTACAAAAATGACTGGTGCAAATAATCTCTCAATTATAATTGGCATTATTTTTTTATGCGCACATTAGACTAAAGTATATTTTACTTCAGTGGCAACTACTGATGAACTTAAGTTGGATACAAAAAAACAGATTCATAACATATTTAATATTTTTATATTGCTGATAAGCATCTTGCTCAATAAAAATTCCCAAAGAGGTTTACAACACTCCTTTTGGAGAATGGTAGCATCAATAAATTCTGGATTAAGCCTACCAAAGAGACAACTGCAAAGACAACAAATAGCATGAACTTTGAAGTCTATGTTCAGATATAGTTATAATTTATAGTTGCATAACAAAAAGCAGACTTAAAATGTTGTGTTACATGATCTTCACAGTATGCTGGCACTGTTTGTCCTTACAGATACAGAATAGGGTGTGCTATCGAATAGGTGTGCAATGGATGTTTTTTTGTAAATGTGTTTAGATAATCAATTTAATTTATAAGCATACGCCACATACATACATATACATAATACGTATATTATACACATAAAACATTGCACTAGTTACTGCCTTCAGAATTCTACAGGTAATAAGACATTAAAAACAATACCTAAGCTATAAAGTCTGTACGGAACCTAGTAAAAATTAGAAATCAATTTTTAAAAGTATTGGAAGAGAAATGCAATAAAGAAAAATAGTGCTCACAGGAGTAGTGCTCGCAGGGGGACAGCACTAGCACCCTAATCACCAGTGAGTGTCAGCAGAGTTTAGGAGAGGAGAATGATGAGAAACAAGTAAGGGCACTATGGTTGGAAAAGCACAAAGGCAGGAATCGCAATTGGAAACACAAAGGCTGGTATTTGGGGCTCTGGGGGTTGCCAGAGCTTTCATCACAGGAGTTCAGTTTGTTGTCAGCAGTGTTTTCACTGGCAGTATAAAAGTATATATATTTTGAGATATCCTGCTCTTTTAGATTGGTGGGTCTGGAACTCCGAGCTGTCCATGAACCACTCAGGATTACTTTTTAAGATGTAGAATCCAAGCAGCTATAGAGAAGTGCGATTAAAATGGAACACAAACAATGACAGCAGAGCTAGCCAGGTTGGCGGCTGGAGTGCAGGAGATGCGTGGAGCCTGTGCAGCTCCGGCTCACACCCATGATAGCCCTTTACAATTTGAAATCCAGTGACCATAGTTTTCAGGCCTATTTTATGCCTTCAAAGCAGTGAAAAACATAGTTGTCAAAACGTTCGACCTTCTGAAGCCCATTTTCAGCCAGCTCTATGTTACTATTGTGAATTTCCACATTTTTATCTTTGGCAGCCCAGACCAATGTAGAGATTCCATTACCTCGTATCTCAAGGGAGAACCTGGAAGATTTGAAGCAAATGGAAACCATGCAGAAGTCACTCCAGAGGCAAAGACGAAATCTTACTTCCCAGAATCCCAAAATGATATAGGGAAACAGAGTGCTAAGGAAACTCTAAAACCAAAAATACATGGATATGGTCATGTTGAGGAACCAGCATCACTAGCAGCATATCAGAAATCTCTAGAAGAAACCAGCAAGTTTGTGATAGAAGAGCCTAAACCCTGTGTGCCTGTCAGTGTGAAAAAGATGAGTAGGACTTCTGCAGATGGCAAGCCAAGGCTTAATCTCCATGAAGAAGAGGGGACCAGTGGGTCTGAGCAAAAGGTACGTCATCCAGTTACTCAGTATGCTGTTCTTTAAACTGAAAGTATTGATGCTGAGCTTCTTTGGATTAATCTTGTAGCACTTGGCCCAAGGTTCTTTACTACTTGCCAATTACAAATGTGTGATCAAAAATTGTAACACTAATATTGGGGGTAAATAAAGTACGGAGTAAAACATGCTATTTGATCATACTTTCACTCCTGGGTAGGAAAAGGAATACGCATCTCTTTCGCCATTTTTCAGGAGGTAAAAGAACTACAGAGAGGTTATGTAACTAGCTTACGGTCCACTATTATTTTGTCTGGGATTTAGGTTTCCTAACTCCTAGTGCAATCTTCTTTCTTGTGCAAGGAGGGTGATTATTCTGGCCCTTTCTGGTTCTTTTGCATTTAAAGACCAGCTCATCTAAGCGGTCTACCCTGTAAAGTCTGTTGTCTGAAAGTGTGTTTTAAATATTAAAGAAACCGAGTTCCCAGGCCTAAAATGAGATGGGTATATACCACCATTAGTCGACGGCATTTAGAAATTTAAAGTTAGAAGTCTCATTTTAATAATTTTTGTATCTAAGTTGATAATTGGTATTTATTTTTAATAATTTAAAAAACTACTGCCATATAAATATTTGCTTGCTCTCTGTACTTATATGTTTTTATGGACTGGGTTTTGTTTTAATTCTTTGAGGCTTATATCACTTTTAGATATTTAAAAAACTTGAAATTACAACTCATAGATGGATATAAGAAACTAAAAATCAGCTCTATTTTCTACATATTTTACTGCTTTCTTGCTGTCTCAAATTTTGTGTCTTTTCATGAGCTAAGCAGCAGGTGAGAGTTATACATACTTGCCATTTTCCTTAAAACATCTAGTTTACTTAAGATCTACCATAGTGTTTTAGATAGAAAAAAGTCTTGTCAAACAATGCTAGGATTAATCTGAGGTTTAAAAAAATGTATAGTAAACCCAGTTACTCAGGAGCTAATTATCAGTTTATCACCTGATTGTATCCTTTCCTTTTTCCTCCTTCAGGCTATGTTTTGACCGTTTTCCTGCTTGTTAGAAGGGAAAGTGAGAGGAAGTAAAATTGTCAGGCCTTTTTTTTACTTCCTTGCTGACAAGTGTAGTTTTGTATATCAATTTCTGTCTTTTAATTAACTCTTAGTATATGTAACAGTATGACTTTGAATAAAATGTTCCCTTTTTAAGTGAGCCCATAAAGTAAAGGGAGTTAAAACATACTGATGTTTTAACTGTGAAAATTTATTCTGCAAAAGCCTATTAAAATCAAGAGAGAGGTTCTGAAATCAAATTATAAATATAAATAAGCACTTGTACATGCGCATATGTGCATATGTACTGGCTACTGAGAAACCAGGGAGATGGCATAAAGAGTGTTTAAAAAAACAAAAGTCTTAACTCTGAAAGGAAACTCAGCTGAGTTCATAAGTGATGGAAAATGATAACTAGTAGAAAATGTTTACAAGATTTTTTATAAATGAGTTCGTACCTTTGTTATTGGTCATTGGTCCGACTCCAGTGCATAAAGGTTTCAAGGACATAAACATTCATAATGGAGTTCAAGCTTCTGGGAGATATAAGCCTGACTTCACAAGAGATCCAAAGATGTTCAGGACGTGTCTTTCGTGGCTAGACCATAATATAATAGCAAACAACTAGGTCGTCTGATGTATGATTTCAGAAAACAGCCCCCTTTTTGTCCCCTAAATAATCAGGTCAAAAGTCCGAGTGCGGCCCTTACACGGATGACTGTCTGCTGTTACAAGGTAAAATTCTATTTTCCCCCTCTTTCCCTGCAGTGACCCATGGCAAGGAGTACTGAGAAAATCCCATTTGGCCTCCTCATTATTCTCTTTACAAATTCCTAGAAAATTCTCTAAAAAGGAATCTTGATAAATCCTATTACCACCTTCTCTCTATCCTTCAACTTAAGAAAAGCAAAGACTCCAGGGAGAGGGTGTAAACTGAAATACTGGTTGAATGGCCACTTTTTCTTAGTGTGAAGGGCTGGTCTCATGACTCTTGATAGAATTATGATATAACTGACATCTAGGTTTGCTATTACTGTTTGCTTTAACATATGTTCTTTTGCTTTTAAAATTACCTAAGTGAAAACTTTCCCCCAGTTTACAATTCCATATAAAGATTAAATTTTCCCTTTTACCTCGTCTAATCTATTAAGCTCTGCATGCTGATTAGTCATTCTTTTCTTTCACAATATGAATTCCTCTTACCTTTTTCTGCCCTTTTGAGCAATTACATGGCCTCCTTTCACAATACTTAGGTCATTCAGAGTATACTGAATTTACAGTCCTTTTTTCAAAAAGCTTTAAAAGGAATAGGGAAGTTAGCAGACAATATTTTTATAAGGAGTAAGAAACTCAAAAACTGTTTCCTTTTGATACCACATTATTCAGTAGGCTATATTGTTCAGCTGAAATTTCCTACAAAGTCAAGGCTGACATTACTATATTTTTAAACATTTGTTAAGTTTACCTTTCGTGAAAAATGGCCTACTTTATTATCTATTTGACTAACATTTCATAAGTCATTTTAGCTAGCACTTATACCTCCCATAATAATTTTACTTGGTTTTTTTTTTTCTTTTCCTATTTTTTACCAATATTGCCATTGATTTTTCTAATGGGTATTAACTACAACTTCTAACTCCAGGACTATCAGATTTAGGGTAACTAGAAAATTTAGAAACTAAAATACCAGAACTATTTTCAGAATTCCATCATTAAAATTTAGAAATAAAATCATTCAGTAAATAGTCTTCACCATGACATTTAAGTAGCTGCCAAAGATATTTTTCCCTTTGAATTATGAACTGTTGGCCACTTGGCAGTCATTCCATATTCCTATCCTTATTGCCTAAATATTAATATTTGTGTGATTACTATATTGTGTGCCATATTCTTGTTTGTCAAATCATTTTTCTATTCTAAGTGCATATCAGTTTTTTTCAATTAGACCTCAAGCTTTCACATATTACATTATTCCTTTTTTCATTTAAACTCTTAAGGAATACCAATTACGTGTTCAATACCCATTATGCTGATACAAATTTCCCAATATAAATATATGTGGCAAGTTATGCTGATATAGATTCTTTACTTTTTATAAATTTGTCAAATCTGACCAAAATTTTATAAAAATCGGAAATGATTTTGCCTTTTTCTGTCGATCACATGACACGTGGCCTGAACTGTAAGGTTACACACCCACGTCAAATGTATGTAGATTTAAAACTAGTTTAAAAGTTAATATTAATGTTTCTTCAAACTAATTAGTAGTCGTATGTAGTTTCTAATGCCAAAAGTCTCTGATTGTTATTTTTAATTTATTTAATTACCTTGGCCTTTATCATATATATGCAGGTAAAGACCCAGGTAATTAAATACACACTTATGCATACACACACACACACACACACATATGCATATGTATATGTATACACACATACTCATATGCAGGTAAAAATCAAGGTAATTAAATATTTATTAATTCTATACATAATTTATATATTAATTATATACATAATTTATATTCACACATACGCACATATACATACATATACAGAGTAATTTCATTTAGATTCCTGCTCAAAATTTTCTTCCACTTCAATTATTTTTTAAAGATTTTTCACAAATGTACATCATGACTTCCTTAGGGGAAAAAAACCAACAAGTAAAAGTAATTCTTCTTTGATTTCCCTTCTCAGAATGTCTTTTATTTTAAATGTGATGGTAAAATTATACTAAAAAATGCATTTATCAGGACTTGAGAGGCAGTGAGAGTGATTCAAGTTCAGAGGAAGAACGGAGAGTCACTACCCGTGTTATTCGCCGGCGTTTGATTATAAAGGTATCCTGGAGCCGGATCCTTATGGGGGCATTGCTGTATTATTAGAAAGTCCTTCCTTGTGGTATTGAAATTTTAGCATGCGTGGTAACTAAATGGCTCTGTATGTGTTTGTTTGCACACTTGAAAGCTTATAAAAACAACTACGAAAAGGGAAAAGTCATGTTGCATGGTAGTGAGTATTCTCGTAGGCCTGTGTTTGACATGTGGCACTGATATCCTGCTTTCCCTGGAGAAGTGTTCTATGTATTAACTTAGATTCTATCTTGGTGAGAGAATAGTCCATATCAAATGAAATGTAATGAGATAAGACAGAGAAGAAAGAATGAAAGAATTAAAAGGCTTCCTTTTCAATCTCAAATTCCTACTGCCTTAACAGTTTTTAAGTGAAAATCAGTTCTTCATTATCAATCAATGACTGAGAATTTGGAATTACAGCCTGGCATGGGTGTCAATGACATAACGCAAATCTAGCAAAAACTTCTGAAATAGGTTTTTAACTTGACTAACATACAAAAAATACCAGGCTGTATTTTTAAATGTAGGAAGCCATTTTTACTGGAAGTGAAAACTATAAATCCCCTGTTATAGCACAGTTGAACACTATGAATAAATCTTGACTTCCCCCACAAAGCCTTTCTGAAGCACTGACCTTATGCACGGTGAGGTCCAGCAGAATGTTTCTTGCAGTCTGTTGCTTGTCTTCATTACTTTGTCTTTAGAAAGATCTTTCCTGATGTTAGAATAATTGAGTGCAGAGAACCAGGAAGCTCTTTTCAACGCACAGGCTTCTGAATGTGGTCCAAATAACTGGAGGTTCTTTGATAGGCAGCTCTGGAGAGAAAGAAGGGAAGTGGCTATTGAAAACCATTTATCAAATTTAGCCATTTCCAAAGTATCAGGCGACGCAACAGACAGCAGAGATGTTGGCTTAGGTATCCAAAACTTCTTAATCCAGCTGCTTGTCCTTCCCATGTAGATCAGATGAGGGAAGAAAATCTGCTCTGCTATAGTTTTTCTAAGATTCTGGAAACATTGGAGAAGAAAATAAGTCCTTGTCGAAATCTTAAATTATCCCCAAATCAACCTTGAGCTTAATAGGGAGCTATCAAAAAAAGCATGAATCACTTCTTTGAAAATTTCATATAGGTAAGCCAAATTACTTATTGGTGTCTAGCATCTTTCCAGGTACTCAACCTGCTATCTATAATGTCCTTATAATCTCGTCCCACATGTTCCTGGAATCAGAAGAAAGAAATACTTAATTAGGTTTTCTGAAGGAGTTAAAGCCATACTCTTTGCTCAGGCGTTGCTATTCCTGTAGTTGTTGTCTTCAATAAATGATATTTTAAAGTAAAACATTCAGAAAAAGCACATGAGATATACTGTCTTGTAACTTATTTTTTATGTTTAACACGACATACTCATGATGCAGCCAAATCACCTCATTCCTTTATAATAGCTACCCATTATAGAAGCTGACTCTCCTTCACTTAGGACAGAAAAAAATAAACATAATCCTGCAAAAAGAAAAGTAGGAAGGCAGAGGAATATAAAAACATCTGAAGAATATAAAAACATCAAAAAATCCCAAGTCAGTGAGGTTTTTTGATGTTTTTATATTTCTTTTGGTCTCCTACCATTCTAGACATGCATTATCAAAGTAGCTTTTGTTAGTGTTATTATATATTTGAGCTCAATATAGTATAATTAATTGTGTTAACATTTTTAATAATGTTAACAAAAATGTTAACAAAAATGTTAAGATTAATGTTAAGATTTTTGTTAACAAAACTATATGTTAACATTTTTGTTAGTGTTATATATTTGAGCTCAATATAGTATAATTAATTGTATGTTAACATTTTTATTAAGAACTTAAGTTTAAGTAAGCATGATGTTTTAGACTTCATAAAATAGAGGAGTTGGTGTTCTCCCCAAATACCCACTTTTTGAAGTCAGTGTGATTTTAGGGAGGTTGAGTGGAACCATCAGAGAATGGATGTTATAACTGGGGAAAACATTGTATAAACAGTAGAATCACTCAAATAAGCTTCAAGGAATGTCTTTTATGTGTGACAGAAAAATCAAAAGCTAAAGAATAGCTATAATTATCTTTGGAGGCTATAGGTATAACAAAAATCTGTATAAATTACATATATAAGAATCTTTCTGATTAATTTTCTGTCCAGATTTTTGGAGCACTTGAAAAGGATTGCACTTCTGTTGTTTTCTCTTTATTCTGTATGTTAATATCTTTCTAAGGTAAAAGAAGTTGAGACTGCAGTAGTATATGGTAAATGTGACATGGAAGCATCTCTGTCAGAAACGTAAAATGAGAATGTTAGGGCATAAAGGGATCATCAATGTTAAAATCACTTCTTTTCCTAGGTAACAAAACTGAGGATTGGAGATGAATTGATTTATCCAGAATCACAGCAGGGTGATAGCAGTTCTGGGACCAGAAGCTAATTCCTAGCTTTCTAGTGAAGTGTCTTCTACCTGCTTTTTCCACAATACTATATTCTTTCTCTTCCAGAATATAAAAGGAATGACTTTTCCTGGACTAAGTTAGGCACTTGACCATTTAGACCTTGCCAGTGGAAGAGGGCAGCATTGGGTTGTGTTTCTTGAAAATATTTGATGGGGCTGAAATGCTTAGAATTTGACCTACTTCATAGAGGCTGTCCAACCCTGGACTGAACCAGCATATTTATACTGTTTGCCATAGTAATCCCCCTAGCAATTAAAATCTCAAAGCTGAAAACTATCGGGGTTGTTCCGTCCCTCTCAGAGCTGACTTTGGCTGGTATCAATGGAAGCAGTCGGTTTGCTCCGGATTCCTAGACTTGGCAAATCTGTCATCTTCTTAGCCATTCAATTTGTATAAGTGAGTTGAAAGTATAATTTTATAATTTTTCTCTTTAATTTTATATGTGGATGTATTTATTTTACATTTAATATTTTTAAGTCCCTAAGGAATTACTCAAATTAGCAAACTCTCCCATTTGTTTTAGGATCTTTAAATTTTCTATGCACATTCATTTACTTCTATAAAATCTGATAATATCACAGTGGTTTCAAATGCTTAGAAGCAGTTTAAGTAAATTAACCAATCCTATGAGCTTGTTTACTTTATTTGCTCAGCAAATTCAGTGATTGGAAAAGTCAAAACTTTAAACCAACTCATCACAGCCCAACTGTTGTGAAGTTGGGTAAAATTCAAATAGCTGGATTTTCACTGTTATAAGTCAACTGTATTTTTATTTCTACTTGTGATTTTTTTTTTTTTTACTGATTTCCAGAATAAGAGTTTACATGTATGTTTTCTCCAAACCAAGCAATTCAAAAGTAGAAACTTTGATTTACCCATTGCATTTCCCACAGGTAACCACTGTTCAAAAGCTTCAGATTGTTTCTATATGTTAATATGTATATGTGTATGTTATGTACATGTATACATACATCCCCAGCAAGTGGGTTTCTCAGAATATAAAACTGGGTTCTACTAGACATATTGCTTAATAACTTGCTAAGTTATGTATGTGGCATATATATATATATATATATGATAGCCACCCCAGTTTTTGGAAAGTTGAAGTTTTAATGTGTACATCAAACAAATTGGTGCCTTTTATATTGGTAGCTATTCTTTCATTTTATTCAAAAACTCAAGGAGAGAGGGATACAAATTATAAAACGGAAAGCGTACAGTGGAGGTTAAAGGGAAGTACAGTTAGTCCTCATTAAGGTGGCCACCAGGGATGATCCCGGAACACCATCTGTGCTGTAATTTTCCTTTGAAACAGAAAAGAAAAAAGTGGGGGGAGGTGTTGCCAAAAATAATGCCTTCAACAAGACCGGGGGGGGGGTGAAATTTTGTTCACTTAAAAGTACCAACTGTTTGCAAGAATTTTAGAAACTAATTAGAGATTATTTTCTCTCATTAAAGAGAGGCCCCAAAGACCTCTCCTTGGTAACAGTTGGTCTCTCATATATTTGACAAAATTAAAGATGGATGATTTTTTTTCCATGTACTGTATGACTCCTTATTGTTTTTCCTATCTAATCCACTTTGGTGAGTTTCTACACAATCAGACAACTTATTTTGGCCTTATTAAAGCACTTGATTTAATGGCCATTTAAAATTAAGATATGTTTCCAAGAATTAGCTCAAAAAATGTTTCATTCATTCAGTGATTAAACTGTAATGAAATCTTTCATGACCTTTTATTGGCTTTTCTGCTGTCGTTATGCTTTAAATTAAAAACTGAAAATTTTTTTTAAATATATGAAACCAATCATATTAAATATAAATAACACTCCCATAAAAACTTATTGCAGATTTTAGTGCATTTAGTCATGAGACCTCTACATTTTTCCAATTTCCTTCCTTCTGTTAACTGTGCTAATCAAAACTAATCATAGCAAGATTCAAGGTGAACTAACCATGAGCAGCAAGAAACATCTTCTTTTATTTTCGCCCAGCTCTGTACCACAATGAGGTAAGATGAGTTATATGTCCCATGCATTGTCATGACCTTTGAGTCCACAATCTATTAAAAAGACAAAGTCACTTTGTAAGAAGAAAAAAAGAATGAAAATAGAATTTTGTTAGCAAGATAGTGTTTTAGTCTTTACTCTGTCATTTTTAAACTAGAACTGCCTTTCTACCTGTTTTTTATATAACGCAATCATAGAATTTTCTCACCGTTGGCTGGCACTGACAAAATTATCATGACAAAAACACTGAAAGAGCTAGAATCCTGGCTCTCCCCAAACTACAGCTGTCTTCTTTCTGATCTGCCAGTTTTCCTATAAAACCAGTAGTGTACACTAACTACGGTACACTCTACTCTAGCATTATCCAGGTCACCTTTTCAAGAAGTTTGACTGATAGATCTCTAGAATAAGTCTGATAGGTCTCTAGAATAAGTCTGGACTTAAAATATTTGTCCATGTTCCCCAAAACTGTAAGTGGCACTAACCTTAAGTTGAATATCTGTGAAGAAAGTAATATATTGCAAATACAGCCCTATTTTTGCTGAGTGGTTTTTCTTATACAGTCATTGAGCTAATAGAGAGATATTAAGGAGCCATCTCCATCTATCACGCTGCCTATGAGCAGGGAAATATGAGCCTACCTTGGAGAACAATTGATTCCATTTTTTAAATTCACCAGAGGAAGATCTTTTGACAGTTTCCACTTCTAAACCAGGTAATAGTCACTAACTGAAAGATAAGTATCTTAATTCCTTTAGTACTGGTATTTACTTTTTTATTTATTCATTCATGGTCTGTGGCAATGGAGATTAGATAATCATCACGTAAGACCCCTTGACTTGAAACTATGTACTTCATCAGATATAGTTATTCTCATTTATTTTAAGACCTAGGAAAGGCTCAGTCTAAAAAAAAAAGTAGGACCTTCCTGAACATTTCTCATCGTGCTTCAAAAAATGTATATATTACCCTTAGTAAGTAAATTTTAAAATGAAACAAAGGGCGATAAACAGAATACCCCAACTAAAGTACAATCTTAATTCAGATTAGACAAAATGCAACCCACAACAATGAGTTGATAGATTTGGTAGGACAAATGAAGAAATACTGTACTGAAAGTGAGATGATCTCATTAGAGCCCTAATTGTTGGCTACATTTTTTTTTTCAACAAATGCAACCTTTTTGTTTGTAAAGCAATGTGTAACTGCATTCTATTTATGTATTTTCAAATTCTTCCTTCTTGGAGTTTGTTGCTAACCATCATTGTTGTATATATTAGAGGTTTCATGCTGTGTATGTGGTTGACTGCTAAATAACTATCAGTGGAGTCGGCTTTTTCCCCTTGTGCTAGCATAGTGAGTAGAATGTATACCTTCTTTTTCTAAAGCTCCGCAAAGCATGAGTGTGGTACGCGGAGTGGTGTGGAGATCTGTCCATCTGGTATGTTGCTAATCTCTGTGCCACATCCTTTAGGGAGAGGAAGCAAAAAACATTCCTGGTGAATCTGTCACAGAAGAGCAATTCACTGATGAAGAAGGCAACCTCATCACCAGAAAAGTAATCATCATGGGGATTTAATGTATCTCTTGGAATTTAGATGTCATACTGTTTGTTTGCTGTAGTGTCACCTCTTGAAATGGAAAACAGGAAAATCTCTACTTTTCACTATTGCTTCCTACAGATCACTCGGAAAGTATTAAGACGAATCGTTATCCCACAAGAGAGAAAACATGAGGACGTGGTAATGGAGAGGGACTGCCAAAGAGAAAGTAGAGGATAAAGCTTTGTGTACTCTTCTAGTATATGCTGCTAACAGGCTGGCACCCTGCAGTGTGGTAGCTTGAGCGTTTGCTGCTTTTGATATCCTGTGCATTTGTTCAGGGTCAAAGAAAAGGACTCTTCTTCCTTAACGTTATTTAACATTATATGCTTTCACTGTCTTAAGAGATTTCACAGAGATAAGTATATTTATGGAGGTTAGAACTTGCTGGTCCGAGCTTCTGAGAGAAAATAAATAACTTCTACCACCAAATCCCTCAGCAGTGTCCCACCCCCGCCCAGCGCCTGCCTGGGACACAGATGGAGAGCACTTGATAAAGAACATTGGTTTCCATGCAATGCACAGGGTTTAAGTGTTAGGATGGCAAAAAACTCAGTTCAAGATCCTTACATCAAATCTCTGTATTTTACCTTTATAATAGATTGTACAGGGAAATCCAAATTCTCCAATGTAACCTGAGGAAGGCGCTCTTCTGGGTTTCTAACAGCCTGTTTCCAATGTGCTAGTTAAAGAACTAACCTCATTCCTACTAAGCAGTGTAACTCAGTAAATGAATCTCCCAGAGAAAACATTTCTAGTTCTTTCTTCATCATTTCTCAGATCTTTACCCTTTTCATTTTAAAAATAGAAAGTTTAATAACCTATGTTTACATAAGAAAAAAGTGAACTGAAAATTTCTCAGAAGGAATGAATCAGAAAATTGGAAAGGCTACTGTGTGTTCCGTGTGTGTTCCGTTCTAAATAGGGTAAAAGCTGAATATTTGTAAAAAAAAAAAAAAAAAAAAGCTTTGCTCTCAAAGAAATGTGTCCCTGGTACTCAGTGAAGAGAGGTCTTGTTTTATGGAAAATGGATGCCTGCTTGGTCTGAAGTAAGAAGAGGGGTTGGTAATTCCGCAAATTAAACAAACAAAAAATCCCTCGGATCACCGGCATTTCCATGGTATTAGTTCGTGATTAATGCTTTACTGAGAACTTTCAGTCTCATTACAACAGATCACTTAAAATTCTGCTGGCTTAAAAAGGCATAAATTATAATTTACTAATATTTTTTACATTGGGGTTTGAGTGCCTTGAGATCTTTAGCGATGATTTCTTCTAGCTTACTACAGGAAATGGAGCAGGTGCTCATTTTTCAATTTATCACTAACCTACTGAATTGTGCAGTTCAGTTCTATTGTATTCATTCTGACCTAGCTTGCCTTGATGATGCTAAGCTGTGTGGTTAAAGCAAACGGATTGTATTTTCGGACGTGAAGTGAAAAAATGTTTCTTAAACTGTGTTTCACTGACCCTAATCCAGCCCCAAGGAACCAGAATGGGAACTGCTTTATCACTAAAAATCTTTTGCTATGAAATGTTAACATGTACATTCCTTTTACAGCAGGGAGAAGGTTATAAGGTGAAAACGAAGAAAGAAATCCGGCATGTGGAAAAGAAGAGCCATTCATAACAGTAAAAGGTCAGTCAAGGTGATAATAAATATGCTTATATCAACAACAGTAGGACTTAACTCCCTGCGAAACTTCTAATTTTACTAAACAAGTGATTTAGATCTTCCCCCTTCCTTTCTTTTTCACTGTATGCCAGTTTTGAATATCTAATATCAAGTTATTGGAGTTATTTTTATGTCTATGTGTGCTACGTACACACACTAAAACTTGACTCTAGTCCGTAGTCCATACACTTGCTCCTCACAAATTAGTCAGGAACGTAAAATTGACGTTTGCAGAAGCAAATGTAAATACTGATTTTTGAGTCTTCTCTAAGAGCGAAGGCTCAGTATGAAATGCAGTAGCATTATACAATCTGACAGGAAGACTATTTGGCAACAAGTAATTCTTACAAATATACTCTGCGATTTGTGTTGATTCAGCCTTTCACCATTTTAGCAGAACAGCATCTGAGAATATAATTCTGGTTGAAACATAGTGGTTGTCAAGTTTAAATTAAATTACTGAAATCCCCATACTACTACTTTATATTTTTTTATATAAACCAAAGCAAATTAAATAGGAAGTTAATGGTACTACTGTTTTCTAACTTAAAATGGTTAGTGAGTTTTGTTTAAAGTGGTCTCAACTTTTCTTCATAGAGAACAGTATTTTCCTTTAATATTGTTTTCTACACTTTACATTGTCCTATTTATTTCTACATAGCTACCATTAGAAAGGTCATTTGGGGTGAAAAAGCAGATAGAGCTTTGAAAATTTCTCCAGTCTGTAAGGTAAAGCAGGATGATTTCCTTAAGGCAATTTACCAACAGTTCTCTTAGCCCCATTGGTCAAAGTAACAAAGAGAGCAAATAGATCCCAGTTTTCACTTTTTCACTTTCATACATCTGCTGACCCTCCCCCGCACCCCCTCCCCCCTTACCAGAATCCTGGTATTTGATGTGTTCAGGTAAGGTACTGAGAAATTATTGAGTCTCATTGCCCCTGATTTTTTATGTGAGATAAGTACAAATCCCAAATAAATTCTTAATCCCTCCTTCCTCAAAAAACCTATCATACAAGATTTCACTCCCTTTCTGTGAGGCTTTCCACATAGGCACTAAGAAATCATTGCTAGACAGTACCGTGCTTCCCTGAAAATAAGACCGGGTCTTATATTACTTCTTGCTCCACACATTAGGGCTTATGATCAGGGGATGTCATCCTAAAAAATCATGCTAGTGCTTATTTTCTGGTTAGGTCTTATTTTCAGGGAAACACGGTAGTAAGGTACTTGCCCTCACTGAGCTTACCTTTTGGAGATTTAATGGTAACCAATCATAACTAACTAATCACATCAGTATTTAATGGCATTGGGAAAACTAAGAACTGGAGAGTGCTCTGGAAATAATTACAACACATACTTTTCAAAGTATTTCACTTGTTACCTTCATTTAATTCTCACAGTCAACCCTCTTTGATAGGTACCCTTATCATCCCCATTTAACAAGTGAGGAAATATGCCCCAAATTGCCCAGTGTCACATAAATAAAAATTGGCAGAAACAGAATATACAAACCCTATCAGACTGGCTCCAGAGTCCACACTCTCAAACATATTAACCGGAGACTGGGTCTGAGCTGACAGGGAAGATTTCCTTGGGAAAGTGATGTTTGAGTTTTAAAGGATGAATAGGACTCATCTGGGTTGGGGTGGGAAATTTTGCATTATTTGGGGTTCGCCTTCTAGGTACAGGCAATAGCATTCTGCAAAGGTCAGAGTGGAAAGAAACAGGAAAGGAGGAACTGTGAGAACATGTCAGTGTAGCTGGCAGAAGAGTTTTGTTATTATGTCTGGAGAGGTAGGAAAAATCTGAATATTCAGGCCATGTGAGCCTCTCTGTAAGGATTCTGATCTTTACACTAAAAGCAGTGGGAAACCACTGAAGGTGTTTAGTTAGGCAAGGGTGGGATATGGTTCAGGTTATGTTCTGCATCACCAAGGCTAGCTGCAGGGCATAGAATGAATTGGAAGCAGCAATAATGGATGAGCAGATAACCTGTAAAGAGACTTGCAGATGCTGGCTTAGGCAATGAGAGTGGTAAGAAGTGGCTGAATCAAGAGAGAGCAACATGAGTTGTTTTTTATTGGATGACAAGAGTGAGAGAAGAGAAAATTAAGGATGACCTTAGTGTAGCCATATCTAGAATGAACCCACCTATTATGCTTATCTCACAGTTGAACTTGGTCAAAGGCATATATATAGCAAATTAATAAAACACAGAGCATGAATTTGCTGTCTTGAATTGGTCTTTTTAAGCAATTCTACGTGATAAATGAAATGAAATTTGAAAAGCGTTCAGTCAGCTTTAGTAGGCCCCTAAAAATTTACGAATTTGTTCAATCAGACTCAGACTCTGGATGGGAAAAAAACCAAAAAGGTCACCTACACTAGCTGTGCCATTTTTCTAAAGTAACCTATACCTAATATCTATGAATAAATGATACCAAAAATATATGACAGTGCCATGCTTCCTGTGTCCTTTAGAGACTATTAATATAGAAATAACTTGGTCACTGAATATACAAGAGGCTTTAAAATTATAAATAACCCACACTGTAAAGAAGTTGTCAGGAGAATTCATACGACCGTGAAAATAAATTCAGGATAAAGCAAACTCAATGTGTCAGACAGAAAGAACAGTGATTTGACTACAAGCCTCATTTTACTCTCTGGGGAAGTATTTACCTTCCATAAGTGAACCTAAGAAATGAGTCCAAGAATACTGCCTGGAATTCCAGGACATTGAATGTGTGCCCTGGAAAAATCAATTTGCAAATATACTGAGAGTTTTTATAGCCCTACTGGCTGCCTTTTTTTTTTTTTTAATAACAGAACAACTCAGCAAGTAGAATGCTGCCAAATTTCACTGAGTCTCAGATGGCAACATCAAATTTTTATTTCCCTTTGTAGAACCAGTTGAATTTTGAGTATCTGAACCCTGGACCTGCTTTTCTTTAACACTGAGTCACAGCCATCCTACTTTTAATGTAAGGAAAAATTGTTAGGAACGCAGAATCTCTATTTACCCCAACCTACTGAATCAGAATCCACATTTGAAGATCCCTGGGTGATCTATATGCACATTAAACTTTGAAAAGCACTGCTCTAGAATATATCACTGGCTCTCAAACTCAGTTGAACATTAGAATCAGCTAGAGAGGTTTTTAAAAGTTTTTTGATACTGGGTTCCAATCCAAGAAATTCTAATTTTTTTAAAGTCTCCCCAGATAATGCTAATGTGCACCCAAGTGTGAGACCCACTGCAGATTGGGAAACAAAGCTTTTCAGTGGACAACAGGGGGCCTTAAGCCTGAAAAGGTTCATTGGGCTGAACTGCAAAGAGCTTCAGATATCAAGCTAAAGATGTGATTTTTTTTTTTTTCTTAAAGCTAGGCTTTAGGGGCTAAAACCCACTGGTTTGTGGACATATAAAGGAAAGGTTGGTTCTAACTCAAGCATACTCCCGACTTGAAAATGTAATGACAGAAAGTACAACATTCATCTGTGAAATATAAACTGCCATGAAAATCCATTGAATAGCTGTTTCTCTATTTTAAAGTGATGCTTAAAATTAACAAATAATTATAGTGAAATAACTAAAAGGAATGATTAGCTTTCTGAGTTGGTTTCTACTACCTTTGGGTTTGAAAGGCACATAAAACCCAAAGCCAGATTTTTAGATGCAAATGCTTCTATCACAAATCCATTATTTTAAGCCCAGAAAAGGAAGATGAATTCTATTTCTGAAATGTCCTTTTGATGGCTCCTGCCCTCTCATACCTTTCCATCAGATGGCGCTCTCATCACAGTTTATACAGACTGTCAATATTTTTATAAAAGGCAGTCAAAAGCTCTCATGCTTTTTGTGCAACACTGTACTTGGAATAAAGTCTTTTATCCAATGAATGACCTTCCTACACGCCACATTGTTGGGGTCAACACACTCTGATTTCGTGACTGATAACAAGAGATTTATAAAAGGAACTAACTCCAACATTTTTTTTAAACCATCAATCAAATCATACCTGAATATAAATGAGCATAATTCATAGCATTTTTTAAAGATTATAGAAACATACCATTTCTAGAAAGATAATGGTCATTTGCATCGAAGTGATAAGAGAAAGACTTTGCTGCTTATTACAAGATTAACTTTGGAAGTTGGATTGGTTTGGCAGAGAGATGAAGCAAAACAAAAGTTTTCCTGGGTTGTAGTGATTATTTTGCATAAAAATCATCAAAGTATACATTTACCGTAGACAAACTATGTGGTATGTAAATTATATATCGATTCTGCTTTGAAAAAAAAAGGAGGGAGGTTCAATCAGAGAAAATTGCTGAGGATTCTCCCTAAGAAATCAGATCATGAGAGCACTCGGGTCCATAGTACTAGGACCATCTAAGAAACCTGGTGCCTGGAATTTTAGGAATAAATGTAAAAACAGAAGTGAGGAAATCCTGATCTTCTTACTCTGATTTGCACGCCTTCTGGGACATGGCTGGACCAAATGAGTCACTTTCCTTCTCTGGAACCTGCAGAGCCGTTGGGAGGGAGGGGGCAGGTGTGAAATCAGCCCAGAAGGAATTGATACTTGCATGTTCTTGGCTCTCTTAGTAACCTGGGATATGGAGGTCAGTAGCTATTTTAATACAAAAAAAGGAAGCCTTAGAACCACAGTGGGGCAGGCAGAGGAAATTCTGTACTAACATGTCTACATAAGCCAAGGGATCCTGGGTGATTCACCTAAAGGGAAAGGAACTTGTCCAGGATAAGTAAACAACCTCAAGGTCACTGGGAACACTCTTGGGCCCCAACAGAAAGAGAATTATAAAGGTTCTCCTAGACCTGCAAAAAAAGTAGCCTATTGCTACTAAAGTTGTTCCTAAAGTTCTTCTGGCCTTACTCAGGTTTTCTACAGGGCCTATGTCTTGTTCTTGGGCAGGCATTCAAGTTTGTCACCTTTCGCACTGAGCGAGGAGGAAGGACTACATGTAGGAATAATTTTGTTTTATGGAAAAGTGCATACCAAGAACAATACATACTGCACAAAAGTATGAACATCGCTGCCAAAGAATGTTGATTTATTTTGACATATTAAGACTGGCTATAGAACAGATACTTGATGCAGGTATGATCCAGTAAGACAAGACATTCTGAGGAGGACCTCCATAAAAAAAAACTCAAAATTAATTTATCCTGTCATGACCGATGTGGGGCAGAAGGGAAAGTATTCTTTCCAGTGGTAGAAAATGGTCTTTAATTTTAATGTGCATATGGCAAAACAATTTCAAAGTAATGAAGTAATGACACTGTCTTCCCTTTTTGAAAGATAAGTCGCATTTTGAGGGGTGAGAAACTTACTGCAAACTATACCGACATGACTAAGATGCTCTATCCTGATTCCATATCCCTGCCCTTTGTGCCCATATCCCTGATATTTTGATGTTGGTGGAAATCTCAGAGAGCACCTCTGTCAGTCTCCTCATTTTACAGATAAGTCTGAGGCCCTAACGGCTTTTCCCAGTACGCGAGTGAGTAACCTGAGCAAGAGAGACAGAGCTAGAAGAGGGTCTTTCTGACTCAATCTCTAAAACCACAAATAGAGTAAACAATGTCCCATGGAGGTCACAGGATCACCAAGAGAAGGTCACTGCATTCTTCAAAGAGCTTTCCAGTACACCTGAAGACCTTGTCCTCCGAGGCATCCAGCAGATATCCGGAGTCAAAGAAAGGCATCAGGGTAAACCACCTCATCAGGAAGTAGAGGGCCCCCATTTTCTGAGGCTTTTCTGTTGAGTGCAAGGAAGGCTTAGACAAGTTCTCTTTTAAAAAATGAAAAGAAGGCTAAACTCACTACCTACTACCTCTCTTTCCACAGGATCCTGTGTTTTTACTGCCAGTATTGAGAAATCCATGGAAGATATGTCAGCAGGAAGTAAAAATTCACAGAGAAGGGTGTGTGTGTTTGCTGCTCTCCCACATTAACGGCATGATTTTTCTTTTACGTAAAAAGAAAACAACAGAACAAAACCACCACCATTTTAATTTAGCATGAGCCAATTTACAAAGCATGGAAATTCACTTTCATTCCCAGGATTGGCACGCGTGCAATTAGCAATGCAGTGTATATACAAGAAGCCATGCTGTTAACAGTTGATCTCAAGTAATTTGGTGTCATTTACAAAAGGAAGAAATTGCTGCCTCCAGAAGGGACAGAAGGAGATGGACTGATGGAATCACAGAGAAACACTAAAATTACTAAATCCACAACAGCTCGCCTTATTTTTCTTGGGACCCAAACTGTCAGGGTATAAACACTATTTGTTTCTTTTTTAAAACATCTATAGTTTTGCTGTAAATAATAACACTGTATAAATTCTAACAGAAAACTAGAATAAATGTTGATAAGGTACTGCCTCTTAGAACACAACAGAATATTGCAAATGCATTTAACATAATAGGGGTTCTCAAGTGACTTCACCCTAGAAGAGGAGGGCGGGGTTCTGGGTGGGGGGGAATCTTCACTGACTCTTGTATAGTAGCAATTATAATGTTTGTATATGCAAAACTGCTAGCTTGATTTTAAAAAAAAAAAATCTTTAAAATCTGCTGCAAATTTAAATAATTCCCAAAATGAGGAATTCTGTAGTTCTGTGAAAAAAAATTTTCTTCAGAATACTAATATTTTGATGCATGTGTATCACCTTATTTTGATTAAATCTTTTTCCAATTTTGCAAACACTACAGTATACTGCAACACAGAAGATTTTATCTGTAAACACAAAGCCCTTCATCTAATATTTGTTGCTATTGCCAATTTTCCAATGAAATGATCTAAAAATGAAAAAAAAAAAACACCTATACAGTAGTTGCTTTAGGGGGCGGGGGGTGCTGTTAGTGCTTAAAAGGGGGTAATGCTTGCCGCTTTAGAGGTGGGTGGTGCTCATAAGAGACCCCAGTCAGGGGTAGTTAAAATGGACTGAACAGAAATCCTTAGCTAGTAGAATGGCAGCACGCTGTAAAATTATTACCGTATTGTGTACTGGCTCTAAGATATAGACACCTTTCAGTAAGCCAATCATTTGTAACCATTCTAGCAGTGTCATATTAGGTTAATAAGGCTGCTGTGTTTTAAAGGGCATTTTTATTTGGGTTTTGGTGAAATCCTTTAATTTGTTGATTATATTCATAGAAAATCAGCATTCATTGACACATAGCTCTAATTACATATGTATGAAAAACCATACACTGGATGACCTAGTTGATTATTTAAGCATCAAATAAATTGTGTTAAACTCTTCATCTCTCTGTGCTCTACCGTGTCCGTGTGTTCTCTGGCAAAAGGTAATCATCCCGCTCCTTGTCACCTGGCTGCACCCATCCACCTCCAGTCCTACCGGTGCCTCTTCCTCTCCGGTCACTAAACAGATGGTCCCTAATATTCAGTCTGTCCTGCCCATTCACAACTTACATAAATTCTGAGCATTTCGTGGAGGAGCCAAGAACTGAAGATTAACAAGGGATCTTTGCCCATAGCTGGGTTGGGCTGCCCCCCAAAAAGTGGGGAACTGGGGCTATTAGAGCCAGCATGTCCAGAAATTGTACATGGGTACCTCCAGGAACCATCCAGCTTGCAGTTGCTTTTAGCCCATAAAGCAATTTTTGCTTTTTAATTGACATTCACTGTTCAGTGCTTACAAGTTGGGAGATTTCACATAACCCAAATTTCTAACTTCTCTTGAAAAGCAAAATTTGACACCAATAGGCCTCGTTCCCAGAAAGCAACAAGCTGCTGGAGCCGTACACTGCCCGCTCCATCCAGCCAGGTGTGTGGTCCCCAGGTACCACCATCCCAGCCTCATTTCCTCACATTTGTGTGTCCTGACTAGCCTGGGAGGCACTGGAGTTTATAATAGACACCACGTAAGTTTAACAGGGGCAGAGGCTGTGGCTGTTTTAATTTTTATTCTAGCCAAGAGCCTGGCATCCAATAGTGGTGGCAAATATCAGCATTGCTAAAATCGGATGCTCACAGTATGCCCGACTATTCTAAGTACATTGCACTTATTAAATCCCTTAGTCCTCATAACCACTCTATGGAAGTAGGTACTGTTTTTGGTAGTAATATTCCTGTATTAAATGGGTGCGTAGAGCCAGTCGGCAATGCCACATATTGCCTGCCCCTTAAAGATTATTGCCAAATGGAATGTGTTGTTCCCAATAAGGATTCCGTATCACTGCAGAACACATGTATAGACAATCTACTTTGTGTAAAGAAGGGGACTAGACTGCATTTGGATGGTATCCCAAATAAATGGAATGTGCCCTTCACCAAAATCATCTTACGATAAGCAAACTGAGACCTCTGACAAGTATAAAAACTTGCAGAAAAAGCCTTTGTAAAACCAGCATCAGAATCTAGGTATCCTAATTTCCGAAGTTAGACATTTCTGACTCACGGTCCTTGAAAGAAAGATTCATTCTGAACTAGAAGCTCAATGAAATGTTCTTGTCTGGGTATTAAATGGGTACGTTTATATATCTAAAAATTTGACTCTAGAGCTATGTGTTGGGCTATACTTCAGATCAAACAAAAGTTCATAAATTTACTCAGAAAAATAGCCAAAATAGGATGATCAAGATTTTATTTGCATACATGTATGTATATGTATATATTTATATATGTACGTATGGATTGAATGGGGGCATGTTATATATTCCTAATATAGTTTTTGGCCCACTGGCTTATAAAAATGTATCTAAGCTTTTCCTTGATTGACATAGCTATAAAAAAAACTGATAGATTCCTGATATTTACTCTGTTTTTCAATTTTATATTCCTACCAAATTCCTGAGTTTGTTAAATTAAAATGTATTATCTCTACTATATTGCTAAGTTATGGCAACATGCTGTACAGGGTTATTTCACCATATCTAAGAGGGATCTACTTCACTGAACACATAAGCAGCCAGCTTCTTTATTAATAAATACTGCCTTAGCATCCTGATGTTCCACCATGTTCATTTGGTATCATCTGGGGGTTCCACCAAGTATGAGGTTTTTCTCCAGGGCAAATAAACAAAAGGTTTGTTCTTGCCTTGGTGAGCATTTGGTCACATTTGGATGTACGACAGGGATATGTGAGAAGCCCAGAAATACAAATCACAGGAATGATAACTCACCCTGAGTCTCTGAAGAAGTCATTGATCCAAAAGTTAACTTCCTATCTGGGTGAGTCTTGGTACTCTTGATTTCTTAAAAAGAAGCCCCTGGCATATTAAAAGGTATGTAATTTTCTAGTCCTATATCATTGCTTCTCTTTCATGAATTGATTGATGATCAGATAGTCCAGAAATAAACATTTCTAATTGAGATTTGAGCCAAACTCTACAAGAGTTCTTTTAGTAATAGAAGCAAAAGGAAATGGTATAATCTATTTTTGTGGTTACCTAACTATCCACGTACCGATACAAAGCAGTTAAATAAATAATGGAGTGGAGCATCCTCAGTAATAGGCCCAACAGCTTTCACTTCTTTAATAGACTTAAATGGAGACAGTTCAAAATAGAGCAAAATGAAATTCACCATTATAGCATGACGGATAGCCATGAATAATATGTCAACTAGCTGAACCTGCAGTGAAGAAATTTTATTCTTTATTCCTAGTGCGTCCTGCGTTAAGGAATAAACATCCCAAGGGTTGCATTTCCAACAGGACACCCTGGACTCCTCACGCATTCCAAAGGAATTCCAAAGCAAAGTGGAGATGAACATGCTCAGGATTCTAAAGACAGAAGAACCACGAGGCCGTGGGAAGTGCACCAGAAGCAACAGCTGTGAGGACCTTTTTCTCCAGAGCCACCTCAGAATGTCCTGTTGATGTCCCAGAAAAACAGGTGATCTCACGGCCTAATTTCCCCTCACATCCTCAGTTTCTACTTCTCTTCTGAAATCTAGATAAAGCAATGGCGTACTTCTGAGAGCTAGGAAGGAATGATGGTTTGCCAGCTTTTCAAAAGAGTTCCAGCATGTAAGGCACACTATCAGGTCCTCCTACTAGACTGTCTACTCCCTGAGGGTGGGGACTTTGTTCTGTTCTCTGCTATATCCACCGTACCTAGAACACCACCTGACACTTTGTATGGAGGTGCTCAATAAAGATTTCTTGAGTACATGAATGAATCCATCAACAAACATCAGAGGGCAAAGAAGGGTAAATGGAAAACGTTATTCGGTGCACCATCTTGTGCACCATTTTCTTTATAGACTCAAGCAAGTTGGAAATCAAGGAAAGCACAGCTTTCGATTCCAATAACTTCATTCACTAAGACGAATGTGTGTCACCATCCTCCACTAGCCCTTTCCAGCTGCACCATCCCCTTATTAGCCACAGAGTCTTAAGTAATCAGGTTTGGGGATACCAATACGTCATGAGCGAGGAGCACACCAGCCACACTGCCGAGTTAGGCGTCTTTCCCATGGCCATGGCTCAGTCACTGACAGGCTACTGAGAAACCAGGCAGGCGCGTGGAGAACCCATCATGAACCTAATCGCTAGGGAAAGGTCAGCTTAGTCTCCGCCCTTTAAGACACGATATCCAAATTTTGAAAAAGTCTGGCTACTTCAAGATCTCCACCTCAGTGTTAAGTGTTTGTTGGGTTGGTAAAGGACCAGAAGGTATAGAAATTACACCCTTGAAACCCTTGGGCCACATCCAGCCTGCAGAGATGTTTTGTTTCGACCACAGAGAGTTTGAAAAAAGATGGCCAACATCTTTAAAAAAATCAAGATTTTAGATGAAAAATTGATTTTGAGTTCTCTTTAAAAATCTAAAGAGGTGACAATGTTGTTTCTGAAATTCCTTGTAACAATAATCACCTGGAGTAAAACTGCACCTGCCACCTTTGGACAAGCATGTTTTTCACTGTTCGCCATGCTCTCTCCTTTTCCTATTGCCTCCCAAACCCAATCTACTTTATTCATTTCTATTTCCCAGTGTGTTTGATCTGATTGAAGGACGAAGAAGAGGGCAAACTCATGAGATCCTGCATAAATTCTTCCTTCCTTATGGCAAGCCAAATATCTACCTCGTTTTCATCCTGTCTCAATGCCAATAGAAAGATGGAATAAGAGTGAGCAATTGAGAAGAGAAAGATAGATCTTGTGGTTTTTCCAAACCCATCCATCTCGTTCAACATGTACTAAGTGCCTGCCACTTTTCAAGTGCTCTCCTACGTACAAGATACATCAGTTTCCTACCCACTGCCTTCAAAATGAGAAGAACACAAATAGCCTCTGCGTGAAATCTAAATCTAAAGCTCCTCAGGAGAGGAAACCCTCCTGTGGTAACAAAACTCCTGTAACACATGTAAGTAGTGCATCCCAGAGCACAAAGGAAGACCATTTAGGATGGAGAGAACAGCCCTGTGGCTGCCAAATGTAGCTACTGCCCTTTCATATCACCCCTGCTATTCACAATAGAGACTGAAGGCCTGACAAAAATACTAACTTTAGTAGGAAACCTTAACAACATTTCAAAGGGAACTAAGCAACTCTACAAGACACTACAAGCCCATCTTAGTTCCAAAGATGCTAGATTTACGTGAAACACTCATACTCAGTGCTCTTTACCTTTCGTATAGCAAGTCCTTCATAACTCTGACCTCTTCACAAAGCCTTCCCTGCTGATGCCAACCCACACTGGCAACTCGTATAACCTAAATGAGTACCCCATGATTCAGCACTCAAGTCTACATCCTTGATGGCTTCTCTGAACATCTTACTCTTCAAGAACAAGGACTGTGGAAAACACAGTCGAGCTGGGTACACAGAAGTTATAATAGATACTCAGCTTTACATGCGTCAACATTAACTTGTTCTCCATGGTTAAGTCTCAGCAGACTCCAGCTATGCTGCAAGACACACTGAGGGCTCAGTCTGGACACATACTCCACCCTCTGAAAGTGTAGCAAAGAGCAGAGCTAGAACTGCCTCACAGTCTGGCTTGCTCACACTGCTACCATGGTCAGTGTGCCTTGTCTGGGTAGAACCTAAAGCAAGTGAATAAAGGGTATCTAAGGACAAGCCTGTGAAACCTTAACCATTCCAGGCCGGTTGGTCGATAGGTGAGTAGACAGATAGGTAGATAGATACAGACATATATACTCAGATGGATAGATGTATGTAATGGCGACAGCTATCACATGGTAAGCTTTAGGGTAACTCTCGTGCGTCTGGCTACGATAAAACTTTGAATTCTCAAGTTCCACAGATCAAAGTGATGATACTGTCACATGTCTGTGGAGACTAGGTAGGGCATCTAAATTAGACAAAACGCTGTGGTCGACTGAACTGTACATGAGTTATTGGCTGCCTCTCCTGGGCAGGGGATTATACTTTTCAGCCCCATTGCCATCACCTTAGCGATGCAACTCGCTTTGGCCCAAGAAGAGCAGATGCTCTAGGAGCTGGTGCATTTTTCTTCATGCTGCCTTTCCTCTTACTTCAACACTAGTGACAGTCCACAGAGAGACTGCTCCCTGGCCTGGTGCTGGAATACAGATGATGTGGAGCGGAGCTAGAGCTGACCCACAGGAGACATGCACTGTGAGCAAGAAATAAACCTTTCTAGTTAGCCGCTGAGCTTTTTCAGTCCTGTGTTACTCTAGCGTAACCCACGGGTTAATGCACAAGTCAGACAGAAGACATGAAGGGGAGGTGGGTACTGAGGAAGCACAGCTCCCTTCTAAAGAGTCCGCCTTGTGGGAGGGCAAGCCTAGCTCTGCCCGATCGTTATGTCTTGTTTTTTCGGTGTTTTTTTTTTTTTTTTTTTTTTTTAATGTTGGCAATTAACTCTTCCCCCCACCCCCACCCCCAGTATTGTGTGGTCAAACAAAATATGCCCGTGGGCCACCCGTCTTCAGCCTCTGCCCCTGGTTCTTGGCCTTTGCGGAATGAACACAGACCTGGAGCATGCTGCACACATTTACTGATGTGTGATTTTGCATTACATTCTATGTAGCTGGTATGCATATGCGAGAATTCCGAGTCAGTCTAAAGGACTACTTGGAATTAGTCTTTTAGACCTCTGTGGGGCTTGGTTGTTCTCTATGTACCATTTCAAATACTGCAAGTCTCATTAACGGTCTGAAGGGGTCACTTGGCTTTTTTACGTCCATTTGACTGCATTTTCTTGAAGAGTTGATCTTCACTTGTGCATGTGGCCCTGATGTGGCTCCTGCCTCCCTCTCTACCCACATCATGCCATCGTGTCCTTTTCTCTCACTACATGTCAGACCGGTGATAAAGTGCAGTCCAGGAACTGGACTGTCTCAGAAATTTTTTTGTTGCCTAGCTGCAATCCAGAATGGACATCAACTATGTTACTAAGGCTATTCTTTAATTCAGTGGGTTTTTGGTTGTTTTGTTTGTGTGTTGTGTTTTTTCAGTATAGTAAAGCTTTCTTGAGAAGGAAACGATACACAGATTTACGATCTGGTTCAAGTTCCTTATCGTGTCAGAGTCTGGCATTCTCCACAGCACAGCTCTAGTCACACTAGCTTCCTTTCTGTTCCTCAAAAATGCCAAGTTCCTCCTCATCTCGTTCCCATCCCATTTATACTGACCCGCTGCCAGGGAAACTGTCATCTCAGTCTCTCAATGTCACCACCTCAGGCCTTCCCTGCAAACCCTCTCTAAAGTAGCCTGACCCCCACCCTCATCCCAGTCCTTCTCTGTCACACCACCACATGTATTCCCTTTATCGCGTTTATCACTATAATATACCTTGTTTATTTGTACACTAGTTTCTGTCCTCATTTATTGCTATATCCAAAGTATCCAGCACACGGCCTGGTACTAGTAGGTACGAAACATATTTGATACAAAAATGTATTCATCGAACATTTGTGGAATAAATAATTGAGGAGGAAAGAGAAGCAGGACAAGTATGGCTTAGAATACACAGCTGTGAATGTCCAGGAGAAACAGCGACATTTTCAGTGACTCACTGCCAAGTATCAAAAACATGTCCGTTTGCCTTTGAGGGTGGCTGTGCTCCCACCCCCAGTGAAGACGTGCTGAGAATTTTATAATGCATCTCCCCCTGCACAGCTTTGCTGCTCTCAGGTACCACCATGGTGTTTTTCCGTCTTGTACTGAGGCCACGTGGGAAGGTTGCTAAAGGTATGTGGTATGTGTCGCAGCATCAGATCTGCAAGTGACTCTTTGGAGTCACCTAAACACAGCACCACCCCCACTTCACCAATGCTAGAAAAATGAGCCCTCTTTTGCGCTGAAACAAAAACCTTGCTGGTGGGACAATCGCAGAAAAGGGCTGCTCAGACAGCCTGACTGGGTACATTGTATAATAGTTGCAACTCTTCCCACCCTGGCAGGGCCAACCTACAGCTACAAATCTAAATTCTCCTTTGGCTTCACAACGGTCCAAAATCAGATGCTACAGGGCCTGCTACAAGACATTCTAGAGTAGCAGGGACTGTGGAAAACTTGAGAGCACCTGCCCCAACTGAAAATCCACAGTGGCTAGTGAGCTCTAACAGAACATTACACTGTAGGAATGCAGGCCCTGGATTGTCAGCTCTTTTCATTTTTCTAGAGACACTGGAAATCTGTATGAGGGGATGAAAGTGAGGGATGAATGTATAGGAGTGTGGGTATACATCAAGTTCAACTGATATGCTATTTAATTAGTTCATACTATGTCCCAATCCCTGTCCTCGATATCCACATATATCTATGCATCCATCCTAGATATAGCTATTTGTCACAAATAAAAAGGAACAAAAGCGGGGACCCATAGACTCCAAAAGCTTTAATCTCATCAGGAAACCAAGATATGTTCTTATATAAATAGAACGTAAGATAATATGGGCAGTGCCACGTACTAAACAAGCCTTCTGTATAAAGCACAAAACAGTCCCGACACACAGTACCTGCTACATGTGTTGGCTACTATTGTGGTGATTGTTAATAGTGTTATTACATTATCATTACAACCAGGATCTCAGGACTACTCCTGATGAAGTGAACTGGAGAAGGCCTAGCCGACAGTCTTGCCCATACTGGGCACTCAATGAACACTGGCTAACTGTGGTAGGACTTGAGAAATGAGTAGGATTTTCACGTGTGAAGAAAGGAGGCTGTGGAACAAAGAGGCTAGAAGGATAAAGCCATCCCCAACACATGAACAAAGTGTATTTCGGTCAGAATTTGAGGAAAAGGCATAGGAGGCGAGGCTGGAAAGAGAAACTCACCAGGAAGAGCCTTGAATGCCACTCAAGACTCCGTCCACGTGATCACAAAAAGCACTTGAGCTGAACCTGACGCCCGGCTCCAGATTGTAGAAATGACTACTCAGCCAAAAGTGAGACTGGTTTTCAAAAGCAGTCCCAAATTTTAGATATTTAGGACATGAAGCAAAGAGTTTCATGTGCATCGATGCTTTTATGTCCTTTACATCATGCTGTACTAGTTATATGACCTCAAGCAATTTACTCAGCCTTTATATTTCTTCATCTGGAAAATGGGGGTGATAGTTTTATCAACCACAAATGGTAGAAATGAGATCATCTGCATAAAGCACCTCAAAAAGTACCTGACACAGAGTAAAACACTCCATAAATGTCACCTACCTCTTACTATTTGCGGTGGTGTATTATGCTGAAAGGTAAAACAGGAAAATGCCTTGCGTGGGCTTCTGTGGTTTGTGAGTGGTGGTGTAGGTGGGAGGCCTGTGACACAACCCTGCATGCTCTAGGATGCTACTCGCTGCGCTTCAGAGGCCAGGGGACGTCCCTTGGAGCTCAGTGGTCCAGCCCCATCCCCATTACCCTCCAAGGCCTCAGGGATCCAGCAGTCCCCCACTCCCTCCCTTGCCCGTGTACAAATGGGTCTGTATTCCCAGCCAAGAGACAAAAAGCATCCTACTAGAAAATCCCGCTCTGTCACCACCATGCTGCCCGCCCCCTCTACAGTTAGTCACTAACTTCTCTAAAGCAGGAAGGTCCCTTCTGGACACAATAGTCTCCAATCTCATTCTTGCTTCTCCAAATCCACTTCCTCTGCTCCACAAAAAAAGAGAAGTATTTGGTTGTTGTTCACAGAGGCATAAAATGTGGGTGGGGGCAGCGGGGCAGGGGCGGTGAAGAGTGGAGGTAGATAGAAGTTTCATGGGAAACTTGTATCCAGAACCTATTTTTTATGAGTTGGGCCCACCGTTACACCAACAGATTAAAAATAAAAAGATTTTGATTTTTGGATGATTTATCTAACTCTCCGTCATCCAAAATAATATGAAAGTTCAAAGCTTAGCAGTCATAAATGAGACTGAATTTCCTGCAAAAATCAAACAGGATATTAGAATGGAGCGCTGCCTCTTCCATGTACAGTCTGGGCAGGTGTCCAAACCAGCAGCCTACAGAGTTAACAGGTATGTGTGAGAGACCAGGCCCCACTTAAGATCCACGATAACAGGCAGCAAAGTCGGGGCCACAGTCACGACTGGCAATGGGTGTTCTCATGAGGACACTGGGAGGATTCAGAAAGCAATAACCTAGAGGCAAAGCTGAGTTTGGCAACCAGGCAATTAGGATAGGAGCTGAGGCAGGTAACTGGTTTCAGGTTTGCTGTCAAATGCCTTCTCTCTTGCTTGAGCCTATTTCCCTTATACCACTTTCAAATGTGGCAGCTTTCATTCAGGGGCACCTTAAAGGCACCAGTTACCTCAGACACAAGTCCCGACTCTGTGATCTTGAGCAAATTATATTTCTGTATGTGGAAATACCTTACAAGTGTATTTGAAGATTCAAGATAATATATGTAAAAAGTCTTTGTCCACTAATGGCGGCTTTTATTATTTTAATCACAGACAGAATTTGGACCAGGAATTAAATTACCATGGCCCTAAAAGAGTCAGGTTGAACACTGTACAGACATCGCAAATGAATCATGTTCAAGGTTCCAGGTGCTGTGGCAGGAATGCAGCGTGGTTGGATAGTAACAAAAGGAAGGGACGGGAGGGGCAGGAAGCAAATGGATTACAAGTCAAAAACAGTCCTTATCTTCCAATGAGCCCCCATTATAATTGTTCTGAAATGTTTTGTACTGAAGACATATGTTTCACATTGGCTATCGAGAAATTATACTGTTTAAAAAAAAAAGAGGTCTTTCCATTCTTGACAGATGAAAATGAAAATGTCTACCTCTAACTCCTTTCCAAAAGAGGGGGGAATAATACAGAATTTTGCTTTTATCTTAGAAAATGCATAATGCTTAAGATGTCTCATTATTCAGTACATTTTCTTGACTTCTAAAAATGAGCTCTGTGGATCAGTATTAAATCAGAGGTGTGCTTATTGCCTGTACTGCAGGAAAAAAAAAAAGGTTTTAATTACATTTGTATCCTTTTATTTGTCTAAAATTCTAAATATCCTGTAGTCATGGAAACCCATTCCCTGCTCATCATGTATTAGGGGTGTTTGTATTCTGTGTAAACAGATTTCTAGTATTTGTCACACTTGCCAAACCCTTATAGAGAAAGCTGATTATTCAGGATTCAGGTATATTACAAGCATCTGGCATAATAAATCCAGTAGCTTGAACTGGAATGGAGTTAAATGAAGGTATTGACAGCTACAGAATGCTAAGGAGGAGGAGGAGGAGGAAAAAGAATAAAATCAGAGTGAAGTGGACTTAGGTAAGAAGGACTACAAGGTAAGACTGCATGTTTCTTCTCTTTATTGTTCTCATGCTGATAAGGAAGGGTTACCAGTCCGTGTTCTTGGTTGAAAACAAAGGAAATCGACCTAGCTAACTTGAGCAAAAAGGAGTTTACTGAAAGAATGTCAAACAGCTCACAGAATCATGGGAAGTGTTGGAGCATTGGAAAACAGGCATAAACCCAGAGAAGCTGGGCGGCTGGAATTGGAGCTAGGGTCAGTCATGTCACAAGAGGAGCCTGTTAGGGAGATCCTACAAATGCCAAGGACACTCGATGCCACCGCTGGTGACAGTGGAGTGAACCCCAAACTGTCCCTGCTTCTTTGTGAACTCACTCCAAACACAAAGTTCTGGGTGAGATGGTCTTACAGGCGGAGCTCAGGTTGTGTCCCAGGGGCCAGAGGTCAAAAGGATCTGATCTTTTCAACTTCCTCAGTTGAGGTGGAACCCCCACCACCCACCACACTCACCAAACAGAAGGGAACTGAGATGTTTGGGCGGCCTACCAAAGACAAAGATTCCCCCACAGAAGGGGTTCTTTTATGTTTATGGCTTATATGTTCTCTCTACCTCCAGAGAACACATAAAGAAACTAACAATAAAATACGCAGATTCAATAGATGTGTGAAAATAAAGGAATTCAGACCATGGAATATGTCCAAAAAGGCCTTAGGAGATTGTGGCAGATGGGTGCTAGGAGGAGAAAAAAAAAATGTTTTCTATTATTTCTGTTATTATTTGCCCTCACATTCTTCTTTGTTTTTCTTTCTGCCTCCCCCTGTGCATTTTCTTTCATTCTCAGTCGTGTGAAAAAATATAAAAAACTCTCCCAGTCCATAGGGTTTCTAGAATTTGTCCTTCAGTCTTCCTGGCTCAGTTTTCTTGAGGTTTATACATAAAGGACTACTAGTACACAATGTTGAGAATCCTGGCATGTTACTGGCTAATGTACTAAAAGCAAAATTCTCTAAATCTCTCCAAAATATGAGGAGTGCTTGACTTCAAGTGTGTGGTAGGATGAGTCTTAGCCTGAGTCATCAAAAAAACCCATATGCTAGTCCAAGCTTTTGCCTCTTGGAGGAGAGATGACCACAGGAAACCCACCGAAACTCCAGATTGGTGCTCGAAGGAGCTGGGTGACAAAAGATTGTATATGAAAGTTGGGGTGCTTCTGGACAGCCTATGGATTCATCCATCCATCCATTCAGCTATTTATTTATTGGGAACTTACTATATGATAAGTATAGTGAATAAGACACAAAAGTTACTACCCTGAAGCTTACATACTAGTACTTCATTTAAGGTGTGGACAGAAACTCAATACTTCATTGGCCAGGGAGGTAAGAGAAACTGTGAAGCAAGTTATTATTGTATCAGTATTGAGTGGTAGAGACTGGCTTAAGTGCAAGTCCTACCTAAAGTCATCCAGTCTGTTGTTTGTTTTTTTTTAAAAGGTATGTAGTAAATAATTAAAATATAGGATGCTGAAAGCAATAGAGTATGTATAAATTAATACAGAATAGAAAGTGATTTGTTCTGCCCTGAGTGGGGTGATAAGGATGTTAGAGAAAGTTCCCAAGAGAACGTGATGATGAAGAGGGTTTTGAAAGACCAGTAGGAGATTCCTAGGCAGATACGTGGGAGAAAGGCATTTCAGGTAAAGTTGCATGTCAGATTGAAACATGCGCAAAGGCATGTCAGATTGAAACATTCAGTTTATGATGGGATCTAGAAAATGTTTGAAGTGATGGAAAATCCAGAGGGAAGCAAGAAATGAAGCTAGAGAGGCACTAGGCCGATTAATGGAGGACTTACAATTACCAATCTATGGGCAAATGGGGAACGGAACGACAGAGAGGATTCCTACAGGGAACTGAGAGGATCTGGAAGCAACTGGGCAGATAGGGTGGAGAAGCATAAAACTGCACACAAACACAGCTATTAAGAGGGATGGCAACATCACAGATGGGATATGATGGGACCCTGAATGAAGTAGCTGTGGAGATAGAGAATGCTAGACATAAGGAGATCAAGGAAGCAAGGCTGAGAAAATTTAGTGGTATAACAAATTTGTGATTTAACCTAGTGTGCTGCCATTGAAAGAGATCTATAAAGATCAGGGAGGTAGAAAGAACAAGGAGACCAGTGTCATAAAAGTCAACAGAGGACACAATTTTAAATGAAGATGGATGTCAATAGTATGAAATGCTATGGAAAGGTAAGTAAGTTCGGGGCAGAAACATGTTTGTTTAGGTTTGCTATTTAGAAAGACTTTAGACATTTTGGTAAAAGCAATATAAATAGTTTTAATGAATGGTAGGGGTTACCCCCAAACAGAGAAATATATCTCAGAAAAGACATAGGTAAGTAGAGGCTATGGTGAAGAGCCCAGCCCACTAGCCCTGTATGGTAGATGCAAGAAGGGAGAGATGAAAAGGCCTGATCTGATGATTCTTGGTTTTCCATCCAGACATACGTCCTTCCTTCTTCTAGTGAAAGCATCTTGGCTTTTCGTTGGAGAACTAACCCTCCATCCCTCAGCGTCTACTTGGTTTGAGATGGACATTCCCTAACCACCGCCTGGGCACATGACCCAGACCTGATCAATCAGAGGATTCCATTCCCTTGGCTACAGCAACTGATTTAATGATGAGCCCATAACCCCAAGCAGACCACAGAGACACTGTCCTTCAGATAGTTTATGTTTGCATTTTGGTTTGGTGTGAGCTGGGTTGGGTTTTTGTTTTGTTTTTTAGAACTTTGCGGTTACTTTGCTCCGGAGTTACTAAACTTGGAAGATACATTGTGGAGATGCTGGGGACCATCAGATGTAGAAGACCTGCTTGGGAGTAAGGCCAGCACAGAAGAAAGCAGAACAGAGAGATGGAAAGAAGGGTAGAGAAGGAGAAGGGAAAGAGACGAGGTTCTAAAGACATCATTTGAGCACCTAGAGCCAGACATATCCATATACTTTTCAGTAAAACGAGCCAGTCTAGCCTCTCTATTTTTACTTAAGCCATTTAGGGTGGTTTTCTGTGTCTTCTAACGTAAAGGATCTGGTGCAGCCTTGCCTGGGGCCAGCTCTGATCACAGATCTTCAAATCTGTCTCATCCCCCACTCCCACACAACTCAGAGTTTAGGGGCCTTATCCTCCAAGTCCCCCAGGGGATTGATGTATTGAGGAGAAGCTATGAGGAACTTTGCAGAATTTTAGCAGCTTGGCCCTGAGCCAGAACCATACTGTGGCTGACAGATCAAAATTTCTGGGAACCAGCCATGGAGAACAGAGATATAACACAATTTCTAGAAATCTTAGCGCAAAGACTCCTAACTGCTGCTGTTCTGCAGGAATTCAAGCACCAGACCACCGTTTCCTGGCGGAAGAAGCTAACATCTGAAGTGCAATTACCAGAAGAAAGAGAATCCCAAACCCCTGCCACTCGGCATTTAAAGCAGATGTCAGGGCTTCTATGCACGGTTGTGTGAGCCATGCAGTGCTCCACTCCGAGGCCCCAAACACATTGTAGTTATGTGAACAGCACCCCCTGGAGTTGTGTCTTATTCAACTTGCACAGCCATCCGCAGTGATCCTGGCAGACACTCACTAATTAGCGGGAACATTAGCCTCCCTGGACCCTCCGGCACAGAACGAGTTTGCATCTGTGTAAACTACAGAGCAGGGTGAGGAGAAAAGAGGCCATGTACAACAGCTCAGACAGCAAGCACTTTTATCATTTCAGTTCTTCAGAAAGGAGCCAGCTGAGTTGCCTGTGTGAAACCACGTCTTCCCAGTCCTCTCAGCGGAGGGTAGGACAGGGTTCATGGCCAAAAAAACTCAACAATCCACCCAGGTCTGAGCTCCTATACATTCTTTTCCCCAAGGAGACTAAGTTGAACAGACACTGAATAAAACCACTGTTTCTCAAGAAGGCACCTAGATTTTTGACAATAGTGTTATTGAGCCCTTTAAATAAAAACCAGGTAGACCTAATTTAAATGTGGGCCACAGCCCGAGTTGGGGGCCTTTTTTAAACCTCAGGATTACATGGTGCCTCTTTCTCTTCCAGATATGGACAGAGTGAAAACAGCTTCAGACAGCCTGCTCATATACAAGTTTGGATAAGAACAGCCCCAAATCTTTCCAAGGTCTGGTATTGAGTCCACCTTTCATGATGTGAACAGTGTGTCCAGTGAGGCTAGATACAGGTCTTTGCTCATCGTCAATTCCATGAGGGAAGTTAGAGAGATTGTCTCTAGCTTCCCGAAGCAGACTAAGTTCCCCAAGACTAAGCAATCAACCCTAAACCTCAATTAGAGTGGAATTCTGGTAACAATGCTATGATTGTTTTCACTCAGAGAAACAAAAAAATCCATTTTTTTAATGTCTTTTGTGAAGCTGCAAAATATTAAAAAGTCATTTTCTTCCTAACTATAACCACCATAGGCAGTCTATTTGCACTCATGGGTACAATTTGAACGCAGCTTAAAAAAACCGTGAGAGTTCTGCTTGTAGCTAATGATCTTCTCACCTCACTTGCATCTTTTCTAAGCAACAGAAACTCTCACCTTGGATGATCTAGTCTTTAGAAGTCTGCACTATGTGTTTCCAAGGAAGTACTGTTCCAAAATGAGACTTGTATTTCCAGTAGGCAGAGGTCGTTTTCTCCTCTCTCACCATGATGGACTCCCACAGCCCACCATCAAATATTCTGCTAGGTTACATAAATCAAATAGAAAACACCTTTGGGTTCTCTTTAGCATTTCAGAAGTAGGGATTGTGGCTAGACGATCATAGTCAGAACAACTACATTTATTAAGCACCTAAAATATACTTTACAGATACTATCTCCAATTTTAGAATAACCCAACAAGAGAGGTAGTATGAGCCCCATACGGAATTATTTGGTGTTACGGATGAGATTCAAACTCACATCTACCTAAGACTAAAGCCTGGGATCACAGGCCATAGACTTACTAGGTCAACTCAACCACAGAAAAGCAAAGCATCCTTAACTTATGGAGAACTGGAATTTTTACAACTTGACATTGCACAACGCGCTTCCTTTGGTGACTGGTTTGGAGATCCTGATTGTGCCAAAGGGATGGTGACCGTGAAATTCATGATGATTATGCACTAAGGGATGAGGCCTCATGGGCTTGGTCAAAAAGCCCAGGTGACTCTGTTCTCAGCAAAGACAGAGAGGGAGGTGACAGGCTATAACAGATCAGCACAGCGATAGCAAAAAGCAGATGCGAATCTTCAGGATGGAATCCAGAGTCTGAAGGCAGCCGAGTATACTATGCTCAGTCAGAGAATGAAGCACCTAAGCGGAACTCTTATGGGGCCAAATATTTCCTGCCTGGTAATAAGAAGCAAGATTTAGATGACCGTAACTGCCTGCCAATGACAAAGCAGCTTCCAGAAACCACATTGAGGAGTCTATCAAAGTCACCATGAGTATGTAGAAAATAATGGATAGTAAGGAATCCTTCACACCTGCAGTTAGAACAAGTTAGCAGCAGTTCACCAAAAATATCTGACCAGTTAGGGTTCTCATAAAACTTTTAACACAGTACTAGAAGATAATTAGGGGGACAGAATCATTGGCATTATATCACACTGCAGGCAGATTAGTTGAAGTATATTCAAATTTAATTTGGAGAAACACTAGGCTAATCCTGGAATTTCCTGGATTTTAGTTCGTTAAAAAAAAAAAAAAAACTTACAGATTTTGGACTACAAATCACCTGTATCTGATTCTAAATCTGATCTTTAAATCTTAAGGCTCCAGAAAGATGGCTGTCCTAAAATAAAATTAAATCTTGTTTTTAAAAAACCATCACATAAAAGACAAGGTCTCAGTGAAATAAGGAATATTCTATTTTTGAAAGAAAGAGAAATGAATTATATTATCCAACCTATGCTATTAAAAACCACCGGGAAAATATAATCTGATACGAGAGAATTGTGGACCTTTAAAGAGTCCAGGAGTTGGTGGTCAGGGTTTTTGTGAACATCTGGAGTCTTCTGTGTGTTTGTGTGTAAATACGGTAGGTGGGAGGAAAGGGGAGTTCATCACATCAGATTCTCAAAGGAATATGGGACTCAAACATGGGTTAAGATTAACCGTAGTCAAGTAGGAGAAAAATTTAAATAACACCTTATCAATTATTGGGAGCTATGACTGTCTCTGACTGGAATCCAAAACAAGAACCAACTGAAATATAGGTACAAAATCTCTGAACTCCAACACTCAGAGGAACAAAGGATCTTTCTGGACAAATAAGAGTGAAGTCTGTCTGTGGCCCTCCGTGGCATCCAGGCAGCCAACAGTCCATCAGGTCATTGTTCCTTTCTATTCCCCTACAAAGGACCAAGCCCAAAACGTATAAGGGATTTGCTTTGTTTTTCCAACTGCAGAGCCCCAGCCATTCACAGCCGTTGGAGCCGGTCCAAACAGCATGCTGGAAGTGGATGGGCTATGTATTTCATTTTTATAGACCAAATGGCTTCTTGATAATTTATCATCTGTGTGATGGAGGAAAGTACCAAGAAAACGTGATTGTAAATCTCCACCTTCTTCCAGGATCAAGGAAAGAACTAAAGAAAGCTGAAAAAGAAATGACAACACAGTTTTGTGAGCTAAAAATATGGTTTCCAAAATCAAATGCTGCCGGTTTCTGGAACTAAATGTCCTTGAAGATGCTGAATTTGAAACGTAGGGAAAATTGCAGGGGAGGGTGTAGAAGAATTGA